>NC_059074.1:157923397-159173397 GCF_020497125.1 Mauremys mutica | reverse complement strand
ACCACATTGTCTCACAAAGATGCACTACTGTAGAAAAGGGTAATATCCCAGAACACTGCAGTGTCACTTGGAAGTTAATAATAATAGGAGATATACCTATCTCCTTGAACTGGAAGGGACCTTGAAAGGTCATCAAGTCCAGCCCCCTGACTTCACTAGCAGGACCAAGTACTGATTTTTGCCCCAGATCCCTAAGTGGCCCCCTCAAGGATTGAACTCACAACCCTGAATTTAAGCAGGCAAATGCTCAAACCACTGAGCTATCCCTCCCCCTGATAAAGTTACATTGTTTGGAACCACTGCTGTCCAATCCAGGTACACAGTGTAGTTGTAGCCATGTCAGTCCCAGGATATGAGAGAGGTAAAGAGGGTGAGGAAACATCATTAGTAGTGGGGAAACATCAAATGTGTGGGACACATAAACCAAGGTCTTTAGTCTGAGGTGATAGGAATGATGAAGGAGAAGTCCAATAATTCCCCATGGAAAAACTCTCCCGCCCTATGCAAGCGATCACTTTACAGTGTGGGGTCTCCTTTGACTGCTAAGGCAGAAGCTGAGGCAGCTATTTGCACTTGCTGGGCCTGATTCTCCTGCCAATTACATCCGTGGGACAAACCATCCTTATTCAGAGCCTGATTCTCCACAGCTTTGTACCTCACACCATCATTTAGTCTTGTGCAAAGTTGGTGTAAAATGCTTCTTTGGTAGGAATTACTGCCATTTGAACTAATATGACTACACAGATGTAAGGCAAGCTGTCCACAAGTGAGTACGGTCCTCTGGACCTTGGCCATTATTTATAATACTCTACCACAGCAACACAGTGAGAGATTTTGGCTTTGCAGTGCACCATGATGCATGGTCTTCAGCACAGTCAATGGAAACACTGCAAAGTGTGGGCGGGAAGGGAACGGTTAGACTAGCCACTGCATTGCTCCCAGGGGCAAGCTCTTCTTTGCCATCCTACATGCGAAGCGCTAGGAATCCCAACCAGGCACAGTCAGGTTTTCCTACTAATACTGCACATATTACAGACATGAATTAGTGAGCTCTTGCAACACTCCTGCCCTATGATACTCATTATACAGCGAGAAAAACTGACGTGAAGTGATTAAGGCACTCAAGTCACATGGCAGCTACGGGTGCTTGACAACTCTGAAGCCATGGCCACACAACAAGGGATCAGAACTCAGGAGTTCCTAACTCCTAGCCCCACGCTCAGTCCACCCCATCCTGCATTCCCCCTAATAGCAGCTGCAGGCATTTTAGTCAACAAGCAATTAGGGCCAAGGATTGATGCGCACAGACACTTGTTTGGCTTGTCGCATGAGGAAGAGAAACAAGATGACCTTAATCATCTTTTTGCAGATGCAGCCAAGTGGCAAGGAGAAGTGTATCCAATGACAAGGCTTACTTTTAAGCAGTTGTCTGAAGACCAGATACCAAGTGCTGTGCTCAAAGAAAAGAGGAAGTGGCTCCTCTAGAACTGCCTACAGATAAAGGAGGATGGCGTATAGCACTCTGCCCAGCCTGGAAAGGGGTGTGAGAGCCACAGAGAGCCACTGCAATAGGTAGGAGGTGTATTGAAATAGAGGCATATGTTACAGACCCCTTAATTGCCAAAGGGACTGCTGGGTAGCTACAGTGTATAACACATTGCAATTAATAGAGAGGAACTGTCACGGACTCACAGATCATGCCCACTCATGGCCCCGTGCGGTCCGTGGGGGGTGCCCCTTTCAGTGAGACAGCCCTTCTCGGGGGTCCACTCTCTCTTGGGGTCAGGCCCCTCCACCTCCTGGAGCCGCACCTCTCTGAGCCTTAGCACGTCTGTCTCTCGCCGTGGGCCCCCTCAGGGAGTCTACGCGCTCTGGACCCCTCCGGGCCGCCTCACCCACGAAGGGGTTAATGCAACCCTGTTCTCTAGACCGGAGCGACTCTCAGCCAGCATAAAACAGGAGGGTTTATTGAGAGTTGAACACAGCACAGGAAACTCTCAGGGCCTCGGGCCTGGCCTCCTTCAGCACAGCATATCCCAGTCTCCTTGCAGCCAGGTGGGCCCTGCCTGCTCCCCCTCTCCAGCCCACAGCCCCCCTGCTTCCCAGCTGGGCCTCCGATATCCCCAGCCCCAAGCCCCGCCTCTGTCCATTGTCTTCTCTCCAGGTAAACAGGGTCGTAAACAGGAAGACCTGGGTCTCCTCTCCTCTCAGCCCTCCTCTGGCCCACCTCCGGCTGGAACCAGCTGGTCAGGTCACCGGGGTCCTCCCACTGGCCAGAACCGGCTTTGACTCCTGAGCTCTGTCTCCAGGTCACCGTTCGCTGGGGTCTCCATCCTCCAGGCTATTGGCCGGGGTCCCAAGTTCCCTCTCCGGTCCTATGTAACAACAAACTCCCTCTCCCCTCATCTCGTTAAACCAGTAACACCCGGGTTCACTGAGTTCCCCTCCCTCTGCATGCAACCCACTGGAAAACACAGAAAAACCAAGAAAACCCCTCACTTCGTCACAGGAACTCTCCTGAGGACAGAGATTTTACTGGGCCTTAGGGAAGGTGCCCACCCTTCCCAGCTGACCCTTAGCACAGGTTTCACTGTACATCACAGTTTTCATCCGCAAGGATCCTACAGCATTTTATAACCCAAAGGTAAAATATTCCATTCTTACATACCAAGCAGCTCACTAAATGCTAATTTTGCCCTTATTGTGAGAATGGTGTTCCCGTGTCAAACAACTCCTGAATATTGCAGGCAGCAGAGATCCCCACTTCAGTGAGAGAGAAGAATTTTGCCCTGTGCCTACTGTATAGAGTTCATTCACATCACTAAAACACAGCCACCTCTGGGATGGAGCATGGCAGCTGTTCTGTGCTAGCAATGCTATAGATCAGATTTATTAGTGTGATGACAGTTAAGAAGGAGAATGGAAAATAACTTCTCCAAATGAAGCTGCAGAATATAGTCCGGCAGAATGTAGTTATTCAAACTAGAACTTGTCCAGGACGCTGGAGCTTTAAGAGGATCTTTAATTTAGTGACCAAGAGCCAAACTTCTAAGCAGAAGCAACTCCACTGATTCTAAAGAAGCTGCATCCTCTGTCACTGTGGTGCATTTGCTTGTGTGTGGGTTGCAGGCCTCAGTTTCAAAAACAGGCTCCTCCAGTGATTCCATGTTTGGAAACTTTACCTCCAGCTGAAGTTGCAAACCATCCTGCAGGCTCTTTCAGGTTTCTAGTGTGATGAGCTAATAGGACTCCTTCCCAGGCTGCACACTCCCCTTTTCTACCTATTAAATGTAAATATTTGGTTTTGGGCCTGTATGTGGATCACTGACCAGGTTTGTTATCAACCAATGTGCCTACTGAGAGCACAAATCACATCTTTCCTTACCACCTTGCCCTCTCCTCCTACTTGAAAACATACAAAAGAGCCATAAAAAGGGCCTTCAGATTCCCTCCTCCTTCTCCTGCTCACTAAAACTCAAATGACAGATGCTATCCTCCTTGTTTATTCTCAATCTGGAAGGCACTCAGGTGTTATACTATAAGAACCTAAATGGAATAGACTAAACCAGGTCACTAAACAAAGTCTTTAGAAATGGGCCCAAACCAAACTCCTAGATTCAAATTCAGGATATGGGTGGATGCTTCAGAATCTGATACAAATTTTGTAGCTGACCCTTTCTCTCCCTTTCTGTCCAGACCAGCTGTTTGGATCTGAACACTGCTGAATCTTGGGTGGAGCTGGAATTTGAATCTAAGTTCTGCCCTTTGGGCCTATCTGTGGTAATTGTAATTCATGACATTTCAGCATGACACAAAAATACTCCCCAGTCCCCAGGCAGAAAAAAGAAAAGGTTTTTTTGTTTGTTTGTTTTTTAATGTATCATTGCAGTGTTTGTTTTCCAAACGGCAGGGAATCATTTTATTTTCATTTTGGCTTGAAATAAGTTGCTGGTGATTGAAACAGGATTTTTTCTCTCTGTAAGAGGGGAGCAGCAGATTGAGAGTCACTCAGATACACAGGAAATAAATATCTTCCAAGTTTCCAGGCATATGAAAATCATAACACGTTTGCAAGAGTCACGGGGATCTGTACTCAATTCAGATGCAACAGCTCAAACCATTGTGCAGCACAGCCACTGTGGGAGGAAGAGAAAAAAGGAGTTAGACAGTCTGGAAGGTCCATTAAATGTCTTTAGTGGAACTACATATGGGCCCTGAAAGGAAACTATGGATCCAAACACCACCGGACTTTGGGGAAGATCGGATCGGCATCTAATCTCTTTTCTGGGGTGAACCAAAACCCACAGATCCAATCGCTCTTGAACTTTGGGGAAGTTCAGAGCTGGCAGTTGGCTTCAAACTTTGCAAAAATCAGGACGAGAGAATGCTACAAAAAGAGATGCATGATCTTTTAAAAAAATCTTGGAGCCAGATTCCTCCCACATCTTAACAGGATATGATGAACTGCCACTGGAATCACAGTGGGGGACTCTCATTCATCCCTCCATTTGGATTTTCCCTGCAGAGGAAGGACTGGGCCTCATTACTTTTGCACAACTTTGATTTGAACAATGAAAACCCTCATAAAAAAAAAAAGACATGAAATCTTAGTTCACCTTCTGCCTGTGCAAGAATTGTTCCCTGCTGTGCATTTTCTAGTGCTTTGCTCCACTTTGAAAGAAGAGAATGAAAATACCCATAAGGATATAATCTCCTAGACAAATGGAGTCATTTTGAATAAATTCTCTCTCGCTGTATGTGTGATAAGTGTTCATTCTCTGGAAGAACAACTATTGGCTTAGGAAGGATTTTAGTAAGAGCGTTTTGTCTGAAAATCTCTCTTCCACTGTGGCATCTTCAGCAAGTCTCCTGTTTGGATCATTATTACATTTGTTTATAAAGTTGATAATGGATTTCCTGAGGAAATATGTTTTCATTGTGACCAGTCATTGCAACAGTTTAACCATAGAGAAGTTTGATGTAACTAGCCTTACCTCAGCCAAAGAGAGCTGGATGACTCCATTCTTGTCTTTGTCTAGGAGCTGGAACATTTCTGAAGAACAAAAGAAGGGAAGAAATAAAATATAAGTAACACAGTGTCTGACAAAATATGGAGGCCTCCCACCGTGGCCTATTCAAATCTGGAGTCAGGGGCAAATTCTGAGTCACAATTGGGTAGGAGCATTACAAACCATTTCCCTCCCTTCCTCTTAAGTATCATTCATAAGCCACTGCATGGGATAGCATATCAGGCGGGACCCACTATGACACATTCTGTGTTCAGAACAGGACAGCCACAAAGCATTGGCCATTTTACATGATATGTAGGGATGCACCCATGAATGTGAGATCTGACCCAGGCCTAGATAAGGTAAACTAGTGTGAGATGTTTAGTGTGGGGGCAGAGCACTGGAAACATAGTTCATGTGATCATAAGTCATAGGAGGATTAAGAAAAGCGTTTCACCATCTTGGAAGACTCCCCAATGGTCAGTCAAATGGAACAGTTAACATTAGCCTGCATTCATTCAAAAGAGTAAATGAGTTCTCCACTTTTGTTAGCCCATCTCTATTAGCAATCCACAAACGAATCAGACTGTCCTTGATCTATTATTATACTGGGTGTTTCTTCAGAATTTACAAACGAAGGTTAGATGGCTACTCCTTTTCCTCTTTCCCATAATCCTATAGTACAACAGCTTCTTAAGTGGCTGATTTTGTATCTAATCTGATTTTATAGCCATACAAACCCATGAAACTCCTTCACTGCCCCCAAACAAAAGCATATTCTAGATTTCCACCGTCTTCTCAATGTGAAACATTGAGTTTATTTTTAATGAACCAAGCCTCAGTACCAGAGAATAATCTGCATCCTTGACCCTTTTACAGAAAAAGAGCTTTGAACTGGTGCTGGGCAAACCTTAAAAGGGTTCAGAGGTTCATTTGAGATAAATGATTTCTGGGTGCCATTTAACAAGTTAGAGAAGTTGGTTTGGTTTCGGTTTGACTTTCAGGTGAAGATTTGGGCCAGTTATTTTTATCAGAACAGATTTCATCTTCTCCATTTTGAAGCTCTGCCATTCTCAGAACTCATTGGAGTTGCTAGATACAGTGTGGACTAGATAACTGAGGAAAGGGAAGGCCATGGTGGAAAGCCTCCAGCCTGGATACATTTGGTTAGCTGAGTTAGGGATTCCTAACTCCTATTCCCAGTTCTGCCCAGTGGCTTGCTGGTTGGGTTGAGGCAAGTTTCTTAACCTCTCCGTGCCTTCCTTTCTTCAATTCTGAAATAGGGCTAATGGGGGTGCTGTGAAGATTAAAGAGTTATGGCTTGCAAAGGTCAGAGGGACAGATTTTTAAAGATATAAAGTGCCTAAAGATGCAGATAGGTGCCTAGTGAGATTTTCAAGACAGCCTAGGCACCTAACTCCCATTGAAAACCCCACTAGGCACCCATCTACATCTTTAGGGACCTAGTACCTTTAAAAATGTGTCTGTAAGTGCTAATTTATGGCTCGATTGCACAAGCCTTACTCATGTGGTTGAGTATTTACTAACACAAATAGTCTCATTGAAGCCAGTGACCTACTTGCATAAGTAGGAGATTCTTCCAGGGTGAGTAAGTACTCCACAATCTAGTCCATGACTATTGTCTAGAAGAAGGATGATTAAGGTTTGGATCTGGACTGAATTCCCCCAGCTTTTGTCTGGGGTCTTCTCTATTGGTTTGCGAAGCAGAGCCAGTTGTGCTGGCTCCCTTACACTTCCACACAGTGCTCTGCACTCAGCACTCCGATGTAAACAACCCTCCCCCCACAATGCTCAGCAGTTCTGCTCAGCGGCTGCGAAAGAAGGAACTTACTGAAGAGAGTCTCTAGGCGGATCATGCAGGCCACAAAGCCGTCAAAGTCAATGGTCATCTTGCCGCAGGCATAGCGGAGAGCAATGATGTTTTGCACCTTATTGTTGAGAGTGAAACCTGAAAGCACAGAAATCACTCAAGCAGCAGTTACACACACTCTTTAACGCAGGTTGCACATGGAATTTTGCAGCTGCAGAAAGACGTGGCTGAAGGATCATGGGCTATTCCCCCTAGAAGGGTTGTTGGTCTCCATTATCTCTACTGTATATTCTCCTTTCTATAGCCCATTATGCTGTGGTGGAGAGAGGCATCATTCTCCTTCCCAAAGCCTTGACAAACTGCATATGTTCCACTTGTTCTGCAGAGTTCCTTAGCCCTATATTCCCGAGATAAGCACCTAATTAATAAGACTTACTGCACTCCTGGGGCCCCAGCCAAACAGCAGCAATTGCAGCAGATTCCATTACCTACATAACATGCTGGCATTGAGTTTTAGGGCTTGATTTAGGCTCATGTTAATGAGACGTCTGCTGGCCTAATCCAAAGCGCAGGGACCCAACCACAGAAAGTCCACCAAGAAAGAGTTTGCAGAGATACAAATCATCCACAGAAAACCTGCTCCTGCAGGGGGTCCAGAGTTGGCCAGCACCACCCCAGAAGTGGATAGTATTGCCAAAGAGGAGGCGTGGCCAGGGTGTGTGTGTGTGTGTGTGTGTGTGTGTGTGTGTGTGTGTGTGTGTATATATATATATATATATATATATATATGGGGATCAGGAGGAGAAAGGCAAGTCAATGATGTCACCATGATTATGAGGCTAGGAGAGATAGTGGACTAGTCAGAATGCCTCAATATTTTCATTTTTTTAAAATACGGAATACCACATTAGGGCATCCTTTCTACACAGGATATTTACCTGCTTCCTTGAAGGCATTTCGCATCTCATGAGCATCTATGGTACCAGAATAGTCTGTATCCACTTTCTTATAGATCTCCTGCAGCAGAAGAAAGAGGAAGTATGGAGTCTGCCTTTAGCCTGTTAGGAGCCCTATCTGATTGGCTGGGAGATGCATTGCTACTGCCAGCCAGTGCATCTTTTCTCTGAAAGTGTTAATGACTGAAGGAAAATTTTCAATTAGCTAATGGCAAACTGTGCCCTGGGAAACCATTCCCAGAGGTCTGGCAGCTTGCCCATCGACATGTTGTGCTGTGGCAAATAGGCCCTTGAGGAATATCCCTCTCACTCAGCAAACACTGTAATATACAACTTCCATTTCGGTTAGCACTTCAAAAGAAACAACAGGCCATTCTCACAGCCAATTGATCCGCTAGCCAGCTCTAGCTGAGTAATTAGAAACTATTCTGGCCATCAGCTCAGAGGGGAAACTGCACTTGGGGCATGTTTTAATTTACGCAGGCCATCTAATCATTGCATGCTGGTGACCAGAATGTATCCAACCTGTGAGGATCTGAGCACCTCCTCCTTGGCTTCAGTGGGAAAGGAGGGAGCTGTGCCCTTCACAGGAGGAGGCCTGTAATGTGTACCATCCCAAAAGTTTATCTTCAAGGGGCATTGTCAAGTAGATTAGGTTCAAACTTTGGCCCTCTTTAAACGGACTTTGCAGAAAATCCTTTGAATATTAAATTCTCTATAAGAAAAAAAATGCAATTTCATGGAGACTGTGACACTGCACCCCATATTTGTCATAGTAATATTATTATGATATAATTATGGCATAATTATGATGCATTTTGTACAAGATACGTTATGTGAGGTGTGATTGGAACAGTTATGATTTGCTGAATATTATTACCCTATATGTATGCATGTATCATTTTTGTATCTGAAGTTATGAATACAGTAACTCCTCACTTAAAGTTGGCTCGGTTAACATAGTTTCGTTGTTACATTGCTGATCAATTAGAGAACATGCTTGTTTAAAGTTGTGCAATGCTTCCTTCTAACATCATTTGGCAGCCGCCTGCTTTGTCCGCTGCTTGCAGAAAGCAGCCCATCGGAGCTAGCTGGTGGGGGCTTGGAACCAGGGGGGACCGGCAGCCCCCCTATCAGCTCCCCGCTCCCCTAAGCTCCCTGTGCAGCAGCTGCCCAGCAGGCTAGCAATTGCCGGGCAGTTCAGCTGTCCCTCCCCCCACTGCCATGTGCTGCTCCTGCCCTCTGCCTTGGAGCTGCTTCTTGGAGCCTCCTGCTTGCTGTGCAGAGGTGGGGAGGAAGAGGGGTGCTAATGTCAGGGTATCCCCCTCCCCCTGCTCCTGCCTCCCCCAGCTCTACCCCATCTCCACAGAGCTAGGAGGGGACACAAAAGGGCTCAGGAGGGAGGGAGCTTGCTGGCAGCAGCTGCTGTTTCAACTTGCTGATCTACTTTAAAAGGCAGTGTACTTAGAGTGGGTCAGCGTACTTAAAGGGGAAATGCCCATCTCTCTCTCACACACACACAGGGTGTGTGTCTCTGTCTCTCTCTGCCATGCTGTCTCCCCTCCCTACATTCATTCTGCCTTGTAGAGTGTGAGGCTAGATTAACAACGTGTTAACCCTTCAGGGCTCAACCAAGTGCTAGTTCATCATTTAGCAGTAAGGCATTTCCTGGGAAATATCCCATCATCTGCCACCCTCTGACTTCACCACCTCAACCAAGCTTCACAATCATCATTGTGTACAGTATTAAACTGTCTGTTTAAAACTTATACTGTGTATATGTGTGTGTGTGTATATATATATATAACATAGTCTTTTGTCTGGAGAAAAAAAATTCCCTGGAACCTAACCTAATTCTTATGGGGAAATTGGATTTGCTTAACATCGTTTCGCTTAAAATAGCATTTTTCAGGAACATAACTACAATGTTAAGCAAGGAGTTACTGTATTGACTATGTATCTGTATTTCAAATGTAGTTACACCAGGGTGACACCCAATAGGCAAGATGCTTTCAGTCTAGATAGTGGGTGGGGAAGGGCCTATTCAGGTAATGGGCCATTAGGAAAAAATAATAAGCCTTAGGAGAAGCTTATCCATTACTTGGTGAGCCTCCCTGAGAACGCTCCAGACAGCCTGTAAGTAAGGTATGCAAGGGCCTGTGAGCAGGCCATGTGACTCTGGACTCCAGCTTGGGATGTCCATGTTTTTCCACAAACTGGTCTGGGAACCAAACTTTGAAACAAAGAGTTCCCGCCATATGCTAAAGCTATATAAGGCAGGGAGTGACATCATCAGTTGTTCTTCACTCCCCACACAAGAGGACTCCTGGAAACAACTGGGGAACAAAGACTGAACTGGGGGAAGTGCTGGATCCAGGCTAAAGGGATTTCTAGCCTGTGTATGGAAACCTGAGAAACCTAAGCTGCAAAGCAAATGCAGCTTGTACCTTGAGAATCTGCCAGACTGCTAGTAGAATCAGTCAGGGTGAGAAACTGCTAATTCATAGTCAATCTAACTAGTGTGTTAAACTTAGTTTGCTTTTTTGTTTATTTTCTAGGTAAACTGCTTTGATCTGTTTGCTATCCCTTATAACAACTTTAAATCCATCCTTTGTAGTTAATACATTTATTTTATGTTTTAATCTAAACCAGTGAGTTTGGAGTGAAGCGCGTGGGCATCTTCGCTCAGAGAGGCTGTTGCGTTTCCTCTCCGCATTGTGGGGGAGGCAAACAGGAAAATACATTCATACTGGTTGGGGTTTGGACCAGGGCAGGACAGTACAGCTCTGGTGCACTAGGCTGGGAAGCTGGTGGTTATTTTGGCTGTAGCCGCTCTATTGTTGGTTCATGCAGTGGCTGGTCAGAGAGCCTGCATGTAACTGCAGCTGGGCGTGTCCATACCTGTGCGTATGCTGGTGGAAGTGTAAGACCGGGAATGTGTCTGCAGCTTGTCACAGCAGCACAGTGCGAGCGGGAACCCAGGCTGGTGGGTCAGAGGGCTCAGTGGTGCCCCAGTTCCAGGTGGCACACCGGGGGGGGAACCTTTCACAGAGACATTTACCAAAAAACCCAAACAATACCTATTTTGGTCAGCCCTGCAAAAACAGAAGTGCCTTGTATTCTGCTGCAGCAGTTAACTAACAAACTCTATTCCAAAGCAGGTATTAGTGACCTTGGTGCACAATAATTATGTTACACAGCAAAACAACAAAGCCATGTTCATTTCAGCTGTATTAAAATATAAGCTGTGGGGATGAATCCATGTTTGCCTAGCAGGTAGGAATGAAATCACCAAGCAGAGCGAGTTGTTCAAGCTTCTGAGACAGCGTTATAAAATATAGAGTGGTGGGCTGAGTTGGAAGAAGAATTGACTGTGTCTCTTTACATCAGAAATGCATCTGAACTAGAGCCCTGATCAAAATTCCAAACATAAGGGGAAATTGGGACCTGTTTCTGACTTTGGTGGCTTGGACGCATCTCTGTTTAAATCCGTATTTCACAGAGCTAGCTGGGGGCAGGGAGACAATGAAATAAGTCAGTTACCAAATATTTTTGAATCTTCAGCCAAAGTATCTTGAATTCTACAAGTCCCAAGGTGCCAGTCCCGTCGGTCTGGGTATGTTAAGGCTCAGTTCAAATTCAGAATGGGTCAATTTCTACCCATATCAAAGAGGAAGAATAACCAGCACTGATAACAAATAAATGACCCATTGCAATGTAGTGTACATTTGTAGTGTACATAATAGTTTCTATTTGTAATCCACCCATTGGAGAGACACCTGCAGGTTTAAGTTTGCTTAGCTAAGGGTGTGCCAAGAATTCCTGGGCTATCTGCAGTACAGTATTGGATTGTTAGAAGGTACCACACCTATTAGATTACACTCCCATTTCATACACAGAGGAGTAACCCAATACTTAAAGCCCTTTTTTAATAGCCAAAATGATTGACTTTACATTGGATGCTCAGAGGCTGCCCATGTCTATGCTGATTACACCTGTGCTGAGTCAAGAACTTCTGACTGCTAAAAAGAACAAAGAGGTTTCAAATAATAAGAGATTCTGAATTAAATTAAAGTTTGTAGGCGACACAAAAATTGGGGCAGTGGTAAATAATGAAGAGGACCAGTCACTGATTCAGAGCAATCTGGATCACTTGGTAAATTGGGCATAAGCAAACAATATGTGTTTTAATACCACTAAATGTAAAATTATACATCTAGAAACAAAGGGTGGTAGCCTTATTTACAGGATGGGGGACTCCATCCTGGGAAGCAGGGATTGTGAAAACGGTTTTGGGGTTCAGCTAACATGAACACCCAGTATGATGCTGTGGCCAAAAGAGCTAACAAGATTGTGGGTTGCATAAATAGGAGACTTTCCAGTTGGAGTAAAGAGGTTATTTTACCTCTGTATTTGGCACTAGTGTGACCCCTGCTGGAACATTTTGTCCAGTTCTGGCCCCCATAATTCAAGAAGGATGTTGGTAAATTGGAGAGGATTCAGAGAAGAGCCATGAGAACGATTAAAGGATTAGACAACCTGCTTTCTAGCAATAGACTCAAGTTGCTCAATCTGTTTATCTTAAAGTGAAGGTTAAAGGGTAACTTGATTACAGTCTACTTGGTTCCTCAATCTAGCAGAGAAAGGTATAACACAGGGGTCAGCAACCTTTCAGAAGGCTGGGTTGCCGTCTTTGGCACGCGTGCCATAGGTTGCCGACCCCTGGTATAACACAATCCAATGGCTGGAAGCTGAAGCCAGACAAATTCAGACTGGAATAAGGTGTACATTTTTAACAGTGACAGTAATTAACCACTGGAACATTTACCAAGTGTTGTGGTGGATTCTCCATCACTGACGATTTTTAAATCAAATTTTTAAATCCCGCAGCTCCCTTTGGCCGGGAACAGCAATCTGCGGCCACTGGGAGCTGCGGGTGGCCGTGCCTGCAGACGGTCAGTGTAAACAAACTGTCTCGCGGCCTGCCAGCAGATCACCCTGACGGGCCGTGGCAGCCCGTGGGCCACAGGTTGTCCACCACTGTCCTAACCCTAGTCCTCTGGCCATGGGAAGCTCATCTCCCACAGGGGGCATGCCATGGGACAGGGGTATACAAAGCCTTTCCCCATCGCATAGTTCCTCTGATCTTTCTCTGCACCTTTAGGGCTACACTGTGTAAAGGGAGAAGATCATTTGGCCCTGCAGAAGGAAGTTCACATTGTGCATAACAACCACTGCACAGCTCCCAAGCACACTGAGTGTGTCTATCCTGAGCTCCCGTTGCTGCACTAGGTGTATTCAGGCAGAATGCCCTTGCTGTGCTGCAGAGCAGACCAGCTATGTCTAAAGAAAACATTAACAGATGAGAGCCGCAAAGCAGGGGTGGCGAAGGTCTGGTCACGAAAGGGTTAACATCTTTGCCACACTGTGCTGACAGAGCTACTTTTCTGAGTTTATGCCTACAGCAAGTGAAGACAGATGCACTGGGAAAATGGGAAGTGTAAATCTAGCCTTATCTAGTCAAAATTCTTCGCCAGGGAGATCTAGGAACTTCAGAGAACAGTGAAGTGACATTTAAAGGATACATCTAAGAGACTGATCATCTCTCTGCAGGTGTTTATGTTGAATCCATCACTTTTAATGTCTGCCCCTGAACAAAAAACAGTCAGAAATACTTTAGACAAATATTTTCTGCAGCCCACAGAAACAGGGGCGGCTCCAGGTCCCAGCACGCCAAGCACGTGCTTGGGGCGGCATGCTGCGGGGGGCACTCTACCGGTCGCCGGGAGGGCAGCAGGCAGGCTGCCTTTGGCGGCATGCCTGCGGAGGGTCCGCTGGTCCCGCGGCTCCCGTGGACCTCCCACAGGCGTGCCTGCGGAGGGTCCACTGGTCCCGCAGCAGGTCCACCGAAGCCGCAGGACCAGCGGACCCTCCGCAGGCGGTCCACTGGAGCCGCGGGACCGGCGACCGGCAGAGTGCCCCCCGCAGCATGCCGCCGTGCTTGGGCGGCAAAATGTCTAGAGCCGCCCCTGCACAGAAATACAGTCCACCCACAGTCAGCATCTGCTATTAGGGCAAATACACTTCCATTGCTACTAACATTTCTTCTATGCACCCCCTCTCCTAATTTATTTAAAAAACAAAGTGAATATTTAGTACAGGAAAAAGGGTTTGGATTAAAAATACCGGACAAGAAAGGCCTGTTTATCCATAGAACATATACAGTATGGGCAGTTGCGGTACATGCTTTTCCCAAACTGCCCTGCCAAGGATCTATGCTGCATCCATTTAAAGAAAGAGAGAGCTTCTGTGTTTGCAGTGAACAAAACTGATCCTTTTGTAATCAATGTAGATTACACAGAATACGCTATAGTGAACTGGGTAGGGTGTATGTGCAGATGCCCTCTCCTGGTAGAATTGGAGTTGCACATTCTGTCATAAATCCTGTACTGCTAATAGAGATTCTCCTTAGCTCATGTGGTAGAGGATTGTGCTTTTGGAGCAGGAGGACCTGAGTTACGTCTTTGTTGTCAATATAAGGTTCCAGGAGGCCATGGTGTGCCACACAGCAACACCTCTGGAGTCCTCCTTAGGCATGGATTTCAGACAAGTACCTTTACAGTTTGTTAGGCTGGATCCAAATGTAGAAACACACAGTGAGCGAGACCCAGTCACTTCTCCCAGGGTGAGCCCTGACCTCTCTATTTGAACGTCACATTCCAGTCCCATTATTTTGAAGTGACAGTTATCTTATAGAAACATTCAGTACCCCAAACTGATCCCAGCAGTTTTCCTTTAACGTTATTACTTGTTCACGTGCTATCAGAAATGACCACGGCACAGAAATTCATTGTGAACCAAAGAGAGATCCTGTGTGTCTTACTTGCAGCATCTGCCTACCAGCCTTGCTCAGTGTGAAACTTCTAATGTCACTTACTCTTTGCTAACACTCTATTCAGAACAGTTTGAAGTTCATTTGCAGTCATTTCACAGTCCTGGAAACAGAAAACAAAGGTATTTCAGGTGATAACATGATAAACCTTTGGAACAAACCAACTGTGCATTCATTCACTGCAATACCCCTACAGACAACTCCACTTCTAATCCTTATATTAAGGCATGCGACTCTAATGCATGGTCTACACTACAGACCTGACAGCCACACAGCTGTACCGCTGCAGCTGCGCCACTATAAGGTCCCCCGTGTAGCTGCTCTATATCAACAAAAGTTTTGTCGACAAAAGTGCTAATGTAGACAAAGCCTGAGACACCTCACAGATACTTCCTTATACCTAGAATGCGAAGTGCATGGTATCTCAGGTACCACAGTGTGGCAACCCACTAAATGTGACATGTCTACCAGCAACCACTGACTCAGTTCCTCGACTAAAGAGATTCAGAAATGTATCCAGACTTACGGAAACTGAAAGGGAAGCAACTGAAATTCACCCATCACAACTCAAACAAGCTTCTGTGGCTAAAAATGATGCTTTCACACTTCAAATTGGCCCCAGGTATTTGCTCCTTAAAAGCAAATCCAATGTGACAGCTACAAGCTAGTTTGTGCAGCAGAATCCTGCAGATGCTAAGGTCTCCTATGCAGTAATTAGGAGAGAGTGCAACACTACCCTCCAGCTAACAGATTCCTGAGTCCAGCAACTTCTAACCAACAACAAGAAATATAGTCCTAATAGCCATTAGTGCAACACTCCGAATTATGCGCCAGCCCAGGTAGCTGACTCCCCAGATAATTTATATCACCACATAGTAACATCACTCACTTCCACCATTCTTAAAGGGATGCTACACCTAGAGAGAATCACATTCTGCACCAATAAGAGGAATCACATAGTACAACTGTTCTGTTGTAAGGTACGTTAAATTGGACCAAAATGGTAGCTGTGAGTTAATAAAAGGGGAAATCCATTCTATTCTTCAGAAGACTAGATAAACAAGAGACTTGGTACTCAAGATAGTTTTCTAACTTTGTACTAAGATTTCACTGTCTTTTTCCTCTCTCTTTAAACCACTCACCTCTCCAGAAAGCTTCTGAAACAGGCTCTTGAACTCCTTATCTATGCCCTTGTCATCAACATGAGGCTAAAGGGAAGAGATAACCAATAATGTGGTTTATTATACTAGACACAGGTGCCAGGAAATGGGTGGGTGTGTTTGAAATTGCCAAACAAAATAATTTCCTAAATAAATGGTTTAATTCAATTTGGAAGACGAGCAGGGTCCCAGAGCTCGGGTTCAAGTCCGAGCCTGAACGTCTACACAGCAATTTTATAGCCCCGCAGCTAGGGGCGTCTCTAGCTTTTTTGCCACCCCAAGCACAGCAGTCAGGCTGCCTTTGGCGGCGCGCCTGCGGGAGGTCCCCGGTCCCGCAGATTCGGCATATCCACCGTCAAATCTGTGGGACTGGCGGATCTCCCGCAGGCAAGCTGCTGAAGGCAGCCTGACTTCTGCCCTCAAAGCGACCAGCAGGTCATCTCCCCCCCGCCCAGCTTGACGCCCCAGGCACGCGCTTGGAGCACTGGTGCCTGGAGCTGCCGCTGCCCGCAGCCTGACCCAAGTCAGCTGACTTGAGCCAGCTGTGGATATTGAACTGCTGTGTAGTAAGACTCTGATTGGAAAGGACTCTTGTATTATCAAATTAGGATCACAAAATAGATGTGGAGAAAATTGTGTTGCGGACTGTCTATAGCAATTATACAGTTCCTTGGAGGTTTGTTTTTGAGATGTATTTTGAGATTATTATTCTTTATGGAAAGGATCACACTATACCAGGGGTCGGCAACCTTTCAGAAGTGGCGTGCCGAGTCTTCATTTATTCACTCTAATTTAAGGTTTCGCGCACCGATAATACATTTTAACGTTTTTAGAAGGTCTCTTTCTATAATTCTATATTATATAACTAAACTATTGTTGTATGTAAAGTAAACAAGGTTTTCAAAATGTTTAAGAAGCTTCAGTTAAAATTAAATTAAAATGCTGATCTTATGCTGTTAGCCTGCTCAGCTCGCTGCCAGCCTGGGGTTCGCTGCCAGCTGAGCGGGGCCTGTGGCCGGGACCCTAGACCTGGAGGGGGTTCAAGGCAGAAGGCTGGGGTGTGGGGGCGTTCAGGAATCAAGGCAGAGGGCTGGGAGGTGTGCGGGGGTGTAGGGCAGAAGGCTGGGTGTGGGGGGTGGTTCAGAGGTCAGGGCAGAGGGATGGGGGCTGTGGGGGTGCAGGGCAGAAGGCTGGGGGGGTTCAGGGCAGAGGGATGGGGCTGTGGGGGTGCAGGGCAGAAGGTTGGGTGTGTGTTGGGGTGTGGGGGGGTTCAGGGCAGAAGGCTGGGTGTGGGGGGGGTTCAAGGGTCAGGGCGCTGAGTGTGGGAGGGGTCAGGGCAGAGGGATGGGGCTGTGGTGGGTGCAGGGCAGAAGGCTGGGGGGGTGGGAGGGGTCAGGGCAGAGGGATGGGGTGCTCGGCTCCTTGGGGGCAGGGGGCTGGAAGGGATGTGCCTTGTTCCACCCCCTTCCCCACGGCTCCGTCCCTATCTCCCTCTGCATCCCCTACGGAGCTGCGTGCAGGCTGCCGCTCTTCCCCCGCCCCCTCGCAAGGGCCATCAGCTGATTGACGCAGGGCAGCAGAGGGGGAGGGGCAGGAAAGCACCACACTGGGGGAAGAAGCAGGAGAGGGGGGAAGCTTGGCTGCCGCAGGACCAAGCTTCTGCCTCCTGCCCCCGCAAGGGAGAGCGGTGGGTGCGGGGGGGGCTGAGTGGGTCTGGGACCACAGCAGGCAGCTGCGTGCCACTCAAAATCGGCTTGCGTGCTGTGTTTGGCATGCGTGCCGTAGGTTGCTGACCCCTGCACTATACCATGGTATTATATTGTCCTTGCGTATATGTATTCTGAACTGATGCACTACGGCTCAGTTACAGAATTGCATGGGCAAAATTTTGCACCAGAAATGCACATGGAACCTGTAAGCCAGATTGATAGGAAAAGGAGGTTTTCAATTACAGGGCTTCTTTACGTGAATATGGTTAGATACTCTGATTTCAGCTCAAGCCAACAGCAACAAAATCCCAAATCAAATGTCTGCTTGCCCAAGAAGCTGTTCATTTAGACCTAACTATGGCATTTACCTCATATGGTTTTGCAGCCACTACATCACCGATTTCCCTGAGGAAAAAAAAATAAAGACATGACAGTCTAGCATTGGCTTATAAAATACTTTACAAAGCAATGGATTCTTGTATAGCACTGCGGTCTCTAACATGATAACTTGAGCTTTTCTGTCTGCAATAATCCTACCTCAGCACACATAACATCACTACATTTTTAAATCCAGCACTGCATCCATGTATACCAGATGACCTGTTCTCTTGCCATGTATTCAGCCTCTCCAGCGTTTTCCTTCTACTGGCCACTTTGTATGACAAATACCCACACTTCTTATCCTTTCTCTGAAAATATCTGTTCAATGTGCAATGGCAGTCAAAAAAGCTAACAGAATATTAGGAGCCATTAAGAAAGGGATAGATAATAAAACAGAAAATATCATAATGCCATTACATAAATCCACGGTACACCCACACCTTGAATACTGTGTGTAGTTCTTATCACTCCATCTGAAAAAAGATATATTGGAACTGGAAAAGGTGGAGAAGGACAATAAAAGTGATTAAGGGTATGGAACAGCTTCCGTATAAAGAAAGATTAAAAAGATTGGGACTTTTCAGCTTGGAAAAGAGACAACTAATCGGGGATATGATAGAGGTCTATAAAATTGTTATTTACTTTCTCCACACCACTCATGAAGTGTTATTTACTCCTTCACATAACACAGAAACCAGGGTTACCCAATGAAATTAATAGGCAGCAGGTTTAAAACAAACAAAAGGAAGTACTTCTTCACACAACACACAGTCAACCTGTGGAACTTCTTGCCACAGGATGTTGTGAAGGCCAAGACTATAACAGGGCTCAAAAAAGAATAAGTTCATGGAGGATAGGTCCATCAATGGCTATTAGCCAAGATGATCAGGGATGCAACTCCATGCTTTGAGTGTCCCTAACCTCTGATTGCCAGAAGCTGGGAGTGGATGACCGGGACTGGATCACTCGATAATTGCCTACTCTGTTCATTCCCTCTGGGGCACCTGGCATTGGCCACTGTTGGAAGACAGGATACTGGACTAGATGGACCTTTGATCTGACATAATATAGCTGTTCTTATGTTTCCCAGGGTGCTTTTTGACAAAGAACTTTTACTCTGTCGACCGCAGGTGGTGTTCAGATACTACAGTAGTGGTGCACTAGAACACAGTTGACGACCCATTGCTCTATAATGTGGGATGGAGCACCCACAGAAAAAAAATAGTGGGTGCTCAGCACCCACCGGCGGGCCCTGCCAATCAGCTCCTCCCCCCCGAACACCTCCCACCCACTGCAGATCAGCTGTTCAGCGGCAGGCAGGAGGCACTGGGGGAAGGGGGTGGAACAGGGTGGGAAGAAGCGGGGTAGGTGGGACCTTGGGGGAGGGGGTGGACTGGGGGTCAGGCCTGGGGCAGAGTGGGGGTCAAGCATCCCCAGAGAAATGAGAGAGTCGGCACCTGTGTGTGGATGTATTGACTTTGTGACACAAGTAGCCGTTGAGTTGGGGGCCTTCATGGTTCAACTCTCAAGACTTTCATGTAGTGTGGAACTTTCCACCTTGTTCCTTGCATGCCTCACCTTGAGCAGAGAGAGAATTATGAAGAAGATACATACTGAGCTTTAGCCTGTTTCTCAGAGAAAACTCGAAGGCAGAACTCTCCATCTTTGAAAGGCTCGAATGTGGATGGCACAATGAGGTACTCTCCTTGGGGCAGTTTGAGACGGCCGGAGACTTCGCGCAGGTTAACGTAGGTGTCAGACCGGGCTACTGGTCGGTGGGTTGTGAAGAAATCTCGGCTCAGATGGATATCTGTGTGATTTTGCAGCTGGCAAAAATAATATTCTATTAAAAATCAACTGGATAAAGTCACCAGAAAGCCTAATTTCCCAGGTTCTATTTCATTGTTTAAAAGCCATCCCCAGAACTTTATGCTAGCTGGAAGCAATATAACCTCTGAGTGAGGGTGAGGGAGACAAGCACGAATGTTCTGCCATATCAATATAATAAACAAACCCAGCACAACAGGCTGAACAATAGAAAGGGGACGGTGCTTAACTCTAGCAGGATCAAACTTTTTATATGTCTCTATAAGATCTGTGAGACAATAGCAAATAGTACCATGTTAATGTGGACTCAGAGCTGAACAAATTATTTGTTGTGAATAAATTGTTCCATTAATTTAGCACTTTTTCTTTTCATGAATTGTTCGTGAAAAGACTTTGATTTTTACAAATGTATTCAGCCTATGGGGTGTTTGCAAACTGTTCAATTTGACTATTCACGACATGTGATTGGTCACATAGGGCTGCCAGCCCTCCAGGATTGGCCTGGAGTCTCCAGGAATTAAAGATTAATCTTTAATTAAAGATTATGTCATGTGATGAAATCTCCAGGAATATGTCCAACCAAACTTGGCAACCCTAAAGTCACATGCCATTGTTTCTGCTCCCTGATTGGATGACTGAAATTTTTTAATCAGGAAAAGAGTGAATAGCAAACACTCTTGTTGTCATATGACTGTGGCATTTATAAGCACAAAATATTCAAGAGGACAAAACCCCAGCCATGAGAGTATTCATGTATAGCAACAAGGGACACAAATATGAACAAACCAAATGGCCATTCAGAATTCACACAGATGTTTGTTAGCATTGCAGGTCTAGCAGCCATATAGCGTGGTTAACTCTCCGATTTCTTCAGTCACCAGTTTCACCAGCCTCACAACCCTATCATCTATTCCTTGCTTCTGACAGTATCCATAACCCAAAACTGTGAATGGATGCAGGTTGTCCTTCAGCAACACTACACAAAGAATATTCTTTTTATTGGCTATGTTATGTGAGCTATGAGCTGCTGCAATGGAAACTTCAAGCACCTTCTACCTCTAACAGTAGGTATAAGAATAACATGGCTTGAGGTTTTCAGTGGGAAATGTGTGGCTAATCCCCTAGTTGTTTTGAAAATCCCACTCAACATTTCCATGACTGATAATCTGGTTACATTTTACATAGTTTATAAACCAAATCAGCGACTCATACATGAACATCAGAATGAAAACAAGATCCCAGTGCTAAATACACCTTCAGAAAGCCCATTCAATTTACCTTTACTCCACAAACTTTTCCTTTAAAATGTGTGACTCATCCAGGAAATGATACAAGAAAGGTGGAGAATGTTTGACAGGGGGTGTGCAGAATGCTTTACTGATAGTGTTTCTGGCTTGACTATAAAGCCAGGTCACAGAGTAAATGTGCTGAACTCATTTGGAAGGGTGATCATTTGTAACTTCTTATATAAAAAATATTATATTTAACAATAATAACCCTAAACACTACAGTATCTCTGTTGTAAACTGTAGAATAATGTGGTGCCTTTTCTCTTTTTTAAAATAAGGATTGGATTTTGGTATAATCAACAATTCAAACAACTAGATCATTTCTCCCCGCCCAATCTGAAGCTAAACTACACTGCAATGAAAAATTAAGAAATCAGATCCAGCATTTTTTCAATGTACATGTTCCATTTCCCTTTGTGTCTGAAGCTGTAAACCAAGAGCAGATAATTGGTACATAGCTGCACTTTATGTTATTGGACAAGAACAAAGGGGATGAAAAACACAGCAAAATTGGCAGCACAGAATGATACAGTCTAGTAATGAATATGACTCTGTCTAGCTCCAAACACCCCTTTGTGGTCCTAATTTTAGAAATGGAAAGCCTCTTTATCTTAACATTGACACTTGATTGAGGATTGGGGAGGTAGAGTTGGATAAATTGATGACATTGTGCCTCTGCCCAGCAAAGAGAGAGGGACCCACAGAGTTTGATATTTCTTTAAATAATGTAAGCTAGGATTTCCTCTAAGCAGGAAAGGAAAATACAGTATGGACCCTGTTCTGCCAGAATCTTTACTAGACACATAGATCCAGTTCTGATCTTATGGAGTCGCTCCATATTTAGACTAGTGTAAATGAGATCTAAATCTGACTGGGATGAAACCTCATCCTACAATTCCTTTAAAATGGCTATTCAGAAGGTGGAGTCTTTGTCTTCAAATATCAAAACACCCAGTCAAAGGTCTCCTGAAGGTTTGTGGTCAGTTTAGAAGGCACCATGCTTTAAGCAGCGGTTGTATTAAACTCTCAACCCTAACAGGTGGTGGTCATCTGGAGGATGGAAGTCTCCAATAGAATGCACATACCTCTTTAGGGACCTGCAAAAGAGAGAAGTTAATGAAAGGAGGCTGCTTAGTATCTTCTGTAGTCAGTTGGGTGAAATGTAAACTAATGCCACATTTTATAGACTCAGATAGTTTGTCTTTCATTCCTATTTACAACCATTTAATGCAATTCTAGTCCATGCACAAAGTTCTTACTTGTGCTAGAACTGTTCCAAAGGAAAATTAGCAGAACATTTGGCCAAATCCTGAAATTCTTACTCAGAGTCAATGAGAGCTTAGCTCAAAATTGTTTTGAAAATTTATGAGAACAGGCATAAAATCCATTTACCCGCCATTACCATGATACTGATGAAAAATGTAATGATACTTTAATCACAAGTCAAAACAGATATTTGCCAGAAGGCAAATAGAGTTTTACAAAGCAGTTTTAATCTGTGTAATTTAGCCCTTGATGAGTTTATAAAATAGCTAAAAAGCACTGCTGTAATTTGCACTTGTGAATATAGGACATGATTTTCAAAAGCACCCAAGTGATTTGAGAGCACAGATTTCAATGGGACTTGTGCTCCCAAGTCACTTAAGTGCTTTTGAAAAATTCACCCATAGCCTCTTATAGAATGTCTTTTATGTATATAGTTTAGATAGGAGTGCATTGGTTGGAGAATCATACCATATAAGAATATAAGCCTGTGCACTCAGTTGTAGGAGTTATTACTACTGTAATTGTCTTTCAGTTAGCTTCAGTGACATGACTTATATAAGATTTTACCAGGCAGGTAAGCTTCAGTATGCACATTCTCTTTTCTTGTTATACACATATCTGCTCAGTGTTTTCCTGACTAGAGTAGGTCTTCCTTGGCCATAGTCTCAGCTGGAATAGGCGAAAGAACCAGTGGCAGCTTGTATCATGGATGAGTGTCAAGGTTAGAGGATTTAGCAGCCCTTCCTTTCAAGATATATAGAGTTCATTTGTTAAGAGTTACTAAATCTACCCTAACAAGTCAAAGATTATGAAGTGGGCAGGTGAGTGAGATATCTCCCAAGATAGGAATACACTAAGGGAGAAGGATGGTGTTTTGGCCTGTCTATGCTCATAGATACGTATAGACAGCCATTCTTTAATTTGCAAATTCTAGAATGCAAATGGATTGGGTTGCCTGGCATCAAACAGATGGCATGGCAAACACTGAGAGCTAGCTGTGTGCACAAACACTTTGGCACCAGGGAAAATCCTTGCTAGTTTTGTACCATTGCCATATTTTCAGCCCTGAAGAAAAACTATCCCACACATGCAGGAGATAAGGGAAGCAAAACGCACAAACTACATTAGCAAAAGTTAATCATTCCCATTAATGACCTTTGCCCATGGGAGTCTATGCTACACTTCATGACATCATATCTGCAGAAAAGCAATGAATGATGGTATCAGTTGGAATTTCAGACTTTTTGTTTTGTTTCCATGGCATCAGAGAAGTTAGAGATGCAAAAGTCCTAGTCCCATCTCCTGCCTCCGCAGGATTGTTCCCTACAGTATATTATCCAACTGTTTACACAGACAGTGGTGACACAAGTGTTATATAAAACCAGAAACCGACAGAACAATACTATGGTAGGTAGTGAAGCTAACACAATTTGCATATTCAAAGAAAAATAATTCAAGCAAACAGCAGGAACTAGCAATGGGCCTAAAACTGAACCATTTATCTGGAATTTCCTTCCATCATGAACCAGCATTGTTTAGGCTTTGCGAGAGAAAAGACCTGAATGAGATTTTTGCTAAATTATCCACCTCCACTTTTGCAACGCTCTCTGCTAGAAACAGAATGGTACAAACCCCGAACCATTTTTCTGAACACTCTCATGCTATGGGGGTCAGATTGAATGAGAGAAGGATTTGAACCATCTCACAGAACCAAAACCTGACTGAGAAGATGCTGAAAAGTCAAAAGCCTCCCTGAGCCTTGCCCATCTCTTGAGGAGAGCACAGCATTAAAGGAACTTACTTTACCTGATAGAGAGAATAGCCAATACTGAGTAGAGCTTCCCCCATCTTCTTTTCTCTCCTGCGGTTCTTCTGCATCAGGCCCACCAGCACAGTGCATCCTTCATCACCATCATCTGGCTCATCCAGCTTGATTTTAAACTGAGGATTGGTCCAGTACGTCACTAAAAAAATCCCGAGGGAAAATGAAAGGAAAGAGTGTTTGCTTTCACTGCAGCTGAGGTCATTCTCATGAGAGGTACAGAAATAGCACTTTGGAGAGACCTTTGGGGTTCAGTCAAACCTTTCCATTATATTAAATGGTTCCATGTTTTCCCAGCTGTGCTGTATATTTATTTATACAATAACAAATTACAGAGACATCTCCTGGAAAGTAATGACCAGCTGGGAGGAGCCGATGCCATTAACACCAACCAGTCATTTAGGCCCAGAAAATGTCCTCTGCTAACACTGTTGTTGTTATAGGGCCAAATCCCAGAGGGCTTCTCTTCAGGTTTGACTGAAAATGAATGCCAAATTACAATGCTTTTTGTCTTTGCAGTGTTGAATGGTGACTGTATTGTGGTTTTAAATAGTTTTACAAACGGACAGTAGGTGGAGGCAGAAGCCTCACGTACACAGTACCCTGAGCTTTTGAACTAGCCTTTCTCTTCTGCCTCAAAGCAGAGAAATCTTGCTCCAAGCCAGTTTTCACTGACCAGATAACGGGGTCTGGCAACTACCAATCAAGTGTTAACACGGCATGTCTTTGTCTAAATGTGTATAAAGGATCTGTAAAACTTGTGTCAGGCAGAGCCTTCTGTATCTATTACAGAGCTCTCCTTTCTTCTGCAGAATAAAGCATTTTTCCTTATCCCTGTCAGGCTGTTATTGGCTCTCAGCTAGACGGACCCGATATTTCGGTAACAAATGGTGACTGTATTTTGGTTTCCACAATCCACTGGAGATTAGTCCAGTCAGAAGCATGACTAGTACAGGCAAGGAAGGTGCGTAAAGAAAAGAGACTGTGCAGTGAATTAATCGCTCAAGTGAGAAAAGAAACCCTGATGAGAAAATGAGTCTGAATCAGGTTTTGATTTAGACCACATAGGTTTGGGTTAATATAAACATGTGTGGAAAATAGGTTAAAAAAAACCTAGAGAAGGAACTTCAGATCCAAACCCTTCTGGTTCTTAACTCATTTCAAAGTTTCTGGTTCCAAATTAGAGAGAAAAGGACCTATTTTCTGAATCAGACACTGATGCAGCCCAAGATGGCAGAAATCTCATGAAAATGACTGATCTCACAAGATTCCCAACCGGTCCTGATAATGGAAATCTCTTAATACCAGCTGATCTCATGAGATTTCTGCCATTTTTGGCTGAAATCTCATGAGAGCACTTGCAAGATTTCAGCTTTATCAAACCCAAACAGATAGCCCTGATTCAGCCTTGAGCCTAGACCCTGGACTAAGCCAATCTAGATCTTTCCTTCACCTCTTTGATCTAACTATAAAAACAGCAGAACAACACCCCACGAAACAACCCACATTGATGCTGCAACAGTGATATAACATGGAACCTGTGTTGGAAGAAATTGTATCTATTTCTTCACCACGCATACAAGTTTCACCTGGGTCTTTACCTGGATAGTTCTGGCAGCCACCAGCAGTAGAACCCCGTCTCCACAGACCACTGAATAAGGTCAGACCCCATTTATGGACCTTGTCACTCGTCAGGGTGTCAGGAGTCAAGTTGCAGATCTCAAGCCGTGTAAACTGTCTTTGAAAATCTGAGAATGCCATCCTGACATCAAAGAACGCCAAGAGTCCACGGTGAATTCATGAACTTGGAACATGGTCAGATCCACTGTGAATTGATCCCTTTTCTAATGAGGCAGCAAATGGCATAACCACAGGAGAATTACCTGAAATTCAGTCTAATTGAACTTTGAAACTAAAGTTGGCTTCTAGGAACCCCAACCACCCCTTTAAGGCAACAGTTCTCAACGGCTAATATTCATTAAGGGCTCAACTGTGCCACCTTTGCTCATGCTGAGTCATACCTTAGTACCCAAATAATTTCACTGAAATCAGCTACATGCTGCTATGTGGGGAATGAGATACTACTCAGTGTAAGGGTAACACAATAGGGCCCTGTGAAAGAGCCATACTTCCAAATAGTCCCAGAGATTTTTTTAAAAATTAGCTATACTTCCATTGTTGCTGTTTCTTCCCCGTCTCTGATAGCTCAGCCTGGGTAACAGTCACCTTATTCTTACATTAGAAGATAATCAGGTCATGTTGCCAGCTGCCCAAGAGAGCAGGACACACTGTCAACAGATGTTCAAGCACTCTCTTGGGGACTGATACCATCCTTGCACTCAGAGATTGATTCTGATTTCACTTCCACTGGCATAAATCAGGTGTAACTCCATCAATGTCAGTGGAATTAACACCGAATAAATCCACAGCAAAGAAAATCTGAATTAGATCCTGGACACACAGCTTTGTCACTGATTTTCCACTGCCTTGTGTAGCTATTTACATTTGTGCAAAGAGGACAACTGCCATTCTAATCGAGGGTAGAGTTCTGCAAAGATCAATTCAATATTTACTCATGTAACCAAATACTGGGCTGGATTTTCCACTCACTCCCGGTAAATAGATGCTACCTGAGGTATAAAGCTAAACTTCCTCACTACTATTCAGGCAAAATCCAAGCCTCAAAATATTGAGCATCTGAGCTACATCTTTGCCACCTCATCATGCTATAGAAACCCTAATATAAAGGTAATATTTGAATGGGAAGGGAGATAACCAACAGGCTAATAACTCTCACACATCATGGCTGGGTTAGTAACCCTTTGGATAGTGGTATTTTCTCAGCCACCATCCAAAGCAATGCTTACCAGGACATCTCCATGTACAGTTTCCAAAGGATTAATCCCACTAAATGATTCTTACCAAAACTCTCCATCATCTGCTTGCTTATCCAGAGCCTGTTTTTGTTTGGGATCAATATAATTCCATTCTGGAGCACTACAGACAAAACACAAAAGGCAATAAGTATAGTAGTTACATTTTACTTCATAACAACTTCAGGGAGTTGGAATCTTTCTGTAGTTACAGCTGATAAAAGTACATATTTCCTTCAATGACTGGATCCTTTACTCATCCCAAGGGTTGTGCAAAATGCATATTGACTCTATATACCAGGGGTCAGCAACCTTTCAGGAGTGGTGTGCCGAGTTTTCATTTATGCACTCTCATATAAGGTTTCGCGTGCCAGTAATACATTTTAATGTTTTTAGAAGGTCTCTTTCTAAAAGTTTATAATATAACTAAACTATTGTTGTATGTAAAGTAAATAAGGTTTTTAAAATGTTTAAGAAGTTTCATTTAAAATTAAATTAAAACGCAGAGACCCCCGGACCAGTGGTCAGGACCCATGCAGTGTGAGTGCCATTGAAAATTAGCTCGTGTTCCGCCTTCGGCATGCATGCCATAGGTTGCCTACCCCTGCTATATACAGTTGGAAATTATTTAGACAATCTGGCCAAAGAATCAGGCTTTACATTTAACTGTATTTGTGGCAAATGAACCTTAAATTTAATCATAACTACAAGATGCAAGAATGCACAGATATGACTAGGACTAACTGGATGAAATTAAGAAAAGACTATCAGGAAATGTTTCAGTGTGAGATCTATTCTAATGTCTAATAGTCTCCCAAGCAGAGTGGTGAAACCTCCATTATTTGAGACATTTTAAAACAAGAATGGAGAAAGAGAGACTAGAAAATATACTGCAGGGAACAATCCTCCACTGCTCACAGGGAAGGACTAGGTATCCAATGCTTCTATTCCATCTCTATCATACTATTGTACAGTGGGCCAGATTCTGATCTGATCCCATGAAATTCTGGAGTAATTCCATTGATTTCAGTGGAGATGATCCACATTAAAACGGGTATAACTGAGATCAGAATATGGCCCTGTAAATTTATATAAAGCATACTACTTTTAGAGTGAGCAAACCAGGTCCAACAAAAACAAGATTCACCCTAAAGCTTTGCTCAAGTTGCACACAAACACAATGCTCTAATTTCAGCCTGCCAGGATGAGAAGCAGATATATCAAAATACTGCGTGAGAAATTTTTTTCCTGGTATTTCCAACCTGACCAAACCCAAGAAAATCTTAAAAACATTGTGCCCATAGTTCTCATAAGATTCCAAGCCCAGCTTCCAGCCCAGAGCAGTTCAGATGGGTATTCAAACCTTTGGGTGCTTAGCTGAACCCAATCAGAGCCTTTTGAGCTTCTCCAGCAGCTGTCAAACATTGCCCTTTCTTAGGCCTTGTAGTCCCATCAATGTCGATGGAGTTGCACAGCAATTTGGCCCTATGAGGTTTTCTAGCCATGGAAATTGATTGAATACTACACTGGTATCTCACCAGAATCAGTAGGATACAGGCACGAGGAGAGTCACCTTGCAGAATGACATGGGTCTGACTTCCTTGGCCCTGTTCACAGCAAGAACTACAGACTACTCTCCATGAATAAAGCACCCTGCCTGGGGTGAGGAGGTAAATCCCATGATGAGAACAGATCCGTAGCCAGCACTGCTAATTGATTAATAATGTTTTATTTCTGACTAGTTTCAACTGATTTAACACCTTTTCCAAATGTGCTGTATAGCTTATTAACTGCAGATATTACCAATTTAATTTTTAAAGGCTATTGGAACACAGTGATGGGAGGGATGCCACAGTATATAACAACCTACTTATCGCTCCAGGCTCCGGTCCACTCCACTTCACCCCAGGGATTTCTAATCCTGACTAGCTTCTCTGGGCGCCCACGGTAGTTTACCTGTAGGATCCACAACAAGCAGAGTCTGAGCATTTTGTTAATTTACTCATTATCCTGTGGTATTTGATTTTACATCTAGAGAAAAAACACAATTTTCACTCTAGTGGGATGGTCAGAGATAAAAAAACACCAAATGTCTCCCACCCCCACCATCATTTTATTCTCCCCTTCATCACCAACCCAGCGCTACAAAAATAGCATTACTTACAGGCCTAATGGTGAGTCATACAATATATGGGTAACATGCAAGGATGAGCATCAGCTACAACACAGCACAAGAGCTGCATTCTCCAAAGCATGTGGCATTTCAGAAGACAGTGCAGCAGCATAAATGGTACAAAGTTATTTAGCAGAATCATCTCTATAATCACGATAGCTTGTGATATGTAGGGAAAGTTTGTGAAATGTAAGGTTCAAGTGAGTTTATAATATAGTCTGTTAGTATAATGCTGGTTGCAGGCTGTGCTAATTCGCTGAGGAAAACTGGTTGGAATAAAGTCTCTGAGAGGTTATCACCAAGGGGAGAGATTTCAGGCTAAAGAACTTTTACAGTCAATCTCTGTCTCTGTGGCTGTGAAGATATTAGCAACATTTTCATATAGGTCAAACATGGAGAGTCATCAGCAAGTTGTCAAAGGCAGTGTAGTATCGCAAACCCAAAATTATGTTGTGTGTTACACTGGTAAATCATTCTGTGTGATGGTAAGTTTCATCAACATTGTATAGGTCAGGTTTATCCATAGGAAACCTAATAGGTTTAGCTATTCGTATGAGCTTACCTCTTCTGCTCCAGTGAGAGAGTAAGCATGGCCCTTTACCAATTTCTTACTTGTGATAGCCTCAGTTTCAGCTGCACTGGTGATCTAGGACAATAAAAATGCAGTTATATATTGCACTCACACACAGTTTTAAAGACCAAATTAACACAGTTGCAGATATCTAAATGGTATCATAAAATATAAAAAATTCAACAATACAAACTGTGTTAAACAGAAATGGATCCAAACCCTGGAGTTCAACTTTGTATCTCCAGAACACCCCAGTTCCAAACACATCTGTGACTTTGGGGGCGCTGAAATCTGAATCCAAATCCAAACTTTCCCAACTTCAAACATTCAGGTCCAGTCCATTATAGAGAGAACCTGCAGTTATAAACTTTTATGTGAGCTCAGATCCAGAGCTCAGATCTGTTGTTTTGGTCAGAATCCAATAGGTCAATAATGAACGCAGCCTCTAGTGAATATAAAGGGCTCAGTATGCCAAGATACAACACTGACCTTTTTTACTGTGCAACTTACAAAAAAAAAAAAGTTGAGGGACAAGAGGAAGAAATGAATTTGAAAGATGTGGGCTTCTTTTAACCTATCTAATGTTTTCTACAACTGCTGAGACTGCCTGTTACAGGTGTCAGTGATTTATAGGATTGAGAAATGGAACCAACTCCAGGTTGTGTGTGGGGAAAAGGGCAAGTGTGGGTCTCAAATGATTGACCTAGAGTACCTCATGATAAAGCATACTTGAAAGGCACCACAGAGTGAATGTAAGACATTCTCAAAGAGTTTGTGCCTGTCTCCTTCTCCCCATTTGGGTGTCTGGGGCTGTAGGCAGGCAGCATTTGAATCCTAACAGTAGTTAGAATTGCATTTTAGAAGCTGGATGACCCAGGCACATTACTCGTTTCTCTTCCAGTGTCAAAGGAATGTGGTCAGAGCGGAAATATCGTGGAGGAGTCTGAGCTGACATGCTGTCACTAGGTAAATCAGGCTTGGGGCAGACTGCCACAACTCTATGAGGGACTCATGCCATCACCAGTACACATGAGGCTGTGTCGGACATCAGGGCTGAATAGATAGTCAGGGAGTCAACATTAACCTAATATTTTTCAAGAAGTTTGTGCTGATAATAGCACTTTATACGTCTCTAGCTCTTTTAATCCAGGGATCTCAATAGCCCCAAATTAATAAAACCTCACACAATTCCTGTGAGACAGGTTAGCATAGCTATGCCTATTTTACAGATGAGTAAAATGAAGTGGCAATCAGAGGCAGTCAGGAATAGAACCCGGCAATATGATTCCTAGTCCCCAGCTCTAATGATTAGGCTCTTTCCTGAGCAGGGAGACACGATGGGTGGTTGCCCATTTAGGAGCTGAACCAAAGCCCACTGAAATCAGTAGAAAGTTTCCACTGACTTCAGTGGGTGTTGAAACAGGCCCTTCCATAGTAACAATGCCTGCTGCTGACACAGATCAGAGTTCTGATGGTGAAAGAGTAAAATACTGGCAGTATCTCACATCAATGGAGCAGCCAAGCAATGACCCAGCTTGCAGGGCCTTCTGGATGATCTGATATAGGTTTGGTGGGGCCTTCCTCAGATCATAAGACTCAGCGATGCCACCCGTGAAATCCTCAAACCCTTCTGTAGTGGAGCCTCCTGTGAGAGCCTCATATGAGCCATTCAATCTATGGGGAAGAAAATAAGATAACAAACATGCAATAAGGAATATCCGGCCAGTTTCCACTCATACGTCACATTTGCATTACAGAAATAACAGTTTCACGGGTGTTACTTGTGAAACTTGCAGATAAAACATTTTGAGGCAGAAGGTTGGCAGTGCTCCCTGAAGTGTTTGTGGGAAACAAGAAATGGTGTGGAGAGGGGAAGGAGGAGGAATAAGAGACTAACACTAGGGCAGAATGTGTGTGGGCCTGGCACTGGCATGGGTTGAGACCGTCACATTCCTTGCACTTATTATGGCCTCCCTCAGAATTAGCCCCACTTACTTAGCGTAGGCCTTCTCCAGCAGGGCGCTCCAGAACTCATTGCCTTCCTCCGAGTGAAGGAAGAGCAGCTGCCCGTTTTTGGTGGGCAGCCTGTCATCAACAACAACATCCACCCACTCCCCAAACTGCCAGAACTAAGGAAAGAAAGAAAGGGTGGTTAGAGCTGTGTGCTACAGTTACCTCCCTGCTAAAAATCCTCCCGCCACTCTCTGCTTCTCACTGCCCCCTATGCTATGGAACAGTCTCCCACTTCTTGTTGGCCATTCATCTTCTTTTCTCCATCTTCACATCCCTCATGAAAACCCACTTTGAGGAATCCTCCCTACACTGGACTCCTCCCCACTGATTTCTCCTCAGTCTCCCATATGTGAACTGTTGTCTACGTTTTGTCCCATCCATATTACGCTGCACATCATTTGGGACAAAGACCAATGTTTTTTCTATTCTCTGCTTTACTATATTCTTTAATGCTTTGGTACATTTACAAGCACTATGTGAAGATTTATTAATCAGTAATATTAATGCTGCCTTGGATGGAACATCTAGAACATTCTCATAGTGTGGTCCATGGAGTACTTTTGGTGTCCACAAAGAGCTGGCTAGCAGCTGGGATGCATTAAGACCTAAATTTTCAAAAGTACTTTAGGATGCCCAACTTGAGGCACTCTGAAGAGGCTTCATTTTCAGAAAGTGCTGTGCACCCACCCACAGACAAAATAAGGCTCCCTTAAAAAGTACTTCAAGTTGGGGCACCCAAAAACACTAGTCACTTTTGGAAATGTAACCCTGTGTACTTAGCTAATATTAATTCTCTGTGTAAGCAACTGCTGGAGTTGCCACCAGGATGTTATGTGATCATAAATGAGAGGGGAGATGGACAACCTGACAAAGATTGGGAGGCAGGCAAATCCACAGGACAATCTCCCTGCTGAGATGAAATGTGGCCTACACTGTGAAAAAGTTGGCACCTGATCTAGAAGATTCTGCTCTCACAGTGGTATTAATCTGGAGTGACTTTCTTGCCACCATTGGCGCAGCACTGGGTTTATGCAGCTGTAAGAGAGCAGAATTCTAGTCCACTGAGTATGTATAATTGCATTTTGTTATAGTCTCTTCCATTCTCCCCCTCCCTGTCTATCTCATTTGCACACCTTAATTGCTGAATATCTAACTTGTCATCAGCAATGAGACAAGCTACATTTACCTAAACATTGGATCTTTCTTTTGTTCCTCGCATCTTGAGCCTGTTTGATGGATTAGCAAGAGTTACCTGGAAATGAAAGATCCCAGCGTAGTTCTTCTGGAAGCTCTGATCTTTGGGAACAATTCGATGCAGGATTTCTTGATCCAAGGTAAGAGATGCAATGGCTGCTAGGAGCCAGCAGTCACCTGGGAACATGCAAGTCTCAAGATAGAAATGTGTATCAATAAAATAGGGCCTTGCGGTTTCCTCATTTTGCCCTACACCACGACATGAAATACCCTTTGAATAAAATGCCAAAGTAGAGTTCCCTGTGAGATCCTATTGGAAGTCTAGTTGCTGGGTTGTTTTGTTTGTTTGTTTTTAAATATATCTGTTCTGCTTATTTTTCCAGGGGGGGTGGGCTTTTGTATTTTTAATACAATTAGGCCCAAATCTTGATTTAAATTCTGCCAAAGTTTCCAGGGCTGATGACAGTGGTGGATTTAGTGTTCCATTTCAAGTTTTATTTGTGTTTAGACCATATTTTTACATGCTTTTTAATGCCTTCAGGGAGCAATTTATGTGGCTGAAGCAATGCAAGATCTGGGTTTCCCACAGCAGTTTAATTTCTGGATGATGGAAATACCATGTGGAGGGAGGGGGAAACAGACTTCAAGTTCTTTCATGGCCTCAAATGGCTCCCTGAGGCATTAGAGAAAGATCAGGTTAACAAATACTACTTCTGAGATATTTGGGTTTAACCCAGCCTTTGTTTCTTCATGTGGACACACACAGCAATATCATCAGTTGGTGTAAATCAGCAGCTGAGGATCTGGCCCAAATGGTCTAAACTGGTGTGTGCTTTAACATCAGAGGGCAGCAGTTAACTTCTTAAAAATTAGATAAGTGTATTCACTGTAGTAGAAAGTCCAACCCAGTCCTGCGAGATGCTGGGAGCTGCATGCCCTCAACTGTCACTAGCTTGAGGTTAACCTTGAATGGGAATGAAGGTGCCCAGCACCTCACAGTATCAGAAGCCTAATTAGGAAACTGCTGATGGTTAAACTGCCCCCCAGAAAATTCTGAGACTTGTTTGTATCAGTTCCCATAGAAGTGCCCATCATTTAGCAAAATGTAACTCTCAAACTAAAACATGCATAGCTCTCCCAGCATTGTAGTTTGTGTTTTAAGGCCTGGCTCTTTTTAAAAAAAAAAAAGTTAGCTGACATGAGAGGAGATAAGAAAGATATCTCCTCCACCCCCCCATACATACACAATGCTGGTCCAAAGGGTAAGGAAATGCCATACTGGTGGCACCATGTTTCCAGGATACCAGCATGCAGCATGAGCATATTTCAGTACCGCTTTGCATACATGCAGGGTCCATACATGTTGCTAGCACTGAGCTCTAGTATCATACGTGTTTTGCCCCACATGAGCACTGTTGAAGAAGCAGAATTAATCATAGTCCCTGTGGTAGCAGGGGGATGTGGTAGAGGAGGGGCTCCTGATGTGGAGAGGAAACCAACAGCTTTTGAAGTGGGGATTTAAATCCTCATCTTTCAATGTATCCCTGCTACTTGCTCCCCTGCCTCCCAGTTCCTCAGCTGCTGCTGGACTGCTCTGAAGCACCCAGTGCTATCTTTGAGGAGATGGTGAGGCAGCTCTTCTGGAATTCCCGCTACAACAACAGCATCCAGCAGAGAACAGACAGCCAATTGGTAAGGAGGAGGTAGACTTCTCCCCATATGTGATATCTGGAAATGCCTCCTCTGTGTTACAGGCCAGGCTGTTGCAACTATTGAAATAGAGCCTGTGCCATTAACTACTGAGTGTCAGCAGCTGGGATTTGCTTAACCTCAAGGATGGCCATCTTGGGAATGTTTAGTCAGCACAAAACTATATAGACTCTTCAATTAAATGAGAAGCCTTCCCTGTTCTAGTTCTGAGTCTTACTATAGTAATGTAAGGTCTTGTTTCCCTAGGACAGCGCGCGTGCCCACAAAGTGAAGTCCTTCACAAGAATTCCCCATGGGAAATCTCTCTCTGTCCTAGCATTTAGGCGAATGACAGCAAATTCCATCACTCAATCATTTCTACTTCCTTCAAAAGAGGCTGGATCAGAAAAATATGGGGTCTCGCACGTTGCTCCAGTTAGGAGGAAAATTTGATGATGGAGTCCGGGACCTTTTAATGCATCTTGTTTATTTACAAGGAGTGTTCAAAGTCCTGTTTCTCTGAACAGAGGAGGAACCAAACAATAGTTTCCTTGCTCACAGCACTAAACCTCTTTTAGCCAGCGCCAGACCCATAACCCCTCTTTCTAGGCTTCTCTCAGGGCCACACATCATTCTTGTCCAGATTGTGTATGGAGCTTCAGTCTCTGTCTGTATGTGTGCTTTTCTGCTTCTACACACACACACACACACACACACACACACACACACACACACACACACACACACACACACACACACACACACACACACACACACACACACACACACACACACACACACACACACACACACACACACACACACACCAATACCAGCAAAGCCTTCTGCCCACATAGTACAAATTCCTGAGTAGCCTTTGATGAGCCTTTGTTTTAAGCAGTGCCATGTGCCTGTGCTTTGATTTAGAGACCACTATTCTTTTATAACAAAACTTAACTGTTTCTGCTATCTTAAATGAAGGGCAGCAGTTACACCCACCAGTGTGCGTCATGAGCTTTAATCCAAACTATAACTATATTTTAGACAAACATTGAGGGCTGGCGTATCCACCCACAACTCCCACCAAAAGAACTATATTGCTTTTAAGTGGTCCCATTTGTTATTTTGGCACAAGTCTATATGTGGATAGTCTTATTTCAGAACAGAACTGTCCTATTTAAAATGAAACTGTATGATATCCACGCACAGCCTGGCACTGAAATAACAAAAATGTGACTCAAACCCCATTTCGTTATTTTGGCACAAGTTTGTGGATAGATCAGCCCTCAGTCAGGTATTCTCAAATAAGGAATCATGGTTCAGCACTGACCTCAATGCTGCACATCAGACCCTTCTCACCGTGTAGGGCCCTATAGACTTGAATGTGGCTCAGTGAGGGTGCTGGAATTAGCCATGTCAAAGCATTTTCAGGATTGGGCCTAAGTTACTGAGATCAAAGACCTAGGCTTACTTACAAGGTAAGCTCTGGGGGCAGGGCCCATCTCTCTGTGTACAGTGCCTACACAATAGAGCCCTGATCCTGACTGGGGCTGTTACGCACCACGGCAATAACAATAACAATACACGGATAGTTATCAAAATCTCACTAATTAAAATGTGAGTGCTCTGTTTTGAGAGAGGCTGACAAAGCCATGTTTCTAATCCTGCTCGATGGCAATTTTCACAGCTCTCTGTGGCTCCTAGCAGCATGTGCCTATGACATAGTTCAGAGCTCAGACACCTCTCTTTGAAACCTAAACAAATACCTATGCAGCACCGCCAAAGCCTGCCGAGGCAAGGTGTTCAGGGATATTGTTGCTGATTAGAAATCAGCTTTCAAATACTGAGGGAAATTTGGCTTCAGTTTCCTAGAAAGTGAATTTAGTAAATCCAAAGAGAAAAAAGGACCCATCGAGAACACATACTTAACTGAAATACAGTTGAAGTGCAGTCGTAGTCAGAAAAGTGCCTATGTTAAAATATCTGTATAAAACCTATCTGCTCACCATGTGCCTTCAGGTCACATCTGTTTAGTTTACAGATGCAAGAAAGTTTTCACTACTGTGAGCCTTGCAGAGCTAACCTAGCATGAGCTGGATTCTATCTGTCTCATACATCCCAAGCATGCCCTTGTGGCCTGAGGTCACCCTGAAAGCACCCTGCCTCAGTTTCCCATACACTCAGGCTTCTCAATAACTCCACAAAGGCCAATAACAATGTCCCTTTGTGGGGTCTGGTTTATTAACATAAAATAAACTTGAAATAAAATCTCTTTCCCCGCCCAGTCTCACACTGGGCACTGCCCCTCCTCCCTGAGGTTTGTCAATCTTTAAGTTTGTAAGTTTTTGACCCATCCCAGTCTCTGTTCAGCCTCTCTCCTCAGCCTACCCTGGGATCCTTTAAACACTCCCTGCTCTTTTCTGAGCCTTCCTACCTGGAGTCTTCTCACAGCAGCTCTTCCCAGGCTTCTCTTCTGGTTTGGGCTCTCAGCCCTTCCTAGCTTGACCTTCTTCTTGGTCAAAGGTCTCCTGCAGGACCCTCCTGCTCGCTGCTGTTCTGCTCTAGCCTCTGCCCCAACTTCCTCTTCCCTTCTGGATCTTTACAGAGACCAGTTGCCCTCTATCCACAAAGACAAGTGCCAGTACAGGCAGGGGCGGCTCCAGGCACCCGCACAGCAAGCGCATGCCTGGGGCGACAAGTCGCGGGGGGTGGCCTGTCGGTGGCTGTGAGGGCGGCAGTGAGGCAGCCTTCGGCAGCGTTTCTGCGGGAGGTCCGCCGCTCCTGCGGTTTCGGCAGTGGGTACGCTGAAGGTGCAGGACTGGCAGACCTCCCGCAGAACCACCGCTGAATTCGTGTGACTGGGGCTGACCTCCCACAGAAACGCTGCTGAAGGCTGCCTGACTGCTGTGCTTGGGGCGGCAAAAAACATAGAGCCGCCTCTGAGTACAGGACCTTTACTATCAGCGATAAATGCGCCCGAAAGATTTCAGCTTGACTCTCAGATCCTAGGCTGAGTTTGTGATGCAGGCAATATGCTTTTTTTTTTTACTTGTGAAGTGAGCAAATTGATCTGGAGTTTGCAAGAAGAAATAAACATGAAATCCCACCATGTCACTTTTAGAATTACTTTATTGACTACACCCTACATTTAAATCAAATTGTTCCTTCTTCACGACTGTACCATAGTAACTGATCTTCTCTTAGAGCAATGCTGTCAGCTTCCTGATTTGTTAAAATAATCTCATTGAATGCTAAATCTGTGGTAATCTTGGAACTCTGACTCAGATTCCTGTATAATTATATATTTGCTCACCTGCACTGCACTCATGGTGACTATAAAATAAAATCCACACAGAAGCTTCTTTCACTAATGCTAAAAGTGTCTAAACTGTTAAGAATTTAATTCTCTAGTCAATGATCTAGTCAAGCAGAGATGGACCCAAACTGAAAACCCAGATTGGAGGTGGGGGGGAGAGAGAGAAAAGAAACCCCAAATTTAGAGTTTTTGAGCCCTCAGATCTGAATTTTGCAGCTCAGAGGCATCTCTGCATTAAACATTTCCTGCTATTTCAGCAAGCCCTTAAGCTCAGACTAGATCCAGGCAAAATGCTCTCATCCTCTTAGTTCCCAGCTTGTGATCCTTTCCTTCAACATCTTCCCTCTACCCAGACTTGACTCTCGGTTCTACCCTTCACTGCCAGCACCTGCCACGAAGCTCACAGCACACAGACTAGACTACCTGACTTCTGCAGTGCAGTGGAATACAATAGATTAGGTCAACAAGTTTGCTACTTTTAAAGGAGGCCTCTTGAAGTTTTGTACTAAAATGAGTTAAACTCTACAATTGTGTGTTAAATGCTGCAAATAGAAGCGGTGCAAAGGGACATTCAACAGAGAAATAGGCTTTTACGTTCCTCAAAGACTATCTAGTTGGCCTCAGATCCCCTGATCCCCAGATTGCATCAGTCTGTGATATAGCAGCTATCAGAAACCCCACAGCCTATGGAGATGGGCTTTCTGAGGGTAAACATATTATACAAGGAAACTAGTCACAGAAACCACTAGTATTAAGCAAACTCCTGTGTTAACAGGCCAAAAAGAATCCCCAAATATACTGAGTACAGTTCAGATCCAGCTTTACTAGAAGACATCTCTCACAGCTAGGTTTTTGCCTGAATGGGCACTTTAGCTATGCATATATAATTGTTACGCATAGAGACAGTGTGTGTATGGGACAGATCTTCTACTGGTGTAAATAGACATAGCTCCATTGGCTTCAATGAAACTATACCCATGTACACTGGCAGAGGCTCTGGCCCTCTGTTTCTAAAGTGTGTACAGTGCTTCAGGAGCCTTCAAGATAAACAGCACTTTATAAATGCAAATGGCATGGATCTGGAAAGCTACTTTAAGTGTATTTTTTATCCCAGTGGATGTAAAATAATATTTATTAAAAAAAAATAATCTCTGCCACTTGCTATTTGAGGCCTTCACCAAATAATTTTGGGGTTAACTTATTTGAAGTGCTGTAAGGAAACTTCACAGGTCACCTTTAAATAATAGACTGTGTGTGACTCTGCATTTTAAGTTGTAACGAGGCCATCAAAAAGAAATGGTTCAAAGAGAGCATTTAAAATATTTCCAGTCTTTCAAGTTCCCATCAAACTCGCCATGTTGATTTTCATCTAACTTACACTGTTGTCAAAGAAATAAAGTTTAATGGAGTGAGACTGTAACTCTGAATTTCCTGGTTTTGTTCCTATAAGCCCAGACCTGTGGTGTTCTTTTTAAAAGCAAAACATGTCACAAAGAAGTATAAAAAATGGGGTTTATTCCCCTAAGGGACTAGTCAGTGGGTCACAGAGTTGACTTATGTAAATATGTAACCAGGGTTTCTTTCAATAAAACCGTTTTACATGCAGGTCTTAATAATCAGCACTTTGCTATTCAAGCTATTAGATTAAATAACAAAAAGGCCCAGCGGTGTTAAGCAACTACCACCTGCACATTAAAAGATATGCTCCCTGGTTATGCTCCTAACTCAAGTTGATTTTATTTACAGTAACGCCTCACTTAACATTGTAGTTATGTTCCTGAAAAATGCAACTTTAAGTGAAATGATGTTTAGCGAATCCAATTTCCCCAGAAGAATTAATGTAAATGGGGGGTTAGGTTCCAGGGAATTTTTTTTTTTGCCAGACAAAAGGCATTATATACTTTTTAAACAAGCAATTTAATACAGGTATAAGTTTTAAACAATTTTAAAGAAACAATTTTATGCTGCAATTATCACTGCTGAGTCTGAAGCTTGAGGTGGTGGAGTCAGAGAGTGGAAGAGGATGGATTGTCCGGCTGCTCCTCTTGCTGTTCGTGCAAGTACAGGCACTGACTTTGCCGGGTGCAGGGGGCTCAACCCTCGGCCCATCCATTCCACCCCTTACCCCAAACCCCCACCCTTGACTCGCCTCTTCTAACTCCCACCTCCTTCCCCTTTACTTCGCACACCGCATCCTCGCTCCTCCCCCCTCCCTCCTGAACGCCGCAAGCCAGCTGATTGCCGCGGGCAGGGGAGGGAGGGGGAGGTGCACTGAGTCCTTGCTTCTCCTCCCTCCCGCCTGCCCTGGGCAATCAGCTGGCTTGCAGCATTTAGGAGGCAGGAGGGAGGGGGGAGGAACGAGGACTTGGCATGCAGGCTCTCCCCCTCCCCCCTCCCGCCTCCTGCCCGGGGCAATCAGCTGGTTTGTGGTGTTCAGGAGGCAGTGGAGGGAGGGGGAGCCTGCACGCCATGTCCTCGCTCCTCCCCCCTCCCTCCTGAACGCCGCAAGCCAGCTGATTGCCGCGGGCAGGAGGCGGGGGAGGAGGGGGAAGGCGCTGATCCATGGGGTCTGCCGGCAGGGTCTGCCAGCGGGCGGGAAGCGCAGGGGGGTGGGCGTAGGGAGGCTGCCAGCTGTGGAGAAAGCAGGCAGCCAAACAACGTAATAGTGGAGCATTGCACAACTTTAAATGAGCATGTTCCCTAATTGATCAGCAACATAACAACGAAACAACGTTAACCGGGACGACTTTAAGTGAGGAGTTACTGTGTGTATGCATGTATTTTTATAAAGGGACAGAGTACTGTGGAGCTGATAGAAGTGATTCTATTCAGAGATGCAAGCCAGCCATCATTATATTATCAGCCTGGTTTTCTACCCTTCCCACAAGCCAAAAAGGATTGTTCTGAGAGATGGGCTCAAGCCAGACAATTCTGATTCCGATTTCAAGAACCTCCCCAAAAGTTATGGGGTGATCAGCTCCCAGGCTTTGGGGTTCTGCCCACAGGACTCTGCTAGGAAATCTCAGAAACATGCCCCACCCCCTAGTTTATTATTCCTGCTATATGATTTACTTTGGCATTAGTCCACGGTGAAAGTCTCTGTTTACAAAATGCCGCAAGGCTGTCAGACTTCCACGCGGGGGCTGAAATGAAGAAGGTAAAGAAGGAGCTGGAACAACTGGCCCTGAGGGAGCCTGCATTCTTTTTATGGTATTAACTAAAACGATGTTTGTTATGTTTGTGTGTCAGACTAGACAAGGCTGGAAGTATGCTCCAGTCCCTTAGCTTGTAAGCTGCCATGGAAAAGAGGCTTGTATTCTGGGCATGTACAAAAATCCACATCCATTACAGAAACTTCATAGACTGTGATGCTGACAAGAAATGGAGCCTTTACTATTCTTACTGAACAACCCTCTGAAAATTCAGTAAGTGATCTCCTATGCCCTGATCCAGTGTTAAGTGAGTCAATATTCGTGCCTCTTATTTTTAGCAATTGGAACACACACACACACAGGGATTTTCTAGGAATTGCTTTAATGGAGCTGGGTTTACTGGGGCAGCACTTGTGTCATTTACTGTCAATGACTTGCAGAAATGGCATGAATCTTATTTGCACAATTGATGAGACTGAGGTATGGTTAGAACTACTGCAATAAGCACCTTGGAGGGGAGGGAGCTCAGATGCAATGTAACTAATCTATCAAGTTCTTATTACAGGGCTTTCAGAATTTCAGGCTGTGTGGACTGGCAGGAAAGCCTGTAATGCCGCTGATGCTCCTGTTTTCCAATGATGGATCTTACCAATTGGGTAGCAAAGAAAGAAGGCATGTGTTGGGTTAGAATAAGGACTTAAAAAGGAATTTAAAAAAAGTTAAAGCCCTTATTAAAGTTCTATGTAAAGCAGCATTCAAAAAGCAGGTAAGGAAGAGTCAGCTTTGCTCTGATGGATGATAAAATGTCTTCCAAACATTAATCAATGTTGCTCTGCAATTCAAGGAGAAATGTTTGGAGCCACCTTGCCCTGCTATATTTAAACTGTGTGCCTGGTGTACGGTCTCCCCTTTCTCTCTCCATTATTTGCTCACTGTTCTGCACCAAATGCTGTAGAAATAGAATGTTCAACATGAAATTGGAACAAAGTACTTGTTAAGGATGACCCTGCTGAGCCGATGTGCTCCATTAATTTCTGAACGATGTGGTCAGCGTTCCTAACTCATGGCCATGACCAGATGGATTGTCCTGCCTCTATGTTGCTATGGCAGATAGTGACACTGACCATTGTTGTTAAGGTTGTAAAACAATTTCCATTTTAACCCCTTGTTCTCATAAACTCAGACCTCCTGGAAATATTGAGCTTCTGGGACGAAATTGTCCATGCTCATTATCTACTCTAAGGTGAACTTATTTGGAAAGTCTGAATAAAATCCCCCAAATATTTTAAAGATATGACAGGGTTTTTAAAAAAGACCCAAACACATTTTTATTGTAAAGTTCTGACAGGGTTAAAAAAAATCCCACAAGCACATATTTTTCCCTAGTATAAAAAATTCTTACTTTTTTTTAAGTGATAACTCAAAACTAGCTGAACTTCAAACTTGCTATCTAAATAAGAATGAATGAGCATTATGTGCTGTTATGTGCATATATATCTGAGTTTAGGGGGAAATTATATAAAACCCCCTCCTGTGGATCATCAGCGGGGTTTGAACCTGAGACCTTCAGCACAGATTTCAGTTATTTGATCCAAAAGATTAATTCCATTAGCTGGTAGGCGTAGTAGGTTCTTGCCCTTTTTCTTCTGTGTAGTGCAGAATGGAATACACTTAGCTAGTGTGTTACATGGCTTTTCAAATAACAAAAGGTATTTTCCTGTCTCTAAAACAAGCAAAATTCTGCTCAATTACTCTACTCACCCAGGATCCCTTGGCGAATGTCTGTCCGAGTGGCTCCTCCAACTATAAACTGAGGATTGGTACATAACTCCTGAAAATAATGTTGTTAAATTCATGTTATTCTTGGTGGTCTGACAAAAGCTGCAGTTTGTTTCTGACTCATATTATTTCAATTCAAAATCCAGAAAAAGAAGCAATGTAAACATCTGCAATATATTTAAAAGATGAAGATTAAAAAACACACATTGGAAAAGTGTTCTTTGCCTGTGTTCTTAGCAACATCTCAGGTTATGAAAACTCAGTGGAACTTTAAATTCTAATGTACTTTACACCCTTTGAGCCACATCGATGCCCTTACTCAGTCACTTCTGCCCTTGACATCAATGAGAGTTTTGCCTGAATAGGGCGTGAGTACAAACTGAGAAGGAACTTCCGGGTTTGGCCCTTTTTGTTTACTCTGTAGTTCATTGGGCTCAGTCAATTGAACTAGGTTGGTCAGGTTCACTTCCTGGTACTCGGGCACTAGCTTCCTGCTGTTACTTGAGCTAGTGTTTGAACTTCCCACACCTATTTTCAATGAACTGACAGAATACACATGAAACATTTCTATTGCCTTTAGCTTTTGTAATTCTCCCACTTCTTCGAATCTTATTTTGGGGCCAGCCAAGGATTTTAAGTTAGAATGTCTTTTCTCTCCACTGCAAGTCTGAATAGCCCTCAAGTTACAATTAGGGATGAAATTGTCCATACCCACTACTTGCTCAAAGGTGCAATTGTTTGGAAAGTCTGAATAAAATCTTCCAATTATTTTAAAGCGAGGACATGGTTTAAAGTCTCCCCACTCTCTCCAAGGACAAAAGTCTTCGCTTGCTCTGAGCACTTCACATGAGTTTCTAAATGAAGGGGACAAGCAGGGCTGGCCTTACCATGAGGCGAACTGAGGCGGCCGCCTCAGGTGCCAGGACCGAGAGCATAGAAAATGGTGTCTGCTGCTGGTACATATGTATTCTCTCTGCCCTAGATGCACAGAGATGGTGGAGTGCTGTGCTGGAGGAAGGAGGGCACAAGAGACATAACAGGTGGGCAGGAGAAAAGGTGAGAGGGAATAACAGAAAGCAGCAGGAGCTTCAGGGAGAGAAACGAGAAGGAGCCTCTTATGTACCTCTCTAGCACCCCCAGGAGCCTGGATTAATTAACACTAGCTTCTCAGGGAGCTTCCTGTTTCCTGCTGCTTCCCTGAACCCACCTGAGGAGAACAGGCATTTAACTGAAGTTGTCGGAGCCAGTTAGGCCCTTAAGATGCTGATATCTTCTCTCACTCAGGCCCTGCTACCAGCCTGCTTATTTGTCCCCTTCAACTGAGTGTTGAGAGCCACTATAGCTGGCACAGAACAGCAGTCATGAGTGAAAGAAGAAAACGCCCATCTGGGGCAGCATTCAGAAAAAGAAAGAAAGCAAAGGAAGCTTTTCTATCTAAGCAGGAAGGAGCTCTCCTGAGATACATAGACACAGATGTTCACTGTGAGTCTTCCGGCCCCAATGAGGATGTGAGTGGTGAGGAGATGCCTGATCTTCCAGTTAGTCAGAGAGCAGGTGACCTGGCAGCTACTGCAGCATCTATATCTCCATCTCGAATGGATGTAACCATGCACATTCCTGAAGAAAAGTGTAGATCAGAGAAGAGTGAGTGGAGGCACAAGAAACAGCTGCTGATGAGTTTATTTCCTTAAGTCTAGATGATCCAGGACTGTGGACCCACTTGAGCAGTAGGCTGAGGGACTTCCTTGTACTGCATGGGCCATAGCAAGTGAAAAACGTCACGTTCCCCAAAGACAATGAAAATAGAAGTTTCCATCCAATGCATTACTGGTGTGAAATCCCCAATGGTGACAAAGTGGAGAGGCTATGGCTTATGTACTCAAAAACCCAGAATGCTGCATACTGTTTTTTTTTGCAAACTCTTCCAGTCTAATGTTCCAGCCACATTGGGTTCCACAGGAACAGAGGACTGGAAAAATCTGTCTAGAAATCTGGCATGCCATGAGAAGGCAGCAAATCACCAGAGAGCATTCCATAGGTGGAAAGAGCTTGAGATGAGACTAAGGTTAAAGGCCAACATAGATGATCAGCATCAAGAGAAGATTGCATCAGTCTCTTTACTGGCAAAACGTTCTGAAAAGGCTCATTGCCATTGTGAGAATGCTTGCTACCCAAAACCTAGCACTGTGTGGCACTTCAGATCAGCTGTATGTGCCAAACAGTGGAAATGTCCTTAAAATTGTGGAGCTGATGGCTGAGTTTGATGCTGTACTCCAGGAACATCTAAGAAGAGTCACACCCAAGAAATGTACACACACCACTACCTTGGAAAAACACTTCAAAATGAGATCATACAATTACTGGCAACAAAAGTCAAACAGAAAATTGTGGCAGATCTGAAATCAGCAAGATATTACTCTGTTATTCTGGACTGCACACCTGACATCAGCCATACAGAACAAATTACTTTAATGGTGTGTTTTGTAACAACAACAGAACCTAATGAAAATGTCCCTGCAATGGTGACTGTCAGAGAGCATTTTCTAGAATTTATTGACATTGATGATACTACAGGAGCTGGTATAACAAATGTGCTTCTTAGCCCTGGTCTACACTATGAGTTTAGGTCGAATTTAGCAGCGTTAGATTGATTTAACCCTGCACCCGTCCACACGACAAGCCATTTTTGTCGACTTAAAGGACTCTTAAAATCTATTTCAGTACTCCTCTCCGACGAGGGGATTAGCGCTGAAATCGACATCGGCGGGACGAATTTGGGGGTAGTGTGGACGCAATTCGACGGTATTGGCCATCGCTTCTCTGATGCGCAGCATGCCCTGTAGTGCTCTTCTAACCGCCCTGGTGTCAGGCTGCACGTAATCAGCGTCCAGGTGATTTGCCTCAACTTTCCACCCTGCCATAAACATCTCTCCCTTACTCTCACAGATATTGTGACACACACAGCAAGCACTAATAACGATGGGAATATTGGTTTCGCTGAGGTCTAACCAAGTCAGTAAACTGCACCAGCATGCTTTTAAACGTCCAAATGCACATTCTACCACCATTCTGCACTTGCTCAGCCTATAGTTGAACAGCTCCTGACTACTATCCAGGGTGCCTATGTATGGCTTCATGAGCCATGGCATTAAGGGGTAGGCTGGGTCCCCAAGGATAACTATAGGCATTTCAACATCCTCCATGGTTATTTTCTGGTCTGGAAAGTAAGTCCCTTGCTGCAACCGTTCAGACAGACCAGAGTTCCTGAAGATGCGAGCATCATGTACCTTTCCCGGCCATCCCACGTTGATGTTGGTGAAACGTCCCTTGTGATCCACCAGTGCTTGCAGCACCATTGAAAAGAACCCCTTTCAGTTTATGTATTGGCTGCCTTGGTGTTCCAGTCCCAAGATAGGGATATGGGTTCCATCTATGCCCCACCACAGTTGGGGAATCCCATTGCAGCAAAGCTATCCACTATGACCTGCACATTTCCCAGAGTCACTACCCTTGATAGCAGCAGCTCAGTGACTGTGCTGGCTATTTGGATCACAGCAGCCCCCACAGTAGATCTGCCCACTCCAAATTGATGCCCGACTGACCAGTAGCTGTATGGTGTTGCAAGCTTCCAGAGGGCTATCACCATTCACTTGTGAACTGTGAAGGCTGCTCTCATCTTGGTATTTTTGCACTTCAGGGCAGGGGAAAGCAAGTCACAAAGTTCCATGAAAGTGCCCTTACGCATGCAAAAGTTTTGCAGCCACTGGGAATCATCCCAGACCTGCAACACTATGCGGTCCCACCAGTCTGTGCTTGTTTCCTGTTTCCAGAATCGGCGTTCCGTGGCATGAACCTGCCCCATTACCACCATGATGTGCACATTACCGGGGCCCGTGCTTTGAGAGAAGTCTGTGTCCATGTCCTCATCACTCTTGTCACCGCACTGCTGTTGCCTCCTCACCTGCTTTTGCAGGTTCTGGTGCTGCATATACTGCAGAATAATGCATGAGCTGTTTACAGTGCTCATAACTGCCGCAGTGATCTGAGCGGGCTCCATGCTTGCTGTGGTATGGCATGAGCAAGAGAGCAGAGAGGCAGCGGAAGCATGATGATGGTTTTCAGCCCTATTGTACCGTCAGCTGCCAGAGCACAGTGGCAGCAGAAGTGATGATGGTTTTCAGCCCTATTGTACTGTCAGCTGCCAGAGCAGGAGAGCAGAGTGGCAGCGGAAGCATGACAATGGTTTGCAGCCCTATTATACCATCTGCTGCCAGCAGCACCCAGGACACAACAGCAGCAGCTGAGCTGAGCGGGCTGCACGCTTGCCGTGGTATGGCGTCTGCGCAGAAAAAAGACGCGAAACGATTGTCTTCCGTTGCTCTCACGGAGGGAGGGGCGACTGATAACATGTACCCAAAACCACCTGCAACAATGTTTTTGCCCCATCAGGCAGTGGGAGCTCAACCCAGAATTCCAATGAGTGGCGAAGACTGCAGGAACTGTGGGATAGCTACCCACAGTGCAACACTCTGAAAGTTGACGCTAGCCTCGGTACTGTGGACGCACTCCACCGACTTGATGCACTTAGTGGGGACACATACAATCGCCTGTATAAAATCACTTCCTAAAAAATCAACTTCTATAAATTCGACCTAATTCTGTAGTGTAGACATACCCTTAAAAAGCTGGAAGATACGGGAATTGCGATAGCTGACATGAGAGGTCAGGGCTACGATAATGGTGCCAACATGAGAGGAAAGAACAGAGGAGTGCAGACACGGATCTGAGTTAAACCCTTGAGCTTTTTTTGTCCCATGCAGTTCTAATTCATTTAACTTGGTGGTCAGTGATGCAGCATCAGCTTCTAGTGAGGCTGCTGAATTTTTTAATGTAATTCGAAGCATCTATGTACTTTTCTCTGCATCAACTCATTGATGGCAAATTTTGAAGCAACATCTGGAAACATCCTCTCTGACGCTCAAACCACTGAGTTCCACACTAAAGCCTATTAAACACCAAATTGGGAAGATAGATGATGCCATAGTTGCCATTATGGAGGATAATGCTATGACAGGAACTGTTTATGGGAGAATAGTGGCAGAGGGAAATGGAATCACCAGAAACATACATAACTTCAAATTCCTATATGGCTTAGTGTTGTGGCATGACATACTGTTTGAAATAAATGTTGTAAGCAAGAGACTCCAAGGTGTTGACCTTGACATATGTGGAGCAATGGAACAACTGGACAAAGCAAAGTCATACCTACAGTCTTACCGGTCAGATGAGGGATTTCAAAACGTTCTGAATAGTGCACAGAAGTTGGCAGAGGAACTTCACACTGAAGCTATTTTCCCACCAATTCAAGAATACAAGAGTCACCGAAGAAGAAGACATTTTGATTACGAGGCACGGGATAATCCCATAAGAGACCGTAAACAACAATTCAAAGTTGAATTCTTTAACCAGGTGCTAGATTGTGGAATATAGTCAGTTGAAGAACATTTCATGCAGTTCAAGAAACATAGCAGTATATTTGGGATGTTGTATGATATTCCAAAACTCCTCACTATACCCGAAGAAGACCTACACCAGCAATGCAGGGTACTAGAGACAGTGTTGACACATGATGACATGCGCGATATTGATGTGAGTGATTTAGGTGATGAACTGAAAGCCCTTTCAAGATACATTTCAGCAGGATCAACTCCAAAGGCTGTTCTAGAATATATGTGCATAAATAAGATGACCACCCTCTTTCCAAATGCTTTTGTTGCTCTGTGCATACTTCTAACACTTCCTGTAACAGTTGCCAGTGGAGAACGCAGCTTCTCCAAGCTGAAGTTAATAAAAACACATCTACGCTCCACAATGACACAGGAGAAGCTGGCTGGCCTTGCAACCATCTCAATAGAGCATGAGCTGGCCCAGACTGTGGACCTTCAGGAAGCAGTTCAAATCTTTGCAACCAAGAAGGCACAGAAAGCACCACTTTGATTATTCAAACAGATAAATATGCCAGTGTTTACTATGCAGACAAGAAAAGTTATGTTTGCTGTTCAGGTGTTTGAAAGTTAAGTATTACTTAAAATTTTTGAAGAAGGCATTTTAAGTTGTTAGTTCTCCTTTACTGGGGTAGGTAGCAGAGCCGTACCATGAGAGGAGCAGAACAGGAAGAAGGCACAACTGAGACCTTTCAAAGCAAGAGGGCATGGGGGCATCATTTGAGCTCCCTGCTTCAGGTGCCAAAATGTTGTGGGCGGGCTCTGGTGATAAGCAGCATACAGAAGAGTTATTGGGGTGTAGGTGTTAAGAGAGAAGCTGAGATTCTTTCCCAGTGGGAGCTGGGCCCTGTTGCCAGACAGCTTGCTTCAGAATACACATCTTTGGATGGTGGGGGAGCCAGGGTGGGCCTTATGATTTATGCTGCCCCAGCAAGAGAGGAGAACTAGTCCATGAGCTGGCTCTCCCTTTAGTCCCACTGCTGGAGAGGAAGGTGGATCAGCTGGTAAGTCTAAGCTTGCATGAGATAAAGCTCTCTGAGGTGCTGCCTGCTTTGCTTATGCCTGCTTTTGGCCCATTGTCGAGCAACCTTCCCCGCCCACAGTATCCTGTTCTCTGTGTGGGTAGGGTGTAGGAAGGGGGCTGGGGCACTGAGCAGCCCCCTCCCAACTGCCCGCGTACTGTAGATCTCTGCTGCAGCAGCACCTGGTGACAAAAGAGCCCAGTGTGACTCATTTTCAGGGTATGTCTACACTGCAATTAAAAACCCGCGGAGGCTGGTGCCAGCTGACTTGGGCTCGCAAGGTCAGCTAAGGGGCTGTTTAATTGCCGTGTGGATGTTCAGGCTTGGGCTGGAGCCTGGGCTCTGCGAGGGGGACAGGTCCCAGAGCTCAGGCTTTCAATTTTTCATTGATTTGAAAATTTTTGCAACATTTTTTATTTTGAAAATTTTCTTTTTGAATTGTTTCATCTTGGAGGAGGTTTGTGTTCAGTTTTATAGTTTCACTTCCCGCCCCCCCTTCACACACACACACACACTCTTTTTTCCTTTTTACCAATTTTTCCTTTTGTCACTGAAGGAAAAAAGAAGAAGGAAATGGAGAGAAACAAAGGAAAAAAGGAAACCCAATAAACAAAAAACAAACAAAAAAAGCCCAAACCCCTACATTTTTCATTTTCATCGACAACACTAATTTTTTCATGAAAAAGCCCATTTTTTAGAATTAAAAATAAATTTCATTCAAAACATTTAAACCAGCACTTCAAATTATGGTGTTTTTGGGGTTGGAATTTTTAAAACTTTTATTTTAGTACAAGCCTAATTATTCTGGAGTAATACTGGGAAACACATGATGCCAGTAATAAGCTTTAACTGGTGACAAGTAATTCCCAGGAGGTTTGATGGTTCCATTTGGATAAGCATCAAAAGTTCAGATGCTTTTCTCAATCGTACTGAAACCTCTCATATCTGCAGAGTGCTGCTGGAAATCTTATGAGAACAGTCTCTCCCTCTACATTTCTGGGGCTTCTCACATCCCAAAGGGCTTGAAATTGGACAGCAGCCTTTTTTATGATACTCCATTACTTTCACTTCTAGTTAAAACAGGGGAGATGAGGAAAGGTGGCAAAGAATGAAAGGAAAGGATAATCTATGCCTTTTCTAGACTTCAAGAAAGTTCCAGCTCAGATTCAGTTTGGATTTTGGAGTGAAAGTTCCGGTTGAATCTGATTTGATCTGAATCTAGTAAAACATGGAATGATAAAGCTCTCTTACCGTGGGTCGCTTCCAGACAATACCCTGCGTTTTAGGAGAATACGGCCCCAAGTCCCTATAGCCCAGGGCCGAAGGACCGGCTGGGAATTCTTCATCCTTAAACAGAGTGCCAGACTGCAAGCACTGCTGCCTGAGAGTCTCATAATCCTGATTTAAATACTTCACTGCCTTCCCATTGGAGCCAAGCCCTTCTAATACAGCTCTCTCTTTGGACAACTTAGTTGCAACTCCTGCCATCACTGTTTGCCTCCAGCGGGGTATTGTGTGAGGACAGGACAGCTCCTACCTTGGAACAAGAGGGGATGAATATAAGTGAGTGGCCAGGTGGGGTGGAGCGAGTGAACACATTACACAGTCCAGCACCTTTGAAGGGAGGAGGCACACTGCAAGTGCAAATATGTACTCACGACAAGAGTAAGGAGAAGCTGGGAGGAGACAAAGAACCTGGGCTGATGACTCACTGTAGATTCTGGTTCTCATTATCTTCTCTATTTGTATAACAGCCTGGGAGTTCCCTCTCTATATATATTTTAGCAGAGGGCAGGGAATAAGGGGGGAAAGTGTTTTAATACTAAAGATGGCTCTGAGCCACATAATTCAGCTCAGTTCTGAGCCTTGATGGGTGCTTGGATCCAGGGGTTTTGTTCAGCCCGTTATAGAGGACAGACCAGGATCACAGTTAGGATTCTGATACCCTGCTCCTCCTCCAAGGTCAGGGATGTTCCACTCTGGGAAACATTATTAGAGAGATGGGGGCTAACCACAAAATCCAAGTCTGGATTTCCACCATCACCAAAGGATTGGGGTGCTCAGACACAGGGTCTCACTGAGGTTTACAGTGTTTTACGTTCAGGGAAATCTGCCCTAAGTGACATTTCAGGTCAATTTGACTCAAGTTGAAACATTGCGGCTTGTTGAACTGAACCAAAAGATTTTATTTTGAGTCAGTTCAACTGCATTCTCTAGATACTGCAGTGCTCCACGGCCCGATTCTCTGCAGTTGGGTGGGTTCCTTAGCCAAACTGCATCTTCCATGATGCACTGTAGTCAGCTCTCTGACCAAGCCATCTGATGCACCCTGGGAATCCATGACAGCAGGTGCATCATGGAAATGCAGTCTGGCTGGGGAGCAGGGCTGGCTCTGGCATTTTTGTCGCCCCAAGCAAAAAAAAAAAAAGAGGACGGGTCCACCGGAGCAGCAAAGGGGGAAGGAACACTGCACAGCGGCAAAGAGGGTAGTGGGGGGACAACACAAAAACCGCGCGGCTGGAGCAGCAAAGCGGGGGGAGGAAACAACGGCGCAGCCGGCAAAGCAGGGGAAAAACAAAACAAAAAACCCTACAGGGTTGCTGGAAAAAAAAAACAGCCGTGCCGCCCTAGGTTTGGGCAGAATGCCACCCCCTTGAATCTGCCGCCCCAAGCAGGAGCTTGCTCAGCTGGTGCCTGGAGCCGGCCCTGCTGGGGAGTCCAGAATGAAGGCAAGAGGCATCCAAACTACAACTCCATTAAGACACCACAGCACCAGGTGCAGTTTAGCGTCAAAATGATTCCAAGTGAATTGCTTTGATTTGGCTCAACAAATCGAAATGAAATATTTCAGTTCAGAAATGTTGAAATATTTTGCTTTGAATGAAAATGCAATCAACATATTCTGGAACTTTCCATTTTGTGAGTAATGTCAATATTTCTTTTTTCATCCTGAATCGGGGCAAAAACAGATGCTGAAATATCAGAAGTTCTGATTTTCACTCAGCGCTAACTCTAAGAGAGCTCACTGTTAAATACTCTTCCTGATAATCAGCATAAGATTTCCTTTGTTGCTTTCATCCCATTTCTCCTAATTGTGCCGTTCCAAATCATTCTGCTCCCTCCTTTGTGTTTACACCCACCAAATACTTGTAGACAAACAACCTGACTAGCTTTTAACAGGTTCCCTTATCTGAAAAGAGGTTTCCTCCCCTAGGAAAAAATCTTTGCCTTTTCAACCCTGCAGTGTAAACTTATTCATATCCTCTGTAAACAGAGCTATTATTTACACAGGCCTGCACTGGTTCCAAAGCAAACTGTGCTTGGGAAAGCCTGATCAATCAAAGAGAAGGCAGGAGGGTGAAGTTATATCCAGTGAGGACTAGCCTCCAAACAGTTGCAGACATTGCACAGAGAGGAAGCTGTGCATAGGTCAGCTCCAATTGTATTGGAGGAACCTGAGCTGCTACTTTCAAGCTCCAATCTCTGATTTAAAGGGAGACTGCCAAGCCAGGGATATTTGTTCATAAAGGAACTAATATTTTGCATGTATAATGCGTCTTTTTTCCAAGGATCTCAAAGCATCATACAAATGTTAGTTGACTACACTTCACATAAGTAAAGTAAATGCTGTTATCCCTGGTTTACGGGTGGGGAAACTGAGGCACATAGCACTTAAGTGATTTTTCCCTGGTCACACAGTGAATCAGTGGCAGAGCAGAGACAGAACCCTGGATTTACTCATTACTGGTCTGTCTTAGATTTGGCTGGTAAGCACAAGACGCTGCCTCCCAAGCCTCTCATTAATCTGTAGCTTGCTGTTTGTAACATGTAGGTAAGCGTCTTTTACTGTGCCATACCTCCCAGTATTTCCAATGGCTAAAGCTGGCTGCAGCACCACTCAGGTTTGGCCTGTGGTCCCTCTCTGTCTGGAGGAGTAGAGGGGCCAAACCTGAAGTGTCGTTGCAACCCTGCTTAGCAGGTCATAATGCTACTCGGTTTGGGAGCCCTCTCAAATAGGGGGCCCAGGGCAAACTCACTTCAAACAGGACAGGAGGCTTTGGAGGGTCAAAGTGGGACAGTTCCATAAAACCTGGGACTGCTGGGAGGTCTGCTGTGCTGGGTATAGCACTGCCCTGTACTGGACAGAATGTCAAAAGACATTAGTCTCCAGCGCTGTCAGTGCACACCTTCTATTGGCACTAAATTAATTCACAAACGCGTTTCTAAAAATCACTGCATCTCATTAGAGCAACCCCGCTAAAAGCCAGAGACTGTGTTATCATAATTAGAGATGGGTGCAAATTAAATAGCAGTTCCCCACACCCTTAAACTCTGGGGGAAGGAGGGGCTGGGGTCTGATTCTCAGTCTGCAGGTGGCCTTTCTCTGTGTAATGGATCACATCCAAACCCTGGCTCTAAACACCTTCACGTTTTGAAATGTCTGAGTCCCAGCTCTGATCACAGTGCATGTCTTTCCTTCCCCTGTCCTTGGTATGCTGTGGGTATATCTACTCAGGACTCGTGCTGTGGTGCTAAAAACAACTGTGTAGGGGCTCCAGGTCAGGCTCTGAAGACTAGGGTAGGGGTAGGCTGCAGAGCCCAAGCTCCAGCCCACGCTCCAACACCTACACAGCTGGTTTTAGTGCTGTAGTGCAAGGCTGAGGCTGTTGACCCGGGGTCCGAGACTCGCTGCTGCAGGCTGTGTGGACATAGCCTATGGTTCCCAAGCTGAGAACTTCCTCATACCCATTGTCTACAGGCTAAATAGATTCTCTAGTCTTACATTCAGTTTTGGGGGGTATTGGCAGCTCCTTGGTAGCTCCAGGCTACAGATCTCAACTGCACTGTTCATTGAAATGCAGTGTTCTCTGGGATGTGTGAATCATCATTTAGGCTGAGAGACTGTCACTTCCTATATGTTCTTTGGCGAGCAGGCAGCTCCACACTGCACATTCTGGGTTTCACACCAGTAGTGTGTTGGATGGAAACTTCTATTTTCATTGTCTTTGGGGAACATTTTTCACTTGTTGTGGCCCATGCAGTACAAGGAAGTCCCTCAGGCTACTGCTCAAGTGGGTCCACAGTCCTGGATCATCTAGACTTAAGGCACTAAACTCAGCAGCAGCTGTTTCTTGCGCCTCCACCACACTCTTCTCTGATCTACACTTTTCTCCAGGAATGTGCATGGTTACATCCATTTGAGATGGAGATATGGATGCTGCAGTAGCTGCCAGGTCACCTGCTCTCTGATTAACTTAAAGATCAGGCATCTCCTCACTACTCACATCCTCACTGGGGCTGGAAGGCTCACCGTGAACATTTGTGTCTATGTATCTCAGGAGAGCTCCTTCCTGCTTAGATAGAAAAGCTTCCTTTGCTTTCTTTCCTTTTTTTGAATGCTGCCCCAGAGGGGCGTTTTCTTCTTTCACTCATGACTGCTGTTCTGTGCCAGCTATAGTGGCTCTCAACACTCAGTTGAAGGGGACAAATAAGCAGACTGGTAGCAGGGCCTGAGTGAGAGAAGATATCAGCATCTCAAGGACCTAACTGGCTCCAACTACTTCAGTTGACAGCCTGTTCTCCTCAAATGGGTTCAGGGAAGCAGCAGGAAACAGAAAGCTCCCATAGAAGCTGGTGTTAATCAGTCCAGGCTTCTGGGGATGCTAGAGAGAGCTACATAAAAGGCTTCTCCTCCTCTCTCTCCCTGAAGCTCCTGCTCCTTTCTGTTATTCCCTCTCACCTCTTCTCCTGCCTGCCTGTTATATCTCTTGTGCCCTCATTCCTCCAGCACAGCACTCCACCATCTCTGTGCATCTAGAGCAGAGAGAATACATATGCACCAGCAGCAGACACAATTTTCTAATACCTCTGGTCCTAGTGGTGCCCCCTCACACTCTGGCACCTGAGGCGGCCGCCTCAGTTCGCCTCATGGTAAGGCCAGCCCTGCTTATCCCCTTCATTTAGAAACTCGTGTGAAGTGCTCAGAGCAAGCAAAGACTTTTGTCCTTGGAGAGAGTGGGGAGACTTTAAACCATGTCCTCGCTTTAAAATAATTGGAAGATTTTATTCAGACTTTCCAAACAATTGCACCTTTGAGCAAGTCTTGGGTATGGACAATTTCATCCCTAATTGTAACTTGAGGGCTATTCAGACTTGCAGTGGAGAGAAAAGACATTCTAACTTAAAATCCTTGGCTGGCCCCAAAATAAGATTCGAAGAAGTGGGAGAATTACAAAAGCTAAAGGCAATAGAAATGTTTCATGTGTATTCTGTCGGTTCATTGAAAATAGGTGTGGGAAGTTCAAACACTAGCTCAAGTAACAGCAGGAAGCTAGTGCCCGAGTACCAGGAAGTGAACCTGACCAACCTAGTTTAATTGACTGAGCCCAATGAACTACAGAGTAAACAAAAAGGGCCAAACCCGGAAGTTCCTTCTCAGTTTGTACTCACGCCCTACTCAGGCAAAACTCTCATTGATGTCAAGGGCAGAAGTGACTGAGTAAGGGCATCGCTGTGGCTCAAAGGGTGTAAAGTACATTAGAATTTAAAGTTCCACTGAGTTTTCATAACCTGAGATGTTGCTAAGAACACAGGCAAAGAACACTTTTCCAATGTGTGTTTTTTAATCTTGATCTTTTAAATATATTGCAGATGTTTACATTGCTTCTTTTTCTGGATTTTGAATTGAAATAATATGAGTCAGAAACAAACTGCAGCTTTTGTCAGACCACCAAGAATAACATGAATTTAACAACATTATTTTCAGGAGTTATGTACCAATCCTCAGTTTATAGTTGGAGGAGCCACTCGGACAGACATTCGCCAAGGGATCCTGGGTGAGTAGAGTAATTGAGCAGAATTTTGCTTGTTTTAGAAACAGGAAAATACCTTTTGTTATTTGAAAAGCCATGTAACACACTAGCTAAGTGTATTCCATTCTGCACTACACAGAAGAAAAAGGGCAAGAACCTACTACACCTACCAGCTAATGGAATTACTCTTTTGGATCAAATAACTGAAATCTGTGCTGAAGGTCTCAGGTTCAAACCCCACTGATGATCCACAAGAGGGGTTTTTATATCATTTCCCCCTAAACTCACACATATATGTACATAACAGCACACATAATGCTCATTCATTCTTATTTAGATAGCAAGTTTGAAGTTCAGCTAGTTTTGAGTTATCACTTAAAAAAAAGTAAGAATTTTTTATACTAGGGAAAAATATGTGCTTGTGGGATTTTTTTTAACCCTGTCAGAACTTTACAATAAAAATGTGTTTGGGTCTTTTTTAAAAACCCGTCATATCTTTAAAATAATTGGGGGATTTTATTCAGACTTTCCAAATAAGTTCACCTTAGAGTAGATAATGAGCATGGACAATTTCATCCCAGAAGCTCAATATTTCCGGAAGGTCTGAGTGTATGAGAACAAGGGGTTAAAATGGAAATTGTTTTACAACCTTAACAACAGTGGTCAGTGCTATTATCTGCCATATCAACATAGGGGCAGGACAATCCATCTGGTCATGGCCATGAGTTAGGAACGCTGACCACATCGTTCAGAAATTAATGGAGCACATCAGCTCAGCAGGGTCATCCTTAACAAGTACTTTGTTCCAATTTCATGTTGAACATTCTATTTCTACAGCATTTGGTGCAGAACAGTGAGCAAATAATGGAGAAAGAAAAGGGAGACCGTACACCAGGCACACAGTTTAAATATAGCAGGGCAAGGTGGCTCCAAACATTTCTCCTTGAATTGCAGAGCAACATTGATTAATGTTTGGAAGCCGTTTTATCATCCATCAGAGCAAAGCTGACTCTTCCTTACCTGCTTTTTGAATGCTGCTTTACATAGAACTTTAATGGGGGCTTTAACTTTTTTTTATTCCTTTTTAAGGCCTTATTCTAACCCAACACATGCCTTCTTTCTTTGCTACCCAATTGGTAAGATCCATCCTTGGAAAACAGGAGCAGCAGCGACATTACAGGCTTTCCTGCCAACACACACAGCCTAAAATTCTGAAAGCCCTGTAATAAGAACTTGATAGATTAGTTACATTGCGTCTGAGCTCCCTCCCCTCCAAGGTGCTTATTGCAGTAGTTCTAACCATACCTCAGTCTCATCAATTGTGCAAATAAGATTCATGCCATTTCTGCAAGTCATTGACAGTAAATGACACAAGTGCTGTCCCAGTAAACCCAGCTCCATTAAAGCAATTGCTAGAAAATCCCTGTGTGTGTGTGTGTTCCAATTGCTAAAAATAAGAGGCACGATCATATACTTGCGCCAGAATATTGACTCACTTAACGCTGGAGCAGGGCGTAGGAGATCACTTACTGCATTTTCAGAGGGTTGTTCAGTAAGAATAGTAAAGGCTCCATTCTTGTCAGCATCACAGTCTATGAAGTTTCTGTAATGGATGTGGATTTTTTTACATGCCCAGAATACAAGCCTCTTTTCCATGGCAGCTTACAAGCTAAGGGACTGGAGCATACTTCCAGCCTTGTCTAGAAACATAACAAACATCATTTTAGTTAATGCCATAAAAATAATGCAGGCTCTCTCAGGGCCAGTTGTTCCAGGGGCAGCAGGGCAGGTACATTTTCCAATATTTTGTTTTAAAAAGTATTGTAACAAACCTATGGGATTTCCTGGTTGTGTGACCATACAGCACACCATGACCCCTTAGAACTTCATGGAGGCAGCAGGGATAGAACGCAGATCGTCCTACAGCCAGAAGCCCTCCCTCTACTGTTTCAACAAAAGGAGAATCTCTACAATCAATTATCAATCTATGAAACAGTTGAGCAGTTTTCATTCTGTCCAGTGGAGGAAAGTGATGCACTTGCCCTCTAGCCAGTTCGTTATGGTAAATATCCTAGAGTAATACCAGACTATATATAGATTGATAATTATAATTCAAAAAATCATCTACAGTATAAATCACTGAAATTTTTAATAGGAGAAAGAGCAACCTGACCATAGAGACACTGTTTCCTATACCCAGTGCAGTGCTTTGTGCAATTGTGACCATACCATGAGCATGCTAAGAGATGCTTTGGGCATGAACTGTAAGATTTTCTCACCTTTGCAGCAAATGATGAAGTTCGCGATCTTACGCTGGCTGAAAAAATTCCTCATTGTGACACATTAATTGTATGTGAAATACAAACCACCACACTGAAGTCTCATTGCCGGTCTAGGTTTAATGGACAGAAGATAGGAAATGTAAACCTGAGACTGATATTACACCTTGCCTCATGCCACTGCATCAAGAAAAGGAACTGTAGTGTGACCTAAGCAGGGTGAGTTATTAACCATACATGTTCTGGTTGGTATCCCTTTATGGCTTGGAACGATCAATTACTTTGTCCCAGACACAAGCCTCCAGCACTTTCCACAATAACTGATTAGCAGGGAAACTGGTCAGGGGCTGGTTAAACGTGCCTGTCTCAACAAGCCAAATGGAAACACATTTGCAGGGTCCACTTGCCATCCTCTGAGGACTGCAGGATCAGGATTCCTCTGTTGCCTGCCCTCTTAGCCTTCATGTCAGGGTCAGGACAAAGGCTAAGTTCCATTGCCTGTTTCCCCTTTAACTCTCATTGTGATCTAAGGGGGATTTGGTCAGTGGGAATCGGGCTTCCCAAACCAGGACACCTCTCTAACTATTGTGCCCACTGTCTGAGCGCTTCTGCCATTGGGCACCTTCCGATTCAGGAAAGATGGGTCAGCTGATGTGGGCTATGTGGGGAAGAGGAATTGGTTATGGTTGTACCTGGAGTCACAGGATGAAATTAAGCAATAGTTAACTGAGCTGTATTTCAGGAAAACTTCCCACAGGGGAGATCTACAAGATAGGAATATAGTTTCCCAGGGAAGTGGTAAAAGCCCCACAACTATCTACCATACGGAATAATCCTTCATTGACAGGGACCTAACTGACATGGGCGACCTAACTGTTTTGTTTCCTCAGGCTTCTGATTCTAGCAATAAATCCTAAATTTTGCACTTCTCCCTTTGCAGGATTGATCAGTGTCCACACGGTTACTGCCAGAGTAACATATGGAAAACGTGGGTGAATACCCACTTCTTCAGATGCAAGCCTGAAGAAGTGGGTATTCACCCACGAAAGCTCATGCTGCAAAACGTCTGTTAGTCTATAAGGTGCCACAGGATTCTTTGCTGCTTATATGGAAAATGATACACAAGCACCACCTAGCGGCAACAAAGAGGACTAAAAGGAGAGGATCACTTATTCCCATTCAGCAATGAACAAATCAAGTCAGTTACATCTCAGAGGGGAGAGGGTTTTCAGTGACCATCAGCACGCATAAAGCTGTCATAGGAACGGATTCCAGCAGCAGTTGCTGACTCTACCCTGGAGAATAGGAGGCTGGCAGCTCTACCATTGTGTTCTCCGTTTAAATGGAAATTAATGGGTGTTCAGACCCATTGTCAGAATCCCAGGCACCTGGCAACCCTGAGATGATAGGGGGCAGACCCTAGGCACTCTCTGGAGGCAGTGATAACAAGGGAGCTGTTTTCACAATCTTGTGGGGCTCGGAGGGCTCATGGCCTCATGCCAGCCCTGTACATTCAGTGGTTGCTAGTGAGCTAATTCTTTACTCTTTGGGGATGTGTTTTGCTGGTTTTCACATGTGGCCAGATTAATCCCTGGGGTAACCCCGGTGACTCTCCCCGACAAATACCTACTAGATAAGAGTGCTATGAAGTCAAAGGAAACTGAAGATGGATTGCAAGACTCATCATTAAACCTCGAGGGGGAAATTTTCAGAAGCCCCAAAGACATTTAGGAGCACAAAACACATTGACTTTCCATTGGACTTAGGCATCTAAATACCTTCTGTGCTTTCAAAAGTCTCCCCCCATCCCCAGCTGCCTGGGAAAACTAGTCTTGCAAAATACTTATCGCTGGTCTCCAGATATCATCACATGAAAAAATGACATATAGATTGAAAGCACTAGTAATAGTTTAATAATGGATATATCTAGAGCTGGTCAAAACATTTTCACTAAAAAATGGCTTTTAAGATGTGGGGGGAAATGCAATGATTTTTGTGTAATCATTTTATATCATTCAAAATTGTCCAGTTTTTCATCAAAGCAAAAAAAATTGCTTTGAATCAGTTTTGTAGGGATTTTTTCCTTTTTGTCCCTCCTCTTTTTCATGGGGGGGAGGGAAAGGGAGAGAAAGGAGGGAACAAACTATACCAGGAAACAAAAATAATTGTTTCAACCAACATTTTAAAAATTCTATGAGCCATTTAGAATGAAATTAAAATTGTTTAATTTTCTTTTTAATTAATTGCCATTTTTCAACCAGTTCTAGATACATACTTTACATGGGAGATTTAATTGCAGCAAAATTACTAGTGTGTAACACTGCTCTCTACTGGACGGAATCAGAGCAGCTGAGCAGTGGTGTTGGCCCTGTAGTGAAGAGAAATTCTTTTATTTTGACCAGTAGGGGCCAGAAAAACATGACATCTATCTCTCTATTACTGCAGAGTTCTGAGTGGCCCGAACTAAGCAGCACAGGAAGAACCATGACGTTCCTAAATGGTCCCAGGTATGGCTCTGAAAGTTTTTTTCCATTGCAATCTATGATGATCCAATATATTTTCCATACCGAGGTATGAGGGAGTGTACATGAAGATGCCATTGAACCAGTGAGGTTTTATTCCATGGAAATCCAAAAAACGGTGTCCATTTCTTAGACCTGGCTGGGGAGGAAGATGGCTCACTTGCACCAGTAGCACTCATCTCCTGGTTGCAGTTATGTGACAGGCTGAAGTTCCACACCACATCTTGGCTCATACCCAATACTGACAGTACAATGGCATTACAATGCAGTAGTGAAGTGTGAAGAAGGGTTGCACTTTTAAAGATGACGTACCTAATGCTGCCAACTCTTGCAATTTTGTAGCTAGTCTTGCAGTTTTGGCCAATATCCGCATCCGCGCATGTGTGTTTGAGAGACTGAGGGGCTCACTGCCTTGTAGTGATCAAAACACTTTCTCCCCCAGTAAAACTGATCCCAACATCGAGAGGTGTTTGTAAACTGAGCACAAAATGGTTGCCATGTTCCCCAATACTGCTCTCTAAAGGGCTTTAGGGGGCTGTAGAAGATGGTTGAACAGGCTGTATGTAGAATTCTATGTGCCACAGCTGCCGGATGGAATCAGAAAGGTCTACACAAAACTCAGTTCCATTTCATCGTTGCCTTTTTGCTGAAAATCACACAGTGCTGATTAGTGGCAGCTATACACAGCTTTACCACTAAGCGGAGCCACACAAATATTTTAAAAAGCAGTCATAACAATTACATCCTACGGTGCAGATGAGCCACGTTACAGCGTAGTTAAATTCTAGGCTAGCAGGAGGACATCTCATCTTACCGTCCCCATTAAGCAGATGAACTTCTTGCACCAGTGACTGATTCTTTAAATAGGCCTAGTCTTTCACAAGCTAGTTGTTTAAATAGTTCAGTGCTGCCTAGTGATCAAGTTTGTGGACCTTAACCTGCCTTTAATATTGTGCCATGTACCTGTGGTGTCTCACTGGACCTAATGTGTTCTTATGCAGCTGTCAACATGGAATTGAATATTGTCATTTAAGAACACAGCAGCATATGGCTGGCCCTATGTTTTGTGAGAACTTATGCAAATTAGCATTAGCAGATCCTCTTCCAGTACCCCCATCATATCTGTCTCATTTCTCCCACACTTCAACATCCTGTTTAAAATACAGAGACCCTCCTAATTGTGAGGATCTGTGGCTTCTAGTCACCTCCTAGGAAACCAGGAGAGAAAGCTGAACCTTTTGAAGCTAAGTCGGGAAGGACAGTTAAGAAATTCAGTAAGTGGCCTGACAGAGCCAGCTGTGATCACAGAAAAGAAATCAGGAGGCTGACCAGCTGGATATCAGAGAAAAGGTCTCTTGTGTGGCCACATAGGTCATAAAGACCTACAGTTGCTTCTTCTGCAGTGGCATGTGACTTCAAGGAATTTAAATTTGCTGTTTGATAGAATATGTTCAGCTGCAAAGAAGGTTTGTTCCTTCATTGGGTCAAATTTTCTACAGCATTTAACTGTGCTTGCCATAAAACAACAGCAAAAGCACTGGAGAACCCAGCAGTGAGCCTCTTTAGGATTTTGGCTCAGGTGCTGTCTTCATATTTGACTGAATAACACACATACTTTGAGTCAAAGGCAAGCCAGACACATTCCTGGTGTCTGACTTATAAAAAGGTTCTGAAGGCTTCCTTTGATATAAAGTGTTTAATGAATGCATAATGTATGCCACATTTTCCCATTCGGTAGTAGTTATGGCTTACATTGTCTTAAGTGAAGGATAAATGTATATGGAGTATACTTCTTAGTATAGTAGAGACATTTGAATTCTAGAAGATACAAAGACATCACCAGAGGCCCAGAGTGATGCCCTAAGGCCACAACGTTAAAAATAATTTTTTCTCATATTTTTCAAGAAAACCACCCTGCAATAATTTCATTAGTAGTACAAATGAGGTATTTTATGATCCTTTGCATTATTACTGCTTGAAAATATTTTTTATCCGATCAGATAGTTCTGAATAGGTCCTTAGTAGATACATGTCTTGGGATACCAAGTTTTAAAGAAAGTCCATCTCTTCAAATATAAGCCAGATGATCACTGAACACAGAACATGGATGTAACACAGAATGTTAAAGTGCGTTCAGTGCACAGAATATTAATACTCTTCACTGGAAAGTGAACTGTGATTGGCTTCAAATAATCCCTGACTCAGACAGAAAAATATGTAAGAAATGGTTTTAATTTCCCCTCAGGACAAAACAATATTACATTGGCAGCAACTGGCATGTTAGCATGCAGCTCGAATGAAGAAACTGCCTAAATATTTGTCAACTACTTATGCTAAACAATCTGTTCCATCTTGTATTTAGCTGTGACACTGAGTAAGTTTCCCAGACCTGAAGATGAGCTCTGTGTAGCTTGAAAGCTTGTCTGTGTCACCAACAGACGTTGGTCCAATAAAAGATATTACCTCACCCACCTTCTCTTGCTAGTACAAGGTACAGCCAAAGTTTGGCAGGGAATTAGCAGCATGCAGGTTAGAAGCACAAAGGAGAATGGATAGATTAATAAAAACAATCGCAGTGGTAGATCTTGTTCAGCCACCAAGAGCAACTCCAGCCATGAAAGTAATTTATGGCTGTAGCCATACTAGAAGAGGCCAAAGAGGAGGAAAAGGGTCAGCAGGAAATTGCAGAGGGTATAAGGTGACTGAGCTCAGATTTGGACCCTCATCTATGTATTTATTCTAGGTTTGAATTACTTATTATTTCACTTTCAGAAGGAGACACTATATAGAAGCATTTATCAAACTTCGGGTCAGGCACTGGGTTGCTCTGGTCAGCACTGCCAACCAGGATGTTAAAAGTCCCATCAGCGGTGCTGCCCAGCGAAGGCAGGTTAGAGCCTACCTGTTTTGACACCGCGCTGTGCCCTGGAAGCAGCCAGCAGCGGGTCTGGCTTCTAGGCAGGGGGGCCTGAGCACGGGTTCCGCATTCCCATTGCCGGGGAGAGGGAGGGCAGTGCTTGCAGGCAAGAGTCACGTGAAATCGCTTGCGCAACTCTGCCTAGGAATGGGACCTGCTGCTGGCCATTTCTGGGGCGCAGCGCAGTCCACAGTGCCAGGACACGTGGGAAGCCTGCCTCCGCATCTCGGCTGTGCCGCTGACCAGGAGCCACTGGAGGTAAGTCTGTGTCCCAAACCTGGAAACCCTTCCTGCACCCCCAACCCCCTCCTGTACCTAAATCCCCTGCCCACAAGCCCCCCCAAACCCAGAACCCCTTCCTGCACCTCAAACCCTTCATCCCCAGACACACCCCAGAGCCTGCACCCCCAGCCCAGAGCCGTGACCCCCTCCCTCACCCCAAACCCCTGCCCCATCTCTGAGCCCCCCTCAATCCTGGAGGCTCTCATATAGTCATAGAATATCAGGGTTGGAAGGGACCTCAGGAGGTCTTCTAGTCCAACCCCCTGCTCAAAGCAGGACCAATCCCGACAGATTTTTAACCCAGTTCCCTAAATGGCCCCCTCAAGGATTGAACTCACAACCCTGGGTTTAGCAGGCCAATGCTCAAACCGCTGAGCTATCCCTCCCGCACTCCAAACCGCTCATCCCTAGCCCCACCCCAGAGCCTGCATCCCCAGCCCGGACCCCCTCCTGCACCCCAACCCTATGCCCCAGCCCAGAGCCTCCTCCCACACCCTGAACCCCTCATTCCCAGCCCTACCCTGCAGCCCTCACCCCAAACCTCTGTCCCAGCCTTGAGCCCCTCCCACACCCCAAATCCCTCATCCCCAGCTCCTCTTAGTGCTTTCCAGGAGGGAGGGGGGGAAGTACAGGGAGCTGCACGCTCGGGGAGGAGGCAAGGCAGGGGCATGGATTTGGGAAAGGAGTTGGAATAGGGGCAGGGAGGGGGCAGAGTTGGGGTGGGAACTTTGGGGAAGGGGTTAGAATGGGGGTGGGGAAGGTGTGGGAAGAGGTGGGGCAGGAGCAGGGCCTCATAGAAGGGGTGGAGAGGGAGCAGGGCCGGAGGCAGCGGGGGGGAAGGGGGCTTTTGTACATTTATATGAAAAGGTGTCAGTGATGCGGCCCTCAGGCCAATGTACTAGTCCTCATGTGGCCCTCCTGGTGATTTGAGTTTGAGATCCCTGATCTACACTGTTATTTTTAGCACTGTAATGTCCCGCTGCCGGAGCCTTTCCCCATTGCCTGCACCCTACCACAGCCTTTCACTGCCACATGTATCTGCACACCGCAGTGTGGACGGAGCCTGCTTTTCATTGCAGCATGTAGCTATACATACCCTACACGCCATTGCAAGTCTAGCCAAGGCCAAAGGCCCTATAATGCTACCAGCTAAAGAAAATTCTCTAGAGAGGAAGCAGTAGAAGCCTGTAACTTTGGAACAGGTGGATCTGAGTTATCTTCCTGCTGCTGCTGCTGAGTATCTCAGTGGCTATGGTGTGCAGCGTAGTGACAACCGGGAACTCCATCCAAGGATTTGTTACAACGTGAGTATGTCCCTCCATTATGTTGAGCAAGATCTCCTATTCCAGTCTGTCCAGTATACTTTTATTTCCCTTTAATGAACTGTTATTTACTTTTCCTTTGGTTTATTTGTATATTTTTTGTCCTTAGGGTTAATGGCAATTATCAGCTGAGACCCCTTTTGCCTAAAGGTTGTTGTTCCTTCTGCATGGGAAGTGGAAGTGCTCACTTCCTCTTCTGGTAAGCAAGACTTTTACTTGTCCTGTGTGGCACATCAGTTGAGCTGAACACACTTTAAGAACCACCCATAGGCTTTGGATTTAAATACATCAAGAGGAAAGGGCTTCTCACAGGCTGAGTTTCAAAGGCAAAGGCTTCTCTAAGGCCTGGTCTACACTAGGGTGGGGGGTCGAACTAAGGTACGCGACTTCAGCTACGCGAATAGCGTAGCTGAAGTCGAACTACCTTAGTTCGAAGTACTCACCCGTCCAGACGCCGCGGGATCAAAGTCCGTGGCTCCCCCGTCGACTCCGCCACCGCCGTTCGCGGTGGTGGAGTTCCGGAGTCGACAGGAGCGCGTTCGGAGTTCGAACTATCACGTCTAGATTAGACGCGATAGTTCGAACTCCGAGAAGTCGAACGCTACGCGTCGACCCGGCAGGTAAGTATAGACCTACCCTAAGCTAGAGCTTCCCCCTCATCTGCAGGGTGCAGGGGAGAGACCGAGACCCACCTCCTAGAAACCATGCCCCTCCAGACAGAGATTCTTAAAAGCTTACTCTACACTAGGGCTTCTCAAACAGGGGTCGCCACTTGTGTAGGGAAAGCCCCTGGCAGGCCGGGCCGGTGTGTTTACCTGCCCCGTCCGCAGGTCCGTCCAATCGCGGCTCCCACTGGCCGCAGATCGCTGCTCCGGGCCAATGGGCGCAGGCCGAGCACTGGCGTGGCTCTGGTCCAACTCTGCCCAGCACAACCTTTGTGGGGAAGGGGCCTGCCCCTTTAATGGCGTAGTCTCCCCCCACTCACACACACTCCAGATATAGTAGCGGGGAGTCGGCACTAGTAGTGCAGCTCTGGCCTAGCAGCCCATCCTCATCCCCAGGAACGGTGCTAGGTTGCCAGGGGTCTGGTTTTCAACTGGAAAGTCTAGTCAAAAAGGGGACCTGACAGTGTCTGGGCAGCTCTACTGACCGGTCACCAAAAGTCTGGTTACCTGACTGTCCACAATTGGCTTCCATTCCGCCACCAGGAGGGCGGGAAGAGCAGCTGCTGGCAGAGCTGGTGGAGCATTCAGGAACTTCCTGGCTCCGGCCGAGGGAGATACCAGCGGCCGGCTCCTGCAGGGAGGGATACTGAAGCGTGCGGCATTTGAGGAGCAGGGACAGTGACTGAGCTCATTGTCCGGGCCCCCTTGCCCCTGCCCCACCTTTAGGGTGTTGCCCCCCATCCTGCCCCACTCCCCCTCCCCCCCAGAGTGCAGCTCTCCCCCCCATATCCTGCCCTAGTCACCCCTCCACCCCTGGACAACAGCTCTCCCCCCCCATCCTGCCCCAGTCACCCCTCCACCGCCAGAGTGCAGCCCCCCCATCCTGCCCCAGTCACCCCTCCACCCCCAGAGTGCGGCCCCCACATTCTGCCCTAGTCACCCCTCGAGCATGGCTCCCCCTCCATCCTGCCCTAGTCACCCCTCCACCCCCAGAGTGCGGCTCTCCCTCCCCCTCCATCCTGCCCTAGTCACCCCTCCACCCCCAGAGCATGGCTCCCCCCCCATCCTGCCCCAGTCACCCCTCCACCCCCAGAGTTTGGTCCCCCCATCCTGCTCCAGTCATCCCTCCATCCCCAGAGTGCGGCTCTCCCTCCCCCGTCCTGCCCTAGTCACCCCTCCACCCCTGGAGCATGGCTCCCCCTCCATCCTGCCCCAGTCACCCTCCACCTCTAGAGCCCTGCTCAGCTGGTGGAGGGAGGAGGTGGAGAAAGCAAGAGTGGGGAGGGAGAAGAGGAACAGGGGGCGAGGCCTCGAGGGAAGAGGCAGAGCCGGGGTGGGGTCTCAGTGGAAAGAGGCAGGGCAGGGATGGGGGAGGTTCTGGCCCTCAATGTTGTTTTCACAAATTAGAAAATTGGCCACCCTAAATAGTACCGGGGTGGCTCTAGCCCGGGAAGGCCTGGCCCAGCTGTCCTGCTGCACCAACAGCAGCCAGGAGCCACAACCATCATCCAACGACACCTTTCAGAGGGAGGTACCTACACAGCTAAGTGTCTAGCACCAGCCCTGTGGGCAGCTAGGAGTCGAGACTCCCTGCAATCTCACTTCATCGCTTTCGCTCTCACTCTACAATAAAAATCCACTTTAGCACTGGCTTCTCATGCCCTGATTACAGACTAACAACAGTTTCCTTCAGGAAGCAGCAAGTTCCCTCTCTGTTTGGGGAAAGTTGGCAATTCAAATGGCCAGCAGTGGTGCAATCACATGGAAAAAGTGAAGCCATGCAACCTCATGAGTAAGGAAAACAACTCTGGAATTCAGTCACCCCACCCCTCCCATCACCAGCAGCCATGGGCACAAAGCTTTGGGCTCCACCTCACCAGCTGCAGGGCTGGTTATTGTTAGCTCCTTTGCAAAGCAGTGGATGGACTTTGCTAGTATACAAATGACTGACACAAGCGACAAACTGGATTAATGCTGACTTGAGAGCAGGGACTAATATGGGATTTCAAAGCAGTTAAAGTTCATTACCTCTGCCACTCTCCAAATGGCTTGAATTATTCAAATAAAGAATCCAACTCATCCTAAAAGGCTTGTATTACTTCAAGCGTTTTACTCCCCCTCTATGGGCTGTCTGTTTTGTAACTGCGGACAGTGCAGGACAATACTGTAATCTTACTTAGGCAAAACTTCCTTTCATCCCAACAAGAGTTTGGCCTGAGCGAGGACTGTAGCACTGGACCCAACGTGCAGGCTGCTGTCTGTGAGGGTTTAAGCTTGGCAGTGAGAGTGGGCGAAGGCAGCTCAGAGAGCTGGCTCTAGGAGATTTCTAAATGGGGAAAGGCTAAATGAAGCATTTAGGATTTTGTTTTTCCTATTCCTGAAAGACAAACAAGCATTTGAAATAAAGAAAAAAAGTCACGGTTTTATTTTAGTGCCCTGAATGTGAACACATCAAAGCAGTTCTTGGTCTAAATAAAACCTTATGATTCCTCCACCCAAACCCAGATTATGTTTGTGGTTCAGGCTGCAGGAGTAAACAAAGCAGTCCTAGCAAGGTGGAGCTGCTTATAGACAGGTGTGGCTTGGTGTCTTTTATCACTCTTCAGTAGGAGACAAGAGGCTGAAATCTGCGTGGATTTATGGCACATGGCCTCAGCTGTCACTGGGACTGCACAGGGTGCATATCATCAGCAAGTTGGCTAAAGAACTGGTAAGGGGTGCTGTGATGGGGTGTTCACCTCAACCACCCCTGAAAGGGTCACAAGAGGCTATTTGACAGGAGGGGCTGCACTGGGTGAGGTAAGCTGGCTATACAGCCTTAACTGAACCTGACCCAGCAGGGCAGGAGGAGGCAGGGCTCCTATAAAGCCAGAGAACAGAGAGCCCAAAGAGACTGGTGCAGGGGGAGAGACTCAGCAGCAGTTATTCAAGGTTGCAAGAAAGGAGTGGGAAGAAGCCTAGGAAAAATAGGCACAAGCATGAGACTGGATAGACGTTAGCTGCTGATTTGTGGTCCCTGGGCTTCTTCCTACTCCTTTCTTACAACCCTCAGAGTAACTGCTGACTTTCTCCCCCTGCAACAGCCTCCTTGTGCTCTCCTCTTCCAGGCTTTATAGGAGGCCAGCTGGGTCAGGTTCAGCATAGCCAGCCTACACCTCACCCGGTGCAGCCCCTCCTGGCAAATAGCCTCTTGAAAGCCATTTTAACCCTTTCAGGGGTGATGTGGGATGAGTTCAGTCCATCGTCCATTCAGCTGTTCAGAAAAGGACAGGACCCACAAAACCCACTGTGCAGAGCATCTTCTTTGTGCTGGTTTTATACTGTTCCATAAAGCAGGCTGGGCCTGCTTCTGACTCAGGGCTTGTCTACACTTACAGCACTGCAGACAGTGGCGCAGCTGCACCACTGTAGCACTTAGTGAAGACACTAGCTATGCTGGGGGGAGAGCTTCTCCCTGAGAGGTGGTAGCTATGTTGCTGGGGGTTAGGTTGGTATAACTACCTCGCTCAGGGGGGGTGGATTTTCAGCTAATGTCCCATGTCAGGTGGCACCACTAGCAGCCACTGTCTTGAGAGTCAGAGTAGCTGAAGCCCTTCACTTTAACCACACTATATAAGGCAGGGGTCGGCAACCTCTGGCACGCGGCTCACCAGGGTAAGCACCCTGGTGAGCCGGGCCAGTTTGTTTACCTGCCGCATTGGCAGGTTCGGTGGACTGTGGCTCCCACTGGCTGTCCCAGGCCAATGGGGGTGGCAGGAAGCCACGGCCAGCACATCCCTCACCCACGCCACTGCCCCCATTGGCCTGGGACGGCAAACCATGGCCAGTGGGAGCCGTGATCGGCTGAAACTGTCAACACAGCAGGTAAACAAACTGGCCCAGCCTGCCAGGGTGCTTACCCTGGCGAGCCATGTGCCAGAGGTTGCCAACCCCTGATATAGGGGACTAATAGTGTGTGGAAGGATGGACTGGGGTTAAAACACTGTACTGGGATTCAGGTGAGCTGGGTTCAATTCCTGGCTCTGCCACAGACTTTCTGCGTGATCTTGGGCAAATTACTTACTTGCCCTGTGCCTCCATCTATAAAATGGGTGTAATTACTCTTCCTTTCTCTGCTTAGACCAGCGTTTCTCGCATGCAGCCACCAGGGGCTTTTCTTGCTGCCACAGCCTTCTGGGTGGTTATTGGGGTGGCGGGGGCAAAGCAGTGGCCCCTCTCTGGAGACACAAAAGCTGGAGGAGCAGGTAGCCAGTGAGTTCCCCACCTTCCCAGGGGTGGTGGGGTCAGGCTTCATCTCTGGGGTGGCAGACTCCAGCCCCAGGGCTTTGGGCTCCATTCCCTGAGCTCATCACTTCTAGCCCCCACTGCTTCCCCTAGTGCCCCACTGCCCCTGGCTCCAGCTGGCTCCATACCCACCTCCCTATCTAGGGCTCAATTTGTCCCTGGGATTGCCAGGGCTGAGTAAGTCTACTGTGAAAAGTGATTTGTGTGTTTGTTAATATTTTTCCCAGCAGACTTAGTAGCTAGCAAGTCTTAAAAAAAAAAAGCAACCAATAAAAGAAAAAGAAAAAGTAAAAAGAACGGGCAAAGCACCTTATTTGTGTTTCTATTCTGTTTAGGTCCAGTAGGAATAGAGACAACCAGGGCCGGCTCCAGGCACCAGTGCAGCAAGCAGGTGCTTGGGGCAGCCAACGGAAAGGAGAGGTATGTCTGGGTCTTTGGCGGCAGGTCCCTCAGTCCCTCTTGGAGGGAAGGACCTGCCGCCAAATTGCCGCCGAAGAATGAAGCAGCGGCAGTAGAGCAGCCGCCGAAGTGCTGCAAATGCGGCTTTTTAAAATTATTATTTATTTATTTTTCGCTGCTTGGGGCGGTTAAAATGCTGGAGCCGGCCCTGGAGACAATTGTACTTATTTTTATTATTGAGTCTGCTAAAAAACCCTACATAAATAAATGACAATGATTTGGATATGGATATGTGCATATTCATTTGTTTTTCCTAAAGTTAATTATTTTAGGGAAAATTGTCAGAGCAGCCACCAGCAAAAGCTGGTGGTTGCACTCTGAGGCCACCAAAAAATTTGTTGTGAGAGCCCCTGGTTTAGACTGTAGGCTCTTCGGGGCAAGGACTGGACTCTTACTTTGCACTTCTACAGTGCCTAGCACAATGGGGCATCTGTTGGGATCTCAAGGTTTCACTGTAATATAAATAATTAATAGTAACAGAGGTAATTGTAGATATTTCTTGCAACCTGGAACTCCAAGAAAGGCAACAGAACAATGCAATGGGGAAAGGACCATGCCTGCCATATGTACAGCTGATGTTCAGTTTGCTACTTTTCCTGGGTATTTTGTACAGCATCAATAGAAAGTGTTTCAAGATTTAAGGATCCCCTCAAAATGTAGTTTGTCAAAGGGAAAGGTGATAATAATCCTCCAGAGCCTTAAATTCCAGAGATTCCCAAAGCATGTTACAAAATATGAACATTGCATCACCCATTACTTTCAAATACAGCCAGTTTTGGAGTGGAGGAACTAAAGAGGAAATGCAGTAAAGGGAAGTTTTACATTCAGTACAGATTTATCCCCTTTAGTTTACAGGGTAGAGAGGCCTGGGCTTTGGTGCCCAAAGGTTTGAGTTTTATTCCATCTGACAGCCCAGGCCAGAGATCATGAGAAAGCAGTGGGCATGGGATTTTTACTCCAGCGGACCTCAGATACTCAGAATAAGCTCCCCCTGACAGTCGGAGTGTATAACACACTGGCTAGGTGGGTCATGTCCCCTTCAAATGGCTGATCCACACAGTGGTTAAGAGCTGATTCCTACCTGCTAAGAGGTTGCTCCTTTAGTTCAAATGGCAGAGGTCTGTGCTTTGGAACAAAAAGGTCCCAGATTCTGTTCCCATGCTGGGGCCCAGTTTTTGCAGATTTCTGATCGAGGGAGGAGACTGTTTAAAAAGAAAATCAAAGAAAAGGACATCTGCTTAAGGGGGATAACAGGCAGGGGACAGGCACATCCCAGTTAGGAGGATTCCACCTTACCAAACAGGCAAGATGTGACTATCAGCAACACTAGTTGACAGATGCTAACATCCAGGCACCGAGCATCACTGCCCTCTAGTAAATACCCTCAGAGGGACACTAGAGGGAAGCTGCAGCTTTAAACACGAGCCACACCCAGTTTTTGCTGCAGATTCCCCCCCCCCCCCATGATGATTCACCAGCTGTTCTGCCTCCCAATACTGCTGGTGCTGTTTACTTCAGGTTTCCTACGTCTCTGCTAAGCAGCTGGAAGGTTTGCATTTTTATGTTACCCACAGGAGCGCAGACGGCAGCAAAGCACCACCAGCAGCAGCGGGAGGAGGCAAACATGTCTGGGATTGCAGCTAAATTAGCTAAGGAGAGGGAAACGGCCAGGGGCTTAGGCTCCAACGCAAAGGCGTTTAAGTACCTCAGTCAGGACTTTGAGACGCTGAGGAACGAGTGCCTTCAGGCTGGGAAACTCTTCCAGGATCCATCCTTCCCTGCGGTTGCCTCTTCTCTGGGGTACAAAGAACTGGGACCAAACTCCTACAAAACTCAGGGCATCACGTGGAAGAGACCAACGGTAAGAGACCTGCGTGATGGGCCCCATGGGCAGCAGGGAGTCAATGTAAAGGGCAGGGCAAAGCCATGCCATTGTCAGGAATAGCTGTGCTAGCTTGGCTAGTGAGGGGAGGCTGCAGTGATAAGGGTGGGCTTCCCCCCCCCCCCGCCCGCCCCCATATCCAGGGGAAGTCCTGCGGGGAGGAAGAGATTTCTAAATGAAAGAGTCAAAGGATACTTTCTATAAAAAGCTGAGCTGGACTTTTCAGTGCATGACAGCTGCAGATGGGCCCAACCCCCGATCTTAACCTCCAGTCTCTGAATTTTAGGGATGCGGGGAGGAGAAAGATCTGCTCTGAATTTTGCATTAGGTCCTTCTCTTTATTAATGAGCCAAACCCAGTCCCTGGGATGTGACCACCCCAAAGTGGTTGGGGATTTGGATCAGGATCTACATTTATTGGCTTGAGCCCGTCTCTAGCAGGAAGAGAGATTAAATTACACCTGACTAGGTTATAGAAACTGTTACTCTTAAAGGGAGAGGGGAAGTCACATGGATTGGAGGTCCCTGGCGAAGCAGCACTCCCTGACTGCTGTTTAGCCAGGGAGGATGAATGCACTCTTTCCAAGCTCAGCACACACAGCAGTGACAGCCTGCCTATTGATTGAAAACCTTTTCCCTATCCCATAGAGAAGAATGCACATTACTGGTTCCCAGAGTAGCAGCAAGCTGCTAATGGACCAAGGGAGGCAACCTCCGAGCGGCATGGTGCTGTCACACAGCCAAGACGTGAGGGTGCAGATGCAGGAAGTTAATGGTTCAGCCATGTGTAGCAGGCAAAGCTAAAAAGTTTCAGCGGTTGGGTTTGGATGTATTCAAACCTCTTTGGTCTAGAAAACTAGCTGGAAGGGTTGTGGGAACTCTGGGAATTTCTGGGCTTGAAATGCTGAGGCATAAAAATGAACAGAAGGTTAAGTGAAACTTGGTTTGAACTCAAAGAGATTCAGTCCAGTTCAAGGGCCAGAGTCACCTGGTGTAAGGCTGGAGTAACTCCACAGGAGTCAGGGGAGCTATATTGATACAAAGTTGGGCCCTGATCTTCCTCTCACATTGATTTTATAATTATGCCAGATATCTTGCTTATCTTGAGTTTGATACAGGAAATATTTTTACTTTTAAGACAGGAGCCAGTATTTAAGCCAGCCAGAGCCATGGATGGTTTTCAGTGCAAAACTCCACAAAGGGCAAGACACACAAGAATCCGCATTCACATTCCATTGCCCTCCCACTATGTTTTCAGTTGTAAAAAAAAAAAAAAAAAAAAGCTTTCATGTAATAGTGCCAGTGGGCTGTTCATTGACTCGTTTGTTTGCATTCCCAATCTACATAACTAATTCAGCATGGTTTGTTCATTTCAAATAGGTGTAAACAGGCATGAATTCATGTCCCAACTCTCTCACCCTACCCATCCTGAGATCCACACCCTACAGCTACACAGGTCTCTTGTGAAATATACCTGTCAAGTTTTGGAGTTGTTACAATGGATTCTGTCCCCATCACTTACCTATTTTTTTCCTTCTCTTCATCCTACTAATGTTGCTTGCTTCATTCTTAATTTTCCAAATCATGTGATAGTCTTTCCCACTTTAATGTCCCCTTCCCTCTCCAGATATTCTTTCCTCTACCCTGACTGATACAGGAAGGTTATATTTTCCTGCCAGCTGTCTAGCATCCCTTACCACTTAGGCTCTAAACAATCTTTTGTAGATGTACAGCTGAATAAAGCTAGTCAAAGCTTCACTCTGAATTCTGCACCCTTTGCAAAGGGCTACATTCATCCTTGGTGTAGCAGGAACTCCTTAGGGAGGAATTTGGCTCAAAGTAGCCCCACAAAACATTGAAACAGCTCCAAAAACAAATGGAAAAATCCATCAGGGGTAAGAGCCAAACAACTAGAGCCCAGTCAATATGCTATTTTATGAAGGGGCTGGTCGCCAAGCCTCTGTTTACTTAAGGAACCCGCTGTGGGGTGGCTGACGCTGTACAAAGTTTTCTCTGCTGCTTATGTTTTGCCTTATAGCCTACATCACCTCTGCAGACGAGCATGTCTGCTTTGGGTACCATTTTGATCTGTCACCACAGAAAGCTGCTTTTCTTAGCACAGGGATGAGTTGTCCAAGACATGGAGGCTGTTCTATACAATATGCCACTCAGCCTTTGTCCCTGGCAACTTAAAGCAGCTCATGCTTACTAGGCAATTGCCAAGCACTCATTCAGATCCCAGCAGAGTCCTCTCAGCTGTTAATCCTTCCAAGGTAGATACGAGTTCCCAGCAATTAACCATCTCAAGGTCCTTCAAAGATTAGGCATTAAAATCTTGTATGTATAGGCCTGAAACTGTGCCTGCTGTAAAAACAGATGTTTGCCTTGGTTTTCCTTGGCCACGATTTCCCTTACCCATCGTTGTGCTGTGTTGGTACACCGGCCCCCCCGCTCTGCTCCATTCTTGGCACACTGGTATCCTCTTTATGTAATGGTTTTGATATGCTTTGCAATGGAGAGGGCAATCATAACTAAGGGTATGTTTTAGTCCTGGGTATTCTTAGTAAAAGTCACGGACAGGTTGTGGGCAGTAAATGAAAATGCATGGCCTGTGACCTGTCCATAACTTTTACTAAAAATACTCCTAACTAGAACTTGGGCCAGGGACCGTGGGTGCTTGGGCAGGGGAGGGGGAGGCTGTGGGTGCTTTGGGGGGGGGGGAAGGTGGGTGGTGGTGCACAGCCCAGGACCCCCGCTGGTGCTTGGGGTGGAGAGTTGGTGGAGCTGGCAGCCTCCCTACATAACTCTGACCGGCATGTCCCTGAAGCTCCTAGGGGGAGAGGCAGCCAGGGGAGCTCTACGTGCTGCTCCTGTCACAGTGCTGGCTCTGCAGCTCCCATTGGCTGGGAACCGCAGCCAATAGGAGCTGTGGAGGTGGTGCCAGCAGGCACAGGTAGTGTTCTGAGCCCTCCTGGCCACCCTGCCTAGGAGCTGCAGGGACATGACGGTGGGAGCCTCCCCTTCCAGGTAAGCACCACCATGCACCCCAACCCCCTGCCTCAGCCCTGAGCCCCCACCCACACACCCAAATTGCCGCTGCTTACATGTACCCAAACTGCTGCTGCTGGCCGCTGCAGAAGTCATGATAGTCACAGAAAGTCATGGAATCCGTGACTTCTGTGACAGACACGCAGCCTTAATCATAATACCCCATGGCCATAAACATACAGAAACTAGGGTTGTCAGTAAGGAACAGTCTTGGGAACTCTAGTATCTTAACTACACTGTCTATCCTGTGTCTGTCTATTTAAGAAGTACTTTATGCATTTCATTCCAGGAACTGTGTTCTAATCCCCAGTTTATTGTTGGAGGTGCCACCCGCACAGATATCTGCCAAGGAGCCTTGGGTAAGACAGATCACCTGTTTGATTTTCAGTTGTGGCATCTTACTGTGCTGTCCAAGTTCCACCCTGTTAGTGTTTCATGTTAGTCTCTTAAATAGCTATTTAATTCTTTCTCCGGTCCCCCCACCTTGTATTGTTGATTGAAAGCTCCTCCAGATTGGATTCGGTTTTCTTTGTCCATTGTATGCAGCACCACTGTCTGAATTAATAATGATATTTGTGACAAGTGCCCAACGCTATTATGATGGGTCCCACATTTCTCCTTCACGTGATGGGTCAGGGCGCTGCCTCTATTCTTGGGTGTCAACAGCTCCACTAGTGTCCTGGTGGGGAAGGGAAGGGGAACAGGGAAGGGACCCAGCCCCACTCTCTACTCAGGGTCCCAGCCCAAAGGGCCCTATGGACAGCAGCTGAGCACTTGGAGCTGCAATTCTTTCCCCTAGGCTACCTCCCATTATGCCCCTTCAGCTTCTCAGGCTTCTTACCCCCGTCTCCCCATTTGGGCAGGATTTCTCTTGGTCCTCTGTGCCTGGGGAGTCCCTCTGCTCTGCTGGAGCAGTTTTTTCCCCTCTCTTGATCCTCTGGTCAACAACACTGCTTCTCCAAACTACAATCCACTCTCCTTCCCTCCTCCTATCCAACTGGAGCAGAGGTTTTTATTAGGTCTCTGGCAGGGCCTTAGTTGGCTCCAGGTGCTCTAATTAACCTGTGGTAACCTCTCCTCAGTCCACAGGTTCTGATCATTCTGGGGCTTATACACCTCCTATCAATGACTCTCCTGCTGCCATTTGGCCCTGCTGTATCACATACTACAGTTAATTTTCTATTCTATAAAGGTTCTAATACCACCCTCATCACTGTAGTGTCTGAGCACCTTTCAGTAGTGTCTTAAGTAATGTGACTAATAGCTGCTGTGTGTGGTTTGTTCTCTTGTCCTCTCTGCAATGTGCAGTGGGCTGCTTTGGTTTTTTTTAATTGACAACTGTGCAGCGTGGATCCACTAGTCCTGCAGTTTAAAAAAAAAAAATCACTGAGGAAGGAAATGTTGTATGTAATTTCATTGGGTACAGGAGCATTTCTGAGCATTCCCTTGGGAACTACTTCATAATGGACCTTCTAGTGTATTGACCCATTTTGATTTTAAAACACTATCAGATTGGGGCTCAGGGGTGTGGTGGCCTAGTATGGTCTCATCTTGACATTTCTTCCTCCACAATATGTCTAAAATCCATCCTTTTCTTTCTGTCCAAAGAGTCAACACTCTCATCCAGCATCGCAACTCCAGTCATGACTGCTGTGGTATTTATTATGTGTATTGCCAGAGCACCTATGAGCCCCAGTTATTGACCAGGTTCCCATTGTGTTATGCACGGTAGAAACACAGAACAAAAAGATGATCCTTGCCTTGAAAAGCTTAATTCCTTCTGTTTGGCTGCCCTAACACCTGCATCACCTCCATGCTGCCAAGATCACCTTTCTTGTTTGTTGTGATGATCACATCACTCTCACACACATTCATCTGAGACCCTCCTCTAGCTCCCTGTTGCACTGCATAAAATTCAAGCTTCTTGTCCTCGCCCTCTGTGCCCTTAACAACTCTGCTCCTCCTTCTCCACTCCCGTCTCCTGTTACATCGTCCCTTGCCACCTCTGCTTCAGTCAACCCTAGCACTAAATGTTGTGGTCTCATCCCTTGAGCACACTGTGCAGTCTGCCATGACTGGCACGTCCTTTGTGCCTCAGAGTAAATACTGAGTGACCTAAAGCAGCCTTGCCCATGCGTGTCTGGCTGGACAGTATCTCATTTTAAAGATCTTGGCCTCTTTCCGTTGGTCACTTGTTTGGAATTGTCATATTTTTTTCAGTCTGAATGACTGACTAATTTTAAGTTAAAGGAGAACAACAAAACAAGAAAGAACAAAAGTCAGATCTCAAAATGGCAGCTGGCCCTGCACACCGGCAAGCTCCTGAGAAATTTAGACTGGTGCAGTACAGGGAAAACAAAGCCATGAGCACATATACTATATCTCTGAACAAGCTTGTGTTAAGCTAAAACTAACACAAGGGAATGTATATCCATCCCTCCTGATGTATATGTCTATTACTGGCTCATTCCTGAGCTGCCTGCCACTGAGCTTATGCAGCTACAGTTCCAACCAGTTCCAGGAGTAAAAAGTTCAAGATGAACCACAGAGCAAGGTGAAAGTCTAGGGAGTGGCTATTCCAGGGAGGGGATCTAAATCCTGCAGTGAAAACTCTCAGTAATCTACTCCAGCCCCCAGGCAGTTAGCACTGCTAGGGCTGAACTCACCAGACGAGAGCTTCTAGGCCAGACTGCAGTACTGTGCTGGCAGGTGCTAGCAGGGGGAAGAATGTGGATATGGGCAATGCTGCAGGAGAAAGAAACTGGTTAATGAGGGAGTAGATGATGAGGCTATGGGGTGTAATGTAGTCCTGATTTTTTTTGTTTTATTTTTTTTAGTGCAGGAACTCTGCCCTGACTGCTGTGATCCCTTCCCCTCCCCGCCCCAGCCCCGATGTGTTTCTGTGTAAAAGGCACCCTCCATGTGTTGTGACCTCACAAGTCCAGTGCATGTGAGGTCACAAGTGCAGGAACACCTTTCCCACTGGTTCCCACCCCACTACTTTATTCAGCTGCAATGCACTTATCTATAGAGAACGCTTTTTGATTTCAGTTTAAAGTGATAAAATGCAACTAACTAAAGGGAAGACTCTGAGAATCATTGTTTAGTACAAAATACAAAGGGACAGACGTTCCCGGTATTTGCAGTTGTGTTTTCACTATTGCTTTTTCCGTTAGAATTGGCAAGCAATTAAAGGCCAAAAGCATTAAAGGTCGATTTTCATCAGAACAATGTGGAGGCAAGACACCCTTCGTAGTTCATTTCAGATCCTACTGCTGCTGATTTCAATTTATGGTTATAATTTTTGCACTAATGAGGAAACTGGGTTTTGGTTCTTTTCAGAAAGGAAAGTGTTATACGTGGCAATCAGAGCGACTTCCTGCTAATAATAAGTAAGGCACAATTTCTGTAAAGAGTTCTGAAAATCAGAAACCCTAGTTACATTGTGACAAACCTCTGGCCACCTATGGTGTCACAGTTATGATGACACTGCACATCATGACCATCCAGAAAGTCACCATTACAGCAGGGATAGAGAACTCCAAAACCACAAGATCCTACCTCTTAAACTGAAGGAGCATCTCTCTTATTTGCTCACAGTATGGAATGTATTGTTGAATAGTTCTAATTTTATCCAGTACAGGGCAGTGACACACACAATAGCCATTCATTACAATCTAAAATGTATAATACATTAGGTTCACAAAAGCATCAACTATCTCCCCTTTAGGGTTAGTTTGTTTTTTTCAGGAGAGATGATTTTATTATTATTAATTATTATTATTATTCCACAATTCTTACAGTTCTGGTGACAATTGTATTTAGTTCAGCAACATCAGCTCGAACATTACTCACCATGGTATTTGGCTAAAAAAACCCATCAAATGGGATGTAGTGACTCATTGTGGCAGAAGAGAGGAAACAATGGCCATTGCATAGAGGATGCTTCTTCATTCTTTACAATTTTTTCAATAGGAAGTCACCATGGTATCACAACACTGGAGCATACACAGCACGGTATCTCTCATCTGTGTTTAGACACAAATGGCTCCTCCCTAGAAAAAAAGTTTGAAAAATATAACAAAAATCAGATAGGGCAAAGTCACAAAATTAGATGCGTGTTTTCCTATGATGGGATTACTGTGTGTGTGTGTGTGTGTGTGTGTGTGTGAGTAACCTATCCATTCCCATCACTCACACAAATTAAAACCTGGAAATTAAGTATCCGAGGGGTAGCCGTGTTAGTCTGGTTCTGTAAAAGCAGCAAAGAATCCTGTGGCACCTTATAGACTAACAGACGTTTTGCAGCATGAGCTTTCGTGGGTGAATACCCACTTCGTCGGATGCCACGATGCATCCGACGAAGTGGGTATTCACCCACGAAAGCTCATGCTGCAAAACGTCTGTTAGTCTATAAGGTGCCACAGGATTCTTTGCTGCAACCTGGAAATTGTAATGCCTTATCAAAAAATCAGTCACTGTACTCCAAGTAATGATCATGTCTGCAAGGTGCTTCTGATGGGAAGCCCATCTAGGAGAAGAGAGTCTAACAGTGGACATCATAATGCAGTTTACCACTGACTATAAAGTGTGTCACATGGAGGCTACAAGTGTGTGGACTATCTTCATTTGATCAGCTGCATTCTGGGCTTGCTTGGTTGGTTGGTTTTTGACCCTAGCATAGGCTGGGAAGTTCTTGGAATTAATAGCTTTATAATATTATTTGTGGGGGTTCTCGGAGCACCCTGGACTGTGAGTCATCTTGTTACCCCCTGCCTGCAACGTGAGGGAGTCTTGCTGGTGGTAGCTGGGTGTCAGCTGCCTACCACTACCACCCTTTCAGGCACTCTCCTCTGGACTATGCCAGGCCCGTCCTTGCTTTTCAGGTTAACAGTCAGTGCACTCCAGTCCCTGAGCCCCTTGAAGCATTCCCCTGTGATGTCCAGTCCCTGATACCGGTACTCACAGAAATCCCAGATCCTCTGCCCCCAAAGGAGTAGTGTGCCTCAGTTTACCAGTTTTACCTTAAAGCTCTGTCCCTGTAAAATGTACAGCACTTAAATAACCCTCCTCTTCTTTTACTACAAGAAAGAATAGAGATAGCAGAGTGTGGCAGAAACAAATGGTTACACTACAAAACAAAAATCAGAAAATGCAAACTAGGGCCTACGCTTATTAATAGTTACCTTTCCTCTCTAATAAAGTAGGTTTCCCTTGCAAAGTTCAGTCTGTTGCAGAACTGGCTGGCTTCACAGACACCAGAATCCAGATTTTCACAAAAAACATCCCTGCTCCACAAGTTTCCTCAGTGAATGGATACAGCGTGTCTCTCCCCGACTTCTGTTATGCTGAAAAATCTTTTGTCTCTATTCATAGACAGGGCGATCCCCTATCTGCTGTTATGTTCCTCTTTTACCTCCAAGTAGTTTCCATTGTTTGCAGTTGTCTCTGATGGTTTTCCATTGTTAGTCTTGGGATGCAGCAGTGCTAGACAATTAAGCCTTGTATTATATCATTGGCTAACCGAGAAGGGGTGGCAACTCGGTCCTGCTGGAATTATCCCATGGTCTCATTTTTAGTCCAAGACCATAAAGCATACTTTCAATATAGTTACATTATTCCTTAAATATTATCTGTACATGCATCTCACAATGATTGAGTCTTGATACATTATGAACTTTCTGTAGCTACCTTACATGTTACCCCTTATGGATAAATACACTACAAGACATGTATTTGGTGTAGTGAGTTTGTCAGACCTCAGATGAGAGTTGTTTGCAAAGAAAATGGGGACCCTCTGCCAAAGGGCCTCTCTGTGACAATAACTTCACCCTCTGCTAACAGTAATCCTACCTTGTGTGTCTTTTTGGTCTGAGTCTCTTGCGCGCGCACACACTCAATTTCTTACAAGCTTGGGCTCGAAATCACAAAGGCACTAGCAGCCTTCACGTTCACTTTGAGCATGTACCAGGCCATAGGTGCCGACTTCCCTCTGCCCCGTGGGTGCTCAAACCCCCAGTCTCGCCCCAATTTCACCCCTTCCCCCAAGTCCCTGCCTCTTCTCCGCCTCCTTCCCTGAGTGTGCCGCATCCCTGCTTCTCCCCCTCCCTCCTGGAAAGTCCAAAGCACTGCCAAACAGCTGTTAGGCGGCGGTGGGGGGGGGTCGGAAGCGCTGGGAGGGAGGGAGAAGGAGGAGCAGGGATGCGGCATGGAGCGGGGTGGGGGGATAAGGAGGCGAGGAGTGGGGAGGTTGGCTGCCAGTGGGTGCAGAGCACCCACTAATTTTTCCCCATAGGTGCCGACTCCATGGGTGCTCTGGGGCTGGAGCACCCATGTGCCAGGCTGTTGGGCAGCAGGCCCTCACCCTTATCCCTGGTGTACAGAGTGAAGATATTTCAGATTATAGGATTAAGTCAGTCAGAAGCCACATGCTACTGCAACAGTGGGGCTTCCTGACTACTGTTGCCAGGTACCAGTACTGCCTCACCCAGTACCCCTCGGTCTACATCTTTGTTTATCCAAGAAATGCTCCCAGTCCAGGCTTTTTGAGATCTCATGGCAGATAATTAGCAGCGGATTGTCACAGCTGCTTCCTTCTAGCCAAAACCAGCTGTGATGGCTTATTTGCATTTCCTTAGAGCAGGGGTTCGCGCAGCTCTCATTGGCCAGGAACAGCGAACCACAGCCCCTGGGAGCTGCAAGTGGCCATACCTGCGGATGCTCAGGTAAACAAAGCGTCTCACGGCCCAGCAGGGGCTTACCCTGAACAAGCGGCGAACCAAGTTTGGAAACCCCTTCCTTAGAGGGTAGTTTAAATACATACTTCCACTGAACCTCTGCAAATGATTCATGGGGGAGTGCTGACCCCATCATCTCTCTATATTTAACGGAAGAGTAGCTAAACTCTTAGAAATATTAATGAATAATCTGTCACAAGTGAGGTATATTAATATTTCTAACATTTATGACTATAATCTAAGTTAACACACCAAGAGACAGGTAAAGATAGGATGAGGAACACTATATGCAGGAAAACACAATGACAAAAATAATGGGTGCCTCATACTTATCTAAGAGGAAGCTCCATGCAGAGCATGCCTAGACAGATGCCCAGTCTCCCACTGCTCCACCAGCACTTTCCCAGATGATCTGGACATACCAGGGTTTGTTCCTCAGGTAGGCTTGCTCTGCTGGCCTTCGCTGTGGTGGAATCACAGCAAGATTTCTGTAACCTGCCACTCCTTTCCTAGAGGTTTATTAGACAGTCTGTTCTTTCCACACAAAGTCTCTGCCATCCCCTTGGGCTTGGCATTCCTGTCTCTGCCCAAGGACAGTCTCTATCCAAATCTGTCAGATAGCTAAGCTTGTAAAAGATGCCAGTCCCTGGATTTCAAGGGTGATGGAGCAGTGTTCGCCCCCCCCTCCCCCCGTTTCCTCACACATGGCTAAAATTCCATAACCAGGCTTTTTACTTGTACAGCCTTCAATTTACTATGACTCACTGGGCCAAATTTCCAGTAACCGCTGGAGTAGTGGGGCCTGAACAGTAACAATCGTCTACTCAAGGTGGTCCCAGTTCTCACATCTCTTCCACACATGGAAACCGTCAAAGGCTCGCTGCTACCCTTCACTTCCTGGGCTTTGGGGGTGGAAAAGGGAGAATGTCATGTGCCTGGTATACACCCCTGGAGCCTGAGAGCAGGGGCGGCTCCAGGCACCAGCGCAGCAAGCGCGTGCCTGGGGGGCAAGCCAGAGGGGGCAGCCTGCCAGTCGCCGTGAGGGCGGCAGTCAGGCTGCCCTCTGTGGCATTTCTGCGGGAGGTCCGCCGGTCCTGCAGCTTCGGTGGCAATTCAGCAGTGGGTATGCCAAAGGCACGGGACCAGTGGACCTCCCACAGGTAAGCCACCGAATCAGCGTTACCGGTGGACCTCCTGCAGGCATGTCACCGAAAGCCGCTTGACTGCTGTGCTTGGGGTGGCAAAATACATAGAGCCACCCCTGCCTGGGAAGCTCCTTAGAGAGGATTCATGGGTACAGGCTCCAAGTTACGTCAGATCCAACCCCCTGCAAGCCCAGGGAAGAAGGCAGCATAAGTTACAGCAGACAGACGCAGAGAAGTTTCCAGTATTGTTACGGTTACAGTGAGCTCACCCCCAGGCTGTTGTATTTGCACTGTGGGTTGCATTGCAGGTTGAGCAATCGAGGAAAAAATGCCTCCTCACCTGAATCTCCACAAGTTAGGAGTGTAGAACTTGCCTCCAGCTGTCCCACCCGGCCCACAGAGCACACAGGCCAGGGGACCAGCTGTAGCTTTGCCCCATGTCTCCTGTACTCCACTCTCAGAGACAGGCAGCTTTATCTACCTCCCTCCACCAGGCACTACACACACCCCTGGCAGCCCCTGCACTCTTCTTCTTCAGGCTGATCTCACTCTTGGCACATGGCCATTAGCTGTGAACCAAGTCTGGTAAAAGGTGTCTGGTTGACTAACAACCCTGGAAGCTGAAATCCTTTCTGTGTGCAGCTCCCACACGTAAACCTTAACCCTGAGCAGGAGGGGGTTGAGTCTCCAGGACCCATTCAGTGTCTGGACTCTCTGTGGAGATGGCTGGGCCCAGTTAATGTAATGGTGGGTTTGTGTGATTTGCGGGTCAGTTAACAAGTACAAAACAATCAGTGCAGTTCACGCTGGCGGTCAGCCAGGCATTGCCCTTCAGTCACTGCCAAAACAGGACAGATTGCACTGGGCACTGCGAGGTGAAGGCTCTGAGTTCCACAAGGGTGGGATGTTTGCTTTGTCTAAGTGCTGCTTTCAGTGCTTTGCACTACAACCAAGGGGGGGAAGCCATTGCGTACTGCTGTGACGATGACCCATCCCAGCATGAGGGAACAATGGAGCCAAAGCCCCAAAAGAAGGAAGGGAATTAAAACGCTCAGTAGCCAATGTTCCCACATTCAGAAGGAGAGTGTCAGCTGGACATGTGAGAGGAGGAAATGGTGGGGTGGCCAGATCAACACTCTATTGATTCAAAATGTGCTCAGAACTCTGCAGTACAGCTCAGCTGTAATGAACCCATGCCACATACAGACATATACAATAGCCATTAGCAGGGATGGAACCCAGGATGTACCTTCAGTGCCGAAAGCAAAAGACCCTAAAGGAGTAAAGCTGTTAGCTGGGCATAAGCATCAGGCTCTTAATTTTGCTGGGCCCTCTCCATCAAGAGAAACGTGATCTCATCCACCCCCACCTAGGGTGACCAGATGTCCTGATTTTATAGGGACAGTCCTGATTTTTTGGGTCTTTTTCTTATACAGGCTCCTATTACACCCCACCCCTGTCCCGATTTTTCACATTTGCTGTCTGGTCACTCTACCCCCACCACCATATCCTATGAACATACTTGTGCTCGCAGCTTTCGTTACTATTTTTATGGCTAGTAGGAAACTATTTATCACTCTTTATTGTGTATGATAATGCTATGGCGTGAAGCATCTTAGTCAAAATACCAGTCCAATCTATACCTGTCAATGGCTCCAGGATTTTAGGAAGAGCTCTGCTCATCCTTAAACCTCCTTTCCCTTTCCTCTGGGCTAATAACTTCTTTAATTGTCCTGGTGGAGACAGAGTGAGCCAGTGTCCAAAACCCTCTCCGTTTAAGGATTAAGAAAGAAGAACTTGTGTAAAAACAAGATCCTCAGTGTGGAAGGAATTTCTGGGGATTCTTTTCCAAGTGCATCTGAACCCAAGTGGAGCATGTGACTGTTTGTTTGGGGATTCCCTGGTAGAAAAACAGAGGAACAATGACACTTCTGTGCAGACAGGCTGTGTAGGGGAGAGCATGAGGCCTCTGCACTCATTAGCCTAGAGGGCTTGTTGCAAGGGGCCCTGCAACCTTTCCCTCCACAAATAGGATCATTGTGAGGCTCTGACTAACCCATGCAGCAGGGGACAGAGGTGTTTGTAACTAATTGCAAACTCATCCAAGGCCAGAAAGGACCATTGTGATCATCTAGTCTGACCTCCTGTTTAGCACAGGCCAGAGAACTTCCTCAAAATAATTCCTAGAGCAGAGCTTTTAGGAAAGCATCCAAGCTTGATTTAAAAATTGTCAGTGATAGAGAATCCACCACGACCCTTGTTAAATTGTTCCAATGCTTAATTATTCTCACCATTAAAAGATTACACTTTATTTCCAATCTGAATTTGTCTAGCTTCAACTTCCAGCCATTGGATCATGTTATACCTTTCTCTTCTAGATTGAAGAGCTCATTATTAAATATTTGCTCCCCATATAGGTACTTATAGACTGGGGTGGGCAAACTTTTTGGCCCGAGGGCCACATCAGGGAATAGAAATTGTATGGCAGGCCATGAATGCTCACAAAATTTGGTTGGTGTGTGGGAGGGGGTGCAGGCTCTGGGGTGGGGCTGGGGATGAGAGGTTTGGGGTGCAGGAGGGTGCTCCGGGGTGCAGGAGGGTGCTCCAGGCTAGAATCAAGGGGTTTAGAAAGCGGGAGGGGGATCAGGGCTGGGGCATGGGGAGAGGCTCAGGGGTTGCAGGCTCCAAGCGGCATTTACCTTAAGTGGCTCCAGAAGCAGTGGCATGTTCCCTCTCTGGCACCTACATGAAGGCGCGGCCAGGCGGCTCTGCGTGCTGCCCTGTGTGCAGGCACTGCCCCTGCAGCTCCCTCGGAGTGCGTAAGAGCCAGAGCGGGGCCATGCTGCAGCTTCCAGGAGCCGCATGGTGCGTCCCCGACCCTGCGCCCCGCCGGAGCGGGACCGAGCCACGTGGTGTGGCTTGCGGGCCACGTTAAAATGGCTCACGTGCCTTAGTTTGCCCACCCCTGTTATAGACAGTAATCAAGTCACCCCTTAGCCTTCTCTTTGTTAAGCTAAATGGATTGAGCTCTTTGAGTCTATCACTATAAGACGTGTGAATAGTCTGTTAAGAATGTATTTCACACCCCCAATGCCTTGTGTCCATATCCTCTGCCCATTTCCTGAGCACTGCGGCGTTCCAAAATGGATCTAAAGTGCGCGGAGCTCTGTTCCTATTATGACTTCCCCTATACTTCATCTTTACATTTTTAAGGAGTCTGCAAGGGCAGTTGCCATTTTGTGAGGCAAAACTGATGAAGCATCTTACAGAGGAGACATGTGCTCTGTGCACTCTCATGGGAAATTGACTTCTGCTCTCTGTCATTGTACTTTAATCTACAGCTAGAGTCATTCCAGCTGGAAGTGTGTGTGTGTGCTTGTTCAATTGTCTTTTCCTGGAAAAATAACATCCCAGCTAACAAGGACTCCTCTACAGCAACAGAGCTGGCCATTGGAGCTTGGTTAAGGGGTGGGTTTTAAGGTTTATTTATGTTTCATGCCATTTGGTATAGGAAATGGGAAAAGGAAGAGCGACTCAGGTCTGCAAATTATTTTAAAAATCCACCTCTTCCAGCTCTTCCTTGAGATGTACTGAGGGATAAATCCAGCCACCGGGATCTATTGACAGAGAAAAACTGCAAAACAGAGGGGGTGGAAGGAAGTTACAAGATCCCCGTACTCCTCAAAAGAATGGTGTTTGTGCTGCAGCAGTTAAGCTTGTGGCAGCACTTTATGGTGGATTAAGGCTAAATGACACCACCCCAGACTTCCTCCCAGACACCCGTATGAACCCTGCTCTTGTTCCCATTCACAAGACTTTGATCTTCTTTCCAGTGCTGACAGCTGGCCATCTGACAGCCACTGGTTAACTGCTGCTCCATCCAGCCCCCTCTTGCCATGAGTCTTGGACCCCACAATCCCCCACAGCCCTTTTGTTCTCCAACGCCTCATCTCAAGGCTCTCTTCTATATTTGGGGTGCACCGGGAGATGAGGAGCACTACTTATTTTAGAGATGGGGAAACTGAGGCAAAGACCTTGTCTTACCCAAGGTCATAAAGCAAGGCAGTGTCAGAAAGGGGAATGGAACCCAGGAGTCCTAACTCTTGGCTTCCTGTTCTAATCAGAGGAGCCTTCCCTTATACGCTACAGGAGAAAAAAATCAGTTGGAAAAGTGCAGTCAAAGGAGCGTACCCTGGAACTCAGCTCTTTGGGATTGTGAGGCTCTTTAAAAGCACTAGTTACCTCATTAACATGCTGCTCAAAGGGTCTGTCATTGCACATAAAGGTGATCTTTCACTATTGAACTCATGTTTTTTATTTCCAAGAATAACTGTAAAAATAGATAGTTTACTCTTTGTAGGGAGTCAGTCTCCTCTTCCTCCCCTTTGCGAAAGCATGTTTTTCTGTCTGTCTGTAGGAAAAGTACAACATTGCTGGTACTGAACGTGAGGCTCCAGCCTACAGCCAGCGTGTACGTTGGCTTTGTCCCAGAGAGGGTAGAAGGGCATACCGCACTAAGAAACAGGGCTGGCCTTCAGACCTTTTCTGACTCATGGGTGGCAAGTCCCAGAAGCTGGAACTTTGGGCTAGATCAGGAGGGCTTCAGTGAATTTCCACAGAGACAAATAAGAAAGGTTGGGAGATCGAAGGACTTTGGTTTATTAAGATCATTTAGGAGGATGCCGTACATGGGAATTCGTGACAGATTCAGTCCCTAGGGTACGTCTGCAAGAGCAAATCTGCAGTTGCTCATGAACTGGAGAGGAGTGGGGGGGCGGGGACAGGACACGTCCTCTGCTTGCCTAGGCAAGTACTGGCCCTACGAATAGAGGAACACCCTTGGAGCTGCTGTACGTGCCTAGAGGCACCACATTTTCTTTCTCTCTGTGCTGCTCCGTTCCCTAATTTGAGATAAGCACAGAACGGCTCGTTTTCTTTAAAATACATAAAATGCATTTACGTGGTGGAGCTCGTTGTATCTTGTGCCTTTTATAGAACAAACAAAGAAAAAGAAATCTGGGCAAAGGTGAGTCCCTAAAAACAGAGTCTAGAAAATACCCACAAACACAGAAGGCAGTGCGCCCCACGACAGGGTTCACAACAAACTAGTCAAAGGGATACAGACCTAATATCCAACTACTTTCAAACTAATGGAGCCCACGCTGGGGTTCTTCCAGGAACAGCTGAAAAGGCATCCGTGGCCCATTATAGACAACAGTGTTAAGGAATCACAAACAGCCCATTTCCACCTCTTCTTGGAAATGGCCTAAAATTATGCCTATTTGTCAGTTATGCCTAGAGGCAAAAGTGATGGCTTAGAACAGGGAAACAGAACAGGGGAAACAGCCCATTTCCACCTCTTCTTGGAAATGGCCTAAAATTATGCCTATTTGTCAGTTATGCCTAGAGGCAAAAGTGATGGCTTAGAACAGGGAAGGAGGCTCTTCATTCCTGAATAGGTCAGGCAGCTAATGTACAGAAAGGAGAGTGAGCCCTGCAGGCCTGGAGAAGCCAAGGAATCATCCTGCTGACTCAGCAAGGGTAACTGGCATTATCTTTGCAGTGGAAGGACACAGGGCAGTAGTGATCCCAGTCCTAACTGCATCTTCTTCTTAAATGCACATAAAGCCAGTTTCATTCATCGCTAATGTTTGTTTTTATCAAGGATGGGCCAAGCCACACCAAACTTCTTGTGTAATGTACGGCTGGGTGCTGTTTAAAGGCCGTCCACAACTGAAACTCAGCAGACAGGCATTGAATTGAATGGGCCATTGACTGTAAGTTACCTGCCACCCCACCCCTAGAAGGCGTGTCTCCAGATCAGGACTGAGGCACATTGGCAGGGCAGTGTATGTAGAAATTTCCAGGGCTGCTACCTGTGCTGTGGTTTGATAGAGGACTTCACTCGCCAGGGCTGGCAATCCAGCACCTTTCATCAGAATCAAAGTCACTTCATGTTTTGTAAAGGTTGCTGTCTTCTACTGCAGTGGTGATTGCTGTCACGCTGTCCGGAGTTGTTCACGACTGTGGGTGCCAACCTCAAGGAAGACTGTCAAAAAGCAGGGCAGACACCTCAAACTGGTTGTATGTTCTCTAATTAGACTTCACCAACCCAGTAACAAATATGAACTCCTGAAGTACTATAACAGTGTTATTATGGAGTCACGGACAGTCCCCCGGGCATTCCAGTCTATCCTGTCACCCATGCAAGCTGGATTTAGTGATAGTTGGTTGCTATCCATCAAGGATCACAAAAGATTCAAGTTGCTTCCAGTCCCAAGAGACCAGTCACTTACCTCAGGTCAACTGGTACCTCAGATCTCACACCAAAGATAATGCTTGTAGCCAAACTAATTAGGATATATTAACTAGGAAAAAGAAATTGAGCGTTATTTACAGATTAAAGCAGGCAAACATATGCACAAATGAGTTACAGTCTATGGTTCCAAAAGGTGACAGAGTTGTAGTAATCTGTCAGCACTGAATGTCTCTTAGGGCTAACCCAGGTTGATCCCGGAGATCTCTGCTTTTGTTTCCTAGCTCCAGCCCTGTGAGAGTTCAACAGCAGGAGATTAAAAATTTTCTTGTTCGCTATCTTGATTTCCTTCTTCCAGAATTCAAGCTGATGGGATGAGCCCTTTTGCATGTAGCATCTTCATGGCTGTGTAGAGGCAGTTAGCGATGTCTCACAATGTCCCATTTACTTTTGGTAGAAAGGATCAGGTCTTGTCCATCAGGCAGGACTGACAGGCTGACCGTTTCAGAGCAAACATGTTTTACAGCTATAAAGCAAAAATGTAAATATTACCTTATAGCATGTGATAAAGATAGTACAAGTGAGATTACGAAATGCTTGTAAATTGCTGCATGCACTAAAGTCTAAATACTAAACGCGTTGTTATAAGTTCAATACCCATCTGAACCATACTAACACACAGGTGGGAAAGATTGGTTTCCAGCAATAAATTTGTCAGTGCTTGGCTGAGGCCTAAAGCCTTGGCAAGAGCCAGCACCTGGTTTGCCAGCGTCACGGCTGCGTTTCAGTGATGGGTCAAGTGATGCTAGTGCAGAAAGTTTGCAATTATTCCTAAAGTTTGTCAAGCGCATTGAGAGGGGCCATGTGTTGGTTATTTATCAGCACCATCATCACTATAGCAACGCTTCCATTCGTTAAGAAACAAAACAAGATTCTCTGTCAGACCCAGGACTTGACCACCTGGTTATAGGCTTGTTGGTCTGATGAGTTATGTCAAGTCGCTGAGCTCTCAGAAAAGTAGAAGCATAGAATGAAGCAGAGGTGAAATCTTTCCCTGACCCTATGCTCAGGCATACAGAAATTCCTTCACAGTACGAAAACTAAGGGCTAATGCTTTCTGGTGTATTCACAGGTGACTGCTGGCTGCTGGCAGCCATTGCGTCTCTCACCCTGAATGAAGAGATTCTGGCCAGAGTTGTTCCCAAAGATCAGAGCTTCCAGGACAAATATGCAGGAATCTTCCACTTCCAGGTACCTGGCTTCTGCCTTTTGCTAAAGAGTCATATACTGACAGAATGTGAGGAACATGGTGGGCCGGATCACCTCATGTAAATTGGTATAGTTCCATTGAAGTTAATGGTGCTGCACCAATTTATACCAGCCGAAGAACTGAAATGGCATATTTTGGTTACTGTGTCTCTCCAAGATCAGTGGTGGTCTGTCAGACTGGAGTGTGAGTTTCATTCCAGTCCTGTAGTGTTTGTTGTCCAGATCCACTGTGTAGTCCCCACAAAGGGCCATTCCCTCCACTCTTACACTAGAATGGAGAAGTGAAGCATCTCAGAATAAGGCAGGATTCTTCCAAGGACCCACCACCAGACTGACCCTGGATACGGAAACCATTATCTGTCTTGGGAGTTAAACGGAAGGAGATACTTCCAGCCAAGATCATTAGCATTAGTTGACCAGCTAGAGAGTTGCAGAGGAATTTAGATTTCTTCACACTGGGGGTAGCAGACCTGGCTTCTTATGGGAAGCTTCCCAAGCAATGTTGTGATAGGGGGTGGAATGCTGGCTGAGTCAGTACCATGGTTTTAAGCAGGTGCTTCTAAATATTCAGCCAACAGCCCTCTTGCTGCTTATCATAACACAAGCAGTAATACAACCTGGGTTAACACTCTCTGTGGTAACCAAGGTATCGCTTGATGTCTATGGCAGAGAACCACAAACTTGTGGCAAACAAACTTCAGAAGATCAAAGCAAGTCAGTTGCTCACAAGACTGAAAGCTCATGCTCACCCAAACCCTGAACTTTCCAAACTCCTTGGGCCTTATTCTTCTCTCTCCTACACTGATGTAAATCTGGAGTAACTCCAGGGAAGTCAATGGAATCTCACTGGTGTAAAACTGGAGTTGGGGGCCCTTCAGTTTGCAATGTGGGCTGCTAATCTGATAAGAACAAACTTTCCAGAACTTCCTCCGGATCCAGAAATACCAGGACAGCAGTTTCTTGTACACTGTTTTGGCACTGACACTTCCCCCCCCCACACCCCCGAGAGCGCCCAGTTGTGTGAGTTATCCAGATCTTTTTGAACTTCAGAAAAGTCCCATCCTGGTTCAGGTTGAGGTTCGAATGAAGGATCTTCTTGACTCTTAAATGTATCCAAACTAGTTTATCCGTCTCTGCAGCAAACTAAGCAGAGAGAGCTAATCAAATAACCCTAAAGCTCACAGTACAGCTGCTGTTACATCACATGCTTGTGCCATATAGTTAGCCACATAATACATATTTTACATGTTCAAAGCACAAAAATCCATGCAAGATTATTACAATGAACTAAAAGCTCAAGAAAAATGTTTAATGAGTAGCCAGGCAGAGAACAGGGAGACAAAACCAAGGAGAATAGAAGAGAATGCAAGAGAGGACATGCACCGACACGAGACTCAACTGTGAAGGTTCTGTCCAGGGCATGGCTGTGTAACCCACGCACAGTGGCAATCATCAGCAACCAGGTCCTTTTCATTCTCCCTTTCAGTTCTGGCAGTATGGGGAGTGGGTGGATGTTGTTGTTGACGACAAGCTCCCCACCAAAAATGGAGAGCTGCTCTTCGTTCACTCAGCAGAAGGGAGTGAGTTTTGGAGCGCTCTGCTGGAGAAGGCCTATGCCAAGTAAGTAAAGGGCCAATTTTTAAAAACAAATGAGACTTCTTCCTTTCTTCTTCACCTTTAGACCTCCTCATGCCTAAGCTAATATCTGGTGGAGTATCTGTCCTATATCTGGAACTATATGGAGGTAGTGTCAGTCTAATTAGTCTTCTAAATCTTTTAGGATACCTATCACTGACAGCTTTAGCAGATTGTATAACGTGGGTTTGTGACAGATGCTACAGGCTGTAGCTGAAAATGCTAATGTTTGTGGTTTCTTCTGGGGCCAAACCTTTTCTCTGTACTTTATCTTTGGTAGTCCAGGTTATGGAAGTAACATTACACGTGTCGCAAACAGGTCATGACAGAATACCAGTCGCACTGCCTTGTTAGGCAGCTGAACTCTGGGGAGCTCATGGTATTCCAGTCCAGTGTGTACAACCTCTGATTCATAGTGAGGACACCTAAGTCTGATGTTCCAGTCTCAGGAAGGAATTCTTGCATCTAGTAGTGGGAACCTTATTCTGAATGTACAGAGCCAGATCCTTGACTTCAGTGGAACTATGCTGACTTATACCAGCTGAGGTATAAAGGAGTCTGAGGTCTAGTTTCTGTATCGAACCTGGGGGCAGAGGGGACATGTGCTTGGTTACATACAGTCTTGAGCATTTGTCGTTGCATGTTTGGACATACAAACCCACATTCCTGAAATATAGCATGTTAGTTCCTACGTTTGGCTTTCCTGCCATGAAGAGGTAAGAAAAACATAGATGGAAAGGCTAGATCCTCAGCTGGTATAAATTGTCATAGCTAAATTGAAATCAGTGGAGCTCCATTGACTTCATCTTAGCTATGACAATTTATACTAGGTGAGGAGCTGCCTCGGAGAGAAGGTTGAAACAGTAAATGTCATTTGTGCAGGGTGAATGGGTCATACGAGGCTCTCTCTGGAGGATCCACCACTGAAGGCTTTGAGGATTTCACTGGCGGAATTGCAGAGTGGTATGAGCTGCAAAAGGCACCACCCAACCTGTTCAAAATCATCCAGAAAGCTCTTCTAAAAGGCTCCCTCCTCGGATGCTCTATTGATGTAAGTCAGTCCAGCTCTCTACCAGGCTGTCAATATCCCTTGCAGCAGGAGTAAATAGGGAGCACTCAGCATATTGCTGTGCTCAGTTACCACACAACTCTTGGAATTTTCTACTAATGCTGCTAGCTCAGGGAGGCCAGCTGTCCTCTATTTTGTGGCTAGAGAATTTGGCACAGGAGTATCAGAGGCAACATAATCCTCCGTGGGGTCAGATCACAGAATTTGGAAAACTCAGCCATTACTGATCAGCGATTTAGTGGCATATAAGAGCCAGAGATCTTTTTTCTCTGGAGCTAGAAGGATAATTTATTAACTCTTCTGATATGCCCAGATTATGTGGGAGTTGGATTTAACGGTATTGTGTACCACACCCTTGCTTTCCACTGTGCATCAGAGTCTGAAAGGGTTAAATAAATCCCACTGGTTTGGCAGGAAGTTATTCCTGGCTCTGGGTTTTGGGAAAGAAGGAATCTCAAAATATTTAGGCAAGGATCCCAGCATATTGCTACTAACAAGGATTTCTGCAGAGTTGGGACTGCAGGCCACTAGCATTGCAGAAATCTCTTTACCTTATTGCTGCAGAAATTGTTCCCAAGGGTTGCATGAAATCCAGGCTGAAACAGGGAAGCTGGATACATTGACAATCTTTTAAATGGCGTTAACAGAAAACACCCACTGCCAAAATCTAAGTCATCATGGTGTGTACTTTATCTGTATATAGACAAACAAAAAAGAGCTTAGTACTGCCTAAAACATTTGAACATACCCCCATAACTAACACAAAGCAAAGAATGTCTAAAGGAAATAGACCAGAAAAAGAAAAAGGCCTAAAGACAGGCGCTTTAAGCCAAAAATGTATCTTTAGTACCATAGATTGAAGTTTAGATGCTATTAAGCACTGTATGCCTGCTAAGTATTGTCAGTACGGAGTAGTCAACTCTCTTAGGGATCATGGATCTTAGTTTTTTTTAGTTGGGAGGGAAAGTAGTTTTAAGAACCTCCATTCATAACAAACCCAATTTTTTCCTCCAAATGTTAGTTAAATCAAAGAGCTATAAGAGAGAGGAACTTCACAATGGGAAAAATAATTTGCTAAGCACAGTGCACTTCCCTACTCAGGATTTCCCTGCATTTTCTAGGTCCTGTTTTTCTAGTGTGCAGTTTGATAAGAATCTGACATCTGGATTTCTACCCCAGAACGATCCAGGTTTTCAATTCTCCTAGCTGGGAAGAGAGAGAATAAATACACTGAGCTCCTTTGTTGAAAGGTGTTAGAGAAGCACAAAATGGTTTTATAAATATTTTAATTAGTTCAACCTCAGAACACCCCTGCAAGGTAGGGAAGTTTTATCTGCATTTTACAGAGGGGAAAACTGATGCTAAACAATAATGCCCAAGATTACCAGCAAATTGGTGGCAGAGCGTGGATCAGAACCCAGGAGTCCTGATTTCATGGCTCTTTGGTGCACACTAAATAACATACCTTAAAAATAAAAAATGGCGGATTTGCAGCCAGCTCCTTTTAAGACCATGCAGCTCGTATGCAGATTTAGACAACTGGTGAGTGAGGATGAATGTTCAGTGTGCAGCAAGATGCACAATGGGCATTCTCTTGTCTCCTTGGTTCTTCTAGCTCTACCATCTCCATGAGCAGGGGTCCAAATGCTACTCCTAAAAACCTGAGCTACCCACACAGCATTGCACTAAAATGTGTATCCGTGACATTCATGCTGCTTACCATGACCTGTGATACTGTAGTATAGCAAGCCAGTGGCCACTTAGGCCTTTGTGTGTGTCCTATGCACACCTGTGGCCACTGGGAACTTCAGGGGCACATCATGAAGTAAACTCCTATCCTGATACACAAGCAGAAGCTCTTCTAGAGCTCAAGGAGAATGTCCGTTAGATGCCAGCTGTATGGCACAGAACTGAGTTTAGATTGCATCCACTACTAGAGCACCCTGGGACACATGGACACTGGCTAGTTTCAAAGCTCCTGTTCAAACACCCAATTGATCCTCTCAGTACCCCTATGCAGCAGCTAAACCTTGCTCTAAGGGAGCTTTATAAAAGCTGTAGTTTGTTGTATCCTCAGACTTACAGGTAGCTAATAATACCACTGAATTGCTCTGTGTTTCCAGATCACAAGTGCAGCTGAGACTGAGGCAGTCACTTCTCAGAAGCTGGTCAAAGGCCACGCATACTCCGTTACAGGAGCCGAAGAGGTAACCTCTCTCGTGTTGTCCCCAGATTGTATTTGCCTGGTGTCCCGCTTGGTTGCGTCACAGTCACATTTTGCTGCTTTTTTTTTTTTTTTAAACCTTTTGGGTAGGTTGAAAATTTTCTGTCAGACTAGTTTGACGGAAAATTGGGTTTTGATTTGTGACAATTTTAAAAAACATGTCTGCTCTCCATGGCAACTTTCAGCTTTTTGCTGAAAAAAATCAAAAGCTTTTCAGCTGAAAACAAAACTTTTTGGGTTTGGCAAGAAACATTTTACACTCCCTCCCTCCCATTTTTTGACTCTCTCTCCATTTGCAGTGAGAGCCTCTAAACAGAAAAGTGTTGAGTCCAACTGCCCTCTTGTGGTTAAATTACCTCACAAACATTTAACAAAACTTTTAACATCACGTATTACTTATTGAATGCTCTTTTTAAAAAAAAAAAAAACCCTAAAAAAATGGGCATAAAATTGGATGGAGAGAGTTACGTTCTGAGTTCTCTCCGCGTTTGGAACGGTTAGCCACTCTGCATCGTTCCAGTGTTCCTCGGTGGATTGGGCGTTGCTGAGGCAATACACAGAGCCTCAGTGTGTGCTGGGTTAATGTGACTCTCCCTTCTTCTACAAACGGCTGGGTTATTTTCCAGTCAAGTTCAACAGGCTTGGGGGAAGAGAGGCACTTTCCCCTAGCCACCCAGGAGAATGTTCCCTCACACACTATCCCTGTGTTTTAGACTCACTGGGCCTCAGCCTTGGAGTTTTATGTTTTGAAAATGGCATAGTCCTAGACTGTTCTGTTACCACTTTATAATCTTGGCGCGTGATACTGTAAATTGTCCATGCACAGAGCTCCCAGTGGGAAATCCAAGCCCAGCACACTGTACTGTGAGTGATTATTACTCTACTCTGAGTAATGAGGCAGTTCAGAGAACAGCAGGATGCACGTATGAGAGAAAAAGGAATGCATACCCAGGGGAACGACATATTCATCTCCTGGAATAGCTGCCCAGCAGCTCCACTGGGAGGGACTGGTGATCTCACTGTGTGAAAGACGTTGAATTGCCTGGCTCAGTAAAGGAAAGATGGGAGAGGATAGAAGGGAAGCAGACGGATTCTGGAAACATTGATTTCCATTGATTTTCAATGGTCTTTGGATCAGGCCCCTGTTCATTACTCCTGAAATGCCCCTGCCCCTCAAATGAAAGTGGTGTCAGTCCCTGGCATGCTGCCTCCAGGCTGATGAAGCTAAATGGGAATTGGCAGCATGCAGGATTGCAGCTAGCCTTTGATTGTCGGCTCTCCCCCTCCCACTGACGGTAGTCAGTGGGGAGTTCTTCTGTTCCTGACTCAGACATAACCAAGGCTGGGCCAGGCTTTACTCTTTAGAAATCTCTGCAGGCTCTTCCTAGTGGCTGTTTCATTTCAGATCCCCCCATTAATCTTCTCAGACCTGAGGCCCACCAGTAAGCCCAACAGACTTCTCTGTGCTATTTCAGCAACTGCATGCACCATAGTGCACCAGTGTACACGAGAAAGCATATCCATGTTCTTGGCTTCAAGCCCACAGCCACTGTGCAATTCCCTACTTCAAATGAATCCGGTGCCTCTCCCCAAATAACACCGATTTCTGGGTGGGATTTTTAAAGTTCAGAGGGGTCCTAACCCTGATGTGTGTGTAGGGATCAGTCACTGGTAAACCAAAGCCTCAGTGGGGTGCTAGGAGGCACTGCAGTGTTGGGGTTGGCACCACCGAGGTCCAGAGTGTTTGTGGTGAGGAAAGAGCCTGTGGCAGACTTTACAAGAACAGGAGCAGTCACCCCAGTGTCCTGTATGTACTCAGTTGTAGGTATGACTCTCAATACATGTCAGGGTCAGATTGGTTGAGTAGGAACATACCATTTTTACTCTGGCGCTTTTTAGAGTAAAACCACACTGTAAGAATTGCAGTGGTGCTGTGAATAACCTCACATTCCCTCTGCAGCTCCGCTTTTTATTATTAAACCCTCTTAGACATGTCATTCTTCCAGCACAAGAATGATTTTGGCTGCCCCCAAGCATACAGATATTTGATTTGCACACAATCTAAATTTCCTGTCTGCATGCATTAGGTAATCAGAGCTTATCCAAAGCCAATGTGGCTTTCTGCCTCTCCAACTAAATAACCAGGTACAAAATTACATAAATAGCTAAGGAATGAGGTGCAAGTATTTCAACCACTGTGCTGTCTTCTGTGTTGTAATAAACACAGGCTCCTTGTGTAACTCAGTCCCTTCTGCACTTTTAATCCCATCAGGTGAATTGCCGAGGAAGCATGCAAAAGCTGATCAGAATCCGAAATCCCTGGGGGGAAGTGGAGTGGACTGGAAAATGGAATGATAAGTGAGTTAAAGGTCTAGGAGACTTGTACATTGTAAGAGGGTGTTCATCCCAGTAGCATGGCTAAATTTCCACTGGGAATTGCATTCTCCCTACCTGAAATTCCCCTGAAGTTACAGTTGGACCCAGCATTCTGCATTTTTTATCCTAAACTGGTGTGTTGCTTTGTGCTGTTTAAAAGGACCATAGCTTTCCCCACAGAGACTTTGCTCTGCCCTCTTTATAAACCCTATTGTAACACACACTCATGTAAGTTACAGTATTTTGGCTACAGTATAGGGTTACCCTTGAGTCATTTCCACTTTGCATGACTCTCTAAAGACTTGGATCCCAGTATGGTCTTCTACAGAAAAGACATCGTATTTTCAGGAGAAACTGTCTTTGTAAAGTTATGCAATTCTTGACAAAGAATTTAATATTTGCTGCTACACTGAAAACATAGATCTGCTGTCTTCAGTGGCAGATCATCGGTCCCAGTTCCTCCTTTTCCAGAAGGAGTTATCCTGCTGATTGACAGTTCATTTAAGCAGTCATTTCTTAAAGGCACAATGCCTAACTTTTCAAAAGTGTCTGAGTCTGGGTGCCTCCATTTTAGAGTATCCAACCTGAGACACCAGGCAGGAGCCTGATTTGCAGGGAAGAGGCAGGTGCTCCGCACTTAGTGGAATTCAGTCATCTTTAAAGCATCTCAAGCTGGGCCCCCATATAGGGAGGCACCCAAAAATCACTAGACACTTGTGAAAATGTGTACGTGTCTTAACTGTACATGATCTAAATTGCTACCATACTCCACTGAGTTTGGGAGTTCTGCTGAGCTGGGCACAGTAGCATATTGCAATCACATGGAGCCACAGGAGAGCAAAGTGACCCCATCAAAGTCACTGGATTAGGGATGGACTGAGTTATCATTTGACAATTAAGCAAACTCCCATCTTTGTTCTAGCTGCTCAAACTGGAACAGCGTCGCTCCTGAAGTGAGAGAGCGATTGACCAGGAGACATGAAGATGGGGAATTTTGGTGAGAAGTTCTGGGTTTTTGAATAGCAGGGGAGATTGTTTTCCTTCATTTTTGAACATAAATACCCTGGGCCAACAAACAGTGACTCAGATAAATAGGCCTGGGGATAATATGGAAGCGCACAGCTATCTGCGAACCTGAGCAGAGACGTTGTAGCCTATCCCATTGGATGTGGGGTCCAGGATCCGGATCACCAGAAATTTGATGGATCACTGTAGTGGCCCTGTAATCAATGTAGGAGCGATTTCAATCGCATAATACCCAAGGTCCCCACAATGGCTAGATAAAGCACCTCATCACCCTGGTCAACAACTGGAGTGTCAGGTCATAGCTAGAGTTATTAGAGGGAGGATTAGGAAAAGTGGCATGTGGGAAGTCTCCCATTTTAAGCAGGATTTGTGTGTGGCATTGCTCCTCACAGGATGTCATTCAGTGATTTCCTGAGACATTACTCCCGCCTTGAGATCTGCAACCTGACTCCAGACACGCTGGCAAATGAAAAATACAAGAAGTGGAGCCTGACCAAGCTAGATGGGAACTGGAGGCGTGGCTCCACTGCTGGGGGTTGCAGGAATTACCCAAGTAAGACTTCCCAAGTGCTACTTCTGCATTCACAGAAAACACACATGGACTTATTCTACCTAGGATTTCCTTAGGGCACGTGGAGTTCTATAAAAAACCCCTCAGTCGAGGTGGCTCATCCTTCAGTGTAGCTTCCACTAAACTCCTATTTATTCTTTCCCTGACAATTTAAAAAAAACAAAACAAAACTCAAGATAGTTGCCCTTGGCTTAATCCACTACTTGTTTAAAACTCTCACACAGCCCCTGCCAACCAGTTGGATAGGTCTTTCTCCAGGGCTGTGTCTAGACAGAGCTATGAACTAGTGGTCTAAGCATGGGACTGGCCCCCAGGAGCTTGGGGAGTCTAATCCTGGTTCTCACGTTGACTTCTTTTGCGGCCTTGGGCAAGTCCCTTAGGCCAGTGTTTTCCACCAACTATGGGTGCCTCCGCAATTGGGTGCTCATCTTGAGACACCTAGAACCTGATTTTCAGGGGTATTGAGTCCCCACAACTCCCATTGACTTCAGGGGAAATTGGTTTCAATGGGAGCTGCAGGTGATCGTCTCTGAAAAATCAGACCACCTGCATAGGGGCATAACTCTGGACATTGTTGCTGTTCTTTATGCACCCTAGTTTGAAAGTTTAGGTCTATATCTTTAAGGACATGTCCAAGCTACAGTGGCTGCTGAGAAATGTCAGCATGAGCTGGTTTCAGAGAAGGCTCTGATGGGTTTGTGTCACAAACTCTGTTTTCTCAGATACTTTCTGGATGAATCCGCAGTATTTGATTAAGCTGGAGGAAGAAGATGAGGATCCCGATGATCCTGAGAAGGGCTGCACCTTCTTGGTTGGCCTGATTCAGAAGCACCGCAGGAGGCAGCGGAAGATGGGGGAGGATATGCACACCATTGGCTTTGGGATCTATGAGGCAAGTAGAGCAATACACATACACATGCAAATTCCTTGAGGGGAAGAAAATAGAAAAAGTCCCCAGAACTTCAAAAAGAGGGAGGGATCATCACTGAATGACTCGTCTGCTTCCCTGCTACCTAACGCTTCAGGAACAAGACAAAGTCATATGCAGCAATGCCCATCCAGCACCTGGTACATCTAGCCACCTTGAGTGCCAGCTGCTGAACACCTCTGGTGTACAGGAGCAGGGTATGGGGTTAAGCAATGAAAAGTCAGAAATGCATTCTGGGTTCCACTCATCTCAGCCTTCTTCAGTTGATCAAATCATGGGGAGTGGCGACAGAATGGGAGTGATTCTGGCAGGGAATAGGATGCTAGTTGGGGATCAGTGCAAGTGTGAAAAAGATCAGCCCAAGAGCAGAGCCAGTGAAAGCATGTGTAAGACTAGCTGGGATAAAGGACTCTACACAAAGGGGCTGGCATGTGTGCATCTAAACCAGCTCCACCTCTATTTCCTAATAAGCACACACAGGCTCACTGGTACTTCCTTTAAGCGTACTGTTGTCTAGGGCTTAATTCCTCAAGTTCTGTTGCTAGTTGTACCACAAAGTTGTGTATGAGCTGGGGCAGGCTACTTAACAGCGTTCTGCCTCAATTTCCAAGGCTGGAAAATAGATATCACAGCACCTGCTCCACCTGGGCATTGTGAGGCTTAAAGCAAGTTTGGATTCTCTGAAGAACGTTGCTAGACAAGTGCAAGATTATATTAATTATTGTAATGCCAGTTAAAGAACAGCCTGGCCCCTCTTGTGATTTTTGGGGGGGGGCGGGACAACAAGCAGCCCATTCTACAGAAGATTTGCATGCAAATCCCAAAGGAAAAACACTAAACTGGGTGCTGCTTGAAACCTCCTGTTGTTTGGAATTGTTAAATCCTTGGCAGCTTCATGCCAAGGCAAGTGAGCCAGAAACCAGCAGTATTCCTGATTCCTTTCAGTAGGATGGTGGACAAGGGGATGGAATGACCTAGGTTTGATGTGCAAACTGAATGTGTCCAATGGAGAGCTACAATGGACCCCACAGTGTCTCATCTTTGATTTAGTGGGTCAGTTTGCAGAGACTTCAGTGCCCACCATGATGTAAGAGGTCTTCCACTCAGATCATGATGGAGCATTGCATGATGGGATCTGTAGTTTCCAAAGGCAATATTGCCATTTTGAAGAACGAGATGGCTACCAATGGCTCTATTTTATACAGATTTAGGTGTAGCCCTCAGGGTCCTGACAAGTTGCCACATGGCGCTTAGTTGGATAAAGCTTGAGAGCCCTTCTTTAATACAAGATGACAGAGAATATACCTCAGCTAGCAGTATTGAGTATAGTCGTATCTATTACAGTGTATTTCACTCGATATGTATCAGAGAGGTGCAGAGTAAAATATCAGCAGAAAAAGGTCATGGCCTTGAATAATAGTAATAATTATCTAATCTATCTGCTAGTTTCCTTTCAATGAACAAATGAATAACTTGTGTCCCTTTCCACTTTTTCTGCAGCTGCCCTCGCAGGTATGTAATGTGCATTTTCTCTTTCCTCCGTTCTCAGTGGTTAATGTTCATAGACGGGGTTTAACGGCATGGATAAAGAGAGACCACTCCACTGGATGGACAATGTTGACCTTGCTAAGTCTATAAGTAGATATTCCAGGCCGGAAGCTATTTGTTTTTGTTGTATTGCTGCTCTGCACATGGGTAGGATTCTTTGCTGCACAAACCCAGCAAACCTCCCTGGGTAGCCTGTTTTCTCAGGCTTGCACAGGGTCCAAATTTGGCACAAAATGAATATTCCAAATAACGATTTTTTATTGTCTCTTTTGGTCCCTATTGTCAATTGCATCTAGTTAATAGAGGCCTGGGCTTTTGTATACTATGACTGCGTTTGAGGGCGATTGCAATAAAATAGGAGCTGTTTGATTCCCTGGACACTAAGATTTTGCTCTAGTATCCTAAACCAGTATACACTGACTTGTATCAAGTATAATATTAACATACACACACCACATTAGCAGAGAGACAGACCCTTAGACATCCCTGGCTTTCCAGGTCAGTGGGATGTGAAGAATGACACCCAGCACATATCTATAAAGTCCTAAATATTTTGCCAAATTCCTCCCAAACTGCGTAACGTATCTAGAATTTGACAGCCCAGAGTAAAGGTTTTATTGACTCTCATCTGGGATGACCTGTGTAACATGCACTAGCCCTCAAACTCGTGAGTAAGGTCACCATCGCAAACTGTGCCAATGAAACCTATATACCATGCCATTAATTATGCTCTCGCATAATTCTGTTGCATTGATCTGTACCCAAGAAAGATAACATGTTACTGTTCTGTCTTCAGCTTCTCTCTGAACTGAAATAATTCTCTTTGTTTGCATAAGTTTTCTGGCCATACAAACGTTCATCTGAGCAAAAACTTCTTCCTGACGAACAGAGCCAGAGAAAAATCAAACACCTTCATCAACCTCCGAGAGGTACTAAACCGATTCAAACTGCCTCCAGGAGAATATGTCATTGTGCCATCCACTTTTGAACCCAACAAGGATGGGGATTTCTGCCTCCGAGTCTTCTCTGAAAAGAATGCAGATTCACAGTACGTAGCCAATACACCCTCTCTCTCTCTCCTCCTCATGGTATCCAGAAATATTATCTGGATAAATCTGATGTCTGAGGACTAGATGGCCCTGAGAATTGCTAATGGGATCCCCTTAGCTCACTGGTTTAAATGTAGAATGATCAAAAATTGCTACTATGCGACAACTCAGCTATGTCCCATGTGAAAGGAATTTGTGGTTTCATTCCATTTCCCTGTGGACAGGTATCTGCATTAAAGGAAAACCCACAACAATTGGCATCCTCATTGAGAGCCTCATCTGAGAGGCCAATGATCAAAGGCACCATGACATCTGAATTACCCTCTGATCTCTAGTGGTGGTCTCTTCTGGGGAGGGTTTAGGACTGTTTGTCCTATTTGCAGGGAAGTGTGGAGAAGTTTCTTGTTGTTGTTTACATTTACTGCAGTAGTGTCCAGGGTCCAACTAAGATCAGTCCTATGGCGCTAGGCACTATGAAAACACAAAGTAGTAGACAGCTTTGTCCCCAGATAGACAAGACAGACCATGTGTAGGGGAAAGGGATGTAGCAAACAAGCAGAGTGATCAATGTGACTGTGGCCCATGTCATGTCAGTTCCACAGTTTGCAAAGGCAGGTTAGTTAGGAGGGGATTAGCTCAATGGAAAGACAGAGAAAGGAAGTGTGGTGAGGGGGACAGAGCTGGGGAGAGGAGGGAGGGAGGTGAGGAAGAAAGATGCAAGGGGCAGGTGTGGAGTGATGCTGAGGTGAAGTTTGCATTGATTCCCCCTCTTATATTAAGTGAAGGACTTCAGTTTCCAGGGCTGTCAGTTTAAACTCACTCAGAATCAGACAGACAATGTCTTACTGAAACCAACGGGGCCCAGCTAATGCAAGACTAGCTCTGTCCTTCGCTCACACTGTGTCCTTAGTAATCCAGGGTGAGCATTTAGGAGGACAGAGCATCAGGCTGAATTTCAATTTCCTCTTTAATACGGGATTGAATCCAACCCATTATCAACGTCTTCATTGCTTCTGAGCACCAGTGAGGAGAGTTCTAATTAAACACAGCAGAAGGTGATGGGCAGATTTCATATCGATTCTGGCAGCGTAGGCGCTGATTATTGAGCAGTAACCAATTGAGTCTTAAGTGTTAAAGAAAGCACCAGATAATAGCAAGCTGGGCTCTCTGACTCATGGAAATGTTAACTCTCACAATGAGATGTACATGATTTCCTATTGCCTCTAAAGCCCAATTGCAGGACTAGTGCCCACAAACAGACACAATTAGTCATAAGAAGTGAGCTCACAGCTTTGAAATCTTGCTGGGAAAAGGCCCAGGGAACTAGCCCAGCTGAATGTCTTCCTTGATTAAAAATGTGAAATGCTAAACACGACTGATTCTAAATAGCACCATTTGGGAAGTACACGGAATAATCATGATTATAAAGAGAAGAGAAGAATTTCGAAACTGTCACAGTGTGAGGAAGAGATGGCTCAGGGGATTGGAAATGTGTTAGGAAGCTTTTCATCTCTAGGTCCCTAGTACAATCCTACATACAAACACAAAAGGCCACTTACTCTAGGCCTGCATGTTACACGGCCCCCTGTGAAAACTGGGTCTCCTGCCAGGTTTCAGCCTTCAAGTAGCTATTCAGTTTTAGTTCCGTCCTCAACCATAACTCACCAACACTCCTTCCCCAGGTGATAGATCCATACAAGTAGCAGCACATGAGCTGAATAGAACTTTTCTCCTCCTTTGGTTTGCTGCATCTTGTGTGCTAACAGAATGAGATGGTCTAGCAATCTCAGTGGAGGAGTAGGAGCCAGTTCTAATTCCAGGTCTGACTCTCATTATCCAAGGCTTCAGAAGTAAATTACTGAAGCGCTCTGTGCCTATTTCCTTCTCTCTGAAATAAGGAAGTTAATAGATATGGGTTTGATTCAGGCATTAGTGGGTGAGGAAAAAAAATCTATGTAGGAGGTCAGACTAGATGATCATACTGGTTCATTCTGGCCTTAAAATGAATCTTCTCTGAATCTGTAATACTTACCTGCCTCATAGGAGTGTTGCATGGTTTGTAAAAATAAAGTGCTTTGAGGGCAAAATGAACTAAAAAAATATGTTGGCATAACTGGAATAATGTTAACGACACTGGTTTGCTTGAAACTCACTTTCTGTGGGCAGTTATCCTCAAACGTTATTAACAGCAACTTGATTTTCAATTAATATTTAAATGGATTTTTCTAGTATTTTCTAATGCTATATTACAGGGGTTAAAAGAACCAGTATTGAAGCAAAACTTCTGCTTAAGCTCATTTATTTTGTATTAGTTTGTTTTAACATCAATCCTTTTATCTTTCTAGGATTGTAGATGATGAAATTGAGGCCAATATCGAAGAGGTATATCTTCTCCCTCTCCCTTCCCTCCCATTGCTAACTGAAGCGATCCTATCACAGACAGAAAGGTGATAGTTAAGGATACGGTTCTGTCATGGAGGTCATGGATTCTGTGACTTGCCAGGACCTTGGTGACTTCTTCTGGGGCAGGGCTGGAGCTGCTGTCAACCCTGGGACCGCTGGAGGAGCAGTGCCTGGGGTTAGGTCAGTGCCCTTGGGGCAGGAGCAGTGGTGGGCCTGGAGAAGCTGCCAGTGGTCAGCTGTGGGGGCTACTGAGGCAGGACCCGCGGCCCCCAGGCCCACCAAAGCAGCAGCCGGGGGTTGGGTTAGCCCCCCTGGGGCTGGAGCAGCTGCAAGCCCCTGGCAGCACTCTGTTTCTCCTCTGCCACCCCCCACCTCCCTCCTGGTATTTTTAGTAAAAGTCAAGGACAGGTCGTGGGCTTCTGTGAACTCTTGTTCATTGCCTATGATTTGTCCCTGACTTTTACTAAAAATGCCTTTGACAGAATCTTAACCTTATTGACAGATCACGCCTTTTTTCCATTGATCTGAATGTGTATTTCTGACTCCCCCGTTCCTCGAGCAGTACAAAACATGCACGGTATTGTAGTCTTTTTCTGTTAGTCCATAATCCATCAAGAACTTCTGTTACATCCTGAAGCCAGATTCTTGGATGTACATACGTGGCTCCCAGTGAAGTAAATGAAAACATCAGAAGCAGCTTTGAAAATAGATTTCAGCCTTTACCTGCAGCAACAAAACTCAGCCTGCTCAGATACCAGATCAGATACCGTTCATTGAAATGATTCAAGCCTAAGCAAAGAGGCTTCAGTTTTCAGATGTAGACATTAATCCATATTTGAGTATAGGGACCCAATCCAGCAATACATAGTTATGAAAGTAGTCCCACTGACATTATGAGATGGCTTGTGTAAGGGATGCAGGATTATATGTATAGTTTTGTTAGCGAGAGCCTGTCCTAGTAGCTAAAGCAGGAGATTACTTAATTAGCATGTATGTTAATCTTTGCAGGAGTGGGATCTTAATGTTTTACTTTTGCTTCTTTAATCAGATACTCTCGAGTTCAGTTTAGTACAATTTTTTTTTGTTAAAAAAAAAATACCAAAAACAGAATCAATAGTATAAAAATTAGATTTTAAACATTCTTTCCAATGCAATAATCTGCAGTGTTACTTGTACCATAGCTAAGGAATGCATTTGTTTAAATATGATTGCTAATGAAACAGCATCTCCGACACAATGTCCCTCCTTATAACAGGTTGATTTTTTACCATTCGAACCCTTTTCTAGAATGACATCAGTGAAGATAACATTGAACCCAGTTTCAGAAAACTTTTTGCGCAGTTGGCTGGAGCGGTGGGTATTTCTCTTACATATTCTTATCCATTATTATTATTAGTGTACATGGTTCTCCACAAATCTTCTTTGTCTTCTGCCCCAGATGTGCTGGCCAGATTTGCAAAACATACATACACCATTGTGCAAGCCAAAATGTCCACAGTTGTGTGCCTAATTACCACAGGCAATGGGTGCTGTAATGGGGTTCACTCACCACTCCGGTGCCTCCTTGCGGCTGAAACGTGAATTAGCTCTGGTAGCCAGGGTGTCATCCTCTGTTGGTGCCTCGCCGCTGTCACTTTTGTTCCCGGACACACACCATTCAGTGGTGTAGCCAGGTTCTAAGTGTAGGGGGAGCAAACATAAAAAAGGTGCCCCCCCCTTGGCTCCTCCTCTGGCTGCTTTAGGGTGACCAGACAGCAAGTGTGAAAAATAGGGACAGGGGCTGGGGGGTAATAGGAACCTATATAAGAAAAAGACCCAAAAATCGGGACTGTCCCTACAAAATCGGGACATCTAGTCACCCTAGGCTGCTTCTCCTGCACCCCGCTAGCTATGCTACTGATACCACTCCCAGGATTGCGGCATCCTCTTCATAGACACTGCCTTCCGGCTGAGCCACACTGTTTCCCCCCTTCCGGGGGACAATATCACAGTCCCTCAATGCAGCCACTTCCTCACTGGCAAGTGGGGGTGCAGGGGGACCTAGGCCCACCCACTACTCTGGGTCTCAGCACAGGGAACCTGTAGATGGCTGCCACTTGCTGAGTCCCCTCTGACTCCTCAGTTCATTTCCCTGGGCCACTCTCCTATGGCCTCCAGCACCTTCTTCCCCTTGCTTCAGTACTTCAGCCTGTCAGTCTTAGCAACAATCCAGGAGCTCTCTCTAGCTATGTCTAGGGTGCTGGCTGGCTGGCTGGCTGGCCTGCCTGCCTGCCTGCCTGCCTGCCTTCCTCCTACTAAGAGCCTGAGCTTCCCTCCTCAAGCGCCACACAACTCTTCTTATATAGGCCTGCCTGGCCCTGATTGGCTGCTCCTCACAGCCCCTCTCCTATTGGCTGCTTGGTGCACAGCCTCCCTAGGGCTCCATTAACCCCTTACAGGCCAGGGTCCCATCACAGTCTCATATAGCCCATAGCTAAAGAACTTAGCTCTTCGGGTCAAGCTCTTTAGATTCATGCCTTTAGCTCTGGAAGTTCCTGGTTCAGCTCATCCAGCAATCGTAGCAATTATGCACGCAAACTATGCAAGTTGCACATGCACTTTTATGCACCCTGCTGAGCTCATGCCCTTCTGAAAATCTGGCTTATGGAGTAACCAGGTATGACAAGATACAGGGGAGATATCTGGTCCCCAGAGAAGAAGGCTCAGCTGAGCTTCCCTCTTGCATGGGTGCTCAGAGGAAATAGCTTCCTGGCTGTACACCCAGAGCTCCTGTGAGTGGAGCAAACCCCAGGCAGGGAGCGTTACTATCACTCTTTTTATGTTACATTATCTTGTTTAGACTTACTCTGGTTACACCCTCTGCTGATTGCACCTGCGGTTGTTTCTGCTGAATCAGTCTCCTAGCTCAGTGGTTCTCAACTCGGGGTACTCATACCGCTGGGGGTACAACAACTTTTCTAGAGATTTGCCTAATTTTGCAACAGGCTATATAAAAAGTACTAGTAAAGTCAGTACAGACCAACATTTCATACGGACAATGGCTTGTTTATATTGCTCTATATACTATACACTGAAATGCAAGTACAATATTTATATTCCAATTGATTTATTTTATAATTATATGGTAAAAATCAGAAAGTAGGCAATGTTTCAGTAATAGTGCGCTGTGACACTTTTGTATTTTGATGTCTGATTTTGTAAGCAAGGAGTTTAAGTGAGGGGAAACTTGGGGGTCCACAAGACAAATCAGACTCCTGAAAGAGGCACAGTAGTCTGAAAAGGTTGCGAGCCACTGCCCTGGCTCACATCTAGAAAGCAGTGCAGAAGCAATGGAATCCAGACCTGGCCAGTGAGATCAGCACAGGAAGGTTTCACAGAAGGAGTGGGTTTTATGGAAGGATTTGAAGTCCAAGACAGTGTGTGCTTGGAGCACAAGAGTAAAAGCTAGACCTGGCAAACTCACCAGAAGGAGTCCTGAGCATGCCCAGTAACTGCTGTTAGCATGAAGTGCTCGCCAAATTAGAAATGCAGACAGTTTAAAACATTGCGGAGCTTTTGATTTCATTTGTGCAAATTTTATTCAGTCCGGGTAAACGCAATAGATCTTCTAGCTCAGGGATCGGCAACCTTTCAGAAGTGGTGTGCCGAATCTTCATTTATTCACTCTAATTTAAGGTTTCGTGTGCTGGTAATACATGTTAACATTTTTAGAAGGTCTCTTTCTATAAGTCTATAATATATAACTAAACTACTGATGTATGTAAAGTAAATAAGGCTTTTAAAATGTTTAAGAAGCTTCATTTAAAATTAAATTAAAATGCAGAGCCCCCCACCCCAGACCAGTGGCCAGGATCTAGGCAGTCTGAGTGCCACTGAAGATTAGCTTGTGTGCCACCTTTGGCACCCATGCCATAGGTTGCCTACCCCTGTTCTAGCTAATCCTCTCGTGCTCTTCCCTGTTACACAGATTCCACATCTGGCTTGGCTTACTATGAATATTTTTGTTACAACTGTTTTGTTACATTTCCACAGGATGCAGAGATCTCTGCTTTTGAATTATGTAATATCCTGAGAAAAATCATGGCTAAACGTAAGTGTCTTCCTCTCCTCTGAGAATACATTGTCTCTGGTGGCCAGTAGTAGGTTAGAAAGACAGAGCACCCACAACTCCCAGAGAGGTCAAAGGTGCAGGCATCAATCCCAGTCCTGTGCTTCACAGAGATCTCAAACTAGCTGTGCCCCTGATTGCTGAGACTAAACACTCCAGAGCTGCAGGGGAAACTCGGGGCAATCTGAGCTCAGGACTGCTCAACACCACACCTGCCTGAATGAGGAATACTCCTTGTGCACAAGTGTGTGTATAGGTGTTATTGGGTCTGGCTAGTCAGACAGAAGCATGTTGAACTGGTTAGCTCAAGAGACTGGTAATGGACAAGAGTGTCACTACCCTTGAGTGGTTTGAATCCAACCTAGATTGATATTGATGTGAAATAATCAGATTATGTGATCACCCTACTCAAACCTCTGGGCAGACATGCTGCTGTATTCTGAATAAGATGCAAGCAACACCGAGAAGCACTGAAGAAGCCTTACAATGATCAGGGTTGGTGTCACGTGTCAAAGGCATAAACTGCTCTTACAAGTGCCTCGTGCCTGCACAATTGAAAAACTTACAGCTCCTCTTTCTGGTTTAGAGAGGGGGTAACTTACACAGCCGGCTGCCTATTTTAAGCCTCCAAGGTCAGTGACAGCACAGCCAACTGTCTAGGGCTTCTCTCAGTGATATGGGGGTGGGGCGGTTAATCTTGTTTTTCTTGCACAAAGGGACTCAGGACTTGTTACTGGTTTAGTCTCCCCTTGGACACTGATCAAGTCCAGGGAGATAAGCCCCACTGATTTGCACAGACATCAGCCAAACAGACGGGGAGTTCCATGCTGTGCTCTCTCTCTCCTTGGATGCATCAGTGTGGTATCCATTATCTTGCCTGTGTAATTGAGCTCAGGCTCCTTACTCTTTCCTTCAGTCCCCACAGGAGCACCTGTGTTTACTGGCAAAGGACAGGACCAGAGGGATTTGATCTCTGCACAGGGCCAGCTCCAGGGTTTTTGCCACCCCAAGCAGCAGCAAAAAAAGTTGCGATCTGCAGCTCTCCCGCTGCCGCTTCAGTGTTTGGTGGCAATTCGGCGGCTAGTCCTTTGCACCGAGAGGGAATGAGGGACCCGCCACCGAATTGCCGACGAAGACCCGGATGTGCCACCCTCACCCTTGGCCGTTCCAAGCAGCTGCTTGCTGGGCTAGTGCCTGGAGCCGGCCCTGTCTCTGCAGCTCACATACAAACCAATTTCTGAGTGGAGGTTCTGCTGGGAAGATATCCCAGCAGCTTTTACGCTTAGGACTCATGGTCAATTGCAGCGAAGTGCTGAGGATGCTGATCATGGGCACTTTGCCCCTTCATTCCAGTCATTGTGCAAAATGAGAACTTTCCTGCAACCCTTTGCAAAGGGTCCTCATCCCAGTAGACAGACCCTCACAGTCCCTAGCCTGCTGGTAGACAGCCTGCTGTTTAGCATGAAGCCACTCTGAGGCCTGGTCTACACTACGGGGGGGAGAGGGGGGTGGAACTAAGGTACGCGACTTCAGCTACGCGAATAGTGTAGCTGAAGTCGAACTACTTTAGTTCGAATTTCCTACCTGTCCAGACGCCGCGGGATCGAACTCCGCGGCTCCCCCGTCGACTCCGCCACCGGCGTTCGCGGTGGTGGAGTTCCGGAGTCAACGGGAGCGCGTTCGGAGTTCGAACTATCGCGTCTAGATTAGACGCGATAGTTCGAACTCCGAGAAGTCGAACTCTCTGCGTCGACCTGGCGGGTAAGTATGGACCTACCCTGTATTCCATGCCAATAAGTCTTGTCCCCCACCTCCCAGCATCTACTGTAGGCAGCTGCTATGTCCTTCATTGAGGGAGAGCAGGATCCAGCAGCCGAGAAGGCAGTTTTCACTAAGAGGGCCTCAAACAGGTGGGAGATGATAGGATTCTCTGGAGGTTGGAGTCCTGCCCTAGGCTCTCCTTCTAGCACTCACAGACTCTCCCTACTGGTTTCACACCAGTCACGTAAAAATTAACCAGTTCCCTGGCAATGTCCAGCTGAGAACTAGCCAGTTTCCTAAGGATTAAAATTACATTGGGTAGGAGCCGAAAGGAGTTCCTAGACTAGTGGGTAGCACCACCTGCATCTTACTATATGGATTGGCTGTGAGCATATGTATGATCTTGCCCTCTAGTAGCTCCACAGAAAAGATAAGGGTCTTGCTAACAGCAGCTAAAGGAATTTCACTTTAGTCCAAGCAAGAGAGCCTTGTATTTTTGGAGCTGAAGGCCCAGGGTTCTGTTAATGGCTGCGTGCACATGTGTGTGCTGGTGGTAGTAACATTACCTCCCTCCAATGGGCCCAGCACAAAGCATAGAATCAAACTAGAGACTGCTCATTGCCCCATCAAAGCCCAAAGGAAGGGTTCAGGTACAGACACAATTACTGGTTATTGAACAGCGGACGTAGTAGAAAAGGTGCTATAGAACTGAGCTTTCTAGGCATGAGTTGTTGCTCTACACAGCATTAGAAATACCCAGACAGTTGGTTACCGACGCACTCTTCACTATCTGTATATACAAACGTACAACGTCTAGCTCCGTATCTGCACTGGTGTACTTGTTAGGCTCTGATGGCTTCTGCAGATGAAGACAGGGAGGCCCACTAGAGGTCTCCCAAGCTATTTAAAGGGTTACTATCCAATTCCTAAACCCTTCCACATGTAACTAACCTGCCTTTTGTCCTCTTTCCTTACAGGTCAAGATATTAAATCAGATGGCTTCAGTATTGAGACGTGTAAAATAATGGTCGATCTGTTAGATGTATCCTTCAATTGTCTTAGCTAGACTATGGTCCTCTATCCATGCTGAAATGGATCCAGCGGGGGAGCGGGGATGTCCCTATCAATCCATCCCTTCCTTCCCGCAACCCTTGCAGGAGGGAAGGCCAGATCTGCTTGTGACTGCCACCCTTTAATGACTCTCCTGCATAGAGACTCTACATGTTAATAGTACTGCCAGTTAATGCTGAATCTACAGTAGCTCTAGCTGTGGGAGCCTGTATTTTTATAGCAGAAGGTCCTGTCTGAATTCCAGCCTTGATGCTACATGTGTGGTCTGGCTGGCAACAGCCTAGGGAAAGATTGGCTCCCAACATGGCATCAGTAGCATGGGCTCATTTAGAGGACCTAAACATGCATATTAGAAGTGAGGAAATCAGTACATTCAATCCTGTGGTATTCAGACCCCACCATGTCAGATTTGGCCAGAACATAGTAAGTATCACAAAGATTTCACTGTTAAAAACAAGGGAAACCAAGTAGAAGCACAGTCCCAGAACTTCTCCCCAGACAATACATTGTTTTTCTGAGCCCAATGCCCTAGGAAGAAATCTACTGTGACAGCCATGCTCAGTTTCACTGGGGAGGAGAGGAGGGAGTTTTTTTTTTTAATTTTCTAACCCATTACAGGTTTGAGAATAATGTGGTTAGAAAAAGAAAAACACCAAACAAAATGAAGCTCTCCTGTAATTTGTTGTAAAATGTGGCAGAGCTCAGGATTCCACTGTTGTAGTTACAGTAAGAGAGACACAGACAGACAGACAGTGATGTAGGGATTCTTTTGTTAGGGGTTTTCTGAAGAACTACAAATTCTGTAAACAGCAGCTCTTGCTTTTGGTTATGTCTCTGTTTAGAATATGACTCAGATTCCCATCAATAGCTGAACCACCACTGCGGAACAGAATGGCATCCTCTCGGTACACATGGTGTCGGTACACATGCTGAATAGTTAGAGATTACCTGTGGGAGGCACTGAAAAGGCTTGGGGAAATATTCAGAGGTTCAGATTTAATTCATCCAAACAGTTGATTTAGAAACTTAAAACACAACCTGAAGAAACAGAGGAAGAGTCCCTATATCCTGCAGGATGAGCCAGAGTAAGCCGTGCATCACAAGATGATTTGCATCCTTCTCTAAATTTGACACCCAAAAGCAGTGTTGAGATTATATTACAGCAAACCTAATGTAGAGGAGGGAAAACATTTATTTCCTGCCATCCAAAGAGGTTCCCTTAACTCTTTCTGCAGTCGGATGGAAGCGGTAAACTGGGACTGAAGGAGTTCTACATACTCTGGACAAAGATACAGACATATCAAGTAAGATATGAGCTCTGTATAAGGGAGCATACAGTATACTACTACCAGACTGTAGCCTGGTCTGGTCAATGGCTGTTGGAGCACTGTGGGTGTAAATCTGTATGTATATTGTGGGTACAGTATATTTCTCTATATGGGCAGTTCTGAGCACATCTTGTTAAATGGAAAGGTTGTGTTCTTCAGTAGAAACCTGCTCCCCTGCCCAGTTCTGTGAGGCACTGAACTGCCTCCACTCCCACTAAGTCAGGGGAGCTGGGGACGCTCAGCTCGTCACAAGAGGGACACGGCATCTTGCAGGATGGGGCTCAATGGGACTAGTGTGGCCGAGAGCAGCACAAGGCCACTGGCACACACAGACCACAAATGCAGACCATAAAGGCAGGGCTGTTTCAGTCCTATCCTTTCCTCACTGGGAATTCCTGCCCGTACTTGCACATCAGCTTTGCCAGCTGCTCAAATTTTAAAAAAACCAAACCCTTATTTTTATAAAAATAATAGGCCACCAGAATGGCCACATGTAAGCAACAGTAAATAGAAGAACCAAAGTATTAGACTTCTCTTATCAGCTAACTCCACATTCTACACACTGATGGCAGCATGACGGCAACACCAAACACAGGGAGCTGAGACCCTCGGGCTGGTTCACTCCTGGTGACCACTTTAAAATGGGGGTGGATCCTCAGCTGGTTTAAGACAATTTACACAAGCTGAGGATCTGACCCCTGGGATTTTAAGCTTAAAAAAAAAAGCCTTAGAGACAAGTCAGTTGCTCTTTCGAATTCTAGGGTGAAGAGCAGAAGGTGGAGCCACCTCTGCTCCTGTGACTGCTCCTCACATTAGCTCCACCTCCTTCCCCCATCCTTAGCCTTCCACTTACAGGGCTGATAACTTTACCACAGGACTGAGTGCTAGACAGTGCCTGCTTTGCCAGTGGTTCTGTAGTCCCACATGGTATTTACCCTGCGATCACCATGCTTTCAGGTGACTTCCTTGTGTCTCCTCCCTACTGTATGCTGCACTGAAAGAATTAGCTATGACTCCATCTAAGGCCAGGTCTACACAACAGACCTATATTGGTATCACTATGTCATTCAGGGGGTGAAAAATCCACACCCCGAGTGATGTAGTTATACTGACAGCCCCTCATGTAGACAGCACTATGTCAGCGGGAGAGCTTCCCCTGACGACATAGCTACTGTCATGGAGTATCTATGCCAATGGGGGAAGCTCTCTCGTAGCAGCGTCTTCACTAAAGCACCTTCCTCAGTGCAGCTGCCGTAGCGCTGTGCGTGAAGACAAGCCCTAGGAGCAGCTGTATGCCTGCATGACACTAATTAAATGACTCCAAAATCCATTTTAGATTCTGTTTCTCAGGAAAACTGGGACTGCTTTCCACAGGCATTTATCTGACTTCTGGCTGAAGCCAAAATAACCAGCTCTTAATTATTGATGCGCTCCAACACTGGGTTTTGTGTTTTACAGAAAATCTATAGGGAAATAGATGTCGATCGCTCTGGTACCATGAACTCCTACGAGATGCGGAGAGCTTTAGAAGAAGCAGGTACTTCTATTCCGCTATAGCTGTATTACCCAACGTTTATCTGCCTGTATATAGGGTGATGCCACTTCAAGTCCCTTATCTAAACCAATAATCAAAGTCAATAGGTGCTGATGTAAATACAGTGTCACCATTTCAGTGATCTTTACCAGTGACACTGTCTTATTGTGTACACTCATCTTTCTCTCTGGTGGTTGGCCATGGTATCTGTCTATACGCAGCAATATAGGCACATTAAAAATGGCGCAGATGAGTGGCTTCCTGTTTGGGGCTACTCTCACTTAGGACCTGGCCCAGTAGGATCATGGGTAGGCCCTTAACAACCAGGATGCACAGGCTGATATCTTTTAGTGATTGAATTGGGCAGGTTGCCCGTGAAGAGGAGGCAATCAATGCAAGCACCTCCTCTGATGAATCACCATTAAATAATAATACTAAGCTCTACTGATGAAAAGTTCTATAGAAGATCTCAAAATGCTTTACAAAAGATGTCAATATCATTATCCCCATTTTACAGAGGGGGAAACAGAGGTATAGAAAGGGAAAGTGACTTGCCCAAGGTCACCCAGCAAATCAGGGGCAGAGCTGGAAATAGAGGCCAGGTCTCCTGAGACCCAGTCCACTGCTCCATGCACTGGATTCTTAAGATCACTGCACAATGACTACAGGGGGAATAAAATGAATACACAAGCCCAGAATGAACTGGCACCCAGGCAAAGCTCCTCATAAAAGCACAACATCCACTGAAGTTCTCCATACCACAGCTGGGTGCTGGAAACCAACATCAGCACAGCACTGTAATTACACTGCAAACCAGCGTCAGAGTGAAAGTACATATTCAGCTATGGATGGGCTAGGCTCAAGAGTCAGAGTTTGAATGCTTATCTAAACTGTTGGAGAGCTTCACAAGGCTGCAAGCCCAAGGGTCCTGACAACAATCCCACCTGAACCCGCCTAGAACAACCCCTAATCATCCCCACCTGCTGTTGTGTATGTGTGGGGAAGGCCAGATCTCTCTGTTTGGCTTCCTGGGTGGAAAACTGCTTTCCCTTTGGGGGTCTTGGGACCAGCAGCCAGCAGTTCTATGCCCCTCAAATTCTGGGTGGTCTTTGGGTAAGATACAGTCCCCACTTAATACAGTACAGAGCTGCTCCTTACCATCCACCATCTTTCTCTGACTGGTCCATAGAAGACAGCCACTCTCTCTAAGACAGTGAATCAAAATGGATTCTACTAGCCCTCCTGAGTACATGGAGTAGGCTCAGCCAGTCAATCAGCACTAACACCAAACAACTTAGAAATGCCCACAGATAAAGTAAAAATGTGTTATGGCCCATCATAACCAACCAGCTCAATAGTTAAAAAAGCTATTTGAAAACTAGACACAGAAATGTGACTAAATAGCTAATATAGATATGAACATTTTCCAACATTGCTCCCAGTTTGCAAACACTTTGTGATCTTAACTTTTTTTTTTCTTCAATAAAAACATACATATTACTCTTGCTATTTGGCCAACACCTGATTGCATTATTAGCTGGCCAAATGTTTTCACCTTTTATTTTGTCCTGTAGGGTTCAAGCTGACTTGCCAGCTGCACCAAGTCATTGTGGCTCGTTTTGCAGATGAGCAGCTCATCATTGACTTTGATAATTTTGTCAGGTGCTTGATTCGGCTGGAAACTTTGTTCAGTGAGTATGTTCTTAGTAAATCTTTACATTGTGAGCAGCCCCTCGCCTCACTGCATTGTATAAGGTACAGACTTATTCTAACCCAAGGCTCTTGGATTTGCAGCAGAATAAATTTGAGACAAGCTGAGACTCCAATCCTACACTCTGATCTGCGCAGAAAGACAGCAGTACTTTCCCCAGGGTTCCAAGGGTCTGTCTGCATAGATCAGACTGCAGGATTGGGTTTAAAACATTTTGTTACAGTCTTTAGTTACAGCCCACAGTCAAAAGCTAGATTCATAAGGGGGATTTAGGCATTAAACTGTTTAACATCTAGCTGTCCCGCTGCCTAGTGGAATCCACAACCCCAAGTGAGTTGTCCATGCTTCCCATACAATGCAGGGGAGAATTAGGTGCCTAAAAATAGGATTTGCAAAAGCCAGCATGCTGAATGGAGGGTCTATCAGTCTCACCTGTTGAAATTGTTCCACTTGTTATGAAATACTTAGTCATTGGGCCAGAGACCATGAGAATGACTCTTTAGTCAGTGGTTGCAGCTGGTAGGGGGAAGGCCAGGGCTTAAATCCCAGCCATGAACTGGCCAGAGTGAAAATTTGAACCCTGATCTCCACTCTTGGATGAATGCTGTAACCACTTAACTTTTGTGTAGCAGGGAGGCAGCATCGCTGCTGTTTGTGCAGGACTCAATCCAGTAGGCGTGCTCTTAGATGCCAGTGTGAGCATGCTGACCGAATCAGGTCCTGCAGGTGAGACAGGCGTGAGAATACCTAGCTTGTGAATTCTTGTGGGGCTTAAGCCTGAGTTAGGCACCCAGCTGCTCAGTGGCATCAGGACTTACCTAGTTTTGCACAAGCTCATCATCAGCAATTTAGGCACCATAGGAACTTACCACTTAGACAGCATGGGACTTTAGGAGCTTCCAGGGTTAAGCAGCAGCTGAGCTCTGGTTTTCTGAATGCCAGTGGTGGTTAAATGTTGGCCTTATGTGGCCTAAAGTGGCAGTTGGGTACCTACATCCCCCTTGTGAATGGCACCTCCAGTGCTAAGGTGACAAAAATAGAAAGCACTTCAGTTTGCAATAACAGCTTTAAAAGAATACTTATTTTCACAGACAGCTCTCCTTACCGGTGTTCTAAATGTACAATGGACTATTGAAAGATTTTTTTTTTTTCAAACAAACGATTTAACATTACAGTCTTTCATTTCGCTCAGCTTGAACTAAGCAGCCGCTAGTTTTCATGCACTAGGACAAAGCTGCAAGGTTTTTGCTGTAACTAGTGGACTTTTTTTTTTTTTTTTTTAAAGGAAGCAGCTTTGATGAGATTTCTCCTGGTTTGGTTTTTTAAAAGGTTGTTTTCATAAACCTTAAATTTGTCCCTTTAAATCTGAGACAAATGTTCATAGTCAAGACATAGTCAAGATTCAGCTTCCGGTTCCCACTGCTTTCTTCATACACACATCTTATTTCTCTCTCCTCTTTGACAGAAATATTTAAGAAACTGGATGTTGAGAAAAGTGGAACAGTGGAGATGAACCTTAACACTGTAAGTTAATAAGTCTACTCGGGTTCAACAGCACAGATCTGTGGCTTGCTGAGATGGTTTTGGAGAAAAATGCTCATTCAGTTCTAAAAGCTGTTTCCCCTGGTAGCACTGGATCTATACATTTGGGATGGTTGATGCCCGCTGTAGTGTGCCAGTTTCACGCAGTGTTGGGAATCTAAGCACAAGTAACATTTTGGTATCTTCTGGGGCCTAGTGTTCTTTGTGCATGTGATTAAAGAAAGTAAATCTCTCTCTAATCCATTTATATTACTCTCTATTTCCTCATATTGGCCTCTTCCAGTCAGGGATGCTGGAACAATTTGTAGAGTGGGGGTGCTGAGAGCCACTGAACCGAACTGTAAACCCTGCATGTAATGGAAACCACTTCAAGCCAGGGCATGTGGCAGCACCCCTAGTTCCAGCACCTCTACTTCTAGTTAGATAACCTGATATTTTACTGGGATGAATTTCAATTGCAGCCTGCCTAGTTTACTCCTGGGGCAATTCTGTGCCAAAAAAATTAAAATTCCACAACAAAAAATAAATTCTGTGCACAATATTTTAGTTCTGCAAAATTCTGCATATTTTGTCAAAATAATATAATCACACCAGTTTCAATTATTTTGTTGTTTATTTCAAAATACCTGTCACCAAGTATGTCTGTAACAATACAGACAACCAAAAAAAATTCAGAAAATGTTTTTTGACAAATAGATTCCTTGCTAGGCATATTAATACAGAACTCTGAGTAATGATTCATTTAAACTACAATACAGAACCATATTTCCCGTACCCCTCAGAAGCACTGCAAAGGCTTGGGGGAGTCTGGGGTGATGGAGGAGCTGAGGGAAAAGGAAATAAATTGCTGGGAAGGAGCCTGGGTGTGAACTTAGAGGGTTGTTGGGTATGGGTGGGAAAAGTATGGAACAAGGGTTGTTTGGGGGGAGGGGGAGGAGCAGGATGGGATTTGTTGGGAGCTTCCCCCATGCATACCCTAACTGACCCCTAGCCTCTCCCAGTCAGTCAGGCACATCTACCCATACCATGTGTTCCTTCACCCCCACTCAGACACCCTCCTCTTCCCCATGTGGCTCTGGATCCCTGTCCCCCCTCCATCCCTGTCCCCCCTCCTGCTCCCCATCCCCATGTGTCTGTGCCCCCACTCAGCCACCCTATGTAGCTCTGCTCCCCCTCCCCATCACCATGTGCCCCTGTGCCTCCACTCCCAGTCAGCTCCTGCTCCAGTTTGTCCTCCCCCGCCCCCACTAACCCCTATAAGCCCATCTGACTCCCCAGCAGCCCCACGCTGTCTCCTGACCTGGCCTGACAGGCACTCTGAAGGCAGCAGGCTCTCTCTTCCCTAGCTGGCTGGGAGCTGCTGCTTTGTTCTAGCACACCATTCTGGTGGGAAAAAGGTAGAACGGCAGCAACATTTTGGCAGCTTTTTTTCTGCACAAAAAAATAAAAATATGCACAACTCATTCATTATGCATGTGTGCAGTAGTGCAGAATTCCCCCAGGAGTATTAGTTCTCCTATTTCCTAGGTTTTTCCATCAATAGCAGGTCGTTGTTCATTCCATCTTCCCATAAAGTCCTCACCTACCTCCATCCCTTTAATTTTATCCTCTACCACTTCTATTCTCCTTCAAAGGGGATTCAGGTAACGTAAATAAAGGCCACTCTACTTCTGAAAGAGAGTGCACATGTGGGTTTAATTCATTTCACAGCTTTAGTTAATTCATCTTAATGCAGAGACATTCTCCATGTATGAGATAAGCTAATGTTGCTCTCAGTAATTTGAATGATACTTGGAGTAGGGTTGTCATCTTCTGATGACAATCAGCTTACATTACTACAAGAGACTCGCTGAAGTTGGTAATTATAAAAGGGTGTTTACAATTCAGACCTTAAACTGTTACATGAACATTTCAGGCACTTCAGTGCATAAGATGCAACTGATAACATTTGTTCTACATTTCATATGCATTTGTAACCTAAACAAAAAGTCTACCAATGTAAGGTATTCAGGAAACAACATCCCCCACTGTCATCTATAGGAATAGATTTTCCTTCTTTGCACTAAATACATTCTTGTCCAGACCCCATCATCTCAAAAACTTGTTGATATATAACAAGTCATCTTTCTAAACTTGCATTGTGCTTTATGTCTTATGGTAGATGAGGACAGCCCTTAACTCATGTTCTTCCTTCTCTCCACTAGTGGTTGTGTTTTACTAGTATTTGATGCAATAGCAGACCTCAGCGGAAGACATCTCATGGAATCAAGATAATGCAAAAATGTTCATACAACTTGCAATAACACCCTAACCCTACTGCATCACAACATCAACCTGTTCCTTATGTTTATAAATGGAGATGTTTAAACTAGTGTAGGAGAGAATGGGCAGAATATTTTGAAGTACCTGAAAGACCAAAACTCCAACAATACAAAAGCTTGCAGTCTCATTATCTACATAGACTGCATATATAACTACTTTTATAAGTCCAGTGTGAAAGCTCTAATTTTGTATATAATTAAGCAAAGATGTCAAAAATAGAACTGAAGAATTAATCTGTTTTAATCAAAAAGATATTTAAAGTGCAGTTAAATGTGACTTCTGAGGAAGAGCAATTTTCACTGTAAATTAGAAGGAAGTTTAAAGTGAAGTTTGTTGGCATTTTTAAGCTGCTTGGAAGTAGTAGCCATCTTATTCAAAAAAGAGAGAGAAGTGGGAAGACTGAATAGAGAAGGCAGAAGGGGTCCACTGCTGCCCTTCACTTATTAGAAGTACTCTTCCTTTTGAAATTAGAGCAATAGTTCCTTTTAAATAGGCAACACACTGAATAAGCTTCCTATTGCAATCTTGCTACCCCTTAAATGCATTGATAATCCTGTTTTATACATGCAAACCATAGCATTCTTTGGGTTATCTGTATTTTGAAGAACTGGATTAAGTACACCTCTACCTCGATACAACGCTGTCCTCGGGAGCCAAAAAAAAAAATCTTACTGCGTTATAGGTGAAACCACGTTATATCAAACTTGCTTTGATCCACCGGAGTGCACAGCCCCGTCCTGCCCCCCCAGAGCACTGCTTTACTGCGTTATATCCGGTCACATTATATCGAGGTAGAAGTGTAGTTCTATGCCAGTTTGACCAGCAGGAAACCATACACCCAAGAGGACAGTGTCTTATTAGTCTGATATTTGATCCCCATGCAAGAAGATTGCTACCAGTGAGATCTGTGTCAGCAACCAAAGACTTCAAGAGGAAACAAATGCTGCCATATATGGTAGGAATGTCACTGGTTATGAATTATAAAAATAATAAAACCCCTTAAGCCTTACAAAATGAATGTAATGTATTGAATGTAACATTATTTCTATTGTTGCCTTCACTTCTCCCAACTACTTATTTAAATAAAGACAGTTAGGCCTGGTCCAGCTGGAAGGTGTTTCTTTGTAATGGGGATCAGTTGGGTGCACAAAGCCCTGATTGTCAACAGAATAATATTGGGGGGAGAGGAGGAGGAAAAAAAGCTTAGAACATGTGTTGCAATGAACCTATGTTGTGTATTTGTTGTGAACCTATGTTGTGTATGATTGTGTATAATCGTATATTACATGTTCTTTAAAATGTGCTGTAGAAAGCAATGATGATAATTGAGAGACAGGAAAGGCTTCTATAAAAAAATCGGAGAAATACTACACTGCATACTGAAGGCATGAAATTACCAGGTATCCAGTACATATACATGGTCCCTATTAAGAGCATAAGCATGAGATTATGAACATTAACAGACTTCAATATCATGACCATGTCACATTTACTATCATCTAAACTTGCTGAGGAATTGGGTGGCAGTAGAGTCTTTGCTTGTGCATGTTTGCTTGCTCCACTGCTGAGCATGGCTTTCCTATTGAAAGCCCCCATGAGTTGGTATGTCTTTTCAGTTGGGCAATGGCAGTCCTATTTATCTGGCAAGGGTCTGACAGCAGCAATCCATGCCCAGCAGGTTTGATGTTCTTGCCTACCAAGGATTCCAGCAGGGCTTCCTCTGTTGCTTACATCTTTTGTTCAGCATCCAGCCACACGTCTGCTCACTGGTTTGAGCAATTAACATCATTGCTCAAACTAGGTAAATGATTACTATACATCATTGCCAACCTACATTGGTCCTAGAGGTGACAAGCACTTTTGCCCACTGCCAATCCCCTGAGCTATCCAGTCCCACAAACCTTTTCACCAGATCTAGTGAGAGATCACACATTCAAAGCCATTTACAGAACAATTCCCAAACCCTGAGCTGAAGTAGAAAGATCAGTGTGGTCAGGGATTTTTTTCAGTTTGTATTTGTAGATTGTAGTGATTGTCCATGGCCTCACAGACTCCTTTCCTGCAAGGGAAGGTTACTGAGTCTCAAGTTTTATTGACATGTCTTTAACAAAGCTATGACTAGTACAGTAATATAGATTATCCTGGTGGAAAAGGCTAGTTAGAAATAATTCTTCTGCTATAAATCTTTCCATTTAAAATATATCTGTATAGAGTAATTCCATTAACTTAAGCAGATCTAATCGTTACTTATAACCTTCATGTTACTCCTAAAACTAATAATGGATATGGCTTGCATAGCAGGTTAGATGAAAGTTATAAATCAAAGAATGTTTTCCACACTGATATTGTAATAGTTGAATACTGGCATATTCTAGGATGTTATAGTGTATGGTGTTTATGTATCTGCATAGCAGGTTGAAATTTCTCAGTGACATGCTAATGCAGATGTCATCTGGGATAGAGTTTGACATTAAATGCTAAAGAATTAAATCTTCAGAGGAGACATCATTTTAATCATATCACAATTAACAAAAAATAAAAACACACATGGATTATAACAAAGTTTGTAAGTTTTAAAGGCTACAGAAAGTTTCTAAGCTTAATTTTCAGTTACAAAAAGAGACAATAAATACAGGATTTTTTTTTTGTAAAAACAGATTCTAAAAACTACATTACCTCTGATATAGCACAAAGTATTTTGAATACATGGAATTCCTTAGATGCTACCGCATTTTAGAGAGTTATTGCTCAATGGACTGGTCAAAAGTTCTTCACTGTTAGACACCCTATTTTATCTTCATAACTTTAACTCAGCTACTTTAACAAATACTCTGCTTACAGAAATGTGCTTTCAGATACTGTGTGGGTAGCTTGGATGACTAATTTCCTCCACTAGGAACAAAGCCAAAGACAGATTTGGAGAAAGCCAGTTGTGTGGAACATGAACTCCCTCTCACTGAGGAATTGAAAAGTTCATTGCAGATCGTGCAGGAAATTAAAAAAAAAAAAAAAAAGTGAATTCTGTTCCTGTGTACCTATGTGCCATTTGGAAAAGCAGAGTGGGCACTAGTTGAACATTAGGATTGCTTATGCCCTTTGCTTGTAAGCAGCATTTCAGCTTATGGAATGCCCTCCTCCATTTGTGAGTCCATTGATCCTTCATTTGTTTTCAAGCACATTCTTCATTGCTTTCAAGTTACACTGTTATTAAAATAAGTCTCATGAAATAGGAACTAACAAAATGATTTTTTATAGAAATGATAATTCACCCATGATTAGAACTTCATAACTCAGGATTCTGTGCAATTTCATGCCAAGCTTCTTTGCCTTGGTTTAATCCTTGGGTACAGCTGTGGGGGGAAAAAGGAGGAAAAAATTATTTTTAAAATGTTAAAGAGTATAATGGGGCAGAAATCCTTAAAATTTAAAAAAAGTAAATGTAGATAAATATTTCTATCATGAATACCAAGAGCCACCAGTGTCTAATTATACACATCATCTTCGGTGACAAAGTAGCAGCAATTGCAAAAAAATTTTTTTTTAAACTTTTTTTCAGGCAAGCATAAAAATATCACAGGGATGTATCAATTGACAGCGCAGTAGCAGAGTAATATGAATGTCAAAAGCAATAAATTGAAAAGTAATTCTAAATTATCTAAGCCCTTAGGAACACTCAGCCCTATTCAGATAGAGATCGCTTGTTGCACGACAGCCTACTGTGCAGTGAGTTTTAGAAGGTATTTCTATTTTATAAACAAAAGAAGAGGTCAGGGTCTAAACTCTATTTGAACTGAGATGAATGAAATCATATCAAACAGCTTTTGATGGGCAACAGGTAATCTACCAATTGTCTGGTTCTGTGAGGACAGAGTCATTATGAAATTTTCCCTGCTTTGATCACTGGATATTGGTCAACACCGCTTTAAATGCCAGGCCCCAAAACAGGTTTAAGATCTTCTGCAATCCAAATGTATCAAACAGTGGCTCAAGGTTTGAATACAGGAAGTTCCTATTAGTCAGTAAATTGCTTCCGAAGAGAAGACCTGCAGACAGTTAGCAATCAGAACTCAATCCATTTGGTCATTTTTCACCATCAGCTGAGATGTGAAATCAGATTTTAAAGCTACCAACAGATCGAGTCCATTAAAAATTTGACATTGCCCAAAGAGTTTCTGTTTTGCATAGGCCTAGTCAGCATCTGTATTATAATTATGGTTTGAAGACTTGTAGCCACTATCTTGCCATTCACATAGGATTCAGTAGAGTTCTCACATGGCCTGGTAAGTTTCACTAACATGGCTGTCAAGAATAATCTTCCAGACAGAAAGTATTGAAGCAGATGATCATTAATCCTAGACTCACCAAATGCACTTAACCTCAAAGGGGAAAAACAGCTGTGATACCATACAAAGGAGGAAGAATGTATCAGACCACTGAATCTTTTTCTCTGGGCCAGGGGTCAGCAACCTTTCAGAAGTGGTGTGCTGAGTCTTCATTTATTCACTCTAATTTAAGGTTTTGCGTGCCAGCAATACATTAACCTTTTTAAAAGGTCTCTTTCTATAAGTCTATAATATACAACTAAACTATTGTTGTATGTAAAGTAAATAAGGTTTTTAAAATACTTAAGAAGCTTCATTTAAAAATTAGATTAAAATACAGAGCCCCCCGTACCAGTGGCCAGGACCCGGGAAGTGTGAGTGTCACTGAAAATCAGCTTGTGTGCCATAGGTTGCCTACCCCTGCTCTGGGCTAAACACCTGGGCCTGAGTTTCAGGCAATGGCATGGATGTATGCAGTGTCCAAGCACTTCCTTCTGAGTCTAACGAAGGATCAGTTAGCTATGAATACTTAATCAATTGAAGACTGAATAGGCAGCTCCAAAACTTTAATGGCTACCATGTTTAATTCTGCAGGTGACAGGAATTCCACTGTGGTGAGGCTCAAAATAGCTAGAACGCTTGCAAAGGTTTACTGCTTTACAGGTTTTAAATGATCACAGGAGAACAAAGGTTTCTCGGGTTCTCACACCTATGCTCTTGCTCAACCTTGGAGGGGAAACAATCCCCGCAGTATCTCCACAGGCACAGTATTTCCACTGGAGGAGAAGAGACATTTAGTTTCTGTTCCTGACCTTTTCCCCAAATGCCCCAGAAGCAGTGGAGTCTTTTGCAGAGCTGCTTCTTCATGGAGTGCTCCCCCTCTATCCCCATAGCTTGGCATGAACAATGTGCCCCTCTAGAAACTGATCAGGGTTGTCTCTTAATCCTGATGCCCCTAGACCAGTGATACTCAAACCTCATTGGTTCCTGGAGCCAAATTACCAATCAACATTATCCAAAGGAGTCATCGTACTGTGAATTCATTGTTGCCTTTGCTATTTTTTATATATATAAATTCTCACAGCAAAATGACTGACCAAGTATTCTACAGTTGATACTGGACATGTATGAAAAGCTTAATGGGGAGAAGTTTTAAATAAAGAGACGGAAGTGTCCATTTGCTACAGTTTTCTGGGAATCTGGGTGTTTGGGGGAGAAGGGAAAGAGGAAAATGTCTCTCAAAGAGATCTGCCCCATTTCCCCATTAACAAGTATTGTAAAGAATAGAACAGAGTGGGATGAAATCACCAGCACCACTCACTTTAGCATGGATTTCTGAGAAATACTTCAATTTATACCACAATTGCTGCACCAGCAGAGAATTCTAAGAAGCATTTTTCCAGCCTCGAAATATACAATACATTTGGGGAAACGAGTTAAGACAGACGGATAAGAATGGAGGCATCTCTGACTCACAGGAGGCAAATGTGCGAATCACATCCCAGGACCCACATCTCAATCTCATCAACCTAGCAATTTCTTTCTAGAACAATACTTCTCAGATTGCATGCTGCAAGGCTTAAGTTGTAATCCAGACATTATGACAAGATAATTTACTGAAGTTTCAGTGCATAGAGAATTGTCATTTGTTTTCTTCTACTTCTAGAACAAGAGATTTCATGACAGCTGACACTAACTGAATAATACAAGGAGGACAATAACAATCTTCACAGGTCTTGCTTTTTTGACAGCATGATCTTTCTCTTCCAAACTGGAACTATTTTAATTGTAGAATTTTGTGGCATGCTGAGTCCTACGAGATCGCTCCAAAGATAATTAGAGGGGAAGATGCAATATGCGCATCCAGAGTATAGGCAGGAGGGCTGGTGGCTCACCATAGTCATCTTCATAGGAGCAGAAGCAGACCACACCCTTAAACCAAGTGTCAGCTGACTATCCTTAATAAAATGGCTGTATTTTAGATGCCTTTTTCCAGAGAGTATCACTATCTGGAAAAGAAAACACTAACTCCTGCTTTCCCCATAGCAACGGAAAAGCCTTTGGTCAAAATGGAGCTTCAAGTATACGTCACCCATTCAGTTGCAAATTAGTAATCATCTTTTTTGAGATGGTAAGACAAGATTGTATGTGCATGTAGAATCAACACTGACATGTTGGTTATGTGACTGCTTTTCCATACATGTAGTTTGTACTTCAATGGTCATAGAACTAACTAAGTAATAAGAGCAACTCACCCCCAACAGGTTGCGTGGTATGTATCCTTCCTTGTCATTTAGCCGTGCCCACCACCACTCAATTTCATCTTCATCTTCCCGGCGTAGTACTGTCATGCAGTCTCCTTCTTTCATGGACAACTCATCATCATTCTGTGCTTCATAATCCCAGAGTGCGTAGATCACCCCTTTGTTCATTATCCCCATTTTCTCCTGCACTCCTGGAACAAGAAAGAAAACAAAACAGCTCAACCTAAATTGGATCTCAATGTCATGGTCACTTGTGAATAACTGTTGTACCATATCTGACAGCCAAACAAGGGATGTGCACAAGTCAGTCATGACTCCTATCAAGTTAACTAGGTAGTTATCAGCAAACAAAATAATGCATTCCTGAAAAAACTATTAAAGGAGTAAGAGGCATTAGAAAACTCCAAACAATTTTCAAACAGATGTAATCTCCTACTTACATTATGCTCAAGAAGCATTAGCTAGATAGAATAGAAAAGTCCAAGAAATGGGCGTAAAAGTCAACATAATAAGAAGACTAGTTCATTCTAAAGGTTTATTACTAAAGGAATTGTTATTGTAGTTCCCTAGCTTCTTATCAAGTGAGCATGTGCAAGAAATGCAAGCTGCTGTTTTTAAAGTTGTGATTAACAACTCTATTAGCAAGAAGAATGTTTTTATTCAGCAACAGCAAAGTGAAAATGGTATTCAAGTAAGCACTACACCCCCATTTGAGAGAAAGGAAAATGAAGGTACTGAGAGATTAAATGAGTTTCTACAATGTCACAAATTCAGAGCTAAGAATAGAAGGTCACCTGATTCTTAGCCTCATGCTCTACCCCTCTGCCTAAAGCATATATGTCTTACCTCCCTCTGCTTTATCTTTAAGCAACTGCTGGTTTTGTTTATATAAAACACACATCTCAGCAGTTCCTGCACCACTAATTTTATCTAGAGTTAGATAAAAATAAATTAAATTGCTTCTTCACAGTATGTTGAACAAATCTGTGCTAATTACAGCTGTTATTTAGGATTTGCGTATCATCATCATCATCATGAGTTAGCATATTTAATTTTTAAGCTAGAAACATTTTTAAAAGCTCCCCCAGGATGCATTCCTCCACTTCCAGACTGGAAACCAAAAGCAGAATTTTAATTCTGAGTAAGCCAACTAAATACTGTATATGCTGCCCTCCTCTTATTTATTTATTCTACTTAAAAGGACAAATCCTAGCTCTCCCTTGTACAGAAGTGCACTAGTTGATGTAGTGTGCACACCTCACCCTTACCAAAAGAGAGGAGTCCAAAGCATTTTTTGGTAATGCAGCAGCGTTAATATGCTGATAGATGACTCAACATCTTCTAGTTTGACAAAACAGCTCAGGTGAAAGCTGTGGAATCTGGAACGTATCACTTCATTCCCCGCTTCCATACACGCTTAATGTAAATGCTACTGTCTTTTTACCAAGACCAGTTCAAGAAAATCAGATTCCAGTCAGTCAAAAAACAAAGGGTGGGGGAGGAGACTAATTTTGACATTAAAAAAACAAATCAAAACAACAACAATAATCCAGGTTATGTAATTTCAGTCAACACACCTCTAGTGTCCAGAGACAGGAAGCATAATGCATGGAGAATACGCAGCCATCCTCTTATTAGTGCTTACGTAAAGAGCCATTGCTTCCTGCAATGTTTGAACAGGAGCAACCAGTGTGCCTGTTGAGGCTGTTGGCCCTTGAAAAGATGGAATTCTGGTAGCAAAGTTCCCCCAGGTAGGAATGGGAAGGGATATGGGAATCAGGTACATCAACTCTAGGCACATTTCAGAGAGCGGGGACTAGGAAAGAGCTGGCATGGGTCTCTCTGCAGCCATCTGCGGGACAGTTTGACTGGGATAGAGCCAGGATGTCAAAAAAGGGCCAGCAAAGCTCCTGGCACAGAGGGAGCTGGGGCAGGACCTCAGGAGCAAGATTACACAGAAGCCCCGATAAAAAGATGCGGGAGCCTGAATACAAGGGTGAAGGGTTGAATTCCTTTTTAAAAAACTTAATAAACCAGACCCCAGAGGGAGATTTTAATTTGTAACAACCACCTTTGTGTGGTGTACAAGTACCTCTGGGGCACAGCAGGGAGGGCTGAGGCATGGTGATGCACCACAGCAGGGCAGGAAGTGAAACCATGGCACAAGCCTCTCAAGTTGCACAAAAGGAGCCTGTCAGCAGGAGTTAACCCCAGTAAATTACGTAGGCCCAGCTCCCCTGTGCCAGAGCAGGCGCTCTGCTCCCATTTCCCAGTTAAGAGGGGGGGCCTCTAAGGGATCTGGGAGGGGCCCAGTGAAAGGAAGTCCATAAGGGAAGGCAGGAAAGAGTGCCAGTGAGTCAGAGCAGACTAGTTTAGTCAGGACGGGCAGGCGAGAGCTGCCAGAGACCAGGGGATCATGGAAGGTCCCAGAAGGAAGCCGGAGGTGATTCCTGGGGGAAGGCTGAAGGCAGGGAGAGCACCCAAGGAGGTTTTGCTGGCTGACTTCCTCAAACCAGAGAGCCAGGGCCAAAGGACTGAAGGCAGGAGGAGGAGCAGAGGGAGTTGCTTGCTGGCTCTAAGCTGCAGAGCTGGAACCAAGGGCTGATGGCAGAGAAGCAGTGGATGAGTTTACCTGTTAACATCTCCAGGGCCAAAAAGCTGGTCCCAGAGGAGCTGAGAGAGGGTCATGAGGAGTGAGGGATGCTGCTCTGGCAAGGAGGCTCCCAGCAGAGATCTGAGAGGGTTCCTGATGGGAAGAGCAGGGATGCACTCCAGATTGAAGGGTTGGGGCAGCTATCCTGGTACAAGGACAGGAGAGGACTGCACTGGAGAGAGCTAGGACATGGTGAGGGACCCTGAGGCTGTATGTTGCATGTACTGTTTAGACTATGCTAGGGGAATTCTGCATTATAGGGGGATGGGACTTTTGTTATGGATTTATGTGCATGGGGCTTTTGTAATAAATGACACACCCACACACCCACACACACCCGCCCAAAGGCTATAATTTATGCTTGAGAAGATGCTTTGGAATATGTCTGAAGAGCTGAGGAAAACTGAGGCAGGTGCACCTGTCATGTGGTTGTCTGCCAGTGGAGGGCACTCTGGCACAGCTGCCCTTCTTACACAGCTACAGGAGCATGCTTGAGGCAAGAACATTAATACATCTCAGTATCATGTGCGTGTAATACTGACTCACCATTCCTGGTCAAAGCTTTCAAATATAACTCTACCAAACCCATTTCACCTTTCACAGGATTCCTTAACTATGGCTAAAGAAACGTTTGTGTTCAGACTAAGGCCCTCGTTTTCACCATCTACTTGACCTTGCAGTGAAGCGACCCCGTTGCATGTGGACCGTAGCTATGTTCTGTAGCAACATGCAGGGATACTGAACACAGGATTAGGACCCCAAAGGATTTGGCAGAAAGAGACGCTGGGTTGTGTGGGAAAATAATTGTAAGTCAAAACACAAGAGCACTAGAGGCAAGAAATTTACAGGTAATGGACATGTGTTTAATTGCTTCCCCCCCTCCCCCACCCCAAGTTTATCTGTGTGTAGAAATTACTCTTAAAATGAAGATGATAAAGCCAGCAAATCTCAATGGGGATAAGATTACAAGCATAAGTAAGAAGAAGAAGTGGGTATTCACCCACGAAAGCTCATGCTGCAAAACGTCTGTTAGTCTATAAGGTGCCACAGGATTCTTTGCTGCTTTTACAGAACCAGACTAACACGGCTACCCCTCTGATACTTGACAAGCATAAGTAATATCATAGTTCTGCTTTAAGCCTCTAGTCCTTCAGCCCGGATTGAATTAAATGTGGCTAGATGTGCTGAAGCAGCTTTACAAGTATTGTAATTTCTTTGCAGCTAAAAGGGATTAGGTGAATATTTTTCAGGACGATACATTAACTGCTTCACTGCTGTCCAGTACACTAAGTACATCAATCCAGTTTATATGCGGCTCCTGTGCTCTGTCTACTGTGGCATCCAGAGGGTCAGATTTCAATTCAACATCCATTCTTTAAAATAGCAGCATATGAAAAGGCAAACGGAAGGAATATTCTGAACTCACTCTTTGGCACCAGGAATCAGATTTTCCCAGTCTATGAATTTACTATCACTGTTGTAGATTACCAGAAACATATTAATAGGTTTTGAAGTCCAAAAATAACCAGACATCAAATACATAAGCAGTGCCCTACTGCTTGAAGATGCTAGCTTCAATCTGTAAAAACAGACAGTGACCTAAAATTTTACCACTATAGAACAGTTACCCTGAGGCCTATTTGAAAGGATCTCTGCGACCTCAGTTTAAATCCTACTTAGTTGGGTTCCCTACTTTCAAAAGAACGCCTTTATATTTGGAACCCAGTGACTCCTTGGTTAGCAATCGCAATCCAATGGGGACAGCTGAATAGATATGGAACTTTGAGATAACTGCTTCAGCAGCTTACAGAAGTTTGTACAAGCTACTGCCTATGTTCCACTTGTTCTAGGAATAACTAAAAAGCTGTGTTTTTACTACTGTCCTCCAGTCACACACACCCCCACACCCCTTCTAAAAAGACAGTCGTCTCCTATCTACTGATCAGTAGATAGGATAGTAAAGAGAAAATACATTTGAACTTTCAACAATACTGTGTTAAAAAAGCTTGGGATCCTCAATGATCAATACACTTCCCATAGTGCAGAGTGCAGAAAAAAAGTCAAAGATGGCTGTACTTTTGAACAGCTACTCCCTCTAGCCTTACTATCTGAAGAGGACTTTAAAAAGAAAATCCTGCATTGTAATTGTGGGGTAACAGAATACAGGAAACAGTACAGAATCATCAAGTTTAGAGCAGAAAACCTCTGACTGATCAGAAACTTGGCAAAAAAAACAAAAACAAAAAACCCCTTTCTTACTTCCAATATTCATTTATAGCAAGTGAAAGGCACCACACAGTAGCCTTTCTGCAAACATTAACAACCCAAGTAGGAGAATTCTGTACCCACTTCAGTTAGCACATATTGGTTAATTCAGGCAGACTTTGGAGGGTTTTCCCATTGGGTTAACTCACTCAGCTTCTTCAATTAAATCACAGTATCCTCGGCTCAACAGGCTTTGCTCATTTCTGACTAGTCACACTTCAGTAAGTGAACCCAAAAAACATATTGAAAGGCCCCATGGAGCAGCTTCTATTCTTCAGAACTGAACTCTTAACACATACCGTACAGAAACTGAGAGCACTGGGTGTAGCCTTCTTCCATTTCTTCACATTTGTCTGCAGCTGTCTGCATGTCACTGTAGGTCATAGCAAACACAGCAGCACCTGATTCCACCAGGAATTTGCACACCTGGACGTTATTGCAAGATGCTGCGCAGTGTAAAGGGGTCCTACAAATTGGGGAGAGGAAGAGTGATTGTTAGGTTCAAGACATCTTTTCAGGTGTGTTACTGGCAGCAGTGCTTATTGGGTATGTCTACACTGCATCCGGAAGTGAGCCACTCACCCTGGCAGACAGACTTGTGCTAGCAGGGCTCACACTAGGGTATGAAAAAATAGCTGTGGAGATGTAGCAGTTCAGGCTGGAAGATCATGTGAGACAGTGTCAAAACTTTACTAAAGTCAAGACTGCACGTTAACATTGCAAGCTCACATGGATTCTCCTCGACAGTTGTGCCCACCCCAGCAGAGTTCAAATATTAATTTTCAAACAAAAAAGGAACAGGAACAAGTTTTCTACACCAAGTATAGCATTACTATAGCTAATGACTGTAACCCAGAAGCATTATAGTTAGGGTCTTTTTGAGACACCACCTCTTTAACCTCAGGATTTTCTGTCCTCCAAACTTCCCCATTGTGGGTTACGTCCCTCTTCCTCCTCTGTCCCACTCAAGGTGGTGGCCAAACTGGGTGAGGAAAACTGATCTAGCAGGGGTTCAGAAGCTTATGCTGCAGGGCTTCATCAACAGGCCATATTTTCACCCTATGTCCTTACTTGACACCTCACCAGGAATTGCTTCTGCCCAACCAGGTTCTCCAGCAGGAAAAGTATCACTAATTAGTTCTGTAATATCCCAGTGCACTTTGTTTAGATAGGAGCGAGTAATTCTCAAGCTCCAATCTCTTTCATTAAGACCACCTTGTGCTGCAACAGTTGAAACCCCACCTGTCCAGAACGCAAGAGCTTCATGGAGGGAATGCTTCCAGCTCCTGTCTGCAGTGCAAAAAGTAGGGCGCCGAGTTGGAGAGTCAAACTCAGATGCCTCCCATCAGATTAATTCAGGGCAGCCCAAAAGGAGCTGTTCTTTGGCAAGGAGTTTTCACATTAATACCACTTAAAGGAAACTGACGACTGTCCTTACCATCCATCACTATCTGCAGCGTTAACATTCACACCAAACTGTACCAGAAACTTTACAATCTCGGTGTGACCTGCACACACGGCATTGTGAAGTGCTGTAATTCCTTCATCATTGGGCAGGCTGGGATCTTCAACCTACAGGGCACAGAAAAAGAAGCCATTCACATTCAAATGGTTTTCTCTATGGCACTACTGTCCAGATGGAGCCATTTATAAAAATGGACAGACTGTCATCTTGTTTTGAAAGATTACTTAAGAGCCAAGTTTCTGTGATGGATATGGGCAATAAGCAGCAACTAAATCAGTGGTTCTCAAACTTTCGTATTGGTGACCCCTTTCACACAGCAAGCCTATGAGTGCAACACCTGTTATAAATTAAAAACACTTTTTAAATATTTAACACTATTACAAATACTGGAGGCAAAGCGAGGTTTGGGGTGGAGGCTCACAGCTCACCCCCCACCCCCAAGTAATAACCTTGTGACCTCGAGGGGTCACGACACCCAGTTTGAGAAATCCTGAACTAAATGAATACGTCCCCCCATGCCCCAAGTCTCACACGTACACTTAACTCAAATTCACTGTAGCAGTCAAACATTGAAAATGGTTTACAGGGAATATTTGCAGTGTCCAGATAATTTAGTAAAAAGCAGCATTACATAATTGATCGGAGCTAATTTTAGAGAGGGATGGCACAGCAACTTTTTGGAATTGAGAGTCAGGATTCTTGAGTATTTTACATTGAAACATAAGCAAGGTAAGTGATTTGTACTTGCGTGTTATCAAGTCATTTGATATATTATAGATTACATATTTTCAGAAGAGATCAAGACATACTAAGGACAACATAGCAAAATTATTCCCTAAAAAGACTTAGCACTGAATATCCAGAACCAACACTGTGGATATGTTGCCATCTGAACTGGCCCCTCAGCGGGACCATCTCTTACAGACCTGATACCATCTTCTCAACATTTAGTGTAAAAAAGTTTCTATCTGTAAGTTTCTCCATTTGAAATTTAAACTTCAATTTTAATCCTGTACTTTATAATATTTTTACCTCATAAATGATTCTCTGCACAAGGTCAAATTCTCCCTCCAAAGATGAATCTAAAAGCAATGCAAGGGGGTTGAATTTCACTCTCATTCCATGGGCAATCCTCTCTGAGCCAGTTTTACGTAAGTTCGTCCTCTTCCCCTGGGAGGGAAAAAAATATATATATATTTTTTATTACACACACACACACACACACACACACACACACACACGTACGTTATAGGAATTCTTGATACATTGAGAACAATGGTAGAACTTCTGATTGAGGTAGTAGATGAAATCTAGACTCAAGATGTCCCCAAACCACCACTCTTCCTGCACAACACTGCACAGCTAGATACATAATGGGAGATTTTTTGCCTCCCTCTGAAGGCTCAGATAAGGGCCACTGCTGGAGATTAGATACTAGACTGATGGTCCAGTCTAATACAGCAATTCCCATGGTCCTAACATAGCAAAATCATTAAACCAAAAGCTAACTAAAAATACTAACAAGGCAAACTATTATTGAATGAGTGAATTTTTGTATTCACAGCATTTTATCATTCATCTGTCAAAAGCTATCACACTAACTGGAAGGAAGACATTTTTAAAACACTGGTATAAATTGTAGTCTTTCTGGATTTCAACAAATTATAAAAAACTCATTAGTAAGAATAGGGATTATAGAAGCAAGTCACCTGGCTACATTAAAGAAAATTTTAGAGGGATCCTGCAGAATCATATTTAGATCTAAGTTAACATTTTTACAGCTGTGTTGGAAACAATTTTGACTTTACAAATACTTATTTTAAGCCCAACACTCTATTGTTGAGAATGAGTATATGTTAAAAACAGCGATATCCCCAGCTGCCTGTGCAGCGGCAATAAACACTATTCATAGGGCTATGCAAATTCCTACTGACAGATGTCAGGGAAAAAGATGTCAACAGAAGTGAGTCATGTTGGCTTCTGTTCATTTAAAAACACAGGACGAAACAAAACATTTAGCAGATGGAGAGAACCAATCTATGATCTGCAAGTGAATTGACACTACTTTGAGATTTCCAGAAAAATAAATTACAAAAAGCCAGGGTTTTTCCAACAAACAGCCTGTCAAGAAACCCAAATATCCTAGTGTGGGCTCAACTTCTTGACTCGTTTCTTCACATCAGTCTAGAATCAGTATTGTAGAGAAAAGCTTCCAGAACATGTTCAAAATGGCCTCAAAAGTGATCAACTGAATTGAGTTCTTGGGATTTGGGAAATCCTGATTGTTCAAATTCTTCACACCTGCAAGTTTTTTGTTGGTTTTGTGTTTTTTTGAGGGGGGTGGGGGTGGAAGGGGAAGGTAACTGGTATTCCATGCAACATCAGAAGATGAAAGTGAACTTGATTGAAAGCTATTAGTGCCTCTGCTTTCCAGTTGACTTGGTAGCATCCCACTTTTGTACACCAACCTAGTCTGTGTGTTTATAGTGTGTGAGGAACTGAAAAAATTTAACATTTCTGTTCTAAACCAGTGGTTGTGTGGCATGTTTTGTCATCTCACTTTTCTTACTCTTTATTATAGTAGCTTGTAAGTGGCGCCATCTTTGTGTAACCTGCACTAATGGATGCTAATTAGTTGGAATTGTAAAGAATCATAAAAACCAACTACATTTCGGTAAAATGGATGCAATTTTAGAATGAAAGTTAACTATAGCCTTTAGCACAAACAAATTGTTTAGATAGTACACTTCCAATATACAACCTGGTCCAGGACTAAGCATATTAGGCTCCACCAAGTATCAATAACAACATGAATATAAATTTCAAAAAGCATTTACCATTTCAAAACCACAATTTTATTACTTCTAAGATGGAATTAGCTTTGAGTGAAATGGAGATTTATGCTGAGAGTGCCGTTTTCACAAACTCGAAGAGAAACTCTAGGTGTGTTCTGTGTTGAGTACTATTTGAAATTTTTAACCACAGTAAATACTTTTGGAGACAACAGGATATCGGTACAGCTAGACTGGACACTGACAGAGAGGGACCTATAGCCTGCTAAGGTGACTAGTCTCCCACATACTGGTAGGAAATCTCTACAACCTACTACATAGTGCAATGCACAGGTTCTATTGGTGAAACCTAAAATGGCCTATGAAGTACTCAAATCTTAGGCTAACTAGAGGTGCTGGGTACTTACAGGAGGTAAGGAAAACTGTCCAGTGACTTCAGGGGGTCGCATACTGAAGGAGTCCTCTCCCAATCCCTCTGGTTCTCCTGATGGGTAAGGAGGTGGTGGGTATGGAGGATATTCCTCCATGTAAACTTCCAGTGGTTCTGATGACTCTAGACTTGGTTCTTCCATTTCAGACTGCATGAGCGCATCACTGTCTGATGTTACCTCAGGCACACTATCTAGCCCTGCTGAAGGTAGAGGCACTTCATTCTGATCTGTGCGTGTGTTTTCTGCTTCCTCGGTGATGGCTGGTTCAGGTGTGGAAGGAACCACTTCTTTCTCGGATTCTGTGCTTAGATAAGGGTTCTGGATTTCTGTTGGGCTTTCAGGACTGGCAGATGTGGAGGTTTGTTTAGATGGATATGATGGGGTTGAGATGGTCTCCATGGCAGCCAGAGTGGTTCTCTGATACAAAAGCTTCTGAATATTAGGCCCATTCGGACCTTCTGGCTCAGTAATAGAGCTACGCTTCTTCAGTGGCCTTGGTGCATTAGACAGCTTCTTCCTTAGGGCCTCCAAATCGGCATCACTCTGATTTCGGTAAGGGTTGGATAAGAAAGGCAACAGTTTGGTAGGGCTGAGCGGGCGAGGAATTCGTTCAGTTTCATGATTCTCATGGGCAGAAGCTATTGTCTCCATTTCGGGCTCCGGACTGCCATGGCTATTTGAGTAGACGTTCTCCGTCTGCTGTGACTGATTTTGTGCGCCGGTTCCAGCAATCACAGGCTTGCCATACACTGATGAGCAATTCAGAAAGAGAAAACTAAGTATTTGACCAACAAAAAGAACTATCTAGTACAGTGAGAAGGTAGAATAATTCTATCCTTTTGAACCTGCTAGAAGCCAGCCTTATCCTACAGATATTAAAACAACACCTCCCCAGTGTTGGAAGAAAGGTATTGTTTTAGAGACCAGCATAACAGGACAGATATAAGTAACCATATTTTACACAAGCATCTTGGGGGGTGGGGGGGAGGTTGATACTGTGCACTTCACTCTCTGCTACAAACAAACACACACTGACCTTTAGTAGCTAACGATTTATAGCTTCCATATCCCTCTTGGTTCCCCAAGAAAGTGATATACACATTACAGTTCCCATGTAACTTTACAAATGAAAGTGAAAGACATCCACATCCTTACTGCTTGGGAAGTGTGGGCCTCTGGTCTGTGCCCTCGTCAGAGCACTCTGCACTGCCTGCTGAAAATTCTTCCCAGGAGTCTGCTGCTGTGTGTACATGCTGTATATTGAACTCGCAGCCACGGTCTGTGGCTTTCGGAATGATGGAAGTGGGGTTTCTTTGGATGGCTGAGGTGTGAAAGGTCTCACAGCTGCTGCAGGTGGGCTCTCTTGTTTGGATGAGGAAAGAACTTGGTCCTGGATAGTGGAGGGACCACTGGGAGGCACAGAGATTCGTTGTTGGATCTGCTGGGAAGTATGGGGTGGCTGCTGGGCTGCTGACTTCTGTTTGTTCCCCATAGTTACAATAGCCAAAGGCAGCTTCTGTGGATTTCCATCAGGCTTAGTTTCAGAAGAAGGTAGCTGACTGGCTTGACCAAAATAAGGTAAGTTTATCTGTTTTGGTTTAGTGGGAACAGGAGGTGGTACTTTTGTCACATTTTTATTCTGCAAGACAAAAATATAGCTGAATTAACGAAAGTCTAATCTAGCACTGTGTTAAAAAAAAGAGTGTTCTAGCAGATCTGGTGGGAAAGACAATGGGTAGACAGCACAATAGCTACAAATGTGATTAGCATTGCAGTGCTATTTATGGTCTCTATTGTTATTCATAAGAATGCACAAAATACCAAGATTTGAATTATAATCACAGCTGTTGTACACAATCCCTGGATTGGCCACAGAAAGTCTTAAATATCTGGCAGTTGAAAGGGTCTGTTAAAGTGATAAACTATGGAGGAATCACAGTAGTTCTGTAAGGCTAGCTACAATGATACATACATAAAAGTTTATTCTAACTTCTGTATCCTCTCTATTTTCACATGTAGCACCTGAATTTTTAGTCAGATTACTGAATTCTCTTGTGATTTATTTAAGATCTGAGGGATGCTACCAAATGCTGTTAATAGATTATAAATCGATACTCAAACCTAAACAGTTTGTTTTAAAGCATAGGTTCCGTATAGTATCTTAGCAAGGAAATACTGATCGCATGAAAGCAAACGTGAATAGCACAGATACTTGCACATGATAAATATTCGGAGTAGGTAGACTGAGGGTGTTGATTTTGAGAGCTACCTACTCACTTTAGAAGCCTACAGTTCCCCTCTAGTATTCCCTTAAAAGAACCAGAGCCCTTTCACAATTTTATTAAGGCAGTGTTTGTGAAGCTGTGCAGCAATCATTAATAGAAGGATTTCCTGGAATGCAGGAAAATGAGGTAAGTGCAAAACTAGAAGAGGCTTATGCATTTTCTGCATACCTGACCATCTCGCAGGAGGTCTTCACTGCTCTGGTTTTTTCTCAGCGAGCCCAGTGCTGGCCCTCCAGTGGGCTGATCCACAGAATCAAACATTGAGAAAGGACGCACTTTCTTCTCTTTCTCTCGTAGTGGAGTCTCTCCATCACCAGCTGAAGGAGAGGAAAGGCAGAATTAAGGCAAATACAGTGAAACCCCACTATAACGCAATGTTTGGGGTCCAAAAAATTCCATCGCAATAAATGCGGGGTCGCGCTATAGCGGGGTTTCAAGCCAGTCAGTTTAAGTCAGTGGTCCCCAATGCGGTGCATTGATGTGCGCCGCCTAGTGCCTAGTGCCCAGCAGGGAAGAGACGCTGCAGCCCCGCGCCTGCCGGGGACAAAGAACTCCAAGGCTGCGGGCGCCAGTGCTCACTGTCCCCGGCAGGCGCGGGGCCACGCCTTCGCTCCCCTGCTGGGCACTAGGCGGGGGCATATCAATGTCCTGGCGGGTGCCATGGCGTTGGGGACCACTGGTATTAGGCCTTAAAGGGGAGCCAACTTATGATCGCGTTATATGCGATTTCGCGTTACGGTGGGGCGCATTATTGCAAGGTTTGACTGTATCTGGAATCCATTTGCATCAATAAGCGGTCCATTTCACTCTTCTGTCACTGTATGGAATTGTATAGGGAAGCTTATATATAATCCTACTCCCCATGCCATACTCTAAAGACCCCAAGAAAAGTTGTACATAAGATGTAAACCAAACCAGACCAGGTCTGCGAGCAATATTCTCTACTGTAACAACACCATACAAAATTAGCAAAAAGAACAGGAGTACTTGTGACACCTTAGAGACTAACAAATTTATTTCAGCATAAGCTTTCGTGGGCTACAGCTCACTTCTTCGGATGCATACAAAATTAGGGGCTTTAAAAACAAACACCAACAACCAGAGGATTGTTAGTAGGTTTGCTACAGTAACCTGCAAAAACAACTGTCTTCAATTCTATTACTAAAATGAATTATAGACATCAACTTGTAAATGTTTGTCGTTAACTGGTTTCTCACCAGTGTATAGATTAGCAATTATGAATAAAACATAACTTTTGTACAAGACCAATAAGAACTCACCTTGCCCTTCATTAGTCACATTGCCTTTTGCTGAAGAAGAGACTGGTCCTTGGCTAATGAAGTTGTCTGCGTTTGAATTACACCATTCAGGGACAGCCGGTGGAGGTTTTGAACCTGGGATTGTAGGGCCTAGTGTGTAGACGGAGGAAAGAAAAACAGTTTTAACTAAAACCATTTTCATTTATTGACCTTTGTTTATTAGCCTCTTCATTAAATGAGATTCCTCCATCATATAATTTATAAATTTAAGATAAATATCACTCTAGATTTCTCAGGCTCGTTTAAGAATCCTTTGCATGGTTTGGACACATTTTGCCTCTAATTACAACATAAAAAATTAACACAACTTTTATATTTCCCAGAGCAGTGAAGCTCACTAATGTCAGCATTTGCCTGCATTTTGGGATTGTTACTTTTTTAGGCAAAATCTCCTAGACTGCTGTTTTCACTGGCATGCTCCTGGTTGGTATGCAAACTTTCCTAGGCTAATAAAATATAGTCTGTAAAACAAGAAATGGTGTGTGGGTGGGAGGGCGGGGGGGGAGAGGTGCATTTAACGCAACCTAAAGAAAAACCATGACCCATCAAAGCAGTAGTAAATCCAGCTAGTGACATCCAAAACAGCAGGATCATCCATATATTCAATGTGCACACAGACACAATTAGAGAAGGATGATCTTTAAATTCACTGGAGCAGATATAAAATCTGCTTAAAAAACAAAGCAAGCAAGCTGTTGCATGGATCTTGTTCTTAGTTTCAGTACCGTAGGAGTAAAGAGTTTCACTATATATTTGCAAAATAACACCCTTCTAATGCAGTAGAAATGGACAAACTTTTAAGACAAATTTTGTCCTGAACTAAAGGATCAGAAGTTGTACCTCTTGGTAACCAGTGACTCTGACCATTCTAGAGATAAGATATAACTAGAGTCTGAGTCAATCTCATGCAGAAGCAGCAGAGCACTACACATAGCAAGCTTTCACTACAGAAAGCAAGGCTAGCAGCATATTTGATATCTAAAATTAAAAGCCCACTCCTCTTCAATCAAGAAGCCACGGAACCAGGGATCAGCTGAAGACAACAAATGAGAAAACAGGGGCAGAAGCAAGGTCATAGGTTCACGAGAAGGGAATCAAAGGGGGATACAGGACAGAGAACCCTGGTGATTCCCTGGTGATTCGGTTTCACTACGGCCAAGTGTGATGCCATGTACCAGATCCTTCGTGGCCTCCTGCTGGAGGCCCCACAGTTCTACTACACGTAACCCCAGGAATGGAGCAACCAAGGTGGGTCCTCCAGGGTTGCCTAGAGAGACTGCATAGAAACAGCCAATCAGAGCCCAGCAGGCTCAGATAAATGGGAGTTGCGGGGCTTCGCCTTAGTGGGTCAGTTCCCTGCTGGGACCAGAGAGACATGGCAGGGTGCTCCTCTCCGGCCACAGGAGCTTGAGGGACTACCAGAATTTGGTTCTGTCTGCATTTGCTTAAGCTGGGAATGAGAGGTCCTGAGAACTTTAACCCTAAGATAGGGGGTGAACATAAAGGGGCCAGGTGGAAAGAGGCCAAGGGAAGTAGCAGCAACAAATTGAAGTGACCAATATGTGGCTGCTGTTTATAAAGTTCCAGGGTTGGAGACTGGAGTAAGTGGGCAGGCCCAGGTTCCCCCACTGGTGAAGTGGTGTAAACCCTCAGAAGGGGACACGGCTTGTTTGGAAAGCCAAGTAAAGAGCTGCATTTAAAGGGCCCAGAGCTAGGGCTGAAGACCCTGATGAGGGTAGATAAACAGCACTGTTGAAACCTTTCAGGGGTAACAAGTCCATTTTGGATTGTCAGAGCCGGCTGGAAGGCTGAGGCTCTGTAGACCCCTCAAAGTGAGGTTGCCAACCTTAACGGGTCACAGGAGAGGGGGGAAAGGACTGCAGTACTACACATAGCAGCAGGAGGTACTCAAGAGGTGAGTGTCCCTATTACACCAAGGCTTGAGTTCCACTCCAACAATTTTAGTCACTACTCGGTAAATATTTTGGAAGTAGAGAAGGAACGTTTGCATCATTTCTGGGCAATGACTATGTCTTAAATAGTGATGGGGAAGGAAGGAAGAAGAGGAGCAATGAGTACTGCACAATTCAACCTCTTTCCCCCTTTTGTGATATGTTGGTTTTCCCTTATGCATTTCTCTCTGAGGTCTTGTGTCCCCGTGCAAGCATGAAGGATGTTTTTACATCTCTCAAATTTTCCACACTGCTTTACCGCTAACCAGTCAAACATCATCTCCTGGCAAGAACTGCATGGAAAGAACATGCCAAGCCCACTAGCACTCCTTTTATACCAGCAGGAGAAACGAAGACCAGAAATCAAACTCTGGCTCCCTACACAGCAATTTGCTATCAAAGGTCAGCCTGTTTCCCCTCCACCCCACCAGTGACTGAACATTTATAGTAAAGCATCAGCCAGTGTTACAGGTTTTATTCCCCAAATGTATAATAAAAGGATCTTAGATTGCTTCATGACTGAGTTTAACAGCTTCAGGATTCCAACCAATCTGCTAGGATCACAGATGCTGAATTGGTCTTCTTCTCTGTAATGACAGTAAAATCGCTAACCAGCAGAGTCATTTTAATCTTTAATCTTGTAATACTGTTTGGGGTACTAATGTAAAGACATTAGAGAGAGTAGAAGTTTAAAAAAAAAAGCTTTTGTGGAAGGAATTTAATAGAAACTGAGAATTAGATAAATTACCAGCAGGAGCTTTAGCTTGAGAAACACCTGCAGCTCTCATATTTGGCAGAGTTTGTGTTTTCAGAGGACCATCGGGTGCCTGCAAAGTTGGGGTCCCCTCTGGAAATGCAGGTTTCACTAGAAGTTCAGGCCTGGAGGCAACACGTGGCATGGTGGAGGACTGGATATAAGGACCTACCGCTGCCACTCGACTTGGAGCAGATACCACTTGCTGGGGTGGATTCCCATCTGAAGAAATCTAAATAAAGAATGCAAGTACAAATAATTGAATATGGCAATAAACACCACAGACCACTGCAGGAGTCAGGAAAAAAGGCATAAAAATGAGTAGCATTCTCTTATTAAAAGTAAAGTTTCTTTACAGTCCAAGTAAATATACCAGCTCTGTAAAAAACAAGGCTATCTGAAAACTTTAACAACAGCACAAAGAGAGCTCTTGCCTATGAACACTAAGTAGGTTAACACCGATGCAGCATGAAAAGCACTTTAATAATACAAGACTATCACCACCAAGGGTGAGAGAAGAACAACCTTCCCCACAAGGGTCTTGACTTAATATTGTCAAACTAAACAGGATTGTCAACAACTATCCAGCCCTTACCGGTACATTCTCCTTCTGTTGCAGTGCTGCCTTCTTCTTCCACAGTCGATCTCTCAGCTCATTAACACGCTTATCCATAACTGCCACCTCTGAGTTGCGCTTGTTTAAACACTCCCTCTGTTGCTGCAGCTTGGCATTCTGCTCCTGGTTCAGTTTGTTCCTCAGCTGAATATATTCAAAAGGGGGGGGGGGGGGAGGGAGAGAAACAGTAACAAAAAACTGATCAGCGTTCAGGATGAAGACCAGGAGGCACTTGAGGAAATAAATAGAATTCTAAAAGGTAAAGTCACACACACAAATTGGGGTCACTTTTTCCTTCTTTTCATAACAATCTGTTGATTAGTCAATTTTGCTTTAACAATATATACAACTTGTTCAATACAGTATATTCCACCTGTTATCTTGAATATGATAGATATGCTGCCCTCCCAACACATCTCCTGCAGCTCTCTGGCTTTTGGAGGAATGGAAGTGTGAGGTATTTCTAAGACAAGACTTTTAGCCATTATTGGAAGTTCTCATTGGCAAAGCAGATTTGCCATTACCTGCAGCTCCTTGTACAGTCGGTCAAGCTCAGCTACAGCAGACTGGTTGTCATGGTAACCATCAATCCGGCCATTCTTCAGCATCTCCAGTTGTCTGGTGAGTTCCTCTACTTTTGACACAGCCAGTACCAGCTCTCGCTGCTTTTGCTGGAACAAACTGTTCATCTGTTCAATTTCCTCCACTAGAAAGAAAGAAAGCACAATAGCAGCAGCTGAGAAAGAACCAAGTGTGGGTTGCATCCAAGGCAGCAGTTAAGGGAACAGAGAACGCCCTGCAGTTCTTCAGAACAATGCTGGAGCCAGGTCTACAACAGGCAGTTACAAATGAACTGGACACAAAAATCCTTTGTAGGTGCGTCTTAGACTAAAGTTAATCTGTTTGCTGGGTCTTTACAAAATATACAGCAAGGAAAGTTAGTTCCGGTAAATCCCAAATTTACATTAATTCTGTGCATCAAATGTGTGGGTGAGAAACAATCAAAATAAATATTGCTTTGATCATTTGAAGTACACACTTCTCAGGCTGAGTTACCAGGAGGAAGCTAAATCCAGCATCATGCAGGAACTGCTCATGGAAATTAACCAAGTAATACTCAGATAGGTGCTTTTCCAATATGCAGAGTCTTAATGTTAGATAGTATGAATGACTGAGTATATATACACACACAAGTTATTCAATAGGTCATCAAATCTCTTGGGATCTCTGAATGGACTTACAAGCTTATCACAAATAGCATCCTATCGAGACACTCCAATCAGGAATTTCTACTGTCTGAACCCATTATGTTAAACTTTAAATATTGTATGTCTATAAGTAGCTAATGAGACATGACAACTAAAATGACTACCAAGTGTCAGAGAGGTAGCCATGTTAGTCTGTATCCACAAAAACAAAGGAGTCTGCTGGCACCTTAAAGACTAACAGATTTATTTGGGCATAAGCTTTCGTAGGTAAAAAGCCTCACTTCTTCAGATGCATGGAATGTAAATTACAGATGCAGGCATAAATACACGGTCACCTATAATATATATTCTCCCAACAGTTTCCCAATTTTGCTTATTTTGTCGACCCATTACTGCCTTCCACTCATTATCTGATGTCTGCTCTTCGCATTATCTTTGAGTTATACTATAAGCCTGGGGCCTTGCTTTAATTGATATCTGTAAAGCACCAGGTGTGTTTTTGACATGAATAAATTATTTTTCTTTAAACTTTGCTGTAAAAGAGTCTCATTGCACAATACTATATATAGACAGGGAAAGAAAATATTTCAACTGATATGAAATTTGAAATAAGCATGGGACACTATGATTAACTGGCCAAGATGTGATACCCCAAAAAATTATTTGGTGGCAAGATAGACTCTAGTTTATTTTTTTACAATACCACTTTTGCGACTCAGAAGCCAGCTCCTGTTCTAAAGGCAGCATGGATAGTATGCCATGCAGAGCTTTTTTCAGGGATGACTAAAGAAGAAGGATGTAACAGTCTAAATATTTAAAGGATGTTAATATCAAGGATGGAAAAATATTTAATGTGATTCAAAGGGTATATAATAAGGAAGTTAAAGAAAATATACTAGGCTGAAGAATATAGGTTCCCAGGGATGTGGTGGAAACATTGCGTGGACATTTAAAATTAAAGATAGAAAATTTACTTTAAGCATCAACCCACCATTTGCAGGGAGATCAAAGGGATCATCTAACAGATTTTTAAAACATTCAGTTGATTGACTCTGCACCGGAACATTTTAACTGAAAAGCTTTAAATTTTAAAATGAAAGTTCCACAGTCCAAGAATGTTTTATGAGCTATTTCAGACAACAACCCCTCCAATATGACCTCTCCAGAGCTGCTCACCGAGTTTTCCATTGCTGAGTCTTTTCTGCTCCACATGGCCTTTAAGCGCTCTCACTTTCTTCAACTTGGCTTCCTGATTATCAGCAATTTCCTTTAGTCGCTTAAGTTTTTCCTTTTCAGCAGCTTGCTGTTGCTGTCGCTGATCCTGCTGTTTCAAGAATTTCAAACGCTGCTCCTGCAGGTAGAGACAGGAAGCAATTTAGCAATTATTATTTTGAATAGGTTATATGCTTGATCAAGGTAATGTATTGATGGATATAATCTCAGATGTAGTAGTCTTAAGAGATAAAGTAGCATGTCACGTATTGCATATTAAGGTTCTATCCCATAATCAGATATTAGACTTCTCAGATCAGGAAAGTAATGATCACAGCTACAACAAAAAAATTGATGCTGCACTAGAAAAGCATCTCCATATCTTAAAATGTATGAATCTATGAACAATTGGGTTAAGGCAGAGGGACCATCATATCTAGTCTGATCTCCTGTACATGACAGGCTAAGAGATTTCACCCAGTTACCCCTATATTGAGTCCAATAGCTTGTGTCTGACTAAATCCTTCCAGAAAGGCACCCAGTCTTGATATAATGACTTCAAGACATGGATACGCCACTGCTTCCCTTGATAGTTTGTTCCTGCGGTTAATGGAGAACAGTTACCAAGGGTTATTCAAGCACTCCATCAAAATATCGTGGCCCAGATTTTCAAAGTTGACCAGTGTTTTTGGGTGGGTTTTCAGCACATTTGGGGGCGGGGGGGGAATCAGGCCCTTTTAAGGCATCTCAAATTGGGCAGAATTTGAGGCACCCAAAATCACTAGTCATGTTTGAAAATATTGGCCTTTAATGATCTTGAAGAAAAAATGGCGTCATGGGTCACTTTCATAGTTAGCCCAAGTAGCACCTGCAGTATCCTAGGTTGCACCCGTTTGGTGTCCCCCCCCCCCCCTCCTCCCATGTGCTCGGGAATACAAACTAGTAACATCACAGCCTCACTCTAGAACAGTGGTTTTCAACCTTTTCTCATTTGCGGACCCCTTAAAGTTTCAAATGGCAGTATGGACCCCTTTGGAAATCTCAGACAGTCTGCGGACCCCCAGTTGAAAAATCACTGCTCTAGAAAGCAAAAATTGGTTTATTTTCTTCAGCGATAATCTGACAGGATTCAGCTGGAAGGTGGCCTTGAGCACAAACGAAAGGAGTAACTCAGCAGGAATGGTGAAAAGACTGGGTGTGCGAACAACTTGGACTGCCTAATAATCCTCCAGGAAAGAGAGGCATCCTAGTTGAAACAAATTCTTCTGTAAGACATCCAACAGACAACTTATTTACAAGATGCGGGCCACAGAGCAAACCTGCCTGATGGATCGTCATCCAGATTATTTGTGCAGATGCTGGAAGACAACCACAATGCAGACTGAGAAACTGTGTACATCCAGTTTTTCCTGTTTGATTTCCTTTGGAATAAGTATTTTCTATTTTTGTTCTTACAGATGTTGTGCTGATTTAGATTATTGCTATTTCTAACACTATTGGCTATTCCCCATTATTTTTTGGCTGGTTATTCATAGTTGTTAAGTGTTATATAACCAGGTGAGTTTGGTCTAACAGTGATTCATTCTTGAGAGCACATGACACTCTTATCTCTAATCTTTAGGGATTAGCGACACAAAGCTTTATCCAGGCAAAGTAGGTGTTTGTTGGCAGTGTTAACTTCAAGAGAAAAAACCCAGTCACTTGTTAGAGTTAGATTCAGCTAGGACCATGACATATGTTAATATGAGAATGCCTCCAGTCACTATATTCCTGACGTGTGCTTACATGTGATATTATACACCACCTTGTACTGCCAAATGCAAACAAATTCAGACTAAGTCTCAGTGGATATTTTTGAAAAAGGGAAAGGATTTGGTATTTAAAGCTATTATACCACTTCACATTTGCTATAGTTGAGTTATGAAACTGGCTTCCAGCGCCCAACTGAGTAAGACTTACTGAAATTCCAATAACCTTACACCTGGTATGGAGAACCAAGAATTTCAATGCCCCGTATTTAAACTTTTCATTCATTAACCCTTAGAATTCTACAGACCAGTCTGCTGATTCAGATAATAAAATGAGGGATGTAAGCCAAGGAAACTCTGCCCTCCCACCTTCCCTGCCTATTGTCATAGTCCACTCTTTATTCCCTCTCCCAGAAGCATCCCACTCTCTACACACCTAACCTCCCAATCTAGCCCTGTAGACACAAAGCTGTTCTCTGTTCCATACTGGTCCTACTCCGATCACAGGTGTGGCAGACAAAGAAAGGCCAGGGGTGGGACCTGGCAGCAGAATGAGGCACGGTTACTAGCAGAGAAAGAATGGTGGGATGAGACTGAATCTGCCCACGAGCACCAATACAGCCCTGCTTCTCCACTACAGCACACATCAAAGAACAGGAAACTGGCCAAACCTGATATCAGGAAACACATCAGGATAGGCCAGCACATAATGGGTTCACGGACAACTGCTCATCAACTGATGGTGACATTCCCAAGAGCAGCATGTATTAATGATCCCTGAATCAAATACAAAGTCTGCACCCTGAATTTGCACACCAGTGTTCAGAATGATTTTTGTTGATTCACTAGTTTTCCCCTTGTTCCATCACTAGTTTTGTTGCACAGGAACTGAGGACGTATTCTGTAAAAACACTTTTCTAGTTCCTTTTCATCAACTACAGCCCATCTTTTCCAGATGGCTGCCCTAGGAAGCCAGACATGTTGAACTCTATAATGAAAAAGCAAGATTGTTACAGGAGAGTATTACACCAAGAGACAAAAGCATTGTTCACTGATGAAATCCACTGAATAGCTGGTGAATATACAGACCAAAATGGGGTTGGCAGAGCCACTCCAATGAATTACAACATTGGTGTTATGCTCTATCATCTGAGCAAGCTGTGCGATTGATTTAATCGGCATTAAAACTGTTGGCTATTTAAAATGTTGCAGATAAACCTCTTACCAGAAAATACTGCTAGGAACTGAACACTTATTGAGATTAACGTCCAAATGTACAAAAGGGAGTCAAAGTACTGAGAGTTCTCAGTAAAGAAAAAAAGACTCTTCTGATCTTTTGCTCCTGGACTGTAAACAAAACATATTTCAAGTTTACCTTGTTAGCCAACATTTGTTGTTGAGCCTCAATTTGTTGCTGTTGGCGTGATGCCATTTCCTGCAGTTCAGCCAGAGTCATATCCATTCTAGGAACACTGATCTGCAGATGAAAATCCAAAGTATGTTAAATCTAACATTTTCAGACTTTGAAAATGTGTAATCTGTTCGGTTATTACAAAAGAATAAAGGCCTTTAAAAAGAATATATTGAATCAAATTTATTTACAAGATTCAAGTATTTACAACTAGTCCCAGATGATACCTTTTAAAAAATTAGATAAAGCTTTTTTTATTTTTTTAATAAAAATACATGCCACTGTGGATCTATTATGAAATACGTGGCCTGTTTGGTCATTTTTCAGTAGAGCATATAAAGCAGCAGTTCTCAACCAGTGGCCTGTGGGCTGCTTGCAGCCCAATCAGCACACAGCTGCGGCCCATGTGACATCCTCACGGCCGTACAAGTAGTATATATATTGTGTGAATGAGGTCCATATAACACATAAAGAGCTGCATATGTGGCCCACAATGGTAAATAAGTTGAGAACCACTGGTATAAAGGCACTGTTCAAGCTGGTAAGGTACTGAGCACTCTAGCCCCAACCCAGCAAAGCACTGGGTGAATAGCCCATTGAAATCAAAATAGCAATGTGTATGTATAAAAAATATTTTATAAGAACCCCTCTGGATTAAGATCAGCATGAATTAAGTGCTTTGATGAATGCACAGAACCATGCAGGATGGATACCTGAGCGTAGAGAAGTCATCCTACAAAGCAGTCTAAGATCAATGTTTTCTGGAATCAGAGTTTAAGTCACAATTCGAAGTTGGCCCAATCATCATACTATGTAACTGGCAAACACTAAACCTGGATTTGGGAACTTGCAGTTAAGATGGCAGTGGTTTCAACTTTTAAGAAACTGATCAACTGAGCTCAACTAGAAGTATAGAACCAGGATGAACAATCTCTCTGGCAATATTTGGGAAAAATAAGCAATAAACTAGCAGAAAGGGTAAATGAAACTATCATTCTGCAGATCTAATGCTGATGACAGGAATCTGATTGACAGCACTGAGACTGAAATGCTCTGCTTGGTCACAGAACAGGTACACACTAGTGCAATCTTCCTCAGACTGCCTTTGCCACTGCATTTCAACCCAGTGGGGACGATATGCAGGAACTGGGTAGTTCCGTCTATTCCTTTCCAGTTCTCAGAATCTCTGCAGAGACTGCCAACAAGGGTGTCAATTGGGATATTGTTTTTGTGGAGTGGACTGACCGCATATTTCCAGAGCAGCCACCAAAGATCCATCAAAATATCTACCTTTGCCTGCCAGGTTTGGATTTGCACCAGTGACTCAGAATGAAAGGCTCTGCTTAACTGCATTAGAGAGACGACATTAAACTGAATGATTACCCCATTCTCTAGTCGTCGATCACCAGGCACTTTTACACCATTTCTCTTTAAGCTCGGATCCTGCAGCCTCTGTCCACTCCCTAGATTAACACATACAACAATCAAGGAGAATGTAACACTTGAAATATTCGTGCTGCTTAGGGTGACCAGATATCCCAATTTGATAGGGACAGTCCCGATTTTTGGGTCTTTTTCTTATATAGGCTCTTATTACCTCCCACCCCCATCCCGATTTTTCACACTTGCTGTCTGGTCACCCTAGTGCTGCTCCCTTGACACGCAACGTTCTTTGCAAAGGAGAGGGAATACGTTTTCTTTCTGTTTAGATTCTGTGTGACTTTCTGGTTTTCACCCTACCTTTAGCAACTCTAAAATAAACTTAACTGCAGACCATGGATGTTTTACTAAACAGGCTGTTACAAGGTTATTCCCACCATTGGTGATATGGAGAATCCTACAACACATGCCTTACTTCTCTCTTCATGGAGATTAAAGCAGTCAAATGCTAAATGAAAATTAAATCGAGCACGAGGCCAGAAAAATCTACTGCATGAACTCACTCTCCTTATCTCATAAGCAAAGGGATTGACTGTTTCAACAGTAAAAGAGGACACTTCATTCTCATTAGTGGACATCTGTACTTCACATGAGCAGACAGATAAGAATTTGAAAATGGAGCCCAGTCAGCCAAAACAATAACAGAGGAAGTTTATTCTCTACTCTGGTGCAGGGATGATATATATACCTGGTGGTTTGTCTTGGCAAAAATTGAAAAGGCACAAGGTCACATTATTGTGAATGAGAAATCATCTACATGCTATTAAAAAAAATATTTAAAATCATTCAATAATCCAAGTCACTCTTCTGAACAGAGAGGCTTTTTTTTTTTTAAAAACAAGAATTCAGGTAGAAGTTTCACTCTAACACTCTCACACTAACTAGGGTGATAAATGGGGGCAGGATTTCACCACATTTAAGTCAATGGCCAACACCCACTGCCCACCTCCCTCCCCCATCACTTCACTGTGACAAGGATTTCACCCCCATGACTTTGGGGGGGGGGGCAAATCTGAGGGGAGGGTATTTTCATACGACTAACAAAAGTTTTAGTGATGTGGGTTATTTTCATCTCTAATCACAAAGGTTTTTTTTATTATGACTTAATGTCAACATTTATTTTTGAAAGGTAAGATGGTTTTAAATGGTTGTATACTACAAGGACTCAAGCCCTTAGAAGACCCAAATAAGTAGGTTCAATATTTTCTCCCTCCGTCAGCAAACATCTTAGGCAATTGTCCCTATATACTTAAAGTCAAGGGCTCACATACCATATACTATTCTGCTAACCTGAATGAATATGACAAACTCCAGGAGATGAAACCTGAAGTAGCTTGGCCCATATACAGGTAATGCCTGTATAGGGTATGATCTGGACCAACACACAGTAAACCAAAGCATTTTGGAATGCTATTTGGCTGTTGCTTTTAAATTAGTGTCACGGGAAATTGCCTAAAACACTAATACTTACCATTTGAATCTTTGGCTGGATACTTACACTTAAGGAAAAAATACTTATTTTACACTGGATCTGTCTCCAGGTTTAATTCAATCCAGTACATTTACTGGCACAAGAATTATCAGGAAGCATCTTTACCTAAAATCTTGTTCACTTCTATGGAAATGTTTACATACTAAAGACACTGAGAGGCCAAGTGCCAATATCATACCTCACCCTATGCCCCGTGTATGCTGCAGGAAGACGCCATCTTTATGCAGCATTTTGCAAACTAACATTATGCCCACTGAGAGAGCATGGTACTGGAAGACTTATTAAATGTGGCAGTGTTCTTGCTTCTATGTGGATACAGCATCTGACCATATTAAGGAAAACTACAGTCAGACAGACACACCCCTCCTCTGTTTTGAATCCTGATTAGTTTGGATTAACAACAACTATGCCCAGCCACCTAAATTGTAGAGGAAGGGTCTTATTAGATAAGTGTGGTCTAGAATAAGCTTTTCATTCTCCTTATTGCATCAATATGAAATTCCTTGAGTTTGAGATTTGCTTACCTAGTTCATATCATATTGACTTTAATGTACATAAAACACTTCTGGCAAATCAGAGATGGTACTACAAGAAATATGAAGATCAAAAAGCAAAAAAAAAAAAAAAACCACCCCCAAACCATCACTTCACATTCATTTAAAAGGAAAAATCTTAAAGGTGCTACAGGAGAGAATTCGGATGATTATGAACATTATTTTGTAAACCGAATGATATGTGCTTTTATATGCTTTATCAATTAGAATCACAAAGCAATGTTATTGTCACATTCTTGGAATGTGATAGACAAGTGCATTGCATTTGAACACCAAAACACATACAGGTTTATAAACAGCTGGAAACGGTAAAATATTACATCTTTTAAATTTGCCAAGTAATATTTACTGATTCTGTAACACAGCAGTAAAATATCCTCCAGGTAAAACCCACAGAATACAGATTATAAACAAACGGAGGCGGAAATGGGCAACTGTCACAGTAATATAATATAGCAGAAAAAAATCAGCAGATACTTCTGGGGGAATATCGAAGTCCTGTAGAGACTTTGCTACTGCCAATCTATTTAACACAGAATCCTCTCATATACCGTGATGATGTATAAAACCCATAGAGATAGAAAGTAGTTTGGCAAATATGGGTTTCTGGAGATCATACAAGAATTGGAGGGGGGTTGTGGGAGTACAAATTAAACCATCCCAATTCTGCTTGAAACTTAATAGAAGTCATATTTAGTGTATGTAGTGAGCCTAAGTTTTTTGGCAGTAGCATTCTCTTACAGGCAAAATGAAGGTCAGACCAAACAGTGCCCCCTGAGGATCCCCAGCTCTTTGACAGAGAGACTGTAGCCATCATAATACATGCAACAGTTAACCTAGTCTTAAGAATGCCTGAAATTAGTTTGTTCTTTTAAGTGAGAGAGATTTGAGCACTTCAGATCACCACATACCTGTTTCCCGGCTAGGGGGACGTTCATGGCGAAGGAAGAAACGAACCTCGTTTCTCTGGACACCAAAGTGCTGCAGAATATCCAACATCCGCTCATTATCAGCTACAGGGCGCTCTGAAAAAGCATAACGCCAATACAGTAAGACCTCTTTCACATCCCTCCAAGGCTTTTCATGACTCACATAAACACTCACCATAAACACTGTAGAGTGGGCATGAGACTATTTCTCCATGCCTTTTAAATGGCAACCAAAGGACTGGCAGGAGGCCAATCTTATGGAGAAGCTTTTGCTATCAATACCACCATGAATTAGGGTTAGTGGCCAAAAAAAGAAAGGGTGGCCAAAGAAAGGATTCTTCTTCCCTTAATTATACCAACAGATGGTGACTCACTGCTTGACTGCAGCTTTAGGCACTCAAGTTCAGGTAAAGACTTTTGGGATAAGTATTCAAGCACTATTTTTTTTAGGATATCAATAACTCAGGTCAAAATGTGCAAGCTTGTATGCTTGACACTATCTGCCTAAATCCATAATTAAAACGCCATTCAACCCTTACGAGTTGATATCAATAGAGAAAGTTTTTGAACCCCTTTAATATATTAAAATCTTCCTATAACCTTTGAATTTTAAAGGTACACATGACACAAAACTCACTATTATTGGACACTAATAATGTCTCTTCTATGCCATGTCTGGGGGGAAGGATCCTACAACAAAAGCAGTATGGACAAAAAAAAAGGCTCTGTGGTGACCAGTTCATCCATCTTTTCCTGATGTGCCCCAAGTTACTTATGCTCACTAGTAAAAGCTGTTGGGCCTAATCTTAAAACAGCGTACACCAGCCAAGCTCCACTGACTTCAGTGTAGTTATGCTGATTTACATCAGCCACTAATCTGGCACAATACCTCTGAAAGCAGAATTTGTTGCCAATTTTATTTCCTGCTAGCTCGTATGCATTTTGGATGACGCCAGGCTTAATTTTTGATGATTCTGAAAAGGCCAAACACTTAACACCTCGGATTCGTGCCTCAGAGAGAAAACAAAGGAGGAGAAGAAGGCAGCAATAGGAAGTCTGAGTTCACAGGGCAAGTATCCAAGAGGTTGCTAATTCTTCTAAATAATTTTGCTTTAAAAAGCTGTAGATTATGCATGTAGCTTTTTTTAAATTAATTTTCCCATTCCTGCTCCCCACTTCCACAACCAGAAATCAGGCCTTTTAAATACATACATACATAGTTTCAAGTCCATCATTCTTTGGCCCTTTGACTCCTACACGATTTTTAGAGTGACCAATCTTTGGCCCAGTGGAATACCTTTGTGTATGCTACTTCCATCGACCTGTTCTCTCCCTCCCTAGCATATTTTTCTCTTGCAATTTTACCACTCTTTCATGACTGGGGATTTAGAGGTGGAAAGTGCTTAGATTGACTCAGGGCCACCCAGAGGATTCAGGGGGCCTGGGGCAAAGCAATTTCGGGGGCCCCTTCCATAAAAAAAAATTACAATACTATATTTTCGTGGGGGCCCCTGCGGGGCCCGGCGCAAATTGCCCCATTTGCTCTCCTAGGAAAAATAAATCTTCTGCATCTCGGCACAAACCCAGTTTTGAGAAAACTTCTTTACAAGGTATCACTGGTTCTCAGCATCAGCTAGTGCTAAAAGGCACTAAAGCTCATTAAAAGGGTTGGACAAATATGTGCGGTGAAAACTGTTTCTGGATCGAAAACTAGGGGTTTTTAAAAAGCAGGGAAAAAAAATCACGGACAATGTCTGCTGTCCTTCAAAATTTGTTGTGGTTTTTTTAATTGAAAAGCTGAAATTAGTCTGCCATAACCTGAATATGGTTTGGGGTTTCAGAAGTGTGTGGCCAAATATCTGCTGTTTGCTGTGTTTGATTGTTTAAAGAAACAATAAAAAAATTCTGCTTAAAAAAAAAATCCAAAACTTTTGAACCACCTCAGCTTGTGACCAAATGCCTGAGCCCATCCAGTCAGATTTTTCCAGGTTTCTGATACTCTGCTGGCTTCCTTGACTCATATCTGTCTCCATAACTTTGGGTTCATTTAGGTTAGAATATGAGAACAGCCATACTGGGTCAAACCAAAGGTCCATCCAGCCCAGTATCCTGTCTACCGACAATGGACAATGCCAGGTGCCCCAGAGAGAGTAAACCTAACAGGTAATGATCAAGTGATCTCTCTTCTGCCATCCATCTCCACCCTCTGACAAACAGAGGCTAAGGACACCATTTCTTACCCATCCTGGCTAATAGCCATTAATGGTCTTAACCTCCATGTATTTATCTGTTTCCTAGAGACTGGCTCCATGGGGTCCCTCACAAACTAGAGACGGTTACTGGGGGTTTGTCTTTAGTACAGCTTATGTACATACTCCACGAACTGAGCATTTGAGCTTGTTCCAAATCTGGGATGAGCCTATGTTGTGAAAACTGAAATGCTCAAAATAGCACATGCATGTGAATGGACATAGGGTGTTAAAATTAAATTACCCCAGGGGTTCTCAAACTGGGGGTCGGGACCCCTCAGGGGGTCACGAGGTTATTACTGGGGGTCGCGAGCCATCAGCCTCCACCTCAAAGCCTGCTTTGCCTCCAGCATTTATAAGAGTGTTAAATACATATAAATTAAAAACACTTTTTTTTTTTAAAGTGTGGGGGGGTCACACTCACCGGTTTGCTATGTGAAAGGGGTCACCAGTACAAAAGTTTGAGAACCACTGAATTAACCCCCCTGGAGCCTCAGGAAATGTAAGGGGGGGGTCCCTTGGTAGGGTTGGTAAGGAGGTAGATGGTGTAGATATTGCTCTTCTCATGTGATCCCTCCCGCAGTGGCTAATTTTAAATGAAGCTACCCTCCCGTGAAATGAATCTCCCTATGGCACTGAAATTAAATATAGACTATAATTTGGCATTTGAGAAGTGAAAGGGATGGTAGCCCTAATGGAAAAGCTAACAGCTTGGCTCTTCTGCAAGCCTCAAACTGCTGAATGAGCTTTAGGGTAGGGAAGGCTGTGCCTCCCAAACAACCTGGCCCTGCCCCCATCTGACCCCCACCCACTTCCTGCCCCCCGACTGCCCGCCCCCCTCAGAATCCCTGACCCATCCTGCTCCTCGTCCCCTCACTGTCCCCCAGAGACCCCCACCCCAGGACCCCACCCCTACTCCCTATCTACCACCCGCTGAGTCCTAGACATTTCGCCGCCCCAAGCATGGCGGCATGCTGCGGGGGGCACTCTGCCGGTCCCGCAGCTCCGGTGGACCTCCCGCAGGTGTGCCTGCGGCGGGTCCGTGCATCCTGCGGCTCCACCGAAGCCGCGGGACCAGCGGACCCTCCACAGGCATGCTGCCAAAGGCACCCTGCCTGCCGCCCTCCCGGTGACCGGCAGAGCGCCCCCCGCGGCATGCCGCCCCAAGCACGCGCTTGGCGTGCTGGGGCCTGGAGCTGCCTCTGCCCCCCGTTCCCTGTCCCCTAACCTCCCCCCCCCAACCTCTGCCCCCTCCCTGTCCCCTGATTGTCGCCGAGACTCCCTGCCCCTTAGCCAACCCCAGCCCTGGCCCCTTACCCCTGGCTCCCCTCTCACCCGGAGCCTCAGCGCTTCCAGGAGCTTCGCTCTACAGAGGCAGCGTGTGTCAGGCGGGACCTGAGCCCCGCCCCACTCAGAGCCGTGTGGTCAGGGGGCGGGGCTGGGAGCTCCACACTGAGCTCAGCTCAGCTCCCGCCGCTCAGCCTGGAGCTCACAGCCCCGCCCCCTGACCACACGGCTCTGAGCGGGGCGGGGCTCAGGGGCCCCGCCGAAGCCACGCTGCAGCTGTCCGGGATGCTGCTGGATGGGCTGAGGCTCTGGGAGAGGGGAGGGGAGGAGACGGGGCCGGGGAGGGAGCCTCAGCCATGCTCGTGGGGTCCCCTGCGGAGCCTGGGGCAAATTGCCCCACTTGCCCTCCCACCTCCCCCGAGCGGCCCTGGATTAACTTAGGGTCCTCCCATCTTTGAATGTGAGCAATGATTTTTTTTAATTTAATTTAATTTTCCTAGATAAAAACCACATAAATGGTTAAGAATTATTTAAAGAATACATAAGAATAGCAGTGTTATTCAAGGCCTCATCCACACTAGGACAAAAAACAAAAAAGCTTGTGTTTACAATGCGTTAGCAATGTAAAATCCTAGCATAGACACAACAAGCTGTAGTTTTACCTCAATGTACCCAGCTGAGGTGAACTTTAGCTTAGGATTCATCTTGATAGAGCAGATCAAGGTAAGGCTACAACTTTCCTTGTCTATACTAGGCTTTTTACAACAATACTTTGTTGTATAAACAGTTTTTTTCCCCTGAGCATAGACAATGTGGAACTTCCATTATTATTTATAATGTATATATTATGGCAGCACCCAAAGGGCCCCAATCAGGATCAAGGCCCCATTGCCCTGGATGCTGTACAAACCATAGGAAAAAGACAGTCCCTGGCCTGAACAGCTTACACTCTAGAAGACAAGAGCAAATAGCGGATATAAATGATGTGATATAAACATACAAGTAAGTGTCCATGATGGAGGCAATTTTTTGTTGCTATTGTATTTAGAATCTGCTGTTTTTACATTCAAGGCAGAGATGAGGCTGAGAAGGGCAATGATTTAAGTTAGGAAGCATTTCATCTTGAATAGAGTTTTTCTTTTTTTAAGCCTAAGTCTCAGAGGTAAAATGTTAATTTTAGACAAAAGGAATTTGTGGTGTTACGCATGAATGCCCTCTTATAAAACTTAAAAAGTGAACACAGATAGAAGCCATTCAGATACTATTGTTTCACAATATAAAAAGGATTTCTTTAAATGAAAATTCCTCGGCTATGTTGAAGCCGTCTAGGAGGGAAAATATCTGGAGTCACTGTCGGAAGAGATTAGATTTACAGTATAAGCAACTAGGTCACTGTTACAGAAAAAGCAGTCTCCCAGCAGTTACTTGTCTAGACAGCTAGAAAAGCTCTTCATCTGTTAAACCCCAATGCAAAAAAGGTAATGCTGTCAGATTCACATCTTCTTAAACAAAGAATATATAAAAGGCTGATGAGGCACATTCCTAGGGAACTAGACAATACTTCGATCAGAACTGCGTAATTAAAATTAAGGATGCTGTCAACACTTCACTGGTAAATTCAAGGAACATCAAAACAGATTTTTCAAGTTCTAATAGAAATCAAACACAAACTACCCAAGGACAGGACAAAGAGGATCATTCAGAAGTCTTCTGTTTTCACTTCTTCCTCCCTTGTATCTAAAAAGACATGTAACGTACATACTCCTTCCTTTTAATTACTTTTCTTGGTAATTAAGGAAGTAGAAACAGTTTTCCTGGTCAAAACCAGTGATCTAGTAGCAGGGTATATGATGCCACCAGGGGAATCACAGTTTATTAAAGCTTGGCCTCCTGTTCCTCAAACCAAAAGAGAATGGGAGCACTGTGGAGATAGTATGTATAGCTCCTGCAGAAAGAGCCCCTTATGTCAATTTCCAGCAAATCTACTCCCCAGCACTCACAGAAGATCTAATAGGCTCCAGGAACAGAAGCCAAAACTCCCTGAACCAGAGAAAAGTTTGTTGTAACATGTGGCCAGACAAAAGAGAGGAGAAGGAAGTTATACCCAAAGAGTACCCCAGTAATTTAATTTGGACAGCCCTCATTTTTCAGGATGCACCTCAGTTTTTGTTTCTTCATCAGCTGTGGAAGAGCCTGTCTCCCCGTTTGTTTTTTTTAGTCACTTTACAGTTTTAATAACTATATTTATATAGCTGCCTGCCACTGAAAGCAATTTTTCTAAAAACTGTCTAGCTCCTAAATCTCTGCAAAATAAAGTGGACTTATTTTGCACAGCCTCATCTTAAAGGTGAAACGAGTTGAACAGCAATTTTCTCACAGGATAAAATGTGATGCACTTGAAATAATTGCAATTGGCCACCACTGGTGGCACATTAGCTGTTTTGGGTCATATATATCCCTTTCTAAATGTGTTTCTACTTCATACTGCACCAAAGCGTCTTTTTTTTTTGGCCTTACAGCATTTTCATTCATACATTAATAGATTCCAAGGCCAGAAGGGGCCATTGTGATCATCCCGTGACACCTTAGGCCATAGAATGTCTCAAAATAATTCCTAGAACAGATCTTTAAAAAAAAAAAAAAAAAAAAAAAAGAAGAAGATCTTTATTTTTAAATGGTCAGTGATGGAGAATCCACCACAACTGATTGGTTAAAAATTTACACCTTGTTTAAATTATTTGTTAGGAAACGTAATCTGAAACATGCAGATAGCTTTTACATTTGTGACCAGTAAATACTGGCTTTGTACAAAGGTAAGCAAATACTTGTGTTGAAAAACGAATACAAAATTACATTAGTAAACACAAGAGTTCCCAGAAGAATATAGGATATTAGTTCAAATTCTCCCCCCCCCAAAAAAAATTTCACTTGCCTCTCCTTACAAAAGAGGATACACCATAGATACCAGCTTTATTTTTATATGGCTTATGACCACAGCTGTACAAACAGCATTTAGACACCACAAGGATAAGTGACGCATAAAACCACACACATAGGTAATTGCTTTATTTGTTTCTGCATCTCTTCTTGGAAAGTGCATTGGTCTCTGTTATCTAGTCTTTAAAGGATCTCTCTCCAGAGTACAACAGATACAGCTAATGACTAGATTTTACAAATAAACTCTTTATGTTTTATGGCCCTGAGTCTGCAAACAGAGGGAAGACGACCCATTGTTTTTTTTAAATAAAATAATAAAAGAATGTGCTGCTTGTTTTAAAGGTTAGAAATATGAGGAACACCAAGTCTGATCTTCCCTGATTTTGCTGGAGAACCTCTTTGGGCTCTCAGAGCATGAGTATTGTTAATTCTCATGACTTAAAAATTCAACTCCCACCTTTTCATTTAACAGTCATCCTGTCTCCAAAATGTTCATGAGGCATTGGAATTACACAAACATCCAGAACATATTAAACCATCTGTTTAAAATCCCTTCCCCTGTCAGTTGCTCAGCCTTCAATCTCTAGACCCGCAGGATGCCACATTTCTCCAGTCCCCACAGAGTCTTGCATATATAGCATGTATTTCCAGTGAAGAGCTTAACAGAAAGGAAGGCAAATGGTAATCTCTTATGCTATATGTTTGTACAGTGCCTACCACAATGGGGCCTTGGCCTCTAGGTGCTATGGTAAACAACAATAAAAGCAAACTAACAAAGGATATTGAATGATCACAAAAGCTACATCTCTCATACCTGAGCCAAACCATACTTCAGCGAGGTGGCAGTCACTCTCCCCAGGCTCTTTACACAGCTCCACCACATCTCTGCAAGTGGTTTCAGGTGTAATTGGCACCTCAGTGAAGTGTTGTTCATTATTACTGAGGTACACAGTAAGAAACATCTGGAAGAGATAAAGAGAATGGCACACAGTTAGTAGAATACACAAGGTAGGTTGCATGCCACACCCATATCCTTATTATTAAGTTCATCACTCTCAGCCTAAAGCAATTGGCACCATTCACTAGTGACCACTGCACGTACGCAGTCCTAATCAAGACCACAAAAAATTCACAGAAAAATACTGAGCAAAATGAGATGCTAGGGAAGTCACTTTCTGTTTATGTAAACAGGCTACGTGTCTCGGACAATCTGTACTATATATTGCATCCCAATCCCTTTGAGATATGAGAGTTCTGGAAAAAAAAAAATCTGGAGATGCCTGTCCTTTCAGGCCAAGAGTTGAAAGATGTGAAGCATCAAAACGCTCTGTGTGTCACTCTAAGGTACCTACACACTGATTTGATGTAGAAGCAGAAACAGTCCTCTACCGTTCAGAAGTGTTCTTAACCAGGAACAACTTCCCATGAAGGAGAACAAAGGTAATTAAAGTCTGGAGAAAGATCTACTGGATAAGAAATGACAGTGGAAGCTAATATTTTCAATTTATATAGCACTTGTCACTCGAGGATCTCCTACAGATAGCACAACTCAACTTCTTATGCCCTTAAACATTCCCTGTATGCATACAAGGTTCCCTGCAAATGCAGTCAGAAGTGAAATGTGCTTCAGATCTCATTTGCCTTCCTCTCTTAGCAACTCACTGATCTTTGATTAGGATTATTAAATACGAAAAAAGTTAAACAGCTACCTGCTCCTCTTTGCTGTTATTTCTCTACCCTCTGCAATAGAAAGCTCAGATTTTTAAAAAAAAAAAATTAAGAACTATAGCCTAATTTTCAGTGAAGACTTCAGTGGGAGCTGTGGATGATCAGCATCTCTGAAAACAAGGCAATCAGTTTGTTGTTTACTACTATTTTAGAATTAAATTATAAATGTAAGAAGCTGACTCAAAAATTAAACAGGTTTATTTTGTCCCTGGAGCTACTCTGAATGTTGATTTCAACACTAGCTGAAAGACATAAACTTCCAAAATCATAAATCTGTCAAATGTCTTCACAACAGCAATTACTCTGCTTAACCAATTGAACATTTTAATTGTAGGTCTCCTAGCAAAATATGTTCCAAGTCAACAAAAAGACTGGATCTTGGAAGCCAGCCATGTTTATTCTCTCCCCCGCTTCCCCAAAGCTACGTTGAAGTCATATGGGGTAAAAGTGAACAGGCAAAGATTCTTTATAACAATAGTTTAAAGATTCAAAATATGCTGGGCCTGAACTATGACTCAAGCAAAGTACAATGGAAATGTTCATTTCCCTCTAACTTTAAAAAGAGAGCTATTACATCATGCACTTATTCAATTTTCTGAAGATACAGTAGGCCAAACTCAGGCCTGGCGTCACTGTACTCACTAGAGACAAATTTGGCCCATCATATTGAAGATTTAAAATCTGTTGAGGAAAGGATGATGAATATAGTTTAAGGTGTGCATTTGTCTGAGAAAGATCTTGTTTACTTTGTCAATGATCTTTCAAATGCCTGGGTTCCTTTCCCTCTTCCCCCCAAACAAGTAGCAGCAGCCACCATCTTATTTACCCAAAAAACTGTCCAATTAAAGATACTGGAAATACTTTAATTGACTTCAAACACTACAGTATACAATATTTCTTGTTATACAGTCACCTGGAGTGGGTATGTTGAATTGCCAGCTCCTAAACTACTAGTAACTAAACTGATGGGACTGTACCCAGTATCGACAGCCCAGTAGGTCTACAGTTCCTGGTACAGCTCCCTGAAGCAGTGACATGTGAGAAATTTCACAAGGCCTTCTGCAAGCAGTAAGAGAGCTAAAAGGAACTGAGGAAAAAGAGCTCGCAACTCCCATAATTCTTAAGGGAACTCCCATAAATACCCTGGCACCATTTCTTAGTCATTGCATCACAGTGAAAGCAAGGGAAAAAGGTATGTGGGATGAGGAACAGAAAGGAAGTGAAGGGACAAGATAGATAAAAGCAAGTAGGGAGAGTGTGTGAAATGCACAGTTGGCGATAATGAACGTGTGGTACTGAAGGAATGAGGAGAAAGGGGAAAAAAGGAAGGAAAAGTGGTGAGAGATTCCACTCATTGGTTTTAAGATGAAATTCAGGAAGTAATTCATTTCCCACACAGAGAAAGAGAGGACGTTGTGAGCCCTGAAGCCCCTTCTCCTCTCTCCTGCCCTTGGCCAGAAGCAGCTACACTTCTACCCCGATATAACGCAACCGGATATAACAGGAATTCAGATATAATGCAGTAAAGCAGCGGGGTGCCCCGGGCCCTTTAAAGGGCCACCCGAGCCCCACTGTTTTACCACATTATATCTGACTTCGTGTGGAGCCCCGGGCCCTTTAAATCACCTCCGGGGAAGCCGGTCCAGTCCGGCACGGCATACCGGCTCTTGCCGCTATGCCGTACCATATATAACACGGACCCACCTATAAGGTGGTGAGATTTTTTGGCTCCCGAGGACCATGTTATATCAGAGTAGAGGTGTAGTAAGTTCATGTTACATGCCAGCAGTGTATGCAGCCACACAGCCAAGGACTCTTGGTTGAAATGCTGAGCACTACTGGGGGCATGTTTCCATGTAGACCAGAGGTGTGTTACAGGTATGCTAAGGGGATCACACGGTGGTTAGCATTCCATATTTATCTAATGTGGATCTAATGTGGCCTTATCATGACTCTTTGTGCAGTTTATGGGAAAGTGCCAATGACGTGTCAATGGCAGTTAGGGGGCAAATCTATTCTCTCCCATAGATTCTATTTAAAGCTTTCAAATTGAAGTTTTGAAGTTCAATTTTAAATTTACAACAATGCTCAATGACAAAACTCTAAACACACATTTATACACACTATTTTAAGGAGAGTTTGGAGGTGGGAAGTGACATTCCACCAGGCAGCGCTACCATGTAATCACAGACACAGAACCAGAAACAGTTTTGTTTTCCTTAAACTCGGCCAGCTTTGCAGCTGCAGTGAAAACCTGGAGTTTTACAGGAATGTACAATACACCACCTTTTGTAGCATTAGCCTATGACTGCCCCCACCACTTCACACTTAAAATGACTGCACATAACTATCTCCCAGTTCCTGTGTATCTGCAAAACGTGCTGCATCTGGGGACATTTGTTTTCAGTGATTCACTTTCAGCTGGGAATGTTTTTCATTAAAACGAGTATAATCATAGGTATTATATGGAACCTCAGACAGCCAACCTAATAAAAGATTATTCACTCCTCAAATGAGCATAACTAACTCCCACTGCTAATCTTGAGGTTTACATACACACACAGGCAACTGTTCAGAAAGGATCACAAGTTGCCATCTATACCCTGAAAATCCCAGATAAACTAAACTACTTGACCAGGGTGTCCAGCCTCCCTTAGTGATGACTATGTCCAGAATATTTGTATTAAATAACAAACTGAAAGTGTATTCCCAGAGTGACAAAGTAATTAACTGAAGTGTTTGGATCAGCCCCAAGGATGTGGCAGGGGGCATGGCCTACCCAACTATCTGCTGTTCTGATGTGAGCCACCCCTTCCCTGCGGCTGCTATTCAGCAGCTGCCACACAAGCCACCTACTAGATCACAGAGGAGGGAAGCGAAAGCAGCATTGGCTGCTCCGATTGCCTGGTAGGCTGTATAAACTCCAGAAAGAGCAGGGTAAGAGCTTGCCTGGCTCTGCCTGAGCCTAAAGAGAGTATCTAGCAAAGTCAGCTGTCCTCCCTATCACTGCAACCTACAACAGCACAGAACAGGGGAAGGGCGAAGCTAAGAATCAGAAACCTTTTATAGCTCCCTGATTCACTGCTTTGGCATGGGTTATAGTAGCCTGGTGGCTGCTCTAACTTGCACAAGCTGGCAAGGCTTCCCAAGAGACCACATACCAGCAGGGGATAGCTGACATGCAGCGTGCACCAGCCACTCTCCCAACCCAACTCTTGACATGCTGCTCCATATCCTAGCGTGGCCCCTAGTCAAAAGCTGAGGGGAGAGAGGCATGGGAGTGGAGTAAACTGGCACCATATCCACTGGGGAATCCACAGCAAAGGATGTTTGGGTGCTCTGCACAACTTAATTGGCATAAATGGACCATAAGAGGCCAGAGAGCCTGCCCCAAAGTATTGACTGTAGTCCTTGACCTTCTTGAAATATGTTTGGCCCCAAAACTCAAGAGACTGGACACCACCTCTCTAAATGGGCATGAGTTACTATGACAAAAGAAAAGCAACTTGTAACAAGTAAACCAAACCAGTCTGAAGAAGTGGAGGAGAACAGTCAGATCCTCAAATGCTATTACAGACAATATCCAATTAGGCTGAAAGCTCTGACAATTGCAAGAAACTCTGTGCCAAGTTTAATCTTGTTTCACCTTTTGGGGACTGATTTTTCAGAAGTGTTGACCCTCCAAAACTCCAACTGAAGTCAACGGGAGCTCCAGGTGCTGGGCCTCACTGAACATCAGGCTCTGAAATTCTCTGTTTTGCTAATATCCTCCACTGGGATAAAGATACGTTACTTCTGGATGTGTCTTGCCGTTCAATTTCTAGTTTGTTTGGACACCTAAAGACAGTCTTCCCACAGATATCCATTTAAATATGGGGGAAATGTGTTCTGGTCACTAGTGGGGACCGGATCAACTATGCTCAATACGTGGTGGCAGGTATTAAAAAGGACAGATCATGAACACTTTGCCTTGTCTACACCAGTGTCTAAGATGTGTAGAATCATGATGGGTCAGATGCCAAAAAAATCATCTAATTTTCTAGCATAGACAGGACCTCCGTGGACTTGCGTGTACAGAGTGTTATTTGCCATTTATTTTGTTCTACACCTTGGACAATCATGTCTGAATATTTTCCTTTGTTTTTTGTGACTGATAAAGGGGTTTTAAAATGTAAAAGTGTTGGATCCCACCAATGTAGCTCGTGGCATATTCACCAGACACTGGAGATGGGCGGTAGATCTAGCAATGCAGGATCCTGCACGGTTTACCATACATTTCAGCTGACAGTATTGTCCAGCCTAGAAAATAAGCTTTGCAATTACGGAACCTCCAGCAAAGGAGACACTTTAATCTGATGCACCAAGGACACTGGAGGGAACATGTGCAGTTTCACTTCAGCCAGAGACCATTTTTCGAGCAGGTATACATATCTTTAGAAATGCAAATGAAATGCACAACCCACAAGTGTTGAAATGGCAAAGCAAAAGTAAATATTTATAAAGAAGAACATTTCACATCTCTACAAAAGAATGGACCAGATTCAGAGGCAAATCTAAGGGAATCCAAATTGGTGTAAATTACACCTTCTAGTCCCCTCATCATGAGTTGCAGCATTTGATTCCAATCCACGTAATTTACACATCATCTCTGTATATAACCCACTAAGTTTGACTCATAACACCCACTCAAGAGGCCGGAAAGGGAGGTAGTGTGGCAGGACAAGCAATTAGAAAAAAAGGATGTAAGAAGGTATACATTAAACCAGGCCACACCCTACTTTAAAATTTCACCCTCTTCTGTCTCATCAGCATGCAAGTTACACCCACATAAACTTCCTGGGATTCACCTCTGAATCCCACCCCCCCTTTTTTTTTTTTTTAAATTCAGTGACAGTATCATTTCTGACAAGTTCTTTTATACACCTCTACCTCGATATAACGCTGTCCTCGGGAGCCAAAAGAATCTTACCACGTTATAGGTGAAACCGCATTATATCGAACTTGCTTTGATCCACCAGAGTGCGGAGCCCTGCCCTCCGGAACACTGGCTTGCCGTATTATATCAGAATTTGTGTTATATCGGGTTGTGTTATGTCAGGGAAGAGGTATATATAGTTTAATACAGCACATATACTTCTTCCCAGCTCTCAACGTTTGTGGATAACTATTTTTATTTCTTAAAAAAAAGTTGCTGAGCTCTGCTTAAATGCAGATCTACATGCCCACAAAGGGCTTTAACAACAGCTCTGTCACTTTAAAGAACAGAATCAGTTTTCCTAAGTGCTATTAAGCCAAAGTTCAAGTAGCTGAGGAGATATTTGCAGTATGCAGTTTATTGGCCATTCACCTGAGCAGATATGATGGTATGCTGAGAACCAGCTGTGTTTTCCTGTGTCAGAGGATATTACTATAATGATTAAAGTGTACTGGAGAAACTAAGGGAAAAAGAAATACACTTGGCTAAGAGATGGACCATTGGTCTGACCCACCAATTTTAAGGGCCTGGGTTTTCCTTCCTTTACGCTCTCAAAAAAAAAAAAAGATGGTGGCAAAAATCTTCAAATTTGTAAAGTTGTTCCATCACATAATTTCACATCAATATTTTAAATTAAATCTTCAGTTATACCAAATACTTTAAATCCTTAAGTGCATGTGTTGACTGGAAAACTCAATTACTATGCAGCTTCTCTGACAGCACGGATTAGGTAATTCCTTAAACTAACCTACGTAAAAAGGACAGTCTGTACTTTCCCACAGGTTCTAGTCAAAGCTCTTATGCATAAACTTTGAAGTTCGGCCTTTAATTAGCAGCAACCCTTTGAGAGACACACACACACAGTTCATTAAGGGCCTTAAATTCCCTACATAAATAATGTTTGCAGCATTGTTGTAGATATGATGGTCTCAGATAATGAAAGAGAAAAGGTGGGTATGGCAATATCTTTTGTTGGACCCACTTGTGTTGGTGAAAGAGACCAGCTTGAGACATAAATATGTTACTTCTGGATGGGTCTTGCAATTCAATTTCTTGTCTATTTGGACACCTAAAAACAGTTTCCTCCTGCAGATATCCATTCAAGAGCGGGGGAATCTGTTTTGGTCCCTGGTGGGGACAGGAACAACCATGCTCAACATGTGGTGGCTTTTGAGCTTGTCTCTTTCACCAACACAAGTTGATCCAAGAAAAAGATCTCACCCACCTGATCTAGCTACAAAATAAAAATAATGAAATTCAGGGTTAACCCTTTAACCTAACCCCGTTCTGCCCAGGTATAATGCAGCACAAATGGTATAAGAGGCAATAACACTCTCCACTTACATAGCACCTATCATCTAAGCACTTTACAAACAATAAGCCTCAACACAAATAGGCAAGTAAGTAATCTGGTCATTTTACAGATGGGAAAACTGAGGCACACAACTAATTGGCAGAGATACAAGAACCCAGTAGACCCATGAGAACACTACCTCTATAAAAAGCATGAACTATTTTCATATTGTGAATGAGTCTGTGAGTGATGTCATTTCAGCATTCAACTCTGAGGTTTTTCTGTTTTATGAGTTTAAGACACACCCTTAACTTTAATATTCTTAAAGCACAAAAAGCTAGTTTTAATTCCCTAGATATTTATAGCAGTGCTAGGAAATAGTGTTGGAGAGACATTTCACGGTACACAGTTTAATGTCCCATCAAAATGAGATAGATAAATGAAATTCTTCAGATTAATAGTGACGTGTAATAGAATCAAATTTTCAGCACTGTTTGTATTGTATCTAAATTAGACAGCAAGCTCTTCAAGGCAGACACCTCCTCTTCCCCCATTGATTCCATGCACAGTGAGAATGTATAAGAACATTTTAGCTGTATACTAGAAAGCCATTATTTCAGAGGTGCAGTAGCTGCTTTTAAAACACTGTGTGGGAGGTGGAAGAATTACAAGAGCCAGATTCATATCTGGAATTAAATAAATGGTAACAGAGTTATTTTCAGTTAGAGTACAAAAAACAAACAGTAACATATAATGTTTTAGGGCGAATAAGAACACTAGCTATTAAATTGAAAAAGCAATTTGTAGGAGAGAAATATATAGATGTAATACTTCCAGGCAGAGACCTTGCATCCAAAGTTTCAGCCGGAGTGAGTTTTTACAAATAAGTAAAAGCTCATTTATAAACAAGTCCTGGATCTTACCTAGCCCTGGAAAACACAAACACTGATGCTTCATCTTCACAAGCCAGCCATGAAGAAATGAGCTATTAAAATGTTTCACATTTCTGCTGACTTGACTGCAACTTTCTAAACAAAAGGCAGCTGGCACAATGGCAGGTTTTTTATATTCTGATCAACAGAATTCCACACTGGTACGTAGTTCTAGCTCTCGATTTAACAGGAGAGAGGCAGCATCTAAAAGTTGTTTCACCAAGTTTGTATCAGTAACAAAAATGATTCCTTTCATATCAAGTTCTTCAGAACATCTATCTGGTCTTCAATAGCCAGCCTGTTCAGACTCTGTATTTAGAGGTTAAGGTAAACAAGAGGTTACATAATAGCCTTCCTAGAAGAAACACACATGATCCTGGCTCCTTTCATATTCAGCAGTTCACTTTAATAAGGTAAGACGCAACAGAAGTGTACAGATAAGTTTAATATTTACCTACAGCCACGCTCGATACAAAGTATGATCCTTCCTTCTCAGCCACTGCGCACAGAGCTCAGTTTATATTGCAGTGGCACTTAGCCATAACTATGAGAAAGGAAGTTACGATGCAAGGTAGGAGTGGTACAGTAGGAAGTACTGTATAATTGTTAAGGTTATTCTGGTTCTAAATAAAGGACAGCCCTTCTTCCTTTTAATTGTATCGCAGGAGAATACAAGACTCTTTACTGTGTCTTCTGGATTAAAGGTTGTCTCCATTCTCTAAATTAGGTTAAAGATAATTTACACAACACACACAGAAATTCTCACTGAGGAGATACGCGTTTCATTTTCAGAGAGATAAAACAACTTGTTTTCTATAAATATAGGGAAACAGTTAAGAGGAAGCTTTTTTAAGGGTCGAGAACAGTGACACCACCACAAGACAGAGAAAAAGTACACAATGAAAACTGATTTTTGCTATTTTAAGTTTTTTCTTCCCCCACATCAGCGACACTGAGAAGTATCTGGAGACTATGCGACCAAAACCCAGGGACTTATTTTCCCTATCAAAATACAGTTATAATCGGAACACAATGACGCTAGGTTTGGCTGCACCCCTCCTACTTCACAGATGACAATTTCCATATTCCAGCAGATTTTTTGTGAGATCTCGTCTGTCTATACATCTGAACAGAAGCGAAGCATAATTATAGCTTAGATAACTACCTTCATTACAAGCTTTTTTTTTCTGAATCATCTAATTTGGCCATATTAAATTTTCTGAAGTTTGTCAGTCTAGAATTGTTTAAATCTGTTCCCAGTTTGATGCTGTTTACTTGTGCTGCCAGGAAGGACAAGAGGGAGGAATCCATTAAAGGGCCATTTACCAAAGCTGTAGTCAAAACTTTGAGCTACCCTACTCAGATCAAATATGAGCACTGAGATGCATGTGACCAAGCATAACAGAGAAAGGCATTCTTCCTTTTGTTGTCAGCTCTTGAACTGAGCAATTTACAAGAATCTTGATCTCAGAAGCACTCAATTATGGTTATTAAAAACATATTCTATTAGTTTATGTACAACAGAACATGCAGGCCAGACTTTCCATAAGCAGGACATTAGGAAAAGAGCAGTTCAAATAAAACGTCAAACATTAACATTTTGCCTTGGTACTCACTGAGAGTATTTAGCCAAAAGTTATACCTACATAAATGTGGGACCTCAGTTTTATATCTGAATTTACAACCAAGCATGCCTTGGATCAAGGGTATCTTTTAAGGTTGGCTATATTTTCAGACCACCGACATCCATAATATCAGTACTGAAAGCCAGATGGTTTGTAACTGTTTCAAAGCACTTTTTTAGAAATGTTTTATTTTCAGATTTTAAGAGTTACACTGGCTATATGATACAGAGAATAAGGGTCTGTCTATATGCAGGTTTTGTAATGGTTGAAATAAATTGGTAGAAAGAGTGATCTAGTTAAATTAATGTAATCCCCTACATCCCCTGGATGCAGTTATACTGGCATAAAAAGGTCTTATATTGCTATAGTTTGTTTCAATGAAATTGTAGATCAACATAAAACTGTAGCCACACTAGGGGGCTGAACCAATTTAAATCAGTAGAAAAACGAATTTAATCAGTTAAATCAGTGCAAAAAAACCTGGGTGTAAACAGACCCTAATGTGTTCCTCAGATTGTATAAGAGAACATACAACTCTTTTCACAATGACATCTATACTCGGAACTCCCTTCCTGCACATATTCCCCAGGTGTCCACTAACCACTTCTGCATGGCCTCTCAGTGACAACTAGTCAGCCATTTTGTATTGTTAACACTTAACAAAAACCTAACTAAAACGGATGGCATGAAGGTTTGATCTTCAGCCACTGATTGAACAGTACAGTCTGTCTAAATAAAAGCTCAATCCTCCTGCTGAAGTCAATGAAAGACAGATCAGGCCTTTGGATCATATGCCCCTTCTGGCAGACACTACATTGCTCAACCCAGTCTGTGTTCAGTCCTAGCACACAGTCAGGGTTCAAAGAGCAATTAATACACTTTTCATCCATACAAACTCAATACCCCCCATTTCTAAAAATAGATTAGATACTTCTATTTTAGAGTGTAGTAACCTACTCAACACAAGCAAAGAAGTTTGCAGATGCCTCTCTCCTCCCTCCAGGAACAGAAGATGACATCTTAAGCATAATGAATGGGGTTATGAACGCAACAGCCATAAGCCTGAACGGTCTTCTTTTTCTCTGCTCACATCAAACCCATAAGGAATCTTTGTATTTATTTATTTATTTTAAACTGTTCCTGAAGCTCAACTGCCATGCCACTCCACCTGGAATCAGCAGTGCTGTTATGTCAGCAGCCTTCCCGGGTGGCAATAGGCCAGAAGAAAGGCTTTCAAAGAGTTCCTGTGGGATGCTATTGTAAAAAACTCAATGGTTCTCACTGGCCTTTCAACGCACACGTGTTTCCGCAATGAAAAAAGGAGCTAAATGTTTCTCAGCGTCCATAGCAAATGAATAAGGTTCTATACCAGCTGTGATCTGTACATAAACTTTCTTTCAGGTGGCCCAGTGGTGAGATGACAGCACATTTAACCCACGCTACTTCTGAGGAGACCAGACTATCATGGAGAGGTGGCAGCAGCTGCACCACACACACTTGGCTATTTGCTGGCTAATTGATGTCAGTGATACTTTAAACCCCCTGCAGTATTTACTCTCCTCTTTTCCACCTCACACTTAGAAATCACACTGATAAGAAAAGATGACTTATGCTTATGCCTCAACCAACAGAAATACCCATAATCCAAAGCCACACTTAACTCTAGTCCATAAATCATAGCAAGGTCAGGTGATTATGGGGAAAGATTTCCCCAGATCAGGTGAATTTATCACCTGTTTCTAATGCTAGTAGCATAAGCCTACTGTTAAATGTTGAGGGTTTTTTTTAAGTCTAATCCTTTCACTTAAACCTAAACAACTGCAGCAAGAGTCATATGGGAGATAGTACTGGGCTTGTAAGACTAGAATGTGTAGCAAATCAATTCTCATTTACAAAAACAAAGATTCAGGGTGCAACTCTAGCCCCACGATGGCAATTGGAGCAGAATAAGGCCAATGCTGAGTACGTCTGAAAAATCCCACTTTTAATGTTTAAAACACACTACTTACCTACACAATGAATAGTAAGGTCCTAAAGTCTCTGTTAGTCTCACCTCCCTGAACTACAGTGAAGCACACAACCCCTTCCAAAACTCACAGTTCAGCTATATTTAAAAAAAAAAAGTTTAAATGTTTTAGAACATAGAAGAAATCAGACCATTTACCAGAGCACTGGACAGGAAATCAGGAGACCACAGTTCTCTTTCCAAGCTCTACCAGTGACATGTTTCGTGACAATGGGGAAGACACAATTTGAATTTTTGTAAATATACTAATTAATTTTTCATTGGAGCACCCTTTAAATAGATTGTTTAGGATTCTTTAATGTCACGTCAAACAAAAAAAAAAAACCCACACAAATAGTATGGGTTTTCCTGCTGCTTTCTTTACTCTTGAGGGCATTTTGGACCAAAACATTAACAATTCTGCACACAATGTTTTAAAATTCTGCAAATTTTATTTGTCAAATAAATATGGAGGCTCCAGCACGGCATTGGGGAGCACAGGCCACTGGCTACACAGAGGTGGGAGATCATTGTGCAGCTCCCCTCCCCGGGACATGACTCAGCAGTGAGGCTGCACTCAACCCTGACACAGCACAAGGAGTGGGCCTGCCCCAGAAACACCCCAGGGCCCTGCCCCTCTAATCCAGGTGCACCAGGTAGGTTCAGAAAGGCAGGATCCAAGTGTGGAGGGGCTTAGTGTGGGGGGGATCCAGGTGTGGGTTGAGATGGTTCTGCATGGGGCAATCTGGGTGCAGGCAACTCAGTGGGGGATCCGGATGCACAGGAGCTTATTGGGGGTGTTCTGGGTGCAACAGTAATGTGACTCTGAAGGGGGAGTCTGGGTGTGGGAGGCTCAGTGGTGGTGGGGGGTCCAGATACTGCAGGGGGTGGGGATCCAGATACAGCTGGTTGGGGCTCAGTGGGGTGGGGATCCAGGTGCGGGGTGGCTCATCGGGGTGGTCCAGATGCAGGGGGAGTGGAGGCTCATCATCATGAGGGTCTGGATGCATGGGGGTTTGGCAGATGAGGGAGCAGCTCCCTGCACAGGGATCCCTCCCCCTGCAGCTGAGGAGCAATGGGTGCAGAAAGGAGGGCAGGAGAGGGGTTGCAGAGCTTCCTGCAGCTGGGGGAGAAATCTGGAGGTGGGTCTGACCTGGCCCCAGATGCCATGCAGGGGAAAAAAAAAGTCCTGTCCTGCTGAGCCAAGACTAGCAGCTTAGCCTAGTGCAGGGGCAGAAGCCACCAGCCAGGTCTTCCCCAGTCCTGCCTCCTGCCCCACAGTGAGATTTACCTCTCTTCTGGCTGCCCTGGGCACCTAAAACATACTGCTGGGGAGGGTCAAATAACCACTCTTGTGGCTTCCCTTTGCTTCCCCATCAAAAAGTCATTTTTCTGCGGGGAAGCAAAGAAATCTGCAGGGAACAAATTCTGCACATGCGCAGTGGTGCAGAATTCCCCCAGGAGTATTTCTTGTTATTTTAATGTGTCTTTTGGACCTGAGAGCAAAACTTCTCCTCTCTTTCCTTTCTCTGAGCAAAGCCTGCTTGTTGCCCGTTCTTTCAGTTTCAGCTCTGCTTTTACTGGTACAGGTGAACACCTCCTTCTGGGGCATGGGAAGGGGTGGGCATGATCAACAAACCAACGAAACTGACAGACACAAGGAGCTGTCAAATACACAATGCAAACAAACTAAAAGATTTCTCTAATCTTTCAATTATAATGATGTTAGACACCATTTGTAACAATAGGTACAAAGTTTTCATATGGAAGTGGGATTTTCAAATTGACAGCACCCTCTAAAGGTCTCCACCTCAGCTGCACCACCTGTAAAGTGATGATAGTACTTACTCCGCTCTCCCCCTTAACAAAGGGCTTTGAGATCTTCAGATTAAGACATCCTTAGAGCTAATTATACTACTTTCATATCCTCTCTTCACCAAAATGGCCTTGTCAAGAGTGGCACAGTAATGAAGTGCAGCTAGTGAAAATTTTTTAAAAAACACAAGGATTGTTTCACAGTGTAATGATGTTGAGAACCTCCACCCCCCAAGGTAAAAACAGAGGGAATGGAGTGACAAAGAAATGTGTTACAAACAAACAAAGCTCATTTGATAATATCTCTGTAAAGAAACACAACCTCATTACTTAAACACAGTAGATACCCTGGCACCAAGAAACTGACAGATAATTCCAGAAACTCTCCCTTAAAACTCAGCTCAAGAGAACTGTTAGCTTTAGCTTTGCACTACTACAGCAAAACAGAGTAAGAGTCTGAATTTAGATATAAAATTGTGTGCTTAGTAGTTACCCTCACAGAATTGAAGAATCAAGGCTGAAGAAAAATTCTTGACTTACTTGATAAAAATCAAGATGTGCTATTTTAAATGGATCTCAAAGTATCAGAACTAGCTACAAGATTAAATGTCTTAAAGAAGGAGCATAAGGGGAGCACTCAGTAGAAAGCTGATCTGAAACCTCTTTTCAGCCCCACCCAGTCAGTCAGGGTTCAAATCTGCTGAGGCATAGTCCAGAGCACAACGGGCTCAAGGTTCCCCTAGCATCCGTATATCAAACAACCACAAAACCCTGATCAAGTGTGCGTGGAGAAGATACGATTATTTCAGACAATGACATTTAATGACACTTGTGTGACACAAAAATGAAACTGACATACCAACTGGGACACTTGTGTATGACTCCCAGGAGCAGGAGTCAGGAGATGAGCGCTCCATTCCCACCTCTTCCACTGACCTGCTGAATGATCTTGGGCAAGTCACTTAGCTCCTCTATCTTAAGTTTCCCTTTATACAACTCCTTGATCCACAGCAAAGAGTGCTAAATAAAAAAAGATATTGTAGCAACTAACAACTCAAAGAACTGCACCAAACAACTCAAAACATTAATATATCAGAAGCTTTTCAAGCCTTTGGATGTGAGAGCATCCCTATTATTTACTCCATTTCAGACACGATACAGTATAATCTAACTGGATCTCTCCCACAGCAGCTTTTCCACATCAGTTTAATGTTAATCAAAACCAGTTGTTTTTTTTTGTTGTTTTTTTTTTTTAAGTGCCTAGTAACTGTTTTAAAACACTGCAGGAAGAGCAGGCTAAATCCACTCATGTATGTTTTATTCTCATAAAATTGATAAGTATTAAAACTGAGACAACAACAACAAAATAAGATAAAGGAAAATTTTCTCTTCCTTCTTAAATGGCTCCCACAACACACTTACCTCAGCGTAGTTTTGTCACCTACACACATAACTCTCTATCAAAAAGGATCTCTTCATGCTAATCAATGTTCGAGCATGTACGGTGGGTGGTTCTGTAATGCAGAACAAATGGATACAGAAGTATCTACTCAAATACCTGGCATGCCTACCTCAGGCTGATAAAAATAGAAGAGGAAGTGAGGAGTGGTATCCAGTTACCACATAAAGAAAACATTCTTGATACTAACATCACTTAAAACAGAAACTGGAGATTTCTAAACATGTGCAAAACTGGCTTTGCACTAAACATTACTGTAGCACTATTAGTAACTATGAAACAAGTGGTGATGTCATTGGTGTGACTAATTTTAAACTGATTACAGGACTAATAGCAAGAACAAAAATATCAGTGATTAACAACAGCAAGATGGGAATTGGTTTCTACCTTTTAACATTTCTGGTAACAAGCAATCTTCATCGATTACAGCAAGAGCATTTATTTGCCTAAAATTCTCATCCAAGTGACAGAATTAGCTATCCCACACCATCTGCAATTGTTATTCATTTCTCCCACATTCAAAAAGTTTGGAATTTCCTCAAAACAGTTTAGCAACAGTGGCTAAAAGCATCATATAAAAATATGACTATTTCACATGATACCAAAGAACTCTGATGACCTTTATACACTATACTATCTTGAAGTCAAACAAAAGGCCCTGTTTCAAGCTCCTTATTCATTTCTTACTGAACTTATTAGGAGTTATGCCTGAGTAAGAGTTTTAGCTGAGTAAAAAGTAAGCAACAAGAGTTAAAAACAGGGCTTTAAGACAGTAATGCTGTGAAAGAGCAGGATGGCTTGATGTGCTCGTGACCACATGAATGTGAGCACCTTCCAGCTTCTGAAGTATTAAATAACCCTCTCTTTGATACTAGAGCTGACATTTGTGTACATTCCCAGGGTAACAAAGGAACCCTCCAACCTCTTCCCCAGGGAGGTCACAGATGTGAGGAAATAAAGTTACTCCTCTTCCCCTGATGCTATAAAGGCCAAGCCAAGAAAGTCACTCTAAGCAAGTCATTTTTACAGTGCGTCCCACCTCCTTATTCACAGGGCCTCCCTTTGAAAGGGACAAGACCCTGCCCTATTGAACACGCTCAGCAAGTTCAGTGACATGCATTGTGGGGGCAAGGAGATCTCCCAGGCAGATTGCTAACAAGGAGAGCTGGTAAACAAACCCAGAAAGCATTTTAAAGCCAACTTATTATCATAATTAATTTGAAATGAACACTGGGCACACTGCCACTTTAAGACACCAGAATGAGGATAAATGAACAAATGTTATCTCCATTGTACCTGCCTCTATTAAAATTCCGTTAACCTCCATGCAAATTAATCTAGCATACAACTCTTCAGACAGGCCCTTCATTAATAAAGCGGAGATCCCATCTGGCAACAGCCACAGGGGAAAGGAAATGTTTTATATGAAGTGTCCAACCCCACCTGTCCCCATCTGATCCTGACCCATGCAACAGTAACAACAGGAAACCCACAAGGCACTCACAGCCTGAATGAATTACTGATGAATAGACCGATCATGAGCAAAAACCATAATAAGTGATTTCCCAGGACTTCCACAGACTGATCTAGTGTGAAAAAAAAAATGACAGATCATTTGTGATGAAAGCGCTTAAAGAAACTGACATACTGAACAAATTGTACTGTACTACAAAATACAGATTTCAGGTGAATATTTTCTGGGAGAATGGGGTTGTTTGTAAAGAGGGACAACATAGAAATAAAATTTATTTCAAAATCATTTCACAAACTAATAGGAAGCTATTGATCAACGGACAAAAAAAGCCCATTGTTTTAACAAAAAACCGCTGAACTATAGGTGTACAGGAAACATTATTTACTGCCATGATTCACAGTAACAAATCACAACAACTCATGGTCTGTAAAATGCCACACGCACCCAATGTACTGTAGGGAAAGAAGACCAGCAAAACATGTTCTCAGAATTATTCAGCATTCTATGCAGAGTATCCCTGAAATTAAGACCCTGAATACCATGTATTAAATTATTTTATGAAATAATATTTGGTAACACCACTAAGTGACTTGCATTAGCTAAAATGTCCAGAATTATATTTAATAGTGATCCAATGTATACCAAGCCCTTAAACAAATTAGGAACATAGCTCCTGCCTTGGGGTGCTTACAAGGCAATCAAATTCACACTAAAGTCAACTGGGTGTCACAAACACAGAGGTCTGGCTGCGTGGATCCCGTTGCAGGACTGGAGCCTAAATAAGCAACACACAAATGAAGGAAGGTGGTTCAGGGTCAACAAAAACAACTGTTTATCTGCATCAGACAGACATTTTTCCTTATCTAACATTAAGGTAGTGAATACTGACTGAAGATGCAGGTCTATGCTTAAAATGCAAAGTATTAAAATGGGTCTCTAAATCCCAAGTAGTTAAAACCAGATTTTCTCATAATATCCTTGAGGGAAGTATTTTAGTCAAAGAAAACGGCACTAGATGGACCACTGATCTGATCCATTGAATAGTAATATAGGAACTGGCACACTGGAACATCCAAGGGGCTCTTGAATGTTTATTTCTTTAGAGTGCTCTAACCACCACGCTATGACATACTCTGTAGTGACATGCTCAGTCTCTCCTGTTGAAGATGCTCCATTGTGGATAAATAATTAAAGAGTTATTTGGCGAGAGTGAGAATGACTCTGTAACCAAGGTGGAGGCCCTAACCACTAGGAAGTAGGCGATGCAGGGTCTCATCCTCCTGCTCCAAAGACTTTATTTAAACACACTAGAACAGCTTCAACAGGAGAGACTGAGGGAAATCTACATCAAGAAATCCCATAGCCCAGAGGTTAGAACACTCTGAAAAGTACAGGAGACCCTGTTCAAATCCTTTGTCCCCCTCACTCAGAGTGGGGAATTGAACCCTTGGCTCCCATGTCCCACGTATGTGCTCTAACCACTGGACTAAAACTAACAAGGCAGGCAGTGGCATTGCCTTCTCTGTGCACCACCACCTCTTCCTCCTCCTCTATTTTGCACTGAATGAGGCAGGCACTGGGCTCATTCTCACAGAAACAATTTTGGCTCCTAAGCAGGAGAGGGATTCCCAGCTGTAGATCACAGGCGCCCCTGCTGCAACCCAGACTTAGGCACTTATCTCCAGGAAAAGGGTAGGCATTTGGACACACTCTTCTCATTGGCATCTCCCACTGGCTAGCTTAGCCAACTCCCCACCTAGTGTGCTGGCTTCTGAGAGCACTTCCTAGGCACCTCTCTCCTCCATTTATCGCATAGGGAGCCTAGCACCTAACTCGAGATTGTGGATCAGCATTGTTTCTGCGATTGCCTGGGTGCCTAAATTTTGGGCACTGCAATGCTCTGCATCACACCTAAGCCCATTTGTAGATCCAGACCTTAGAGCGATTACAAGCAACAAGGATTTCAGACTGAATTGAAGCCTCTGCCTGTAACACAGTCTCTGCATTAGCTCCATCTGTGAAACCTCCCACCCTTTCAGCGAAGCTATTTATCCAGCATACATAATGACGCAAATTATTTCCTAACATCTACTCATCTTTATGGTAACAATGCAAAACACGTAAAGGGGACCAATTATGTTGCTGAAAGATATGCTATTTTAGAAAATGTGCCAGCTCCTCATCGCAACAAAACAGCACAAATCGCACTCCATCTGTTGAAGGCTTGTGGAAAGGTGAGAATTTTATGTGGCTCATTTAATTCTCTGACTTTAACCCTGTCACTACTTCTGCATGCATTACTAAGGTGCCATCAGTTTACCGATACACAGAGGTAATTCATTACTCTCTTGCAGAATTTAACAACACTCTCCTGTTATATGGTTACAAACAGCAACTTAGTTGCTACACATCATCACTGCAAGAAAGACTTCAGTTGTAATGCTCCTTGGTAACCATAGTTACTCTACTATTTAACACCATATGTATGCATTGCACTGGGTGGGGCAAGAGAGTATGAGACTGGTGCCAGGGGGTCGGTTGGATTGTTTTATTGGGGAAGGAAGAGATAAGATAGGGAAGAAGCAGAGGAAAATATAAAAGCTACCACAAAACGGGGGGGGGGGGGGGAAGAGAATTGGAAGATGTTTAAGGACCACCTTCCTATTCCTCATTCAGCAGCATGAATTAAGATATTTATGCCCATAAAACAGTCCCACCATCACTCCAGGAAGGAGACCGCTCTCCTAAAGTGTCAAGCATGGTATATTTTGGTTCAATGTCATTCCTAGTTGCTATACATTTGGTTAGAGTATTATTTAATATTGGTCTTTCAGCCAGACTCCAAAAATCTCATCATTTGAATATGATTTTTGCAGATACAAAACAGTGTTAATCATCAAAAGAGGGTGATTGGGTAAAAGAAACTGCAAAAAAAAAAAAAGTGCAAGAAATTGTTTTAAGGCTTACTATTATCTATGTTCCCAAGTGTTTTTAGCACTACTTGGGCTCCAGTTCATATCCATTCAGACTGTGTTTACTACAGAGGAGATTTTCAAGGGGCTGTTTAGGCACCAACGCCCAGTGGGCAGCTAACTGCTCTTTGTGCCTTTTAAAAATCTCCTCCTACATCCCCCAATTAATGTAATTATTAGAAATGAGAGCCTGTAGAGCAACAAAATACATTAGAACCTTTAAAAATGCTGAGTTCTAAATCCACTGTATTTGCTCTCTAATATTAAGCCACTTAACCCATTCTAATTTAGACTGATCCATTACTTTATGTAGTAAACACAGTATGGTAACAGTTGCAGCGATCCCTTTATTTTATTAATTAAAAACAGAATGATCGAGATTTGAGTGATCATGCAATGGAAGTCTGAGCACCTACAGCAATTCATGCACTGGCACTTGTCTCAACCAACTACTGAAAGGACAGACAGAAGAAGATTTGAAATGGAGGTGGCATTCAAATAAAGGAACAGAATTGTTTGGGGATACTTTGGGATGATCTTCAGAGACAGGTGGTTAGCTGAGAAGGGTAGTCTCTTGTACAGATTTACTATCTGGTGACAGAATGTTTACTCAATTATAATGATCTTTGAATTAACACCTTGCTACTTTATATATTGCTTTTTTCCCCTCAGATTTCCATGGGCTGATGACAATATAATTCTCCAAAAAGTTTGACTACTGTAACTTTAGCTACACCAATAGTGATTGCTCTCTCTTTAATTACACCAATTAAAGCTACACCAATTACTGCTCCCTTGATTTGTTCTGCTGGACTAAAATCAACCCTCATTATTGCCTCCTCAATGGGGAGGAAAGAGTGATAGGAAAGGGAGAAGAGACATTAGCTTCCCTGGAACAAGCAAACCATGTCAGCCTGAGATACTCAAGTGTCATCTCCTTATAAATGGCCATTCTCTTCCTGTTTATGGATCCCTATTTGCTTCAGTCAGCTTCCAGGGTTTGTGATGGGAAGGCGTTTTTAAATTGACAATTTACTGTATCAGAAGAATACAATTCCCCAATTCTGCAAATACGCTTGTGAATAACTTTATATACATGAATAATCTCACTGAGTTCAGTGGGTCTATGCAGCTGTGTAAAGTTACTCATACACAAAGTGTTGGCCCTGATTTTTCAACCACTTGGAGAGCAAGGCCATATGCATGGAACACGCACACACAACAACCTAAAATACTCAAAGCAATCTCCATTCAGGCTTTCCTAGAAGCACAAGAATTCTCAGCACATTTTATTTACTTGTAATCTGACATTCTTAGAAATAACAATGGTTCATCTGGGGCTCTATTGATTGCTGGTTAATACCAAATATTCCAAGATACTAATAATACTTCTGACTTGGCCCAATTGCAACATGGGGATTAAGGACCTCCCTCTTCCCACAGTCAGAGGTTTTGTGCCAAAGCAAAACCTTTCTATCCCTTCATTCAACTTCAGCTGTCTTCATCTTAGGCCTTGCTTTCACTAGAAACAAAGATGAGTTTTTAAACTCATGTTAGAACCATAGGGTAGACCGAGCACTTTGTATTTTAACACAGTTAGCTGGTACGGGTCAATTCTAAAGTACTAAAAACACACCTTTTTTACCTAGCGTGGACACAACCTTCATAAACTACAAATTTCTCCTGGTAATTCCTACTTCAGTGTCAATGGGATAATATCCTGAAATTGGACAAAACCAGTTTATTTTGTGAACATGGGCACTCATCCTCTTGGAGCTTGGGCATTTTAAAAATAAAACAGATGTAGGAAATCTCAAGGCCACATCAGGGGTCTGTGTCTAGACAAATTTAGGAATTCTAATTTGCTAAGAATTATTCATGAATTTGTTATGTAGAACTTGCAAACTCACACCGAATAAGCTAGAGAGAACAAAACAATTTAGCTTATTCAGTCCCTCCTCCTGCCAAACAGGCCAGTTCCACCCATAACATCTAGAATTCTGGAAGTGGAACAAACTCAACGTTTAGGGACTGTTGTGCATCTGAAGATAATTCAGACTGACGGCTGGTTAAATCCTTTTAAAAAAAATAATCAAGGGAACTATCTAATGCAAGAAGAGCTGGTGGGTGGGAGGAATAAGGGAAGTGTATGGCGAACTCTTCTCTCCGAAGGCTAAACGTCACCGTCCCTTTAAACGTGTGGAATGTTGTGTCACTGTTGTTTCACCAACAAGCTACCTGTTCCCCCGCCGTTCACGCCCCAGTGCACTGCGCACCAAGCCCTGCCCCGCAAGCCTAGCGCCTATCAGGGCTCGCCACTCTTGTAATACTAACCTGGGGCACTTTTCCCCACAAGGTTCGCTATTCTCCCCTCGAGGGCTCGTTACACTGATCTCAGCGTGAAACCGGAGCAAGCAGAATAGCTGTAAACACTAAGATTAGAGGGGGGGGGGAGAAAATCCCCCAACACAAACCAGCTCAGATTCGGAACAAAGAGCTAATCTGATGGTCTCCCCCAGCTCCTCCGTCTCTGCCTCTACAGTGGCAGGATCCATTTTCTCTTCCGATGTTTACCGGCGCTATCAGACCCTTCCCTAGATAAGGAGTCAGCTCCATTTGCTGACGCGAGTCTCCAAGCAGCACTGCCTCATCGTAAATACTGAACCTGGGGGGGGGGGGGAGAAAGGCGGGATACACGCGGCTGATCCCACCCGCCCCCCATCTCTGAAAACCGCCAGGTTACTACCATGGAGGTACCGAGAGACCCTGGAGTCAGGAGCGAAAGGCAATTTCCAGTCTGAGTCCGAGCTTCTCCCCCTTCCAACTTTCTCCACGAAACTCCCTCTGGCCCGACTCTGCCCACGCCTGGCCCCAGACTCCCACGCACCGAGGGACGTGTTGGTGCCAACGAGTCACATTCGCTGATCGCGGCGCCCCCGAGACTGAACAATACGGGATGGGAGCAGAGTCCACCCCCCACCAGCCCCCCTTAGCCCCCTCCCCCGCCTGCCCTGGCCGCCCACGCACCCCCCATGTCCGCTTACTGCCCCCCTGCCCCGCTCTTCCCGGCCGGGACCCCTCACTCACCGGCATCATCTTGGAGCCGAACCGCATGGAGGCGGATGGTGCCGGGTCGCCCCGCCCGAGACCGAGGAGATCACTGGCCGGGGCCTGGGGAGGCGGAGCGGCCTGCGGTGCCCGCCGCAGCGCACTGGGGGCCGGGCAGCGCTGGGAACCTGTTGCGAAGAGGAGCCCGGCCTGCGCCGCACTCAGCCCGATCCCCGCCGGGCCCTGGCGTCCGACCCCGCTCACCGCCCAGCGCCGCCGCCGCCGCCGCTTTGTCTCCTCGCAGACCCGCTCTCCCCGGCTCCGCTCTCCGAAACTAACCCCCAAAGCCCAGCGATTGGCGAGGAGGAGCCGAGAGTCCCAGCCCCGCCCGGATCCCACCCCCAGGAGGGGCTGGCACAGGCAGGGCCCGCTCCCCTGCTCGCTCCTAAGCCCTTCCCCTCCCCGGGCTCGTTGGCAGCGGGGGGCTTTGCCTTGTGTGGGGCAGGAGGGAAGCTGCCCGAGAGCGTCTTTTATGGGGCTCATCCGCCTCCCTCACAGAACCCCCCCTTGAGTTCACCTCCCTTGAGGGCTCATACCCCTTCTGATGGGGCGTCCCTCCCTGCTGGCTCACCCTGCCCCCTCCCCCAACTTTCTGGCCCCGACCCCCCCCCCCTTTACTGAGTTTCGCTCAGTCTCTGGATAGCTCTGCGTCAGTCCTTATGACAGGATGGAAGTTTTCATTATAATTCACTCCGTCCCTCGTTGAGATCAGAAATCGCTCAGCCAGATTTGGGTTTCACAAGCAGTTGCTGAACCAGCCCTGTCCTGCTGACGTACTCCTGTAGCTCTGGAGGGGACCTGCACAGAGGATAAGTTTTGCCTTTGGCATAATTACTCTCATTTATCCTTGTATTTTGTGTGTGCCCATTCCTATGTATATACATGACAATGGATTCCCCCACCCCTAAAGTATCTATTAAATTCAAACCCTGCCCTGAGGGCAAGAACTGGAAAATCGTTACTTACTATTCACCCCTTTATCTCTGTGATCTCACAATCTATTCACTCTATTCACCCATGATCACTTTGAGAACCCCGGATTATATGAACTAAAATTAATGAGACCTGTAAATGCATCCAGCCTAGATGTTCCCCAGATTTTAAGGATCGTTGGAGGGCAAAGTGCAAGAACAAGGAGTAATGGTCTCAGATTGCATTGGGGGAGGTTTAGGTTGGATATTAGGAAAAACTTTTTCACTAGGAGGGTTGATGAAACACAGGAATGGGTTACCTAGGGAGGTGGTGGAATCTCCTTCCTTAGAGGTTTTTAAGGTCAGGCTTGATAAAGCCCAGGCTGGGATGATTTAGTTGGGGTTGGTCCTGCTTTGAGGTCCCTTCCAACCCTGACATTCTATGATTATCTCAATGAGTGCAGGAATTCCTATACTCTCCCACAGCCCCACTGACTTCCATGGTCTCCATGTGAGCCCAGCAGGCCACTTTTGCAGAAGCCGGAGCTTAAAAATTCTTTATTAAACGGATATGGCAAGATGATAAACATTTTTTAAATCCTCATTCTGTTAGCAGCAATGCCTTAGGTTATTAAATTACAGTAACACCTATAAGTCTCAACTGAGATAGGGCCAAGTTGTGCTAGGCACTGTACAAACCCACAATAGCAGACAGTCCCTCCCCTAAAAAGCTTATAATCTAAACAGAAAAGACATAGAGGTGTAAGAGAAAACTGAGGTGAAGTGACCAGCCCGAAGTCCCAGAGCACTTCAGCAGCAGAACCAGGAGTGGATTCCTGATCTCCTCACCTTGTTTTGCAGTGTCTTACCCACTAGACCAGGGGTAGGCAACATGAGCTGATTTTCAGTGGCACTCACACTGCCCGGGTCCTGGCCACCGATCCGAGGGACTCTGCATTTTAGTTTAATTTTAAATGAAACTTCTTAAACATTTTAAAAACCTTATTTACGTTACATACAACAGTAGTTTAGTTATATATTATAGACTTATAGAAAGAGACCTTCTAAAAAACATTAAAATGTATTACTGGAATGTGAAACCTTAAATTAGAGTGAATAAATGAAGACTTGGCACACCACTTCTGAAAGGTTGCCGAACCCTGCACTAGACTATGCTCCTCTTATCTATTCTCTCCTTTTATTGTTTTCATATTACTCAGTTTGGCTAGTGATATTAAAATGGTTAATTTTACCTTTGTTTCTAGTTCATTTTACTTTCCAATTCTATTCTGGTGTGTCTAATTCAAAACCTTGCAGGGCAATGTTTAAATATAAAAACAAAAAGAAACCATATCTTTCCATGGTTTTTTTTTATTATTTATTTTCTTTACAAAATCAAAGGCCCTACCTTGCAAACTGTACTACGAGTACAGGAGTCCACCTACACAGAGCAGCTTGAAGGATGGGTCATAAATTACTGGCCTAAATCATTTGGCAGTGTAACTTTAAAGATCAAGAAAAAGGCTGCAAATTGAAGGTGTGGTAAGTCAGTCACCCTTTAGGACACTGCAGAAAATGCTGGTCTTCATACCCATTATTTCTAGAAATTAAACATTTTTAATAATTTTAGACAGGAATCCCCAAATGCAAAGAAAATAAGAATAATACTTAGCATGTATATAGCAGTTAGAAAATTTAACAATATTATTAGAGCACTGATCCTCATAACTTGCCTGTGAGGTAATGAAGCATTTTTATTCCTGTATTACAAATAAAGAAACTGATAGAGTTTAAATTTTATTTTGTAATTAATTTTTAAAAAATTACAGTTTTCTACAAAGCACCCTTTAAACATATGTATGTAGCATAAATTATGTCCTGGAAATCATATCCACATAACAAGTCATGGCAGAGCTGAAATTCGTTTTCAGGAACTCTTGACTCCAGTCTCAGCTATGTGCTCAGTCCATTAAAACATGCTGTCTCTGTAGAAGAAAAACACATGGGATGGAAAAGAGAACAGAAGATAGAAGAAGGCAGGACAGTTCACAGAGTGCTGAAGGGAACAGAAAAGACAAATATTTAGAAACTGAGAAACTTGTTCCTGATTGTTCTTACATCTGCACAGGAGGAGCAAGAGCCCTGGCATATAGCAGGAAATTAACCGAACATATGGAAAGCTGCTCTGTTCTGCTGATTCTGTCATCGTCTCTAGGGCAGCCAGCTTGCTGCTGCGTCAAGCACTTTACACACAGTGACACACAGGCATTACACATCTGCAGGATCATCTTGGCAAACAGAGAGATGCACAAATATTTGTCCTTAAGAGTCAGTAGATTTCAAAGGTGGTGAAAAAGCTCATATAAAAATGTTTCCTAAATGAACAGTCATCTGAAGGGTGCAAGTGACTCTGGGACACACATCCTTCTACAATCCCTTAATAATCAAATATTCCCTTACCATATGTTTGTTGTTATAGATGACTGTATTACTCCAAAGCATTTTTCATGGCATTAAGACTGCCTCTGTGGAAGACATAGGAAGGGTGTGCAGGCTTTACCACACATCTGAAATCATCCTTTCAGACAGGGCTAATGCTCTGTCTGTGGCAATAGTAATTAAAAGTTCAAAGGCGAGTTAGAAAAAAATTGCCAACTTTATTTAATAAGAGCTTAGCTAAACTGTGTGTATGAGGAAGGTGGAAAAGGTTCAGCCTATAAACACCCTAGTAGGACATTGAGAGGCAACAGATCCAACCAATCAAACACAAATTTTGGCATTACATCATCTACTCAGACTCTCACTGGACATACCAGGAGGACATGACACTGTTTCTTAGCAACTTCTTGTAGCTGCTGAAAGCTGGCATTAACCTTTTCATGGGTGTTATTTACCACACTCCTCCCAGTTGTCTGATCAATTCTAGCCAATTTTTAAAATAATACAATAAATAATAAAATAAAACATTCTTGTAACAGATTTAGTCTATGTAGAGGCTTCCTAGTTCATTGAGTTCTGGTTGATATATTAGCCCTGTTATCATCAAGCCTCAACAATCCTTTGATTTTTTGGTTCTGTAACAATACATACATTTTTGTGTGATTATGGCCAAGATTCAGCATGTCTTAATTTAGAAAACTGTGGCTTCCTAGGACTTCATAGCTGTACAAATCACCATTCAGAACTTCATGACAACAGATCATCTTGCTCCAAAAGGATTAACCCTCTACCACTTGAGCTGCAGGATATTCTCCACTATCTTGTACTGTCAGCGTGGAGCATTGTGGGAAGGCTCCTGAAAGCCATTAACAGTCAACATGAACAACACAATGTCTACACTGACACTGCATCGACTTAACCACATCAACCTTGACTCTATGCCGCTCATGGAGGTGGAGTTATTAAGTCAGTGTAGCTGGGCAGTTACAAAATTTAAATGTAGAACACTTCCATAGTTAGGTCAACGTAAGCTGCCTTGTGTCAACCTAACTCTAGTGTAGCCCAGACCTGAGTTTTATCTTTTCTACATACAACTAAAGCCCCCCCTGCTAAAGAGCTGGAGCCCTCATCAAGAGGTGGGCATCATTTGCTTCAAGTTTAGTCCAGGCACTAGACTTCTCACTTCCACGTAGCAATTCCTTTTAGGTCAGGGTCCGACAGAAGGCGGCATTACTAACCAACTTTGCAGGCACCAGACCAGACCAGCATGAAATGAATTGTCCACAACAATTTATTAATTCCAGGAAAGATCAGTTTGATAGCTATGGAGCAGATCACTCCCTCCTTCAGAGAACCCTATGGAAGGGGCTGAAAACTCTACAAGAGTTTTCAAGAAATTGTCCCCCAGTGGGAAGGAGTTTGTGGGCTGCAGAATGGACAGGGTGGCAAAGCCTCCTCATCCTGCATATCCAGGGGTTCCATGAAGAAGAGAATTTTAGATACAGGGAAGTTGGAGCCATCCTGCCTATGCCACTGCCTCTTTTCAGTGCTGGGTTTACAATGGCTCCTGTGGCTCTATGCAGCTGGGCCCATGCTCAGAAGAGGCCCAGGCCTGCTCCGTTTGCACTGCACCCCAAGACCCCGCTGGCTCCCTCCGCCCACCACTTGCTCCTCTCGGCCTGCCCGCCAGCTGGCCAAGGACTCCTCTCTGCCCCTGCCCCCACCCCCTGCTCCTCTCAGCCCCCTGGCTGGACCCCAGTGCACCTCCGGCTCTGGGCTGTCTCTGCTTCCCACTACCTGTGGGGCCCCACCTGTCTCCACAAAGCTGAAACACCTGGGACTGGGGCAGAAGCCTGGCCAGTCTCAGCCAAGTGTATACGTGGGGGGGAACAGTGTGAAGGGCCTGGCTGGGCCCTTCCAGGCAAGTGCATTTTGAGGGACCCCAGCTGGGGCAGGTCCTGGCCTGGCTGATCACGCCACTCCTGAGGGGACGGAGCGATTCCCGGCCCTGGGACCAGGCCTGGCTGCACTGCCGACTCAGCCCAGCAGACACAGTCACCTCCCAGCAGGGCTGGTGAGTGCAGCCAGGAGGCAGGGCTTGGGGGAGTGGGTCTGTGGGGAGTATGGGGGGGGGGGGTGCTGGGCTGTGATGGGGCAGGGAGGATGTGTGTGTTGGGGCACTAGGGAGTGAGGGTTCTGTGCGGGGTGCTGGGCAGTTGTGGTGGGGCTCTGGGCAGGGGGGTACTGGGCAGGGGTGGTGTTGTGCAGGGCGCTGTGCATTTGTGGGTGGGTCTGGGGGGCCTCCAGCCACAGGGAGTCAGGGGGTGTTGGGCGGGGGGGCTGTATGGCACGGCATAGGCCTGCCCCTGAGGGGAAAGGGAATGCTGGCAGCACAGGACAGGGCAAGCCAGTGTGCATCTGGCAACTGCCGGTTTGTAAATAGGGACCTTGCATGGGGGGCGTGGGGCTGCCTCTGCCATGGATGGCCCCATTGCCTCTGGCTGGCCCCTTGCTCCGGGGAGTAACCTCCCCGCGCCATGGTCCATTGCCTCCATAGGGGCCACAAATATGTTTGGCACTGGGCCCACAAAAGCTTAATCCAGCCCTGTTTGTGATGCTTCTCTGGCCCCCACTTCTGGCAGCATAGCTCCAGAAACAGCCATGGTTCTATTGTCTGTGTCCCTATGCAGCTATTCAGAAGCAGTAAAGGAAGGGATCCAGTAGAAGTTAATGCTTCTGGAATAGCTTGTAGAGAGTCCAAGGGAGGGGTGACAATGCAGACATGCCATCCCTCTTCTCTTCATGCTCTTTCAGGAGGGATCCACTTAATATCAACCCTATTCACTTGCATAAGCAGAGGGGTGATCTGGGCTGCTAGTGGGCACCGGTTGTAACAGTAGCCACTGGAGTCAATGGAGATTACCCCTACTATATGATAGGGGCCTAATCTTTTGTTGCCCTGACCCATGCCATATGGGTCCAAGAAATAAAAATCAATTTCTTTACCAGCACTCCTGCTTTTCACACTTTTGCTACACCTGTGACAACTCTATAGTTTCTGTTATTGAATGCATTCCTTCAGCATCAGATCTGTATGCTCAGTAAATTCTACATCTTCTCATCCTGCAACCTGTCATCTTCTTTAACTGAGTCCAAGTTGCTCAAGTGCATCTCTGCTGCTTCTCTCCACAGCTCTTCTAATCCTTTGCTGTATCTTGTCCATAATGTGTTGAAAAATCACTGCTAGGTTTGCCAGCTGGTTATACTGGGAGATAACCTCTTTAATATGCTGAGCCTGATTCTTGTCTTTTAGAAGAGAGAAAATAAGGAGTTAGTCTGTTGAAATGAATGGAATAATATCATGTAAAATTAGTACAGGAGCAGATTCAGGCCTGGTGTTTTACATTTACTATCCAGCACCACCTGCTGTTAAGTCTGTGTCATGTCTAATATGGTGAGCTCTTTTCCAGTTTTTCCTGGCGGCTGAGGATGCAGAGAGCCAGGAGAGGGCTGGAGGGTGGGAGGAAAGGGTTGCTGGAAGGAGAATGGTGGGAGGAGGGCTCAGTTAAACTCAAGAGGCTTGAGGCACAGCATTCCAAGGGTGGAAAAGTCCAAACACATATTTATCCCTTTGTCTCCTTTTTCTCTGTTTGCCATGTCTGTAGGTGCCAATGTCACTTTCTTTGCAAACAGGTGAATTAAGAGATTTCACTGAACCACTGGAAAAAGAAAACCTGTATAATCCACACTGCTCTCACCCAGCTGATCCCTAGTGCTTCTTATAGGTATTTTTAATATATTATTTATATGCTCAATTTATGGTATCTAGATTATTTTAGAAAAAAAAAGTGATACTTGGCCAGATCACTCTCCTCCCGTAGACGTTGTGGGAGGGACTAGATGCAGGGAGATTCTGGTTTTTTGATTGTGGTGGCAGAATTTGTGCCTCAGAAGATAAGAGGAAGGAGTTTACTGAACCCACAATCTGCACCTTTTTTATATCCATTTAGATCCCAGGAGATGGGCTAGGGGCCAGGGTCAGCCACAAAGCACGGTCTCTGCACCAGCGCTGCAGCCCCATGCTACCCATCTGGTTACTTTTTGGAGCCAGATTCTTCTGGCCTCCACCACCCCTAGAACCCTCCGTGGCATGCTTTGGACTGTATTAAATGGACACCATTGTCAATAGGATGAATCTAGCATATCCAATTCCTACCTCTTGCCCTCTACATATGGGGATCCTAGGCAGTGCAATGGACTCTCCACTGGGTCTGAGGAGTATTATAGAGGTAACTGTTTAACTCCATACCTCTGCTTGTTGAAAGGGGAAGATCCTCTCTGTGGGACAATTGAACCTACTCTCCTCAGCTGTAGGGCACTTTCTATTCCTCAACACATTGGTAAACACCTCATGAAGAATCTTTCAGTTATTGTGCTTTTGGTTGGATGGTTTGGTTTGGTTTAAGGATTTGTTGGATGGCCATTTGAAGCACTCCTGTGTGGTGTGTCAGAAGTACAGTACCCACTTGAGATAAAAACAGGAATAGCTGTGCTGAAGATTATGCTGAATGAAAATCCAGACAGAAAATGGAACTCCATGTGACAGTCTCACCCCAAACCAAACAAGAAGTGTTTTTCTCAGCAACTGGAATGGCCAATTCACATGTTATCACATCTGAAAGAGCAAAGGCTTGTCTTGTATTTTGATTTGTCATTTGCATCTGTACAAAGTGGGTACAAAATGCTACCAATCTGATCTGGTATCACATTAGACCCACTTAGCACTTATGTGAATGACTACACAACAAAGCAGCATTTGATTCTTTGGCTCTTTAATCTGAAAAGTAAGTAGCAGTAAATTAGACTGGAGAACTTTAGAAACCATTTATCTCATAACCTAGAAGATTATCTCTGTAAAGTGCCATGTGCTTCCATGGTGCAATACACAAATGTCAAATCATAATAATAACAATGAGTAAGCTAATAGCTATTTACAAGTGAAGAGCCAGCAGCACCCAGAAACTACTGTAGAAACTTGTATAGAGCTAGGCTGTAACATATTCTGCTCTTGGTTTGAGATTTCTGTGAAGATTTTAAATGGAGATTCCATAAATGCAGAGGATGATTTGTCAGTACCACTACACACACACAGCACTCATAATGAATATAGTTTTCCACTTCTTCCAACCTATCAAGAGATGAGTGAACTTCCATGAACCAAAGATTCTGCAAACCCTCTCAAAGTATTTGTTAGATTAAAATCCTAGTTTTCTCCCCATAACTCTACTCTCTGTAATTTAAAGCCATGGCTTTTTTCACAAGTAATTCAATATATAAATCAAACATTTTCAGAGTTAAAGAATGCTTATGCTGTGTATTAAGGACAGAAGAAATAAATTTCCCCTACGCCAGCCCTTCCCCCTTGCCCCTAAAAAAAGTTGGTCTGACACAAATGGGTGCCCTGTATGTAGCATATATAGTGTATTTTTCCTCCCTCTCTCTGTTGCTTGCTTCGCAGTACTGAATTGTATTCACTGGACCAGATTCACTCTGGGGCCTATGTCAACTTCTCTCAGCACAGACCCTGGCAGAAGGCCCTATGCAACAGAAAGTCTGTTTGGAGCAACTGAAGCAGTCCAAGGGAGCACAAAGTCCTTTCTGCCTGGAGGCACCATCTAGCCCCAGAAGTAGAGCTGACACTTGGCCAGTGAGGAGTGGTCAGGCCAGCTGAGGAATGTGCTGAATGAGCACATCCCTTATTTAGCCTCAGAGGGGTAGCCGTGTTAGTCTGGATCTGTAAAAAGCGACAAAGGCTGTGGCTACACTTAGCACTTCAAAGCGCTGCCGCGGCAGCGCTTTGAAGCGCTAAGTGTAGTCAAAGCGCCAGCGCTGGGAGAGAGCTCTCCCAGCGCTGTCCGTACTCCACCTCCCTGTGGGGAATAACGGACAGCGCTGGGGCTTTGACCACACTGGCGCTTTGCAGCGCCGCAATTTGCAGTGCTGGAGAGGGTGTGTTTTCACACCCTGCTGCAGCGCTGCAAATTTGTAAGTGTAGCCAAGCCCAAAGAGTCCTGTGGCACCTTTTAGACTAACAGATGTACTGGAGCATAAGCTTTCGTGGGTGAATACCCACTTCGTCAGATGCATGTCACAAAAGCTTATGCTCCAATACGTCTGTTAGTCTATAGGGTGCCACAGAACTCTTTGTCACTTATTTAGCCTGTGACTGAAACTGCACACACCCCCAGCAGAAACCACAAGGTAATGATTGGCCACAAACTGGTGCGGAATGTACATCTGTGCTGAGTATTCATGAGATGTGGAGAGCAACTTAATACTGAAACTTTATTCCTTTCCCCCTACCTACTGCCTCTCTCCCACTCCCAAGCACCAGCTACCTCCCTTAACTGTTGTTTCATAGCATACACACACAGAAGTTAGATAAAAACATAAAATACTCTTGCTGGAAGCTTGCAACAAACACTACTTTATTCTTAGAATTCAGAACACATAAGAATCCAAAATCAGAGAGAGAGAAAGCAGGCTGCTTCCTAAAAATGCAGAGGCACAGCTCACGCTGACCCTGTTTGTCACTCTAGCCTGGCTGGCTACACACAGAGTGAATCTGATCACATGCTTCCCTACAGAGCCCTAGCAAAACCCCATGGAATTTAAAGTGCTAGATCACAATTTTAACACAATTTTCAGAATAACACAAAATAAATGAGTTTTGGATGCAAAAGGAATGCAGGATCAAGCCCAAAATAGTTTCCTTAGGCCTGCTCTACACTTAAAAATGAGATCATCATCACTCAAAGCTGTGAAAAATGTTGCACCCTGAGCACTACAGTAAAGTCAGCCTAACCCTCAGTGTGGATGCAGCTTGGGTAATGGAAGAATTCTTCTCTTGACCTAGCTACTGCTTCTCAGAGAAATGGATTAACTACACTGACAGAAAAAAACCTTCAGTCAACGTAGGAAGCATCTACGTAAGGGCTGCAGGTTTGGATCCTTAGTTAATATATTATCTTCGTCAATTTACATATTCTCTTCATGTATTTTCATATTGACATATCCTCCCACTGCTCATAACCAAATGATATTCTATTTTGGCTTCATGTTACATCAACCTGCTACAAGATCAGGAAAGGACTGTAATGACAGACAGACACAGGGGATCTGATCCCAAATCCAGTGTGTAACTCTATTCTGGGTGGCTCATACCTGCCACCCACAGATGATTAATAGCCTGTCTTTTTCTTACACTTTGGGAACACTCAAACAGCTTGTCATGCCAATAAAGCCCGATTCAGCTGATGATCATCAAAGGCATTTCCTGTCTGTCCTTTTTAGGGCCAAATTCTTTTCTCAAATTCATTAATGTAAATTTAAAGTAACATGCTGAAGCCAAAGGAATTACTCAAGATTTACACCAGTGTAGCTGACAGGATAATTGGGCCTTTATTAAGGAAATCACGCAATCTTTTCCTGTTTTTGTGAATGTTCTAAGAAAAGAGGTGGAGTGTGAGCAAAAGCCATGTAAGCTAATACCTCCTCATATTTCTCCTTCCTATTTCTGTAGATACTGCTTCACTGCTTTTCTGAGTCAAAGCCTCTTTAGCTAATTGTACTTTTCCCAGCATATTGTAAGCACTAAATCTTTAGATCATAAACCTTTCAGGGCAGGGATTGTTTCTTTCTTTTTTTTTTTTTGTGATTGTACAGCACCCAGCACAATAGGGCCTCAATCCCAATTGCAGCCTTGGATATTACCATATTTACTACTACTACTATTAAACAAATTATAACTTCCTCTGTTGCACAACAGTATACACTGAACCCATCTCCCTCCACACTCCAGACCAGTTCCTCGGCATTGGGCCTATCTGGAAGTGACCTGAAATGGTTCAAAGGCCTTGGAGTGGCCCTCTACACAGGACTGGATTTCACACCTTTATGAATAAAGGCATGTAGTTTTCTAAATTGACCATAAGGTGTTCCCACAAATCCACTCCAGTTAATATGTAGCTTTAGGGTTGGACTGTTCAGTACTTGAATGGCAGTAAGTTGGATTTTCAAGGAACATCCACAGTGATGTAGGAAGTGGTGTTGGTGATTCTATAGTTGACACTCCTCCATTGAATCGGTACCAAACCAATGGCCAGTTGGTTTTGGATCACTGTCTTGACCTTTCAGATGAGACATAAAAACAATATCTGGGTAAATTCACAGTTGGGTAATTGTCACCTATGCCTCTTAAACTCAAGTTCTTATCTGTGGTCAATAGGCATTTCCTACATGTCTGAAGGCCTGCAGTTTTAATATTAACACTCCTTAAAGGAGAGGACCCTTTTGACCATAAATCCAGAGAAACGTGGGCTCCAGCCACCCTTTCTCCCTTACATCATCTTGGAGGCTGAAGGTTTCTAACCCTGCCCAGGGTAGTTTGCATCAATTTCTCAAATACCAATCTTAAACCACCTGGATTGTGGCAAAAAAAATTGTTGAAAAAGAGAGAGAAAATCAGACTGAGCAAAAGCAACTGTTTGCATGACATGTCCCGCCTGATACCGCGGAAGCTAATTAAGATCAGTCTAATCCATGTTGTTTTAGTTAAGAATCACAATCTTACATTTACAGAGAATGCATTTTCTCCTTCCCTGGCTAGTCTCTTTCTCCCTGTTCTGTTCCAGTCTGAGACCAAACCCTCTGGTCTATGCTTGGGCATGATACATCTCCCACCTGATTTGCTATTTTGCTTTCCTTTTCAGATTTCTTTGATGTTCCTGACCTATTACCATATGCGACATCAAGCCCAAATGACATCTGTATCGATTAACTTATCTGTAATATAGTACTGCCTAAAGGCCTCTACCAGGTTGGGAACTTCTTGTAATGTGTGCTATATGACTATATAGTAAAAGACAGTCCCTGCCCCAAAGAACATACAATTTTAAAGACAAGCTACAACAGCTGAGTGAAACAAACAAAGCAGGGAGTGTGTGAGGAAGGACAAGGAAGCCGTAACATGATGTTTTTGCAAACACTACTTGTGTTTTGATCGTAGTTGTAACAAACAGATGAGGGGCAGTATTCTCAGTTTGCCACGTGCTTAGTCGGCTGGCATTGTTCTGTAGGCATGTTAATGGCTAGGCAGGTATACTTTGGTGTTCTGCAGAGCGAGGGTATTATTGCCTCTGTCTGATGCCATGTTGAGAGTCATTCACTATTGTATTCACTCCTTTGGATAAACAGGTTTGATTCCAATTTTTTTTGGTATGTATTTTACATCTTAGGACTTGTCCACACCCAACTTTGCACCAATTTAACTGAAACTGGTTTACTTAAACCAGTGCAAACCCCTATATGAACACATATTTTGGTATAAGAGTGGTTCATTTGGTTTAATTTAAACCTGTTTCCAATTAAACTAATGTAAACCAACATAAGCCATTAAAACTAAAAAAAAAAAAAGACTGAGGGTTACACCAGTTTAATTAAACCAGTTTAAACACAAATCTTAATTAAGATGGTACAATTCTCACTCTAGAAAATCTTTGCTTCCAAATAAGAATCTTACTGTATTATCTGCATACTTTTGCATGTTAAATGTCCGGGCAGGAGGTGTCACCCTCAAGAGTTTAAAATGAATTGGACTGAACTATATTCTATTTCTCTCCATACTAATTCAACTCTGTATCAAATACTGCATACAAAAAACAATGTTAAGAGAATGCTAGAGTTGCAAAGTTAAGCATTCAAAAATTAGGCAGCCAGGAGGAGCAATTATAGGAAAAGTTTGTTCAGCTCCTGCAGCCCGTGGTTGGAGCATGCTCAGTTGCTCTGAGGGGATGGCACATGGGCAGTTCAGTTGGCATGGAGGGATGGAGCATGTTCAGGGCAGATGAAATCTTCTCTGAATTCCTCTGTCAAATTCTAACATGGCTAAGCATGGGTGAACTGAGATTTTTCAGAGGTTTATAATTTGGCCAAATTTGGCAGATTTTCACAGGGACAGCAAAAGCCACATCTCTGACACTAGGGGAGCTCCCATGCCAAATTTCATGTCCCTACTCCCAAGTATGGAGACACTGTAGTTTCTCGAAGAAACAACTGCAAGATTTTTTTTTTTTTTTTTTAACAAAACAGCCTATTTTTCCCTAACCTCCTTCCTGGAAATGACTGAACCATTTTTCCTGAATGTTTTCCAAAAAATTCAGTGTGACATAGACAACCATCATCATGTCACGATGGTGCATTATCTCTGAGGCTATTGCAAGATTGTTTTAATGTCTTGCAAGCTCTGCAAAAATATAGACAGCTGACAGCTCTAGTAGGGTACAGAATATATATCCTGCATCAATGGTAAACACTGACTGCAAAATCTGCTGACCTATGATTTGGCATGCACTAAAACCTTTATTACCTTACATAATACTTCCAGGAGTTACTGCTGGGGTGATGGGCCCCAGAATCTCTTATTATGGGCTCAAATGGTAGGCCAATATTAAGGCTATATTGTGGATCATCTACAGATAAGGATGATGTATGTTTTTCAAGATTAAGCACTGGATCATTTACAAACTGACCATTCTAAAATATGATACAGAAAAAATAAAACATCACAATGTGAATCAAAACTTAAGATTCAGCATAGAGTCTGAGCTTTAACTCAGCAGACTAATTACTAATTATTTACAAAACTATACCTTAAAAACAAACTTTTCAAGTTAAGCATTCAAAACAATTAAAAACACATTTATAACTAATGGAAATGGCTTTTTCTTCCTAATTTTGAAAATGTTAATGAGGTGTCTGCCTGAACTATATGTGCCAAGTCACAAATCTATGGTGAATCCCCATAACTGGATTGAAACCACTTATGGTTTGTCTTGGAAAGGCTGTCAGATCCTGAAATTACAGAGGAAAAAGGAAGGCCTTGTTCTAATATTGGCTTGTAGTTTTAGACATTAATGGGGAAAAAATAAGGCAAAATTCCTCCAAATATTTACATGGCATATAATGTTCTGCTCCCAGGTAGGAATTATTCATTTCAGAACACATTTTTGGAATGCTATTATGATGATACACATAAAGGCTTTCCCGTTGTTTCTCTGCTGCTCCCAAATTACTCTTTCCTTAGCGAAATAGTCCTTTGAGAGAAGCCAGTTCCCAGGATTGTCTTTGAAAATCATAGGTTAATCTCCATCCCCTAATCATTTACCTTAGTAACCAACAAACAACTAGTTACTTTTTCATCGTAGCAGGGGAAATCCACAGGGATTTTAGGTAGCTAAAAAGTCATTAGTTACAAGAAGAACCATCATGACATTTTCTAGGCCCAAAGGAAACTATATTCTAGGTCTTTTTATCCTAACCCATTCTTTTGGTTTGCTGTTATTTCCATGAGATTTCATTAACTTCAGAGTTGTTACTCGCGTGCAATTGAGAATTTGGTTTGTTCTAGCTATCCTTTACCCTCTATATTCTCTGGATCCATAGGAGCAGTCTGAGAGCTGCTCTAACTTGGGACAGCTGGGTATGGTCCCCAAGCTACCATACACTCTAGCCATTCCCTGTCCTCACCCAACCCACCTCTGCCCCATTGGCTGCAGGAAGGGTAACACCTAGACCAAATGAAAAACAAAGTGATGCTACCACTTGGTTCCTTGCTGAGGTATACTGACACCTCGGTTCCCTCACTTGGGGTGTTCTCCTTGTCCTGGGCTGTTGCTACTACTCCTATTGAATTCAGGAGCTCTTGTGGTACTCCTTAACTACTGCAGGCAGGCACCAGGAGCTCCTTTGTGGCTGCAAAAACAGCTCCTAGACCTGCTCCTCCTGAACACACCCTTTGGTTCTTGCTGCTGCCCCTCCCCAGAAATGGGGAAAGGACTCTGACCATGGTGGTGGCTCCGCTTGCTCCTGACCCTCCCCAATTAGCCATTGGGACTGACAGGTTGGGACAAGATGGTGATAGGCTCAGAAAGGTGCTCATACCGCATATGGGAACATATTGCCAGCTGGGGACTTGTGAGTAGCCTCCACTCCCTATATGCTGCCTAAGCAGCACAAAGAGTGGACCAAGGCAAAAAACTCCCCATAATATTAATTGTGGGTCACTGACCTTTTGGAAATAGTATTGTTCTATGTACCATGTATGACCTGAAGAAGAGCTCTGTGTGACTCCAAAGCTCATCTCTCTGACCAAAAGAAGTTGGTCCAATAAAAGATATTACCTCACCCACCTGGTCTGTCTAATATCCTGGAACCAACACGGCTACAACTACGCTATGTATTACTGTGATGCAAACAGTGACAATAAGAAGTGGTCACCCATTTGTTTTACATGCACACACAACCTCATCTCCTATCTGTGATGGAGCAGCAGGAGGCTGGAGGACCCCATGGATGTTCAGTCTCTCTCCAATTTATTTGCAGGAGGCCTTGGGGCCAAAGACAAGGTGCCTGGACGGCTGGCAGTTCTGAGAGGCAGTACTGTTGGAGAAGCAGGGTGGTCCAACAGAGCCTCTTAGAGGAAGAGCCCTACAGAGGGAAGATGGGCACTGTCTTCAGAACCTGTGTGGGACAAACCTGGGGCAATACTGGAGCTCTCTCAAATTCCCCACCCCCTTCAACAAGGGCATGGTGGAGGGGCAGCCCGGAGTATTTCAGCCCGCAAACGAACAGTCCGCTGGCTGAGGGGTCTGTCCACAAAGCCCCCCCTTCTGTTCTCCTTCCTTGCCCGCTAGCTCGCTGTCTGTGGGCCTCACGCTGTGAGCTCTTTGGGGGCAGGCCCCCTCCTTCCTCGCCAGCGATACCCCACAGAACCAGTAGCTCCCTCGGGCTGGATGTGGATCAGCTCAGCGTAGATGACACCCCGCTTCCAGCCGCTCTCACTCACCTATGGCCACCCCCGGGGGGGGCAGCTGGGCGCTAGCGGCTGGGGGAGGGGGCTAGTCACAGAGCGGGGGGCTCAGGGCGGCGGCGCCCCTAGGCCGCTCCAGCGGCAGCACGGGGCCTGCAGGGGGATCAGGCCACTGGCGCCCGAGGGGGTCACAACCCGGGACGGGCCAGGACACTCCCCTCCCCCCCCCGAGCGCTCCCCGGAGCGGCGGGCGGAAGTGCTGTCACAGGAAGTCCCCCCTCCCCCAGCCGAGGACTGGAGGGGGACAGGGCCCAAGATGGCGGCGGTGGCGGAGGAGCGGCTCCTGTCGGAGGGGGAAGGAGGCGCCATGGGCTCGGCGCGCCTCTCCCCGCCCCCGGCCCCCCAGCTCCAGGGGGGCCCGGCGCCCTTGGAGCAGCTCCCTCAGAGCAACACGCTGGTGGGGCTGCCCATCGTGGCCATCGAGAGCATCCTCGGCTTCCTCTCCTACGACGAGACCAGCCAGCTCCGCCTGGTGAGGGGCCGGCCGGCCGGGGGGCTCCGTCGGGCGAGGGGGACTGGGTCATCAGCTCCTCCTGGTGGGGGGCCAGGGCGGCCGGGAAGGCAGCGCAGGGGCGGGGGGAATATCAAGTCAGGGCCCGACTGAACCCACGGCCCTGCTGCTGGCGCCCCCCGACTCCGTCATGTCTGTCCCTGCTGCTGGGAGGGTTGGGGTGAAATACTCGCCCCCGGTTTTGTCTAATGCAATTACTCAGGTCTGTCTGGAGGAAAAGGAGGTGGGCGGAAGGGGAGAGGGGCCCACTGACACCATCTCTTGCAGCCTGATGTCGCCCGCTGGACCGATCTTACCTTAGTACTGGGCTGGAGTTGTGGAAAAGCCAGGCAACTCCCCCACCCCCATCTTCTGTTCAGCAACTTCTTAGTTGGGGGATGCATTTGTCCCTTTTTCCTTCCCCACTCCTCCCCCCAAACAAGATCCCCGGTGTTAAGCCTTTTGGTTTATTTGCCTCGGGAGGCATGCTATTTGTTTGCTCATCAGTTTCCTTACTTAATTGTTACATTCATCTCCTTTATGATTTAGTTGGGGATTGGTCCTGCTGTGAACAGAGGGGGTTGGACTAGATGACCTCCTGAGGTCCCTTCCAACCTTGATATTCTGTGATTTTATGTTTTTTAGAAATGGTAGTGTTATGTTCCAAGACTGTTCCTCCTCCGTGAGATACTTTCTTGTGGGTTTAGTTTACTGAGTCCACATGTCCACTTATTATTTGTAGTACAGTAAGTGTACATGATGTATACAAAATTTATAGGAAGACAAGAACTTTGCTGCAAAGAGCTTGGGCCCAGATCCACTAAGGGACTTAGGCAGTATAGTGTTCAGCATTGCAACATATAACATTTAGAAAATCACAGGAACAACACTGTGATCCACAAAGCCTGGGTTAGGTGCCTAGGCTCCCTGTAGAATGAATGGGGAGGGAGAGGCACCTTAATATGAGATCCACAAAGCCAGCATGCTAAACCGGGAGATGCTTAAGATAGCCAATGGGAGATGCTGACCAGAGGGGTGTGTACTAAGCCCTGCCCCTCTTTCAGAGATAGGTGCTTAAGTCCAGGCTGCAAGGAAGTGCTTAGCTCTGCTAGCAACCTGGAGAAGATAGGTTGTCCTGCTGCCTGAACTGTGTGTGGGGCCTGAAACTAAATGGCTGGGGGATGCGGGAGGAGGACCTCCTTAATAACCTTTAGCCTAATGGTTAGGGCACCCACCCAGGATCTGTGAAACTCCCAGTGCAAGTCCCCCCTGCTCCTGTTGGGGGAGAAGGTATTTGAACAGGGATCTGCCACCTCTCAGGTGAGTTGTCTAATCACTAGCCTATAGACCAGTGGTGGGCAACCTGTGGCCCGTCAGGGTAATCCGGTGGCGGGCTGCAAGATAGTTTGTTTACATTAACTGTCCGCAGGAATGGCTGCCCGCAACTCCCAGTGGCTGCAGTTCACCGTTCCTGACCAATGGGAGCTGTGGGAAGCAGTGCGGGACTCAGTGCTGGCCACCACTTCCTGCAGCTCCCATTGGCTGGGAACGGCGAACTGCGGCCTCTGGGAGCTGCAGGCAGCTATGCTTGCGGACGGTCAATGTAAACAAACTGCCTCGCAGCCCGCCAGCGGATTACCCTGACAGGCCGCATGAGGGCTGCAGATTGCCCACCACTGCTATAGAGTAATTTTAACTCTTTCACTGACCCTGTTAATATTTAATTATTCATTTGTTTTATTCAAGTGTAACAACTTCAGTAGGAGAGATTGAGGAAGATCCATATCAAAATATTCTATAGCCTAGTAGTTAAGGCATTCATATGAGAGTTTCCAGATCCTAGTTCAAATCCCTTTTTCCCCCTCAGGAGGAGAGGGCACTTGAACTGGGGTTCTGCCACATCCTGGGTGAGTACTCTATCCACTAGGTTAAAGGTTTTAAGGAACATTCTTCTTCCCTCCTGCGCCCCCTTCCCCCGATTGCCTGAGGGGCCCAGTATGGTAGCCGTGCCCAGAGGTTGCCTACTAGTCTCTGGATGTGACTTAAGCAGCTGAACACCTTCTCTTTCCTGGCTTGTGAATCATTCTGGGGCCTAGGCAGGAGATAGGCATCTGAACCCTTACCATGAGGCAGTAGTGCTTAGGCAGGCGATAGGCACCCGGGTGCCTAGGGTGAGGCTGCAGTACACATGCCCAGAGGACAAAAACTTAGATGCTGAGTGAGTTTAGGCATCTACAGGGCTAGGTGGCAGCTGAATGGGAGTTTTGTGGATTGCAGTAGCACCTGAAAAACAGGACTTAGGTGCCTGAGTACCTTTATGGATCACATCCCCACTGTCTCACTCAGACAGACATAGGTCAAGAGTTAAGGTGCAAAAAATGTGCAGAGATGTAACTGAGATCAGTGTACATCATGCTTGTAGTGTCTGAATAGCGAGGGAGTATAAACTCTGGATCCAGCCAATAAATTACTGTTAATGAATTTGTTGTGGATAATGAAGTAGAAGGATTAGGAAGCTTATGTAACCCTCGCTAAATTTGTGTGCCATACTGTTTCTATTTTAAGACCATGTAATTAGACTTTCTCTGTAACAAAACAAATATTAGAACTCTAATATTATAAACATATTTCTACAGTAATTTGGACTACATTTCTGGGAGAAATATTTTACAAAATCTGCCAGTATCCTGAAGTGTGTTTGTCTGATTCTGATGTTAAATTGAAACTTCTTGAGACAGGGCTCTGTTTCTGTTTATGCAGCACCAAGCATGCTGATAATCAGTAAGTATTTTCCTCCATGATGGATTAAGTCCACCAATCCTCACTAATGTGTATGTGTGTTATTTTGAAAGTAGGCTATATTTCAGACCTGCCCAACTATGAAGAAACCTTAATAACAGCTTTGTATATACTACTTTGGCAAACTTCATTAGTATGGCTCATTATTAAAGAATGATGGTTAAAGTGTAGTCCTAGGACTTGTGGGATTTTGCTTCTAATTCTGCCACAGTCTTTGTGTGTGACATTGCCTGAGTGATGTGACCTCTCTCTGCCTCAGTTTCCCTGTCTGTAAAATAGGGATGATATTTACCTCACCAGGTTGTGAAGCTAAATGAATGTTTGTAAACATGCTGAGATTCTTTAATGAAAGCAAAGTGTTATATTTACCTAGCGGGACTATTTTGTGATAGTGGACTGATTTTACTGAGGAGAAAATAACACTTTTTTTCCTTTTCTGGACTCAAAAATGCTTGGTTTACTAATAAGTTGGTTATTATGGAGGACGGCTGCTATCAGTAGAAGTGCCGGTGGAAGCCCTATTGTTGGAATATTTAGAGTTAGGGCGGATAAACCATTAACAAATATACTGTAGGGAACAGTACCGCACTGGATGAAGGATGAACAAAATAACTCAGAGGGTCTATTCCATCTTTAATTTTTGATGCAGTGAAAGAGAAAAACAAATCCTTTCACCAAATAAGTTCCTCAGAAGGCATTTTTCTAAAGATAGATGCAGAGGAGAATTATTCCAAGAGAAAGAAAGTGCACACCTCTTTTCCAACCAGCCACTGACATCGAGAATCTCAGTGTAAACACTTCTGGCTTCTGCTCCTCCAGGAATGGAAATATATAATCATCTTTACTTTATCTGTTTGAGGCTATTTAAAGGGATCACTCAAACGAAAACAGTTAATTAAATGTGTTCAATCAGCAACAACGTTGAATCCAGTAAAGAGGAATTATGCAAGTTTTTAGTGCTGTATGGGAGCTGTAGAGCCAATTCTAGACAATGAGAGTCCAGTGTGTATGTTAAATCTTTTTCATAGTTCCCCAGAAATCTTGTGGAGTTCAGGTAGTAATTTGTCTTAAACTCTTCAATACATGCTCAAGTATAAGTTCAGAAGGAGATAGCTTTAAATAATATCAGTAGATTTAGTAAAGGCTTACATGTTCCCATCAGGCTGTAATTAATAGTATAGCCAATTGTTTGACTACACTTGTGGTTTGTTATGAAAAATGTTATAGAGACCAAATAACCAAACGGAGCCAAATTTATTGTCCAAAGACAAAACAGTACAATATGAAAAGGAGACAGATATATACTCTCCTTTCAGGAAGCAATTCTGATCTCGCAGTGTGTTCACCTTTATACCCACCAGTTTGTACCTGTTCCTTACTGTGTTGTTTTGTATCTTGCTTATCTTTATTTTGGATACTGGCATTCCGGGTACTGGTCTGTGAAGTCACCTCCCCACTTCGTATTGGGGCAGACTATTATTGTATTTTGCCTTTGACAGTTTTCCTTTTCCCTTACGTAAAATGCCAAGTTGTACTATTCTTGGCATTGTGGGATATCAAGAGTGAACACCATTATGGGAAAAACAATACAGTTCAGGTGTCATATTCATCCATGCAATATTCATAGTGTGTGCTTAATACATTCTGATGTGGTCTAATACGTATAACATACGTAGGCTAACAAGGCCCTGCTATCAGAGGTTCTTCAAACGTTCCCACCACAGAATCATTTTCAGTACAAGTCTCTACCTAATTCCCTGGGTATGTATTGGCTCTAATTGCATATCTAAGTAAGAGAAGAATGAATGTGTCTGGTACGACACAGCATCTTGATAAAGATACCTTCCAGGGAGCAAGCAAGTCAAATGATACTAGTTAACCTGAGGTTCTCAAATCTATAATTAATGTGCATAATTTATAATAAATGGGACCAAAAGTAGCCTAGCTCTCTTACAGAATATTGCATTCTGATAGTAACGATGGGTTCTCAGAAGGAAAAAAAATCTTTTGAAGATGTTCGTAGAATCTCGTATGCGATTGCCATCAGGACATCAATCAAGAAAACAATTAAGCTACTAGGCATGCATTGATAATGCAGTGGTTGACTCCGGATTTAGTTAATAAATAATTAAAGAAGGATAATATAATTAATGCCAATTACTATGGGTTTATGGAAGATAGATCCTGTCAAACTAATTTGATTTTGTTTTGATGAGATTACAGGTTTGGTTGATAAAAGTAATAGTATTGATGTAGTATACTTAGACTTTTGTAAGGGGTTTGACTTGGTACTGTACAACACTTCTGATTAAATAACTAGAACAAAATAAAATTAACATGACACGTTTTTAAATAGATTAAAAGGTGGCTTAATGGACAGGTCTCAAACATTGTAAATGAGGAATCATCATTGAGTGGTTGTTTTTCTGATAAGGTCCCATAGGGATCTGTTCTTGGCCCTATACTATAACCTTTTTTTGTCAGTTACCTGAAAGAAAACAAAATAATCACTAATAAAGTTTGCAGAGGACCCCAAAATTTGGGGGAGTGGTACATACTGTGTCTAGTTCTGGTGTCCAGAATTTAAGAAGGGTATTGATAAATTGGAGAGGGCTCAAAGAAGAGCAACAAGATTGATTAAAAGATTAGAAAACATGACTTGTAGTTAGGCTTGTTAGAATTTGATTTTTTTATTATTTTGACAGATATCAATATTCTTTTTATCTTTATCAATGTAAATGTTCACAGTTCCACACAATTATGGGTTTTAAGTTTTTTTTACATTTTTATCTATTTAAATTATTACAGTTGTAGGAAACGGGGGGGGGAGGGGTCAGACAATTATTTTAATAACAGTAGATACAAATTCAAAAAATTAAAGCTTTATATCTGTTAAAACACATTGTCAACGTCACATGCCAAAATATACAAAACAGATATACTTTAGGGCTGTCAAGCAATTAAAAAAATGAATTGTGATTAATCGTGCTTTTAAACAATTGAATACCATTTATTTAAATATTTTTGGATGTTTTCTACATTTTCAAATATATTGATTTCAATTACAACACAATACAAAGTGTACAGTGCTCACTTTATATTTATTTTTATTACAAATATTTGCACTGTAAAAAACAAAAGAAATAGTTTTTTTCAATTCACCTAATGCAGGTACTGTTGTACAATCTCTTTATCATGAAAGTTGAACTTAAAAATGTAGAATTATGTACCAAAAAACCCCTGCATTCAAAAATAAAACAATGTAAAACTTTAGTTTAGCGCCTACAAGTCTAATCAGTCCTAGTTCTTGTTCAGCCAATCGCTCAAACAGACACATTTGTTTACATTTCCAGAAGATAATGCTACCTGCTTCTTGTTTACAGTGTCAACAGTAAGAAAGGCGTTTGCATTGCACTGTTGTAGCCAGCGTTGCAAGATATTTACATGCCTGATGTGCTAAAGATTCATATGTCCCTTGATGCTTCAACCACCATTCCACAGGACATGTGTCCATGCTGATTACGGGTTCTGCTCAATAACAATCCAAAGCAGTGCAGACCGATGCATGTTCATTTTCATCATCTGAGTCAGATGCCACCAGCAGGAGGTTGATTTTCTTTTTGGTGGTTTGGGTTCTGTAGTTCCCGCATTAGAGTGTTGCTTTTTTAAGACTTCTGAGAGAATGCTCTACACGTTGTCCTCAGATTTTGGAAGATACTTCAGATTCTTAAACCTTTGGTTCAGTGCTGTAGCTATCTTTAGAAATTTCACATTGATACTAAACTGATGATACTAAACTGCTCAAGATAGTTGAGACCAAAGCAGACTGTGAAGAACTTCAAAAAGATCTCACAAAACTAAGTGATTGGGCAACAAAATGGCAAATGAAATTTAATGTGGATAAATGTAAAGTAATGCACATTGGAAGAAATAACCCCAACTATACATACAATATGATGGGGGCTAATTTAGCTACAATGAATCAGGAAAAAGATCTTGGAGTCATCGTGGATAGTTCGCCGAAGACGTCCACGCAATGTGCAGCGGCGGTCAAAAAAGCAAACAGGATGTTAGGAATAATTAAAAAGGGGATAGAAAATAAGACTGAGAGTATCTTACTGCCCTTATATAAATCTGTGGTACGGCCACATCTTGAATACTGCATACAGATGTGGACTTCTCATCTCAAAAAAGATATACTGGCACTAGAAAAGGTTCAGAGAAGGGCAACTAAAATGGTTAGAGGTTTGGAACGGGTCCCATATGAGGAGAAATTAAAGAGGCTAGGACTTTTCAACTTGGAAAAGAGGAGACTAAGGGGGGGATATGGTAGAGGTATATAAAATCATCAGTGATGTAGAGAAAGTAAATAAGGAAAAGTTATTTACTTGTTCCCATAATACAAGAACTAGGGGCCACCAAATGAAATTAATGGGCAGCAGGTTTAAAACAAATAAAAGGAAGTTCTTCACACAGCGCACAGTCAACTTGTGGAACTCCTTGCCTGAGGAGGCTGTGAAGGCTAGGACTATAACAGCGTTTAAAAGAGAACTGGATAAATTCATGGAGATTAAGTTAATGGATATTAGCCAGGATGGGTAAGGAAGGGTATCCCTAGCCTCTGTTTGTCAGAGGGTGGAGATGGGTGGCGGGAGATGACTTGATCATTGCCTGTTGAGTTCACTCCCTCTGGGGCACCTGGCATTGGCCACTGTCGGTAGACAGGATACTGGGCTAGATGGACCTTTGGTCTGACCCAGTACGGCCATTCTTATGTTCTTATATCTTCTTTGCATTTTTTCAAATTTGCAGTAAAAGTGTTCTTAAAATGAACAGCATGTTCTGGGTCATCATCAGAGACTGCTATAACATGAAATATAAGGCAGAATGCAGGTAAAACAGAGCAGGAGACATATAATTCTCACCCAAGGAGTTCAGTAACAAATTTAATTTAACACATTTTTTTAACGAGCGTCATCAGCATGGAAACACATTTTCTGGAACGATGACTGAAGCATGAAGAGGCATATTAATCTTTAGCGCATCTGGCACGTAAATATCTTGTGACGCCAGCTACAACAGTGCTGAACGCCTGTTCTCACTTTCAGGTGACATTGTAATTAAGAAGTGGGCAGCATTATCTCCCGTAAATGTAAACAAACTTGTTTCTCTTAGCGATTGGCTGAACAAGAAGTAGGACTGAGTGGACTTGTAGGCTCTAAAGTTTTACACGGTTTTGTTTTTGAGTGCAGTTATGTAACAAAAAACCCTACATTTGTAACATGCACTATCTACTTGTATGAGGTGAAATGAAAAATACTATTTCTTTTATCATTTTTACAGTGTAAATATTTGTAATAAAAAATAATATAAAGTGAGCACTGTACATTTTGTATTCTGTGCTGTAATTAAAATTGATATATTTGAAAATGTAGAAAAACATCCAAAAATATTTAATACATTTCAAGTGGTATTCTATTGTTTAACAGTGCGATTAATTGCATTAATTTTTTTAAATTGTGATTAATTTTTTTTAGTTAATCGCGGGAGTTAACTGCAATTAATCGACAGCCCTAATATACTTAATCGAACTCTTAAGTTCTCAAGCAGCTTTTTCTTTTTCTTCCCTTCATTTTGCCTGTCTGAAAATTCCATTTATCATCGATGGAAATATTTTTTCATTGTTTTGTGTGTCTGTTACCGATAACAAATCTAATCCTTCCAGGCCTACTTATACTGACAGACTCAAGAAACTCAGTCTATTTAGTTTAACAAAGAAGGTTAAGGGGTGATATGATTACAGTCTATAAGTACGTACATGAAGAACAAATATTTAATAATGGGCTCTTCAGTTTTGCAGGAGTCTTGCAAGACTGAAGTGATCCAGTGACTGGAAGTTGAAGCTAGACAAATTGGAAATAAGGTGTACATTTAACAGTGAAGGTGGTTAACCATTGGAACAGTTTACCCAGGGTCATGGTGGATTCTCCATTATTAACCATTTTTAAATCAAGATTGGATGTTTTTTTTCTAGAAGATATCCTCTAGGAATTATTTTGGGAAATTTCTATGGCCTGTGCTATATTGGAAGTGAGCCTAGATCAGCTTTTTTTCAAACTTTGGGTCGCAACCCAATACTGGGTCATGGCATGTCAGGCACTGGTTCACTCTGGTTAGCACTGCCAGCTGGGACGTTAAAAGTCCCATTGGCACTGCTGCCCAGTGAAAGCAGGCTAGTGCCTATCTATTTTGACACCGCGCTGTGCACCGGAAGCAGCCAACAGCAGGTCTGTCTTCTAGGCAGGGGGGCCACAGGGCTCTGCGCGCTGCCCCCAACCTGAGCACCGGCTCCGCGCGGCCAATGGGAACTGGGGGGGGAGAGCTGTGCGAAGCTGCTTGCATGCCTCTGCCTAGGAGCTGGACCTGCTGCTGGCTGCTTCCAGGGCGCAGCGCGGTCCATGGTGCCAGGACAGGCGGGAAGCCTGTCTCTGCACCCCGGCTGCACTGCAGACCAGGAGCCGCCGGAGATAAGTCCGTGCCCCAACCCTGTGCCCCAATCCCCTGCCCCAGCCCTGAGGCCCCCCCAACCCAGAACCCCTTCCTGCACCCCAAACCCCTCATCCCCTGCCACATCCCAGAGCCTGCACCCCCAGCCCAGAACCCTGACCCTCCAACACCCCAACCCTGAGCCTCCCCAACCTGCAACCCCTTCCTGCACCCCAAACACCTCATCCCTAGCCCCAGCCCAGAGCCTGCACCCCCAGCCCAGAGCCTTGATCTCCTGCACCCCAACCCCCTGTCCCAGCCCGTCCCCCTCCCCCCAAACTCCTCATCCCCAGCTCCGTTGGGTCGCGGGCATCAACAATGTTCTTCAACTGGGTCCCCAGAAAAAGAGTTTGAAAACCACTAGACTAGATGATCAGAGTGGTCCCCTCTAGCCTTGGAATCTATGAATTGACATAGTGAGTTGGACTTGCTTACATAGATTACTTCATTCATCACATGCATCTTACGAAGTGGGTATTCACCCACAAAAGTTTATGCTCCAATACGTCTGTTAGTCTATAAGGTGCCACAGGACTCTTTGTCGCTTTTTACAGATCCAGACTAACATGGCTACCCCTCTGATACTCAGTTATCCCTGGATCCCAGCACTATGGAGGATACAGATGTTCTAATTTCAGTTACTCTTTTGATATCTCTGTATTGCCCCAGGGGACTGATCCAATCAGATTTTTCTCAGGTGAAATACATTGGAGCCAGATAAACTGAAAACAAGATGCAGATTGAGTGGAAAGAAGGGCAGGGAGGGCACAACTCTAGCAAATCTCTTTAGTACAATGGAGAGGTTGGCTCTGGGAATCCAAAAGGTGCATAATTTGTGTTAAAAGCCATAAAGCTTCTAGTTCTGTCATTAAAGGAGGAAGTAAAGGAGCATCACCTGTTTGTGATGTCTGTCATCTCATCAGGCAGAACCAAGATCATTTCAGTCCACAAGAAAAATATTCACTATGCTTCATAGCACAATGCCATCTGCTATCATTTAAAGCTCCGTATATAAAATGCAGCTGACTGGTTAAGCAGGGAAATAGATCTAAACTAATGAAATCTAAACAACTAGGTATTTGGAAATACAATTCAGCAATTCAACAACTAAGGAGTCTCATGTCTGCTCTATTTTCACTAAGCAATAACTTCAAAGTACCCAAGTTTTACTCCAGATAGATGAATCTAGGGGAAAACAGTAGCTGACCATCTGTCCTTCAGATGAACGACCTTTCAGAAGGTCTGCTTTATGCATTTCCTTTCTGCCCATATCTAATCATAAGGAACTCTTGAGGTTTTGATTGAACTTGCACCCTGCTGGTCAAGCTTTTTGAAAAGATCTGGTAATCCTAGTGGTTAGGAAACTTGCACATCTTCCGTCTTGCAAAGACTTCTGTTCTCAGGTTTAATTGACTGCAACGACTCTGTCTGATTACCTGGCTATTGAAAAAGACAGGATGAAGAGGAAGGGATATTCTGAGAAGGTAATCAATATCCTGATGGCATTCAGGAAGCATTCCACTAATATTCTGGGTTTAAGTAAAAATAAAACACTGATAGATACTGCTTTTCTTTCTATGAACGCTTTGAATGGGAGGCAGCATTGCGTAGTGGATTCTATATCCAGCTCTGCCATTGGCCTGCTGGGGTTATATTAAGGAAGTTGCTGCACCTCTGCCTCAGTTTCACCTTCTGTTCATATGAAGTAAATATCATGATTCCCATTTTTAAAGCACATAGACAGCTAGTGTTAAGTGCTGTATAAGAGCCCGATATTACTGTTTTGACAGCTGAGCTCAGAAATGGTATTCTAGGCCTGAGATTTGGGAATTGACACTTGGACTCTGAGGAATGGCATTTTTGGTGAGGGGTCCTCTATTTGAACTTGCTACTTTTGTTGGTCTTCAAAGGCCTAGGTTTGCTGACCTGCAAGCCACAGTGATGGCCCATCTCCTTACTTAGGTTCTTGTCTGTGGTGGGCTTGCGTGTGATGGAAATCCTTGTCTGAAGGACTGGGTAGTGATGATATGGCTATAAATGATGTGGCTGTAAGTTATTTTTTGAACTAGTTTTGGGATGGATTTGTTGCTGCCAATTGTAAGCAATATGTTAGATAGTGGTTTTTTAAAAAATATATTTAAACATAAATGGATCTAGAGGCTTGAATAATGGACACTTTTTTTTTAAGCAGTGGGACAATAAATGTCTACATCTTCAGTTTTCTACACAGCTGTGTGATCCTGGAAATGAGCTCCAGTTCAAGTTACTGCCACAGCAAGCCTGGTTGGAGTGAATAATCCAGGATTGATCTCCACATGTACTCACTGAAGACAGTGTTGTCATGAACTCTGGCACTTAAAATGAACTTCATATTTTGCAGGTTGTACAGCATACTTCCCTTTTCTATCTACATCCAAAACATAAAGAAAAAATGGTGCAAGCTGTACACTAGAGCTTTACTATTCCAGAATTAAGAACTTCAGGAAATCTGTGGATATTCATTTTACTTCATTGTAGAATTTAAAATAAGGCCTTGATAGTTTCTATAACAAGATGGCTCAAATAATCTGAAACAGAAGCTTTATAAAGTATAAGGGAGCTCCAGGCTGTGGTGCAGTATATCTAAATATTTTGCATTCTTTCTCTCCCATATGATTTCACTGCTTGTCAAGTCTCTCTAGTGGGGATAGGCAGACATGATCTGTGCTACAAAGGAAAAGCTGCTAATAAGTCTGTGAGATTGTGTCAACCACTTCAGTCGTTCTACAGATCAGTTAATGAAAACATATTTTTAATTTCTATAAAGCTTTCACATGGTAGCTCTGCATGTGGTGACTTACATTATTCTTTCCAGTTCCAATTCTTCAGTTTCATTGAGATTTTTCTGGAAGAACTTTACAGTGTTCAGTTCGATGCATGGAGTACACTTGAGAGGTTTGAAGTCTGCCGCAGTCTTATGATAGTAGGAAAATCCTCTAGTGAGGCTTGGTAAACATGATCATTATGAACAGATAAAATTTACTTTTAAAAAGTAATGGTTGTTTGCCCATTCAAATCACTTGCATTCGGAAACTTTCTTGCAGAAATAGTATAGACCAGGGGTTGGCAACCTTTCAGAAGTGGTGTGCTGAGTCTTCATTTATTAACTCTAATTTAAGGTTTCGCGTACCGGTAACACATTTTAACGTTTTTAGAAGTTCTCATTTCTGTAAGTCTATAATATATAACTAAACTATTGTTGTATGTAAAGTAAATAAGGTTTTTAAAATGTTTAAGAAGCTTCATTGAAAATTAAATTAAAATGCAGAGCCCTCTGGACCGGTGGCCAGGACCCCGGCAGTGTGAGTGCCACTGAAAATCAGCTCGTCTGCCACCTTTGGCACGCATGCCATAGGTTGCCTACCCTTGGTATAGACCATTTCAAACATAGTAATGCTATTTTGCTTGCTACTGCTGGCTAGAGGAAAACCCTTCTGTCTGAGACTACTCTTCCTATGATGTTTCTCAAAACTGGTTCTTGAAAATAATTCCTGGCCACATCTAACAAAGTAACAACTGGCAAAGTAAAGGATATTTTTTACTAATCCATTCGGTTTCATATTTACTAATACTTTTAAAATGGAGGCTAAAACTTCCAAGTGGAAATGTAAATTTTCTGTTGTGCAATATAATATAGAAATTGTGTTTAAATAGGGCTCTGTCTGTCACGGATTCCGTGAATTTCCACAACCTCTGTGACTTCTGCAGTGGTCAGAGTGGCTGACCCCAGGGCCGCCCAAGCAACTGGCCCCAGGACAGCTATACTGGCCGCTGCCGAAGCAGCTCCGTTGCCAGCCACTTGGAGGGCCTTCAACCAGCCACACCAACCATGTGAATTTTTGTTTATCACCCGTGACCTGTCCATGACTTTTATTAAAAATACTCATGACTAAATCGTAGCCTTATGCTTAAATGAAGGAGGATGGGCTGTATCAGGTGTAGTATATGGATTCAAACATTCTTTTCTCAATTGCTGTTGGCACTCCTGATCGGTTTGCATTCAGATTCAAACTTGTGATTATTGGCACAACTGAAGCTAAGTAATATACAGGAATTAAGTTTACCAAAGCTGACTTTTTCTGTCTGCAAAAGAGAGATGCTTGTTCTTATTTTTACCTATGTAAGGTTAATAAATCCCATACTTAAATATCTCAATTTATCCCGAGTGCAGCTTGGATTACCTTTTGAGGGCTACTGCCTGGCAGATAGCTGAACACACTGGAAAATATTTTTTTATATATACCACTAGATGTCAGTATAAACTTGATTATGAATATTCTCTCACATCTTGCAATGAATCTGTGCACAAAAATTGTATTAATATTATTTCTTTGTCTATTGTACTACTTTAATTAAACAGTGACAAACTTCACAATATATTTGCCAGAAAAATCCTTACCTTTTATACACTAGTTTTTGCCATGTATAGTAACACTAGGATTGAAGCTTCTTATAACTGAAACCAGAATTCTTTAGGTGGTATTTTAGGTATTCATACAGCAGTACGTAGGTGACTCCCGGCTTCTGGACCAGAGTAATACTTCTGAGAGGTTGTCTTGGAACAAATATGGTTTAATTTAGCTGCCATAAAGTTTCCTTCAAATTAAAGGGTTGGTGTTTGAAAAGAAATTAAAAAAAAAAATCAAATTGACTACTTAGCTGACTCCATTGATGAGTGTGCGGGAGAACTGCACTAGAATTAAAGATCAATGGTTCTTCATGTTACCTTTCAGGAATCCTTTTTTCCCATGGATCTTCCTAGTCTTCAGCGAGTACTAAAGCACACAGAGCCTGAGAGGGCAGCACAGTATACTAACTCTTAAAGCATTAGATTCTTAATGATTATGCACTTTTTTATTTTCTAATAGTGCCCCAGATTTCATCTCAGTTCTTTTCAGAGACAAAATAGTGGCTTCCACCTAGCTTTTCCCATTCTGTTAAATACAGAAAACAAACTTTACTCCCTGTAAATCTTTCTGCAGCTGTCCATGGCCAGTGTACTTGTTAATAGGAAAATGTGAAACTGTTCAGAATATATTTTAAATACTGACTTGAAAATCTTGAGCCAGATGTGGGCATGTGTCCCAGAAGACAAATGCAGCCGTATATTTAAGAGATGTGTATGCACCATTCTTGAAGTGTCCAAGATGAATAAAATGGAGCCACGAGTCTTTTGGCTAAGACTACAGGTTCATACAACAGGTTCTCAAAGCTTGTTAAATAGAGTTCTTTTTAGTGAAAATACCAAATAAATATAGTGTTGAGACTGACAAACCAGTAAATTCAAAGTCAATGTTGATGTTTCAATCTTAGAAGTTAAATGTAATGGGGAATGCAGTTGAGTCAATCCTAGACTTGCATGCTGAATGTTCTCACTAACCACTACGCGGGCTTTTGACACGTACATTTTAACTTATCTTTAAAAAACAACACACAAACTCATGTACTTTTTTCCCCCTTTCATGGAAATATTGTGCTGTTTTGTGCCTACTAGAGATTGAGCTCATATTGCTGATTATAAATTTTCAGACATCTAGCAAATTGAACTGCTAAGAACTTTCAGAGAGGAGCAGTTAGTTTTTAAATTCTTCCTTTAAAAAATACATTTCTCTGCTGAATGCTGTCCATTCAGCACAGAAATGTGGGGGCATTCAGCACATACATGTAGTCTTAAAAGAATCTCCACTTCCCTTTTGTAGTCAACCTTTGAAGGGGCAATATCAATTATTTGTAAGCTGAAAATATGACACGTTAAAATACACTAGTTGTAATTTGTATACTGGCTGTTCAATTTACAAATACCGTATAAAATATATTTTAAAATCTTCAAATTTTGGCTTTCTGTTTTGTAAAATGTCTGTTTTGTGCTAAGACCTAGACTCTGTACTGTGTGATCTTTGCAATTAAAGACACCATTAGAAATGGAGAAATATTTTTTGATTACAAGAATTTTGTTTATGCCTTTAAAGAAGCATTATTGACGTTGGTCAGTTTAAAGTGAACAGATGTATCTGAGATGCTTTAATTCTGCATCTCATGGCTTCTGTCTTAACATTTTCCATGTATATGCTTTTTAAAATTTCAACTTCTGTCTCATAGGTCTTTGGCATTTTTGAGAGATTAAAGTATTTATATGACCCATCGGAACCTCTCTGTACATAAAGTTCAGCCCAGGTACACGTAGGTGCAGCTCCCATTGAAGTCAATAGGAATTGTTCTTGCTTACACCAGGACAGAATTTGGCCCAGTGATTTTTTTTTTTTAAAATAAAGCCACAAGACGATAGTTAGCGGCAACATAACTCGTTAAGGAACAGCCATCTAATGGGAGTAGCCATCCCTGTGCTTTCTCAGGCATCCCTTTCCCAGTATGGTATCCTGATCTATAAATTATATATGAATTATATTGATTACTTAAGAATTCCCAGTTATCATTTGAGGATTGACAGGTTCGTGTCCCAAGATCAGGCCCAGAATTATTAAAATTACTATATAGTTGGGAACCACAATGTGCACAGCTGCAACACTCACACTGTAGGCCTCTTCTATATTTACAGTAATTTATTAATATATTTAGCAAAGTCACAAACACTAACTCAACAAGGTAGATGGAGAAAATAAAGTACATCTGAACATCAATACATCATCCCTTGCAGAACAGTCTGAGATGTTGGCCATTATCTTCTTCCTCACCATCACCTTCCTCTTCGTCACCAGAGGCCATCATTCTGACACCTACATCTCTCTCTCCCCTATTGTACACAGGCTGGGATACAGCTTTTTATAATATGCTGATGCCACCGTGCCTAATGCATATTCAGTAAGGATTTCTCCCCTCTTCTTTCTTAATATTAATAAAGGTGGGGTGCCCTTCTTCTATAGTTAGTATATTAATGATCTCAACTTATTATCATATATGTCCATTCGTTGCCCTGGCACTCTTGTGCTTGGATGTTCTTTCAAAAACTTTTCAAAAGCTGGTGTTAGCGCGTTTCTGTGGTTGGTTCATGTCATGAAATTACCCCTTACAGTCTATTTCCAGTTTCCCAAAACTTAGGGGTTACTACTGGGCCATTTATCTATGCCAAAGTTAATGGACCTCAAGCCTTATGCTAACTGCTGAAGCTAATAAAGATTAATAAACAGGATATAGGCCTATAGGTTCCTTGCATTACTGCAGGATATAGTAAAGACAGAATATGATGAAGGCAAGGCAGTGAATATAATAAAGTCCTCCACTTTACAGGGCTCATTAACAATCACCGTATCTCATAAATTTAGGGCCTTATCCTTTGCTTAAACCTGTCCTTTTTACATAACACAATACATGACAGATAAAGGGGGAATTGCCACCCACCCAGAAGAGGTACTCTGATGCATTCATTGTAGATATTGTCTTCAAAGTGACCTACTGAATGGATAGCTGCCAGGTGACTGGACACATCCTCATCTGGACTGAACACAGGGAAATAGGCTGTGGATGGGATACACAAGGTTTTGCCATGATGTAATCTTAGTTAAATAACAAGAGTCTTAATTAGGATGCTGTGTCACAGATGCCATACCTGAATTCCTTCCAGCGGCACTCTGGCAAGAATCAAACAAGTGGCTCTTCCAGTTTCATGTTTTTAAAACAGTTTTAACAATATAATTTAGCAACTGCTAATCCTTGATTTAAGAATGGTAGCTTTCCCAATTCTAAAATTATAGGTTATTATCTAACACCAGTTATGATAGTGTTTAACACATATACTGTATGCAGAACTGATTTATGATATACTTACTCCTGAGGGCATTCTGCACCAAAAATTAAAAATTCGGTGCACAATATTTTAAAATTCTGCACATTTTATTTGTCAAAATAACACTACATAATCATGCCAGTTTCAGTTATTTTGGTATTTTATTTCAAAATATCCGTCAGCAGGTATTTTTGTAACAATACAGGCTCACACAAAAAAATTCCTCCAGGAGTAGAGTATTAAAGAAACCTCGAAGACAACCCAGTTCCTGTTTCTCTGCCCCATTATATTCCCTAGAGCCCAGCCGGAGGGCCAAACATGCCCAACTGTGGTCCTACCCAGCCCAGATACCTGCACCCCATCCGTGCCCAGAGCCATTTGCGGGGGCCCCCTTGCCCAGACACCTGTCTCCTTCCCCCGCATTCCCCTCCAAGCCCAGGGATCCAGAGGAAGAAACACCCTAATGCTCGGTCCCAGGGTTGCATGGAGTTTCCTGCGCACTGCCCTGTCCTTCCCTCAGGGCATGCTGGGAACTGCAGCTGCCAGAAAACCTCTAGCTCAGGGGTCCCCAACGCGGTGCCTGTGGGCGCCATGGCGCACACCGAGGCTTCCATATGCGCCTGCCTACTGACCACCAGAGAAGCAGCTGCCGAGAAGTGGCAATGTCAAGAAGCGCTACCGCCAAAATCCCACTGAATTTCTGCAGGATTTTGTCGGTGACGCCTCTTGATGATGCTACTTCACGGCGGCATTGCGGCGGTGACGCCTCTTGACTTTGCTGCTTCACGGTGGCATTTCGGCGCCTGCTTGTCCGGCGGCCACGGTCCTCGGCGGCTAGTTGTCCAGCGCCTGCCCCATGGAAAAGGTTGGGGACCACTGCTCTAGCTCTCTCTCCCATCCCACAAGAGTGTCTTCTATCTGCAAGTTGGGCTTTACCGAGTCCAGTGACCCCTAGTGGCAGCTATGAGCACTGCAGCCCATTTCTGCGGGGGGGAACAGGAAATTCTGCATGCACAACTTTAATTTCTTCAAAATTCTGCATTGCACAGTGGCTCAGAATTCCCCCAGGAGTATATACTGTACCCATTACTACTCCTGGTATAAGTGTACCCACTTCCCACCCTGGAATTATTGATTAGAGGACAGGTCTTTTCCCAGGTTACTAAAAGTGACATGGTTACATCCACTAACTTATAGCTGAGGGTTACACTTTCACCTAGTATACTCTTTACCATTTGATAGGACCTCCTAGAAGTTGGCTTTCTTGATTCCACTACTGGAATGGGGGAACCGATTTGACCATGGCAACCCCTTTTATATACTTTTTTTCCTAATATATATTTGTACATTGCCACCATTAGTTCGGGCAATAAACTCAATACTGTCCCATGTTTTGATTATTAGTCTTCCCCAAATTCAGTATACTGCCATTTTGGGATGAGATCATGTTGCTCTGAAGATGACACCGGTGCACCAAAGGGTATCCTTACAACGGGCTGCTGCCATTGGCTCCGGACCACAATTACTACAGAGTTAGAGTTCACCATCTGGAGTTTTACAGAAAAGTCCTTTTTCTCAGCTTCCTTCATATGGCAGTCAAATACTGGAGCTCACAAGTCTGCATTTAGTTGGCCAGGCACCTCACCAAACCAACTATCTGGAAATCAGGGCTACTGCAGAGGAGGAACAATGCTGTCAGCTACATGGTCCTGTGAGCTGGTTTTGGCTTGGGTCTCCTCTGAGGATCATTGCTGAATACCTGTAAAGACATGTCCCTTTCCTGGTACAATGTTGTGGGACTTGATGTTATGGGCATTTACCAGTTTTTAGTTTTTCCTTTCACTATCCCTGAAAACCTGAGGTGTCTAAAGGATCCTGTTTCCATCGTGCTCCTTTTGTGGCAAATAACTTAACTTAAAGGGTTCATTATACATTTACAATGACCTATTACCTTGCAAGGGGGTTGCTAAAGCAAGAGACTGATATAAAACAACCAAGTGCTTCTCCATACTTGAGGGTTAAACAACCTGAGCAGTGAACCCTCAAAACTAAAATACAAGGATCACACAAATTCTACAAGGGCAAAACCCAAAACAAAGAAGTCAGCAAGATTTCTTACCAGTATATTGTGCAGAACAGATATACACACACACACACACCCCTGGTTGGGGGTGATTATCTTGAAAATCCCAACACCATGTTACTTTAGCTGGAACCTGTTTTTTTAAACATTTTCATTGAGTTTGATTATGATAACCAAATATATATTGTTACATTACAAAACTGTTCTAATAGCTCTAATATAGCTATTAATCTTACTTTAATATTATGGTGGTTTGCTCAGTGAACTTCTGAATTTTAATCTGCGTTCTGCCAAACAACTGGCCACATTGCCTGACAAACTCCAAATCAAAATTTTATATATATATATATATATATATATATATAATGTATGTTACAATTTAAATTTTCAATGAGGCAAATATACTTACCGCATATTTGACTGAAATTTGCAAAAATGGAACTACCATTGGTGTCTTATAGGAACACACACACGGTGGTTAAACACTATCCTAATATTGAAACAATGTGGTAACATCAAAAAATTATTTGGCTACTTCCACTTTTTCATGTTCTCTGTATGTATATATATCTTCTTACTATATCAGGGATCGGCAACCTTTCAGAAGTGGTATGCCAAGTCTTCATTTATTCACTATAATTTAAGGTTTCGCGTGCCGGTAATACATTTTAATGTTTTTAGAAGGTCTCTCTCTATAAGTCTATAAACTATTGTTGTATGTAAAGTAAACAAGTTTTTTAAAATGTTTAAGAAGCTTCATTTAAAATTAAATTAAAATGCAGATCTTATCAGTTTAGTGCAGTGGTTCTTAACCTGGGTTGCACGCACCCCCCGGGGCAGGGCCGCTGCAAGGATATTTTGCACCCTAGGTGAAACTTCCACCTTGTCCCCTCCCCCACACATCAGTTCATTGAGGGGCAAATCCCAACGAGCCTTTATAAACCCCAGCCATGCCCAGGGGCTGCTCCCCAGACCAGGTTCCCCCATCCCTGCCCCCTGAACTCCCCTGGAGGGTGCACAGCCCCCCCACGAGCCCTCCCTGCCCCACCCAGGTGGCCCCCGCCCCGAGTCCACTCACTGGCTTTGCTGGGCTTGGGCTGCTGCAGCAGCTCGGCAGGGAGGAGCCACCTTCCAGAGGCACCGGAGAGCCAGAGCGTCCCGCTTGCGGCAGCAGCGAGCCCCAGCCATGAAGTAGCCGGCGCAGTGCAGGGGGGCAGCAGCCCTGCAAAGGCGGCGGCGCCGCTACCAGGAAGCAGCTGTGCCCCCCCGCCCCTCCTGCCCAGGTTGCAGCCCAGCGCCGTCGCCCCCCCCCGGGGGCTCCTGCAGGCTGCAGTGGATGTATGCAGGTGCCAGCCCCCATGCGCCCCCCGGCTCCCCCCTTGCCTAGGGTTACCATATTTCAACAATCAAAAAAGAGGGGAGAGCCCTGCCCTAGCCCCGCCCCCATCCACTCCCTCCCACTTCCCACCCCGATTGCCCCGGTCAGAACCCCCCCCCTCCTTGTCCCCTGACTGCCCCCTCCTGGGACCTGTGCCCCTAACTGCCCCCCATAACCCCACCCCCTACCTAAGCTTCCCTGCTCCTTGTCCTCTGACTGCCCCCTCCTGAGGACTCCCCCACCCTAACTGCCCCCCTAGGACCCTACCCCCTATCTGTCCCCTGACTGCCCCAACCCTTATCCACACCCCCGCCCCCAGACAGACCCTGGGGACTCCCATGCCCCATCCAACCGCTCCTTGCCCCCTGACAGGACCCCCAGAACTCCCGACTCATCCAATCCTCCCCCTGCTCCCTGACTGGGTTGTGAGTTCAATCCTTAAGAGGGCCACTTAGGGATAGGGGCAAAAATCTATGTGGGGTTTGGTCCTGCTTTGACCTCCTGAGGTCCCTTCCAACCCTGATATTCTAATTTTAATATTATTTTGCCAGATTCAGGTTAGAAGCAATTTGCTTTGCCTGCTTCACCTTTTTTTTTCCAGACGCACTTCCCCTTCAGCTTTTACAGCAACGTGTTAGCTGTTGGTGGCTTTGTTGCTGAGGATTATTTAGAAATTACAAATTAAAGGCACAGAGGCAGGTTACAGGATATGAGCTACAAAATGCATGATTACGGTCTCTAAAATCTGTGGGGAATCAAAGCTTTTGGTATTTTCTGGTAAGTGGTGGGTTTTTCCCTTGTTTCTTTGATACTTTTTATTCACCCATTCCTTTATATTACTATTTAATTTACTTTCCTGGATTTTTAACACCTTGCTTTGGCCTTATACTTACCCTTCTCATTTTCCATTTGAGTAATTATCCCCGGATAGGCATTAAGGGTCTGTGATACTTGTAACATAGCTTCCTGTACTTTCCCCGACTACTACATTGAACATATCACATATTAAACATTACATTAAACATATGATCAAACCCCACCTTAGGGTAATTAAAAATAGCCTGGCTATGTTCCATTCATAAAAAACCTCCATGATCTTTAATATATTTTTATGCTGTATTTTGGTTAACCACAGCTGGGTCCCCAGAAGTCTCGGCTGACTCACTTTAACCCTAAACTGTGCTAGTTAGCCTAATTTCTAACCGTACACAATAAACACTTAACACTATTCATATGTGAAGGCATCCCTCCTTAAATAATGAACCCCTTAATAACCGGTTCCAACAATTACTTGAACAAGTCCCGAGAAAAACACATGGGATGGGGGTTCTACTCTCTTCACTTGATGGCTAATGTGCTTTTAGTTGATCGAGAGGTATTTACCCTGTCAGGACCCACCGAGCAGCCCAGGGCAAGCTTGCAGTACACGGATCAGGGCACAGTGCGGGAGAGCTGAAGGGATTGAGATAAGGTAGCACGGACCTGTGCGGGTTCTGAACTTCTGTGGCTTTCCTGGCGGTAATTAAAACATAAATCAAGTCTCCTGCCACCTCAAAGTGTGGATCACCGGGCCCCAATGCAACTGTAATTTCAACTTTAGGTAATTCTACATTACTACACAATTCAACTTAGAAAGCCCCCTTAATACGTGTATAAAGGAATCCCCTTTTTGCAAGATTCTAAACCCAATAACTAGTCAATAATATCCAATGAGGATGACATTAGAGTGCAATCCCAGATCACCCCACATGCATCCTTACACAGTTACAATTTCCATGGAGACCTAGTGGTGGGAGACAGGTGGTTACCCATGAAGTTCCTACCTTGCTTCTGGCATGCCAAGTGAGTCTGATGTTAATTTAGCTCGAACCTGTGGTTTTTTTTAGATTTTTCATTGTTTGTTTATGATAACCAAACAATATATATTGCTACGTAATAAAACATTTCCATAAGTTTGGAAAGTCTTGCCTATGAAAACTCCTGCCACACAGTGGGATAATTCCCAAAAAAGTCTAAGATCAGCCTCCGTTTGTCCCTCTGCACTCATTCAGACTTCTGAGAGAAAATGCTCTGGCAAAAAGCTTCTAGATGTGAAATTAACTACAAAGTGGGGTTTTGTTGTCTTTGATATATTAAACAACTTTTGAAATATCAGGTCCTAGCTCTCTTAGGAGGATATTGCTGGGACCATTCGTGGACATAAATAATGAGTCTTTAAACATGAGCCTTTAAACTGAACTGCTGCTAACCTTTATTAACATGAAGGAAGAAGTGATACAGATTTCAATGAATTTTGAAGTTGCCTTTTATATAACAAAGGATCAGTAAAGGGCAAACAATTTTATTTTGCATTGTAGTTGACATTTTATCCAGTTTAGGATTAGTTTGCAAATCAGAAAGAATAAAAACTAATCTTGCACCATTGAACAAGCACAGACTGACTAATCATGAAAACAACCTGTAGTTTGGTTTGAGACATTTGAAGTTTCCTTTGTTCTGTATTTTAAAAATAGGTTTGTAAGCGAATGGACTTGGTCTGCCAGCGAATGTTAAATCAGGGATTTCTGAAAGTGGAAAGATATCACAACTTGTGTCAGAAACAGGTTAAAGCACAACTTCCAAGGTATGTGCCAATTACAGCTATGGGTTCCAAATACTGTATCTTAAAACACGTAAGTAAGAACACAGTAACATTATTTCTTATGTGTAAAGCTAAGACTGTAAAAGTTGACTTAAATTATCTAGTTAAATTAATGTGTTTTAGAAAAACATTGACAATATTTTGGCTGTAATTGGAATTATCTGGTTTAGTTGGTAACATTCCATGGGTTATTTTTCTTGCAAAAACACTTAGCCCAGCCCTAAAGTCTGTTTAGATAAATGTTATCCTGTTTTTGTTTGTTTGCTTGCTTGCTTGCTTCCCAGCCTGTCAGGAACTGAAGTGCTGTCAGAAGAGAGAGGTAGTATCCTATATTACTCAAAATCAACTCCTCTGGCAAATCTAGGAGCCATGATAACTTACCTTGGCTAAAAGGATTTTTATCTACCTGTGCAATTGAGTAGACGTGAAACACATTTTTCATGTAACCTGGGATTAGAAAGCAAAATGATCTAATTTTGCATGTTTTCTTATCAAATATAAGAACATAACATAAGAGAGGCCGTACCGTGTCAGACCAAAGGTCCATCTAGCCCAGTATCTGTCTACCGACAGTGGCCAATGCCAGGTGCCCCAGAGGGAGTGAATCTAACAGGCAATGATCAAGTGATCTCTCTCCTGCCATCCATCTCCATCCTCTGACGAACAGAGGCTAGGGACACCATTCTTACCCATCCTAGCTAATAGCCATTTATGGACTTAGCCACCATGAATTTATCCAGTCCCCTTTTAAACATTGTTATAGTCCTAGCCTTCACAACCTCCTCAGGTAAGGAGTTCCACAAGTTGACTGTGCGCTGCGTGAAGAAGAACTTCCTTTTATTTGTTTTAAACCTGCTGCCTATTAATTTCATTTGGTGACCCCTAGTTCTTGTATTATGGGAATAAGTAAATAACTTTTCCTTATCCACTTTCTCAACATCACTCATGATTTTATATACCTCTATCATGTCCCCCCTTAGTCTTCTCTTTTCCAAGCTGAAGAGTCCTAGCCTCTTTAATCTTTCCTCGTATGGGACCCTCTCTAAACCCCTAATCATTTTAGTTGCCCTTTTCTGAACCTTTTCTAGTGCTAGAATATCTTTTTTGAGGTGAGGAGACCACATCTGTACACAGTATTTGAGATGTGGGCGTACCATGGATTTATATAAGGGCAATAATATATTCTCAGTCTTATTCTCTATCCCCTTTTTAATGATTCCTAACATCCTATTTGCTTTTTTGACCGCCTCTGCACACTGCGTGGACATCTTCAGAGAACTATCCACGATGACGCCAAGATCTTTTTCCTGACTCATTGTAGCTAAGTTAGCCCCCATCATGTTGTATGTATAGTTGGGGTTATTTTTTCCAATGTGCATTACTTTACATTTATCCACATTAAATTTCATTTGCCATTTTGTTGCCCAATCACTTAGTTTTGTGAGATCTTTTTGAAGTTCTTCACAATCTGCTTTGGTCTTAACTATCTTGAGAAGTTTAGTATCATCTGCAAACTCATCATTGGCCACCTCACTGTTTACCCCTTTCTCCAGATCATTTATGAATAAATTGAATAGGATTGGTCGGAGGACTGACCCTTGGGGAACACCACTAGTTACACCTCTCCATTCTGAGAATTTACCATTAATTCCTACCCTTTGTTCCCTGTCCTTTAACCAGTTCTCAATCCATGAAAGGACCTTCCCTTTTATCCCATGACAGCTTAATTTACGTAAGAGCCTTTGGTGAGGGACCTTGTCAAAGGCTTTCTGGAAATCCAAGTACACTATGTCCACCGGATCTCCCTTGTCCACATGTTTGTTGACCCCTTCAAAGAATTCTAATAAATTAGTAAGACACGATTTCCCTTTACAGAAACCATGTTGACTATTGCTCAAGAGTTTATGTTTATCTATGTGTCTGACAATTTTATTCTTTACTATTGTTTCAACTAATTTGCCCGGTACCGACGTTAGACTTACCGGTCTGTAATTGTCGGGATCACCCCTAGAGCCCTTTTTAAATATTGGCGTTACATTAGCTAACTTCCAGTCATTGGGTACCGAAGCCGATTTAAAGGACAGGTTACAAACCTTAGTTAATAGTTCCACAACTTCACATTTGAGTTCTTTCAGAACTCTTGGGTGAATGCCATCTGGTCCCGGTGACTTGTTCATGTTGAGTTTATCAATTAATTCCAAAACCTCCTCTAGTGACACTTCAATCTGTGACAGTTCCTCAGATTTGTCACCTACAAAAGCCAGCTCAGGTTTGGGAATCTCCCTAACATCCTCAGCCGTGAAGACTGAAGCAAAGAATCCATTTAGTTTCTCCGCAATGACTTTATCATCTTTAAGCGCTCCTTTTGTATTTTGATCATCAAGGGGCCCCACTGGTTGTTTAGCAGGCTTCCTGCTTCTGATGTACTTAAAAAACATTTGTTATTACCTTTGGAGTTTTTGGCTAGCCGTTCTTCAAACTACTCTTTGGCTTTTCTTATTACACTCTTGCACTTAAGTTGGCAGTGTTTGTGCTCCTTTCTATTTGCCTCACTAGGATTTGACTTCCACTTTTTAAAGGAAGTCTTTTTATCTCTCACTGCTTCTTTTACATGGTTGTTAAGCCACGGTGGCTCTTTTTTAGTTCTTTTACTGTTTTTCTTAATTTGGGGTATACATTGAAGTTGGGCCTCTATTATGGTGTCTTTAAAAAGGGCCCACGCAACTTGCAGGGATTTCACTTTAGTCACTGTACCTTTTAACTTTTGTCTAACTAACCCCCTCATTTTTGTATAGTTCCCCCTTTTGAAATTAAATGCCACAGTGTTGGGCAGTTGAGGTGTTCTTCCCACCACAGGGATGTTGAATGCTATTGTATTATGGTCACTATTTCCAAGCGGTCCTGCTATAGTTACCTCTTGGACCAGCTCCTGCGCTCCACTCAGGATTAAATCTAGAGTTGCCTCTCCCCTTGTGGGTTCCCGTACCAGCTGCTCCATGAAGCAGTCATTTAAAGTATCGAGAAATTTTATCTCTGCATTTCGTCCTGAAGTGAAATATTCCCAGTCAATATGGGGATAATTGAAATCCCCCACTATTATTGGGTTCTTAATTTTGATAGCCTCTCTAATTTCCCTTAGCATTTCATCATCACTATTACTGTCCTGGTCAGGTGGTCGATAATAGATCCCTAATGTTATATTTTTACTAGAGCATGAAATTTCTATCCATAGAGACTCTATGGAACATGTGGATTCGCTTACGATTTTTACTTCATTTGAATCTACACTTTCTTTCACATATAGTGCCACTCCTCCCCCTGCACGACCTGTTCTGTCCTTCCGATATATTTTGTACCCCGGAATGATTGTGTCCCATTGGTTGCTCTCAGTCCACCAGGTTTCTGTGATGCCTATTATATCTATATCCTCCTTTATCACAAGGCACTCTAGTTCACCCATCTTATTATTTAGACTTCTGGCATTTGTGTACAAGCACTTTAAAAACTTGTCCCTGTTTATTATCCTGCCTTTTTCTGATGTGCCAGATTCTTTTTTATGTGACTGTTTATCATCTGATCCAGCCCTTACATTATACTTTTCAGTCCTCTGCTCCTGACTATAACCTGGAGATTCTCTATCATCAGACTCTCCCCTAAGAGAAGTCTGTGTCCGATCCACACGCTCCTCTGCAGCAGTCGGCTTTCCCCCATCTCCTAGTTTAAAAACTGCTCTACAACCTTTTTAATGTTTAGCGCCAGCAGTCTGGTTCCACTTTGGTTTAGGTGGAGCCCATCTCTCCTGTATAGGCTCCTCCCATCCCAGAAGTTTCCCCAGTTCCTAATGAACGTGAACCCCTCCTCTCTACACCATCGTCTCATCCACGCATTGAGACTCTGAAGCTCTGCCTGCCTACCTGGCCCTGCGCGTGGAACTGGGAGCATTTCTGAAAATGCCACCATAGAGGTCCTGGATTTCAGTCTCTTCCCTAGCAGCCTAAATTTGGCTTCCAGGACATCTCTCCTACCCTTCCCTATGTCATTGGTACCTACATGTACCACGACCACCGGCTCCTCCCCAGCACTACACATAAGTCTATCTAGATGCCTCGAGAGATCCGCAACCTTTGCACCAGGCAGGCAAGTCACCATACGGTTCTCCCGGTCATCACAGACCCAGCTATCTACATTTCTAATAATCGAATCTCCCATTACTAACACCTGCCTTTTCCTAGAAACTGGAGTTCCCTCCCCCGGAGAGGCAACCTCAGTGCGAGAGGCAACCCCAGCACCATCTGGAAGGAGGGTCCCGACTACGGGAAGGTTTCCCTCTGCTCCCATTGACTGCTCTGCTTCCCTGGGCCTTTCTTCCTCCTCAACAGCACAGGAGCTGTCTGAGCGGAGGTGGGACAATTCTACAGTGTCCCGGAAAGCCTCATCAACATACCTCTCTGCCTCTCTTAGCTCCTCCAGTTCCGCCACCCTGGCCTCCAAAGTCCGTACATGGTCTCTGAGGGCCAGGAGCTCCTTGCACCGACTGCACACATACGCCACCCGCCCACAGGGCAGGTAATCATACATGCAACACTCAGCGCAATAAACTGGATAGCCCCCACCCTGCTGCTGGGCTTCTGCCTGCATTGTCTCCTAGTTAATGTAAGGGTGATTTAAAGAAAGAGGTTTTGAATGTAGTTTGGTTTATAGGTTTTAGGATTTTAGGGGGGGCCACAGGGAAGGGGTTTAGGGCTGGCGAGGGGCTCCCGCTCCCTTCCCACTCCCCTTCCAAACTCCCTTGCGAAACTCCCTGTTAGCAGCCCCTGTTCGCAAAGCTCCCTGGTCACTTGTGCGCGGCTTTATAAAGCCCGGGCCTGAGTGAATGCCCCGCCCACTGATTAAGGCTCAGCCAATTACCAGAGGCTTCGAGCTTTCAAACCTGCCTCCAACTGCCAGCCAGAGCACACGGTCCCTCAAACAACCAAACAAACAAACAGACTGACAAACACAAGCTTAGCACACAGCAAGTAACCCCCAAACACAAACAAACACACACTACAGACAGTCACTTACCCCACAGATGCTGTATTAGCTCCTCCTTCACCTGGAGCTAAGGTGAAGCTAAGCTCTTATGTTATGTTATGTTCTTATGGGAAACATTTGATATGAGCTAAATGAGCTAAGGGCCAATCAGCAACTGCATGGACACAGTATCCACTACATAATTTGGAGCTGGATCATGGGCATTAGAAGACAATGTTTGTCTCTTAAGGGAATGAGAGAAGCTGCTTCTCACTTCTAAAACCTGATAATTAAGCCTAATTTATTGTCATGATTTAAATGGTTTCATTTTAGGTGTTGGTCCTGCTTTGAGCAGGGGGTTGGACTAGATGACCTCCTGAGGTCTCTTCCAACCCTAATATTCTATGATTTTATTTCATGATTGTTACCCGGCATCAAAAAAGCTCGAACAGTCATCAGTTCTCTCAGCTCAGGTGAAGCTTCGAACTGAGCAAGTATAGAGGCTGGATTGCTGTTTTTTAGTGGTGGTGGCTTTTAGGTCAGTTGCCAGAACACAAATGGGTAGTGATGACAAAATCACATTGAAGCACTCTGCCCCGGTGCATTGCTTTAAGACTACTCTTTCTAACCCTTTAATATTTTTAATCTTGGAATTTTTTAAAAACTAAGATGTCTTTACATATACTAATTTGGATTAAAAAAATTTCACAGTAATGATTCAAGGAGAACCAAATTTGACAAATAGATCTAAAAATTGTTCCAGTATTTTGCAAACGTGCAGAGTCATTTGCTGGCTGGTTCTTGACAGCTGCAGCAATCTCTTGAGAAGGACAAAACTACTGGAAGTAGTTGTATTTCTTTCTGAGGGCAGGTCTACACTAAGGGCGGGGGTCGAACTAGGGTACGCAAGTTCAGCTACGTGAATAGCGTAGCTGAACTCGAAGTACCCTAGTTCGAACAACTTACCCGTCCAGACGCCGCGGGATCGAAGTCCGCGGCTCCAAGGTCGATTCCGCCACCGCCTTTTGCAGTGGTGGAGTACCGGAGTCGACCGCGGCGCTTCCGGAGTTCGAACTATCGCGTCTAGATCAGACGCGATAGTTCGAACTCCGAGAAGTCGAACTCACCGCGTCGACCCGGACGGTAAGTGTAGACTAGCCCTGAGTCTCAGCAGGTAAATGGCCATGTGATACAAGATTCAGAAACTTGGCTTACACCTGGGCTCTTAAGAGCAAAAGGATTTAAAAGAACTACTGTTGCAATACTTCAGTTTTTGGTGGCTTAAAATTGCTAAGTCTGTGGTGTCATTTAATGGTTTCTGTATGCTTTCTTCTAGGCGAGAGTCAGAAAGAAGAAACCATTCATTAGCTCGCCATGCAGACATCCTTGCTGCTGTAGAAACAAGGCTCTCTCTGTTAAACATGACTTTCATGAAATATGTGGATTCCAATCTCTGTTGCTTCATACCTGGAAAGGTAAAATATAAAATTGCTTGCTTGTATGAATGTGTATTGTTGCTAAAAAAATCATATTCCTGCAACTTCAAATTATTAACAGCTGTAGCTGCCTAAAAATGTAGTATAGTGCATCATTGTGAATGTACTTAGACATATTATAGGCAGCCTATGTACTGTAAGGGCTACCCTATTAATAGATATGCTTGTCTGAATGAGTTGTTTTTTGGCTTTATATTAATGTTCTGACATGGAAAATGGCTGTTTGTTTGTTTTAAATTAACTCAGTATTCCAGTTGTGGATCATATTTCTAATAATAAATGTGGTCATTTAAAGAAATACTTAAAAATGCTTGAATTGGTCACTGTTCTTTGCAGGTTCACTTTTACTGTTCATATGTGTGCTACTGAGACCTTTGAACAGATAGAACTCGACTTACAGTTTATTCCTTCAAAGTATGTAGATGCTGTATGTAGAGTTTGAGTAGTCCAGACTTACAAGCTGTAAACACCAAACTGGAGGCCATTCCACCACAAACTCTTGTCACCCAGATTATCTTGTGCAATATTTTTGGTACACTTCTGTAACAAAAAATGTATATTTGATGTGTCCTAACACCATCTGGTGAGTATCAGTTGATATTAAGCATTTTAGGACAAAGACAAATTGAACTTGAGTTTTTTCAGTACATGAGAGGAACACTTGTTTTTTCCTAAAAATAGAAATACCATTAGAATACCTTGTTTAGCTATTTTAGAATATATTATCTGTGGTACTGTATCACCTAGCATATTTGTTAGACCTAAACAAAACAAGATGGTATGTAAAAATCTAAGCATGTGTGTTCAGCTGTCATGTAAATTTGCTGTTTATTTCCACTGCAGTGTTTCATGTGTATTTGACACAATACATTAAGCTAGTTATATGGACACTAGCATGGTGTTCATAATCACATCTGTCTGTCATTGGCAAACAACTTCAGGTGGCTATTTCCCCCTCACCATAGTATCTGAGTGCCTCACAAGCATTAAAGAATTTATCTTAGCACTATATCTGAGGTTTAGGCTACGTTAGAAAATTTTGCTGGCATAACTATGTCAGCTAGTAGTATAGAAAAAAAAATCATACCCCTTAGCCAATTTAGCTATGCCAGCAAAATTCCTGGTGTGGATGCAGCTATGCCAACAGAGTGCTTTTGCCAGAATTGACTGCCTTGCTAAGGTGTTCAGTGTATTTGCTAAGAATTTTCTTATGAGTCTCCTTGGAGATCTAAGTATACTGTACTAAGTATAAACTTTATGGAAGAGATTTTAAGGAGTGTACTAATAGTAGAAGTAATAAGAAAAGAAAAGTTGCCAGTTGCTGTTCAGGTTACTGTGGAATGCTCCATTACATTTCATGCAGTGATTATGCAGATTAGTTCATATGTTCAAAAATAACTATTATAGTAAATTTACTGAGTAAAAGTTTCTAAAGATACAATGACAACTCAGACTCTGCCTCCACTGTAAAATACAGCATTTCATTTCAGGTGATTAGTATAAAATTAGTAGGTGATTAGTAGGAAGAACAGCAACAAACTAGTGTAATGGGTATGAAATACCTGCCCATCAGTAGATCAGTGCCATAATTTCAGATTATACCAATAACTATCTTAATTTTTTCCCTTGAATTTAACAGAACATCTAACGGTTCTTAAATATTTTAGGTGATTGATGAAATTTATCGTGTGCTACGGTACGTAAACTCTACAAGAGCCCCTCAGAGAGCCCATGAAGTCCTTCAAGAATTAAGAGACATCTCATCCATGGCTATGGAATACTTTGATGAGAAGATTGTTCCAATTCTAAAACGAAAGTTGCCTGGATCAGATGTATCAGGTCGTCTCATAGGAGCTGCCCCAGGTATTACTTTCAACTTCTAGTATTTTTAACTTTTTATCTAGCTGTTTTTGTCTATCATGGTGTCTGAAAATTCACAACATTCCACTTTCTAGAAAGCATTCACTCCCTTGTTTGTTTCCCTCAACAATGGAATACCCCATTATAATCCAGCCTCCTGATGAAAATTAATTTTGCATCCTAAGTACATTGAGTATGGAACGTAATTGTTTGAAAATTTAAGGAGGCTTTGTTCTGCTAGACTTGAATGTATTTTATAATTACGCATAGTGTGTATTCTTTAAACAAATACGTTTGTACCACTAATGAATGAGACTTTATAATCGCACTTGGTTGAAATTTAGCACACAAAGCCACAATTCAAGATGTTTGTAGTTTTATTAATAGGATAAACAAATGAGAGAGCTTAAATTATTGTAGTACAAAGAGAAAGCTAAAGCACCCTTATATTCTTTATGTAACAAGAACCCAAATGTTTTGTTTTCAAATGAAATATTCGTAGGTGTTTAGTCTGTAACATGGAAAAGGCCTCTTGGCTCTGTAAAATATTAAACTGGATACATTAACACTCAAACTGTCTTTTTTTTTTTTTTTTTTTTGGCACGACCAGTTACATTTTTCATACAACTTAATTTGTTTGGGCCAAATGTTGACGCAGGCTGCCGATCTGAGCATATAATGGCCAAAAGTAGCAGGAAAGATGCAGGTCCACTAGCCTGTGTAGAATATACGTACAGGCTCAGTCCCAACACCTTAGGTTACTAACAGATGTAGTAAAGTATCCATCACTTGGAGTCTTTAAATCAAGTTTAGATGACCTTCTAACATCTATGCTGTAGTTCAAACAGAAGTTTTTGATTGACACGGGAATCTAATTTAAATTCTATAGTTCATGTAGTGCAGGAGATCAGAGTAGATTACAGTGGTCCCTTCTGGCCTTAACTTGAACACAGATGAGACTTCTACTGAGAGTCTCTGCTAGCACGTGTTTGGGGGAAGTGGAATGAACAGCACCCACTAATGGCATGAGCAGCAGATTGGAACATAGCACAAGTCCCCATGGCTCAAAACACATAGGACACATTGATGTAGCCTACTATCTCCCCGTACCTCCACAGTGCTGTGATCTGTAACAACACTTGGTGCTTAAGGATTCGGTATTCTCCCCACAATGAAATTGGAACTCCTTTGTTCAGCCTATGCTGCCTTTTTCCAGATTTGCCTTAGCTCTGTAGTAACATAGGTAAACTCATTCATATGGATTGATGCACTTGAGTTGTTCTAGGCTTGTGTAACCTTTCCAAAAAGGTGAAATTTTGCTTTAAAATGTTTAAACAAAACTTACACGATAGAGCTATTACAATCATGTCAATTTACAGTAGCTGCTATTGGAAAAAAAAATCACTTCTACAAGTTTCTTGAGTCCTGCAGGTCTTGAAGGAATAGATTGTGCACACTCAATAATGGCTACTGAATTTTCATGATTTTCCTCTTAACTGTCACTTGTTTGAAGAAACTCAAACATTACATCAAGCTGACAAATACAAAATATTCAGAATTAAGCTGAGTTATCTTTGGATCAGAGTATTAATTCCTTGATATTGCACAGATCTCCAATGGGTGATCTACTGTATGTCCTACAGTGTGTCTAGTTTTTTGGCTTTGTGCATGTCACATCTTTGATAACTTCATTTAGTGGTTTAGAACATAATCTAACATTCATTTTTTTAGGCAAAAAGTAGTGCTTTCTTTATTCAGGGAGTTGAAAATAGCTTATGCTTTGACCTCTTAAAATCTGAAACATTGGACATAATTGTATCCTAATTTATACCATGAGCAAGCTGATTTTCCTGTATATTGAATATCTATAAATAGTATTTACATGGTTATAGTTTTACAAAACACTAATTATTCAGATTCTGGATTGGTCAACAGAATTGAACAGAGAGTATAAATTGGAGCACAGTTTGATAAATTTTGTTGAAACACAATGTAGAAAAAATAATCTTAAATCACTTTCTCTGAAGTTCCAGGTCCCTCTGCAGCCCTAACAACAATGCAGCTATTCTCCAAGCAAAACCCTTCTAGGCAGGAAGTCACCAAACTCCAGCAGCAAGTCAAAACGAATGGTGCAGGTGTGACTGTTCTAAGGCGGGAAATTTCAGAGCTTCGCACCAAAGTGCAAGAACAACAGAAACAGCTCCAAGACCAAGACCAGAAACTGCTAGAGCAAACCCAAATCATAGGTGAACAGAATGCCCGATTGGCTGAGCTTGAACGCAAACTGAGAGAAGTAATGGAAAGTGCAGTAGGCAGTTCTTCAGGTTCTGGCTCAAATGAGGAGTCCCTTAGGAAACGGAGAAAGGCAGTTGAATCCATAGACTCTCCTAGGAAATCCAAACGCCTTCGAAACAGAAAATAACTTTGGAGTAAATGACACCTCCAGAAGATTACACTGCTTTAGTAGCCCAAGCAGATTTGCTTGTCTGGATACTGTGATTAGCAGCATGGTGTCATTTAGGCTGCTGGCTCTTCAAAACACCACATAGACTTGAACAGTAACTTTCTCTCATTGCTGAGACTTTTTTCCCTCTGCTTCTGTCTGGGTGGGCCTAATGCACAGGATCTTTATAATTTGCAATAGATTTGTACTAACCAGACCTGCTCTATCATGTTTTGAAGAGTTAACTTTTTTTCTGTGCAGATGATATGTGTTAAAGTAAACTTATTTGTGTTATGCATATATTCACATAAGAGATCTTAAATAAATCCAGTCTTGACTGATTAGAAAGTTAAGCTTACAAACAGATGTCCTGTTCACTTGAAGAAAAGACCCACTTTTTAAATCTTGTTTAAAAAAGTTGACTTTTTTGTTACAAGTGACCTTGTCTGGAATGTCTGAAAAGTAGTTAATACTTTTTGGAATCTATGTAACGAGTAAAAGTGACTTCTTACGCTACAGTATTGGCTATATATTTTTGTAAATTTATGAGCAAGGGACTTCTATCCGGCTTTCACAAACACACATCCTAGTTCTAAGTCTCTGGAGCCATATTCTACATTTGCATGAATAGCTGCATGCATTGCTTAGTCAGCTCGCTAAAAGCACTTGCCTGGAGTTGCTCTTAAAACTCTACTTTCCCAGAGTTGTAGAGCAATTTCTTAGTCCTCAGCCATAACTTAGCATCTGCTTTCAGCACAGCTGCTTTCTGATAGTGAGGAGGTCTTGAGACCACTTGTCAACCAGTTGCAGGAAAGGAAAGTGTATTTAAGCAAGCCTAGTTGCTGCTTCCACTACCTGTAGCTTGCAGGTACTCTAGCTAAGCCAAAGCTTGAGAATTCAGCTGTTTTTGCCTATGGGTCCTCTAGTTCATAGGCCAAAATGAATCGAGTATTGGACAAAAGTTATCTGTTCCTTTAACAAAACAGGTTTAGTGGGACACAGTTTGAGTGAAACATTGTATTATGAAAAAAAATTAAACTATTTCATGTTGTGGAAAAGAGCTCTCTGTAATACTTAACTATATTCTAGCTTTCCTTATCCTAAAAGGTAAATCACTTCAGATAAAAAAGCTTTAATTTCTTTTGCACTTCTGTTTTGAGCTTGTAACTGGAAAAGCATGTCTTGCACTGTTCAGTCTTTTGATTGGTCACTTTAACAACCTCAGAGTTGTTGTGTACAGTGATTATTTTTTTCCAGTTGTATATTTTTGGAACCTTATACAAATATCACTGTCCTTGTTTTATTTTAATGTACTAAACAATGTAGCTTTATCATTCGACTTATGTTTTCTTTTAATCAACTGCTGCCTTGGGTTTAGATGGAATTAAATTCGGGCATCGCACTGAAAAATGCCACTTACTGGTGGTAGTTTAAGGTTTTGGAAAGTACCGTGGGTTAAAGTGCAAGTTCAACACTATTATATCTTCTATGCCTGTCCACGCAATGTGGTTCTTGTATTCAAATTAACCAAACAGAAATCAGATTTTGTTCTGTCAACTCTTTTGTGATAGTTGACTTTTTCTTTAAATTTTATTAATCCTAGGTTTTACTTCTTAAACACATTTAGCTCATATCAAATGTTTCCCATGAAACGTACCATCACAACTTAATGTCTAGTTTTTGGCAGAGTGTTTAATTTTTAAATAAACTTGTTTTGCTAGTTCAAAGTTATTTTACAATGGGTTGTTTCCTTAAACAAAACGTATTAGCCATGGGTAAACGTTCAGATATCACTCTGGAACAAAGTTTAATAGCAGATGGCCTTTCTTTTAGCTGTTCTTAGTCTGTAGAACTTGGTTTTTGGACTGTAACACTGTTACAGGAGAAAGGCCTGTTAGAGAGAACAGTTGTCAACAAAACACTTTAATGTTCCTTCATTTCTAAAAATGATTTTTGTAATAACAAAAATTAGCATGATTATCATTTAACAGGTATAATTACTCTATGCATCATGACTTGGTACACGTGGTTTAATTCATTTAATGGGCTTATTCCTTTAACGGGTTCTTGTTTAGAAAGATTTAACCACAAATAAAGAGCCTATACAGTAATTGCATTCCTTGAACAGGCTTGTTTATATACATTAGTTTAAGGTTGCACTAGTTTTAGTTTCTTCTGCCCTTTCCTATCATCAATTGCACAGCTTTTTCTGAAACTAATAGGAGTTTCAGGCTGATTAGCTATTAACATTATGCTAACTAAAATCAGGAGCAGTGCTGAGTTTAATCCATTGAGCATATGCCTATGCAGTAGGCCATTCGTGTTACCCTTGGACCCTGTTTAGCAGATAGTTTTGCATCACGTTTATGTACATTAATGAATAATAATGAAGGGAAATAATGTTGAAGTAAATTTTGTGGCGATGGAATAAACTTAAATCTTGCCTGATCAGGAAGCTTACTATAAACATTTAATCACTTGTTATAAATGGGAAATAACTGTTCTTGTAAAATAACTTCTTTCACTAATATCTTGTGCTGATACTGAATTAAACTTGAAGTATAGGGAAAGTATTCTTAGTATAAACAAGGTTATGTGAGTTTTCCCAGTATAGCTATACTGACAAAACCCTCCTGGTATAGATTCAGTCATACCAGCAGAAGCATCTTTTGCCAGCATGACTGCATCTACAGAGGTTTTTTTTGCCAGCGTAGATAAATTATTAAAACTCAAAAAATCCCACCCTTAACCAACATAACTATGCCACCAAAACTTTTAAGGGTGGAACTGGCATTAGTTGTGAATTATTCTTCTCAAGTCTAGAAAAGGCCAAAAGCTTTGTAACTAAAAATTGCATTTTTATGAAGTGCAGTTATATTTTTCTACTATTCAAGTCTGCAGTAGTGTGCATTTGGATATTACTGAAAACCAAATATATTGCATAATGGTTCTCTTTAGCCAATTTTTTCATCTGGTATAAACGATACTAGCAATCTAAAGTACTTCCCCTCTCAAGTCAAATCATGCTATGAAATAGTCCCCTAAAAGACTTATCCTGAAAACAAGAATTGTGTAATTCTCAGATATTATCAAGCTTCTTAGCTTCTTTCCAACTTATTTAACTCAGCACGGCTTAAGGAGAAACCTGCAACACAGGTGAGCAGTGGCCAGGTTAATGCAGACTCTCATGAGGTGAGTGTTATACAATAGCTAAATATTTGCATATATTACTCTAATTCTCAATTTCTTTCAGGTTTCTTAGTCATTAGTTATCTAAGAACAAAAGAACAGCCCCAATGGGTCAGACCTTTCCATCTAGTCCATTTTCCTGTCTCTGACAGTGGCCAGTACCAGAACTTCAGGAGGAATGCAAAGAATACAGCAGTTAGCGTGATCCACCTCTCTCTTCCCCTCCTGGCTTCTGGTAGTCAGAGGTTTAGGGCAGCTCCGAGCATGGGGTTGCATCCTTGACCATCTTGGCTAATAGCCTTTGATGGACCTATCCTCCATGAATTTATCTTGTTCTTTTTTGAATACAGTTATACTTTTGGCCATCACAACATCCCATGGCAATGAGTTCCACAGGATAACTGGTTGTGTGGAAAAGTATTCCTCTTGTTTGTATTAAACCTGCTGCCTATTAATTTAATCAGGTGACCCCTGGTTTTGGTATTGTGGGAAAGGGTAAATACCACACCTCTATTCACTTTTTCCACACCATTCATGATTCATTAGACCTCTATCATATTTCCCCTTCCTCATCTCTTTTCTAAGCTAAGCTCTTTTCTAAGCTGCATCTTTTTAGTCTCTCCTTGAATGCAAGCTGTTCCATACCCTTGATAATCTTTGTTGCCCTTCTCTGAACCTTTTCAGGTTCCACTATATCCTTTTTGAGATGGGGTGACTAGAACTAGACACAGTATTCAGGGTGGGAGCGCACCATGATTTATATAGTGGCATGATATTTTCTCTCATTTTCTATCCCTTTCTTAATAGTTTATACCTTCTGTTAGCCAGAGGTGAAAGTAAGCCGGTCTGGTCTGGCGTACCGGCAAGAGCCGGTACGCCGTGCCAGACTGGACTGGCTTCTCCAGTGGTGATTGAAAGGGCCCAGGGCTCCAGCTGCTGCAGGGCGTCCTGGGCCCTTTAAATCACCACTGGATCTCCAGCAGTCAGGCTTGTGTGGGTATTTAAAGGGCCTGGAGCTCCGGCTGTGGCTGGGAGCCCCAGCCCCTTTAAAGCACCGGCCGAATCCAGCTGCCAGAGCCCCAGGCCCTTTAAATCACTGTGGGAGCCCTGCTACCGCTACCCCACAGTGGCAGGAGCACCAGGCCCTTTAAATCCCTGCCCAAGCCCTGCCACCCCGGGATAGTGGCGGCAGGGCTCCCACAGTGATTTAAAGGGCCCGGAGCTCTGCCATGGCCAGAGCCCTGGGCCCTTTAATTTGCCCCTGAGCCCCAGGGCTCCCAGCCGTCTCTGCAGCTGGTAGCTCCGAGATGATTTAAAGGCCCTGGGGCTCGCAGCCACAGCCGGAGCCTTTAAATCTCCAAAGGCCCTGCCTTTTCCAGTTGAGGCCATGCTCCCACTCAGGACTCTGGCGTACCAGTAAGTCCTTTAAATTACTTTCACCTCTGCTGTTAGCCTCTTTAACTCAATGGGTCTCAAACTTTTTTACTGGCGACCCCTTTCACATAGCAAGCCTCTGAGTGTGACCCTCCCCCCGCAACAAATTAAACACACTTAATATATTTAACACCATTATAAATGCTGGAGTCAAGCAGGGTTTGGAGTGGAGGTTGACAGCTCATGACCCCCTGTGTAATGACCACATGACCCCGTGGGGTCCTGACCCCCAGTTTGAGAACCCCTGCTTTAACTGCTGTTGCACATTGAGTTGAAGTTTTCAGAGAAGTATTCATAGTGATCTCAAGATCCTTCTTGAATGGTAATAGCTAATTTAAAACCCATCATTATATATGTCTAGTTGAAATTATTTTTTCCAGTGTGCATTACTAAGCACTTGTCAATGTTGAACTTTATCTGCCATTTTGTTGCCCAGTCAACAGTTTTGTGAGATCCCCTGTATCTCTTTGCAGTCAGCTTTGGACTTAACTACCCTGAATAATTTTGTTATCAACAAAGTTTGCCACTTTTCAACATATTCAATAACAACTGGAAAAAGAGTGAACAGTACATGTTCTAGTACAGATGGTTGAGACCCTGCTGTTTACCTCACTCCATTGTGAAAACCAACTACTTATTCCCTTTGTTTCCTATCTTTAAACCAGTTACTGATCCATGAGAGCACCTTCCCTCTGATCCCATGACTGTTTCTTTAAGAACCTTTGTTGAGAGACCTCGTCAAATGCTTTCTGAAAATCCAAGCACACACTATGGAGTGGATCATCCTTCTCTGCCACATGCTTGTTGACACCCTCAAAGAATTCTAATAGGGCTACAATCATCTGTTCAGAGTAGAAGGAAACTGAAAGCAGTGTAGTCCTCAGATTTTCATGGAGCAGCTTTTTTAGAAATATAGATACTGTGACTTTATGAAGAGAAGGTAGTTGCTTCTTAGAGTTGAAGCAAGTTTCCTATTTGAAAATAACACAATTTTGTAATTACTCAATTTAACACACACCATAACTTTCCCCAAAAGACACCACTCTTCCAGAAACTGCATGATGCACCTTATTCCAGAATAGTGTGTGTCTGGGGAAGCTTCATAAAAATCAGAGGAGTTATAAAGTAACATTGTGTCAAATGTGCCTGAAATACACTTTTGAAAATAAAGGCTTGTCTCTTCAAAATGGTATGGTATACACATTCCACATTTGTAAAGTTTGGATTTGCAGAGTAGTGCCTTTTATTTCTTTTTATAGGGAAGTCAGGGAAGAGTTCGTTGTAGTTTTCCAAAGAGATGTAATTAAACAGCTTGTAATTCCACGCACTGAGAAAGTGCTTAACTAGGGACCTACTACAGTAGAGTTGTAAGGAGCAGTGGCATGCTGGGCAAGGAAGCCCTGAGGACCAAGCTAGCAAACACTTGCCTGGCCTACTGGAGGCTAGTAGGAGCTGGGAAACAAACATTAGTTGTTAGTTTTTTTAAAACAGTAAATGATGGGCTATTTGTATTTTCCTCCTGATGGAAATTTTCTTACTGGGTTTTCAGGGCCGTCATGAAGAGAGTCCCTGGTTAGCAGCCGAGGTGGAGAATGGCAGTGCACAGCAGAATGAACTTTAAAGGGAAAAGATGGAGAATGTTATTTTTTTTCCTGTTAGGGCTAGAGCTGGAGCCAGAAATTCATGCAGAGTGTGTGAACAGAACAAGGTTATAAATATAAATTGATCTGTAAAAGCAGCAAAGAATCCTGTGGCACCTTATAGACTAACAGACGTTTTGCAGCATGAGCTTTCGTGGGTGAATACCCACTTCGTCGGATGCAAGAGTGGAAATTTCCAGGGGCAGGTAAATATAAGCAAGCAAGAAGCAAGCTAGAGATAACGAGGTTAGATCAATCAGGGAGGATGAGGCCCTGTTCTAGCAGTTGAGGTGTGAAAACCAAGGGAGGAGAAACTGGTTCTGTAGTTGGCAAGCCATTCACAGTCTTTGTTTAATCCTAAACTGATGGTGTCAAATTTGCAAATGAACTGAAGCTCAGCAGTTTCTCTTAGAAGTCTGGTCCTAAAGTTTTTTTGCTGGAGGATGGCCACCTTGAGATCTGCTATTGTGTGGCCAGGGAGGTTGAAGTGTTCTCCTACAGGTTTTTGTATATTGCCATTCCTAATATCTGATTTGTGTCCATTTATCCTTTTCCTTAGAGACTGTCCAGTTTGGCCGATTGTACATAGCAGAAGGGCATTGCTGGCATACGATGGCATATATTACATTGGTGGATGTGCAGGTGAATGAGCCGGTGATGGTGTGGCTGATCTGGTTAGGTCCTGTGATGGTGTTGCTGGTGTAGATATGTGGGCAGAGTTGGCATTGAGGTTTGTTGCATGGATTGGTTCCTGAGCTAGAGTTACTATGGTGCGATCTCACCAGTAACTGCACACCATATCCATGCAAAAAATATTTTAAAACAGCAATATTGTTTCGGTGGTAGTTGTACTCCACTGAAACAGTCATAGTTTTACATGTAATCCTCAAACAAATCATCATGTTAGGATACCATGTAAAATAAGTTTAAAGAAATTTACACCATCTTTTCAAACTATTGCATCATCTAGCTGCTGCAGAATCCTAATTATCCGTAGTGCTTGAGCAACAATATATTTGGATAAGTAAGGGTCAACAGAACACACTTTTAGTTGGATAGATAGGTAGGTTCAAATGAAAGGAATGTTGTCACCAGTACTAAAGTCGAATTGGAGTTTGCTCTGATAAAACAGCAATCTTAAACATCTGGAAAAGCACATACATTGAATAGATAACTAGGTATTTAATTCAAATGAATGTCTCGTCAGCATGAGTCTATATGGGCTGACACACACACAGAGACACACACACTCTCTCTCTCGCTCTCTCTCTCTACTTCGACTGGTTTAAGTAAAAATCAGTTAAAATGGTTTAAACTGGTGCAAATGCCTGTGTGGATACTTAAATGTATTTACAACCAGGGTCGATTTGATTTAAATCACTAATCAGGAATACTCGATTTAATCATGGATTTCTACATAAAAGTGCATTCTTGTTGGTTGATATAACCTTAATACATATTCTTCACAACTCAGAGATAGATGTAGGTTTAATTTTTAGAAGGTACACACACTACATTTTTAAAGTGATTTATTTTGAAAACTTTTCAGATTAGTTTTACAGCTATATCAGAAAATGAATGGCTGTTTGGTTATTTCATTTACCAAAGGTAATTGAAGCAGATATTTTTGAAGTCATTGGGAGGTGAACTATCTCCAATTCAATGGGTTAATCATTAATATTTGGTGGATTTTCTTGTCATGCTGTATTAGGAGAACATCACCAGACAGACATTTAAATTGTTTTATTTAACTAAACCAACAACGTTAAGTATTCTGGATTTTTTTCTTCCACAGCAAACATAATATTTTAACAAAACAAGCATATGAATTTTTGAATTTAGTTATACATTCAAGTTTTTTATAATCAGGTTTGTTTTTGTTAAAATTGTTTTTAACTAAAATAGTTAAATGAAATATTTAAAAAAAATTAAATCAACTATGTCAGCCAGGTCAACATGAGAAACTTATAATATTGGCTTTTACAGCTGACTCAGTCATCTTCACCTTCATTTTCCTGTTTGTTCATAATTTAGAAAAGAAATACAAGCTTTCCTGCTTTTTCAGGTCCCAAATTATTTCTCAATTTGGAATGAATTAGTCCAAAGGAAGAAAATATTCTTTCTACGCCGGCAGAAGAAGCTACTGCTGTTAAAAGTGAGATTATCTCTTCAGCAGTCTCTGAATCCAAGTGCTTAAGTGACTTCCACCAGTTCACTGGTGTGACTTTTTTTAAAACATCATCAGCAAACACATATTTTTTGAATGGTTCTTATTCCCAAATTGGGTCTCCTATAATGGCATCAGGCCGTAAAAGTTTTCCCTTCTAGTGAGAGAATGGTATGGTAGATCTCAAATCAATGAAGGCTACACTCAGAAAGACCTCAAGACTTCTTGAATATGCTGCTCCAACAGATTCACTTTTGTTTCTACTGCAGGGGTCGGCAACCTTTCAGAAGTGTTGTGCTGAGTCTTCATTTATTCACTCTAATTTAAGGTTTCACGTGCCAGTAAATACATTTTAACGTTTTTAGAAGGCCTCTTTCTATAAGTCTATAATATATAACTAAACTATTGTTGTATGTAAAGTAAATAAGGTTTTTAAAATATTTAAAAAGCTTCATTTAAAATTAAATTAAAATGCAGAGCCCCCCCGGACTGGTGGTCAGGACCCGGACAGTGTGAGTGCCACTGAAAATCAGCTCGCGTGCCGCCTTTGGAACGAGTGGCATAGGTTGCCTACCCCTGTTCTACTGCCTGCCCTCTCTTCTCACATTTATGTCTAGACTTCTTCTCCTTGTCCAGATCTATTCCGCCCCCAACAATCTTCTATTCATTGAAACTTTGCACTTTTAGAGAGAGGTAAGGGATTGACTCTGTGCACACAAATTTGCAGAGGGACAATAGGGTTGACGTCTATTATTTCTCACCTTTATATATTATTTATTTAAAAACATTTTTGCAATTAACAAGCATGTTATCTCTGGAGACACAAATCCACAGTTTGAGAACTGCAAAACTGAGCATCTCTGATGGTATCTTCTAATCTGAGCACTGAGTCCCATTGGGTAGCTAGAAAGATTAACCTACATAATCTATACAGAAGTCCCTGGAACTCCATAAGATTGGGTCCCTAATCCATGAACTATTGGAAGTCATTTACAAAACTTTTCTTAAACATTACATGAATATATTGTCTCATACTATAGAATTAGAATTTATAATCCATATTCCATGATGAGATACATTATAGCTCAAAGATATCTTAATTAAAACTATCTTTAGAATTATTGCTCAAAAAGCATTTTATCAAAAAAACTGATTTTTTTTTAAATCATTGTATCCCCAGGCTAGAAAAGAGAAGATAGGTGAGATAATATTGACAAGTTTTCGAGATACAGAAGGTTACCTTCTCCAGAGCTGAGGAAGACCTCTGTGTAGCTCGAAAGCTTGTCCCTTCCACCAACGGAAGTTGGTCCAATAAATGATATTACCTCACCTCTCTCGCATCTGGGACCAACGTGGCTACTACACCACCACTGAAATGTTTACTAACACTATGTCCCTCAGGGATTAAGGGATGCAAATGGCTTCTATGCTCTAGATACCTGATTGTGTTAATCATTAACACAATACATTGGGAAATAGAATTTTCCAAACTGCCACTCAGATAAAGCCCCAGGATAATGAACATACCTTCAGTTTGCAAAGAGATAAAGAATGTACTGCAATGCTGAAATACAATAGGATGAGCTAAGGATGAAATCAGAACTTTAGACAGGCTCCCCATTAAGGAGGAGTAGGCTGGCTAAAGCATGTAATGAGGTGTGCTGTTCTTACCTTATCAGATACTTAATCACTAAATTCATTTAGTACTGAAGCTAGTCTCAAGTGTACAAAATTTAGTTGTAGAATTCAGTGACTTAGTACTGTCTAGCTTGTCTATGTACGTGTCAGTTACATGAGCATTTGTTTAATGCCTTTTTATAGCGTAAAATGGCTCTTGAAAGGAGAGTTCCTACTTGTAAGTCTTGGGGTTGTGCGTACTACTTTCTTTTCACTTTATTTATAAAATACCCTAGGAACAGTCATGGTGTCAGTGATGCTTGGTAATGTTTTTTAAGGTGCCCCCGTGACTTAGGAGCCTAAATCTCATTGAAAGTCAGAGTTAGGCTCCTAAATGCCTAAGGCACAGAACATTTTAAAATTTTACCCATCAGTTCTTTAAGGAGAAAATCTACAAGCTTAGCGTGGCAGAGCTTTTTCTGTCTACCATTAAAATTGAATGAGTGAGGAACTGAGTTTCTGATATTAGAAGACAGACTTAGGCAAACAAACACAGCAGGAGAAAGCCCTGCTGCCATAGAAGTTCAAGGCAGTAATGCTTTTATTTGTTGTCAGTTTCTCTTTCTAGCTCACCTGTACTAAGACAATGATGTTTGGGTTCACAAGCAACATACCACAGGAATATTAAAAAATAGTTTTAAAAATTTAATGTCAGGAAAATGTTTCTACTATTAGGATTTGTAAAATCTCATTTTAAGCTAAATGATGGACATGAGCTCTTTGATACCATGCCTTGCCTTGTAAGTAGAAAGCTTTACTGCATTTTCAAAACTATAAAGACCTCAAAGTCTTCAAACTTTTGACAAGAGGAGTATGCAGTAGACTACGTTATTTGAAAAGGGGTATGTAGCCTAAATAGTTTGAAAACCACTGAGATAGGAGAAAGGGTACACAGTCACATTTGTGAAAAACACAGCAACAGAATATATATGCAAATAATAAATAAAATACCCCCTCCTTTCCAGTAGGTAGTCATTTTAACTCCCTTCCCATCTATTGATGAGAACATTCCACATAAAACCCACCTCACCCACCCATAAAACCCCACTCATACTTTGGATCAGTAGTAGCAATCCAAATGTCTTTATGCAGGTCTGTCTCTAGCTCCAAGAGAGCTACTTGTGTGGAGGAACCATCATCTAACCTAACTGAGTGGTTCATCTTTAGGAGGCTGGATAGGCAGAACTTCACTGAAGACTACTCAGCTCTATTACTGTCTTCTCCATCAGCTCTCCACTACTAAATCCTCAATCAGCACCCTCTCTTCCCATTAAGATCCCCCCTAGGAAGGAAGTCAAAAGACTCCAGATTTAGCCACAGAGTCTTGAGTACCTGGAAAGGACCTCTTAAATATGAGAGCTCACTTCCCCTGTCCCCAAAAATCCAAGTTTGTAAATAGTTATGGTGACTCCCCAAGTGTCACCAAAGGAATTGTGGGTAGCTATCTTATGTAAATGAAGATTTCTATGGCAGCACTTTTCCCTTTTCACCAATCAAGGGAGGTGAGCGCTCTTTCATCTCTGAAGCTTCTAGTCATAACAGGGTTTACCGTGTGAGACCTGCAATTAAATATACCAACCAGCTCAGGAAGACATCTTTCAGTTTAATTTCACCCTACACCCAAGCACTCCCTAAACCCAGAACTGTGCAGGGGACAGCAGCCCGCCCCAGGTCAGTAGGACTCAAATGATGTCCTCTTTTTCTCCAGCCATAAGACTTTTGGGAAAGAAACTACAGGGAAGAACTAGCCAGAGACTAAACCTGGGAAAACAACTACAGTAACTTCTCACTTAACATCCTAGTTATGTTCTTGAAAAATGTGACTTTAAGCAAAACCATTTTAAGCGACTCCAATTTCACCATAAGAATCAATGTAAATGGGTGGGGGGGTTAGGTTCCAGGGAAATCCTTTTTGCTAGACAAAAGACATTATAAACATACATTATACATTTTAAATAATTTTAAACAATTTAATACTGTACTCACCAATGATGATTGTGAAGCTTGGTTGAGACAGGAGTGTAGCGGGGTTGGAGTGTAGGGGCTTGCCCTACTCCACCCACCAGGCGTTCCAGCCGGGGAGTCGGGCCTTGCCTGCTCCCCAGCTGGAATGCCAGGTGAGTGGAACAGGACATGCCCCCGCTTCCTGGCAGGAGCGCCAGGCGGGCAGAACGGGGTGAGTCAAACAACGTTATAAGGGAACATTGCAGGACTTTAAAGAAGCATGTTCTCTAATAGGTCAGCGACCTAATAACAAAACAACCTTAACCGGGACGATGTTAAGTGAGGCGTTACCATACATAAAACCTGTTCAGACACGACTGATGGCCATTGATGATGTCGTTGGCCTGTTTGCTCCAGTTTTAACTCTGAACATTGCATCACCTGTGCTTACTGGCTGATTTCTTCAACCTCTCCTGCCCACTCTCTTCTTTCATCTTTTCTGACAACTAATCCTCTCCTACATAATCCCATTGAAAGGATTTAAATAACAAAAGAAAATAAATGTGGACCTATCATGACATTTACAGTCATCACAGTGTTCACTGCTTGTATGTTATATATCTTTTTTTCTACTTTTTGTCTTTGGGGCAGGGTCAGTCTCTTATTCTCCATTTGTACAGTCCTAGCACAATGGGGCCCAATTCTAAGCTGATTACTGTGTTAAATTAAAACAAAAAGTCTGAGCCTGAAAACTTCTAAATCTTCTACAAGTGGCAGGTGGCTTAGTCTCAGCATCACTGAAAAGTACACAGCTGAGGATAAGCTGGTCCCAGAAGGGATCAGAATCCATTCAACACATTCCACAATGATATCATGAGATAACAAGGCAGCAAACCACCACAGAAAATCTATAAAGCTGCCACCAAGTTCATCCATCTATCCCATTATGAAACACTATAGCAGGGGTCGGCAACCTCTGGCACGCGGCTCGCCAGGGTAAGCACCCTGGTGGGCCGGGCCAGTTTGTTTACCTGCCGCGTCTGTAGGTTCGGCCGATCACGGCTCCTACTGGCCGCGGTTCGCCGTCCCAGGCCAATGGGGGTGGCAGGAAGCCGTGGTCAGCACATCCCTCACCCGCGACGCTATAGGCTGGTTTTATTCCTCTGCAGAAGCACCTTTTGGCAGGAAAAGGTCCCAAGTGGTGATTCCTAAATAGTTTAGCTATGTTATTTTGGGAAATCATGTCCTTCTATCCTATTTATCTCTTCTTCCCTATATCTTTCTCCTTATTCATATGCGCCAAAAGTCTCAGACTGGAGGAGAAGTCAGAAAACAAAATGGAAAATGTGTTACTCTATGATTGATCTTTATGAATGGCCTCCCATGCCACCTGAGAAGTCTTTAGGGTCTCTTAAGGGTCTATGGTCCATGTCACTATGGTTGAATAATGAATTATTTTTAAATTTATGTTTAAACTATTAATAATTTAGTGCTTCAGTACAACTGAATGCAGCTCCTCTGGAGTAAGGATGAAAGGTGCATGGCTGAACGGCAAGGACAAGTCTGAGTTGCTTATGATATTCGCAGTAAAAGAGGAGCAGACCAAATGTCTTGGACTAGAAAAACATTTGCTGATATATTTTCTAATTTTTGTACTTGCAAACAATGCTCTATGACCATACTTCGGTGATCATCTTTTCCCCTATGTAGTTCCAAGAAAGTAGCAATTAGTACAGTTGTTCATGCTCTTTATCCCCACATTCAACTGGATCAGAGCAGGAGTAGTGCCTTTTCCATCTGGGAATCCCATTTGTGGAAATCTATCCTTAGGTATGTTTGCTAGACTCCTGCTGATTGGCTTCAAGTCTAGATGCAGATTCTTTCCATTTGAGTCGGATAATTTTTGACAAATTTTCCTTCTTTTCTCTCCTGACCCCCTAACACCTCTCATGTTTGGGTTTATCTTTTACTTATTTTGTTTGTTGGTTTGGAGTAATAATTTCTTGACAATTCTGGAATAATTTTATGGAAGTTTGTACAGTGTCCAGATGTGTGTTAAAAATCAATACCTGAATATGTATTACATTACAATGACCCAAATAGAGTAATAGTTCACATTTTTATACTGCCTTCCATCTGAATAAATCAAATTTCTATATGCATATTACTTAAGCTATTACAACATCTATGTGAAGTTTTACATTACAGGGAAACTGAAACACTGCAAGGAGTGACTTGCCAAGTCCCACAGAAAGTCAGTGGCAGAACTTCCAATTTAACTTACATCATGCAACTCTCACTCTTGTGCTTATGGACTTAAAGACAGGGTTACATATTACCCAGTTTATAGTTCCTCAAAAATATTATAGCTGTCTTTATACTACTGTTCTCCCGAATACAATTTCTGCAGCAGTTCTAATGTCATAGTACCAGAGACTGTGCTCTCATCAAGACAAGTTATGCATACATCAAGTTATAGCTGTGTTTTTAATTAGTCATTTCCTTAGACTGAAACAGGAAACATGAGAAAAAGGTTCTGCAGCGGTAATGGACTACATTAATTCTTAAGTGGAAAATAACGGGAGGAATATAACAAGAATAAAGACATATACCAGAGGATAAAATAATAATTTCCCAATTTCAATTCTGACTTGATTGGAGTGGCAACTATGTTGAGAAATGTTACAGGTAAAACCAATATTGCATAATACTTGAATGTGTGTAACTCCCAGTTTTTGAGAAGTATAAAACATTAATCTATAGCTCTAGGATTTCATGTGTATGGTGGGTTAGCTAGCAAATTATGCTGGAATGGAAATGTGGGTGGAGGGAAACAGAACATAATCAGAATAAATTTATTTTAAAATATGGGTGTCATCTAACTTTTTCATTATTTAAAATGTTATTAAAAGTTAGCCATACAAAACTCATTCCACCAAATATCACAATAATTTCCTCTTTCCACATTCACGAAGAACTACATCAGCCCTCTGGAGTTGAAGGAAGAACATCATATTTAAAAATAATTAAGTCTTAGAGCTTCTCCACTTAACTTCATTAGGTCGTGGGAGCTTCTTTTGAATGTGAAATCAGAAAAGGTTTGTGCTGGTAGCCTGGACTTCTAACAGTCTTTCAGATGTTATTGGGAGAAGGAATTACAGATTAGGCTCAAATATTAACATTACATTTGTGAAATTAAGGAGTTTTTACATAGTTAACAGTAGAAGAGATATTGAGGTGGAAATATTTAATCAACTGGCTCCTCCGCTTTTATGTCCAATGATTTGTGATATGCCTGGACAAAAAAAGACTTGGAAAGAACAGTACAAACACTTTCAGGATCAGTAAACTTTTCTATGCATCAGGCCTGGACAAATGATCAGATTTTTATTTTTTAAATCCCAGAAAGGAAAGAGTAATGTTGCTTTCTGTCTACAGGAAGGGTGAAGTCCACCCATGGAGAATGCCCTATTAAGGTTCTTTGTGCTATTTAAGATCCCTAGCAGGATCTTGTAAGGGAATGAGACACCACAACTAGGGGTTTTCACACCCTGTGTGTGCTACAGAGATGGGATCTGAATTGTGACACATATGACAATTTTCTGCAATATCCTTAAAAACTTTATTGAATTAAGTTTAAGTATCTTTGGAATCCTCTGTATTGAATAAAAAGTTTATGTATTATTGTGAACCGTAGGAAATGTTATGAACTTCAGCCAGGGGGCAGACAACAATGGACTTTTGGGACAAACAGTACTGACTGGTTTTCACAGCGTAGGCAGGGAAACGCGCAGCCTGGAAAAACCCTGGCCAGGAGGGAGAGAGATGTGCATCTTCTTGCCTGGTCTTTAGATTATTTATTAGTTATACTGATTACTTAAGAATCTTGTTATCACTTTGAGGGTTGCCAGGTTCTTGCCCCAAGATCAAGGCCAGTATTCAAATTATTATATAGTTGGGAACCCTGATGTGCACAGTTGCAACACTCACACTATAGGAACTCTTTTATATTTACAAATATAGTTTTTAATACATTTAGCACAGTCACAAGCACCCCAACTTACTAAAATAGAGATACTACAGAATGTACATCTGCCCATCCGTATACTCATACCATCTCCTGTAGAACAACCTGAAATGTTAGCCATTATCTTTCTCATCACCATCACCTTCTCCATCATCACCAGTGACCATCATTCTGGCACCTCCCAAGGACTACATCTCTCTCTCTCCAACCACCCCTAGGCTGGGATGCCACTTTTATAATATGTTACATTGACGCCACTATGTTTGATGCATATTTAGTAGTGGATTTTTCCCCTTTTCCTTATTTGTATTTCCTCACCTTACTAATGTTGGGATGTCTTTTTTCTATAGCTTAGTATATCAATGATCTCAACTTATTATCATATACATCCATTTGATACCATGGCCCTTTTGTGATTAGGTATCACATTTGTTATTTCTGCACTAACTGGCTATTTCGGTTCTTTCAAAGTTCCAAATTGTGGTGTACCTGTTTAGTTTAAAAGGGTATGAACTTAGGAAAGCCCCTATGCCAACCTGCTTTAATGCATCCTCTATGTGAAAAGTCGCAGCGATACATGGACCTTATGCTTTAGCTCATCACCATTTATCTAGGTCAGGGGTTCTCAGACTCGGGGTCACGAGGTTATTATATGGGGGGGTCACAAGCTGTCAGCCCCTCCCTCCCAACCCACTTTGCCCCCAGCATTTATAATGGTGTTAAATATATTTAAAAGGTTTTTAATGTATAAGGGGCGGGTCACACTCAGAGGCTTGCTATGTGAAAGGGGTCACCAGTACAAAAATTTGAGAACCACTTATCTAGGTGAAAGGTCCTAAACATATGTATGCTAACTTTGTCTTAGCTCAACATATAGGACGTGGCCTGCAGGTCCCTTCTGTTACAGCCAAAATATACTCTAATATAAACCTATAATAATAAAACAAAATAATCAAACCCATAAGAAAATAACAAACTTATAAGAAAAGATATATAGGCAAGCAAGCAGGCTAGCCTTAGATGCATCTCATGTACCTGTTATGTATGTTAGTTCTTTGCTAGGATACTTCTGCGGTTGACTCATGTACCTATGGTCAGAGCTTCCCCTTAAACTCTATTTTCAGCTCCCCAAATACTTTGGGTTTTCCGTTAAGCCGTTTATCTATGCAAAGCTTATTTGTTCAAAGTTCATAGGCCTCAAGCCTTATGCTAACTTGCTGAAGCTAATGTCTTACAGGATACAGGCCTGTAGGTTTTTTGCATTACTGCTGAATATAATGCAAAGCAGAATATAATGCAAATCAGTAAATATAATAAGGCAAGCTAGCCCACTGGGCTACAGTCTCCACCCAAGACAAGTGACAGCTGCGAATTGGGAGCCTAACGGACGTCCTTGCGGGACCACAGAAGGGGAATGCAAGTGCAGTTGCCTTGAACTGTGAAATGCACCACTCCCAATAGGTCTGTATGAAAGAGAACCGTTGGTGGTCTGGGGAGTGGCTATCATATCAAAGTGTATTTGGGTTACATGGCTGTGACCTCTCCTTCCCGTAGGATGCACTGACAGGGTTACTATTTCAGACCGTAGGACTAGCATTCGTGTAGGGGCTGCTGTGCTGCACCTTTGTGGTCTGCCTGCTTGTGCAAACGTGAAGTCCAGCCCCTACCCATCTATTGCTTGGGTTTTGTGTCTCAAGGACTGGATTTCACCCTAAAAAAGTAGTAGTTGGTGTATTTTTTTAAATTAGAACTATCACATCTCAGGACTAACATTGTTAGCAAAGAACTTGCAGAAGAAGAGCTGCTAACAAGTCTCAACTAGTTATCTGAGCTGCTCAAACCACACAGTAACCTTTGTGATTTAAAACAAAACAAAACTGGCTATCTACAATCATCAGCTCATGCCAGTGTGAAGTCTCTTAGCCTCAAAGAGCAGGGGTGGGCAAACTTTTTGGCCTGAAGGCCACATCTTGGTATGGAAATTGTATGGCAGTCCATGAATGCTCACAAAATTAATAATTCATGTTCAAACAGGGATAACAAGTTTGCTTCAAAATCAACACTATTAAAACAATTCTGTTGAACAATGCGCTGTTAGAAAATTACATTACTGGGCTTTTTGTTGCAGCTGGTCACCCTTCTTTATAATGGCATCAGAGTCCGGTGTCATTCTCATTGTGGAAATCTGCAATACGGAGATGAGATGCTGGTCAGTTAACTGGGATCTGTAGTGAGATTTGTTAATTCAGCAGGGAAAATTTTTGTTTGCACACAGAGCCGAACAAAACGAGGATTTTCTGCGCCACCTTGCAGATATTTGGGAACTTTGTTTCACTCAAGGGGGCATAAAACTCATACAGTTTTTCTGAATTGTACTTTTCCTTCAAGTTGAAATCGCATTGGAGATCAATGAGCTCCAGTTGTAATTCTTGTGGGTCTCTCTCATAGTCAAATGACAGTGGGCATGACACCAGCTCCAGTGTCTTCTCTATCTTCTCAATATCAGAGAATTGACGAGAAAATTCTCCGTGCAAGTCACTCAACATTTACTGTACTTTTCTGTCTGCTCTGGCAACACTTCCACGTATTTCAGTGTTGGAAAGTGAGTGAACACTTTGTCCTTAATTTGTTTTGAAAACAAAACTAACTTGACTTTGAAAGCTGTCACAATAGAATACAATTTGTGTGCAAACACATTCTTTCCTTGCAGTTTCACATTAAGTTCATTTAAATGTGACAAGATATCCACATCAAAAGCGAGGTCACACACCCAGTTTGAATTATTTAATTCAGGGAAATCGTTTTCTTTCCCCTGCATCTCCAGAAAAGTGTGAATTTCACCTCTGAGCTCCCAAACTCTCTGCAATTCCTTTCCTAGGCTGAGCCAGCGGACATTTGTATGATAAAGTAAGTCCTGGTGTTTGGCGTCAGTGTCTTCAAGAAGGGAAATGAATTGCCAATTATTAAGTCCCCTAGCTCTTATGTAGTTCACTATTTTCACTACTGTGTGAACAACATGATGTCCAGGACATTTTTGCAGAGGGCCTCCTGATGTATAATACAATGCAGAAAAATCACCTCTTTATTAGGGTTGTCTTCTTTTACTTTGTCCTGAATTCTTTTTAAAAGTCCTATGTTTTTTCCCAGTTAAATCTGGCGATCCATCTGTGGTTACATTTGTCAGTTTACTCCAAGGGAGCTTCAGATGTTCAAGGCAGCCAGATACCCTCTCGTATAAATCTGATCCCTTAGTTGTGCCTTTCATTGATTTCATTGATAAAAATTCTTTTGTGATTTCAAATTTGTCATCAATCCCTCTGACAAAAAAATCAATAACTGTGCTGTGTCCTTAATGTCAGAGTAGTTGTCGAGAGCTAACAAAAACAATGTAAAGCTGTGTGTTTTCTTGTTCAACTCAGAAACCGAATGTTCATCAATCACTTCTACACGGTGAGTAACAGTTCTTTGTGACAAACTAATGTTCTCAAATTTGTTTTGGTAGTCCGGGCATAGCATGCCAGGAACATCAACCATGCATTCTTTCAGCAAAAGGCTTATTTTGTTTAGCGATTTCAAATGCCAGAACATAACTTGCCTTTTCAGTGGCTTCCTGAACTATAGCCTGTTGCACAAATATTTAGCCGAGCTTTTAAGTTCATGGTGAATTTCTCAGCTTTTCTTGCCCTTTCCTCAGTTGTTAAAATTGCTGCCATAATTAAGTATCAGAGGGATAGCCGTGTTAGTCTGGATCTGTAAAAGCAGCAAAGAATCCTGTGGCACCTTATAGACTAACAGACGTTTTGCAGCATGAGCTTTCGTGGGTGAATACCCACTTCGTCGGATGCAAGTAGTGGAAATTTCCAGGGGCAGGTATATATATGCAAGCAAGAAGCAAGCTAGAGATAACGAGGTTAGTTCAATCAGGGAGGATGACACCCCTCAACTGCTCGAACAGGGCCTCATCCTCTCTGATTGAACTAACCTCGTTATCTCTAGCTTGCTTCTTGCTTGCATATATATACCTGCCCCTGGAAATTTCCACTACTTGCATCCGACGAAGTGGGTATTCACCCACGAAAGCTCATGCTGCAAAACGTCTGTTAGTCTATAAGGTGCCACAGGATTCTTTGCTGCTTCTGCCATAATTAGGATGTTTTGTAGAAAAATGGTGATTCAAACTGTACTCCTTGAACACTGCAATGCTCTCCTGACAAATCAGGCATACAGCCTTTGAGTTCATGTTGGTAAAAAATATATTTTGCATTCCATTCTTTGTTGAAATCCTCACACTCACTGTTCACTTTTCTTTTTTTTTGTTTTTTAGCACTCATTTTTGAAAGGGAAAAGAAAATCCTCACTGCTGCCCTTATTTCACACTGCTGTTTTACAAGATTGCACGCACTTCACCAGGGGCGGCTCTAGGAATTCCGCCGCCCCAAGCAGAGCGGCGCACCGCAGGGCGCGCTCTGGCAGTCACCGGTCCCGCAGCTCCGGGGAACCTCTTGCAGACGTGTCTGCAGAGGGTCTGCTGGTCCCACGGCTCCGGCGGACCTCCCGCAGGCATGCCTGCGGATGGTCCACCGGCGCCGTGGGACCAGCGGACCCTCCGCAGGCATTTCTGCGGGAGGTCCACCGGGGCTGTGGGACCAGCGGACCCTCCGCAGTCATGCCTGCGGGAGGTCCGTCGGAGCCGCCTGCCGGCAAAATGCCGCCCCAAGCGCGCTGGGGACTGGAGCCGGCCCTGCACTTCACGCAGAGCCTCATTTTCAAAAGAGCATGGCACTGATGTAGCCAGCATCACAAGATATTTACATGCCAGATGCGGTAAAGGTTCATATGTCCCTTCATGCTTCAACCACCATTCCAGGTGACATGCATCCATGCTGATCACAAGCTCTGCTTAATAAAAATCCAAAGCAGTGCAGACCAATGCATGTTCATTTTCATAATCTGAGTCAGATCCTACCAGCAGAAGACTGATTTTCTTTTTTGGTGTTTCAGGTTCTGTAGTTTCCACATCAGAGTGTTGCTCTTTTAAGACTTCTGAAAGCATGCTCCATGCCTCATCCCTCTCAGATTTTGGAAGGCATTTCAGATTCTTAAACCCTGGGTCAAGTGCTGTAGCTATCTTTAGAAATCTCACATTGGTATCTTCTTTGCGTTTTGTGAAATCTGTAGTGAAAGTATTCTTAAAATGAACAACATGTGCTGGGTCATCATCCGAGACTGTTATAACATGAAATATATGGCAGAATGTGAGTAAAATAAAGCAGGGGAAAAACAATTCTCCCCACCAGGAGTTCAGTTACAAATTTAATTAACACATTTTTTTTTAATGAGTGTCATCAGCATGGAAGCATGTCCTCTGGAATGGTGACTGAAGCATGAAGGGGCATTCAAATGTTTAGCATATCTGGCATGTAAATACATTGCAATGCCAGATACAAAAGTGCCATGCAAATACCTGTTCTCACTTTCCGGTGACATTGTAAATAAGAAGAGGGCAGCATTATCTCCTGTAAATGTAAACAAACTTGTTTGTCTTAGCAACTGGCTGAACAAGAAGTAGGACTGAGTGGACTTGCAGGCTCTGAAGTTTTACCTTGTTTTGTTTTTGAGTGCAGCTATGTAACAACAAAAAATCTACATTTGTAAATTGCACTTTCACAGCAAAGAGATTGCACTACAGTACTTGTATGAGGTGAATTGAAAAACACTGTTTCTTTTATCATTTTACAGTGCAAATATTTGTAATAAAAAAATACACTTTCATTTCAATTACAACACAGAATACAATATATATGAAAATGTAGAAAAACATCCAAAATATTTAATAAATTTCAATTGCTATTCTATTTAACAGTGTGGTTAAAACTACGATTAATCACGATTAATTTTTTGGAGTTAATCAAATAAGTTAACTGCGACTAATCGACGGCCCTACTTTAAATCCTTCTGTAAGACTTGCCTCTGCTATGATGTCTACAAAACCCAGCTTTCATATGGAGGCAAGTGACAAGTTGTGACTATTCCCCTTTCCCTCTTTCCTTGTCCTATTCCCTTCCTCACTACAGTAACTCCCCACTTAACGTTGTAGTTGTGTTCCTTAAAAATGTGACTTTAAGCAAAACAATGTTAAGCAAATCCAATTTCCCCATAAGAATTAATGTAAGTGGGCGGGGGTTAGGTTCCAGGGAAATTTTTTTCACCAGACAAAAGACTATATATATATTTTATATATATATATATACACACACACACACACACACACAGAGTATAAGTTTTAAACAAACAATTTAATACTGGTACACAGCGATGATGATTGTGATGCTTGGTTGAGGTGGTGAAGTCAGAGGGTGGGATATTTCCCAGGGAATGCCTTACCGCTAAATGATGAACTAGCAATCGGCTGAGCCCTCAAGGGTTAACACGTTGTTAATGTAGCCTCACATTCTACAAGCCAGCACAAATGGAGGGAGGGGAGACAGCATGGCAGACAGTGTGTGTGAGAGAGAGATGCGCATTGCCCCTTTAAGTACGCAGCCCCCCCCCCCGCCACTCTAAGTACACTGCCTTTTTAAATAGATTAGCAAGTTAAGACAGCAGCTCCTGCCAGCAAGCTCCCTCCGTCCTAAGCCCTGTTATGTATCCTCCCTGCTCTTTGGAAATGGGGTAAGTGGGGTGCAGGAGCAGAGGGGAGGGGGACAACCTGATAAAGTCCCCTCCTCCCCACCCTGCACAGCAAGCAGGAGGCTCTGGAGAGCAGCTCCAAGGCAGAGGGCAGGAGCAACACACAGCAATGGGGGGAGGGACAGCTGAACTGCCGGCAACTGATAGCCTGCTGGGTGGCTGCTGCACAGGGAACTTAGGGGAACGGGGTGCTGATAGGGGGGCTGCCTGGTTCCAAGCCCCCACCAGCTAGCTCCAATGGGCTGCTCTTCCTGCAAACAGTGGACAAAGCAGGCAGCTGCCAAACGACGTTATAAGGGAGCATTGCGCCACTTTAAACGAGCATGTTTTCTAATTGATCAGCAATGTAACAACAAAACAACGTTAACTAGGACGACTTTAAGTGAAGAGTTACTGTACCACTACCTCACTTAAAAAAATGCACGTAGCTAACAAAGCTATGCCTGTACTACACCAGATTAATTTGCTCGTTCGGTGTCTCCACATGTCCTATCCTTTGTATATGTCTTTAGATTGCAAAACTTGCAAAGCAGGGATTGTCTCTTTTCTGTTTGTACAGCACCAAGTGGTGCCCCCAATCCCAAGTAGGGCCTCTGGTCACTACCATAGTATAAATATTAATTATAATAAAAACCTACCTTGACTGGCTCCTGCTGAACTTTGATGGATCAATCATATTACAGGAACTTTGCAGATAGGTCAAGACACCGCGTCATGATAATCAGTTCTGTTTAAAAAAAACTCTAGGAGAATAATTTTGATTATTTTCATTTTGAGTACAAATCAAATCCAAAATCAAGTAATCATTCAATCCCTAAATAACACAATCCTTAAATTAAACTGCTCACAGTCACCAAACCCCTCTCCAGACTGCCCCAAACCATCACAGGAACTGCAGTACCAGATTACACCAGTGGTCTGTTACTTGTCATGAGGACTGTTGAATAAATATTCGATCAAAATAACATGCCTTGTAGCATGTTCTGAAGATTAAGTAAACTCAGGCCGTGGAACACTGAGCTGGGGAATATCCATTGCAACTGTTGTTTCCAGTCCCACAGGAATGTATGTCTAATGAGCAGCTGACAGATATTTCACTGGGTCAAAGTACAAGAAGAAAATGGGCACATTTTATTCCAAGACAATGTGTTTAGGTTTGCAACAGCACTTCAGAATCTTTGCATCACCTGACTTAGCTTCCCAGTTGCTGCCCATCCTCTCCATTTGTGGACAATGTCCTGCCAGAGAACTAGATCTGCATTCTTTAGACGCAGACCACTTTCCCTGCTACTGCACAGTATCTGTACTATGTACACCACTCTCAGTCCTCCAAGACTCAAGGCTCGTCTTCACTGCAGCATGAGGACAAGGTATAACTCAAGTGTGTTATCCCAACCAACTCCGGAGCTAACACAGCAGTGAAAGCAAGCCTCAAATAGAGACATACACCTTTCAAAGACAAGCCAGGATTAATATCTATTATCTAATATCTAATATCTCTATTGAGTTAGCCTAGCTTGAGTGAAAATACTTGACAGTATCAAAAAAAAAAACCCAACCAAAAAAACCCAACCAAAAACCAAACCACCAACAAAAAAAATACTAAACCACTACACACCAAAAGAAACCCACTCAAGCTGCAGAGAGTGATTGTATCAGCAGCCCAGAGTGTTTGTATTTGCAGCGGAGTCCAGACTGCATCTCTAGCTCCAGCATCAGTCCTACCTGAGCTTCAGCCCATGTCCCTTGACAGGCCAGCTTCCTCAGCTGTGACTGACAGAAACGTGTTTTTATCTTGTGGTAGCTAATGCGCGTTAACCCACTTATCCCATTGTAAAAACACAGAGGAGACAGGGCACTCTCACTTTACTGCCAGGTGAACTAGGCGAGGTCAACCCCTGGCAGGGATCTAGTGCTGACCTCGCCTAGGTTCCTCGGGATAAAGTACAAGGGCCTCTGTGGCCACTTAGGATTTTACAGTGCGATAATTATCATGCGCTCCTTATCTGGCTGTAAAAACATCCCCTTTGGGGCTGTGAAACCAAAGCCCCTAAGCACCACTTACCTGGAGCTCGCGCTTTCCGTGCGGGAGAGTTTGGTTCGAGGCAACATTGGCCTCATATACCGCAAGCTAACCGGGCCGTGCATAGAGGTGTATATATGAGTGTCACCGCAACGCGTCACGCCTGCACAGCATCGAGTGTGCACAGATCGGTCCCCCGCAAAGCGTGTTAGCAGCGCCATTTCCCAGGCTGGGAAATCAGTCCCTGACCGCCCAGGATAGGCGGGTGCTTTGCTGCTGCTGCAGGCCAAGCGCATTGCACCCGCTGCGGGGCTCCTGGCATCCCCCCCCCCCAGCCTCCGCTGCCCCATGGCCACCCTCTATTACAGGGACTCTCTGCAGCCCCTGTGTGCCCCCCATTATTTCCCGCCCTAGCTGGGGGGTGCGGTGGGGACACGGGGCGAGGACACGCCGGGCCAAAGCGGGGCTGCGCGGGGCGGCGGGTGGGGCGGCACGAGGGAGCGGTGTCGGGGAAGAGCCTCACTCCGCTGCTCAGGGCTCCCCTCCGCCCGGCCGGGGAGCGTGACGGGCTGACGGACCCGCCCTCCCGCGGGGCGGCCGCCGCGCGAAACGCTCGCGCCCCTGCTTCCCCGCCCCACCCAACAACCTAACGGTCCCCCCTCACTAGCCTCCCGCCGACGCCTACGTCACTTCTTGCCCCGCCCCTTGGGGCCCCGAATATTATCTGCAAACACCGTTATTTAATCATTTAACATCTTTGTACATATTCGTAGACTACAAAGCGGGGGACAGCGGCAGAAACGGGTTGTGATCAACCCCCGGCCAATCAGCAGCATCGGGGGCGTAGCCGGCGAGACGCCTCCTCTCTATATAAAGGGGGACGCGTCGCAGTCGCGTCCTGTCTGTGTGCGAGTGGAGGCGGGTGAGGGGCTGCAGCGATGGGGAACACGGTGGCTCGGGAGGACTTTGAGTGGGTTTACACGGACCAGCCCCACGCCGATCGCCGCAAGGCGATCCTAGGTGAGCTGGGGGCCCGGGCAGCTTTCCCTCTGCGCCGGGGCGTCCTGCTGGCGGCGCGTGTCTCCCCCCCCGCCCCCCCCAGCCGGCTCCCTGGGCGCTGCCCGTTCCGCCGGCGGGGGGAGGGCCTGATGCCTCCCCCAGGGAACCGGCCGCCCCCGGGCTCGCCGTATCCGCTCGCAGCCTGCGCTGCTTGTCGCTCTGCGCGCGGGGGAGGCGCGCTGCCTGCGGGACGGGGCGGTGGCGCTTGTGGGCCGCCTCGGGGGTGTCCCCAGCGCCGAGGGGGCCCGTTTCGGGGGTGGCGAGCTTGGGAAAATGGCTGCCGCGGGAGGGGGGCAGGCGGGTGACAAATGGGTCGGCCCCTTGAGCCAGGCTCGGAGGCCGAGCTCTTCAGGCGCCTCGAAGGGCCCACCCCATCCGTGAGCCGCTAGACACCGCTCCTCCCCCGGTGCGGGGGGGGGGGGCAGCGCGATCACCCGGACTTCTCCCCCCGCCCGCCCTGCTGCCCGCGAGCGGAGCCCCGGAATGAGGCGTTTCTGGACTGTCCAGAGGCCGGAGTCCACCCTGCAGATCCGCCCTCCTTGCCAGCGGCTCTGCGGGGCGCGGGGAGGCTCCTCGCCGTCATTTTGAGATGCCTTCAGCTCAGCTGCTTCGGGGGTGGGGATTGTCCTGTGGGTTAGACACGCGTCAAACTGTCTGCGGTTGAAAGCCTCTTTATAGCTAACGCGCTGGAGGGAGGGTGGCTGGGTGGCTTCCAGAAAGGTCTCCGGAATATTTCTTGTTAAAACTGATTGCCTGGGAAAATGGTACACACATTGTGCACACGTGAAGGAGAGGAGGAGGAGGAGAAAAAAGAGAAGTGATTTTTGTATTTTGATCTTGCTGTCAGAAGAGCTGTTTGAGATGGAAAGCGTGAAGGAGGCTGCATTTTCATGATGTGTACTGTTGGGCTGTGTAGTGTAGTGATGGAGGTGATCAGGTTCAGTATATATGAAACTGACAGTGTTTGTAGGGCAGTGGGAAGGGAAATGGTGACTATACTACAGTGTTTCCAAAGAGCAGACTTAAATAGGGCTTCCGCTCAGTTGTTACAGGATCAACACTTCCCTTTTTTTAAATTGGGGTGTTTTTTTTCAGTTAACACTGGCAATGAGCACTTGTATCTGAGTGCTTGTCTACACAGCATAGTAATGCAGACAACTGGGGTATGACTTCTAAAGTGCACTAGTGTGGTGTGCATTAGTTTGTCCCTGTAGACCCTGCTGGTGTGCACTAAAGGTTCCCTCCTGTGTGCGAATGTAGTGGTGTTTGAAGCAGTGCTACATTAAAGTGCACTAGGGAATTACAAAAACATTACTTGTTACTGTGTGTGCGTATATAATAAAAGCCTGCCAAAACCCTGATTAATTTTTTTTGGCCATCTACATAGAACACAAATTGCTAAAAAAGAAACACTGCACATAAAGTACAGTGGGTCTGCCTCTAACTGATGATGCGAAGGGTGGGGATTGGTTTCATTTTCATTTCATTTTCTTGAGGCTGGGAAACACTACTATACCAAATGCAGAGGTTACTTTAGGGTTTAAAAGGTGAGCATTAAATGCCTGAAGTGTGCAAAATAGTCAGTACTTTGACTAATTTGCAACTAGCTTTATGATGACAGTGGTTCAGATTTGCCTAAACTAAGTGCAGCTTACACCTCTGCACAACCAAGTCATCCCAAGAGTGGGATGTGGAGGGAGGGCCATTTTATTAGCTGAGGGAAGCTGTTCTGGGAAAGTAATACTAAGCCTCAGGAAGTTGCATCAAGTTTTCGACCATATTGTCTCCTTGTCCATGACCACTTAGGCCAGGGGTGGTCAAACTTTTTGGCCTGAGGGCCATGTTGGGACTGCAAAACTGTATGGAGGGCTGAGTTGGGGAGGCTGTGCCTCCCCAAACAGCCTGGTCACACTTACTGCCCCCCTCAGAACCTCTGACCCATCCAACCCCCCTGTTCCTTGTCCCCTGACTGACCCCTCCTGGGACCCTCACCTCCTATCCAACCCCCTGACTGCCCTGACCCCTTTTCACACCCCTGCCCCTAACAGCCCCTGGGATCCAACCCCCCTGTCCCCTGGGACTCCCTGCCCCTTATCCAACCCCTGCTGCTCCCCACCCCCTTACCATGCTGCTCAGAGCAGCAGGAGCTTGCAGCCCTAGAGCCTGCCTGGCAGGAGCGAGGGACCAGAGTGCTGGTGGCATGGTGAACTGAGGCTGCAGGGGAGGAGCTGGGGGCTAGCTTCCCTGGCCAGGAGCTCAGGGGCTGGGAAGAACGTTCCAGCCCATGGGCTGCAGTTTGCCCACCTCTGACTTAGGCTGTGTTGGCCTTCTGCAATTTGGATTGGCTTGGGGAGCTGTAGCAAAACAAGGCAGACATCTTCCCTGACTGTGCCCATGGTAAAAGCTGGTGTAGAGCCTGAAATATAATGTGTAATATCTGGCAGCATTGTTGATGTATGCAACTCTAGCAAGGACTATAAATCTTAGGTGGGTTGTGTAACATGCTGCTTGTACACTCTTGGTCTTAAAGGGATTTTAGTGCAAATAACAGTGCTTCCAGAAGCTTAATCACTGGAGTAGAAATGGCAAGTCATAAATAGGAATCTTTACATGTCTGCCCAGGATGAGTATGAAGTTGCTTATCTTTAATTTTCTTATCCCTAAAAGCGGTGTAATATTTGTCCCTCAGGTGTATGATTAATTTAAATCTGTAACAAACTGTGGAAGTGCATGCTAAGTATTAAGAGGCTTTGGGTTTCTAGAATAAAACAGTAAATACCACTAAACTACAACAGCACTCTTTGATCTTGCTCAATATTTCAGGCATGCACATATGCCTAGAGCAGTCAAACAATTCTCAACATGTACGTGCAACAGGATTCTTTGCTGCTTCTACAGAACCAGACTAACACGGCTACCCCTCTGATACTTGACAACCTACTAATGTAACTGAATCGCCAAAAATGTAGGAAGACTTGAGTTGAGAGGACTCATTCCTTAATGAATAGAATCAATTTTGGGGGGGAAGGAGGGTGTACTAGTAAGCTGGCTGTGTGGCTGAAAAAAACTCTGGCTCTACTAAAGTGTACTTGTGACATTTTTCTCTTTGCATTTAACTTTTTTCTTCTCCCCATAACAGCTAAACATCCAGAAATAAAAGCTTTAATGAAGCCAGACAGCAACTTGATATGGGTGGTTGTACTGATGGTTCTTGCACAGTTGATTGCGTTTTATCTAGTTAAAGACTTGGACTGGAAATGGGTTATGTTCTGGGCTTACGTTTTTGGCAGCTGCATCAGTCACTCAATGACTCTGGCTATTCATGAGATCTCTCACAATAGTGCCTTTGGCAATTGCAGAGCTATGTCGAATAGGTGGTTTGGAATATTTGCCAATCTCCCTCTTGGCCTCCCATACTCTATATCTTTCAAGAGATACCACATGGATCATCATCGCTATCTAGGAGGTGATGGAATTGATGTGGACATTCCTACTGACTTTGAAGGCTGGTTTTTCTGTACTCGTTTTAGGAAGTTCATATGGATTGTTCTTCAGCCCTTTTTCTATGCTATTCGACCTCTCTGCATCAATCCCAAGCCAATTTCTCGATTGGAAATCATCAACGTGTTGGTGCAGCTCTCTTTTGATGTTCTAATATACTACTACTTGGGAATTAAATCAACCTTCTACATGATTGCAGGATCAATACTTGGACTGGGGTTGCACCCAATTTCAGGACACTTCATAGCTGAACATTACATGTTCTTAAAGGGACATGAGACTTACTCCTATTATGGGCCACTTAATTTGCTCACTTTTAATGTTGGCTATCACAATGAACACCATGACTTTCCCAATATTCCTGGCAAGAACCTTCCATTGGTAAGTACACTTTCAAGAATATATAAAGCTAATGGTAAACTGAAATTTACATCAGTGCTTGTTTTAGTTCAGAGGTGGGCAAACTTTTTGGCCTGAGGACTGCATCTGGGTATAGAAATTGTATGGTGGGCCATGAATGCTCATGAAATTGGGGTTGAAATGGGGGAGAGGGAGGGGGCTTTGGCTGGGGGTGCTGGCTCTGGGGTGAGGCCAAAAATGAGGAGTTCAGGGTGCAGGAGGGGGTGAGGGCTCCAGCGGGGAGTGCAGGCTTTGGGGTGGGGCTGGCAAGGAGGGGTTTGGGGTGCAGAAGGGGCTCCAGGCTGGGAGCAAGGGGTTCAGAGAGCAGGAGGGGGATCAGGGCAGAGGATTGGGTATACATTTCTTTTCTCTGCCTCCTAGATGGAGGCATGGGCAAGCAGCTCAGCTGTGCCTTGTCTGTCTGCAGGCACTGCCCCTGCAGCTCCCATTACACATAGCAGCATGGCTCCCTCTGGCTCCTGCTTCTGGGAGCTGCACAGAGTGGCCCCTGACCCTGCTCCCCAGCTGGAGCTCAAGGGCTGGATTAAAACAGCTGGCAGGCTGGATCTGGGCTGTAGTTTGCCTACCCTTGTTTTAGTTAGTTTTTGGCTGAAGAAGGATATTTGAAGCAGCAGTACCTTAAGTATCCACTATAGACTTAAAACTACACTATGTGAAATAATTGTCTATTAAAGCAATCTTAAGTGTTACTTCTAATTGTCCTTCCCCCATCCAGCCTTACAATCTTTCTCTATTTGCCTACTGGGTAGTACTTGACAGCACCTTGCATACTTTGTTTTGTGTAATAATTCAGTTTCTCACATTTGGTTTCCTACACAGCAGTAGAAGAGAAACAACTCATTATAAAACAACAAAAATGGGAGGAAACAAGGACAGTGAAACTACAGTCCTTCCTTTTTGTTTTAAAAAGGACTGCATTTTAATTTGAGCATTTCTCAAGTAAAAGCTTGCATAGCTAGTCTGATCCTTTCTGCTTACATAGGGATGCTTCTCTTGACTATTTTTAGCAAACTGATTAACAGCTTCCTGTTAACAAGCAAAAACTAAACTTGTTTACCTCAGATTAACGTACTGTCTGGACAAAGCAAAGAACTAGGACTGCCTGAATATACCATGTAGATCACACCTCTGTTAGTTTAGGAGTACCTAAAAGGCCTTCCCTGCAATCAGAAATTAAGCAAGCAGCCAGCCTTGGGCATTAAAACAGCTTTGCATTCTCCCTACAGTGAGTGTTAAAACTCTGATAGCGCCACATTGGGTGAATAAAATCTACTTTTAAAAAAATACAGGTTTAATGTTTAAAAAAATCATTTAATTTAAATTTGAAACTGACCACCTAAATGTCTAAACTTATAATCTTCAGGTAATGCCACTAAAAGTAAATTTCTTAGCACTCCCAGTTGTTTAAAGACTTTGTTCTCTTCCGTTTCTAGAAGTACTGGCAGAAACACTGGAGGGGAAGAAGTCTTGAGCTTAAACAAATATGAATAAACCTTAATTTTTTCCTCTTAGGTGAAGAAAATAGCAGCTGAATACTATGATGATCTTCCACAATATAACTCCTGGATAAAAGTGCTTTATGACTTTGTGATGGATGACACAATCAGCCCTTACTCACGCATGAAAAGGAAATTAAAGGGTGATGTGAAACAGGATTAAACTTCACCAACCAAAAGACTCTACAAAGCAAGATCTGGGATATTTAACAAGAATTCCTTGTACCAGCTACTTGAAAAGTGTTTGTATCCTGAATTATTAAACTTCAGACATCTACAAGAATGCATTGATGTATCCTAAAACAGACCTCTTCAGACCAATTAGACTACCACTAGCTAAACATTCTAAGTCATTGGTGTAACTAATATACAAAACACGATTGAATATGCTCAGTGTATGTGTATAATAGTACTTAAGTTTGTTTTATATTATTTCACAGCTGCTAACAAATCTTGTACTCAGACACCTGTTTCTGGCTTGTCAGTTTAGACTTATAAAAGATGCTTCAAACTATTTATAGTTCTGGCTTGTCCTGTACTGCCCATTCCATGCTCAAACTTAGTCAATTTTAGTATTAAAGTTCATACTTGATAAAGTTAATTCTAAGCTAACATGATTAACTTAAGTCTTGTTTCAACTTATTTCTGTCTCTGAACTTCTTTGGTGGTGGGCAGTAAGGGAGAAACTAAACCTCTAAACAGCAGTTAATATTGAGTGAATCTGCCTTGATGGCTAGTTCACTGGTGAACCAAAGCAGTGACAGAGCCAGGTTGTTATCAACAGTGACTATCTCACTACCCCTAGTATTGAAAACTACTTCATGAGGCTGCTGCTTTTTACTAACCACTCTTACTGGTACTGGGGACTAAATTAGTGACTATTCTGCCACTATTTTTCTAATAGCTATATGCCCAGGAAATTAGTCAAATAATCTGAAGACAAGTGTGTTTAGACCCTGGTGCAAAAACCTCTACTAGCCTGGTATGGCTGAGTGGGCTTGTTTAGCTTTTAATAAAGCCACATTGAGTGGGTTTTGTTTTAATGCCAGTCAGATGTACACATACATCTATGTAATGAAGAGGCAATTTGGGAAAACACACTAGGCACCTCAGTCCTAGTTTAGGCTCTACTATGAACCCTGTTGGCACCTAACCAGTTAGGAACTTGTACCTTGAATGAGTTTAGGTTTCTGCCTGTGGGCATGTGCACTACTGTCTTAAGCCCTAAACTGATTCACAAAGCAGGGGAAAAGAGGTTTTGTCTGCCTCCAGTGTGTGCAGGCCCCAGTCCACTAGATGTTGAGAGACCACCTACTGTATTGTTGGTAATGATGGTGCTGCCTTTCTATCTTCACCCCATTACCATAAACATTTAGGTTCCTCAGCTGCCTCTAAACAGCTGGTTCCCATGTGGATTGCTAAAATGAGGTAGCCTGGATGTAGTGTCCCTCTCAGAGAGGGACACGATGTCATTAGCATCTCCTAGGGGTTAGTTAAGTGCTCCTGCCTAGTGTACTGGTTTTTGTGGATTGCATTCTAAGATGCCTATCTATTCCCCATTCATTGTAGGCAGCCTAGGGGCTTAACTCAGCTTTGGCAATTAGTGTTCCTGTGATTGTTTAGGCATCTGACAGTAGGTGCTGTGATGCTCAGCATTGCAATGCCTGGATCCATTCATGGATCCTACCCTTACGGCTGCCCTTACAATTGACAGATCTTATGACCACTACTGATTCCACCTTGAAAATAATTGCAGATAACTGGAAAATATATCACCTGAGGTATGCAGATGGCTAGGTGCTTCCTGAATGGGGAAATAGTTATTGTAACCAGTTTTGTCATTTGTGCACATTTAATGGTGTAGTTAAAATGAATTAAAAACCAAATTGCATTAACACAAACAAACCTTTCCTATATAGTGTAGGTTACTATCTTCCTGTTCTCCAGCCATACTTCCAAGTAGTGGGCTCTGTACAGTTCTGCATCTTCTCAGCCTGCCTTGATTGTTTGTGTTTCCCTATCTCCAAAAATGCAGAATCTTAAACACTTTCTGTGAAGAACAATTGATCAACAGAAAATTATGCCGATGCCCCTTCTGCCATTTTAGTGATCTTTTTATAGGGCCAGATTTCTAAAGGTGCCAATAGGGCCTTTTCAAAAGTGCTTATATGCATCTTTAAAAATCTGACCCAAAACAGCAGTCCCAACCTGGTGTGTCATAACAGCTGGAGCCAAACTTTTAGCCTTCATTAAGTGGTGGTCTGTGCAAGGGAGGCTGAAAGACCATTCTGGCCTATGTTTCCATTCTTTAGTTGCCCTTCTTGAGCCACTTTAAAAGGGCCTGATTGCAAGGGGAGTAGATGCTTATTTTCTGAATATTGGCCTTGTGGTTCTGGGTGTCTAACTTGAGTCACTTTTGAAAATGTAGGCCCTGGCTGGATCTGATTAATTCATAAATATCAGTGGTTTAAATTTACAGCCTCCCTACAAAAGGTTAAGTATTTACAAATAATTAACTCATTTGGGGCCTATCACAAAATAGCTGGCTTACTGTACCATGTAACTAGTTGCATTTTTTTGGTCAACTATGCTTCCTTTATGTCAGTATAATCAGCACTTGAAGGTAAACCTATAAATAAATGCTTTTGGATAACACTGGAAAAGTGGCTTTTGTGCTGGTGCCTTGCTAGTAAACTAAATACATTTTAATCCAATGAAAATGTTTTATAGCTAAACCTTAAGTCTAGCTTAACCTCCCAAAAGACTTTTATAAAGGACAGACATATGAAGCAACTTGAAATGTAAAGGGTCAGCTTTCTTTTAATTAACTTTTGGAAGCAGATGAGCACCTGGAAGACTAACATTTTGTGTGTTTGAGTAGTGAAATGGTCAGACAAAATGTATGTTAAAATACTTGATTTTTTTTTTAGCAAAATTAATACTAGCTAATGTTTTGTTCAATGCCTGAAAAGTTGCAAAAAAAGTGGGTGAAGGGGTACATTATCTAAACTCCTCTGTGCTGAGGTGGCTTTCCTGTGCCTGGAAGGGGGATGGATCATCATTAAAACCTTCCCAATACCTGATGAAAGCTATCCTCTACTGCCGCTTTGAGTAGTGTCCCTACACCTGCTCCCCTGTGGGTGCGCTTGCATCCCTGCACTGCTGCTCAGAGGACTTTAGTAGCAGTATCTGTTGCAATCATCACTATGCTGTTTCTCCTTGTGCTGTGCCACGAGGCTAGTCAGCACACACGGGCTAACCCATCTCAGTTCCTTCTCAACCACCCTTGGCTAGAGATGGAGCCATTAGCAGTTCATAAAGACTATTGTTTTAATCTGTATACCCATAGTTAGTCTCCTAGTTATAGTTCTAGTTTTTTTCCCCTCTTATTTTATCCTTTTTTTTAAAAGGAAGACTTCATTTTTCTTCCCACCTTTTCTTCCCTGTCAGGAACCTTTCCCCCAACAGGGTATGCCTGTAAAGAGGCTATCCTGATCACAGATAAGTACACTTAGCCCTGGTCTACACTATGAGTTTGTCAAATTTAGCAGCATTAAATCAAATTAACCCTGCACCCATCCGTACAACTAAGGCATTTACTTTGACATAAAGGGCTCTTAAAATTGATTTCTGTACTCCTCCCCGACAAGGGGATTAGTGATGAAATCAATATTGCCAGTTCAAATAGGGTTAGTGTGGATGCAATTTGACGGTATTGGCCTCCAGGAGCTATCCCACAGTGCACCATTATGACTGCTCTGAACAGCACTTTCAACTCAGATGCACTGGCCAGGTGTACAGGAAAAGCCCCACAAACTTTCAGATCTCATTTCCTGTTTGACCAGTCGAGCTCATCAACACAGGTGACCATGCAGAGCTCATCCCAAGGCCGTATCCCAGACCATGAAGCCACAGAAGGGACCTCTGGTGAGTGTACCTTTGTATATATAATACATGGTTTAAAAGCAAGTGCTTTCTAATGATTAATTTGCCCTGAGGACTTGTGATGCATTTGTGGCCAGTACAACTACTGGAAAAGTCTGTTAACATGTCAAAGCGGGAATCCTCCAGGGACATCTCCATTAAGCTCTCCTGGAGGTATTCTAAAAGCCTTTGCAGAAGGTTTCTCGGGAGAACCAGCCACACAGTAGGGGCAGAGGTAAAGCAATCATCCCAGAATGGGTGTGTGTGTGTTACTTTGGTTTCTGCTGCTGCACATTAACCGAAAACCACAGCACTCAGTGGGCTTTGCTTGTTTGTATGGGAAAGGAGGATGCTGCTTTTATGAAGGTTGCAGAAGCCAAAAGACTATGGCTTACCATAGCTGCCTGCAAGCCGAATTCTGTTGTCCAGCCCTGCGTCTGTGATCTCTAACACCAAAGCCGCAGGCACTCAATATAAAAGATGCTAAATGCAACCTTGTACCAAAAGCACATGTGCTCTGTAATGTGAATAGTGTTATTCACCCTGCAAGTGTATACCCAGTGTTCAGGAAAATGTATATTTTTAAATACTTCTGTCCCTCTTTTCCCTCCCGCAGCTGCAAATTTTTCAAGTCTCCCTCCTCCATCCTGAAGGCTATCTGAGATAAGGCAGCGAAAAAAATGCACACACCGTGAAATGTTCTCTGAGATCATGCAGTTGACCTGCAATGAAAAAGCTCATCTGAATGAGTGGAAGGACACAGTATCATAGTACAGGAAAGCGGCCAACGAACAAACGTGAGGCAGGAAGGACGATCGAGATGAGAGGTGGCAGCAGGAAGATCAGAGAGGCAGGATGCAATGCTGGGATTACTGCGGGATCAAACGGACATGCTCTGGTGGAGCTTCAGGAATGGCAGCAGGATCACAGAGTGCTGCTGCAGCCCCTGTTTAACTGCCCTCCCCAAGTTCCATAGCCTCATCACCAAGATGCCCAAGAACCCGGTGGGGGGGAGGCTCCGGGGACCCAACCACTCCATCCCCGTGGACAGCCCAAGCAACAGAAGGCTGGGATTCAACAAGTTTTGAAGTGGCCTTTTCCTTCCTCCCACACCCCACCTGGGCTACCTTGTCAGTTATCTCCCTATTTTATAATCAATTAATAAAGAATACAAGGTTTTTAAACAATAGTGACTTTATTTCCTTTGCAAGCAAGCTGTGATCGAAGGGGGGAGGGTGGGTGGCTTACAGGGAATGAGTCAACCAAGGGGGCGGGTTTTCATCAAGTAGAAAAACAAAACTGTCACACTGTAGCCTGGCCAGTCATGAAACTGGTTTTCAAAGCTGCTCTGATGTGCAGTGCTTCCTGGTATGCTCTTCTAATCGCCCTGGTGTCTGGCTGCACATAATCAATGGCCAGGCAATTTGCCTCAACCTCCCACCTGGCCGTAAACATCTCCCCGTTACTCTCAGAGATTGTGGAGCACACAACAAGCAGCAATAACAATGGGAATATTAGTTTCGCTGAGGTCTTAGTGAGACAGTAAAGTGTGCCAGCGACCCTTTAAACGTCCAAATGCACATTCTACCACCATTCTGCACTTGCTCAGCCTATAATTGAACAGCTCCTGACTACTGTCCAGGGTGCCTGTGTATGGCTTCATGAGCCATGGCATTAAGGGGTAGGCTGGGTCCCCAAGGATAACTATAGGCATGTCAACATCCCCAACAGTTCTTTTCTGGTCTGGGAAGTAAATCCCTTCCTGCAGCCATTTAAACAGACTAGTGTTCCTAAAGATGCAAGCGTCATGAACCCTTCCCAGCCATCCCACGTTGATGTTGGTGAAACATCCCTTGTGATCCACCAGTGCTTGCAGCACCATTGAAAAGTACCCCTTGCGGTTTATGTACTTGGTGCTCCGGTGCCAAGATAGGGATATGGGTTCCATCTATCGCCCCACCACAGTTAGGGAATCCCATTGCAGCAAAGCCATCTACTATGACCTGCACATTTCCCAGAGTCACTACTTTTGGTAACAGCAGCTCAGCGATTGCTTTGGCTACTTGCATCACAGCAGCCCCCACAGTAGATTTGCCCACTCCAAATTGATTCCCGACTGACCAGTAGCTGTCTGGTGTTGCAAGCTTCCACAGGGCTACTGCCACTCGCTTCTCAACTGTGAGGGCTGCTCTCATCTTGATATTCTGGCACTTCAGGGCAGAGGAAAGCAAGTCAAAAGTTCTATGAAAGTGCCCTTACACATGCCAAAGTTTCACAGCCACTGGGAATCGTCCCACACCTGCAACACTATGCGGTCCCACCACTCTGTGCTTGTTTCCCGGGCCCAGAATCGGCATTCCACGGCATGAACCTGTCCCATTAATACCATGATCTCCAAAGCGCTGGGGCACATGCTTTGAAAGAATTCTGTGTCCGTGTCCTCATCACTCTCGTCACCACGCTGCCGTCGCCTCCTCCTCACCTGGTTTTTCAGCTTCTGGTTCTGCATAAACTGCACGATAATGCATGAGGTGTTTACAATATTCATGACTGCTGCGTTGAGATGAGCGGGCTCCATGCTTGCCATGTTATGGTGTCTGCAATGAAAAAAGGCGCAAAACGATTGTCTGCCATTGCTCTGGGGAGGGGCGACTGACTACATGGCGTACAGGGAATTAAAATCCACAAAGGGGGTGGCTTTGCATCAAGGAGAAACACAAACAACTATCTCACAGAATGGACCCCTCAAGGATTGAACTCAAAACCCTGGGTTTAGCAGGCCATTGATTTCACGGAGGGAGGGGGGAGCAAATGAATACGAAACAAATCTGGTCTATTTCTTGTCCATCTATCTGTTACATCTTAGGCTAGTAGCAGACAGTGCAGTACAACTGCTAGCCATCGTCATCTCCTGGGTGCTCGGCAGAAGATGAGAATGACCTGGCTGAGTCACTCCCATGTCTGCCCAAGCACCCCTGACCGACCTCACCAAGGTCGGCTAAAAGAGCACCCAGGAGTACGATGATGATGGCTACCAATCGTAATGCACTGTCTGCTGCCAAAAGGGAACGAGCTGCTGCTGTGTAGCAATGCAGTCCCACGTCTGCCAGCATCCAGGAGACATACGGTGACGGTCAGCTGAGTAGGCTCCATGCTTGCTGTGGTATGGCGTCTGCACAGGTAACCCAGGAAAAAAGGCGCAAAACGATTGTCTGCCATTGCTTTCACGGAGGGAGGGAGAGGGGGGCCTGACAACATGTACCCAGAACCACCCGCGACAATGTTTTTTGCCCCATCAGGCATTGGGATCTCAACCCAGAATTCCAATGGGCGGGGGAGACTGTGGGAACTATGGGATAGCTACCCACAGTGCAACGCTCTGGAAGTCGACGCTAGCCTCAGTACTATGGACGCACACCAACGAATTAATGTGCTTACTGTGGACGCATGCACTCGACTTTATACAATCTGTTGCCAAAAATTGAATTATTTAAAATCGGAGTAATTCCGTAGTGTAGACACACCCTTAGTCCATTTTCTGCTTTGGGACAGCCACATACAACAAAAGTATGGTCTTTGCCAACAAGTCGGCCCAGGATCCTGCGAAGACAGAGCTCTGCTAGAAGATTATCTTCATCAAGGCAGCTCTCTGACCCTAGTTGGCTGGTAGATGTGAGTCCTCCCCAGTCTTCTACGTCTTAAGGGCTGTGGGTCCCCTTTCACAAATGATCTAAGAGAGCAGTGAGCCCTGAGATAAGTCATAAGTGATCACCATCTAGCTCAATATCACTGACACCAAGGCCATCTCAGTCTGACATCCATGGTTCTCAGAGACCTCCAGCAACCAGTACTACTGGCAGGCCCATGGACCCGATGGGCATGGGCACTGACTCATCGGCACCAATGGACAGGAGTAAGCACTCCTCTAAAAAGCTGCTCCCAGTATGCAACCCCCATTGGTACCATCAGTGACAGCTCGCCCGGCCCCAGAACAAGTGGTGCAGAGATCACTGACACCAGGACAATTGGTACCAACAGAATTCTAACATGCAAAAGCAGGGCCAGCTCTAGGTTTTTTGCCGTCCCAAGCAAAAAATTGCCGCCCCAAGCTCCAAGAGCGCAACTGCTCAAACAAGCAAACAAAAATGGCCGGAATGCCGCGCCTGGAATTGTGCTGCCCCAAGCACATGCTTGCTTTGCTGGTGCCTAGAGCCGGTCCTGTCCAAAAGACCTCTGGATGTCCCTTCCTCTCACTACTGAGATCTCTGCACTGAGCCTCTACCAAGCACAGGAAGTATCCACACTGCCATGCTCCTCCGCTCTCCAGTGAGGGTTCAGACAGCCTGAGGAGGTAGTGTTGCAGTACTCCTCCCAAGCTCCAACGGAGCCCAAGGATATACCCACAGGTGGCACCACCACCATCCTCGTACAGCCACCCATGGGCACCACCACTGGGCTCTATGCCATCACCCCAATGGCCATATTGGGACCTTGGGCAGCCTTCTGCCAGCATGCCTCTTGAACTTCAAGCCTCACCGGAGAACCCTCACACATGCCGCACCATCCAGGGCTTTGGAACTGTTCAATACTTAGAGGAACAGGAAGCCGGTAGTGAGGAGCAGGTGACCATATCCTCCTCTTCCAGATGAAGCCATCATTCCTTCTCCACCGTCTTTGGCAGATAACTTTAGTCTCTTCAGGAGCTGGCAAAGAGGGTAGCAGACACTCTCCAGGTTCCATTGGAAGATATCAAAGTTACCCATCATAAACCTGATATCCTCTACAGCTTCCTCAAAGATTGCCCTGATTAATGAGGCCATTTTAGACCCAGAAAAGGCCATGTGGCAAACCCCGGCATCAATAGCCCCCCTGCAAATGAGCAGACAAAAAAATATTAATTCCCCGCCAAGGAATCTGAATTCCCATTGTCCCACCCACCACCCAGCTCCATTGTGGAGGACACTGTCAACTCCCTTGCCTGACACCACCAGTCAAGGGCTTCTCCCTATGCAAAGATTGGAAGCACCTTGACCTGTTTGGTAAAAAAGCATACTCCTTAGCCACTCTACAATTTTGTATTGTCAATTACCAGGCCTTCATGGCAAATATAATTATATTAATTCAGGGGTGGGCAAATTACGGCCCATGGGCCAGATTCAGCTTGCCAGCCATTTTAATCCAGACCTCGAGTTCCTGCTGGGGAGGGGTGGTCTGGGGGTTGTCCTGCTCTGGCGCTCCAGCCAGGGAGTAGGGTCGGGGGCCACTCCACGCAGCTCCCGGAAGCAGCAGCATAACCCCCCTCTGGCTCCTATGCACAGGCGCAGCTAGTCAGCTCTGCTGTACGGTACCCTGCCCCAAGCACTGCCCCCGCAGCTCCCATTGGCCGGGATCCACAGCCAGTGGGAGCTGCAGGGGTGATGCCTGCAGACAGGGCAGTGTGCAGCAGACCTGCCTAGCCGTGCCTCTGTGTAGGATCCGGAGTGGGGACATGACACTGCTTCCTGGAGCCGCCTGAGGTAAGTGCCGCCTGGAGCCTGCACCCCTAAGCTTCCCCCCACGCCCCAACCCCCTCCTGCCCTCCAAACCCCTCGATCCCAGCCCAGAGCATCCTCCTGCACCCCAAACCTCTCATCCCCAGCCTCACCCTGAACAACTCATTTCTGGCCCCATCCCAGAGCCCACACCCCCAGCCAGAGCCCTCACCCCTCCTGCACCCCAACCCCAATTTCATGAGCATTCATGGCCCACCATACAATTTCTATACCCAGATGTGGCCTGAGGGCCAAAAAGTTTGCCCACCCCTGCATTAATTGCTCAAAACTTAATGACTTTATTGAAAAATTCTTGAAGCACATCGTGACTCATTCAAGGCCATTATCAAGGAGGGCCAATTAGTGGCAAAGACATCGCTGCAATCTGCCAGATGCAATGAGATAATGGAATTGATGCATCTCCCACAATATTACACTGTCTGCGACTTACCTTCTGGGCACACAAAACTCGACAGCAGACAGTCTCAATCACAAATTCCCACATAATCATGAGTTGGAGATGTACCTGACAGTACTTCATGACCTATTCAGATGATGGGGATGCTGTCTACAAACCTGTTCGCCACTCACCTGAACAAGAAGTGTCCACACTATTGCTCAAGAGAGAGGATGGGACAACACTCCTTAGGTGACACTTTCTCTGGGACAGGGATCTTCTTTATGCCTTCCCTCCACTTCCCTACTGTCAAAGGTCCTGCTGAAAATAAAAAGGGACGGAGCTCATGTCATTCTGATTGTTCCTACTTGGCCGAGACTGACCTGGTACCCTTACCTGTCACAGCTTGGGATGTGCCCCCTGATCTCTCTCCCAGTCATTCCTTACCTCCTCTTGCAGAACAAAGGACATAATCCCCAAGTTGGGATGTAGGGTTTCTGTCTCAAGGCATAGCTCCTGCTTGGCTCCAAGACCTAGAAAGCTCCTGTTCAAGAAAGGTACAAGAGGTTCTACTACACAGTAGCAAGTCCTCAACACAACATACATACCTGCAGAAATGGTCTAAGATTTCAGATTTGGTGCATGTCTCAACAAATCTCCCCAGCATCCGTGACTCTTTCACACAAAAGTAGTGCCCAAACTTTTCCTCTTGTGCCCACCCTTACCAGTAATGGAATGTGTCTGCAGCCCCAGGAGCGGGGGCCAGCGGCTGGATCGGGGCCATAGCTGGGGCTGAGGCTGGAGTGGAGCTGGGGGCACAGTGGGGCTGGAGGGGTCACTGTGCTGTCACACCCAATGACAAAAAGGTTCCTCAAGGGTATAGTAAACCTCTTCCCTCAATCTCAACTTCCTACCCCAACATGGGACCTGAACCTTGTACTGGAAGGACTGACTAGGCCCCTGTTTTGAACCCATGGCTACCTGTTTTCTAACCTACCTATTATTGAAAACAGCCTTTGTGGTAGTGATTACTTCAGCCAGGAGAACAGGAGAGAGTGTAGCTCTGATGGCAATGTGACAGGTTGGATCACAGAAATCCCCTTGGGGCTGCCAACTGATGTGCCAACACTACTACTGCCCCTGCCTTCCCTGCCAGCTTGGGACTCCAGAACCCTACTTGGTTGTGCCAGACACGTTTGCTGGCTACAAACACAGACCCAGGTCTGAACCACGTCCCATAAACTGCAGGCTTAACTGAAACAGCGTAAGAAGTATTCCTGGCTCTAACACTCAGATGCCCAACTCCCAATGGGGACCAAACCCCAAATAAATCCGTTCTTCTCAAATTGTTCACCCTCTATAACACTGATAGAGAGATATGCAGAGCTGTTCTCCCACCCAGGTATTAATATTCTTGCCTGCATATTTATACCTGCCTCTGGAAATTTCTACTACATGCATCTGATGAAGTAGGTATTCACCCACGAAAGCTTATGCTCCAATACGTCTGTTAGTCTATAAGGTGCCACAGGACTCTGTCGCTTTTTACAGATCCAGATTAACACAGCTACCCCTCTGATACTTGATAAGTAAAAAGTGATTTTATTAAATACAAAAAGTAGGATTTCAGTGGTTCCAGGTGATAACAGACAGAACAAAGCGAATTACCAAGCAAAATAAAATAAAACAGGCAAGTCTAAACCTAATACAGTAAGAAGCTGAATACAGATAAAAATCTCACTCTCAGAGATGTTCCAATAAGCCTCTTTTACAGACTAGCCTCCTTCTAGTCTGGGTCCAGAAATCACTCACTCTCCCGTGGTTACTGTCCTTTGTTCCAGTTTCCTTCAGATATCCTTTGGGGGTGGAGAGGCTCTCTCTTGAGCCAACTGAAGACAAAATGGAGGGGGTCTCCCAGGGGTTTAAATAGACTCTCTCTTGTGGGTGGACACCCCTCCCTCCCCCTGTGTAGAATCCCAGCTACAAGATGGAGTTTTGGAGTCACATGGGCAAGTCACATGTCCATGCATGACTGAGTTCCTTACCAGCCAAGCCACATTCCTAGGAACGCTAAGATGTGGATTGGCGTCTCCAAGTTCATTGACAATTAAGTGTTTCTCGATTGGGCACTTACTGAGAATAGTCTTAAAAATTAAACAATTCAGCCAATATTCATAACTTCGAGTACACAAATGACACATGCATACAAATAGGATGAATATATTCAGTAGATCATAACCTTTACAGAGATGTGTTACATAGCATATGTAGCATAAAACATATTCCAGTTATGTCATATATATTCATAAGCATATTCCCATAAAGCATTATGGGGTGCAACATCACAGGCACATCCTCCCTACATGGTATTTTTTCCAGACAAGATTACGCACCCAAAATTCATACCTAAGGGCTTGTCTACACTGGCACGTTACAGCGCTGAAAGTTGTAGTGCTTGGGGTGTTTTGTCACACCCCTGAGCGAGGAAGTTGCAGCGCTGTAATGTGCCAGTGTAGCCGTGCTCCCAGCGCTGGTAGCTGTTTCCTTCATGGAGGTGGGTTTTTTATAGCGCTGGGAGAGCTGGTGCCATGACTACACAGCCATGTTAAAGCGCTGCCGTAGCAGCACTTTAACGTTGCTAGTGAAGATGTGTCCTTAGATAACCTCAGTTTCACATTAGTCAAGTTGATTCACCTTTCAATATTCTACCCCCAGCCTCACCAAGACAATAGGGATGCTATACTACATACCCAAGATGTCAGGAGAACCCTAGCCTTCTACCTGGACAGGACAAAGGCATTCAGGAAGTCCACATGGCTTTTCCTCTCCATGGCGTAAAGATCCAAGGGCTCAGCAATATCAGCCCAAAGACTTTCCAAGTGGGTCTCAAACTGTATCAAACATTGCTACCAAGTTTGCAGTGTGACCCCTCCACATGCTATTCATACGCACGCCACAAGGTCAATCTCATCAGTCACCTTCTTTAAGAATATCCCTATCACAGAGCTTTAGAGTGGCAAGCTGGGTATCAGTTCACACTTTTGCAAAATACTATGCGATCACTATGGACTCTGCCTCTGATGCCATCTTCAGCTCCCTGGTATGGTCATCTGTAACTGACCTGACTCAAAAGTCCCAGCCCTCCAGAAAGGGTACTGCTTGGGATTCACCTACAGTGGAGCACCCACAGGGACACTACTCAAAGAAGAAGTTACTCACCTTGTGCAGTAACGATTGTTCTTCAAGATGCGTCTCCCCTATGGGTTCTCCACAACCTCCCTCTTCCCCCCCACATCAGAGTTCTTGTCAATGATTCTGCAGTAGAGAAGGTGGTACTGAGGGGAGTTAGCCCATGTGCACTGACTAGCTTTGTGCAGATTCCTATGTACATGCAAGGCCAAAACATTGGAGGACTTGTCTTTCTCTGCATAGACTTAAAATGTCGGAGCACTTTGGCCGTTGCCCTCAACCCAGATGCCCTACTTTTATGTAGAAACTGTCTGGTGTTTGGCTGTCAGCTTCCAGCCCCCAATTACCTTTGTTTTAGCAGTGATATCATTTGTAAAAGGCCCTGGCAAGATGGGGCCCTCTGCAAATGCAAAATACTGCCTTGCATCCACTATTTTTTTTCTTCTTCTTTTCTTTCTCCAAGTGCTTGTCTACATGTCTTCCACTCTGTGTGCTCATCTACCCGATGCCCTCAAGATCAGAATCTTTTGGCCAGCACGATCCAGTGGGACCACACCTTTGCCTTGAGTGCCCTTGTTCACCTCCTATTGAGGGCATAAAGGGTAGAGCAAGGACAACGAACGCTCGGTTCTGTTTTTCCCCACCCATGGCTAAGAAACGGAACAAAGAGAAGTAGCCCTGTGTTCAGAACCTGAGGTCCTTTAACTATATATGTTACCCTCTTAGTTTCAGTTCAGGTGAACTCTTTTCCAGTTATTTGTTTAGCAGGTGTTCAGCTTTCTGGGTGAACAAAAATCACCCAGATTTAACAATTGTTCTTCATATTAAAGTAGTTTAACCCTCTCAGTAATGAGTATTCAAAATGTTTGTTGGGTGTTGGCAAAAGGGTGTTGGCAAAAGAGTAATATTGTTTGTTTTCTAAACAAACCTTAGTGAGGAAAGGTCTTAAAACTTTTTCTTTACGATAAATCAGTGAGACCTTACTCAGACCTGGGCAAACAAGACCTTTCTGGCTTCAAGCAGTCCTCTAAAAATGGCCCAGCAAGTACTAGTTCTTTGATAAACTTCAGGGCACAAGAGCAAACTATCCCACTGCGTAGGAAAGATAGGAAGTATGGCAAGAGACCACCCTGGCTTAACCAGGAGATCTTCAATGATCTAAAACTCAAAAAAGTCCTACAAAAAGTGGAAACTCAGTCAAATTACAAAGGATGAATATAAACAAACAACACAAGTATGTAGGGACAAAATTAGAAAAGCGAAGGCACAAAACAAGATCAAACTAGCTAGGGACATAAACGGAAACAAGAAAACATTCTACAAATACATTAGAAGCAAGAGGAAGACCAAGGACAGAGTAGGCCTGTAAAGTTGTGTGGCCGAGGCTCAACCCTCCCTGGGGAGGAAGGGAGCCACACCAGCCTGCTGCCCTTAGTCAGGTTCTGCCCTGCTTCTTCAAGGCTGAGCAACAATGCACAAAGTCAGTTAGGGGCTCAGGCCCTCTGGTGCAGGGGCTGAGCAACAATACAAGTTAGTATATAGGCCCAGGCCCTGGATCAGGGCGGGGCAACAACAGTCAGGGCTCAGGCCCCTAGGCCTGAGCGTTGGGGAGAGGGGGAGACTGCCACCCGTGAGTGGGGTGGCGGGAGGGGGGGGGACGCAGGCCCACCCACTCCACTGCGTCCCAGCCTGGGGCCCTAGCAGCGGCTATCACCGCTGACGGTCAGTGGGGATCCTGACTGCAACACACTGACATGGGTACCGGTAGATCTGCAGCCTGACTGGGGTTGGCTGCCCCCGGGCCACTTCCAATTTCCCCCTCTGGGCCTACCTGGTCTGTGGCGTCAGCTCCCGGGAAGTCCCATAGCATGGGTTCTTTGCAGCCGGGGCTGGAGGGTAGATCCGGCAGTTCCTCCAGGAAGTCCAGCCAGGCTTGCTCCGGGGGTTCCTCAGGGTAACAGCAAGGGAGAGGGGGAGTCTCCAGTGGCTCCTCCTCATAGCTGGCGCAGGGAAGCTCTGGCGGCTCCTCCTCGTAGCTGGCGCAGGGAAGCTCTGGCGGCTCCTCCCAGTAGCAGGTGTGGGGAAGCTCCGGCCAGTCAGGGCAACTGCCCTGGGCTCCAGCGGCTTCCCAGTCCCGAGCCCTCTCTGGCAGGTCTGCTCCCGACAGTGGCTGGGCTCCCACTGAGCTCTGATGGCCGGCTTTTATGCTTCCAGGTCACCGCCTGACCCTCTGAGGGGCGGGCTCACTGCTCTGTAGCCCCACCCCTTCCGGTGTCTGGCGGGGCTCGACCCTCCCTGGGGAGGAGGGGAGCCACACCGGCCTGCTACAAGGCCCATTACTCAGTGAGGGGGGAAAGACAATAACAGAAAACGTGGAAATGGCAGAGGTGCTTAATGACTTCTTTGTTTCAGTTTTCACCAAGAAGGTTGGTGGCGACTGGACATCTAACATAGTGAATGCCAGTGAAAATAAGGTAGGATCAGAGGCTAAAATAGGAAAAGAAGTCAAAAATTACTTAAACAAGTTAGATGTCTTCAAATCACCAGGGCCTGATGAAATGCATCCTAGAATACTCAAGGAGCTGACTGATGAATCTGAGCCATTAGCAATTATCTTTGAAAAGTCATGGAAGATGGGAGACATTCCAGAAGACTAAAAAAGGGCAAATATAGTACCTATCTATAAAAAGGGAAATAAAGACAACCCGGGAAATTACAGACCAGTCAGCTTAACTTCTGTACCTGGAAAGATAATGGAGCAAATAATTAAGCAATCAATTTGCAAATATCTAGATTCTAGAAGATAATAAGGTGATAAATAAAAGAGTCAGCATGGATTTGTCAAGAACAAATCGTGTTAAACCACCCTGATAGCTTTTTTTGTCAGGGTAACAAGCCTTGTGGATGGGGGGAAGCAGTAGATATGGTATATCTTGACTTTAGTAAGGCTTTTGATACCGTCTCGCATGCCCTTCTCATAAACTAGGGAAATACAACCTAGATGAAGCTACTATAAGGTGGGTGCATAACTGATTGGAAAATCATTCCCAGAGAGCAATCAGTGGTTCACAGTCATGCTGGAAGGGCATAACGAGTGGGGTCCCACAGGGATCAGTTCTGGGTCCAGTTCTGTTCAATATCTTCATCAGTGATTTAGATAATGGCATAGAGAGTACACTTATAAAGTTTGTGGATGATACCAAGCTGGGAGGGGTTGCAAGTGCTTTGGAGAATAGGATTAAAATTCAAAATGATCTGAAGTAAATAGGATGAAATTCAATAAGGACAAATGCAAAGTACTCCACTTAGTTGCACACATACAAAATGGGAAATGACTGCCTAGGAAGTGGATCACAAGCTAAATGTGAGTCAGAAGTGTAACGCTCTTGCAAAAAAAGCAAACATAATTCTGGGATGTATTAGCAGGAGTGTTGTAAGCAAGACATGAGAAGTAATTCTTCCACTCTACTCTGCGCCGATTAGGCCTCACCTGGAGTATTGTGTCCAGTTCTGGGCGCCATATTTCAGGAAAGATGTGGACAAATTGGAGAAAGCCCAGAGAAGAGCAACAGAAGTTATTAAAGGTCTAAAAAACAGGACCTATGAGGGAAGATAAAAAAAATTGGTTTCTTTAGTCGGGAGAAGAGAAGACTGAGAGGGGATATAACAGTTTTCAAATACATAAAATGTTGTTACAAGGAGGAGGGAGAAAAATTGTTGTTCTTAACCTCTGAGGATAGGACAAGAAGCAATGGGCTTAAATTGCAGCAAGAGCAGTTTAGGTTGGACATTAGGAAAAACTTCCTGACTGTCAGAGTGGTTAAGCACTGGAATAAATTGCCTAGGGAGGTTGTGGAATCTCCATCATTGGGGATTTTTAAGAGTAGGTTGGACAAACACCTGCCAGGGATGGTCTAGATAATACTTAGTCCTGCCTGGAGTGCGGGGGACTGGATTAGATGACCTCTCAAGGTCCCTTCCAGTTCTATGATTCTGTGATTCATCATCAAAACAATTATTGGATGCTCCTGTTAAGCAGGGCCAGCTCTAGGGGTGGGTGAGCTGGGTGGTCTGATGCATACTGGTTGTTTTTGCTCTGTAATTGCTGGGGTGGGAGCTCCAAAAAAGTTTTCCATGCTGGTCAGCAAAACAGCTAGGTTTCTAATCAAATTAATGTTACTCTTGATACTGATAGCTTCAGCTTACATTTCTGAGTGCCCTGAAAAAGACACTCACTTTCACCAGGCTGGGGTAGGGGTTTGGGAGGGGTGCAGGCTCTGGGATGGGGCCAAGGAGTTTGCAGTGTGGGAGAGGGCTCTGGGCTGAGCCTGGGGCAGGGGGTTGGGGTGCGGGAGGGGGCTCCAGGCTGGGGAAGAGTGTTGGGGTGCAGGAGGGGCTATGGGGTGCTGGCTCTGGGAGGGGTGTCAGGGCTGGTGCTTGGGGTGCAGGAAGTGAGTATGGGGTGCTGGCTCCAGGAGTGGGGTCAGGGCTGGGGTACAGGATGGGGCTCAGGGCTGGGGCACAGAAGAGGATATGGGGTGCTGGCTCCAGGAGGGGGCTTAGGGCTGGGGTGCAGGAGGGGGCTCAGGGCTGGGGCAGGGGGTTGGGGTGCAGGAGGGGGGTCAGGGCTGGGGTACAGGACGGGGCTCAGGGCTGGGGTACAGGAGAGGATATGGGGTGCTGGCTCCAGGAGGGGGCTCAGGGCTGGGGTGCAGGAGGGGGCTCAGGGCTGGGGCAGGGGGTTGGGGTGCAGGAGGGGGGTCAGGGCTGGGGTACAGGAGAGGATATGGGGTGCTGGCTCCAGGAGGGGGCTCAGGGCTGGGGTGCAGCCTCCTGCTAGGCAGCACTTACCTCTGGAGGCTCCCAGTCAGCAGCAGGTGCAGTGAGGCTAAGGCAGGCTCCCTGCCTACCCCAGCCCCACACTGCTCCCAGAAGGGGCCAACGCTCCCCTGCGGCCCCTGGGGGTGGCACGTGGCTCCATGTGCTGCCCCTCTCTTCAAGCACCACCCCTGCAGCTCTCCTGGCCAAGGGAGCTGCGGGGGCAGTACTTGCAGGCAGGAGCAGCATGCAGAGACCCCTGTCCCCTCAGGCTGGGAAAGGGGGGTGGGGTTTGGGAGGGGGCGCAGACTCTGGACTGGGGTGAGGGGTTCACAGTGTGGGAGGGGGTTCTGGGCTGAGCCTGGGGCAGGGGGTTGGGGTGCAGGATGGGTATAGGGTGCTGGATCTGGGACAGGGCTGGGGCAGTGTTGGGGTGCAAAAGGGGGTGCAGGGTGCAGGCTCTGGGAGGGAGTTTGGGTGCAGGAGAGGGCTCCAGGCTGGGGCAGGGGTACAGGAGCGGGTATGGGGCGCAGGCTCCGGGAGGGGGCTCAGGGCTGGGGCTCAGGGTGCGGCCTCCCATTGGGCCGCATTTACCTCCATTGGCTCTCGGTCAGCGGCAGGCACAGCGAGGGTAAGGCGGGCCTCTGCCTACCCGCCCCACACCACTCCCAGAAGGGGCCAATGCGCCCGTGGCCCCTGGAGGAGAGGTGGGGGGGGCACGTGGTGCTTGAAGGCAGGAGGAGCGCGCAAAGGGAGACCCCTGCCCCTCCACCCCTGGGGCCACGTTGGCTGCTTCTGGGAGTGGCTTGGGGCCAGGGTAGGGAGTCTGCCTTAGCAGCAGCCACGCTGTGCTGCCGAGATAGTGATTGACATGGAGATCCTCTAGGCTCGACCAGTTGATTGCGACTGACCAGTTGGTGACCACTGCTCTAAAGTCTAAAATGAATTAGATTAAAATCTGGCAATAGGTTTTGCCTTCGCAGTGCGCCACGCCCAAGAAGAAAATATTACAAAAGTTATTTCAAGTTGAAAAGACAGAGCTGTTCATTTGAGTATTTTAAATAGCAGAAAGAGGGAAGGTCATATGAGCTTAGCCAATTTTTGCTTTAGCTAGAAGATCTGGACTCCATGGTACCAGATGCCATGTAAACATTTCAAGACCTAGTAAAATTAAAAGTTACTCTAGAACCAGGAGGGAGTGTGCATGATTTATTTTACCCCTGCCAAGCACATGGGATTTGAGTGACTGATCTAGCTTATATAACTAGCTTTCCTAGCCCTGAGATGAATGCAGGTTGTGATTTGCCCCTTATGCTGGCCACAGCCTAGGTAGAATGAGTGTGTCAGTGTAGATTTCACAAGAGAGGAATACAGCAACATGTAGCTCCAGAAACATAACTATCATTGATTAAACTCAGCGCAAGTAGAGTCATTACTTTTCAAGTCAGAATATCTAAAATTATAATTTCACACCTATAAAGAAACCAAGTCTGGTGGGTTAGTTCCCATTTAGGAAGAGACAATTTAGAGTAGGTATAAACATCTGGTGAGTCACTTATGCCACAAAAATGGTATTACTAGTTGTATGTATATTCTTAATTTTGGAGATTAGCTCCCAATGTGTAGGATAAAATAGCCGCATGCAGTAAGCCTTTGAAAGGAGGACTATAAACACTAAATTTAGAATAATAAATTCAACTCAATGATAGGGTGGCCAATTGCATTTTCATCTTTGAACCTTAGCTCCAGCAATTAATAGGAATTTGGGAGTGACAGAGGGACAATTTAAAAAAATGGTTTGGCTACTTTTAATTGATTTATACAGTATGATACATTCATTGCTTAATACAGAAATGAATGAAAGTAAAGTCACTGCCAGAGTTGTTTTGCATTCTCTCTTTTTACAGCCAAAAAGTGAAGTGGGTAGTGTCATTAATACCCTCACAGCCAACACTGGCATGCACTTTCTTTGCAAGCAGTACTCAGCAACTGCTGGTCTCAAGCAATCAACTCTTTCCCATAGTACTGTAACCAGATGTTTCAGAGCTGCCTGTTTTGCTCCTGTTTCCTGCAAGGTTACACTGACAGAGCGAATACTGCTTTCTGTTCAGACAACTTGGAGCTAACTGGCATTCTGACTTTCACTCAGAAAAGAGCACATCTGCCAAATTCAGAGTCACCGTTTCCTTATAGCTAACCCCTTCTTTTTCTGCTCTTCCTGAGGTGGTTGGGGAAACAGAGCACCCATAATGTGCTATCAATTGTGCAGGGGAGAGGCCTATGAGATGTTTAATAAAAACAGTTTTATAGCTGCTCGTATGGAAATATTTACTGTTTTAGGATTCAGTGTTTTGGCAAGTAATTAAGAATCAGAAAAGCATTTATATTTACTGTGTGAGCCATAGTCACCTAATTCCCTTACCATGCATCTGATTTAGCAGTGATAACTGCTCAGGCAAAGGGAGAGGAAAGCATTTTTTTTTTTAAAAGTGACATTGTTCAAGGACAATAATTGGAAAGATGTTTGCTTAAAACATTTCTCCTTCTGAGCAACATGTCTCCCTTTTAAAAAGGGGATTTTTCAAAAAGTAGAAGAGAGCAGTTTTGTTATGTAAAAATCAATATCCTTTTAGTTTTCAGTAATCTCTTAGTATCTAGGGCTTGTGTACAAGACGACACTCAGGGAAGTTATGATGACTCAACTACAGCTGAGAAGTTAATGAGTGAGACACGGATATTAGAAACACAAGATGGGTGAGGTAATATATATATTTTTTAAATCAGACCTGAAGAGGAGCTCTGTGTAGCTCAAAAGTTTGTCCCTCTCACCAACAGAAGTTGGTCTCATAAAATATATTACCTCACCCACCTTGTCTCTCTAATAACCTGGGACCAACTTGGCTACAACACTGCAAACAATGTTAATATGTGTAAATTAACGTGCATTAAACCTGAGTGGACACACTCCTTCAGAAGTAAAGCAGCCTTAGCTGGTTGTAGCTTAATCCTCCCTTAGTTTAGCCCATGCATACATGGAAAGTTACTGTGCTGCAAACCAGGGTGTGAGTCTATAGTGATTGCTTGCTGCACAGTAATATCCCATGTGGACACTGCTACACCACAGTGAAAGTCCTGGAGCAGGTGTGGCCAACCTGTGACTCCAGAGCCACATGTAGCTCTTCAGAAGTTAATATGCGGCTCCTTGTATAGGCACCAACTCCAGAGCTGGAGCTACAGGCGCCAATTTTCCCAATGTGTGTGTGTGTGTGGGGGAGGGCTCGCTGCTCAACCCCTGGCTCTGCCACAAGCCCTGCCCCCACTCCACCCCTTCCTATCCCCTCTTCTGAGCCTGCTGTGCCCTCACTGTTCCCCCCCACAGCCTCCTGCATGTCACGAAACAGCTGATCAGGAGGTGCGGAGAGGAAGGGGGTGGTGCTGATTGGCGGAGCTGCCGGTGGTTGGTAGGTGCTGGGAGTGTGGAGAGAGCTGATGTGGGGCTGCTGACATATTACTGTGGCACTTTTGCAATGTACATTGGTAAACTCTGGTTCCTTCTCAGGCTCAGGTTGGCCACCCCTGTCCTGGAGTATGGCCCTGGCACTCAACATCCTGGCTTGCTGCACAGCAATATGGGGTGTAGACAAGCCCATATCTGTATTAGCTTCACATCTTTAGTTAATTCATCTTAACTTTCCTGAGTGTCTCTGTCTTCCATATTAGCTACTCAAATTAATACTCCCTCTTATACTTGTTTCAACTTGATCCTACAGGAAGGGAAGTTATGAGCCTTTGTTTCCGTAGAAAGCAGTCAGCTTTCTGGATTACAGCTTCCCAGCAGGAGCACAGCAAATAGCTTAGCTCAGCCTGGAAAATAAATGGTAATAAAATACAGCTCTTATCTCCCTGGAGTGTTTAAAAACCAAACATTGCAGCACCAAGAACCCAACCTGATTATAAGGAAAAATGAAACTGACTATGCTGATATAATGTACAAGCTAAGGAATGTGAAAAGACCAAAGAGCAGTTTGACAAGTTGGCTTTTTAAAAAGTTTGCTTTTAATAGGCTAAGATTCTCTTAGAAACATACTGTAAACACATATAGCAAAGTTCTTTAAATGACACATTTTTGAGAAAACTATTGAGATAATTTCAGCTGAGATATCTTGCTTGGCCCACGTTATAGCAATGAGAAAATTCTACTTCAGCGGATTTGTCAGAATATGCTAAATTCAGAGTGATTCAAAATCATGAAGAGAGCTGGTAACAATAAGGCATAGCATCTTCCACTTTTTCCTTCTATTTCTGATGTCACAATTTCTCCTCTCCTTGTTAAGAGGTACATGAACCCAGCTTATAAGCGCATTTGAGACAGTAAAATTATTGCTCTTTCAAGGTGGAGCCCTCCCCACACGCACTCTGGCAGCGGGCTGCAAACTTCCATTTCTTAATCCTTTGCACAAACCTTTACAATTAACTATCTTTCAGTATGAGGAGTTCCTCTTAATAAGATTAAAGGGAGGTTCTCAAGGGTTCTCAGTTATGATGGCACACACCCATCAAAACAGATTAGCCTCAAATTTGGCAAGGGCGGGGTTAAAAATGATGCAATAGCATGTGGCTCAACATCTTCTCAGCCCACTTACCTCAGTGTCTCTTCACAGAATGGAATGCTCTGAATAATAGGGCTCATCTTCTGAGAAGGTGCACGTCTCATGTACAACCGAAAATGAATTGTTTTAAAAGTCTAAGGTTTTGAAGGGATGCTCATTATAGCTTCTCTGCCTGTTAAATAGTTCATGAGTTAACAGAGCACTGAATTTTAGAAATTGTTCCTCTATGCCTAAGAGGTGTAGTTTTAAAATCAGAGGGTTGGTGATAAGCAGAACTAGGAAGTCTCCATCTTACATTTTACTCTGTTTAACAATCCCAACTTAACTATTGTCAGAGTGGTAATTAAAACATGGCAGATATCTTCAGAGGCAGCACTTAGTAAAAAGTCAAATGAAACCATGGTCAATTTCTGTTCCAGCTGGGTTTGAGGAGATCAGACGCTACCATTATGAGCCTCTTCAACAAAGCAGAATGATGGTTTCTTTCAGGAATTGGCCAACTCTATCATCTGCTCAGCGACTGACGCAGCTCTTCATACGTTGCTTGATCCTAACGATGCCAAGTTAGGTGGGGAAAAAGAAAAGATACTTCAGCACAGCGAGAATGCATGCTATGTTTAAAGGTGACTTTACACCCATTTTCCATTAGGAAAACTAAACAGAAATGATCTCTGTGCCTGGTGGCTAATATTTGGCTAAAATATTTACAAAAGGAAAAACAATGGGAGGCTAAAGAGTATCTCTTTTATGGGATTCGCTTAAGACAAGTCACCAACATTCTGTAATTATTAACAGAAGACTCTGTGTTGGCAGAGTTCTTCTATAAGAAGTATAAGACACTGCCATGCTTGTCTGAGACCATGTCTATGCACAGAACTGCACTGGTAAATTTAAGGTGTGATTTTTGAACCACTTTAGTTAAACTGGTGCAAAGCCCTGTGCAGATAGTGTCTTATTTTGCTTTAAGAGCAATTTACTTTGGTTTAGTTTATGCCTATTCCCAATCCTAAACTGAAATGACAGAGACCATGCACATAGGGTTTTACCCTGGTTTAATGAAATCTGATTTACATTACGGCTTAATTAAGCTAAATTTATCTTTCTTACACAGACTGCTCTTTTTCCTGGTCTTCTTCCACAAGATGGTGCAGGATGGGGGTGATGCAGCTAAATGTCTATATTATTTGCCAGATCAGACTTATCTGGCTGAGTGGGAGCAGCAGCTGGAATGGGGTGAGGAATCGAGGTTCAAAATGCACTTTTCACTCCAAAACACCCTCAGCCACCAGAGATCAGGTGCCCTAAACTATGAACAATTCAGCAGTTGTTTTATTGAATTATGTAACTCTACTACAGCATCACTTCACATTATCTGTGGTTGCACAGCAACTAGCCAAAATAATCCCATTCCAGTTTTTACCAGTGTAACAAGTAGGCAATTGTCTTACATGCTGCTTGGTCAAATATGTACTTCTCCAACCACTTGAATTCTTGCCTCTGGAGAGCACTTCTCAGAGCACAGAAAGTGTTTAGATAAAGACAACAGAAAGCAGATCACAAAATTTCTTCTTGCCAGAATCTCTTGTGCTGGCCCATCCCCCACACTAAAAGGAAAAGGAGCATTCACCCTGATACTGTCTTTTCAGAGGATTTGTTGGCTAACTGCCCAAGTGAACTTCAGGAAGGAACAAAGCTATAAGGTAAGATTTCTACACATCCAGGCTAGAAACAGAACTTTTTTTTAAAAATTAGTATTACCATCTCCAATATATTTCCCAGTTTTCTGCTGCAAGAATGGGACTCCTACTGCCATCGTGCCATGTTAAAGAGGGTTTTCTGATTTACAAACTGACCATCAGCCTAATTCAGCTATTTGAAGTTTAGCTCCTAGTGTATATAGAAAATAAATTATTTTCAACTAGTATGATTTAAAGGTGGAAGTCGAAACTGTAATTAAGCAGCTGTAACCAGGATTGAGGAGGAGAGCAGCCTCGTTTACTGAGCTGAGGAAGGAAGGAAGGAGTGCTGGAGCAGGAAGTGAGGCAAAAGTAGAGGGAATGGAGAAGAGTAAACTTAACTCCCACATTTAAAAACCCTGGGATAAAAGGTAAATAACCTGTCAAATCTGTGAAAGTACCATTTTCAGTCTAAAATAATTATTTTAAATCAGTACAGATATGCTAGGTGCATCCAGAGGCTAAGCACAAAGTCAGTTCTGCCATTCTCTAAACGCTGTTTACAGAGATGTTCTCATTCTGCATTAGGATGAAACCTAGGAGCCTTTCAAATTTTTTTCACAAAAAAATGAGCGTGCATAACAGAGCGACAGATTGATTCCAGTCCCTCTCCCCAGAATAGCCCACAACCAGTTGGTCAGGGCACCTACCTGCAATGGGAGAGATCCAGGTTCCAAGTCCCAGCTTCAATGAATATTTAATTATTTATACAAAGTAAAACAGCACCAATAGGAGAGACTGAGGCCTTGTCTACACTACAGGACTATTTCGAATCTACTTAATTCGAATTTGTGGATTCGACCTTAATAAGTCGAATTTGTATATCCATACTAAATACACAAATTCGAACTTCTGAGTCCACATTCACGGGGCCAGCTTCGACTTTGGAAGCGGTGCACTGTGGGAAGCTATCCCACAGTTCCCGCACTCCCCGCTGCCCATTGGAATTGTGGGATTTCCCCCCAATGCATGCTGGGGGGAAAAATGTGTCGTCATTGAACCGTCAATCCCGCCCTCCCTCTCTTCCTTGAAAGCGCCGGCGGGAAATCTGTTCGCGCCCTTCTCTGGTCGGTTACAGCGTGGACGCCACAGCACTGCGAGCATGGAGCCCGCTGCGATCATCGCTGCACTTATGGCCGTTGTCAACTCCTCGCACGTTATCGTCCACCTCTTCCACAGTCAGATGCTGAGAAACCGGGCGAGGAGGCTCCGGCAGCACGGTGAGGAGAGTGGCGCAGACCTCTCACAAAGCAGGGTACGCCGGGCAGTGGAGATCATGGTGGCAATGGGTCAAGTTCATGGTGTGGAACGGCGATTCTGGGCCCGGGAAACAAGCACAGACTGGTGGGACCGCATAGTGCTGCAGGTCTGGGATGACACAGAGTGGCTGCGAAACTTCAGGATGCGTAAGGGCACTTTCCTTGAACTGTGTGACTTGATGTCCCCTGCCCTGAAGCGCCAGGACACAAGGATGCGAGCAGCCCTGACTGTGCAGAAGCGAGTGGCCATAGCCCTCTGGAAACTTGCCACGCCAGACAGCTACCGGTCAGTAGCGAACCACTTTGGCGTGGGCAAATCTACCGTGGGGATTGCTGTCATTCAAGTAGCCCACGCAATCGTTGAGCAACTGCTCTCAAAGGTAGTGACTGTCGGAAATGTCCAGGTCATCATAGATGGCTTCGCCGCGATGGGATTCCCAAACTGCGGTGGGGCTATAGATGGGACTCACATCCCTATCCTGGCACCAGCCCACCAGGCCAGCGAGTACATTAACCGAAAGGGCTACTTTTCAATGGTGCTGCAAGCTGTGGTGGACCATAGGGGACGTTTTACCAACATCAACGTCGGGTGGGCGGGCAAGGTTCATGACGCGCGTGTGTTCAGGAACTCTGGTCTGTTTAGACGCCTCCAGGCAGGCACTTTCTTCCCGGACCACAAAATAACGGTTGGGGATGTGCAGATGCCTACAGTGATCCTCGGGGACCCGGCCTACCCGCTAATGCCCTGGCTCATGAAGCCCTATACAGGCGCCTTGGACACTGAAAAGGAACTCTTCAACTACCGGCTGAGCAAGTGCAGAATGGTGGTGGAGTGTGCTTTCGGACGTCTCAAGGGGAGATGGCGGAGCTTACTGACTCGCTCTGACATCAGCGAAAAGAATATCCCCGTAGTTATTGCTGCTTGCTGTGTGCTCCACAATCTCTGTGAGAGCAAGGGCGAGACCTTTTTGGCCGCTTGGGAGGTTGAGGCAAATCGCCTGGCTGCTGTTTACGATCAGCCAGACACCCGTGCTGAGAGAATATCCCAGCGGGAAGCGATATGCATTAGGGAGGCTTTGAAAGCGAGTTTCCTCGCAGAGCAGGGTAACCTGTGACTGTCCACTTGATTTTAAGAGAGCCTGATCATAAACCAAGTTTTCCCCACTTCCCAAGGACGTTTTAAAACTAAGGACATGTTTTAGTAATTAATAATAAATCTTTCGTTGACTTTGCATTTCTGTTTCTTCGTTGAAACATGGAAGCATTCTGTGCTGGTTAAGGTGTGCACTGATGGGTGGGTTTGCAGGAAGGGGCGAGGGGTGCCGTCCTTGGATAGGGGTTACCATGACGGCTGTGGGTTTGGGCGTTGGAAGGGGTGAGGGGTGTGGGGGAAGGGTGAGTATCTGCCCCTGGATGAGGTCTCTTTTTGGGGCTCGGGGCACCGGGGAGGATCGTGACTACGGTCCAAATGCATGTGAAGGGAAGCCTGCCTTTACATTCGGGGATGTCAGGCACCAGGACCCTACACATCAAGGAAAGACCCGGGGCAGCATACACCACACAGACTGTCCCTGGTGCCTAGTGACTGCAGTCTGTGTGTGCCCTGCAGTTGACCCTGCCCCCAAGTCTGTACCCTGGTAATGTGGGCTATGCACTGCAATTAAAAATCCCCCCCCCACACACAAAGTCTTCTGACACGAGAAACGTGACGGAAACAGAGAGTAACAGCAAACCGCTTTTAATAATGTTATACACAGTGGGGGGTTGAAACTTGGATTTGGGACTGGGTGATCCTGTAAGGGAAGAACTTCTACAGATTTACAGCGCGAGAGGTGTCTTGTACATTAGCGCTCTGCTGCGGTGCAGTGACAGTTCTCACGGCCCCTACCGCCCCTCCTTCTTGTCACTTTGGGTGAGGGGGGGACAGGACTTCTTGGCGTTGGAGGGCGGTTGCAGATGCACTGCAGGGGGGCTCTCTCCTCCTGCCTGCGGTCTTGCAGAACATCTACAAGGCGCCGGAGCGTGTCCGTTTGCTCCCTCATTAGACCAAGCAGCGTTTGAGTCGCCTGCTGGTCTTCCTGCCGCCACCTATCCTCCCGTTCCAGGTGTGTGCGATGCTGCTGACACAGGCTCTCCCTCGACTGTCTCTGCTCTGCCGCCTCCGCTCTGGAGCTGGCCATCAGTTCCTGGAACATGTCGTCCCTTGTCTTTTTCTTTCGGCGTCTAATCTGAGCCAGCCTCTGCGAGGGGGATGGCGGGGCAGTCCGTGAAGGAGCCGAAGCTGTGTGATGCGAAAAAGTAGGTGATTTCCTTGAACAAATACATGTTTGCCAACAGTAAACACAGTCTAGTCATTTTCAGTTAAGAAGACCGATCTGAGGACTATTGCTCCATTGCTGTTTGTGTAGACCTGCTGTTTGTTTAGTTTCATATTTAAAAATGTTTATATAGTATTTCTATTTTTTATATAAATCCCTGTTTCTTAAAAAAATAAATGTTTCCCTGTTTGTAGCACTTACCGCCTGATCCTTCCCCTGATTCCGAGTCCTGGTTAACGGGCGGGGACGGTTGGTAGGGGATCTCTGTGAGGGTGATGAAGAGATCCTGGCTGTCAGGGAAAGCGGGAGTGGGTTCGATGTCGCCTGCGCCGTCCTCTAAAGACCCTTCCTCATCTTCCCCATCGGCGAACAGGGAGGGGGAACTGTCCCGGTACACTATTCCGTCCTCGGAGTCCACCGTCACTGGTGGGGCACTGGTGGCAGACCCACCTAGAATGGCATGCAGTGCCTCGTAGAAGCAGCATGTCTGGGGCTGGGCTCCGGAGCGTCCGTTTGCTGCTCTGACTTTTTGATACCCTTGTCTTAGGTCCTTCACTTTCACGCGGCACTGCATCGCATCCCGGCTGTATCCTTTGTCTTTCATGGCTTTAGAGACCTTCTCGAAGGTCTTCGCGTTCCGCTTGTTGGAGCGCAGCTCTGAGAGCACAGACTCCTCGCCCCACACAGCGATCAGATCCTGGACTTCCCGGTCAGTCCATGCTGGGGACCTCTTTCTATTCTGGGATTGCCCGGACTCCTCTGCTGGAGAGCTCTGCATCGTTGCAGGTGCTGCGGAGCTCACCCCGATGTGCAACCAGAACGTCAGATTCAAACCGCCCAGACAGGAAAATGAATTCAAATTTTCGCGGGTCATTTCCTGTGTGGCTGGCCAGAGAATCCAAGCTCGGACTGCTGTCCAGAGCGTCAACAGAGTGGTGCACTGTGGGATAGCTCCCGGAGCTGCTAAGTTCGATTAGCATCCACACCAAGCCTAATTCGAGCTAGCAAGTGCGAATTTAGCGTTACTCCACCTGCCGGGGTGGAGTACCAAATTCGAACTAAAGAGCCCTCTAGTTCGAATTAAATGGCTTCCTGGTGTGGACGGTTGAGCGGTTAGTTCGAATTAACGCTGATAAATTCGAATTAAAGTCCTAGTGTAGACCAGGCCTGAGGGAGAATTGGAGAAGGGACTTGGAACCTGGGTCTCCCACATTTCAGGTGAGTGCCCTAATCAGTAGGCTATTGGGGCAAGTGTCTCTATGGAACCAGAAACTTCTTTAGGAGGGTTTCTTTTTAGGTCCAGCATGAAAGTTTCATCAAAGCTGATACATTCTTATAAAATGTCTTGGTTTTGATGACTCACTATTTTCCAGCACAAAAAAATGTTTAGTCAAAAAATTCCTAACCAGCTCTAATGAAATAAGTCTTGTCTATACTAACACTTAGTTCACAGCAAGCTAGGGTGTAAATCTACCCTGCACAAGCCTGCCACGCAACCGCCCTGCTTCAAAAGCATGAGGATTCATAATACATGTCACTTTAGCGTAGGCAGTGTAACTGCAGTTACTGGTCTTATTCTTACACACACGAATCTTTTAAAGTCTTACTCAAACCATTTACTTCCATATTATCCCGCATCAAGGAGTTCCACAGGTTAATACATATATTGACTACTGAAATTCATAGCTGAAAATGACATTTTTTCTTTGAGATAATATCCACCAGGAAAGGGATATCAGTGACCATGAGGTTATTAAGGATATTTATCTAATCATTTTACGCCCAGCACATTTTGAGTTTGAAGAAAGTAGAAGAACTGGCTAATTTATTTTTAGCTCATGTTCATACTATAGTGAAAGTGATATCAATGCTTCATGATTAAAGTCCATAAAGCCAGCAGACACGTGAAACTTTTCCAAGCCAGCAGACACGTGGAACCTTTCCATGAGAAGGCCCTAAAGCAATAAAGCTACTGTCTAAATTCCAAAGATTTCTCCTCTGGTCATCCTGCATGAAATTAACGTTGAGAAGTAATGATAGTAAATACTTAACACACTTACCGGCCATTCATCAAAAAGAGAATGGTTCATGATTTGACCTTCCAAACATATGATCAAATTATATGTTGACTTATAAAGTCATGAAAAGGCTGATAATCAGGAAGAAGAAAAAAAGAAATAGCTTTTTCTTAATACAGCTTCTTATCTCAAGACAAAGATGTTATCATTATATATTAAGCTGTACTGAACTTTCCCCCCTCCCCATTCAGTAGGTGCATGCATGGTGAAAGCAAAGTGTAATGCAGCCACAACACCATGGGCTGTGATCTCATCAGATCTCACAAGCTAAACAGTATCTTAAGAGTCAGTTCTTGGATCAAAAACGTCTTTGAAAAATCCAGGATGCTGCAGAAAATGATGTTAAGGAGGTACATCTCCCTGAGCCAGTACTGAACTCCCGCATCATCACTGTGGTGCTGGAAGGGCAGTAATCTTCGTGGATGACACTTAAAACAGAGGCCCTAGATGCTTGAGTTCATTTATGAAAAGTGCCATGAGATCTTTTAGAGAGTGTTAACCCAGATGCCCTGAACACAGGTTCAAACACAGTAAATATTTGTTGTCCTCAGTTCTTCCCACCAGTTTCCAGTAACTATAGAATTCTTCACTGCCTATCCTCAACTTGCTTTGTGTGATGTTAAACAATATTCACCAACCCACAATTTTATAGCTTCTCTTACCTTTCTTGATATAGATGATTTCACTTTCTTAAATGCTTCTTCAAAGTATTTTCGGCTAATCTTGATTTCTCCTTAAAAAGAACACCATACAATGGACTTAATGACTATGATTTACCCCCAATTCAGTATATAAAACACACACCCACACACTGCTTTCCAAGTAACTTCCAGACTGCCATTAGTGAAAATATCTCAAGCCTTTGCATTTCACTAACTGCTTTGTCTACTCTGTGCAACTGGCTGAGATCTGAGCCACAGGCTTGATGAACTCCTGAATTTCAATATCATGTCTAATGCAGACTCTGTGATCTTGAGCACGTCCCTTACCCTCTGTACATCAGTTACACCATCTGCAAAATGGGGATAATACCGACTTACCTCACAGGGTTGTTTTAGGTATCAGTGTTTGCAACTATAGATTAAGGGCTTGATTTTCAAAGTAATTGTAGCTCCCATCAAATTCAGCTAGAATTCAAGGTGCTCAACACTTCTGAAAACAAGTGACAAGTGAGCCCTGGTCTACAGCTAAAACTCAAGTCATCCTAGATACCTGACGCCTGGGTGTGAAAACTTCATACCCCTGAGACACATAGTTAAGCGGATCTAAGCCCACATCTACACTATCCGCCAGATCGGCGGGTAGTAATCAATGTATCGGGGATCGACGCCTGTACTCCACCTCAGCAGGAGGAGTCGACGGGGGAGCTGCGGCGGTAAGTCGAACTAAGATACTTCAGCGACAGTTGCGTATCTTAGATTGATTCCCCCTCCCTAGTGTAGACCAGCCCCCAGTCCCTGTATACACACCACTAGGTTGCTAGAAGAAAGAATTCTTCGACTGAGCTACAGCCTTTCGAGGGGATGGATTAACTGTACTGAGGGACAAAACCCTTACATTGCTGTAGCAAGCGTCTATGCCATAGGAGCACAGCTGCAGTGCCTTAGCTGTGCCACTATAGCCTCCATAGTGTGAACATACCCTGACTTGCTAAAGATCAAACAGGAAATCTATGACAGGACTAGCTTCAGAAGTAAGGGCTCTTCATTTTCAGTCCTATGCCCTCATCACATTACATATTATACACACATTGCTTTTATTTATTTATTTTTACATTTAGAAAAAAAATCTTTCATCATCATCCCAAGTATTCTACACGACCCCCAGGCAGTTCAGCTCACCCCAGCACCATATTGACATTGTTTGGCACTCTCCAGAGCCCAGGCAACTGCTTACCCATGTCATCACCTACCCAAACTTTCATAATCTGTATGCATGTCAGACTGTTTCTTTGTCCAGCACTTCCATCCAGTAATTACATGAATAAATCATTAGACTTAATTATTCTTGAACACAGCCTTTGAGATAACAGATCTATTGGGAAACTGAATTTCATTCCGTGTGTGTGTGTGTGTGTGTGTGTGTGTGTGTGTGTGTGTGTGTGTGTGTGTGTGTAAAAAACACAGAACTTGAACATCTAGTCCTGTCAATCCAGGACTTCTCATGAACATATTTAACCGCTGTGGGTTTATTTAATGTAAGTCAGTAAAAAAAAATGCTAGTTAAAACTTTAGCCATCGCCAGAGCAAGATTCCACACAGATGGGCTCAGGTAATGATGATTTCTCTTCCAGAAAGAGAAAGTAAAATCTAGTTCAGCATTTCTCCTCATCACCCTCTTTTCCATACCACACAGACAAACATCTGGAAACTCCCTGTGACTGACTCAAAGAGTGTGATGGGGAACACACTATGAATTATCAAGAGATCTGTGAGCATTTCATGCTGAATGAATTCTAAGCCACGTCAGGTCCACAAGTCCAACAAGGAATAGTATAAGGAATAGTATAAACATCTCCAATTTATTGTGTTATTGTGACCCAAATGTTTACTTGAGCTAACAGAATAGCGTTTTCAACAGTTCAACAGGCCAGAATTCCCTTTCAATGGGTTTCAGGATCTATCTTCGCAATCAAGACTATCTTAATGACAGCAGCAGGAACATTTGATAGGCACCTATAATAGCTTTAAAAAATAAATAAAATGCTAGAAATACAGATAATCAGATTAATATCTTAAAAAGTGGTCAACTAAGGTTTTACAACACTACAAACTGATATTTTTACTTTGAACTGGAGAAATCACCCCTAGGGCTTTATCTACATTAATTAAAACAACAAAATTTTCTCCACTTACTAACTGCACCACATTATAGCGATAGTGGGATTTTTTTAAATCCCCTAATGTAGACAAAGCATCTGTAGTAAACCTGAGGTCCAGCAAAAACAACTACGTACCTACATCTAACAGACATGTAACAGATGGCAGCTGCACTGTTTGATACATGCCCTTGTCTACAGTCAGAGATAAAGAGAGGCCTAAATCCCAAACTGGGAAAACAAGAGATCCAAAAAAAAAAAAAAAAGTGAATACTTTAATGCAAACAACAAAAATGGTAAAAGAATGCACTACTGGCTAGACACCACAGTTAGGACTGTGGCCCAACTGTGCTGTACAAAAACATAGTAAAAGACTTTCCTTATATTATAAAATCATCAGGGTGAAGAAAGTTAAAATGGCATAAGCTAAGGCATGAATTTAAACGGACCTAGTTATACTGGTATAAGCCTTCCCATGCAGACATTCTTATTTCAGTATAAAAGGCCCTTTGGGGGTTAATCTTAAATCACTTGGGGAGGGGTTTAAGGAGTTTAGTAATGACTAATCTGAGATTGTCTTTAGAACTCTAGAACAAAAAAGGTAAACCAGGAACCAGGACAGTTTTGTTTTGTTTTTAACTTTTTAAAAAAAGTATCTGTTTTCTCACAGTCATCATTAAGCAGCTGAAGGTCCCAATAGACCCTACTATATTTTTATACTACTCATCACTATGGTATCTGGCCCACATTCAAACAATTATCTAATCTTGCATGTAAACTCCATGGGAAATATACCATCCTTGGTCTGATAGGTATTGGAGAATTATTGTCCTTGCCAAGATTTCACTGTGAAAGGCAGGGGAGAAAAGAGTTTGTGTCTGAGCTAGGGAGACTTGATTTATTGTCACCGAGATTATCATAATGCAATCAGACAAAATCAGACCTGCCCATTTAAACTGAATAGTTATGTATGTAGTTTTATTTTATTGAAGTTATTTCTTAATGTATCACTGGAGACAAAAGTGTCAAGATGATATGCCAACAAGAAAAATTTCTTCTCCATTGCTTATCGCTAGCCACACAGGTCATTTTTTTTTTTTTAAGAGCAAGAGAAATATTTAAGAAATGCTAAAGCATAAGTGTTACCTTATTCTCTTTCACAGCATACAGGTTAATGAAGGACAGAGAACACTGGGGACAGATCTCCCTCCCGCCTGACACCCCCCCAATGATTTCCCCCCACCCAAAACAGGTAGACAGGACAAATCCATTTTCTATTAGATCTTGAGATTAAATAAAATAAAGGCTGGATTTGCCTTTAAGGCTCAGCATTCCAGCATGGGTGCACAACCTTTGCAGCCCCAATACATCTGGAAGCACAACTACTGCTACACCCTTTTACAGGCCGTAGCCAGCGTTCCTTCTCAGGAGAGGCCTGCTTGGCTGACCAGCGCAGAAGGTATGTGGGCCATTCTGCTTTCCTTCTGAAGAGGGCAATGGGAGCTAGCCTCAAGCAGTCAAACTCCCTGGTGCAAAGACTGGCTCTCTATTGGGCTCCTGTGCAGGGGGCTCAAAGGGGATGTGTGTGGAAGTACTTTACACCTCCCTTTTTAAAGAGCTTTGAGATCTATTGATGAAGAGCTCTATATAAGACCAAGACAGGGATGGGCAACTTTAAGGTAGCAAAGGGCCACAAAATCCAAGAAAACTCTTTGGCAAGCCATACATTTTTTAAAAGCCACTATGAAGTTCATAAAGCAGAAGTGCTTCCTACAATACAGTATGTTAACATACAATTAACCGCGTGTTAACAGTGTAAAACCTCAGTATTCTCACATATAAAATCCCCTTAGTCCACAATCTTTAAGAGAAATACTAACATGCAGTTCTATTAACTTAGTATGACAGAAGGTGAGTGGCGCTAGACAGAAATTAGATTAGAAAAATGTCACAATTCATAGCCATTGAAACCACAGTATGGTTGTCAGATAGTGACCACATAGGGAATTTTTCATTTCAAATGTGAAGTTATCCTCAAAGATGTATTCTACCTGCCCCTAAGACCACCAAAAATTACACGTTATTTTAGGTCTTTGGAACTAAGATCTTCCAAAAAAGCTTAAAAATGCTTTTCACACAATCCTAGACTATATACTAAACAACTAGAGTTGCATAGTGCAGGAAAGGAAGCCAAAGGCTCTGTGGATCCAAAATGGCTTGAAGAGAGTCAGAATTCCATTTGAATTTTTATGACCCTATTATAATTACCTTGGGTATTACTTGTAATAGCAACAAAGTAAAAATGGAGGTTTTTTCCTCTACTGTCCTTGTGCATTTCACAGCACTTTATATATAACAAATTTCAGTTTCCCTCTTCAGTCCAATTAGTTTTCCCTGTTTGTGTGGGATTGCACAGCAAGAGGGGAGAGAAAAATATTTTTTTAAAATAGGAAAATGTGATTTTAAAACCACAAACATTGGTAAAGGGACTTATGGGCAGGTGCAGTACTTGCAACAACTTAACTCACTTTTGAAAAAGACCAGAATTCCAATTGATGGTGTCCCTTTAGTGACAGCTCTTCTATTTGTATTCTGAAAAAATTAAACTTTTATTTGGCCAGAACCAGTGAGAGATGAAAGGTATTCTGTTCTTCATGTCAATTGTATTTGAGAGCACACAGCATGTCATAGAATTGGGTTTTGCACAGAGGGAGGTTAAAATACAGTGTCCCACACAAACACACATCCATTCCCTGGGAAAAGCATAGTAATCAAAAATATTTTCCTGAGCCCAAAAAGGACACTTGTCTTCTCCCAAGATCAAACAATTTCTGACCCAAGTATTCACAATTACATGTGGGCAATTTGCATGTGCAAGTACCACATCTGCTCTCTCAAAATGGATAATCCTGCATGCAAGTGACCAGACAATTTCACCAAGTACCCTAGACGGACTGATTACAATAAATATTTGAACATTAGGTCTGCAACTCCATTCCCAAATTTGAACTTCTAATACTACTTAACTTTTTAAGCAAAAGCCCAGTTTCTAATAAATTTAACTTCAACATCTTTACTGGAAATCCATACTAGTACACCTATTGTATTCACCACAATCTCTTAAAAGCAATGCCTCCTAAGGATTACGTTTATGTATTTTCTCAACAGAAACTTTCCCCCCTAGTTTTGGTTGGCCCAGTACCCTCCAAGAGTTCAAGCAGATTACGTTTATGACCTTTAACTAGTTTAACTACTTTCACCACTTAATCATCTTCCCACTGTTCCATTTAGACTTTATATGCCTGTCTTACCTTTCTTGCTCTTGCCATTCTGTAGGGCCATTTCCTGTCTCAGGGCACAAACTGAAGCTTCACGCACTAGAGCGGAAAGATCTGCCCCCCTAGAGACAGATACAAATAGAATGGATCATTTTAGGATACATTTCTCTCCATCACCTCTATTTGTGATGACATACACACAGCCGGGAGAATGCAAAAGATGCAGAAATAGTAGAACCGCTGGTGAAAGGCAAGTGTATTTGTTTTAAAAAAAAATGCTGGTTATAAAAAGCATCTGAAATCAAGTTTAAGGATCTACTTCTCTCAGTAATTTACACACCTTGGGGTTGGGAATGCAGAAAACAGAATTTGGTACAAAGGTTACATATTCTTCACAAAAAACAATAGTTGAGTTAGATTCACTCAGAAGATCCTATATCACTTGGAAGATTATAAACTACAGTGCATTTGATCCTGAATAAACCTTCTGACACAGAGACAAGAGGAGGGAACAGATGGCTTATTGATTCTTCACTGAAATATGCACTCCTGAGACCCACCTAATGCATCCAGATTAGGTATTTCAGACATTAACTGTGGCTCTGAATTTATTTTGTAGACAAGAACCCAGTACAGCAGCCGTTCCTAGCTTTTTTTAGTCAGAGTTGCATCTCACAATGGATTGGCACCTGGGCATTCCCTGTCCCCATGCAACTGTCCTATGCATCTTTGTCTGCTTCCTCATCCTCCACATCTCCTTTTACTCTTTCCCTTCCTCCTACTATCTTGTTTACTCTTTTGAGGGCTGTGATAAATGAGGGTCAGGGTAGCTCCCTTTTATGGGCACCCAACCAGCCAGTTAGCTATAAAATCCCTGTTAATAGCTGTTCTCTACTTGCTTTACCTGTAAAGGGTTAAAAAAGTCTACAGGTAAAAGAAGGGAGTGGGCACCTGACCAAAAGAGCCAATGGGAAGGATAGAACTTTTTACAATTGGGAAAAAACTCTCTTTGTGTCTGTTGTTGTTCTCTGGGGAAGAGGAACAGGGCAGCAGTTATGCTGTGAGAAGCTGAAGGCCAGGTATGAAAATCATCAGAATTATACCTATAAATTGCTTATTTGGAAACCCAGATATGTAAGTAGATCAGAAATGTCTAGAAAGACGCCATTAGGTTTATTTCTTTTATTTTGTAAGGCTTGTGGACTCCTCTGTGCTAACCCCAGATGCTTTTGTTTTGCTTGTAACCTTTAAGCTGAACCTCAAGAGAGCTATCTTGATGCTTAATTTTTGTAATTGTTTCTTTTAAGATCTAGCAAAAAGCCTAAATTCCAAATGTATTTCCTTTCTTTTTGGGTTTAATAAAATTTACCTTTTTTAAGAACAAGATTGGATTTTTGTGTCCCTAAGAAGTTTGTGCATGTGTTGTTTAATTAGCTGGTGGCAACAGCTGATTTCCTTTGTTTTTTTCTCAGCTCTTCCCAGGAAGGGGGATGAAAGGGCTTGAGGGGACCTCACAAGAAGGAATCCCCAAGTGCACCTTCCTGGGTTCTCAAAAGGGTCTGGGGGTTTTTTTGCACTTGGGTGGTGGCAGCATCTACCCATCTAAGGTCAGAGAGAAGCTGTGACCGTGGGAGTTTAATACCAGCCTGGAGTGGCCAGTATTATTTTTTTAAATCCTTGCGGGCCCCACCTTCTGCACTCAAAGTGCCAGAGTGGGGAAATCAGCCTTGACGTGGGCTTTTTACTCTTCACTTTGCTCTCTCCCCAGGCTTCACCTCCCTCTTTATTTCATTTTCCACCAGCTGAGCATGGCAGGCCGCCAACTGCCTTGTGTTATATCTTTTAACCCCATTGGAATTACCAAGCACTTTTTCCCACAGGGCTACCTGTTATCATGGATAAAAGAGGAGACAAAGCAGGCAGTCTGAGAATGAGTAAGTCTGGTCATAGTCCTATCCAAGGGAGCGTACTTCACCCCCAGCTTGGGGAATACTGAACTATTGGCCTCTGAAGGCTCCATGTCCACAAATAGTGATTAGATCAGTCTTTAACAATAGCAGGAAACAAAGTGCTATAAGTTATTCACAAATCAATAGCTGGTACATGGCATGTAATCAGAAATCATACAAAACTAAGTCTTTAATACCTTTGGCTCAAGCAAACAAATGTATTTAAGGAGTTATTTAATCACCAGATAAATCTCTCTCTTATAAGCCATTTAAAGAAGAGTTAACAAGAACCAATAGGTCTGTACCCACTTTGTTTTACATTTATTTAAATCAAATGCAGTGGATATTGAAATTTTATTTGCTCAATATTGCAGATCTAGCAATGAGAGCTTCAAACACCTGGATACAGGGACTGAAATACTCTCCAGTTCACTGCACATTCTTTAATTACCTTCAGAGCCTCTGCCAAAATGCTTGTTTGCAACTTCCTACATGTCACAGCAGATATCTTTACACTTCCTTCACTAACAGAAACGATATTCCCCTTCCTCCCCAATGGTGAAGCACATCAGCACTGCCATCTGCTGCGTGCATCCTAACATTTGCTCCCCTTTCTCTACTTGGATGGTAAAGGGGTTCCTGCATTTGAAGCGTAGACTGAAAAAGACTCAAAGTCAGTGAACTGAATTCACTATCATGAAGTAGAGAAAGGAGCAGTGGAAAATGCTACATCATTCAGATGTATAACAAGGAAAAGTCCAGCCAGCAGTTCAAAAGTTCCTCTTTCTAGTCAACTCAGAGTTAAACTTGTTCCCCCAAGTCAGTTTAAGTGGCTGAAAAATGCAGTAGCTTATCACCTACCCATTTCCTGTCTCTTTCTCTTTAAAAGAAGTTGGGGTTAAGAGCAGGGGTAGGCAACCTGTGGCACGCGTGCCGAAGGTGGCACGCGAGCTGATTTTCAGTGGCACTCATACTGCCAGGGTCCTGGCCACCGGTCCGGAGGGCTCTGCATTTTAATTTAATTTTAAATGAAGCTTCTTAAATATTTAAAAAACCTAAAATGTTAAAATGTATTACCAGCACACGAAACCTTAAATTAGAGTGAATAAATGAAGACTCGGCACACCACTTCTGAAAGGTTGCCGACCCCTGGGTTAGAGGATAGCAGAGAGGAGGGTAAAGCTGCACAAACCTCTTTCCTTCTTCTCACCATGCTATCAGAAGGCTCTGGAAGGGGGCAGTGCAGTGGAGACCTTCTCCTCTCACTCCAGAAGGTTTTGGAGGGAACAGAAAAGACACCACTCCTTCTCTATTCAGGCATTTAGATGGAGTGGAGCTTCAGATTAACTCAGAAATCTACTAGCCAGAGGCTGTCCTGTCACCACAAGCTGAGTCCAAGGACAGCAGCCTGCCTTTGTTAGAAATCCTAGGTGATCACCCCCGCACGTCCTTAGCAACACCTGGGACAGGGAAAAATGGGAGCCTGTGCTCATTTAAAGTACTGTCATAGAACCTTGCTTGCGGGGGCTATTATAGACTGGGGGTATATCTGGGTAACACATGTTGTTTTGTGACCTCCATTTTGTTTTTGTGAATGCTATTTTGTGATCGTAATAAATCACTGCGACTTTCACTTAGCAGTGCAACTTCCAGATTGGATTAAGACACCCACATGGGGTTGAAAACCATTCTAATCCTGACAAGGTCAGTCTATCCTGGACATGGTGACCTCATGCTATGGTGGGGGACACCACGACATGCAAGTGGACCAGACTAAGGAGAGGGAAGCTAGGAAGGGCTGCCTGGCCTAAGGCCACTAACCAGCCCTCAGACTAACTGGGAGAGGAAGGGAGTGAGATCAGAGCCGGGAGGGCTGCGTTCTTTTCCAAAGATCCATAACTCTCAAGTGCTTTCAAGAGTAAAAGTATCTGTGGTAAAGAAATTCTCTTGTTGGGTAGGAAATCGGTACATCGGTTTTTCCATAACAACAACCTCCCTTTAAAAACAAAAACCATTCATCTGCAGCTGGACTTAATTAAATAATTAAACAACTCCCTTGCTAAGCCTGTGTTTCTTGCTTTAATGCCATAGTGTCCCAGAAGGATTCCATTAGATTTCTGAGGTCCCATAGCCAGGTGGGTTCTAGCGGAGAACATGTCTAAGCAACGCGTGCTCAGAAGGCTGTGGCACCAGTTCTGGGGGCTCAGGCAGCTGGATTGCCAGGTTCCACTGCCCAAAAAAGGTGTCAGACATGAAGTCTGCACTAGGGAGTGTGCCTGAGAGACCCAGAGCTAAGAACAGTGATGAGTCAGGATCCAGACCAAGGGGGATTGGAATCGATTTACAGCAGTCCATCCAGAGAGGAAGACTGAGACAAGTTGTAACAGGAACACCCAGCACCCTCATCTTTTATTTATAGATACACATCCATCTTATAACGTTAGCTTTACTGCTAGAAAGGGTCTGGTAAGTTTCTCAGCACTGAACTTTTGTCCAGGATCTCCTCATCTCACATGTTGAATACTGCAATATCCTTTTCCTCTGGCTTTGACAAACGCAGTTTTGCCACTCTGATATCCATTCACAATGCTGCTGCAGAGATCACTTTCTTATCTTGTCACTTTGACCACATCACCCCTCTCCACACATCCTTTCATTGACTCCCCCTTCTCTATTGCATCCAACATAAGCTGCCTATCTTCATTTTCAAGTCCTTTAATGAACTATCCCTGCTCTACTTATCACCTCTCATTCACTATCTACTGTGATGCCAGCTTTCTTTGCTCAACTGTTAAATTTTCAAACAAGCATCCTTGTGTGCTCTCCAGTGCTGCCCCTCATGCTTCGATGGAGCTCCCCATAAATATCTGCAAAGCCACCTCATTATCCTTCAACACCCTCCTTAAAACTCTCCTTTGCCATGATGTCTACACATAACAAAAACAACGCCCTGGCAACAGTTAGGTCACCAATCCACTGATATCACTACCTATTATATAGGGCAATACTGTCTCATTGTTTCCTTGTACTTTCCCAAGTGTCTGTCTCCACCTGTTGTCTCTTGTCTTATACTTAGATTGTAAATGTTTGGGGGTAGGGACCATGTTTTTGTTCTGTGTACAGTGCCTAGCACAATGGGATCCTGCCCCATGACTAGGCACTACAGTAATAATTACTTTAACCACAACATCAACCATGTTAATTTTTTTACACTGAAAATTATTTTTATTGCACAGTACAGAGATTAAGAGTGCAAAGTCTTTAGGGGAGCAATTATTACCTCAAAGAAATTTAAGATTAACTAACCAATCATGTCTATCAGTTTAAAGCTTTGAGGAGTTGTGCAGTGCTATGGGTTTGCAAATGACCGATAAGAGTGGTTATTAAATTTGCATCAAATCCATCCTTTGGACATTTGTACTACACGAAGGCTCCTCAGTATAAAATATGCCTCCAACACTCCGTGTCACATACAATACAAACATTATCCATTTCTGTGAACTAACTCAGAGAACAAGCTATGTGTACCAGTTTTGCCTACCCACTTTTACCACCTTTAACTGTGGATCCAGTTTAGAGAGAGGTTTCACATTTTGTATCTATGGTTCAGTGTAAACATTGCAGAAATAGAGCCAAGGCAAAGAAAAAAGGACACAGTGGCCTTTGCTAAGCTACAGTAGTGTCAGGCACCACCAGACTATTGTGTAGGAAGAGGAAGCCTGTACCATCTACAAAGTCTTAGTAAATCCCTGGAAAAAGTGTAAGTGATGGAAACAGAGGGCAAGGCGTTTGAGCCCTGAGAGTCAGCAAGTCCAACATTCCTGTTAAAAATCATGTAAAAAACACATTAACATGAGTAGGACATTTCTCACTGCACGCATTTGAGTTAAAAATAGAAGACACTCACGTATAGCAATCACAACGTTGATCATAAGCAATTTCTTCAAGGTTTACATCAACATCCAAAGGGGGTCGGGTACCATCCTAAGGAGTTGGGGGTGATGGGAGAAGAAAAGAAATGGTATTTTTTTAGAATAAGAAACCCCCAAAGTGACTATCACACAAAGATCATGTTGTGGTCAGGCTGTACAATTTCCTGAGACTACAGGGCTGGGGGATTAGTACACCTCAGAAAAGGACAAGAATGAAGACCAGGTCTGCAGAACCACTTGACACTGAATTGATTCAGAAAATGCTGCTGAATTCCAGTGCTGAGGCTAGCTGAATCAAGGTCAGCATTACCCTTACAGAGAGGAGGAGGAGGAGGACTGTCCAATTATGCTGTTCACAATTCAAGAAGGATGCTGAAAAACTGGAGAGGAGTCAGAGAAAAGCTACATGAATACAGGATTGGAAAATATGATTTATAGGGAAAGACTCAAGGAGCTCAAATTATCTGATCAAAGACACGGTTAAGGGGTAACTATCGCAATCTGCAAGTACCTACGTGGGCCACGGAAATTTGATAATCGGAGCGCTCTTCAATCTAGCAAACAAAAGTATATAACACGATCCAATGGCTGAAAGTTGAAGCTGGACAAATTCAGACTGAAAATAAGGTGCAAATTTTTAATAGCAAGGGTAATTAACCTCTGAAACAATTTACCAAGGGTTGTGCTGGATTCATCATCACTGGAAATCCTTAAATAAAGATTTCCCCCAAAAACATATATGCTGTAGTTCAAACAGGAATTAAGTCAAGGAAATCTATGGCCTGTGTTAAGGAGGAAGTCAGAGATTATTACAGCTGTTCCCTCTGGTCTTACATTAATGTAAAGCAGGGGTGAGCAAACTACAGCCTACGGGCTGCATCTGGCCCGTCAGACACTTTAATCCAGCCCTCGAGCTCCCGTCGGGGAGCAAGGTTGGGGGCTTGCCCCGCTCCATGCATGCTGTGGCTCCACATGGCTCCCGGAAGCAGTGGCATGTGCCCCCTCCAGCTCCTACGCGTAGGGGCAGCCAGGGGACTCCACATACTGCCCCCACCCTAAACACCGCCCCCGCAGCTCCCATTGGCTGGGAAGCGTGGCCAATGGGAGCTGCAGGGGCAACACCTGCGGACGGAGCAGCGTGAAGAGCAGCCTGGCCGTACCTCTGCATAGGAGCCGGAGAGCAGACATGCCACTGCTTCCGGGAGCTGCTTGAGGTAAGCGTCACCTAGAGCCTGCAACCCTGACCTCCTCCCGCGCCCCAACCCCCTGCCCCAGCCTGGAGCCCCCTCCCGCACCCTGAACTCCTCATCCCCAGCCTCATCCCAGAGCTTGCACCCCCAGCCGGAGGCCTCCCTCCCCCACCCCCTCCCCCCCGCAAGCCCCTGCCCCATCCCGGAAACCCCTTCTTCACCCTGAATTCCTCATTTCTGGCCCAACCCCCGAGCCCGCACCCCCAGCCAGAGCCCTCATCCCTCCTCCAAGCCCCCTCCTGCACCCTGAACTCCTCATTTTGGGCCCCACCCCAGAGCTCACACCCCCAGCTGGAACCCTGACACCCTCCCCCCCCCCTTCAACTCCCAATTCTGTGAGCATTCATGGCCCGCCATATAATTTCCATACCCAGATGTGGCCCTTAGGCCAAAAAGTTTGCCCACCCCGATCTAAAGTGTTGCAGGACTATGGTATAAGCACGTGTATCTACTTCCTCTCCTCCTTTACACAGATATTCTTAAAGCTGGGTGTAGGGTCGACAATATTGGTTAGCCAAACATTTTCCAGCTTTCTTTAAGAGAAAATTTTCTGGGGAAGAAGTAGATTGAAATCAAATAATGGAGAAATGTATGCAGCATAGTTGCAGCCATGTTGGTCCCAGGATATTAGAGAGACAAGGTGGGTGAGGTAATATCTTTTATTGGACCATTTTCTGTTGGAGAGAGAGACAAGCTTTTGAGCCACACAGAGCTCTTCTTCAGGCCTGGGAAAGGTATTCCCAGTGTCACAGCTAAATGAAAGGTGGAACAGATTGTTTAGCATAAGTAGCACATATTCTAAGGAACCATTCAAGGTAGAGTGGCCTGTTAACAGCTCTGCAGTCCTAGGACAAGAAGAGGTTAGTGGGTTTCAGATTGTTGATTGTAACAAGCCATAAATCCAGTGTCTCTGTTCTGAATACCTGCACACCACTTTCAAAAGATGAGCCTGGAAGCTTAAATTCACAACTCTGCTAGATGCTAAAAATCACAGACTGAACAGACACACTAGATTTATGGCAAGATTTCTGTACAAGCTTGAATTTGTATTATTACCCATTGTGCCATGTGCATCTGAACTAAACTGTAAACTCATTAGCGATGAGACTTTGTCTTATGTTTTATGTGGTGTTGAGCACGTTAGTGCTCAAACAAGGGTCCATGTATCCACACTTTTCAGGTTTATGTATCCAGAATGTATGGGTGAATTCTTTGCAATGTGCTGAAAAAACATCTTATCCCCTATTTTAACATTTAATATTTTCCACTCTCCGTGGCTACATACTTCAGCATGGAACACTATAACCTATGAGTGAGATTACTCAATAGATACTTTATATTTGCTTGTAAACCAATTGTTTTCTGTGAAGTCTCTCTCCCTGAAGGTCTATCTTCATGCAATATAACCAGCAGTTGAACATTTAAAGAAGAAAACCCCAGTTGTCTTACAGTACAGGAGAGTCAGAGTTGGAACAGCCTTACGTTCATATTAAGACATTTTTCTCAGTGGGTAAATTTGGGACAATTCAATTTTCAGGAGTGGTTACATTTATACTGGACCCTTCATCTGAAGAATCCCATCTACACCCAATATCAACACTGAAATGCAGCTACCTATGCCAGTGGTTCTCAACCTGGGGTACATGTACCCCTGGGGGTGCGCAGAGGTCTTCCAGGGGGTACATCAACTCATCTAGATATTTGCCTAGTTTTACAACTAGGCTACATAAATAGCACTAGCGAAGTCAGTAAAAACTAAAATTTCATACAGACAATGACTTGTTTATACTGCTCTATATACTATACACTGAAATGTAAGTACAATATTTATATGCCAATCGATTTATTTTATAATTATATGGTAAAAATCAGAAAGTAGGCAATGTTTCAGTAATAGTGCGCTGTCACACTTTTGTATTTTTAATGTCTGATTTTGTAAGCAAGTACTTTTTAAGTGAGGTGAAACTTGGCGGCTCGCAAGACAAATCAGACTCCTGAAAGGGGTACAGTAGACTGGAAAGATTGAGAGCCACTGACCTATGCTACATGCTGAATAGTACAGGGAAGGAGAAGTTTTGAACAGAGACCCTGGGGACAAGCTTCCATTCACATGACAAGTACTATGGGATCTTTACAGTGAACTGGACGGGACTCAAGTTAGTTACTTTGGAAGGTTGAAGGGTGGAGTTGACCATGGTGAGGTCTGAACCTATGGTTGAACTTGAGGATTAGCTTTTCAAAACCATCCTCTCATTTTCAATAGGTTTTGGTAGAGAATTAGTAGAAATTTCCAAGTAGTCTCCTATCTCTAATTCCAATAAGCATCAACTTTGCATTAGAACTCCACAGCTGTATCCTAGCTTCCCGCTTCCTGGATTGGCAGGAGCTGGGCTTGATGACAAGGCAGAAGGGCTGGAACATTTTGCAACACTTCAGAACAACTCCCAGTTGCTTCAGGCAAACCCTTCAGCTGGTGGCTAAAAGTGTTTAGATGGAAGGATGTTTGCTTGTGATGCAGGAGATGGAAGGTGTGTAGGAGAAGACAGCTAGGGGGGCCTTAGAGCTCTAGTAGTGAAACACAACCCTCCCCCACCCCAGGAAAGGGATGGGTGAGAGCCACCCACTCAAAAACACGTACCTCTATCCTAACTGTGTCTTGTATTCAGGTATAACAAGTTTGAACACATGCATATAGAAGTAGTAGTTTGATCACCCAGGCACTTTAAATATAATCTGCAAAAGGCTTGTGTCCTTTTTTTGTTTATGATGTAAAAATATGCCTGAAAGGGTACGTCTCCCATAACCTTCCTACATACTACCACCTTCACCTGGAGAGGGTGTGCTGTTCTTGTTTTTTTACATTAGAAATGCAGGGTCTTTATCTAGTTTTGAAGACTTTATGGTGACTGGAGAACTAGTGCAATGACTAAGGCTACGAGTCAGTCACGGATTCCGAGATTTTACAACACCTCCATGACTTCCTGAAAATTATTATAATTCAACCCCACGCAACAGGGCTGGGGCTCTCAGGGAAGGGAATTTTAGTCAGACTGTTTAAAACACTTGCATCTACCGAAACATATTGAACTTTAATGCCTAACACACACTTGGGAGTGTTGAATCTTTAAAAAATATTCCTTTCTTCCATCATTTAAAGAGTGAGAGTAGCTCAAGACTTCTCCAAGATCCCCATAAATTCTCCAGCTGAATTGGGTGCGGAGGATGAGAGGGGAGGTAAAACCCAGTCACAATAAAACATTTTCTTCCTCCAAAAAGCTTTTCGGGTCTTCTTTGTATACAACAAAACAACAACAAAAAAATGGCACAAGCCCAATTTTTAGGAGAGACTTAACAGGTCCCCTTTAAAAAGAAATTGTTAAAATTACAACCCCATCCCCCATAATGTGTCCTCAAAACTGAGTCGAAAGAAAGAAAGAAAGAAAACAGCCCTCTCTGTAGCTTCAAGAGCCAATAACTGAGAAGGTAACTAGGTTGTTTCAGACAGGCTGAGTAAATGGGGAGAGGCTTACTTCCACAATGCTATTATACAAGAACAACGTGTGAGAAACATATTTGAAGCAAGTCAGAGCCTTAGTGGGAGTCTAATTCTTGCATGAGTCATGACAGGAGCAGACATGTTCCAATCTCTCTCCACATTTTACCTTCCATTAGGAGATTTATTAATAGCCCACATACATTCAACCATAACACTGCTTACAATTTCAAGGAGATTTTTTTTTTTCCTGCAATCCTCTTTCATGGTTTCCTCCACATCATTCATGGAGTCTTTAAAAGACCCATCCCTTCTCTAGATACAAGCCTCAGCCAATTTTCCAATTCAAGAAAGTTTGACGAGACTCTTTCAGAGCCATCAACACACTAGTCCTTTAGTAAAAGGAAGAGGTGCTTCTGAATAATGTAAAACACTTTTCATATCTTATTACTAAGACAGCATTGTTATGCTATACCCTTTACCTAGGAGAGAGAAACACACTGCAGCAGGAACAGAATCCAGGGCTCATGCTGGGCAGAGTAAGACACTACCCACAGATGGAATCCACAATTAACAACAACTTTTTTCCACATCTGCCTCTTCCTGCAGCCCCAGCACACCCAAGTCTCCTATTGATCCCAATAGGAATTACATACACATAAATAACTATTGCTGCATAAGGTCTATAGCTGGAATTTGTATGTAAACTTTTATAATTCCACCATCAAACACCTTGGTGTGACAAAGATAGCAGACCCAACAGATATACAAAAGCATTGTATGCACATTCTTATGAAGGAATGAATCATCCCATTAATTTGTCCTAATGAACATAACATAGGAACTAGCATTTTCAGTTTAATTCTCGAGTATAGCAATTTTTGATCACCTATCATATCAGCCTTAATCACTATGTTAAAAAAAAAAAAGTTGGGTGCTTCTTTTAATGACTCTTTATTACCAGTTATTTTAATGTTTTGTCATATTGGGCCCTGCAATTCTTCTGTGATTATAGTTTGTATAGCATCATTCAACCTAACTTCAAAAGAATGACCTCTTCTAGTATAGATCTCTTTCCAAATACTCACTTTGGTGATGGTCCTTAAAATAGCAAGTCGATCCACAGGTGGTGGCAAACCCACATAGAGTGTTTTATCCAGTCTGCCAGGGCGCAGAATAGCTGGGTCAATTATGTCTGAGGAAAGGAAGACAAAATATAATCCTGAAATTAGATGCAATACTAGAAATGTGTGTGGAATAAAAGAAAATGTCTTTAAGATACTGTTTCAATGGTGTCAAGTATCAGAGGGGTAGCCGTGTTAGTCTGGTTCTGTAGAAGCAGCAAAGAGTCCTGTGGCACCTTATAGACTAACAGATGTTTTGCAGCATGAGCTTTCGTGGGTGAATACCCACTTCTTCAGATGCAAGTGGTGGAAATTTCCTGGGGCAGGTATATATAAGCAAGCAAGAAGCAAGCTAGAGATAACGAGGTTAGATCAATCAGGGTGAATGAGGCCCTGTTCTAGCAGTTGAGGTGTGAAAACCAAGGGAGGAGAAACTGGTTCTGTAATTGGCAAGCCATTCACAGTCTTTATTTAGTCCTGAGCTGATGGTGTCAAATTTGCAGATGAACTGGAGCTCAGCAGTTTCTCTTTGAAGTCTGGTCCTAAAGTTTTTTTGCTGTAGGATGGCCACCTTAAGATCTGCTATTGTGTGGCCAGGGAGGTTGAAGTGTTCTCCTACAGGTTTTTGTATATTGCCATTCCTAATGTCTGATTTGTGTCCATTTATCCTTTTCCTTAGAGACTGTCCAGTTTGGCCGATGTACATAGCAGAGGGGCATTGCTGGCATATGAGATACCTCGTTATCTCTAGCTTGCTTCTTGCTTGCTTATATATACCTGCCCCAGGAAATTTCCACCACTTGCATCTGAAGAAGTGGGTATTCACCCACGAAAGCTCATGCTGCAAAACATCTGTTAGTCAATAAGGTGCCACAGGACTCTTTGCTGCTGTTTCAATGGTAGCTCATACCAATCAGGTTAAAAAACAGAAAGATTGAATGGTGGGAGAAATTATAGTGAAAGAGATTTTATGTATACACCTCTACCCTGATATAATGCTGTCCTAGGGAGCCAAAAAAAATCTTACCATGTTATAGGTGAAACTGCGTTATATCGAACTTGCTTTGATCCATCGGAGCACACAGCCCCGCCCCCACAGAGCGCTGCTTTACCATGTTATATCCGAATTCGTGTTATATTGGGTCGCATTATATCGGGGTAGAGGTGTATATGGTGGACATGTGCAGTCAGAGTTTTGGGATGCAGTCCCATAACAAAATATCACAAATTGCTGGATATGTACTACCAAATGATCCGTTGGAAATCCTCCTGGAGCTTCCTAATGAAAACAGTCACAGAAAAGGAAATGAAGAATTAATCTCTCCTCTGCTAGTAGTTGCTCGGTTATTAGTAGCCTATCACTGGAAAAAGAAAAAATAGCTCAACCATAGAGGAATGATTACAAAAAAAAGGAGGCTGCGGTTGTGGAAAATTAACACACCAATTACATATCCAGCAAGACGGACAGACAGATACTTAGCTATTTGGTTACCTTTCAGTCAATATTCAGATAAAGCATATCTGCAAAAAGAGGCTGCACACCTGTCCAATTTTTTGAATATTAACATTTGATAGACATGCCTGGTTTGTTAAATGTGTATATAGCCATTTAATTCAATTTAATAAAAATCTTTAAAAACAACATGATGATGCTCCCTCTGTAATATGGTACCATCCTGTTAAACAGAAAACATCAATGACCACAGTCTCGTAAAAGGTCTCTTTAAACAAAAGCTAACCATTGTAGTGATTGTTTTGTTTCTGATATTTACCCAGCAAGGATTTGTAAACTACATAAAAACTTCCTAAATAAAATAAAATAAAAAATAACATAAAAAATAAAATAAAGTGTGCGTGGAAGGCACAGAAGACAACATTTGAAACTTTGAAGACCAAAAAACAGTTTGCTAAACAACTGTTACTGCCACCAAGTGGGAACCAACATTGTCTAGTTCACAGTCCACTCACATGTCATAAGCATAAGTCTACCCCTCAAGTATCAGTTGAGCCTACTGACAAACATAGGCAGCTTTTTCTTGTTCGGAAATATACTGAGAGAACATTTGTCTAGCACACCTGAGGGTGCTGACATAGCTGAACAAGGAGTTCGACATGAATTCACAAGAAAAAAATATTTTCAGCTTGTTCTCTTGGGGGTAAGGAAAAAATTCTCGCCAAATCAACTATAGCCAAAAATGTTTAAAGTAATATAAAAGGTAAATTAAGAATCAATGTTCATCTTTGCAAAGTATAGCTATGCAGGTGAAAACACTTTCTTATAAAGAATCTCCTTTTTATTGTTCATTTGCATTGCTATAGGATCTTACTCTTCTGGAAGGTAACAGAGGAGATGAAAGCGGCAAAGAGTTCTGTGGCACTTTATAGACCAGGGGTCGGCAACCTTTCAGAAGTGCTGTGCCGAGTCTTCATTTATTCACTCTAATTTAAGGTTTCGCGTGCCAATAATACATTTTAATGTTTTTAGACGGTCTCTTTCTATAAGTCTAGAGTATATAACTAAACTATTGTTGTATGTAAAGTAAATAAGGTTTTTAAAATGTTTAAGAAGCTTCTTTTTAAATTAAATTAAAATGCAGAGCCCCCCCAGATCGGTGGCCAGGACCCGGGCAGTGTGAGTGCCACTGAAAATCAGCTTGTGTGCCACCTTTGGCACGCGTGCCATAGGTTGCCTGCCCCTGTTATAGACTAACAAACGTATTGAAGCATGAGCTTTCATGGGTGAATACCCACTTCGTTGGATGCAGAGGAGATGAAGTGTTCTTTGAACACGTTAAAATATTAGATGGTGCTGCAAAGCACCACATGAACTTGGTCTTCTGAAAGGCAGTGCAGACCAGGGGCTCCAGACTTTATTTGGTCTTGGGAGAGAAAGAAACATGGAGATGAGAGAAACTGGAATCCTTCATGAAGTCAAATGTTTTCAGGAGGCCATTCACTGTTTTTAGTGCTGCTGGAATCTATAGGAGCTTTTAAGCACCACAGGCATATATGTAGAGTCTTCAAACACAGCAGGAGTCCATAAATACTAAAAACCTATTGTAGTGAGAAAGAGGAAAAATGATCCAATAGTTAGGGCGCTAGTCTCAGGTTTGGGAGTGACCCAGCTCCACTACACACTTCCTGTGTGACCACAGCCAAGTCACTTAGCCTCTCTCTTTGCCTTCATTTTCCAGCTGTAAAAAGGGGATAATAGCACTGCCATACCTAACAGAGGTGTTGTGAGGATAAATACAGTAAAGACTGTTAGGTGCTCAAATATCCAGGTAATAGGGGCCACTCTGGATACAAGATTATTAAAGTCTAAAAGGTATTTATTAAAAATATAAATTTCTTTGAAGACCAGTAGGAAGGTTTAGAAAGGATGCAAGAAAACACAGCTATTACAAACAACTACACCTCTACCCCGACATAACGCGACTCAATATAACGCGGATCAAAGCAAGTTCGATATAATGCGGTAAGATTTTTGGCTCCCAAGGACAGCGTTATATCGGGGTAGAGGTGTATATACTAATGTTACAATTAAGAAAACCTAATATTAAAAAGCCTGGAAAAGATCAATTAATCCAGACAAATATCCTAATACCCTTATAGTTCATATATGCACTTTGAAAAATTCTGAGAGGTGCAAGATAGGTTCATACCAGCCTAAAGAGATCCAGCAGCACCTGAGCTCTTCAGGGGGTAGACTCTCTTTTCTGTGCTTATCACAATGGAACCCCAAAGGAGACCGAGGCATTTGCATGCTACCATAATTAACTACTACTACTACTAATAATCCTGGATTTAGAATTGTACTCGGTTTTGTGCAAAGGTTACAGTTACATTCGGTGTATTAAATATCCTTCACCTCTGAGAGAAAACTGTGATATAAAGAGGAAATAAACAGGTCAAAGACGTGCTGACCACCTTTTTCTTCTAGCAATACCATCATCAACAAACCTGTGTTTTTCCAAGATATGGCAGTCACGCATCCATTTTAATAGACAGACTGTGCATTCAGATGTCTCTAAGTAGTTAATGGCCATAAATTCACCTCTTGTGAACTGAAAGGTTGGAGAAATCTGCTGCTAGATATAGATGTTGTGGGTAAAGCAGCACAGGCAATTTATCCTTATTGCTGAAGAATCCTGGTTTTTTTCAAATCACAGACTAAGGAAATGTATTAGATGAAATCATAGTCGGGTGTTACTGTAGTTTGATATCACAGATAATGAGGAAAAAGGAAAGGAAGTACATCCATAGCCATGGCACACAGACACACCTCTAGTTGCGTTAGCTACTGCAGGAATAATGGTGGAAGGACACAGACTGAAGAGTGATATACCGTAGACTCTTCATCAGGGCTGGCTTTATGACCCACGGGGCCTGATTACAATACTTGGCGGCGGGGTGGTCCGCTCCAGGTCTTCCCTGGCACCGAAGGACCCCCCGCCGCCGAAATGCCGCTGAAGACCGCCAGAACGGGGCCCCCTTCAGCGTGGGGCCCAAATCCGGGGAATCTTCATCTTCTTTGCTCTTCATCAGGCAAGGTAAGGGTTAGCCAAGATTGGTGTCCAGTCCTGCATTTTTCCCCTTATTCTTCTAAACACAGGGCTGCCAACAACATTATCCTTTTCTGGCACAAATACACTTTCCAGGTGCTATGTATGTGTGTGTGTTATGGGGAAAGTTATGCCACATTAAGAACAGATGACAAGAAGTCATTCCAATAGCTAAGAATTGCTTTTAGTGCAATGGTATCAAACACTATGCACTTTTATTCTACTTTCCATCTGAAGATCTCAAAGTGCTTTACAAATATTAAATTAAGCCTCACAATTCCCCTATATGGTAAGTATGATTCCCATTTTACAAACAGGAGGTTAAGCACAGAACGGTTAAGTGATTTGTCCAAGGATACACAATAAGTTTTACTAGACTTTGTCACAAACACTCAGCTCTAACTCCCACTTACTTTAACTAATAATCTGTACTTCCTCTTACCCCTTTTTTCAGTCACTGGCCCTTAAATGATCCTGAGAACCTGAATGATTACACTTCTGTAATGGGGAAAGAAAAATTTACTCAAATGTTCAAACACCCCCCCTGAGGTATTGCTCAGCATTTGTTTAATCATTTTGGATAACATCCAACCCTTTTCCATAAGTATCTCACACCATGCAAATTACAAAATGCGCTTACACAACAAAGAACATAACTACGTGACAGAGCTACCTAAAGAGCTAGGACAAGTCAACAAAGTTTGTGGATAAATTTAATACTCAATAGAATGCGACAGGTTACTAATTATTGCAGACCAAAATCCACAATGGTGTCTACAGAATTTTGGAACAATTCAAACCCTATTTATAGGGATGATTCTTGATGTTCTTGTAAACTAAGGCCTGGGCTACACCACAAAGTTAAGTTGGCATCATGTGACCAAATGACAGAGGGCACAGGAGACGCACAAACTTTTACAGAGTCCCCTGGATCAAGTATATGTACAATAGTTTACCAAAGGGTAGCATGTAAGGTCTCTGTCAAAAGCCAGTAGCCCACTAGTAGTCAATCATTTCAAAATGTATATATGACTAATATGTTAGGAGTTATGTATCTATTCTGGAAACTATGTTCTCAAAGCAGGTAACCAAGAGGTGATGTATTAAGCAGGTTCCTTTCAAGCAGGAAGTTGCATACGCTTATCTCCCTGTCTGGTCCCACAGGAGACATTTTATGGCCTTACACACTTGGGTCACAATGACCCCCACTGTGGATTTTCCAACTCCAAAATAATTGCTCACAGACTGACAGCAATTTGGTGTTGCAGATTTCCAGAGCATGATTGCCACTTGCTTCACCACTGCTCATTTTGGTGTCCCTGCACCAGAGGGCTGGGGCAAGCTTGGCACCCATCCCCAGAAATGTGTCCTTTTGCATCCAAAAGTTCTGCAGCTACTTCTTGCTGTTCCAAACCTGCATTATGAGATGATCCCACCAATCAGTGCTAATTTCCTGGGTCCAAAAATGGCACTTTGCCACATGGAGCTGCTTTGTGAATGCCATCAGCAACCCAGCATTTTGTGTGCCGTGTCCATCAGCATCCAGTTGTGCTCAAACACCTCTGCATCACCCTCATCACAACCCCAACTGCAGCAATACACCCTCAAGCTGTGCAAATACTAGAGAATTGTGCATCTTATATTAGCAACAGACAAGAGAATTGTGCTGAGGTCTGCAGGCTCCATGCTTCTGTCAGAGAGATGGTGGATACCAACACGTGACGTGTGGACTATGGGAGAGTTTTTTAAAAACAGAGCAAAAATTAGGGGATGTGAAAAGTATGATGGGGTGTAGAAAGTGGCATGGTGGGAACTTGACCCCATCTCCCACAAATCCCTGGGTCATGTGCTACTGTGCCACAAAGCATTGCAAAAATGTCCCAAAAGGGACTGCACTGGATGGTAATGCGAGACACAGTGGGGAACCTACCCAGGATGTGCCACACTTTACATCAACACAAGCACTCCTGGTGAGTATGTGCCATGCTGACACCAGGAGCCCAGTGTGCATGCGCTAGAGCAATACACAAACTTCAGTGGCTTAACTTGTGTCAACCAAACTTTGTAGTACAGACATGGCGAACATCTTCTATCCCAGATTCTGGGAAGGTAGTGGAGTGAAAACACAATACAATTATTTGACTCCATCTAGGCTTTCCCTGAGATAGCACATCTGCCTCTTTCACTCTCTGAATTTCTTGAAAAACTGGGAGCTCTAAGGCTTAATTCTCTTTAGATTAACTAGACAGTTTGACTTTGGTTCCACATGCAAAGGGAAAGAGATGCAATTAAGTTTAAGGTATCGAATCTCTGTATGATGACAGTAATCAGAAAGATTAAAAAAAAAGTTCAAGGTCATTTGGTATGTGCAACAAGAACTTCAGAAACATCCTGTATTTAAGGAGAAGTTGGAAGTCCTGTTTTAGAACCCTTAGCATGTGACACCACTATCATAACAGATTTCACAGGACTGGTGAAGAATAAATCCTTCTCTTCCATGTAAAGTAGGAATCAGATAGTTCCCATGGGCTTTATATTTTAAAAGTTTTTACAAAAGATCAGTATTTGTCTCCATTACCAACAGCTCTACAGTATTAAAGTATTATGTCTGGGCAATACTGATACATTTAAACTAAGGCCTGCTCTACTCACAGATTTTGTACCAGTATAACTATTTCAGCTAGGGGTGTCATTTCCCCCGCCCAAACAATAGTTATACTGATACAATCTCTAGTGTGGTTGCAGTTATACCACTATAAAGGTAATTTATATCTGCATAGCTTATTCCTCTTTGCATATGGGAGGAGCTATACCAAGATAAAGAACCTTTATACCAGCAAACCGCATCCACACAAGGGGGGAGGATGTTGCAGTACTTTAACTGTACCAGAATAGTTAAAGCAGAACAAACTGTATGTAAACAAGGCCTGAGTAGCAACCATTTGTCCTTTACTATACTGGAGGCTTGATAGTCTGTCATGATACATGCAACTGAAGAGACAGGAAATTTTTTTGTGTGATCTTTCTACCATTAGGATAGTAAGCTAGAATTTTTGGATTCTTGAACAACTGCAAATTGTGTATTTATAGTTGTCTGTTTTCTCTGAGCAATTCCAACAGAGATTCTCTCAATTCCACAAGAGTCAGAATAATCTATGAAACATTTTGAACTGAATCAGTTTAAGGATCACATCCTAAGTAACAATCTTAGCTCATTTTCTTTGTTTGGTTCAATTCTCACAGGAACTCCAGATCTTTTCACCAAATACACTTTAAATAAATGGGTCTTATGCCATGTAATACATTCATCCATGAAGCCTGATGAGCTAGATGTCTCAATCTTCCTAAGGACTCATTACTAAATACTTGCTTTGGGCACAAAAGCTAATTTCAAGGTTCTGTACATACAATAATTGATTTGCAAATTCTGCCAAGATGCCTTAATCTATTAATCCTATTTTTTTTCAGCTGTAACACATCCAAGAAGTCTAATATCTTCATGAGTTTCTTTCTGCACCCAAAATATTAGCTGGTCATTATCTTTAAGTGATCATATATAAATGGAGTATTTTACATTGTGCAATTATATCCTGCAGTGTTCTTTATTCAGTGTTCTATGTATGCATTGCAAGGGAATTAAAGGGCTGATCAGTGCTCAAGGTCTCCCATTGTCATCAATGGGCACAATGAGGTAACAGCCTCTATGCAATTTAAAGAGTCTCCTGAGACCTGGAGCTAGGGAAAAAAGGTTACTATGTGCCCCCAAGACATAAGTTCCCTTTTGGAACTGCAAATAATGTACCCGAGTCACAGTGTGCACTTTTCTAATAGCCTTTGCTTGGAGTACATTAGGTATACTCAGGAAGTACTGCTTGTTTCCAGGCGCAAATTCCAAGTACAGAACCTGCCTTGGAGTCCAGCTGATGCACTGCACGCAGGTAACAGCTGATAAATCACTTCAGTTAGACAAAGGAGTAGTGAAGGCAGCCAAGCCTATGGGGAACATGAAAATAACCTGGAACAAGCCATTAAAGCAGAACAGCAGAAGTATTTGTACTCTTCAGCAGGAAGAAATGCAAACCTGTGTTCTACAGAACAGCAGCACTTACACTGCCAAAATACCTTCACCCCACAACTCACATTTGGAGTGAGACTGTTCATAGTGAGTGAGAAAGCCCTTTTGGATCCAGATTGCACATTTCATTTCAAACACCAGATTTCCAGTATTATTTATCTAGTGCTACAGGTATGTGGTACTGAACTGAACCTATACCAAGTAAGGCTTTGGCTACACTTGCATTTCAAAGCGCTGCCGCGGCAGCGCTTTGAAGCGCTAAGTGTAATCAAAGCACCAGCGCTGGGAGAAAACTCTCCCAGCGCTGTCCGTACTCCACTTCCCTGTGGGGAATAACGGACAGCGCTGGGAGCGCGGCTCCCAGCGCTGGGGCTTTGACTACACTGGCGCTTTGTAGCGCCGCAATTTGCAGTGCTGCAGAGGGTGTGTTTTCACACCCTGCTGCAGCGCTGCAAATTTGTAAGTGTAGCCAAGCCCCAAGAAGTTCTCTGTTTGGCAGGGTTAACATTGTAGGGACACAGGCAGATGATATGCCTGTTCTTTAAGTCTGGACATTTGACAATTTACCAGATAAAAACCAAAAATTTAAAGTGTGCTTTGACAGTTACAGGAAGTTCGTAACTGTCAAACTATATAAGGTGTGATGGTGTGGTGGAATGCCCCCATTGTCTCATAAGAAGTACTTGCTCAAAAGTTTTCAACAGCATAATAAAACATAGTGCCAAGTGGTGATTACAATTGTAACTAGAGCAGAGACATGTAGTTTCAAGAGATAGCTGCCCCTTTTGTATGGCTCTGAGACCCCTCTGGAATTACCCCTCCTTCAAGCACTCTCAGACTCAGAATCATTCATGGAAAAGCCTCACTTTGGGGACACCAGGGCCCATGCTGCTCCATCCCTCCACCCAGCCATGAGTTCAGAGAAGAGATACCAGAAACTCAGCTGGCAGGAGCAGAGACAAGCACTTGCAGAAGGGATCCTAAGGCACTGATGAGACCAGACTGCTTTTTTCAGGTTTTATTCTGGGCATTCTTTCCCCCACCTTGACTGGTTTTCACTCCATTTCCCACCCTCACTGTCTCTTTACTTCAGCCTTACTCTTTATGCCTTGCATGGTTCCCTTCTCCCCAGCTACCTTATCCCCTGCTCCTCAATGTCCCCTCTCCCTTCCTTTGTCTGTTTATCTAATTCCTTCTTAACAAAACCACACCCAAATTAAAAACCACAAACACCCAAAAAAACCGCAGAACTAACACAGCATTTGCAGACCTTCATATTGTTCATTCTAAGTTCTCTCTCTTTGTTCCCACTCTTTGCCTTGTCCATTGAGACTGAAAATTCTCCAGGACAAGGAATGCCTCTTACTCTGATCGTACAATGCCTAGTAGAATGGGACCCAGGCCTCAGTTTGGTCCATAAGTGATTCTATTATACAAATAATGTAACGAGTGAGTTTTAAGAAGCGTCATGTTAAACAAAAAGACAGCTGTGTGTGCATTAAGTGGAGAAGCTGTTGCTAGCAAATATGAAAGTTACCCAGAGTACATCTACACAGCAAGCAGAAACCCATGGCAGCAAGTCTCAGAGCTATGGTCTACAGACTCGAGCTTGCACTGTGGCACTGAAGATAGCTGTGTCAATGTTTGGGCTTGGGCTGAGCCTAGGGCACTAGGCTTCAGAGCCTGAGTCTCAGAGGTGAAAGTAAGCCAGTCCGGTACGCTGTGCCGGACTGGATCGGGTCCTCTGACGGTGATTTAAAGGGCCCAGGGCTCCCGCTGCTGCGGGGAGCCTCAAGCCCTTTAAATCACCACCGGAGCTCCAGCAGCCAGGCTCGGGAGGGGATTTAAAAGGGCCCAGAGCTCCAGTCCCCGTGGGGAGCCCCAGACTCTTTAAAGTGCCACCCAAGCCCTGCTGCCAGAGCTCCAGCAGCGCTTTAAAGGGCCTGGGGCTCCCCACAGTGGCCAGAGCCTCTGGCCCTTTAAATCATGAAAGGCCCCGCCTCTTCTGGTTGAGGCCGCCACCCCCCGCTCAGGACTCAGGCATACTGGTAAGTCCTTTAAGTTACTTTCACCCCTGCTGAGGCTTCAACCCAAATGTCTACACAGCTATTTTTAAACACTGCAGCGTGAGCCCAAGTCTGTAGACCCGAGCTCTGAGACTTGCTACCATAGGTTTCTGTTTGCTGTGCAGACATACCCCAAGATTTCAGGAGTCAACAAACAATGGGGACAGAGTGGCCAGAAACATGACCAGGATGAGAGGAAGGCAACTGAAAAAACAGAACGTGCTATAGGGTTCTTGAGAATAAGTTTTTTTCGGAAGTGGGGGGGGGGGAGGAGGGAAGAGTGTGAAGAGGGGAGAGAAGGAAGGTTATGGAGTGGAGAGAGGAGATAGATGACATGGTATATGGTAAATCTGGTATAAAATATACAAAGCCATAAACTTAAACTACACAGATGAGTGGCAAACAATGTAAGCAGAAAGAAGCATGCACTGTCTGCTCTATTTCTAAAACGTATTTTCTAAATTCCAAGGACCTTATTCAAAGCCCACTGAAGTTAATGGCAATTTTTCCATTGACCTCAATAAGCTCTGGATCAGGAATCAACTGAGACAGCTTTATATCTGAACAAGTTAACTTCCATTTTACATCCTGTCAGTCATGACAACTTGGAATAGACTGATGTCTGCATGAAACTTGGTCTATGCCAGGATCTTATACCGAACAACCACTATGCTTTTATGCACACAAAAAAGGTTAGTTGAAAGGCACCTGACCTCATCTGAACATTAAAGAATGCAAACAAAAAATACAAGCAAGACAACATACCTGCTTTAAGTGTCAGTCAATTAAGCCTTAAATTAGATTACATAAATTAAGGTTTTCAAACAACCTTAATGTAGAAATGTTTTCTTGATGTCTCAATTAAATAGTGTTTAAGTTCACATCTCCTGCAGTGTTTGCAACCCATACCTTGTATCATTTTGTTACTAAATGAGAACCAGAAAATGACTCTTCATTGTTCAAGCAGAGAGAAACATAAGTAGTAAACATAAATGGTGAAGAGTTAGATATTGAAAGTTGTTTCAGTTATAGTAAGCTAAGGTGGTGTTAATAACACAAGTATTTGTACTTGTTTTTAAAATATATATTTTTTAAACCTGAGAGTCCCTTTGTGGAAAAAATAGCAAGCTTGTTTGTTGATTATTTCTCACCTGGCCTGTTGGTAGCCGCCATAATGAAAACCTGCTGACGATTTTCCAGACCATCCATCTCTGTTAGCAACTGGTTTACCACACGGACACTGGCACCTGCCTGAAAACAATAATGTGGTTCGAGCAAAATTGAGAAAGCAAGCAAGAATGTGAATCATTTAAATACAGAAAAAAGTACTTATTAGTCTTCCAAAATACCACTCCAAGATTATGCTTCTCTCACAGCACTTTGATCAAGATTCATTACTGACCACTTCCCTTATCTCCTTTACACACCACCAGCCCAACTTCATGTGTCACGCCACCTTTGTACCTGGCATACATCTCATATGTAACAGGTGACAAGCATCCTCCTTCTCATTAAATTTAAAAAAAGGAGGACAATGCTGTCCTGTGAAGCACTCACTACTTGAAACACCCACCATTCTGTTTGTCTTGCTTAAAATATAGACAATAAAAATTACATATACACAGGCTTTGAGAGCCCTGCCCAATTAAACTTCTAAACCAAATACATTTTGACCATCTCAACTCAACTCATAATTAAATACAGTAGAACCTCAGATTTAGGAACACCAGAGTTACAAACTGACCAGTCAACCACACACCTCATTTGGAATGGAAAATACACAATCAGGCAGCAGCAGAGACCCCCCCACAAAAAAAGGCAGCAAATACAGTACAGTGCTGTGTTAAACTACTAAAAAAAAAATCAGAAAGCAGCATTTTTCTTCTGCATAGTAAAGTTTCAAAGCTGTATTAAGTCAATGTTCAGTTGTAAACTTTTGAGAGCATCATCATAACATTTTGTTCAGAGTTACCAACAACCTCCATTCCGGAGGTGTTCATAACTCTGAGGTCCTACTGTACTAACATCTCCATTATAGCTACTACTGTTCTAAACTCTATTGTATACTACTCAACACATGCTTTAAAATTACAAGATCTTGGACAGGGATTCTATTAATGAAAGTAGACTTACAAGCCTCTTTTAAAGTGGAATCCTATTGAACTTTGCTTTTCATGAAAGTTAGGCAAAGAGCAATGGCTAGAAATATGCCTCTATTAGCAGACCAACAGAACTAGACATGACAAGGAAGAATACGTGGAGAGATATGGGAAATTCTAGGTAGGGGACAAGGACTCAATTACAAGAGGAGATTGTTTGGTGGTTCTGCAGATGTCTACTTGGTTGTTTTAAGATTTATAATTTTATTCAGAAATTAAATATCAAAACCCATAAACCTGCCCAGATTTGACAGATAATCAAATAAATGGTAGAAATACCCACATTATTGTAAAAAGCAAATGGAAACACCTAAGATGATAGGAATCCCAACTATGCACCACAAGAATTGTAGCTCTGATATTGGAGCATAGGCAACAGCACCAGTTTCCCTTAGCTCAATCACTGTAGAACAGGGAGTTCTCAAAATTATGTTGAGGAACTATACAGAACTAGGGTCTGATTCACTACTGCATTACTCCAGTTTTATGCTGATGTAATTTCCCTGAAGCTACACCAATGTAAAAACTGGAGCAATAAAATGAATCAGGCCCATAATGTTTATATTGATTTGGGCCCCAAATCCATGTCCTACAGAGTTCACAGTGCAGGGCCTGGCAGGGACTCGTCAGCCTGGCTGTGCTTTGCAACGGTATAAATCTCTGCACTTTCCAAAGGTGGGGTAGGAACAGGGGACTTAGAGGCAAGCTGCTCAAACTCCCTCATTCCTACCCATAGGAAGGAGTTGCACTCTACCCAACCCACCGATGATAATGCACAGACACAGTGACTCCATGACTACACAGCGGGCATGAAAGCTACAGGCAGCTGTAGAAAACTTCAAAGGGGCTACATGTTTGAACATCTATATAGCAACATGTCTGTGCTCATCCAAACAAAGGTGTGCTCTACACTTAAAATTAGCCTAATTTCAGCCATTGGTGTAGCTGCTGTAGCCCGCATCCCTCGCATACATGAGGAAAGCTGCAATTTGCACTGGTGGAACTCACTCTGGTTTCAAGCAGAGGTCAGCTCCACCAGTGCAAATTGCTGCTTTCCTTGTATGCATGGGAATTTGTGCTGGTGCAGCTACACCGAGGACTTAAATAGGAGCTAATTCCACATGTAGACAATGCTCAAGTTTCTCTTCCACAAGGCAATCAAGATAGATGGGTTCCCTCTGGTGAAGCAGCTCTGAAGGCCACATATACCACTCTGCTCCTGCCATAAAACATTTCCTTTATCGGTTGCGCCTGCACAGACTCAGCATACATGACATTAAGGAGCTTCTGTTCCCATTGTTATTGCAAACAGGGTTCAGGATTTGGCCCTAAGTTAGTTACTACATTAAATTGCAAACAATTTTCCATTATGGCTTTCCAGTGACAAGAGATATTGTGACTCCCAAACTAACGAATCTCAATTGGAGGAATTTTCCATAATCCAGGAGCCATTTGCATATACCTATGAGTACAGTGAGCAGCAGGAGTAGGTATTGTACCCAATTACATATTTGGGGCTTGCATTTTTATCTTTGGCTTAAATATGTGGCAACCCTGAAATTTAATTATTGTTTCTGGGAGACAGCAGATTTACATGGCATCTCTACTGAATGGTCTCTGAGGAAGGGGCCAATGAGACAGTATTTGAAAGTTTACATAACACACTCCCCACTTTGAAACCCACAACTGAGTGAAGTTACTTGTGGAGATGTTTTCATACTCACCTCACGGTCTGATCTCCGAGGGCACAAAGCGTCAACTTCATCAAAGAATATAACACAAGGGGCTGAATTTCTGGCCCGCTGGAATACCTGACGTACAGCACGCTCACTTTCGCCAACATACTGAAATAAGCAAGACATAAAACTCAATGAAACTATTTGAGACATCTACATTTTGCCTGACAACCCCAATTTAAGCCATAATTTGAGGGTTGCCAGTTCACAACATTTAAGTCTGCCACATCATTTTTTTAAATTGGGGACAAATTTACATCTGAACTGGTTATCTTTGTGATGTCTCACAGTTACACATGCCCACATTTGATAAGATGTTACAGGCAAGGATCTCCCCTTTTTAAAATAATGATCTCTGCGGTGTTTTGACTAAGAATTAATAGTTAAATTCTTCACTAGAACCTTCATGGATCTTCAGCTGGTCACATCATTTTAATTATCAAAGTCATCCACAGATTTCCTTCATCTGAAGTTCACATTGTAATTATATGAATACAGAAAGGAACAATTGAAATAGAAGTGAGAAGTTCACTCAAAAACAGTCATTTGCACACACAAAAAAAGATGTTCAAATTCTGAATAGGAATTCATTTACCATTGTTACACTTTGCACTCTTATCTTCAAAACTCTCAGAGTTCAGGAGTCAAAACAGTTTCTCTTTGCACTTAAAGAGACCGGGATCCCCACTATGGCGGATTTCTCTTTCCCTGCCAAAGGGCATCTCTTTCAGCAGACTTGAGGAAGCCTAGGACAATTGATCAAATCCCCTGTTTCTCGTTCTATTTCACCCACTACCGATAAGCAGTAAGTGCTACACTCCTCCAACTCTGCTTTGAAAAACTAAGCCTGAAGCCATTGTGCTCAACATAATTCTCACTTTTAATCAACTGTAGCACATATTAAATTTAATTACTGTAAATGTTTCTAAGCCCAGTGCTCAGAAGTGAGAGACTGAAGCTTCAAACTAGTGTTAATCGTTGATCATAAAAAGCAATGACATTTAAGCAACGTATCTTGAATGTTAACAACTTTTCTGATATTTAAACCTCTATTAAAAGTAGAATAGGAATGAGTTTTGATAACATTTTCAAACTTGGTTGCCTAAAGTTAGTTTAGTAGTTAGTTTGCTTAGGTAAGTGGCCTGATTTGTAGATGTGCTGAGGACCCACAGCTCTCACTAAGAATGAAACTTTTGTCCTTAGTGCTACTTACATACTGGAAAAGATGCAAGCAACTGGCTACTTCACCAGGCCCCCCACAGCCTCATTTTCTTTACCATGAGAGGTCATTTGAGCTGGGACAGATCTAAGCCACCCAAAATTCCTCTCTCCTCTTTCTAGAGCAGTGGTCACCAACCAGTAGATCACAATTGACTCAGTGATCCTGGAGCCTCTGACAGTCGATCGTGATCTCCGGCCACTAAAAGTCCAGCAGCGCAGCGGGTCTAAGGCAGGCTCCTGGGGTGGGGGTAGGGGTCTCCATGCACTGCTCCTGCTTGCAAGCACTGCCCCTACAGCTCCCACTGGCCAATGGGAGCTGCAAGGGTGATGCCCACAGGGATGGCCAGCGCTCAGAGCCATGTGTCCCCCCTCCCCTTCCAGGGGCTGCAGGGGTGTGCTGGCTGCTTCCAAGAGCGGTGTGGGGCCGGGGCAGGCAGGGAGCCCGCCTTAGCCTCGCTGCGCCGCCAACAGGGAGCCTCCTGAGGTAAATGCTGCCCGGCAGGAGCCTGCACCCCTCCCGCATCCCAACCCTCAGGCCTGAGCCACCACCCGAGCCCTTGCCTCGGGCCTGAGCCCCCTCCCAGAGCCAGCACCCCATGCTGCCTCCCACACCCCAAACTCCCTCCTGCACTCCAATTCTCTGTCCCAGCCCTGAGCTCCCTCCCGGAGCCAGCACCCCATACCCTTCCTGTACCCCAGCATTCTGCTCCAGCCCAGAGCCCTTTCCTGCACCCAAACTCCCTCCCAGAGCTTGCAACCTGCACCCCCTGCTGCACCCCAACCACCTGCCCCAGGCTCATCCCGGAGCCCCCTCCCATACTCCGAACCCCTCCACCCCAGCCCAGAGCCCACACCCCAACCAGGTGAAAGTGAGTGAGGGTGGGGGGATAGCGAGTGACAGAGTGAGCGGGCATGGAGTGAGCAGGGCAAGGTAGATCCTGGATTGCATTTAAATTAAAAAAAAAAAGAGATCTTGTGCATAAAAAGGCTGGAGACCACTGCTCTAGAGAACAACCTGCCTGCCATAAGGGCTATAAGAATGAGGAAGAGGTTATACAATGGAATTTTTGTTGTGCAAACTATCTTCTATATAATGATTGGGATTTTTACTTGACCCAGGCTTTAGCCAAGAATTCAGTCAAAGGCATAGGCCAAGGTGCCACAAGCAAAAAAAAAAAACAAAACAAAACAAAACTTACCATATTTAATAGTTCAGGACCTTTCACAGAGATGAAGTTCAGTCCAGACTCATTTGCTACAGCCTAACAAAAAGATAAAGACAGATATATTCAGCTCCCACTCCTGATCCTCAGGAGAGTTTCTGAAGTCTCTGGGGAATCATCATAGTAAAAATAAAAATGGGATTTATTTTCTCTCCTTGACCATTTTGGCAAGATTCCAGATGCTGACACTGAGCTGGGATATTATTTTTTATCCTGTCTGCTGAACTAGAAAGATCATCAAGGAAAAGGAGATCTGTCAAGCGTTTGTCAAATTATACAAAGCTCTTTAGGAGAGATACTATCCCTTTACCCACTCCCTAAAACAAACAAATGATTAGTTTTGAGTGATCGAAAACAGAAGAATATTTAAAAAAAATTTTTTTGGAGAAATGAAAAAGAAAAAAAATCATTTTGGGGTCAAACAAAACATTTTGTTTCTGAGCTTTTAAACCTTTTTAAAGAATAAAATTGAAGTAAAATTCTGAAAAGGTTGAAATAACTTTTCTTTTTGATATTGGGGAGGAGGGGGCGCTGAAACACTTTAGGAAATTCAATACAAATTCACAAAATGTTTCAGTCAACTCCAATATAAATTTGTTGGCAGAAAATCTTTGTCAGAAAAATTGTTCCCAGCTCTACTTTTAAGGCATTGGCTGCACAATTCTCATTGACTGATGAGAGCTACACAGAAATTTCACCCCATAAACAGTGCTTGATGTTAAAAGACAACAACTGGTCTGAAAACTTTGGGTGTTGGAGAGGGAGAAAGGCCATAAGAAATGTAATGCTCCAGCAGGAACGCAAAAGCATTTGCAAGAGAAGGTATATGGTAAAGAAAAAAAAGAGAGCACAGCTGACCAGGTCTGATCACACCCTCCACAGTGGAAAATTCCAGTGATGGACATCTCATAAACAAACCGTTTTCTTTCCTCTCTTTATTATTTTATTTTTATAATTTAATTCTTTGCCTTGTTTTCTTCCCATTCAAGTTAAATTGTAATTATTTTACTAAGAAACTGAATAACTTCTAAAGAAAATCTTGTACTCCAACTCCTGATGAGGTAAGTGCAAGAGTTCAACTCCTATTATATGGCCTGGACCCAGTAATTTTCCATTAGAAGCCAACTGGTCATTCTTACAAAAACATCTACTTCCATTCTAGGACTCCCTAGTCTAATTTTGGTATTCTCCCACCTCCCAGTCGCCATACGCAGGGTGTGAATTACTAAACTCCTACCTTTGCCAGTAGTGTTTTGCCACACCCAGGAGGCCCTGCAAGTAGAACACCAGCAGGAGCTGTCAGGCCAAGAGCTTTGAATTGCTCTGGATTCCGCACAGGTGCCTGTAAAAAACCCAAACAGTTCTCAGTGACAGATGTAGCTGGTCTGAATTTTCATCTAACTGCAAACTAGAGCTAAAGCAAAAGGTGCACGACTCTGCAACAAAACTGAACAAGCAAAAATATGGAGCTGAAAAATAGGTGAGTAGGTACTGGCTTATGGAAGCAAATGACTATTTTGTGCATACTTTAGACATTGACTCGAACAGTTTTAATAAAAACCTATTACTGAAGCCATACCCAGTTTATGTAAAGGCCTGTTGAGGAAGAGAAAATTGTAGTGAGAAATGTATGCACAATTATTTTACAAATTATAAAATAAAGTTTAGCAAATTGTCAGAAAGAGTGAATGTGGGTCTAAGATTTAACAGTTCAAAACCATAAAATAAATTTCCTCAAATGTTTCATCACTAACAAAGACCAATTAGATCAAACAGAGAAAGTTAGCTGCATATGTTCATTCATAAAATTTACCAGCAGTAAATATCAGATACGACAAAGCAGAGTTTTCAGAACACTAGAAACAAAGCCTCACAGAATTGGCTATCAGGATCTTAATAAAGACATACAGAACCATGGACAATATTATGCACGAATACATTCTAGGTACATGCAGAGGGCCCCATGTACCGTGGCCATGGAACTGGCAGTAGAATCTATCCCTTGCAACAGAACTATGCTCTAGAACAGGGATCAACAACCCTTGGCATGCGGCTTGCCAGAGTAAGCACCCTGGCGGACCAGGCTGGTTTGTTTACCTGCCGCGTCTGCAGGTTTGGCCAATCGCCGCTCCAGGCCAATGAGGGCAGCTGGAAGTGGCAGCCAGCACATCCCTCGGCCCGCACTGCTTCACGCAGCCCCAAGTGGCCTGGAGCCACGATTGGCCAAACCTGCAGACGTGGCAGTTAAACAAACCGGCCTGGCCCACCAGGGTGTTGATTTCTGTTCTAGAACGTAGGCGTTCCTTTAAAAGTAAAATATTTTCCTAGCCCATATCATGAAGATAAAATTTGAAAATGTTAAGAGTGTAAATCAATGCAATTATCCTCTTGAGTTTACAGATATCTTAAAATGAGAGCTTAAAGAGGTGCAATCTCCTTTATTCACCTCAATCAGATGTTGTCACCTTTTTGTTTCATAGTTAAATGTCAACATTATTAACTATTTCACTGGGGGACATGGATCAGCGTTCATGTCGCACTCCCTGTCAGTATCCAGCCCAAGCCAGGGAAGCTAATGATCCAACCAGACAACCAAATTCGGTCATGAATCCTGGTCACATGCCACATGAGGCAAGTTGCATGTATTCACAGAAGTATCCAGCTGATATGCTTATCCCACACCACCAAACTGCCTCCCATTTCTCCAACACAGCTGCCAAAGATAACTGCATCTGAAGTGTCATGTAAGTTATCACTTCAAAAATTCACAACACACCGAAAACTCAAAGCATGGGGACAATGCTAAGTTAAATCTCACAAAAAAACAGACCATTTGATTGTATTACGATTCATTTTCATATTAGACAGACATCTGAATACTATAATTTTAAATGAAAGTGCAGCAGAATTTCCAGTTTGCTGCACCAGTGTGTTGCAGAATCTGGGACCTTGCCGTAGAATTTAGGACCAGTTTGCTGTGGTACACCTAAGACCTTGTGTATATGCCCAAAGAAAACATCATGTAAGTTTGACTCCAGCTAGATATATTAGCCTGGCATTGCCTAACAGGACTTTAAACAGCATTCATTCCTACCAGTATTGCCATAGTGAGCTCCTCCCGAATGTCCTCCAGGGCTCCGACATCCGCCCATGTCACATCAGGGACGGTGACAAAGCCTTCTCTCTTGGCGGAGGGCTGCACCGAAGACAGTGCAACAATGAAATCATTCATTTCAATGCAGAGCTTCTGCAGCTGCTCCTCCAGCAGGGGATCTTGCTCCTTCAGCAACTCTAGCAGCCTCTGCAATTCATCCTGAGGGAGATGGCAGTGGGAAAAAAAGAGACAATGGACAAGATTTTAAGAACAAATACCATTTTTCTCAGTTTCCCCTCTACAGACAAAGCCTGTCAGAGTCCAATGTGGTAACATTCATGACACAGTGCATGTGAATTTAAACACTGGAGCAAAGTAACAGACTGACTGCCCTCCCCCCCTACACACACACACACACACACACCATGACCAGCGGTAATGCAAACTTCCTCCCACACTGCTCCGGAGAGAGTTCTCTCTGTGCTGCAAATGCAGTTCTTGATCTCTTCTGTTGGGACTGCCAACCAGTCTGTTTAAATTCACTAATTCTGTTTATTTAAAAAGGTGATTGCTCATAACAGAGAACAAATCACTGGTTCTGCATAGCAGCACTGGGAATTTCAGCCATGCATTTACATTCAGTTGTATGTAGCCCTTAAAAGTCAGTGCTCATTTATAACAAGCTTTCAGTACATTTCTGTGCATCACTGCATGTATTTTTACGCTCTGTGGTTTAGTGGTTAATGCTGTGTAATTGCTATATGCAGTTTCCAGTCACCCTCTCTTGTTCTCCCAAGCCAGGGGTTGGCAACCTCTGTCACGCAGCTCGCCAGGGTAAGCACCCTGGTGGGCCAGGCCGGTTTGTTTAACTGCCACATCTGCATGTATGGCCGATAGCGGCTCCCACTGGCCGCGGTTTGCCGTTCCAGGCCAATGGGGGCAGCGGGAAGCACCACAGGCCAAGAGACATGCTGGCCGCAGCTTCCCACCTCCCCTATTGGCCTGGGACAGCAAACCGCGGCCAGTGGAGCCGCGGTTGGCCGAACCTGCCGATGCAGCAGATAAACAAACCGGCCCACCTTGCCGGGGTGCTTACCCTGGCGAATCGTGTGCCAGAGGTTGCCGACCCTTGTCCCAAGCTGACCAGATCTGTGTTTGATCTTTAGGCTCTGGATACAATGGAAGTGAATGACAGAGAGCATCTTGCATCGTTTAACACTGCCCCATCTGGCAAACTGCAGTCCAGACAGACTCTGAAGGGAGAGGGTGAATACTATGCAGGTCTTCAGCTGGAACAATCTCCCTAGCTTTTGGAGTTTAAAGCATTGATTATTAAAGTCAGCTCCTTACTGAGAGGTTTGTATCAGAGAATTCCTTGACCAAATAACTCCACATTCCACCATTAACTCTACCTCTGGTCCTAACATGGCATGGTAATATTAAGGTGGGATGGTAGCTCCAGGATTTCCATTTCAGTAGAGGTACAAAAGGTTTACGAAATTCTATCTTTTGCTTACTTGATTTTCCCATAGAAGTTCGTGGAGGGGAAATGTTGGGTGAGGTTTGCGGAACCTTTCCCATCCCCCCCAAAAACAACAACTACCGGTACATCACTTTGAGGGATGAAACTCAACAGGTGTGAATGCTTAGTTTTTGTAGATTGGATGAATTGCTGTAGAAAGCTTTTTTGTGTGTTTATTTTAATAAGCATATGTTACTGTTGACTGTCTAATGTGGTCCTACAATACTGTCATTAATATTGATCTTACACCATTCCTTAACATACAGATCTCTATTATGAGTGTTTCCCAATGACCAGGAACCTCTTTGATCATGCTGACATGAGAGTTGAAGCTATTTGCTTTATAAATAAATAAATAAATAAAAATCACTCACGCCTAGTGTTCTGGAAACAGGTGAGGCGCATGAGTCATGATTATATTACCCTCATGCAGTTGCTTATTAGAGTTTTTCATCTTCCCTCTACTTAAATTAAAACTATTTTCCTGGACAATACTTCTATAAGTAGAATCTGAGTATGCACATGGAGTTTAGAGTACTCTGAAATATCAGCTCTTAAACCTGAAGCAGTCCTTGCAGAATGCAGGTAGAGAACAACTAATGTGCACAACACATTTTCAGGAAGCTTCCAAGGGCAGTACTTAAATTCACAGCAGATGGGTGCTGCTCACATTCAATGGCCACACTATTTCATCTTGAGACATCCAAATATTCTGACATCAGGCTGCCTGGAAACACTCTGGCTTGCAACAAAGCCCCAGTCCTGCTACGCATGCACAAATGACTTTTTCAGCATTATACTGTATTGTAGACCCAACTTTTACCTTTTTTAAATGTTGCTTCCCCAAAAGAGGCAATGGTGCCATACAGTAGAGGAGATCAAACACCAGTGAGTGATATCAGCTTAGGAGAACCAGACCCATAGTTTTAGCCCCCAGGTGCATGCAAAAAAGTTATAAGAACCATAAAGTTTCGGTGTCATAATACCCATACAGTCTGTACTGTCAATTAGGAAAAGTACTTTATGAACCAGATGGATGAAGAATGCTACATAACCATAAAAATTACATTCATTTAGAAATTAATATTGCTGTGATCAGAAATGTTTAGTGAGACTGAGTGGGAAGTTCACACACAAACTGGTTAGTCTTTAAGGAATTGTGAAATGAGTGTAACAGTGGATTAATACCTTAGCAGGAAGCTCTGGATGTTTAGTATCCTTTTCCACCAGTGCTTCAGTTCCAGTCTCCAAGTTTTGCTCAGTCGTTGCTTCTCCAGCCTGCACACCTTTCCATTTCTGCTCCTCCAACTTTATCAGGACCCTGTTTACTGTACACATAGCTGCTTCACGACAAAGTGCCATCAAATCAGCACCTACGTAGCCTGGAGTCATATGGGCTAAATAATGAAAATCAAAAGATTCAGGGAGCCTAAGTTTTCGACACAAAGTCTGTAGAATTCTGTGTGAGAGAAGAAAATAGAAGTTGCAACAATTTCCCCTCTGATGTGAAAGCAAACTTCACTGCTCAGAGATGTAAGTCATCTCAGTTCACTCGGGCAGATCCTAATGGCACAAGAGCCAAATAATTCACACTTAACTGGAGAGTCACCTAATGCTGAGAGCCACAAAATTAATCTATGTTTTCTCCGGACACTCAAAGAAACCTACAGTATCAGCCAGGTGATGCTCATTTAAAGGTTAAGAGTTTTGCTGAACATATATTATAATCAACTACAGGTTTTGTTAGTTTTTTGGTTTGTTTTAAATCAAACCAACCAACATTGGATTTAAACTGTCAGATGACATCCCAAGTGGGTTCCACCAAAACTCAAATGGGTTACCACCCACTCAAGTGATTACTTGGTTCGCATTCCTGCGTATGACAACATCTATTTACATTTCACCTGCTCCAGTCTTTACAAAAACCCCGTTTTTGTTTGCAGAACATGAGCAGGCAGGTCTAGTTTAAGGTCCAGCCTTAAAAAGGCACAATTTAAGTATGGAGCAGGTTGAAACACTTCTATATAGCTAATGAGGATAAAAGTGTTCAAGAGAAAAGATTCAGCAGATAGAGGAACAGAGCAATAGCGAGGAATTTCTAGAATGTTGCTCTGGCTGATGCTTGTAAATTCTACCAAGCGATACAGTTTACTCGCTAATCCAAGATTGTTCCACTTAAATCATGTCATCAATTATGTTCTTCCTTATCCATGTTCTACTAAAAAATATTTTAATGTAAATTTTTCATCTCTTCTAGAGCATTCTCCATGTCAGAGCTTAAAGGATTTCCTCGCCAGGGCCCAACAATCCTTCCACCTGAGGGCTGCAAAGGATGCTGATAAGACAAATAAAGATGCAAACCTTACAGAGCCATATTATCTTCCAGCAATACAGAAATCTAGGAGAAGGGAGCTAACCTAGTTTTTACAAATAGCAAAGTATTATTTCAGTAGGGAAATATTAAAAGGCATCACAAACCAGAGAAATGAAATCCACCACTTAAGTGTCTTTTTAAATTTAAAAAAATACCTACCATTTGATCTGGACATCATTTATCCAAGCTGCTAGCACTGTGCTAAAGCTTTGAATGGAACAATTTATTAAATGACTATTACCTTTAAAAGTTCAGTATGTTTTTCTTTACCCACTTAACAGACAAAATTAAGTACAGTATCTTTAGTTAATAAGCATCAACTTATTTTCTTCCAATTTTTTGGCTCATTTGACAACAGCTCAATGGGGGGAAGTGACTCAAGGTACAGAGGTAGCAGTGACTGGCTCAGTCTGTGATCTAAGCACTACCATTCCTTCATTTAAGATAATAAAAGCATATTCACTGACAGTAAAGGTTACATTTTTTATAAGTGTATGATTAGAAGTGGGCATGAAAGCTGCCTAATATGTGCATGCAAATCAAGTTCGTATTTACACAAAGATGTGTATGAGCAAACAAAACCTGCATGCACAACTGATGTGTACACATCTTCAAATAACTGGGCCTAAACGAACAGCACTAGCCACTTAGTAACCAGTTGAAACATTCCTTCTATCTGATGGATTCACTGTATGTTAAAATGAAACCGTAACAACACCTGTAACTTTTTCCTTTATTCTGTTACCCTGTTGTCATACTCCTATACATAAGATTGATTTTTTCCATTCTTTCAAAAAAATGCAGCAATATTGGTAGTTCCTGTGGGCCCACATCTGCAGGAACTGCAGAAAACAACAACAATATGGAGGAATGCTGTTAGACTCCCAGCTTCAACTGTTCAAAACAATGATCAAGATTTTCTTGTCCAAGCAACCGCTCTCACATGTGAGGAAGATTACTGAAGATTCTACTCACATTCACCATTCCTGCTCCTTGAAATGGCACAAGTTGTGAAATATCAACATTTTGATATGGCGAACTACATAATATCTACCATTTTTTGAGAACATGGTGCATACCTCTGTGTGTTTATTCAGGATGGGTTATTTGCCATAGAGTCAAAAGGGATTGTAAAAGGAAAAGGTAAAATAAATGGCCTAGATAAGAAGCATCCCAAATACCTAAACACAATAGCCAGATTTATAGTAGCGACGATGCAACTCCTCTGCCTCAGCTAAGAAGAGAGATCAAAATGAACATAAACCATTACAGGACCTCACTCTTAGAAAAGTGTTGGTTGAGTGGCCAGAGACTGTGCAAAGGGGTCAGCAAAAGCTGACAGGCTGACAAGGGGACACAGAAAGAGCACACTGCGAGCGGACCAGTTTGTTTTTCCTAACGAGAGATGAGGATTAGCTCAGCTTACTCTTTCCTTACCAGCATTTGAAAGCAAGACACAAGGGCAGGCTTTTCATTGTTTTTACTCTTTTGTCTACAGGCTTTGTACCCTTGGGGAATTAATAAATCTTTGTTTTGAATACACTGTTTTTGAACTGTTTTAATCAACTCACTGGTCACAAGTCCCCAGAATGAAAGGGTTTATAGGTGCCAAATGCAGTTGGGCCTATTGCAGTAACATGGTTAGGAAACAGGGCAGCTGCAGCCTAGAGATCCACTCTAAGTATAGTTGAGCCACGTGGTTACACTCAGTTAGGTGCAAGAAGTCAAGCCTGTCACCTCTGGGGTCTACTCAAGAGGTACTAAAAAGAATCTAAGGTGTAGTTGTGCCCTGTAGCCATGACAGGTGAATAAGGAGATTCAAGGACAGAAAACTGAACAACAAAATACATATTGCCAACTCCAGGGTCTATTCTCTTCTTAAAGTTGCCCAGAACACTTGTTAATGCAATGTTAAGAGGAGATTTCTACATGCATCCACACGGAACAGCCATGGATTGGACAGATAGCACAGAAATATACACACTGTTTCCCCTTCTCCACTTACCCTTGCAGGCTGATTGGTGCATGTGGTTATGCATGCTATACATTTGTCCTTAACTGTCCACTAATATGCAACAGAAGCCTTGGCCTACTAAGATATACCTCTCTCTAGCTGCTTCATCAGGAATCCCTAGACAAATTTCTCGATCAAATCTTCCAGCGCGCCTCAATGCTGGGTCCAACGAGTCTGGTCTGTTAGTAGCTCCAATGACTAGGACCTGAGCAGTGGCAGCCAGATTATTCAGGTCTGAGGATGGAAGGCAATAAACAAGTACTCAGAAAAGTGCTATATCTTCCTATTGGAACATCACTGTTAATGCTACTCTTCTTAGACACATACTCTTGATCATAGTTGGGAAACCATTTACTGTTATGCAAAACAGCCTGAAGCGGCTTCTCTTTTAACCATGAAAATTTCTAGGCACTTATCTTTATTTCCACTAGCAACATAGTTTGTTCTTTATACAATCTCAGGCATTTGAAACAACATTTACATAGCACTTTTCCAACACATATGTTTACATAGCACTGAAAGGCTTTCAAGGGTGCTGTATAAACTGATCTGTAAATGACAACATTCAGAAATATTTTCTCTTCACACTCAAAAGAAACCACATTTAGGATGAAATGCAGCAACTGTTAATTGTGCATAATGACATTGCAACACAGGACAGGAAGTTAATATCATGATATCCAGAAAAAGTGAAGAGTGTCACACTGAATCGCGAGGGAAAATCTAATAAGGCAGAAATAAGTTATATGGAAAGGATTTTAACCAGGGAATTGGTCTTAATATCCCCCACTTCTGCAAAAATACTTTGGGATCTTCAACTACCCACAACTGTTCAGAGCTCAATTTAAATCTAATTTTAAACAAGTTAAAACCAAAACTGGACTTCAAAAGAGGGGGGAGGTTAATTTAAAAAATAAAAGTATGTTAATTTCATTGCTGAAACTGACCATCCATACAGGTTAGAAGCTGAGCGACAATTCTCCGCTCCATGTCTTTCGAGGCAACTTCTCTTTTTGGGGTGATTGCATCAATCTCGTCTATGAAAAGGATGCATGGTGCATTGGACTAGGAACAAGAACACCACAGTAATCACTCTCAATACACATAGCATATAATAAGTAATAATTTAAGAAAAGTGGTTCTCCCATTTGAAAGCTTAAAAGCTATATTACAGCAAGTGCTATCATGTACTCTGAACAACCACCCAGTCTCAAACCCCAGTATCCCCCCACTCTCTGCTCTCTTCATTCTCTTAGAGAAGCCAAGTACACTATGGAATTGGATCATCAGGAAACTAAAGCATGAGTTTTTAAAAAAATATGTTTTATGTTGCTTTGTGTCTTCTACAGACACTGCATTGTTGTGATTTTGCTGATTTGAAAATATTTAAGCCCAAGACAGAAGTTGAGGCATTTAAATTTTTGTTTGGCAAGAAGTCACTAATGCTGTAGAATATGGAGAGCTAATACCATGCAACCGGCAAGGGGCAGGCGTGGGTGATAATGGAAACTATTTGCCAACTCAGATTACTAGAAGAGTCGGATCATGTTCAAGGAGCTAAAGCAGGGAGCACATAAATCATTATAGATTTCCGTAACATTTCATTTAATGAACTCCATGTTCATAAAAGGACAAAGCTAATAAAAAGTAGCACTTACCTGGCACTTTAATTCATCAGTGTATTTAAACATTAACTAATCCTTAAAAAAAAGTATGCTACAGGCAAACACAGAGAAGCTTCTCTATTCAGATCTGTCAACGCCTCTTGATATAGAAAGGCAGAGTTTAAAAGCACACCGCCAAAGCTGTCAAGCCAGTGCAGCATGTGCGCCACCTAGCTGCTCGAGCATTATTTCTCTTAGTTTATCAGCACTTTTGGTACAGAAAGAACATAATTTTGCTATGTAGGGATTATAGTACCAGACATATGGCGCATGCTAGAATACAAGTTTTTTGTTCATGAGACCCAAGAGTCACTGAAAAAGCAATTTAAGATAACTAATGTAAGTGGCTAAGATAAAAAAAAAATTTTTTTTTAATTGAAACATGCTTCATGCAATAAATTCCACTGAAAAAGTTAATTTTGATAGCTAAGGGCCAGACCATTTTAAATGCAAAGAATATTTAAAAAACAAAACAAAAAAAACCAACAACCCACATTATCCATTTTATACCATGATTTTGGTTCTCGTTTCCTTATTGTTTGTAATAAAGGCTTTTTAAATTCAAAACAGCAGCTCAGGTTCATATTGGGACAGAAACTAACGTGACTCCACAATCCTTGCTTCCTCTGAATCCCACGAAGGCTAATGAATATGTTGAGGCCTCAAAATAGTGGTGATGGTGGAGAATGGAAATGGAAAAGCAAGCGTTGTCAAAAGGCAGATATGGAGGACTCTCTAGGGAATTATACAGAGATGTACTTAAAAGTGATTTTTAATAAGTAGCGTCCCCTCAACCCCTTCTGTTTTTCTTTGCTCTCATGGAGAACCAGACAGACCAAGATACTCTCACATCAGTGTTTGGTCATCACCAACCTGGGCTGGATTTCAGCCAGTAACCCAGCCGTGCTCTTGTTTATTTAAGACTGTGCAGATATAGGAAGAGTTAATCCTAAATTTTTTTCTTGGATTCCTAGCTCTTTCCCTGCAATTTCTTATTTCATACTGTCATAAACAGATAGTTAAGGGTTAAGGTCTGTTTTACCTGTAAAGGGTTAACATGTAGTACCTGGTGACCACCTGACCAGAGGACCAATCAGAGATAAGATTTTTTTCAAATCTCTGTGGAGGGAAGCCTTTGTCTGTGTGAGAACTGGTTTTGGATTAATAGTGAGTATTAATTAGAAAGGTGAATTAGTCTTATGATTTGATTTCTACATTTGCAATTGTGTGTTTGCTAAAGGAAATGCTTTATTCCTGTTTGCTGATATTGCTTTTACTGAGAAAAGGGGGAGAGGGGATTCTCTCCAGAGATTGATAAGGTTATACCCTATGAGTGTCCAGCTTGGGCTCATAGAGATTCTGTATTTTCTTTTGTTCTCTTAATAAATTCTTTCTTTTCTTTCTGCTTCCCTGTGTGTAGAGATTCAAGGCGTTTGAATGGAGAGAGAGGAGGGTGGTGGCAGCCGAAGGGGAGACCTACCCTAGGATTTTGGGGTGGGGGAAGACATGCGGGTCCTCACTTTGAAACCGCCCAGTTTCAAGTGAGGGTAGACTCCTGACACATACTAATATCACTAATGTATCCAAATTCACAGACCTAATGAAGAGGTCAACTTCTTAAGTAACACAGAGTAGTAATTACTCCAGTGTATACAAAAGCCAAGTATTTTATGTAGTGAATTGCCTAACAGAGTGACTACACATTAATAATTGTATTACAGTTTATATTTACATTGAAGGCTCTTTGGGGCAGGGATTGTCTTTTTGTTCTGGGTTTGTACAGCACCTGGTACAATGGGATCCCAGTCCATGACTGAAGATCCGAGGTTCTACAGTAATACAAATAATTCAGTCTTAATTTCAAATTGCAGCAGCAGAAAGGGACCATTAAAAGGTTTTATGAAGAGAAAGGATAAAGCAATTTATTAGCTCAGCTCCCTGGCCTCACCACAGCTTGTTCAAACAACTCTCTCAGCTTCTGTTCAGACTCCCCAGAGACTCCCGATACAATTTCAGTAGCAGCTACTTTGAGCATCGGCAGTTCAAGTTCCTAGAATAAACGTAAAGAACATGGTTATGAAATCTCAAAAACATTTCCTCTTAGCAGGATTTTCTTTGACTAAGTCCCCTAGAACCAGTGGTATTCACCCACGAAAGCTCATGCTGCAAAATGTCTGTTAGTCTATAAGGTGCCACAGGATTCTTTGCTGCTTCTATATTATCATAATACTTTACACTTATAAGGAGCCTTTCAAGAGAAGTTTTTAAAGTGCTTTAGAAACCACATGCAACAGCCCTACATCTAAGTGATCAGAGGCACTTAACCAAATGAATAGAGCTGGGAACAGAATCCAGGTCTCCTGGCTCCCACTTTAACAGCTTAATAGCATTTAGTTCATGGCAAACTTGGGAGTAATTTACCCCACACTAGCATGCTGAGCACTAGATGTCCATGTGCATCCTAATAGTTCCTTAGTGTGTTCTGAAATGGGAGTACATCAAAGCACACAAGGAACTGTCAGTGTGCATCAGCAGGGTCCACACCAACACATAGTGCACGACAGATAAACATGTGGTAGATTTACACCCCAGCTTGCAGTGAAGTACATGTTTGTGTAGGCTAAAAATACCCAAAGATTTAATTCCAAGAGAGTCTATCAACTTTACGCAATAAAAGCCTGCAAGTTTTCATTTTGAAAAAAGCTGTGTTCCAACAGTTCATAATTTATGTATAATTTCCAGACTATATAACCTACGGCCATTTAAGTGAATACAGCAATAAAAAACAAAACCAAAAAAAAAAAAAAAAGAGAGCTACTGTATTGACAAGCCTGGCAATAAAGTCCTCCATTTATCCCCAGAACAGACAGTGATAGTGCAACTGCTCCATAGTGCCATAAGCTGTCTCTACCCTGAACTGTAGGTACCCTGTGTGGAAGCAGGGAAAGAATTAATAAGGATTTGAAGGGGATCTTAATACATGTCAGTCAGTTAGCAAGAGTTAGCCCAGCTGTAACCCTAATGACGTGAGACTTCTAGAAGCAAGGATAGTGTGAGACATAGGGAAAGAACTGTGTACAAAGTTATTACGACCTTGTAACTGATAACCAAATATGCAGGCTTGCTTTTCTTAGGAGTGAGACAAACAAGATAGCAGAATGGCTTATGTATAAACAAAATGTAGTTGTTGCTCTCTATTGTCTCTATTATTGCTAGTTATTGTCTGTAACAAAAGTATAAAGACTTGCTGTAATTGTTTACCAGTTGAGAGACCTGTCCGGGACTGGGGCGACCCTGTGTCCTATGGCACTCTCTCCCTCCATTGTAATTACTGGAGAAATAATAAAGTATTTGATTTTGCTGCACCCAAACGAACAAGCGAGAACTGAGTTTTTCTCCGACAATTTGGGGGCTCGTCCGGGATGGCAACGCCCACGGACCCACAGACGGCTACTAAGGGTCATTCCCCTTCGAACCCCATGGCGCCACATGAGAGGTATGAGACCTTTTGAAATCTCTATTGGGGTATCGGAGGAGGACTGTCCGTGAGGACGTCTGTCTCTGTTGGGCTCACGCCATCTGAACTTATTGACTGTGCAGCAAGATCAGATGCAGAGTGGTATTGGGGAAAGGCCCCAACAAGGTTAGTTTATAGCAGTACTGGGAACTGCTGAGTTGGCCAAGGTAATGCATAAGGTAATGCATAGGTAAATGCATTAGAATGCACCGGTGCTGAGGGGTTTTTACCGCCTCAAGAGGGGTTGTCATACCGCCTCATGGTATTGGTCCGGACCAGGTAAAGATGCATTGTGGTTTAAAAAAAAAAACAAAAAAAACAAAAAAAAAACCCAGAGGTAAAGAAGAAAAAGGAAAAAAAAAAGAGGCCTTGGTGTGTGTGTGTGTGTACACCAGTGTGAGTGATTGTTATCGGAAGACGCCCAGAGTACCCTGTGAAGCGAAAGCTAGTGATCAGGACTACTCTAATGCAAGCCCGGTAACTAGTGGATCTTTAGGAGATCCGACCCACGGTGGGCTGACTCGGCCTGGCATCGTCCGGCGAGGAAGCTTCCTGAGTCTAGGAGTGTGTGAACCCATCTTCCCTCCCCCACCTTCCTTTGCGTGTGGGCTACTGACAGTCTGATCATCTCACTGGATGCAATCAGAGTAAGCGGCGCCGTCTCCCAGAGACTAGCCGATGCTCTTTGCTGAAGGGAGGTGTAGGAGAGTCATGGTCATCCCCGTTAGTCTCTCCTGTGTGAGTGCCCTGTAGGGAGAGATCCTTAGTTTCTGAGCCGCTAGCGCAGACAGGGCACCCTCTCTGTGTGTGTAAGTGGAAAATGGGTAAGGGACAGTCTAAGCATTCCACCTCACCCCCTAAGAGTACCCCAGCATATTCCATGTACGTACATTATGGTCCTAAAACCTGCAGGTATTTAGAGAATTGGAATCTTCACACTTGTGAAAATCCATCTAAACAATGTCCATTAGAAGGTATCTTCAATCTAGATAAGATCATATATCTCAGAGGAGCTTTTAATCACCAAAGAAAAGCCTCTGACACAGTGTGAGCAATTTGTCTAGGAACGGGTTAATTTGAAATTCAGCTTGTCCCAGAGATAAAGGGAAAGTTGCTCTACGTTCAAGGTCAAGAACCAGCGCAGACTATGCTAAGTGCAAAGAAAAACTGCTTTCAGCCCCAGCTGCTTGTGGAGGATAGAGACAGGCAAACCAAAGGCAATACAAGTTACAGAATTGAAATTACATTTGCAAAGCTTAACTTTCCAGTGAGATCCAGCAGTGTGCTTCTGCGACCCTGTAGCTGGTGTGGCTTGGAAATTCCTGGAAAAGCCACAGGCAGCTGACCTGAACTGGAATCTCAGAAAGAGACACCGCAGGAGATTCCAGGGTGTAAAAGAACAGCCATCCCAAGAGCAGAAGTATGTTGGAAATTCTGAACAAGCTGTATACAGGATAATCTCCCGTCCACCTATTCCCCCTTCTCTGACCGTTATACACAGACGTGGCCAGTCTGGACATGTGTGAGTATTAAAGTGGCTTAAGGCTTGGAGCATTCATATTTTTGCTGAGTGATGTGGGAGCGTTCCCAACACTCTCCATTGTTGTTTTATTATTTTTAATGAAGCTTTAAAATTTGATTATATGGTCTGTTTTCTCTATCCTCCCCCACCGTCCTGCAGTGTCAGTCTGATCACCTGACATGAGGGATAAATTGGTAACAGATATTTGTCACAGTTTGGTGAGCGATTGAGAATGGGGGAGCCCTGCAGAATTTACACCATCTATCTGTTTTACCCTTGTTATTTTATGTTTGCTTTGTTTGGTATTGTTGGTGTTATATGTCAAGAATTGCATGATTAAAGGTGAGCCCTAATAGAATAAGGAAACACTATGTGGTTTTGGTGCACTATCTGGTTCTGGTTCTGTTCTGTTTAACCGGTTACTGTTGTTTTCTGCTCTGTTCATTTGGGCGTTAGGTGTGTGGGCGGATCTGAACTTCTCGTTCGTAATTCCTCAGGGTGGAAGCCATGTGTGCGATGAAGCTCTAAGGTTGTATTGAGATTCTTCTGTTCCGCCCCCTGTAACGGACAATGTAATAGAAGTAGGAAAAAATCTGGCTTAGACTGTAATTCTCTCTGCTTTCTGTGTAATTTTCTTTTTTTGTTTAAGTGTCAGCAGACAAATGGGTGGGTCTCTGGGTAGACCCCCCTTAAAGGGGTTTGGATTATGTGTTAAGTAAATGGCCTTTACCCAATGGCCATGTATTTTTGCCCAGGTGGCAAGCCTTACTAGGGAGGACTCGGGTAGTCTTGTAAGTAAAAATGTTTTAGGGAAAAGACCAGAAGGGTGGGGGCTAGTTGAGAAGCCCACCCTCCTAGCTAAACCGGTAGTGGAACAAGTTTGTGCCCATGAAAGGGACGGTTCAGAGAGAAAAACAGGATCGGGCCCAGGCGGGCAGGCAACAGACAGAGAGATTGGAGAACAGGTTGGAAACTTTTGAAGGTGTAGTGGAAGGAAAGAGTAAGTGAGTATAAGCATGAATATTTCAAATACTCAGGAGGATATTTGGAATGGTGATTTGAATTGGTAAGTGGCCGTTGAAAGACAAAGCAAGTGATTTACAGGACAGTGAAAAGTTGACTCTGTAGTTGCTGGAAGGAATAGCAGTTGAACTTTGTAAAAATGCTAAAGAGAAAAGTTTTTGGTGTCTTTGACATGTTTGTAAATAAATTCAGGCAAAGAAATTATTAGATTGCAATCATTTGGCTATGAACAATTTTGTTAAATTAGTTAAAGAATGTATACAGTGCTATGTAATTAATATTGTATTAGGCTCTAAGGGCACTGTAAGTGGTGATGTTTTCTTTCAGTGTTTAAAAGCAAAAGTTAAAAGTAAAAAGCAAGCCAGAAAGCATCTGTGTTAATGCAAATTATCTAACTGATAAGGAAGAAGCCGCTGTAACCTGGGCTGCCTATAAAACACATACAAGAAAATATGGGGTAATTCCCGTTTTGCCTAAAATCAACAAGAGTATTTGTATATTTTAAGTAATTGACTGCCCAGAAGGGGTAGACTTCTGTTTTTGTCTTTCAGATAATCAAAGAAAACTAATGCCAGCTGAACAGCATTCAACGTACCATGCATTTACTGACTGAGTAAAAATTATGTTTTGTGTTCTATGTTCTGTCTTGTGGTGTTTGTCTCGTGGCCAGAATTGTTGTGTTTAATATTTTCATGGGATGGTCTGATTTAAACTCTAGCGGAAGTGTTGGATTGAAATGTGGATACTTGTTTTGTTCGACTTAGAATACAAAGTGTTTGGATACATCAGAAAAAAGTGATATACTAAAGTCTAGTACATTTTCTTGGGTGGGAGAAAGAAACTACATTGGCCAAATCTTTTAATTACAAATTGTAATTAAAATTTGCATACTGACGGTCTTTGGAAGCAAAGACACATGAAAAGTTAACCCACTCCCCATATTGTACGTGGGATCTTCTGGTTACCTCAGATTTCAGAGGGCTGGGGATGGTAGGAAGCTATTGCTGTTGTTACATGTACCGCTCACAAGACCCCTCATGATGAAGTTACCCGTGGAAATGCTTTGGCAGACTCTGCAGCCAAAGCAGCGACCCTTTCCGTACCTCAGGCTGAACATACTTGTGTCCTACTTGAGCAGCCTTCACTAGCCTCCCTTGAGGATCTGGCTAAGATCCAGGAGGCTGCATCTAGAACCTAGAAACACTCTTGGAGTGCTGATGGATGCATTTTCCATACTGATCATCTTTGGTGTGCCCCGGATGGTCGCCTGGTGGCACCGAAGATGTTACTGCCCTATCTTGCTCACATATACCATGGAATGGCACACGTGAGCAAAGGGGGGATGGTTGCTGCAGTTAACATAGATTGGTGTGCACCGAGTTTCCCTTCTGTAGCACATTCCTACTGTCAACACTGTGTGATTTGTCAACAGCACAACATTGGTAAAGCTGTTAAAGCTAAGCGGGCAGCCCACCCTCCTCCTCGGGGACCTTTTGTAAATATTCAGATTGATTTTATTCAAATGTCTAAATGTTGTGGTTATGAATATGTATTAGTTTTAGTTGATGTATTTACCAATTGGGTTGAAGCTTTTCCTTGCAGGAAAGCAGATGCCAGGACTGTTGTGAAACTTCTGCTTAAAGATTTTTATACACGTTTTGGCATCCCTGTGAGTATCAACAGTGATCGTGGAACTCATTTTACTGGACAGATTGTAAAGGAGTTATGTGCAGCTCACTGCCCTCAACACCCACAGTCTGCTGGGACAGTGGAACGCCAGAACTGGATTTTAAAGAATAAACTGGCCAAGATTTGTGCTGAGACAAACTTAAAGTGGCCAGATGCCCTTCCTTTGGCACTGATGAGTATGAGAGCCATTCCCAATCAAAAGACTGGACTCAGCCCTCATGAAATTTTGACAGGACGCCCAATGCGACTACCAGCTGCACCCCCACTAACCCTAGCTCAGATGGACATTCATTTGATGGATGACATAATGCTTAAGTATTGTCAGGCACTAATGAAATGTGTTAAGTCTTTTTATACACAGGTGAAGGAAGCATTACCGAAGGATCCTGTGCAACCTTGCCACTCATTGGAACCAGGAGACTGGGTCTATATAAAGATCCATCAACGGAAGACTGCCTTGGCTCCACGCTGGAAAGGCCCTTTCCAAGTCCTGTTGACTACCAACACCGCTGTGAAGTGCCACAGACTGACTGCTTGGACCCAGGATTCTCACTGCAAAAAGACCCCTCCACATCAGGAGAATTTTCCTACTGATGATTAGCCTATTCTTTCTTCTAGTTCTACTGTGCTTCTGGACAGCAGGGAAAAGGACAAGGTGACGTGCTAGCAACCTCTCCCTTGTCCACTAACAAATCTACTGTGCCTTTAAACTTTTCTAGAAAAAGCAAAACCATTACAGGGTGATGTCTGGTAATCTCCCCTGTAGGATGCTGAACCACGACTGCTTCGGGAAAGAAGAAACACCCACTCCACTGACATTGCCAAAGTCCAGGAATTCCTGACTAAAAGGGACATTGAGAACTGACCCTGGTGAAGAAGCAAAGAATTACACACTGGCAGAAAGAAAAAAATTTGTGGGACCCATGCTTGGGAATGTGGTATTGATTGGATTTTGGGGTTTATTCTACAGAATGCGACCTGTGTTTTGGATAAATCCTTCAGTATGTATTGCCCTCCCTAATTGGATTTTGAATGACATTGCCCTTATCCAGTTTTTAGATCACTTTTACATACCCAGATTGCTCACAAGGAGCTGCCATTAGATTAGTACAACAGAGAGCCTGGGTTATTTCCTCTGGAAAAAGAGGGGATTGAGCAGATCCCTGTGGGCTGGGGCCAATAGTGCGGCAGCCATTTGGAATATTCTTAAAAGCCAGGAACATGATAAGAAATTGGGCCAACTAGAAAAGGCCACTAGCCTTATTTTTGAAGCTCAGCTATCTTAAGTACAGGCTGGAGTTGGTGAGTTACATGTTATTTCCACCCTTAAGTTCTATGACCCAGAAGTTACTGACAGAGATGGTATTGAATATCACTGAGGCTGGGAAGGCATTGCAGTGGGATCTAGTATGTTTAGAAACTCAGGATTTCCTGAATGACCAGATGATGGCCATTCCGAGGGATCTTGAGCACCAGACTTGGCCCACTGCCCTTACAGACACATCAGGAATACCATCTGATCTGTGGTCATGAAGACATACTTGGACACTTTCTGGATGGAAGTGTGGACATTTACAGTGCTCCTTCCACGCATATGGACCGGTTGGGGGGGGGTGTGGACTCCCACATACCGAATCCTGCCGGGTCCATGGGGAGGATGCATGTGGGACTGAATTATTTACCGAGACATCTGGGAAATTAGACCACCTGGTATACCTAACTGATTTATAGACAGTACCCCTAGCATAACACCTGACATTTTGGATAAGGATAGAGAGTCAATGGACATTTTAGCCGTTAGAACCACCACAGCTCAGTGTATCTATAAACTGAAGCCAGGGGAAGTTGTCACTGTTTATGACAATATTTGCTGAGAGGGTGGAGGTCAAGGAACTACCCTGACGGGACACCCATTTTTTCAAGCTAATGATAGCTGTGTGTACGTTAAAGCCACCACATTGCAAGATATACATATTAATTTTACCACTGCTGCAGGCAATCATATTATTTACTGGCCTGCAGATAGAATGTTGCAAGTAGCTCTTAGATTTCAGGTATATTTTAATTGGACTAGAGTAGTGCCTGATCGGTTTTAAAATTTGCTTTAATTGTTACCAGAGGTTTAAAGAATCTCTGAATTGCAAGGGCAAATTCACATGCTTCAAAATATATATCATGCTGAAAAGAATGCCTTTCATACAGTTTATAGAGTGTCTACTTTATGTACTAAGTATGATGTCTTGTGCTTTGTAACCAAAATTGTACAACAGCCCCATTATATTATTCCTATGGGAATGTTATTGTTTGTAGTGTTGTTAGTTAGTTTAGGATTATGTTATTGTTGTTGTTGTTGTTGTAAAAAAACGTAATAATAGCAATAACTTTCATGTTCATGCTAATCATGCTTTGTCATTACATCCAATCAAAACCCCTAAGGTTGAAACATCTGATGTAGAATCTGAAATCCACGAATTAATGCAAATAGAGATTTGAAAATATTTGTTGTACTAGAAGTACAAAAGGGGGGAGTGTGGAAGCAGGGAAAGAATTAATAAGGATTTGAAGGGGATCTTAATACATGTCAGTCAGTTAGCAAGAGTTAGCCCAGCTGTAACCCTAATGACATGAGACTTCTAGAAGCAAGGATAGTGTGAGACATAGGGAAAGAACTGTGTACAAAGTTATTACGACCTTGTAACTGATAACCAAATATGCAGGCTTGCTTTTCTTAGGAGTGAGACAAACAAGATAGCAGAATGGCTTATGTATAAACAAAATGTAGTTGTTGCTCTCTATTGTCTCTATTATTGCTAGTTATTGTCTGTAACAAAAGTATAAAGGCTTGCTGTAATTGTTTACCAGTTGAGAGACCTGTCTGGGACTGGGGCAACCCTGTGTCCTATGGCACTCTCTCCCTCCATTGTAATTACTGGAGAAATAATAAAGTATTTGATTTTGCTGCACCCAAACGAAAAAGCGAGAACTGAGTTTTTCTCCGACACCTGTACAAGTAGAAAGTAGCTTATTCTCATGACTAAAATGCAGTAACAATCCCTGACATCTCTGATGACACCAGCTATAACAGGGGTGGGAAAACTACGGCCCATGTCCACCCATCAGATGTTTTAATCCAGCCCTTGAGATCCCACCAGGGAGCAGGGTCTGGGGCTTACCCCGCTCCGGCGCTCCAGTGGGGACGATGACTTGCCCCACTCCGCGTGTGCAATGGCTCCAGGAAGCAGCATGTCCCCCCTCTGGCTCCTAAGCATAGAGGCAGCCAGGGGGTTCCACATGCTGCTCCTGCCCCAGGCAGCTTCCATTGGCTGGAAACTGCGGCCAATGGGAGCTGCAGGGGCAGCACCTGCAGAAGGGGCAGCACGCAGAGCCACCTGGCCACGGCTCCACGTAGGAGCCGAAGGGGGGACATGCCACTGCTTCTGGGAGCCGCTTGAGGTAAGCGTTGCTGGGAGCCTGCACCCATGACCTCCTCCCACGCCCCAACCCCCTGCCCTGATCCCCCTCCCACCCTCCAAACCCGTCGGTCCCAGCCCAGAGCACCCTCCTGCACTCCAAACCCGTCGGTCCCAGCCCAGAGCCCCATCCTGCACCCCAAACCCCTCCTCCCCAGCCCCACCCCAGAGCCCTCAGCCCTCCATACCCCAACCCCCTGTCCCAGCCCAGAGCCCCCTCCCGCACCATGAACTCATTTCTGGCCTCACCCCAGAGCCCACATCCCCAGCCACACCCCAACCCCCAATTTCATGAGCATTCCTGGCCCACCATACAATTTCCATACCCAGATGTGGGCCTCAGGCCAAAAAGTTTGCCCACCCCTGAGCTATAAGGATGCCACTTGTAGAGGTGGCTGTTTGAGAAGGACAGATCATCAACTTATTTGACAGAGGCCAAACAGCTGTTGTATGGTAACTTCCAAGTTTAATGTCATAGGATTACCTCCCCATGGACTCAGCCATATAACAACCCAAAACAGATTTCACCCACTTTTTCAAAAAAATCCAAGCTGAAAACTTTTCTACTGTAAACAGATCAAACTTTAATCTAATACGTGGCCTGCTGAAAGTCCATTCCTTGTGAGTGCTTGCAAGAAGAAACTGAGCTTTTAATGCAATATTTTCCCCCTGCATGAGGATCGATCAAGGAATAATCCTGATTCAGATTGCATTTCTGTTATTTAAATTCTAATGGATGTTTATTTTGAGATGAGATGGGAAGAGGCAAGATAGATAAAAGCAAAGAGGAGAACATTCTAATCTATCTGCCCTCTCCCTATATTAAAAGAGCAGACAGGAGGAAGGGAAAGCAAATATTAAGGCAGTCTCACCCCAGCTATTGCCTGTGCTAGTAATGTCTTTCCACACCCTGGTGGTCCATGTAAAAGAAATCCTCGAGGTGGGACCACGCCTAAGTGACTGTAAACTTCAGGGTGACGCACATGTATCAGCATCTTGCATACCTCCTGTTAGAAAGAAGATAAAGATAGAGTAGATAGAGGAAAATAACGTAAACACTAAAATGCACAGAAGATAACTTGTGTCTCACTTATTTCAGTGACTGATATTAGGAGGTCAGTTCAGGTTAAGATCTATAGCTAGTCTTGCTGCCCTCATCAAGCAGCGAGACAGCTCTTTCTGTTGCCAATGATTTGCTGAGTTGCTATGCAAATCAGTCCTGCTTGGGCTCCAGCTGCCTCATTTTGTATATATGTAGTTTTATTCACTGTGTTCTCTATCCCATAAGTAACACAGCAAGGGTTTAATTAAAACTAACCTTCAGAGTTTCATCACTGCCTCCCACATCGTCAAATTTCACTAAAGGGAACTGCAGCTCTGGTCCTTTAGTTTTAACTGCAAGAAGAAAAAGGAAGGGAATAAATGAAGTCATTAGAATCTGGACACAGCAGAAGCCAGTGGCTGCAAACCCCAACAAGACAGACACTGATCTGAACACTTGGGTAAAAGATTATACAGAACAAATTATTTCTTATGCAACAGTCACAGGACTGGACTATTTTCTAGCACCACATGAAGGATGAATGTCTTCCTGAAAGGCCCCAACCGAAAAGTCAACATTTCAGAAGCGCAGAATATCTCTGATCCCAACTGCTACAGCTACCAACCACCCACATACTCAGTAAGCCATTTCAGAAATAGTAGCTCTCACCTTTCTGCTTACGCAAAACAGATTCTATTTCTTCATCTACATCTTGAGAGTCCTCTTTCCTTCTTTTTCGTCTCTTACTCTTTGTCTTCTTTCCTTCGCTCTCCAAAAAAGAAAGGTCTTTTGATTTCTAGAGCATAAAACACACAATGATATGACTGAGTCTTCAAATATTTAGTACATAAATGATTTGAGCTCTTCTACAGACACTTGAAAGAGCAGAATAAACAAAATCTGAAGACATATATGGTGCTTCATGCATAAATATTATGAGAATGGTAAGAGACAAGGTATGATCAATCCTTTCTGTGTCTAAATCATTGTATTACTTGGTTTTTACTAAGGATTGTTCACATTGATCTGTCTTTTTTTGGGGGGGGGGGAGAGGAGGGGGACTAAAGTTCCAGAAAAAAATTGTATACATAAGCTAGAAAAAGATCTAAGAATAAAAAGCTGATTTAAGTTAGTACTCATCTACACAGGAACGTTATTCCAGAATAAGGTAGGCCGCAAATTTAAAGCACAATAGTGATTCCAATATAACTCTCTGTATGGACACCTTTATTCTTGAATAAGAGCATCCATGTGGGTTGCTATTCTGGAATAGATATTCCCGTATATTCTTCAGTAACTATTCTGGACAGTTTTCCCATGCAGACAAGCCCTGAATTGCAAAGCAACAAACATTGTGTCTTTATACAGCTCTGTGTGTGTGTATATATATATAAAAATAAAAACACCTCCATTAGAACCATTAATTACCAGTAACACACTATGTTTGTACAGCACTTAGCACAGTGGGATCCTGGTTCATAAGTAGGGCTTCTAGGTGCTACGGTGATACAATTACTAATCACCACCAATATTGTAGTGAATATTGTGCAAATAACTCAGGTCATCGCTGTATATGCAAGAAATACACAAATGAGAGAATAGACAGATGAGATTGTGCATCTTATTAACTATGTTTTGTTTTCAACACAATTTGGTGGACATTTTATTCCACAATGATCCCCCTGCTACGCCATCTCCCCTTGTAGGGGCAAACACTGTCATTTTAGTCCTAGTAGCAATTTTCCACATCCACCATCAACTTTATGTTAATCAGTCAGCACGGTATAATAGTGAATAGGATGATATGCCTTGTCCACTAGAGAAGAAAAACATCAACTCTACAATATGCCCTTTAGCCACTGAACAAGGACAAAGAGGTCCTGGGGTGTCTCTTAATCCCCAAACTCTTGTATGTTCCCAACTGAAAATCCTCTGGTTGTTTTTGAACACTTTCCATCCTTAAAAACTGGCTCTGGGGTCGCAATGTCACCATAAGGATATTTTTAGATACACTGAGAATACATTGCCTTAAAGGGTCAATGTAAGCACATTTCTGTCTGAAGGCATTTTACTGACTTTTGTTAAAGAACAAAATTCCTATAACTGAAAGAAAGTCCCCGGGCGATGCTCTGGAACTGCTCCCTACAAAGCCAGTCAGGACTCTGGTGAAGTCTCCTCTCTCTGAGCAGACTGTCTTCAGGGCAAGAAGCTCACACAGCTTCACCTCCTTGGGTCTGACCTTGGAGCATTCAGCATCCTCTGCCCTTCCATGCGCTTCCCAGAGCAAGTCCGCCCAGGCAGGGTCCTGGGGAAGCCAGAGGGCCCTGCACCCCAACTTCGCAGTCAGACATGACTCTTGGCCAGCCAGTAAAACAAAGGTCTATTAGATGACAGGAACACAGTTTAAAACAGAGCTTGTAGGTACAGAGAACAGGACCCCTCCGCTGGGTCCATTTTGGGAGGCAGTGAGCCAGACAACCAAGTCTGCACCTCACGCCACGTCCCCAGCCAGCCCTCAACTGACTCACTCTCCAGCCCCTCCTCCTCTGGGCTTTGTCCCTTTCCTGGGCCAGGAGATCACCTGATTCCTTTGTTCTCCAACACCTTTAGCTATCACCTTGCAGGGAGGAAGGGCCCAGGCCATCCGTTGCCAGGAGACAGAGTGTCGGACATTTATGTACACTGGCCCTTTGCTCTGCAACAATTACACCCCCTTATCCCACCACCTAGAGACTTAAGAAATGCATAAGGGAAACTGAGGCATCACTACAGTATTCAGAGGAAACATTAAAAACATCCCACTTCATCACAACATCAAAGAAATATATTTCTCTTTTCAACTTGTTTACTTCGTACACTGTGGCCCAAAGGGCCTCTTTATGTCAACTGACAAAGGGCCTACTCAACACGTGTCATAATATTTAGCCAAACAGTATCTTGTCAGGTATTATATAATATCTAGTAACATGCTGTCACGAATATCGAGCGATGTATTTACAGGTTGTGTATAAACAGTTATGCATGTGCGCTAGAAATATGCTCTTCAAATAAGTTTTGGAGGCATGTGGATTTCCACAAAGGAACGTAAATTTCCCTATCTGCATGGTTCAAGCTAACAGGCTGACTGAAAAACAGTATAGAGCTTGATTATAAACAAAGGACAATTGAAGTACATTTATACCTGAGTTGAACAAAGTGATGAAGCCAACTGAGAAAACAAATTGATCAGAGGATGAAGGGACTGAGTGTCTGCACCTAAAGAACCAGCAGTAGTGGAGAGATCTGTCTGAGTTTACTTTTCAAGGGGTTCATTTAAAAAGTATTCTGCACTATAAAAGGGAAGAATAGGGAAAAAGGATCAGCATCCTCTGATTCTGTGAATAGTGGATCCACCTGCTTGAGGAGCTGGAGACACTGATAGCTTGATGTAAGTCAGAAAGCTGTTTAGGCAATGATTGCAGTTTGTTAAAGTTAAGTTTGGTCACTAGAAAGCAGGTTGGTTTTTTTCTGTTTGTTTGTTTGTAACCAGACCTGTCTCTTTCTCTGGCTTAGTATCACTTAAATCTATGTTCCTTATCAATAAACTTATGCTTAGTGTTACTACAACCCATATGCTATGCTGTGTATTAAAGACAGCTAGACCACGGGTTCTCAAATTGGTGGTTGGGACCCCTCAGAGGGTCACAAGGTTATTACATGGGGGGTTAATGGTGTTAAATATGTAAAAAAAGTGTTTTTAAATTTAAAAGGAGGATCGCACTCAGAGGCTTGCTATGTCAAAGGGGTAACCAGTACAGAAGTTTGAGAACTACTGAGCTAGACTAACAGGCTAGCATGTACCCTGTCTGTTTGGAGGCAGTGAACTTGGTAATTTCTGTGACTGTTCAATGAGAGGGGTTGGATACTACAAAGAGATATCTCTGGGAAACTCAGGAACTGGGGTTCACTGAATGTTACCTACCTGGCAGAGCCTCAAGGAGTTTGCTGGTGAGGTGGACAGAGGGGTGTGGCAAGGAGCTTTACACAGGTTAAGATCCAGCAAAACTTATCTCTCTGTCTCAGCAAGAGAAACACCCAGTGGCTTATGGTTCTGGACAGTACTTTGCACTGTTTCCCCTGTCTGTCAGTCTCCCCTGTTCGCATGGGACTTGCACACAGCAACAGGAGAAGTCATTTAAAAAAAAAAATTAAGAAAATGTGATTGTAAAACCACAAAAATGGGCAGAGTAATTTGGTCAGGTGTGGTTCCTGAAACTATTTGACTGATTTTTTTTAAATTAACTAGATTTCCAGTCTTTTAATCTTGAGCATCTCAAACATACAGAAGGCGTTTTTTAAAAAAAGACTTTGATACAGTACAAATTTGTCTTGCGTAAGAACATATAATCTAGTGTTGTTTGCACCAGAACATTTTTGGCAGCTACAATACTTATTGAAAAAAGATGGCACCAAGCAACTAAGCCAGTCTTTCATCATAACATCTTACATTTACAGAGCGCTTCACAAAAATTAAAATCCACACACTGCTTCTTCCACCAATGCAGCAACCTCTAGGTTGAAACATTGTAGGTGTATTAAAAAAAAACAAAACAAAAAAAAAAAACAGGTTTGCATTGCCCACTAAAGGCTCAAACTTGTTTTTATATACAGTGTGCATCTTGGGGGGCATGAGAAGAACAAGTCTGTTTTTCATACTGTACTTCTAAGTATTGTCACATAAGGTAAGAAATGTACTAAGCCCCAATGTGTATGCCATGTTAAGTGGTATCAGATTTAAAAGAGAAGCTACCTCAGATATCTGTTTCCTTTCCTCTTCTTCCTCACACAGGTCAATTAAGAAGTTGTCTTCCTTTCTACCTGGGGTTTTATCAATAAACCATCCACCTTCAGAGATCCTAGTATCAAGTGGGGTGCCAGATGGAAGAGCACTAGTTCTGGGTGCTGTCACTTGTGCAGGGCTACTGGTTTCTGTTGGCTCATTCTTGGGAGTTGCTGGAAGAGAATCAGGATCTCCTTTCCGGTATAAGGTCAGCAGAGAGCTGTTCAGGTGATTTGTGGACTGCAAAGTTTATGTATTTGAAAGAAAATTAAAAACCAACAAAAAAACCAATTGCTTGCAGATATCTCCCTTAGCAAGCAAACAGCCTTAGTGCGATAGTAGAGTCTTTACTCTGCCTTCTCCTCCCACCTTGGCAATGTTCCCCTTCCTCAGAAACAGCCCCCAGCCACAGTCCTGCCTCATTCTTCCCCAGGAAATAATTTCCTTTCAACTCTACAAGGTCTCCAGCTGGGGACTCCTGGTTGATGTGCTCATTCTGATGAGCCACCTGAGGTTTGTCAGAATGAGGGTATCAGCCAAGCCATTAGCAGTTTGGCAACCAAAGAGCACCATGGGCAGCCAGAATGGAGGGGGCATAGCTGGTCAGAAACACTGTGGCTGGTACAACTTCCAGGATGCTAACTTTTAAGAACACCACTAGCACTGGAACATATATTTAAAAAAAAACAAACAAGTCTCACCATAAAGAATTATATTAATTCTAAATCAAAGTTTGGGCCTTTACCAGATGGCGTATACACAGTTCTGTTTTAAAATTCTTGTATATTTTCAGTAAAGAGCATCGATATATTTCATATGTGCACTGCTGTGTTCGTTTCAACTGCACTATACCATAGAGAGTGAAATATGGACTTACTAGAGGTTCTGAGTAATCATCATCTGAGTCGTCTGTGTAGCTTTCCACATCCCTTTAGCAGAAAAGTGAGGAGGCAGAAATTATGGGTACAACATACCATAACAGCACAATGAGACATCTGTACAACTAAGAGAACAAATATTCTCCCCTAGGAAGATGCTAGGCTCTCCGTGCTTGGACTACAATACTACTGCGTGTGAGACAGAGGGTAGAGATAGAACAACTCTTCTGATGGCCTTCTCCCCCTTCCCCACAACCTAAGTCTGGTTGTGGAAGGGGGAAAACCTTCTCTCCTCAGCGCTTCCACCACCAGCTGGGCTCTCTATAGTAGATGAAGCTATTCTGGTAGTCCTGAAATCAGACTTCAAAGCCTGCTGGAACAGCTCACTCAGTTTGTGTGGCTGGAGGCCTTTGAGGAACTAAAGCTGTATTTATTTTAAAGTTCTGGGGCTAGAATTCAAACCAAAAAGATAAAAAGGTTGGAATCATGAGCAGAATACCTCAAGGGGACAAGGAGGGAGGAGAGAGTGTTTTGTAATTTTAACAAATAAAAAGATATTCTCTATGATTAGCCTGCTTTTGACTAATAGGTAACAGATTAACTGCTGAATTTGTCTTCATTAAAAAAATACTTTAAAACCTCAGTAACACACCTCAATATGTATTTACAGCAACTGAGATAAACATGAATATTTCATGTCTTGTGTGGCAGTAATAAGGCTTAAGCAGGCTGTAGCCTCTAGAAGGTACATGATTACACTCAGAACAGCTAATGCCAGTGTTAATCCATTCATTCAAGAGCAGCAATACACATACACATTGTGAGAAGTCAGGCAGTTTAAGCAGTGCATTACGTATATATGGTTACTATAAAATTAAGAAGTTTCTCTGACTTCTTTAGCCATACTCAAACACTTGACTGAATTTGTCCAAAAGCTATACTCTACACTGCCTCCTCTTGATGAGTCCAGACCTAAATGAGCCCAGATTATCCCTATGCTGTTAATCATAGAAATTAGAATCGCAAGACAGCAGTCACTGTATCTCTCCCTGTCAATGCTTGTCCTCTGGACTGTCATTATAGATGTCTGTTTGCACAGGAAATTGTTAATATTTAGTAGGTTTAATAAAAAGCCAACAGACTGTTGTTTTTTAAAGTGGTTAGAGGTTTGATTACTGAAATTCAGAAGATTTGGGTATTTTGTACTGAATTCAACATACCCTGTCTTAAAAACACTTATACAAATGGCTATTACTGTCACTCTAACTGTAAGTGAGAAAATATGTTAGCACTAATAAAAAGGGAGGCATATTTTCAATATTTAATGCAGAGTAGTCTCTATCACATTTAAGGAGGCAGAATGCTCTAGACTGTGCACAGGGTTGGGAGTCAGGAAATCCAAATTCTAATTTCACTTCTAACACTAACTGGCTGTGCGCCCTTGGAAAATTCACTGAAACTCTCCATCTCAGTTTTCCCATGTCTAGGGTGACCAGACAGCAAATGTGAAAAATCGGGATGGGGGTAATAGAAGCCTATATAAGAAAAAGCCCCAAATATCACGATTGTCCCTATAAAATCAGGACATCTGGTCACTCTACCCATGTCTAAAATAGCGATAACACCTCTGTGACAAAGATGAGTTGTAAGGATTTAACAGACAGGCCTTAATTCCATAAGCTGCCTTACCCACAAGGAAGGTGAATCCTTCTACCCACAAGGATCCCTTCGATTTGGGGGTCTGTAGCCTGGTCTTCACCCGCAGTTCCCCACACATACACAAAGTGTTCTTAAATTAATTAACTTGAGTTTCTCCCAATGAAAAGGTAGTTGTAGTTTTTATACGAGTTAGCAGGTTGAGTTCAAGTCTATGGGCCTGGTTCACTAGAATGTACCTTGAGTTAAGAACTCCCCCCGGTCCTTTTTATTTTTTTCCCCAGCAAAGACCAGGCTTATGAGGGTACAAGGGCCCACCTGTGTGGAACAGCTTGCAGGATCAGGGCCTTCACAGTAATAGAGTTTTTTAAAGATACAAAGCACTATGGAAATGTTAAGTACTGACACTGTTAAAGTAGTCTTAAGGCAATAAGTGTTTCCACTTACTCATTCTCTTCTCGTCTGTGTCTTGCTCTTTTTGCCACATGTTCATTCTCTAAGGTTGTTAAATCTTCAAATTCTCTCTCATTACTGATTATACCAAACACTGAAAAAAACCCAGAAGAACATGGATGGCCACAAGTGCTCAACAACAGTGTAGTCAGTAATTCAGAGAGCTTCTTACAGCTTCTTGGTATTTCAGTCCTGATATTAACAGACTTACCTTTCTCAACCTGAATTCTAAAGGCATTTCTTTTTCTTCGTCCATATTCTGCACTGAAAAACAATTGTACAGTGTTAGGATCTCACTGAGGCCTTCTTTCGTGTATTGTCATTCTCAGTGTAGATACAAGTTTCTAAAGTGACACAATCCACAATCTTTTACACAAGTACATTCTGGAACCAGTTATGTGGAAGAGTGACTTTGGTTCGAGCTATTCCAGGCTTTTAAAAAAAGATTAGGTGTAACTCAAATGGCATCATATTAAACTCAGTTTCTGGGATAAAAGGTGCAAAGTGAATCACAGGTCTCTAGCTAGTGGTCTTCCCAGAAGGACATTTAGTAGAGATTATGACCAGCATCATTGGCTGGATATGTAGAGCAGTGAGTGGCAATATAAAAGAAGAGTCAGCCAAGTGGATTTTCATTCATAATAGGCTTGTTTGCTTTAAACCACACAAATAGAACTAGGGACTCGACCAGGATAGGTCCTTCAGCCATAGGATTATTTTTCCTTTTAGGCATGATAATGAAAAATTCAGCCCCTTTCATCATTAGCAATGAATGTGCTCTCCCAACTTCATGATCAAATGGTTGACTTCCCTTCTACTAACAGACCACAAATTAAACATCCTCCCAAAAAACAGAGGTTACAAACACGGACAAAGCAACCTCCTTGCCCTCCTTCAAATTCTGCCTTAAAATTCTCTTTGCTGTGATGCATTAAAAAAACCTAGAAAAGTTAGGCAACTGATAGATTAACATCAGCATCTAATTGTTTCCTTGTGCTCCCTGTTGTCTCTTGTCAATCTTCAATGGTCAGATTTTCAGTACAAGACCTATCTTTCTGTTAGGTGTTCGTACAGCACCTGGCACAATAGCTCGTAGTCAGTGGCTCATACGTGCCAACAATATGATGCAATTGCAAAAAAGGCAAATATCCTTTTGGGGTGTATTAACAGGAGTGTTGTATGCAGGTACAACATAGCAAGATAGCAAGTGTGAATAATCGGGACAGAGAGGTGGGGGGATAATAGGGTCCTACATAAGACAAAGCCCCTAATATCAGGATTGTCCCGATAATATTGGGACGTCTGGTCACCCTAGCTGTACATAAGCCACGGGAAGTAATTGTTCTGCTCTACTAGGCACTGGTGAGGCCTCAGGTTGAATATTGTGTTCAGTTATGGGCACCATACTTTTGTAAAGATTGGAGAGAGTCCAGAGGAGAGCAATAAAAGGTCTAGAAAACATACCCTATGAGGAAAGGTTTAAAAAAAAAAAATGGGCATATATAGTTTCAAGAAAAGACAACTTATCAGATGCTCCCTCAGCATTCAAATCTATTAAGGGCTGTTTTAAAGAAGATGGTGATAAATTGTTCTCCCTGCCCACTGAAGGTATCAGGACAAGCCAATCTGTTTAATCTGTAGCAAGGGAGATTTAGATTAGATATAAGGAAGATCTTTCTAACTATAAGGATAGTTAAGTACTGGAATAGGTTACCATGGGATGTTGTGGAATCCTGTCAATGGAGGTTTTTAAGAACAAGTTAGACAAACAACTGTCAGGGATGATCTAGGTATACTTGGTCCTGCCTCAGTAAGATGGACTAGATGACCATTTGAGGTCTCTTGTGCCCTACATTTCTATAATTCTCTGTGCCACTGCAATATGAGTAAGTTACTAGATACTATATATCAGCCAAAGAGAATCTTGCAGTGAAAACAATTTATTTTGATTGTACTTCTTCCTTGATCAATGATGTACTAAGCAACTTTCAATCCTAGTTTATAATAAGGTATAATTCAGAACTGTCATGAGAAATACATTTAAATTTTACAAACAGATATGCAAATACATATTACCATTTCTATTATTTAAAAAAAAAAAACAGAATGCAAGGACTAAGCTTTTTGCTCACCTGTAAGTTTTCTGTAAATCAGCTGCTAAAATTCCAATGTCCACATATCGGCCACATTTATTACTGCTTAGGTACTGAAATGCAGAGTTTATAGAAATGAACAAAATCTTAGACTTTTGCTGAAATTATTGACCTTCACAAATTATCATCATAAAAGAGAAAATTTAAATTGAAAAATCTAAACAGCTTGAATTTGTTTTGCACAAAGTTATCAGATTGATAAATTATTTGACAGGAAACTATTAACTATTTACACAGCCAACTGGCCACGTTTACTGGGAAAAGTAGTATACTATATTTGGAGGCCAAACTAACTATTGTCATTAATTGAGGCAACTCCATAGACTTCAATCAACAGAACAGTGATACTCAGATTGGTTAATAATTAAATCACGTGTGTGTGTGTGCTGAAAAGAGATGCAGGAGACATATTAGGAAACACAGTTTAAGTCATTAAGCAATCAGGATGCTTTTACTATCTTATAAACCAATTCAGTTATCAATTTGCACTAAGTTGTTAACTTATTTGCTGTGAAACTAAAAACTAAATATATGATTAGTATTATTGAAACAATGAATTCACACTACTGTGGCTCTTTTGGGTAATGTTAAAGCTAGGAGGTCTGAGTATCACTGCAACTGCAACTGAGGAAGATGGTCCTGCAGCCAAGGCATTGAACTTGGAAATGGAAATCATGGGTTCTATTTCTGCCACTACTAAACTTTCTGTGCAACCTCATTTCTGTGTGTCTCAGTTCCCTGTCTGTAAGAGGCAGATCATAATTTAATATCTAATAGGGGTGTTGTGAAGATAAATGTAACTTTGCAAGGTGCTTAGGGGAGTGCCACTTAAAGTATGTCAATCAAATGCTATAGCATTACACCAGTTTTTATACCTGGCTTTTAGTCTGGCCTATTTTCACAATAATCACACCCTCACATGGACCACCAACTCAAGGGCTTGAGTAAAATCACTGCTCCCCCTCACCCCCAAATCAATAGCTCCCTAACTGTCTCGGGTTTTCTAAAGGCATCCATTACTGTGGGATCGCAGCTCCCTCCGACAGGGGGGTGCCCAGGTGGTGTGACCCCAGGAACAAGATGACACCTTTCGGGGAGCCCAAGGACCGCGCCCAGCGCGTTTTAAAGACACACACACAGCGCGTGGTGCTGGCACTGGCCCTGACAAATAAACAGCCGCTCGCCTCCCCTAGACCTGAGAGCCGGGTGACGGCTCTGTAGCGCGGGGCGATGCAGGGCTGCGCTGCGGCCGCCCCTGGTTGCATGCAAGGCACCAACCCCGCGTTAGCCCTGGAGGAGCGCGCGAGGGAACCCGGGGGGGGGGGTGCGCGTGACTTGACTTCCCGGGGCTCGGGACGGGCCACAGCGAGGCAGGAGCAAGGGCGGGGGGGGGTCGGCACCTGCTTGATTCGCTGCTTCAGGCGAGGGTCCGCGCGGCCCCGCATGGCCCAGCGCCTCCGGCAGCTCTCGCCAAGCGACCCGAGGCCGCCAGAACGATGGCGATCAGCCCGCAAAGCCGCTCCGGAATTCTACGCAGGCACCCGTCTAGCCACCTAAACCTCCGCCCGTAGGACCCATTCAAACTATCCCAACTTTATTGGCAGTTCTGGTATTACGAACAAGCCCTGTTCTGGGCTAGGAACCGCCTACGATGCGTTTACTGGACAGCAGGCGCCCCCGTCCCAAAACCCTCAGCTGCCTAGGGCTTTCCCACCCTTTTCCCCTTGGGGCTGAAGATTCCTACCTGGGGCCTGAGCCCGGCCAAATTCCTTCAGCCATTTTGCATTGATAGCGTTTCTCTTGTGCGCAGGAAAGCCCTGTCCGGCCATTGGGCGCTCACTTCACCATTGCTGAAGCTGCAGACATAAAACTTGGCTTGTTTTGTAGATCTCATTCAGGCGTGGACATCAGTTATGTCTTTTTAAAATCCGGCACAAGTTGGTTGTATTGTGCTTACAGGGAGGACCCAGCAATGAACAGCATTTCAGTTAAAGCCATGCCAGTATCAGTCCATCAGTGGCATGCTATTTATTTATTATTGGTGTTATCACAGTGCCTAGGAGCCTTATGATTAAGCCAAAAAATTAAATGAAAGTTTAGGCATCAACACAGCACTAAGTTTTACAAGTCTGGCATGCACAAGTCAGACATTTCCAATCCCTCCCCCCTCTTCCTGGGACTTAGCCACAATGTTGTCTTCTCTGCCTTGCACATACTGCAGATAGTACTATACATTTCTGTTTCTCTTGTTAATTATATTATTGAAATAACGGGATGTGCACGCATAGCCCAATTAGTAATGCAATAAGAACCTTAACTTTAGGAATGTCCTCACTTTAATGGGTTTTGTTTTATTAATGTCACAAGCCATAACTTTTACATTTAATATTTTAAATCCTGTGCTAACCTCCCTCCACCCCATTTGCCCAGCTGTGGCCGCTATTAGGATTCTGTGCTTTCTCCTGGGGGAAGGAAGTGGGTGTGTTGCCAGCACAAAGGCCCGAGGCGACAGCAACAGTGGTTCGTTGCCCGGAGTGCCTCGCTCCAATAGACACACGAGGGTGGAGAAGCAAAAAAAAAGGTTTATTTGAGATCTCAAAGCAGGATGCTCGGAGACACACGTCTCAAATCAAGCACACTCCATACAAGCAGCTCTCTCTCTTTATACATGATTTTAGCTAAGCATCTCTATTACCCCCCACTACCTACCCCTCCCTCTACTCACCCCCCTCCTCCCGCTCGCGTTCCCATACAGCAAGCACATTATAAAGACTTGGCAGCAAACATATTATCTCGTTAGTGTCGGGGACTCGAACCCCAACAGCGAAGTTCGTTGTCTGACCGCAAAGAGACAGGCAACACCAGCAAGGTCCGATCAAAAGTTCTTTATTGACAAGTGCACGTGTCAGTAAAAGAACAGCTCGTATCCGAAGAGAACCAGCCACCTCTTTACAGCTTAGTATTAGCTTATATAGACAGTTTTATTACGTCATAGATCATTCACTAGAACAATCCACCCCCTTTGTCTAACAACTAGAAATTAGACACCTTTTAATATATACGCATGCCTAGTCTCTACAATATTGAATTGTTAATATCTCAACAAGCGCCAAAGGTTAGGAATGCGAGGGAGTTAAAACACACCGAACACTAAACCAAGAAGTTAGAGTCAGCACTGTGAGATGCTTGTATGTCTTATCAGTTCCTCAGACAGTTTGTTTCTCAATATAACACAGCTGGTCCCAGCCCCTTCACTGATCTCACTGTTTCCCAGGGCTTTGTGAGACAATGCTGCTTCTCAGTATTTTCCACTCTGAGATTACCCAGAAACCTCTAGATGCTTGACTCCAGTCAGGTTGGCACAACTGGTTTTGTGCTACATCTTTATTCAGGCCTAACATTAGTAACTTTTCTTGACCGGTCATTCTGTTTCACTCCCTTCAGCCAGGTGCAAGCAGGCTGTATAATTGCCTCCTGGTACTGATAACTAGTTGCCACACATTCCATTCTTTCCATCTGGCCTGTGGGGTTAATTAAAGTCTAAACATGGAAGCGGTTCGGGCAAGCAGAGGCCTGATACAGGGAGCCTTCATTGGCACTGTTGTTTTCCACCCCTCTGTCAACACTGGGCCATGCCTGGTGACACCAACAGGTGGGTTTGGACTGGGATCCAGGATTCCTGGGTGGGAGCCTGGGGGAGATGTGCTACTGGGATTCTACGCTGTGTAAGGTTCCTATCCCTCCTCATCAGCACAGTATCTCAGCCCCTACCGGCAATGACCTACAGAGTGTGACACTCTCACAGACCTTGGGAGACAGGCCAGCCCTCGCTTACAGAGAGCCCCCCAACCTGAAGCAAATACTCACCACACAACAGAAACACTAACCTAGGAACCAATCCCTGCAACAAACCACATTGCTAACTTTGTCCGCATATCCATTCCAGGGACACCATCATACCACCAGGGCTTGTTCATCTGCATATCTACCAATGTAATATATGCTATCGTGTGCCAGGAATGCCCCTCTGCCATGTACATTGGCCAGACTGGACAGTCTCTATGCAAAAGAATAAGTGGACACAAATCAGATCTCGAGATTTGTAACATTAAAAAACCAGTAGCAGAGCACTTCAATCTCCCTGGACACTCAATTACAGACTTAAAAATGGCCATTCTTAACAAAAAAAACCCTTCAAAAACAAATTTAAACGAGAAACTGCAGAACTGGAATTAATTTGCAAACTTGACACCATCAAATTAGGCCTGAATAAAGACTGGGAGTGGCTGGGTAATTACAAAAAGTAAGTATCAGAGGTGTAGCCGTGTTAGTCTGACTCTGTTGATTTTCCCTCTGTTGATATTCACCCCTTCTTGTCAACTGTTGGGAATGGGCCACATCCACCCTGACTGAATTTGCCTCATTAGCACTGACCCACCACTTGGTAAGGCAACTCCCATCTTTCCATGTGCTGTATGTTTATCCCTGCCTACTGTATTTTTCACTCCATGCATCTGATGAAGTGGGTTATAGCCCACGAAAGCTTATGCCCCAAATACATTTGTTAGTCTCTAAGGTGCCACAAGGATTCCTCATTGTTTTTAATATATGTAAAGTGAGGGATTTTTCCCAGCTTCATCCCAAAGGATGAGTCCAAGCCTCCCTTCCCAGCGGGGCACCACCTCACTGCCCTCAGCAGCCTTTGCAGACCTAAGGAGGGACGTGAAGACTACACTTCCCAGCATGCCGCGGGGTGAGATCCCGAGGGGGCGGGCACTATAGCTGGAGACGGTGGGCGGGGTAGGAGGAAGGGAGCCGGAAACGGCGGGGTACGGTGGCCCGGAGGCAGGGCGGCGCTGGAGGCATGGAGTCCGTCGTGTTCATCTTTTCGCTTATTGATTGCTGCGCTCTGATCTTCCTCTCCGTGTATTTCGTATCCTCTGGGCGAAGGGGCCGGGGCGTGTCGGGCGGCGTGTCGGGCAGAGCCGGGGGTGCTCGCGGGGTGGGGCGGTAACTCTAGAAGGGGGGGGGGCTTGGTGAGGGATAAGGGGTGTTACCCCCGGGGGGAGCCCGTACAGTGAGGCGGAGGAGTGGGCTGGGGTATCTCGGGGGAGAGGGGGAGGCTGAGGAAGGGGGGTTGGGACACTCCTAGGGGTGGCATGATACTCACCTCCTGCCAGTCACCGTCCCCTAGGTATCTCCTAATTCTGCTGGGACATGTTTAAGCCTAAAGGCCTGAGTTCATTGAAATGTTGCTTTAAAAGTCAGGAAAGCAACATCTGTGGATGTTGGGTTTTGTCAAATCCTGTTTTTGCAAAATCTCATTTGGGGCCTAAATTGTTTCTACAATATAGTTATTCTGTTAATTGAATGAATAATATGATGGAAAGTCACACTTGTGAATTTCTCTGTATTTTTGGGAATGTTTTGCTAGTAATTTACACAGGATCTCTTAAAACTCACATTTGTGTCTCACTGATGGTCCTCTATTTTAACTGGAGGATGAAGAAAAATTAGTTAAGGCTTTAAAAACAAAATCTGTACAATAAACATGGATGTTCCTTTGTTATAACCAGCTTTGGATTCTGTTCCAATTTCATCATGATACAGCACATCTGACATAACTGTCTAATGATAATCCATTAAGGTGCATAAGATTCTGAGTGTTACTATGACTAAATGTACAAATCACCTACCTGGCTGTTGAACTGAATGCTGCTCTTCACAGAATTATCTCCCCAGACACACGAGCATTTAAAATGCTTGTGAATTTTTGTCAGCCATTAGTTTCTTCCGAAACTGCTTTGGTAAAAAGGAAGTTAGAGAATATTGCTAGGACTCAAAAAGGCAGGAGAGGAATAGGCTGTTATGTGAAAACATTTCTATAACACAGAAGAATGTGCAAAAACATGGTTCAGTAATGAAAGCTTGCAGTGTCCAATCCTCTAAATACAGAATTTCAATATGCTGCTTACACTCATAGTCCACATAAGTAAAAACACATTGTGCTGCTTCCATATAGTTCATGTTATACTGATCTGTTTGGTCTTGATATGGGATTTTGGGGAGGGGGGAAGGAGAGGTGCGCTAAATTTAAATCTCAAAAACTTCGAGAGACCTTTGTAATCCAGTGTTCTCTGGATTCTATGGATGTCTTATTCTGTTGGAAATGTATTCTTGGTGTTAGTATGCCACTAGTTCCTGGTTGAACTACCTTTGTAATTCTCCTTACCCAAGGTTTCTCTAATCGCTCATGTTTATTGTTTTATGGCATTATTAGGATGCAAAGGGCACTGGGTGTTTATCAAAATCTCTTTTCTTGTTTCATCATGACACAAAAAAGATGGCCTAAAGAGTTTTGTTTCTAAAGTAAATCAAAACCAGAAACGCTTTAAAAACATCAGGAATATCAAGTGTATTGTTTTTGCTGGAGTGTGAACTTTCATACCTCATTTGGGGAAGAGTGAGGGTAAATCTTTTTTCAAAGAGAATTTTTCTGACTAAAAATCCCTTCTCTTATCTGGAATCAGTTTCTTGTGATAGCAGCCCACTTGTTCTCCAGCCGAACATAGAGAAACCCGATATTGCTAATAATATGTTTTTTAAAAAAGCAGAACTAATGTTTTTAAACCTTTCACATGACTTTGTATGTAATAAAGAACAAAAAAGTGCACATTTTTCTTCCTTCACAGATTACCTTTAAATAATAGTTCTGATATTAAAAGCACCTCTTATTTTTCTTGTGGAGTAATGTCATGATTATACACTTTTGAAGTGTCCATCACCAGAGTATCTGGGCACTAGTTATAAAATAAACATTAGTTTGCATTTCTCTAGCACTTTTCATTGGGGATCTCAAAGCACTCACAAAAGTCAACAAATTATAACTCACAATACCCCTGTCTGATGGTTGTATTCTCAGTGAGTTAAGAAAAACTGTATTTATGTTTTCAGTTATAAGCGTCTAAATCTAGTAAGGGGCTAATTCTATTGAGGTCAGAGGGATTATTTGTATAAATAAGGATTGTAGGACAAGGCCCAGGAACAGAAACTGCATTGAGAAATAAGCAAGCTCTAGAGTTCCCTAATCTGTGTTCAGTGTGTTGAAGCACTTGGGCAACAATCATTGGTAAAAAGCATTGTGAGATTACTTGTGTGCTGATCCCACTGTGTTCCACATCTTTTCCTCACACACATGATGTAGTAAAGAGAATAAAATAGGACAATAAATGTAATTTACCTCAAATGTAACTGACAGTTTTGCTCTAACAGAAAAGAGTGTCCCAATTAAAGCCTTAACTCCTCTGTCCTATAGTAAAGGTGTGCCTGATTCCTGTGAGAGTTAAAATATAGCTTTGAATTACTGTCTGACAAAAAATGTTCCTTATCTTGGACTTCAGATAATAACCCTATCAGATTTGGAATGCGACTATATTAATGCAAGATCTTGCTGTTCAAAACTAAATAAAGTAAGAAATCTTATGTTGCATTTAATTTGATAAAATTCAGTAGATCCCGTGTTCTAGCATTGGAAACAATAGGGAGTGCTGTGAATCTCAGAATGGTGGTGGGTGTTACTTTTTCTTTTCCCACAGCTTTCCTTCACCCCAACTCCTAGAATGAACCTTTCTCATATGTCCAACAGTCTGAACTGTGGGGCATTTCCCCTCTCCCTGGTGCTTTGAGGCAGACCAATAAATTGGCTGTATACCTGCAGCTTAGAATCTCTAGATTCTCTGCCTCTGTCCATGGGTATGAGGCAAACCAAGGAGTTGCTGGTTGTGACATGGTTTTGTGATCTTCCTAACACTTTTTAGTTACTTTATTAGAAATCTGGCTATAATTCCTGGCCTTTTTTGACCAGAGCAGTTATCAGGCCTTGTCTACATGAGAAATTGTACCATTTCAACTAATTCTGCTTAGAAACTGACATAGTTAAATTGGTATGTTCCTCTTGTGTGGACACACTTATTTTGGTTTGAGTGGCATAAGATTAGGCTTGGCAGAATTCAGGGATTTTTGAAATTCAACAGATAATATTGATGTTTATTTTTAGCCTTTATCAGTTTTTATCACTTTAAAATTTTCAGTTTCACAGTGAAGCTCCAGCATACTTTCTACACGGCCATGGGGCTGATGACAGCAGGGGGCTCCCTGCACAGATGTGTGGCCCAGAAAGCCAGATCCCTGTGGATGCTAGGGCAGGGGAAGCTGCATTTGCTGTGCGGAGCAGAGACCCCTGGGAGGGACCAAAATGAGGTGGATGAGTACTTGACTGTAGGGGGGGTGCACACTGCTGCTGAATGGCTCCTGCCTAGGGATGGCCCCACTCTCTCCTGGTTGGTGACAGCAGGACTGCAGGGGGCCTCTGCCTGGTTAAGAGCCCAGGATACAAAATCCCTGTGGTTGCTAGGTGTGGTAAAGGCTGCATGTACTGATCGCTATTGATGGATCCCCTTTCGGTTTGTTAGGTGAAATCAATATTTACAGATCACAAAAGATTTAAATTGAATCTTCCTGATGAAGATTCCCAACTTGAGATAAATCAGTATAAGGCACTCTTACACACAAAGTGTGTCCACTGAAGAGGGTTGCTTCAACTTAACTAAATCAAGTTCTAAGCCATTGGTACCATTTTTCCATGTAGCCCAGGCCTGAAACAGCTCTTGCAGCACTCTGATCTACACTTGCTGGGGTGGGTCACTTTTCTGGCTTTGGTTGGTTTTACGTTGTTGATAGATTTGCTGCCTATTTTCTGAGCCCTTTGTATTGTCGTTCTGAAAAAATCTTGATTTGCGGAGAGACTGGATCAAATTGAATAAACACCAAGGAGTGGCTAATTGCACTGTAGCCAGGGAGGCATGAAGGGGGAAGGGAAAAAAAAGGATTGATTTGTCAGTTTTCTGTGTTTTGAGATGGCTCCCATCTCTGGAGACACACTACATTTTGTTCATGTTGTGTACATTTTACTTGTTCAGATGTCCATTTTCCAAAGTGATAACTAGTGATTGATATTTAATGTGTCGCTGATTTGTGCATGCGTGTGGGTTTGTTTGTTTGTTTGTTTATTTTTACTGGACTCTGAGTAGAGAATCTGGGATAACTTTTTAAAGTTATTTCATAGTAAACATTTTAAAATATCAAATGATGGGGGAATAAAATCAAACAAAGTTACTGATTTAGATAAACCTATTTCAGATCAGTTGAATGTCTCTTCCTCTTTTTTTTTTTGTATAATTGAAGTACAGTCAAACCTCGCAATAACGCGCGCCGCCATAACGCGAAATCGCATATAACGCAATCATAAGTTGGCTCCCCTTTAAGGCCTAATACCAGTAGTCCCCAATGCCATGGACCCGCCGGGACATTGATGTGCCCCCGCCTAGTGCTCAGCAGGGGAGAGAAGCTGCGGCCCCGCACCTGCCGGGGACAGAGAACTCCAGGGCTGCGGGCGCCGGTGCTCTCTGTCCCTGGCAGACGCGGGGCACAGCTTCTCTCCGGCCTTCCGGGGACAGAGAGCACCGATGCCCGCAGCCCTGGAGTTCTCTGTCCCCGGCAGGCGCAGGGCCGCGGCTTCTCTTCCCTGCTGGGCACTAGGCTGTAGGCGGCGCACATCAATGCACCGCGTTGGGACCCACTGACTTAAACTGACCAGTTTGAAACCCCGCTATACCGTGACCCCGCATTTATCGCGAAGGAATTTTTTGGACCCCAAACATTGCGTTATAACGGGGTTTCACTGTACTTGATCGATCTTTGTTTCAAATGGGTGAAGGTTTCACTTTTGGTGAATTGACTTGTATGGATAAATAAGCAAATCCACAAATGTAGGGATCATTTTTCTGAGTAAATAATTCTAATGAAACTGGTAAAATGAAAAACCTGACTATTAAACTTTCTGTGGCACTTTTCCTTTGTGATTCATGTCCTGTCCAGATTTAATTACATTCTACCTGCCTAAATCCCACACTCCCTGCAGTTGATCTAGAATTTAATATTCTTCATTTTCTGCCTTAAATTGTTGTGTAGTGTAGCTGTGTGCAAACAGCTATTGTTTCACCACAGAATTTGATGCATTTCAGTGGAGCTGAAGCGATTCATATAGTTGAGTGCTATATAGGTTCTTTCTCTCTGGCTTATCACCATGGTATCTGGATAAAAGGCAGTATATACATAGATCTCTAATACAGTGGGGAAATGTTTCCAGAACTCTTTCTTTAGACAAACATGGTAGATTTTGATTTAAATAATATTTTAATCATGATTTAAATCTGCCTGCAGGAAATCTTGATTTTTAAATAATTGATTTTAATTATGTTTTGCATTTGTAAGTTTTAGTTCCTTCCCTAAAGACAGGTTTATTTTCATTGATTACTAACCATTCAGACATGTTGATTTCCAACTAAATATAGCCTTTACCCTAAATTGGAACTTTTTTGCTAACCAGGAGGCCACACTATTTATTGTCTATATACAAATATTTAAACAATTATACACCTTAACATATGTATATTATCAGATTCTTAATTTTTACTGTTCATAATAGAAAATGGGGAATGATGCATTTGTTATTTACTAGATTTTTTTATTTGTGATTTATATCAAGTTCTACACAGATGGAAATTGGAATTAAAATAAAACTAATAGTTAACATTTTTTAGTTATCTTAAATGTGCTGGAAATGTAAGAAAAACATTTATCAGAACACGTTTTACATCTTAAACTAACTGATTTACTTTCCAAAGGAAATATCTGTAGTTTGTCATAATAAAAAAACCATTTAATTCTAAAAATTCAGATTTAAATAAAAATTTTAATCTGTTTTTATCCACTCTGTGTACACATGTAGGTTTTGACATAATTACACTAAGGGTTGGTTCCTTTAGGGGGTGCACGCTGTGTAAATATTTAAACTTCTATATTATTTCCTTTTTTGCAGTGGGTGGTCCCAGAATTGATTGGCCATACTATTGTCACAGTATTAATGCTTATTTCATTGCACTGGTTCATCTTCCTCCTTAATTTTCCGGTAGCAACCTGGAACATATATAGGTAAGTGCACAGGATTTTATTTTCTTGTTCTCTTGAAATTTCACTACTTTCAAAATTGAGTGTGAAGATAAACTGTATGTTATGCTGGTACATCGTGACTGGATATTTCATTTATATCTCTAAGTTATTAATTCACTGTAGGTGCTTTTGAAACTGTTAAAAAATCTGACCTTTTTTAAATTTCCCATGTAGCCTAAAAGGTTAGAAAATTGGCCTCTCTAGTGCTTTTAGCTGAAATTGCAACAGAGTTTGAGAACTTGAGATTCTTCAGTCTGCTTGTTGTGAAATTTATAATGACAAAGTACCTTGCTGTTGTGAGTCAGCATCAAGTTTTCAAGGATTTAATGGCTTGAGCCTTTGAAAATAGTAGCATGTTAATGGGGTGAAATACTGAAAGCTCTGGTGCCAAGATGTTTCCTCTCATTGCTCTGGTCATGTGTCCAATGCCCACATGCTTGTTAGATTCCCCTCTTTCAGGCTTCACTCCTCACTTTAAAATCTCACCAAGAGATGGTGTAAAGACAGTTCTTGTACTGCTGTAACTATGTGGGTATATTGTGGATGTTGTTGTACTGGTATAAAATTTACAGGAATAAGCAACACTGATATTGGCATCTTTTAGGGTATATCAGTGTCCATGCAAGGAGGTTGTATTTCTTTAACTATTCATTTCTAAACCAATATTGTTTGTTTATAACAATTCAAAGATTGTGTATTGATGAGGCCCTATATCAGGGATGGGCAAACTTTTTGACCCGAGGGCCACATCTGGGTGAGGAAATCACATGCAGAGCCATGAATGTAGGGCTGGGGCAGGGGATTGGGGTGTGGGGTGTAGGGGGGGTGCGGTGTGCAGGAAGGGCTCAAGGCAAGGGGTTGGGGCAGAGGAGGGGTGCAGCGGAGGCTCAGGGCAGGGGGTTGGGGGCCAGGAGGGGTTTGGAGTGCGGGCTCCGGCCTGGCGCTGCTTACCTGGAGCGGCTCCAGGGTGGCAGCAGTGCGCACTGGGGCCAGGGCAGGCTTCCTTGCCTGCCTAGCCCCGCGCCGCGGCCAGCACCACCTCCCTGTAACCCCTGGGGAAGGGGAGGACAGAGGGCTCCAAGTGCTGCCCTCATCTGTGGGTACTTCCCCGACGGTCCTGCGGTTCACCGTTCACAGCCAATGGGAGTTGCAGGCGGCAGTGCCTGCGGGAGAGGGCAGCACACAGAGCCTTCTGTGCCCCCTCCCCTAGGAGTTTCAGGGATGTGGTGCCGGCCACTTCTGGGAGCGGTGTGGGGCCCGCGACACCACAGGGGTGGCAATCCCGAGGGCCGGATCTGGCCTGCAAGCTGTACTTTGCCTGCCCCTGCCCTAGATGCTACCTTGACTTTGACTCTTCCCCCTTCTCTCTGCCTCTGTCCAAACTTCCTGTTCATTGCTTCCTTCACCTCCATTGTCCACTCTCGATTTTGTGCCATCTGTCCAGCCTGTTGTGCCTTGAACAGCCTGCTATCTTGTGTATCAAGCGCCATCTGTGTTTTTTTTTTTTAAATTTTAAATCACACCTATAGCATAAAGCCCTTTCTCCATTTTGTGTGGCCTGTGCTGGTATTGCTGCATTTTTGAACTGGGAATGCCTTAGGACTGGGACCTGTTTGTCTCACACTTGTTCTGTTGCTGTACAGAGAAAGTATATGCTAATGTCACCATATTAATGAAGTACATGAGCAAGATGTATAGCTTTCTTCCCTCTCTCATTTGTGGATGCAATGATTAGGTGATATGCAATATCTTGAAATTTATGAGAACAGCTGCTTTGTACTGAATTAGAAAATGACTCTTAAAATGGGGAGCAATGTCTTTGTTTTCCTTCTTTGGCTGTTTCAGTAAGATTTGCTTGAATACTGACTAAAATTATTTTTTTGTTTTTAAACCTTTCAGGTTCATTATGGTGCCAAGTGGGAACCTGGGGGTGTTTGATCCCACAGAGATCCATAATCGGGGGCAATTGAAATCACACATGAAGGAAGCCATGATTAAGCTAGGCTTTCACCTGCTATGCTTCTTCATGTACCTTTACAGGTTAGTCTTAAATCTTGTGCAGCATAGGAACAAAGGAACTGTCATACTAGCATTTCATATCCTCTTTATTCTGCCAGTGTAACTGCATATCTGTCATTCTTCTGCAGCCTATTTTAAGCGTATTGCTCAAGTAATACCTTGTGGCAGTCGGTTCCAGGTTAAACATGCACTCTCAAAATATTGCCTTTAATTTTTAATGTTTCCTTTAAATGTAACTGAATATTTCCATGTTCAGAAATTATGAGTGGGCCCGACTAACTTCTAAACTAGGATGATGGTTTAGTTTGGGGGAAATCAGCATTTCATGCACCAGCTAACTGTGATGTCACATTCTAGATTATACAGGGAAGAAGAGATTCAAGACTCCCTACTTCTAATGTAGGGGGTGGGAAAGCTGCACTCTTTTGAAAACAAATGCACACAAACTGTAGCTGACTTAATCCATCATAAGTGAGCAGCAAAGGGTACAAACAATTAATTTGATTTGTAGTTCAAATGTAAAGGAAAGTAAATAATGGCAGAATGAGGGCCAAGGGCATGGTGTTTCACTTAATTTTAGTCATACCCCGCCTGTCTACTCCGGGCCTATCACTTCAGCTTGGCTGCAACTGCACTGGGTAGTTTCATATCTGTCATTAATGTATATTTTGCCCAGATTTCCAAGATACTTAAGGGTTAAGTATCTTAGTGTAAAATCTATTGCAATCAGAGTGCTAAGTGGATTTAACAGACAGACTAAAAAGTGATGGTTAATACCTATCCAATAAGGGAGCTACTTGGGGACCAAATTTGTTTTAATAGACATCTCTCATGCAAACCTTCTCATAGGGTTGGCTAAGTACAACTCAGTGAGTTCTGTGATATGGCCACTTGCTCACTTCAAGATGGATCTTTGCATGCTAAAATTTACAATCTCTGCAAATCTTGCCTTCATAATAAAGGTGAAGGTGGTTGTGATCTCTGTTCTGCTTAAAACTGTAGGTGCTCTGAGATTTGCATATGCTTCAGTAATACATCAGGCTCCTCTTTTGTCTTGCCACAGTATGATCTTGGCTTTGATAAATGACTGAAGTTGAAAAGGAACTGGTTAGTTGCCAAATTTTGAACCATCCGAATCACTCCAGTGAACAGTCGTGGAGCCAGAGACACTTTCGAACATACCTGGACCGGTGTCGTCATGCAGTATATTTTTTCCTCTTTGAGATATTTTTGCTGTATTTTTAACATAAAATATTTTAAAAACCATGACATTGAGTTTTTGTAGCAATTGATTAAGTGTGGTATGAAAAAAACAAAAACCTTCTATTAGATCTTGTTAAATTTAATTTTTATATGGAACTGATCTTGTAGAAAAGATAACAGGAAAAGACAGCCTGGTTTAGCAGGTCTCTGCTCAGGTCTATACCAGTGGAAGGTCAAGATGCAAATTTTAAGTGCAGGTTTAATACATCTGCTCATTCATAAAGGCCTTTTGTAAGTGCCTCTGGCTGTCCGGTTGTTTGAAGATCTATTTTGGAGTCCTGTAGTGGAGTGCGCACTCAACAGGCTGGAGCGCCAGAGAAGCTTGTACCCACATGGATCTTTTATCTGCTCGGAGCTATTCCATGAAACAGCATTATGCTGAAAGTAGCCTAAAAAAAAAGCCACCTAACACTACTTCCATTATCTCATTTTCTTTATGGGGTAAGGCCCCAATAGCAGAAGTGATCCTGGTCTACGCTCTAGTGTAAACTTATCTGTATCAACATAAAAGAGAAACATGAGTTATGATTCTTTCCCCTTACGCTCTTGCTACACAATACATTGATCTACAGATGGACACTCACTCAGGAGTAAACACATTGCAAAGGATGGAGACTGGCAGAAGCTACAGTAAAGCTAAATGACCTCTCAATCTATTTATCCAAGACCTTGCTGTTCCCATTTCAAGACATGTGAATCAAAAATAAACACATCAAAGAATAGTGCTCTGTATCAACAACTTGTCAGTTACCCCTCTGATGCCCAGCTGTAACTTTCTCTTCGACTGCTCTCCCATGCCACATTCACATTAAATAGCTGAGCCTAAATTCATTTTTAGGGATTCTTATTTTCAGGTCAGTGTGTTACTCTTTTTGATACAGACCACTTTTCTAGATCAATCAGTCTGTGTTTTTAAAATACTAAGTCTTAGCAAGACTCAGACAGGAAGGGCTGAGAGATGCTATCCAAAAGAGCAATTGTATCCCTTTGATTTGATATGCAAAATTATAGTTGAAATTAAACAGATGCTAAAATAATTGCAGATTCTTATTCTTTGAGGCCAGCACTGAAGACCTTTAGATAATTGGAGAAATCAAGCTTCAGTATCTTGCCTTTAACTTTCTTGCTGGGATAGCCTTGGCCTTAGATTTGAGGACATTAAACTGGCCATGTTTGGACACCAGTTGTTCCAAAATCAAAACCAATTATGCTTAAACAAAATGGCTTGTATTGCTACCATGTTTACTTAAGTGCCAACAATATGCTCAGCTCTGCACAAGATCCAAAACAGAGATGCTACTGGCCTTAAAGACCTTAAACTGTGAATAGATCCTGCATGGAGGATGTGCTAGGAAGTCCAGAAAACAGGGGAGAGTAAGTTTTGTTTTAAATATGTGAGTCCTAGTGGTAATCCTGGAAGGAATGGGTAGTAGGGCACCAGTAACAACACTGTCTCTACTGCTGCCTAGCTTAGCACCTGTGCCTGCAGCATCATGTACTTTGTACATTCACTAGGAGATAACATTCAATTGTAGTAAGAATGCTGCCATGATCTACAGTAGCAGTGAAGAAGCTAAGCAGAAGGCCCAGTGTACTCTATGCATTGTCAGATCCAGTCTGCAATGCCATCTGCTGTCATGCAAATGTGCACCTAACTAAGGAAAGGGTGGGTTTTCAATGCCTATAGAAAAATAGAATGCAGAAAGCTTAACACTGCTACCAGCTCCTGAATTAGTACAAATAGTTCTAACCTCTCCCAGCACTTGTGCCTTGTGATTATCTGCCTGAAAAGCCATGGCTTCTAATTGGCAGACAAAAGGCCAGCTAACACCCTCCTCTGTAACTTTACACCTTCTTACCCACTGTTCATCAGTACAGTTATTGCTGCTCACTAACTTTAGAAGTCTCATACAGCAGCAGCACTGGTGACCTCTCCTGTTTCACATTAAAGATTCCAGCAGTAGTGTTGTTCATGGCAGAAAAACTAAAATAGTTGTTCAGTGGAATAGAGGTTGGGGGGGGAAAAAGCCATCTCTAAAATGGCATAGTAAAAGCAGCCTCCTGTCCAATGTAACTTTTTATTAAAGAGGCAGGGTCAGATTTTCTATTTGTTTTATTATAGTTGCAAAGGATTACACGCATAGCTGATACAGTGGGGTTCTGGGCTGGTGGAGTGTATTATGACATAGCCTTGCTCCTAGGAATGTGCTGGAGATAGAAGGCTCCCTCCAGGCCTAGACCAGTGAGTGTACATACTAACATTCATACTTCAGCAATCTAGGTAACTAAATCAGGCCCCGAACAGTAGTTTGGGAGCAGAAACAATGCAAAGGGCATCATTTAAGGTATGCTCTTCCCTACCCCCAAGAGCTAAGCTGAAAAGAACAAGTGTTTTGAAATTTAATCTGCAGGTCAACTGAAACCCTGCTTCAAAAGACTGGATAAGTAGAGGAAGATGAGAATACAAAGCAAAGTGAATATGTAGTGTTAATACCAGTATCATCTAATGCTTTTTGTGCACAGGTCTCAAAAGTGCTTTACTAAGCTGTACAAGTACCATCCCCACTTTACAGATGGGAAATGGGAGGTGCAGAGCATAAGTGACAGAGTTGATTACAACTCAGGTTTCTGACTCCATGCTCCCTCTGCCTCCTGGATACAGAGATTTTTGGGGGGAGGGGGGTTAAGTGCTCACTGTGGGTTGCATTCAAGACAGAAGTAACCATCATCTCTTCTCTATGAAGTCCTCTTGGTGCATTCCACTGGTTTCATGGAACCAAGTAGTATCCATTCACACAAGTTTGCATTGCAACTTTTGGTGTTTGAGATGTCATAAAATGATGCATGCTAAGATAACGTAAATACCCAGGCACGAACAAGTGTAACATTTGAAATTCATAGCCTATTGCTGTGCTAAATGGATGCTCCCTACTGTATTGTCCTACATTTACCATATTTCCCTGAAACAATGACATGTGGGAGACTTCAGAAGCTCACCTTCTAACCCTTTCCCTTTAACTACTATAATATCCAAGGTGTTTTCACCATATGAAGGTCAACAGTTCAAAGCCATTGTGTTGGAGCTCTTAAAATAACTGCAAGATGGTGGAGGGTCCAAGTGGTCATAGAAAATCTTGACTGCTAGTCTACAGCAGCATTCTGACCACTGCTCGTACTGACAGGAGATTTGCTTGAAATTGCTAGCAGACAAAGAGTTGTACTTGAGGGCTACAGGGGGAAAGTGTGGTGCTTACAAAGGAAAGCACTAGTTTAACTGTCAAATCTGAGGTGAAATGGACAGCCATGTAACTGAAGATTAGGAGGCTAAGAACTATTCAGTCTATTTATTCATTGCTGTAGCTGGACATGTGCCTCAATTTATAAACATCAGTTAAATGGCCCTTGTAAAGTCATGTAACATAATTCCAGACAGGAAGCAAGGCAAGGAACAGCCAAGGTGAGGACTAATAGTGAGAACCCTAACCCTGTTGCCATCTGGAAAGTTCTGCTATAAGACTAAAGCTGCCTTCTTTTAAAAATAAAATCTTTCTAAATCCCCCATCTTCTTGTCATTATGTACACATTGTCACCACTTATGGAAAATTAGATTTTGAAAAGGAAGATATCCCACCAGCAAGGTGAGCAGGGGCTATGTCTACACTACAGCTGGGAGATGCATGTTCAAGTGGCTTGAGCTAATGCACTACAAATAGTAGCACAGACACTGGGCCTCAGGCTCTCAAGCTGTAGGCTGAAAGTACTCACAGTAGATCATATTCAGGACTGTAGTAACTTTAATATGGCATCCTCTCAGTGAAGTCCTCATGGCATATTCTGCTATTTTCAGGGAACCAAGCGCTCTCCATTACTGTGGGTTTGAGAGCATGAGGTGCAATATCCATGCTATTTTTAGTGCAGTAGGTTGATCTCTGCTAGCATGAGTCTGCAACTAGGAGTGAGCCTCCGGCAGGGAGGGAGGAGACAGAATAGAAACATACCCTTAATTATTTCAGCACCATACTGATTCAGTCCTAGAAACGCCATCTTGAAAAAAGACATACTAATGAGTAGTTTTCCAGATAGCTGCTACACTTCACCCTCTTAGCACAGACTCACTGCTCATAGCAGTGATTGTTGCCCCATACAGTCAAATCAGGCTGAAGAAAGTAAATGGTGACAGAACAACCATGAACATTTCTTCATATTTACAGACTGCTTAAAATTTAGGGTTTTTGCACTTGCTCTTTAGCAATACAGATTTCAGACCTTGCTATAAAACTAAATGGCTCGTTCAATGCCATGACATCCAGTAGGCTCAGGGTGATTAAGAAGGGAAAGCGCAGAAAGAAAGGGGAAGTCTTGCCTTCTGTCACCTGATAGCTACTAAGTTATTAAATGGTATTTCATAATAAAAATGACACTGTCTCAATGTACAATTACACTGTAGAGGCTAAGAAAATTCCAGATAGTGCTACCACATTGAGACAGTAAGAAAAATAATGAGAACTTATATTAATACATACATAACAGACCATTTGAATTGTTTCTATTGACTTTTAGGTGGTGATGGTCAGAATTCACTTTGTGAAAAGTAGGCAGGGCAGACCCAATTCAGCCTAAGCCTTGATGCTGGTACTGTTAAACTAAGAAGATTCCCTTCCTGATGTCTGCAGAGATATTGTTGTTGATAACATCTACCACTGAATGGAAAAAACACTCAAAAGCCATCTGTTCTTCTACAACCACCCCCTACCCCACAGCAGCACCTTAGTATGACCTTCACTCCAATCTCTCCCATGATAAGCAGCTATAGGGAAGCTGGCGAAACAAGCACTTTCAGGAACTATGCTTCATAGTCATTCTAGTAATTTGCTAATTACAGTATCAAACTACTCACATATGAGCATAGCTCTAGCCCCTTTGTGTGTGTGTGTGAGAGAGATTAACTTTACTCTCAGAAAACAATTGAGCCTATATATATATATATATATATATATATATATATATATATAGGCTCAACAGTTGAAACTGTCATACGCGGATGTAATACTAACCAAGATACAGGCTTTCACAATAGCAGCAGTATCTCAGACTTTCAGAATCGGAACAATATGGATTGTCTTATAGGGCCCTTCCCCCCCCACCCCATAGCACAGGGCACTTCCCCTCTTATTTATGAGCTTATAACATACTTGTGGCAGCTGTAGGAAGTGCTAACAATACAATTTATTAGGTGGACATGAGTGCCAATACCCTACAGAACCATAGCACATTCTGAGGATTTAAAGGAAAATATTAACAGAAAACACTGAGCACAAATAGCCTGAGAGGAATGCATAGTACAGTCTTCATACTTCCAGCTGGCAATTAAGTTTGGTAGAATGAAATCCAGACTTACTATACAAGTCAGTAGAATGACTCAGATTTTAGAATTTAGAATCTGACTATCACTAGAATTTACCGGGTGAGAGAAAGATGTATTCTAGATGATCAATAGGACGGAGTGTACTACTTTGTGAACAAAAGTGTTTTAGCATCACTTTACAGAAAGCCCGTAAAAACTTGCTAATAGTATACATCGGCCTTGGGCTTTAACTTGTTCATGCTATTTCACAAAGCTTGCTTCTCCAGCCCAAAACATACAGGCCAGCTAGCTTGCTTGCTCTCCAGAAAACTCCAGTTTGCTAAGGCCTCTGTCAGAAGCTTTCCTGTCATTTAAAAAACACAGCACTGTGATTTTCAGCATGAGTGCTACAGGCATATTAAATATTTGGCAAAACTCCTGTCCAATCCATGGAGGCGGAGGTGTTTGCTAGGGAGAATAAGGCTATGGTATTTTTTTTCCTCTAAGCAAGCTCATCAGAAGGATTAAAGCCTAATATTACTAAGGGCCCCCAATTACACTACTCTTACACCCGGTGACTAGTACTCTACTCCAAAACTAGTTCTATGCTACTACGGTAACACACAGAGGGAATAAGGCTACTAGGATTTGCTCCTAAAATAAGTCCCATACAATAGTGGTAACATCTAATCAACAACAGCTATCAACAGGAGATTATGTCTTTTCAAACTGGTACAGTTTTATACTAATCGTTGTGGTAGTGCCTAGGAGTTATTGCACTAGGCATGGTGCAGACACACACGCACACAAAAGTGTCCCAGCACCCTAAAAAGTTTACAATTAAAGTATATAACAAGGGGCAACAGGTAGAGACAGCCAGGAAGAACACAAGGAAACATTGTGACAATATTAGTCAGTCTGATAGCCAGTGAATTCAGGACAGCAGCTGCCTCTGTTGTCAAGATTGTTGTAGGTGTTATGGAAAAGAAGAGTTAAGAAAGAACTGAAAGGACAAGGAGGTGGCTCTGCAGAGGATTACAAAGCCTTTCCTCCAAATTTGTAAGGAGCCCCATAGCAGAAAGCACGGAAGGTGCTTATTTGAAAATGTAACTTTTAGATGGTGGAGACTGGCATCAATATCATGGTATCAGGTAAGAGAACAAATAGCAGGGGAAGTGAACACATGCAGTTTATGTTTGATGCAATAAAAGGGGAAGCTAGTAGTAGGAATCTCCTTTAAGTCAACACTGTAGTTTCAATGCTAGCCTCAAGCAGGATCTGGCTTAAGGTGGTTGGGAAATACCTGTCCAAAGTAGTAGTTTAATACCGCTGCACAGCATTACCTGGAGGTCCAATGTAGCAGCACCCTACTGTACTAGGTGCTGTATAAAAATAAGAATCCCTACCCTATAGCATTTACTATCTAGATTATTGCCCTCTAATATGAATGGGAAGGATTAGTCAGTCAGTGCTTGTACTGTGTTTTGAAAGCGCACACATTTCATAGAATGTAGATGAGCACAGACTAAGATGCTAGAAAGTAAAGTGCTGTAAGTGTCAAGTACTACAAAAAACAGTAGTGTAGGTTAAACCTGAACAAGCAAAGGCTAGGAGTCAAAATGGATATTTTGAACCAAGTTAGAAAGGTGCAGCTTCATTTAAGTTAGAGTTAAATACATATTTGGGAAAATATTCACTAAAATGCTCAAATATTGAAAGTTCTATTTTAACTGTCAAATCTGAGGTGAAAGACAGCCAATTGACAGCCATGTAACTGAAGGTTAGGAGGCTAAGAACTATTCGGTCCAGTTATTCATTCTGTTTATTGAACTGAAGAAAGGGAATACAAACATTTCTGTTAAGTGCTGTGCACTGACATGGAAAAAGTGTACTTTTCTTTTAAAAAACCCTAATAAAAACAAATCAGAAGTTATGTAGTTCCAATTAAACAATTTTCTTTTTAAAGATATGTTTAAAATACTACACATTTATAAAATAAAAAAAAGTTAACAAAGGGTGTTCTGTAAATAATTAGTAAAACAAGTGAAAATAAATATGAGACCCAACATTCTTATATTTTAATGTAATAATATAGCAAAGAAATTTAAACTACTTAATATAATCCAAGAGGACAGTAACAAAAATCCAGAAAGTTTAAGAACGCAATCCTTTGAAACATTTAATATCAGTCCATAGCAAATAGTCATTACATACCAAAAGCTCTAAGTGTTAACTAGTTCCACCACAACTCCATATAAATCTTGACAATTTAGAAATCTTGAGATCAACAGTAAAGTTCTTTTCTTGATCTCTACAGCTTGGTTTGTAAGTACATACATGCTTTGATGATCCATTTTACCCCATACATTTTCAAGGAGCCAATAACTTTTTTCCATCTGTGCCTAAAAATGTTAAGATTCAAATCTAGTACATTACCCTAACAATGAAAAATGTTTAAGTGAAAGATGGGGCACACTGAATTTCAAATTTATAAAAATATACTGATATTAACTGATGCCTGTAGTCAGAGGACACTTCACATACACACAACATGACTTAAAGTATGCAATAGAACATGACCAGTACCTAGAACACTTGGTTCCATGTCTATGTAATACACACATACACACACACACTCTCTCTCTCATATACCAAATAGGAAAACGTTCACACTTAGCTGTTTTACTGAACCCAGGTAATCTGGCTTAGCAGACAGGAAATGGGTTTATAGTTTGTGTTTCAGCAACAAGAGGCAGCTACTGCAGCAATTCAACACTGCACAATTCAATGAAGTCCACCCTGTTTTAAAAAGAAAAGTGTACAAGAGTTAATGAAGTTTTGCTAATTGTCTTTAAAATTAGCAGTTCTTCCTAAATCAAGTATGGTAGCTGAAAATGGACACGAACCAATGTGTATTTTTTTAAAGCCATATATAGGATTGATGCTCCTCTTTTTAGCAATTGTTTCAAATAAATTAAACTGAGACAACTTACTGTTTTAGGGATATGAACAAGAGTCTACTGAAAGTCTGTCTTCTCTCCTCTCTGGTCGTCCCTCACATTATCAGCCAACAAATCTGTCTGTAAACTAGACTTGTATGTTGATTTCTCCAACCTTTATGTATATAGTCTACTCAACATGGACTGACTGTGTCAGCTCTACTTTCCAGGAATCAATATCCTAATAAAGAAACCTTCAAACTTTTGTTTGGATTGGGAGCATTATTTATTGGTGCTGCGAGATGCCACTAGACACAAATACTGCCAATAGTGAATTGATCACATTAAACATTACCTGCTTGAAACCAGGATGACAAGTTATTGGCAAGAGTTGGCTAGTATTCCAGCTTGCATCTTTTCACAAGTTTTAAAATTATTAGGATTACTTCTTTTACATTTGAAGAACTTGCACTAAAAGAGTGAGGGAATTGGACATAAAGTTACGTTTTTTAGAAGAGAGATTTGTAACAGCAGCTTATTTCCCCCTTTGTGTTCCATCTCCTCTCTCAAAAAAACTACTTACCTGAACAGCGCAGGCACATTCAGATAAATGGTTAAGCATAATTCAGGAAAGATTTACATTGCTGATAATCAGTAGCTATTGTGAATATTTTAATCAACAGCTACAAAAAAAAAAATGCAAAAAACCCACGATAACAGTATGTTCCCTCAGAAGTTTAGCATCAGTTACTAGAAATAACTGATAGTCGGGGATAAATATAACTCTTATTTGCTCCAATCCTTAAATCCCAGCCTAAGAACATTTTTAAGCACATGGAAATTAACACATTGCAGATGAGTCTACTGAATTTGTTTTTTCCATAGCCAAAGTCTTATTTTTGGTCTATGGGCAAAAAGTATTGGTACTTTTCAAACCACACATTATGACTATGTGGTAGCATGTGAAAAAGAGTTTAGGCTGCTCTTTTTGGTCTAGAGCCTAGAACAGTAGCCAGTCATCATTCACTGCCTATAGGCCTACAGGTAATCTTGCTGTCAGACTAAGTACCATAAAGCTTTGCTTTGCCACAGTCTCACCTTTCTATCTGTCTCTGCATATCACATGTAAGATGCAGGCACAATGTATATAGCAAACTTGGTAAGACAGACTTCTAGAAATGAACCACACCACTTAGCTGGTGCAGAAGCCTTCCCATTTATATTGCATAGTTGAGTTACATAACTAAATTTAAGTGGCAATCTCAAAATGTGCTTCTCACTAACCCCATTCTGAAGTGTTCACCATGTATACATTAGGAGTAGACTCTAAAGTCCAGAAGCTCTTGAATTTGGAGGTTGCAGGGAGGCAATACATATTTTGGCAAGAGAGAATTAATCTTCTTTGTCACATATCTCAATGAAAGAGAAGGTACTGACTCAAGTGTGCTCTAATGTAGCTTGCACTAGATATGAAGTCCCTGCTAATAGTTTCAGCTACAGGCACTATGCTTAAAATCCTGTGAAGTGACTAAGCACAAATCAATCTTCTGGATTTATATTAGGGGCTTGATCCCACATTCCTTACACACACAAAATTCCCAGTGATGTCAGTGTTAGTTTTTGGGTGAACAAACAGCGACAAAACGGGCTCCACATCATCTAAAAGTATAAAGGGTTAAAAATAAAAATAAAAAAGCCCTTCAGTTACAGCACTACATGCTCTTAGTGGAGAAGAGATTTTTATTTAGGTTTAAAGGAGAGTGTAATGCTCTAAGAATGCTTAAAATGCCAAATTAATAGAATATATGTGAAACCTTGAAAGTTGTAAATAGCAGCACAGTTGCTGTTAGCAATTGTACGCTACTTTGAAGATGTAAAGCACTGTACAAAATTTAGATAGTCAGCTTTTATTTAAACCAAAATGGTTAGCCTGCCAAGACTTGAGCTCAGTGTTCTTTGCTTCTCCTGCAACCCGTACTATCACTGGCACCACAGAACCAAGACTATCATCTTCATGCTGTGACATGCCATTAATAGTGGCAGAAGAAACAATGTTGATCTCCAGAATTAGCAGGTCAAGAGAACTAATTTTCCATTTTTTGGTTGAAAGTTTGTTTGTAATCCAAGTCTACACAGATATTGATTTCTAATATTAAACAGTATTTTATATTTGTTTAAAAAGCATTTCAGTTGAATTTTAAAGTAATTTTAGGAAGCTGAAGGCAAATAAACTAGATTGAAGGTATTGACATTCAGTTCTTATTTCAGATGGAAAAATATCAAAATATAGAATGAGGTCAAATTAAGGGTTGGTCTCAGCAAAAATTGTGTATACATTTTTAAGTGTTTAAGATAACATGCAAGTGAGTCAAAGAACCTAATGGCCATAATCTGTTAGAATCTCTCTTGTATTATATGCCTTGAGAGCATCTATTTGGGGCCTGTCCCCACCCTTTAAAAAGGGTCCTATTACTGTGTTATTTCCTCCATTCCCATTACCCAACCACGAGTCTGTTTTTTTTTCCCCATGGACAATGGCAAAGTTATCCCTTCACCCAACCAAGGGTGACACTAGAGTACTTAGTCTCTGCAGGAGACTCATCCACCCTTTTGTTCACATCTTTCATGATGGCCTGCCTTTTTTCCTGCTCCCTCTTTACTTCATGGCAGCCCTGATACTACCTTCATCATCCAGTTGAGAAGAGGGAAACCTAACACCATTCCATAATCAACTGCCAAGTAGTGCAGAAGCACACTAGAGATACCAGGCCACCTGTTTATTTTGAGACACATACAGTACTCAAATTGTCTTTTTAATAGGAAATTAGGGAACCATTCCTAAAAATGTCAGGCTATTCACAGCACCAGCACAGAACAAGGTCCAGCAGACACATTTAAACCTGTAAACTTCAAAATATCCCAAAAAAAACAAAAATCTATGCATCTTTGTTAGTCAAATACTAAGGAAAATTCTGCAATTGTATTTAAGTTAGGGGGAAATTATACAAATTGTCAATATGTATTATAATTTGGATGATAAAGGTACTTTTACTAAGTTTTAAAATTACAAAGCAAAACAGCATTATCCTTGTTTCAGATCCTTCCTAAGCTTTTATCAGAACTGTTGCACAAGTTAAGAGAAACTTGTTGTACATATTTATGTAATCTAAAAACTGACCTTTGTCCTGTTTAGTAACTACTAGTCTCATGGTGCATTTTGACAGCTCTCACTTCTAAATAATTCTGTTTCTTCATTAAGATGGGAAATGAGGTTTCTTTTAAAAGAATACTTTACGTAGCCTGTGTAAAACTCTTTCCAGCCACTGCTTTTGACCATGTCTTGCATGACACTCTAAAAGAGCATCAGTTATACTGCATTTCATGACACTGTTTTTAAGCTGGTTTAAATTCCAAATGTATACAAATGAAGTCACTTTAATCCTATAAATAATTTATTTTTTAAAAAAATTGTGCTGTTAACCCCTTTACAGGGCAACGAGCTATGTGAAAAGTACAAAACTTTTTGTCAAGTGTGATATTGAGAGTGCTTTTGACATAGTTCACTGGTTTATCGTCTGGATTTATAGATACTGCGCAACGGGCAAGGCTAGAGTCCATGAACCAAGCTGCAAAGATCTCAAGCTAAATAAGGCGGAGAGAGATTTAGAGAAACAAGAGATGGAAATACTTTCCTATCCAATGTATACTCTTCAGACTAAAGCACTCTTTCTATCAAGCCTTCTAAACTGTTAAATAAAGTTTTCCAAACAAGCATTTAAACTTCATTACACAGAAGAGCAACAAGAACAGTAGCCCGCCAGACAAAAAGGCAGGGGGAAAAAATATATATACTGAGTTCAATGGTTAGCCTGAATGTAGCACAGTTCTTCACAACCGATGGGGGGGGTAATTCGACACGGCGTCCAACAATGTTCTGACGACGTGCTTCATCTCAACTGGTTACTATGAAGCAAGGTGGTAAATGTTTGGCCCCGATCGGGCTTCAGAAATGGTTCTTTTTTCATGACGAGCATGTCTGTCCAGCTATCAATCATGTTGTTTGCACCAAATCCCAAGCCATTTTAAAATACGACTAATTTTAAGTTAAAGAGAAGTCGTCTGCTCCAAATTCGCCATCAACTATCCATGCTACTGCATTCCTCTGAACAAAGACAAGATGAAACGTAAAAGAAAGATTAAACTTGGATGATAAGGAATTTTTCAAGGTGTAACAACCTCCAGTACAAGATATATAAATATAACTTACTTATATACACATGTAACACACACACACAAATTTAACATGCTTCAGAGTAATTGTGTGCTATGGATTTTATCCTCCTCACTGAAGGGGAGCTACTCTTTTCCATTCTATTAATGTATGTATGTATGTATGTAACCAATAATCTTTTCACTTTAACAAAAAAAGTAGCTCTCTCTCTGACTTCCAAATATCCTCTCCCCGCTTTCAGGACATTAATACACAGTATTTGAAGAGGTTTTTTTTGTTACTCAACAGACAATACTTAAAAACTTAGTGACACTGAAAATAAGCAATGGAGTGGACACTGATCTAGAATTAACATGATTTTTTTCCTAGTGGAATCTCTTTCTTACTCTGACAATTTTTAGATATAGATCTATACTGGGAAAGGGTCACTATGGAGACAGCCCTGTTGGACTTCAGAAGTTCACACAGAACATTAAGTGAAAACAATTACAAAAACTGTTTGCTTATTTTAAGATTCCTGAAGTATCAGAACACTAATCTAACTATGCCACCTAGGTTATACACAGAACACTATATAAAAGGAATCCACATTGTTTTTACTTTAAGTTTACCCCTCTGCCCCACTTTTCCTGTTATTCATGTTATACAAGCATGTGTTTTCTTTTGGGAGGCAAATCTTAAATTGTAGATTAGCGTTCAGTGGTGGAAATGGGAAGGGAAAGGAATGAGGAGAACAGGAGCAGGAAAGAATTTTGGGTTTGTTAGGACTGGTAACACAATATATAGTATTTTACATTTAAGTATAGGGCTGATTTAGTTTAAGCCATTACCACCAGACAGCTGTTCAGTTTGTTAGCAATCTCAGTAGAAGGGCTCGGGACTGAATAGCCATGAAAACTGAAATATCCTCATTGTAATACAGGGAATTTCCTCAATAGAGTTGAGACAGCAGTGGGGGAAAAACTTGCAATTCTATTGCCTGGGCTGTACCAGTTCTCTGGGTAAACGTCTAGTCACCAGGGCTATTAGTACCCTTCAGGGGCATTAAATTCACTTAAGGCTAAATACCCTCATTCTGTTTCCAGAGTTAGGTTAGTATTTGTTATTTATTGCATAACAGTTAGTATTTATACAATGTTTTATATATTCAAAGTATTAGGAAAAAAACGTTATTCTACATGCAGTGAACACAAGCAATGTTAAGGCCATCTTGAGGTATCTAGGGACATTATAATCCACTCTAGCTCCATGTTGGGGGTTTAAATGGTTCCTGGATTCCTCCAATAGCATCACTTTCCAGCTGTATATGTTTGGGGGAATAAGTAGACAGATCATTTTGCGGTTTGACAATCGAGGCCTTTTTCAGGAAATGTAGTTTTGTTTGAGGCTTAAGAGTTGTTTACTATATTATTTATATTCTTATTGAATGTTTTAATTAGTGTCAAGAAATCCAAAGCAATTGGATTGATTATTTCAATTACATAAGCTTTCCAATACAGTTTCTTTTTAAATATACATGGAAGTTGCTTTACCTTCAATATCCTGGTTGTCTATGAAAGGTGCTGGTCCCCATATTCTAACAGTGCCATCATCGGAGGCGCTGGCCATCATGGATGGAATCTGCGGGTTCCAGCTCACACAGTTAACTGTACGCGTGTGCCCTGTCAGCTCCGCGATTGGCAGTTCGCTACGTTTGTGCCAAATATACACTTTGTGATCTACATAAAACATCGGATTTGAAGCAGCAGCATGAGAAATATTGAATTAAAATGTCTTAAATACATAACTCTCCTAATTTTTCATATTAAAATTACACTCTTCCAGATACCTAAAAACACAGTATTGCCAATAAAAAAAATAAAAAAATTAAGTTTTGCAAATTCTAAAATTGAACCCCCCTAACATGCAGCAACACTAGCAAGGTTTTGGTTTCACTCTAAAGAGGGGATCTGATCAAGAGGGTTTGGGCAAAACTCATAGGCATGTCTTATTAAGACTTACAACTCTAGCGAGCTCATTATCTGAGGAAAAGCATTTGAGATGGCACTGAATCTTATAATTGTCAGTCAACGCATGGCCAGAATCACAAGTCAACCTCCTCCTAGATTAAGGATATGCTGTTGCAAGCTGATTCAAGGAAAATACTGGTGATCACTGAACGTCTTGATACAATATTTAGAGGACAATACATATGTATTACACAGACCCTGTGTTAAGATCCAATATTTAGGAGTAATAACTAAGGCCGCATTTAGAATAGTTAAAGCGTAAGTCGTGGTACTGAGGCCTCCAAAAATTCTAACCAGCTTTGTCAATGACCTAATGGGGTCATGCACCTTAATAGTTTTGCTGTGCCTGTTTCCCCATGTGTAAAGTGGAAACAATTACTGACCAACCTCACAGGATAAGGATTAATAAAGACCTACATACTACATAGATTTCAAATAGGATTCTAAAGAACCTCCTTTTGTGAACAGTAGCAACTCCTGCTTATCATGCAATATTTAAAAAATAGTAATTAGTCGAATAATCCATTGCAAATCTCTCAAATAAAAAAAACCACACTGCTTCATAATGAACTGCATTTTATTTAAGACTAACTAGTTAAAATGATATTCTCTCCTAATGTAGATTAATAGCTTCTGACAAACCTGTAGACTGACTTGTTACTAAAGGCTGCATCAGGTTCTCTCAAATGGACTACATAGACTGAACTACAAACTATCTATTCACATGTACGTACACTACTAGACTAGCTTTTCAGAATTAAAGCTTTGAGGAACAGACTAAGACAACACTTTACACAATCCAATGCGATTCTGAAGGTTATAAAAACAAAAAAACAAAACAAACCACACACACCCTACCCTGTCCCTTACAAAACAGGCTCAACTCTCTGACCTACCTGCTAGAATAGGACCTGTGAATCATTTGGTAAATAAATTGCTTTCTGCTTAATCAGCTCATTTGAATAAAACTCCACCACATTATGGTATTTGCATGAAATACACCTTTTGTGTTTACATTTTTCAATCCCCTGATTTCAGATGATAGAGATAAGTATCCATTCTGGTGTCAAATAAAACAAAACCAGTGCTGTGTCTATTCTGGGTCATAAGACCAGCATCTGCTGTCTGGAGAATCAAACTGTAAACACAAGCCAGCATTTTGGTGCTTGACAGTGGATGTGTGTGTGTAAAAGGAAAAGGACACATGAGCTAGATTAAGGCAGAAGTCAATTTTACTTTCAAAAGAGATTTCTTATTTATTTTCTTCCTATAAGTGCAGGTGGTAGAAAAAAGCCTAACTAGCTGACAACATACCTTTAAATTTAAGAGGTTATGACATTCTAATCTGCTACTTTTTTTGTACATAGAGACTTTCACAGCAGCCACATTTGCAACAATTCAGTGCAAAGAGGCAACAGCCTCTGGCAGTCCGAATCTAAATAAGGTGCCATCAGCTTCAACTACAGCTGGGTAGTTTTTAGACACTGAAAATAAAAAAAAATAAAAAAGCTGTTCTTAAGATGATGACCTGGATAAATTCATTACCACATTAATGTCACACACATAGGTCATAAGTGAAGTGGCAATTAAAAAAAAGAAAAAAAAAGAAAAAAAGACTGGTGTACTATAGCGTGTACACTCCCCCACACAAAGCATCAGTATTGCTCAAGCACACAAGCCCTGAATTTTCTGGCAGACAAGTACTAAACCCCACACCAGGGCTCTGGCTCAAAGCTGATGAGGATGACACTGCATTAGAGGTGCTATCTTTCAGCTGGTATCTTCCACTAGGTAAGGGCAGAGGAGAAACTTGGTTTAAAATTTAAAGACCTTTCTGCACTCTCCAAAAGAGTATGAAAGTGTGTCCTAGTCAACACTTCCTCTTTCCAAAGAGACTTCACTGTGAGCTACTGAGTACAAAACAGTGGTTACTCATTTTACCTTAGTGCACTACAAATACTTGGCCTGAGCAGGGCTCAGCATCGTACGTTCCATTGATCGCAATGGGAGTTGAAGGAGCTAAGCCCCTCACATGAAAGCAGTTTGGGACAGGCTCAATAACTAAATTATATTCTCACCACAGACTAATTATGGAAAAAACAACTCTTAAGTGACAAAAATAAACCAACCCATGCTAGAGTTGCCATGTCATCAACTGATGGATTTGTGATTTTGTTTTTCCTCCCACTATAATTAATTCCACTTGAGTTGAGATGACTACTCTCCTGGGATTAAAGTCATCTGACCACACCTGCTTTTGAAAAACTACTAATCAAATTAACATAAATTACTCACTACAGAATTATTTTGGCCAAAAGCACAACTGCTAATGTCATGCCTCTCAAAACCCCCCACATATCTACACATAGTTAAAGCTTACTCAGTGCTATAAACCCATTATAGGAGAGAGATGGAAAAGATCTAGAGCATATAGGCTATCCTTTCTACTAGAGCAGGACTGTTCCTTACAATATATAACTTCAGGAGCACTGAGACACACCTTTGTTTACTTCTGTGGACAATAACTTCCTTTTATAGATAATAGTTGCTGGTAATAGCATTAACATTAATTAAAAATACATTGCATCATCCCCTTTTATACACACTGTGTGCTTGAAATGTACATCAACTGACATCTGAAGTCTTTAAAGCCGATGTTACCTTCACTGCCACTAGCGATGAAGTCTTCGTTATGGCCTCCAAAACACGAGTGAATTGTGTAAAACCCTTGTGTAACACCTTGATACTTTCTCACTAAAACTCTGTCTTGCAAGTCCCATAAGTGAACTCCCTGGGGGGGCAAAGAGCATGCCGGAGGTTATTTTTATTGTAAAACAATAGCCAGCACCTACCCTCAAAGTATTCCATTTTTATCATTTGTTTATTTTTGGCATGTCAACCAGCTTAGGCAATAAAACTAGACTATAATGTGAAATTGAATGGATCTCATGCACTAGAACAATGGCTTAAACTCTTGTCCTGTCTCCTATTCTAGCACCCAATTCTCTACTTCGTGGTTTCCAATACACTTAAATTCTGAAGTCCATAAAGAAAAGTTACGTGGAACACCAATATTCCAGGGATGATAACTCTAGAATATTGCTGCAACGTTGGGAAGCCAAACATATAAAATGAAGTGTTTATATCTAACAGCAGATATTTTGTAATTTACAGTCAAAATATTTCTTTTCATACTACTTTTGTGAAGCCTTTTTAAAAAAATGACATCTTCCCTTTTGGAGAATCCTACATTTATTTATTTGTATATCTGTACGTACTGTGAACTATGTTGTGTGGAATACTGCTTTGTCTATTCTTTTATACAGGAGTCGGCAACCTTTCAGAAGTGGTGTGCCGAGTCTTCATTTATTCACTCTAATTTAAGGTTTCATGTGCCAGTAATACATTTTAACGTTTTTAGAAGGTCTCTTTCTGTAAGTCTATACTATATAATTAAACTATTGTTGTATGTAAAGTAAATAAGGTTTGTAAAATGTTTAAGAAGCTTCATTTAAATTTAAATGCAGAGTCCCCCAGACCGGTGGCCAGGACCTGGGCAGTGAGAGTGCCACTGAAAATCAGCTCGCGTGCCGCCTTCAGCACACGTGCCATAGGTTGCCTACCCCTGGTTTAATACCATTACAGATCCCAAATTCCCTTAGATTTTCTAAAAAAATAAAATTAGTAGTGGTAAGAAAAAGTCTTACTTGTATTTTTATCTATCAACTTACCTGAGTTGCTACATTTAACAAAGCTAATCTGCCATTTTTTGAAATAGTAAATGACATAATAGGATGATCTTCTTGTACTCTGAAATCACAGGAAAGACACCATAATGTTAGGAGCACTACTGTTTGGACATTTAAAAAAAAAAAAGTAACACCAAGAAAGCACAAAAATTTTCATTTGCAATACTTCATATTTATAACTAAGTGGGCCATGGGTATTGTATTTGAAAGGGGATTACAATCAGAACTGAGTTTAAGTAATCTGGTTCTATTTCAGTATTTGCTGGGTCCACAGATAAACTATACGATGTAGATAGACAGTCTGTGTAATGTATCAGAACTACAGTTTTCTCAACAGGGGAATCAGACTAGATTTATGAGAATTAAGAATTTGTAAGAAAAGGTAGTTACATGTTCCTGTCTGTAAGGTCCTCAAAGTTATAACCCCGAATTCGCTGGTGCGTGTCCGATGCCAGAACAGTCTTCCCGTCGCTCAAACACCAGAGGCATTGCACTCTCACCCCTTCCCAGGAGTCAAGGAGATTACCATCTAGATCCTGTTTAGGAAGGAAATATAACCAAGGTGTTCTTTTAAGTTAGATTTGTAAGGAATTTTGATGAGAGCTTTTAATTGTAACGACTAAAAGAATGAAGAGAGAAGATTTCTCTTGTCCCGTATCAGATAAAATGTTGGTGATCATGAGAATTAGTGTATTTTTTGGCATCGCCTTCCATCTCCACCCTCAAACCAACACAGAGTCAGGAGAATCCCTTGTTTGACATGGTTGAAATCTAAACTCCTGGCTCAAGTCAGCCAGTTATTCAAAGACCTCAACTCTTCCAGCACCATCGCAGTACTCCCAACACAATGATCCAGACGGCAAGAAACCAGACCCCCAAATGGATGGTTCACAGCATATCCATAGGACTGATTCCTCCCTCCCTTTTTTAATGTAAATAGTTAAATTATAGCTTTGCATGCTAGAAATGTAAATAGTCCAGATGAATTCTATGGAAAGCTAGTTTCCTTGGCCTAAAGTGTTCACTAGTCAATGATTCCTGTGAACCAAACTCAGAGAATGCTAAAGAAGTTGCTCATCAACTAAACTGACCCATCATACTGATGTTTGTTTCAGCAAACATCAACTGCTTTGGTACCAAAGAATGAAAAAGCCTTGTCAGGGCATTAGTATACATGCTACTCTACCTCCAAAAGTAGGAGGGCCAAAAGATTCCACGGGCAACTAAATTTATAACAAGTTACATTATTTTTCATTACATGTACTCTAGTGACTACCTCAACATATGGAAAAAACAGACCCATTAATCATGTTACACCTGTTTTTACTAGAGTGGTCAAGCGTTTAAAATAAAAAAAAATTACGATTAATCATTTTTAATTGCACTAACAAACAGAATACCACTTATTTTAAAATATTTTCTATATATTCAAATACAGGCTCAGGGCTTCAGCCCCCATTCCACAGCACACGGGGCTACCTCCCTGCCCAGAGGTACGCAATGAACATGTATTAATTTTGTCTTCAGTTAATCGCAGGCATTAACTGTGATTAATTGACAGCCCTAGTTTTTACTCTTAAGTGCATTCTACTGTTTTCAGCTGCAATGAAGCAAGTGTTCTGAGGGGACACGAACACACAGGTAGAACTTACACACTGATAGAACTGTCCACGCTGCCCTCCTGTTACAAAGCGTTTCCCATCTGGATTCCAAGCCACACTGGTTAAACTATCTTCATGAGATTGACTCATCTTTGTCCTCAGCTCCCCAGTCTGGGAAGGAAACAAAGAAAATCAACCACTACAAAAATCCAGTGTTCCCCACCCCTACAGACACATAATTAACAGAGGTGTATGAAAACTTAACCTAGTGTTTCTAATTATGGACATTTCACTGCATTAATTGAATAAAAAGGTAAAGAAAGTTGCACACTATGAAAGCCTTCTAGGAAGCAATGAGGAGGTGGAGCTGGGGTCATTCTAATTTTCTTTCAGCATGGGAAACTGTCAGCCATGTTCTCACTCGAGCAGTTGCAATGAGCTCAGCCTCAGAACTTTTTTGCTTCCACTTCAGATCTGAAGCCAGGACAGGCAGTGGGTGTATTTAATGGATTTGGAGGGAAGAAGAAAGGAAAGAAGAGATATCAAGGAAGGAGAAAGTGAAAGATCAATGAAGGAAGGGAAAAGATAAATAACAGGCACAGAAAAAGGAAAAAAAAGGACTGAAGAAAAAAGGAAACCAAAAGAATGCAGAGATAGTAATTTTATATCGGGGTAGATGTATACGCCCTCGACTGTCTCACCCACTGAACAAAGAGACAGGACCAAATGCTCTTAGATCACACCCACAAGCGTCTCAGCACTATGTGGATGGGTCAGACTCCACCACACTGGCCACTTGGATCACAAAATTAAAGAAAACACAGCACTTGGGTTCCCAGCTACTTCCTCACCTCGCCGATAAACCCCTAAATGTCACTTGAACATTATAAAGATAAGTTGTGATGTTCTTAAAAACCACGCACTAAAGGAATTCACCCCTTATAAATCCTCAAAGAAATCCTCTTGAAGTGCATCATCCAGACTTTTCAAAAACCAGTAACTTCTCTCTGGCATGGATGATCACTTGGAATGGAAACATTCCAGCCACCTCTTTATATTCCAGAGTTGAAAGGACAGAAGATCCATGAAGAGTAGACTCACTGACAAGTTAGTTTCAGTTCTGTTCACATTTAATATACAAAACTTTATATTCTACCTAGATTTGGGTTTATTAGCAACCTTTTTAGTAAAAGAAAAAAAACCTGTAATGTTTCCATGTTCACCTATCTAGAAACAAGCTTACTGAAGTGATATCATTACTGAACAGTTCCAATGCATAATAAAGCCAACTGCTAGAGTTAAACATAAAATTTTATATTAATATTGGATTGCTTACTTGTACATTCCAGAGCCACAGCTCAGAGCAGTCATCTGGGCCACAGGCAACAAGATAGTTGTCATCTGGACTCCAAGCAATGTAAGAAACACCATATGCATGCCCTTCTAATGTTTTAAGCAATTTTAGCTGGTGCGTATCCTAAGTAAAACAAATACATATATGCTAAAAAGACTAGTCAATATTTGGCATAATTTGAGCTACTGTCAAGACAACCTGAGCCAAATTTTATAGTCTTGAGTTTTTATAGGATTTCTACCCAATTCAGGCCTGTATGATTTGGCCATTATTTTTTTAAAACAAAACATTCTTTTTAGAGAATCTTAATCTCTATTTGTAAGTGAGCAGTTACTACTCTATAGAGTAGATCCATATATACACAAAAAAGCCTTTCCAAAATTCCCAACATACAGAGAGAAGCACTAGTAGGTATTCTGCGGATATTTTTTTCTTCCTTTGTTTTGTTATGGAACTCACTGACAGAGTTCTGTGCAAAAACAATACGGCCCATACTTTAGATTATGCAGGATACCTAGCAATTATGCAATATTTCATCTTCAAAGCACTGTAGAAACTTTACACAGTGGAACCAGTCTTTACACCCTTGTGAAGTAGACAAGTATTGTTAACCAAGTTTTACAAGATGATTAAATAAGACAGAAGTTAGGTGATGTGCCTTGGGTCAGGCAGTGAACGTGACAGAATTAGGATTAGAATTTCAGAGTTCCTGGCTCCTGGGGCCATAGTCAGCTACTACACTTCCAACTGCTAGTTTCAAAATAAAATATTCAATTGCCCATAATAAGAATATTTTCCTCCAGTTCTTTGTAGTTGTAGGAATGCAAGAGCCTCCCTTATTAAAGTGATATAAAATGTTACAGGACTGTCAGCCAGTTGTGAAGAACTGCCTTTGTTTTAAATTGTATTTAGTCATTAATACTGACAGTTTAGTTAATGCATGAGGCATTCCTTTTGCCTACTGAACCACTTTAAAATGATAGTCGATTGTAAAATTCAAGATCGTGTTTAGCAATTTAATGGCAGGACAGCTCATTAGAGCGAATTCGTAAGTTATTTATCAACTATTTGAAATATTAAGGTGGTGTTTATGCTATTAAACAGCTTGTCAGCTGCTGGCTTGATCCAAACCCTGAAATCTTCTAGTTGAGTATTGGCCCAACTGTAGTCACAAGCCTCATGAATCTGTCCCGAATCATATTAAAGATACAGCGTATAGTGATCAGATTATTAACAACTGTTCAATTAGGGGAGTATTGATTAGGTATTTTTACTCTCCATTATTTGAAAACATTTCCTACTTGCCTACTATCCTTTGTGGCTTCTGTCTTTTCCCATACTGAAAAGTCTCCTCAAGGATTAAAGAAAAAAAAAATTAACTCCACTAAATCATCCCGGCAAGTGAAGAGTGTAAACTTTAACTTCTGAACTTTAACCAATGCAGTACTGAGCCTGCACACAGATCCAGTTCCTTTTGTCACTGTTCATTGCTGCTAGCCAAAGCTGAGGAAATGTGATTAGTTTAGTCATTTTCACTGCTCCAGATCAGAATCTTATGGGCAGAAGAGACCGTTCTGCCATTTTCACATTTTCCCCAAGCACTCAGAATGAAAGCAAGACTATTCTTGTCATTTTCCCTGCTGCCCATAAGGGTCCAAACTGCAGCAGTGAAACTGATTAGCGACTCATTTCCTTGTTTTCCCAAGGGGTGGGTAGGTAAAGTGCAAAGAGAGGCACTGGAAGTATTTATGGAACCTGAAAAAAAGGCTAGAAAATAAGATAAATTAGGATTATTTATTGGTGCTTACCTGAAAATTTCCTCTTATATAGCAAGGTCCATAGATCCTGTATGCAGAAGGCCCAATGCTTACTGCATGAGACAGACAGATCTCAGACACTGGCAGCAGCCTAAACTCCTTCCTCTGAAGTTGCTCTCCAGTTTAGGTTAAGATTTTTAGATTCTTTAATTTAAAACGTATGCCTACTTCAGGAAATGAGTTTACACAGTTTTTAAAATTTAAGTATATAAACTCCTTCACATATCCCTTAGTTTGCACCGTCGGGCTAGGTGTACAGGCCCTGCCACTTGGCACAAAAAAAGAAAAGCAGCAGCGTTCAGACAGATGAGTTTTCCTATTCTTTGGTGAAACAAGGTCCACAAATCCTACAACAGAATTTTTGAGCAGTGTAAGATCTTTTAGAAAGGGAACAAAGATTCTGAAATACACAGATTCTCTCTCACAAAAATTTGTTTGCAGTGAAGTGCGCAGAACTCCCTCCTAAGGCTGTACCCACTGAAGTTTAAGAACTACTTTGTAGAATTTAGTCAATGCATTGGTTAACAGCCATACGGTCACCTGAAAGGCTTTTTTGCGTAAGGGCATTAAAACAAGGTTAATTTCCACAGAAATGCCTGGTCAACAAGGCTGTTCTAAGAAATTGCTGGACGTCCAGGTGCACTGAGGTGTTTTTGTTGTTTGGGCAGTTTCTTAACCAAAGGATGCAAAATAATACAGAAACTTTATCATCATGATTCCCAAAGCTGAGCCTTCTTGGAGGATTTCTACTACTTGTGGAATTGTAATAATCAGTCTCTGTGCCAGTCTCTTTGCCAAATTGAAAGGTATTTGAAGCTGACATTCAGGGAAAGATATCCTCAGAGTAACTATAATAGTCAGAACAACCCACAACCAAAAACTCCCCCCAATTAATTTATTTTAAATGCCAGGCAACCAGGATCAAGACGACTAGATCATGGTGAAGCATTGCTACAATACAGTCCTTTTGTGGTGTAGAAAGGGGACAGGTTTCTATCATGCTGTTATTATAAAATAAGTCTCCCTACCCAGTAAGAATGTGGCCTCATTTTTCATCTCCAGATGGACCCGACTACACTGAGAGCAGTAGGAATGGTTAGAGCCGCATGTGGGTTTTCAATTGGATAGTGTCTCCATGGTAGCAACCTTCAAGTATCTTCTCCTGGACAAGAATATGACTTTGCTGTGGCTCCTGGATGTGAAGAAGCTCATGGTTGGTAGTCCAAAAAGTTATCACACTCAAACGCAGGGGTGAAGGCTCCATTCCTGAAGTCAGGTCTCGGCTTACTTTGCCAGTCCCTTCTCTATTAAGATTTTTCATAGAGAAGAGGAGTCTATTGCCTCATAAGAACAAGAGATTTGCTTCCCTCTGAAGGGCTGATAATGAATTGCCAAGAATCAGGTCCCAGATGCATTAGAAACCACATCTCCATCTACAAACTGCCAAGAGATCTGCACTCCTCTGGGATAACGTAGATAACAAAATAGCTGAGTACCACTATCTAAAGTTAAAGCTGAGGGGATCCAGTTCAAGTGGAACAAACTTTCACTGAAGATTAGACTAATAATAGATTAAACTGAATAGATTCTCTCTTCAAGACCTCTTTTGAGGTTTTCCTGCTATAACCAGATGGACTTCAACAACTGCACCACTACCAAAACAAAACACCCTGCCACACCCTTTGCAATGTCTCAGAAAATTTACACCTAAGATGTCAGGGGTGAGTTACGTGCGTCTTGGTACTTTTCTTTTTAGCCATCAGGGCCTTGAATCTTACCTTCAACTCCTCTGGCTTCATTTCCTCTCCATCACAGAAAGGAGTACAGCTTGTTGCATCCATTTTTTGCACATCCTCTTGGTAAGGGGACAGGCAATGTCTCCCCTTTTGCTTGGGGCCCTTTGGACTCCTTGGGATATATATATATATATATAGGAACTCAGGAATTCATTTTGAGACCTAGTGAGAGTTCTCCAACAATCCCTCCCTCTGTTTTATTTTAGCCTTATTCAAGTCAGCTCTTTTTCACTTGGGATCTTGGAGAGAATTCAACTGTCCCCTGACAGAGAGAGAGAGAGAGAGAGAGAGGCAGTACCCCCAGTGAAAGAAGCTGAGGGGTGCTTGGGCTGGCACAGGCAGGAAGGTTTAATGAGATCACTCATCAGAGAGCCCAGGAGGTACTTCCAGAGTATAGATTGCCCTGTCCTTACCTTCAGGAGATGGAGGAACAACCTAGGTACTCCTTATGTCCATGGCAGAAGACTCTCCAATTTATTATAGCTAAGTTAAGTAAATAATAGAAAAACCTATCAATATTTTTTAATCAACTTAAGTCAACTATTCAGAGTGACAGATACTATCCAACATGAAGATCTGGCTATGGTTCAGGATTTTAAGTTTGCTTTTTGGTCTTCTGTTTTGAAGACTGCCCATGTTTTTGAACCATATTTGAATGAGTTAGCAAAACCTCATTTATGTAAATCAAATACTCAGTTAAGATTCCAAACCATGGAAATTGCTGTCCTTAAAGGCTGCTATGGAAAGTTCCTTCACATCTTCGTTTTTGCCCATATAAATATGGAACATTAGAAGACCTATGTCCTTTTATGGATTGTAGAATTTCCCAGCTTTTGAGTGTGTTAGATTTTGCCTTATGAGATGGTAATAAAGACTTTATACAAAAGAGGTAATGTTTTTAGTATTCTCTCAATCACTAGTAATTAAATCAGTGGCAGTTTTTGCCCTTTACACATTATGTTGAAGAATAGAGATAATATTACGTTCTGATTGACATTTTAATGCATTATATGGATGTTGCTGTTTTACACGGAGTTTGTTTTTCCTTTTCATATTTGCAAAAGACATACGTCATATGTGATTTAATAAAATTGAATTGACTCAATCCGTACCCTGGAGATGAGCAGTCTCCAACCTTGGAGGATCTGCGATAAGACCTGATGAATAGGTGAGCTGGATTCTTGAGTGGAGATGGGCCCAACAGAAAAACCCCTCAAAGTACACAGAAGATGGATAGATGAATGGTTGAGGGCAGGTCCTAAGGGCCCCCCCACTGTTTTCACCTTGCTGTTCCCCATCTGCACCAAACACCACCATCTCTGTGGACACATTGGCCCTCAGTGACTGAGGACAGTTTCTGACAGCATCTTCACCCTGTCTGTCCTTGCCAGCTGCGGAGGGCATGCCAGTTATCTGCCATTTCTCCTGCACCTCCTTTCTGTGTCCACTGAGAGAGGGATGCCTAGATAATCCCTTTGCAAAAGAGGCTACAAGCACCAAATCCTTCTCTTTGTCACAGAAAAGACAGAAATCTGTCCATGCACTCGATGATGGGGGGGGGGGGGTACAAGCAAGAAAAGCAAAGTTCTCCTTTCTTCATATTTCACTGCCCTACTGCTCACTGTCCTGTTGCTGCAAGGGGAAATGTGCTGCTGCAGTACCTCAGGCAGAAAAGATTCCCCCATATATCCAGTTATTTGCTCCTGGTGTCCTCCAAAATCTTAGGTCTTTTAGCTCTGAAATCCACTTGCTCCAGATTTTAGAAGTTTGCAATAGACAATCAGAATTCTCTGTTATTCATATAAACTTTGCAAGAAGAGGTCTGTTTTTCACCTGCCTGTAGTTGTGGAGTCAGAAATTGGTGGACTAGTTAGGAGGTGGAGACTATGTTACTGCCAGAGACTGAAAGGTCTGTTTCTACTAAAATGCTGAAAGTTCAATGGAGGATCGATCTATGGCCCTTGACTTGTTGAAGAACAGCAGTCAGCCTTTCTTCCATGAGACAGAACTCACCCACTCCAACTGCAAGGAAGTTCAGAGGAAAGGGAAAGATCTAATCTTCCTTCCAACAAGGAAATTATATAGTGGAGGTATTACAACAGCTGTATGTTTAACACACACCTCAAGGCCCTGCCCCTGCAGCTCCATTCCCCAAGCTTCTGTATTGGCTTCTGGTAAATATTTTTAAATCTCTTTCTTTGTGCCTGGTGACTAACTGTGGCAGCACAGCTACAAAATTAGTATGCATTTACTTCCATTTCAAAGCCAGAAAGACCACAAAAATAGTGTTGAACAGGGTCAACATAGTTATATTGTTTTTCATAACACTAAGCTGATATATCCCCTTACAAAACAAACAGTTACAACATTTCCTACTATAAGAGCTCACATTCTAAGACAGACAAGACAAGACAAAAGACATGGAATAGTAGTTCAGGAAAAGGACAATGTGGCAGGAAAGACACCCAGAATGAGAAAGTTTAAGGATGGATTTTAAGGAGAGGACACATAGTGGACAAGAAGGTAGTTCTTCCAGATATAGTGGCTAGGCAAAACAGAAAGACCAAAGGCCAGATTCTGTCACCTTAAGTAGAGTGTCTTTCCCCATAAGTGGTCCCATTTAAGTCAAGGTACTAACTGACCGGACAGAACCTAAGTGAGCAGTCTAGTAGGACTGAAAGTAGTGGAAGAAGAGCAAGAAGAAATGAGAGTAAAAATATAGGGGCAGATGAGTTTGTAGAGCCTCTGGGTGAGGAGGCTGAAGCTGATGCAAGAGACCAGATTGAATTCAATGTGCATGGGATAGTCAGAGTGACAAGAATGAAAGGATTTCAGCAGCAGCATTTTCATTACACTGGACTTTTGGGGGTGGGGATAAGTTTATTTTCAGGAGAAATATGAGGGTTTGGATACACTTTGCTGAACTACTGATGGAGCCCAAAAGGATTAAAAATATAGGGGAACATTCTTCAGATTTTCAGGATCAGCACATAGCTAGGGAATAGAATAAGTTTGGAACAAAGTTTGACAGTCTCTCTTGAGCCAATTATTTTGTTAACTTTCAAACAATTACTTGAAATGATGGGAAGAGAAATAAATGGACTCCATATGCCCTGGCAACTATGAAACCAAGTGACTAGTACGGCCTAATGCAATTTAAATCCATATTCAATATGTCCTGTAACAAGAGCGTTTCCTTCAACTTTACTGAGGAATGCATTTCAAATCTACCGATTGTTGTTAGATTTAATACAGTTTCTTGGAATTTCTCCAAATAATAGCCATTAGAAAAGCTGTGTTTCACTAGTTTGTTCTTCTAGTGACCAGTGCTTGCTTAACATTTTGGCATAATTTCAAACACCTAAAGTGCATTTATTTTGGTATGACTAAATAGTATATAATTAATGACTCACTATGAAACTATTTGCTACTACTTGAGGTGCCATTTTGTACCACAGATCTGCCCTTAATCACTTTCCCTAAATAAGCTAGAACTTCCAATCCATGTTAGAAAATAATTCATTTTTTTGTAACTGTCTCCTGACATTTATAAACTATAGAGTGGTCTGGCTCCAATTAAAAATCATCTCCAGCATCAAGCCTTGAGAATCCTTAGCAGCAAGTTTTTCCAAGCTGGATGTATACACAGAACTCATCTGTTAATTATTTTCAAGATCCCCCACCGTTCCCCAACAGTAAAGAGTTCAACTGGTATACCCCTCCTAATTTTTTTTGGGGGGGGGGGGAGAGGAGAAGAGGAGGATTTGCAGGGAAGAGAGAAGAGAGGGCTTTCCTTCAACTCAGATCCTGCTGCAGGAAGAAGGAGCAGCTTGCAAATTTATAACTGGGATTTAAGTAACAATAACCCAGTATAATTTTTAAAATCTTCTCAAAAGGTTTGAGTTACAACTCTAAGAAACCAGAATATTGTGTGCACACATGCACATTGATATGTAATCATATAGTATATTATGCATATGTATTCGTGGCACATTTCCTAACATGTTTTCAATTAGTAACTGAACATAATTACATCTAATTCATAATGCAGTTGAAATACCAACATATCACTAGGACCTGAATAATCTCAGAGTGACTGCTCAAGCATTTTATTTACAAGAAAATACAATACAGACAGGAAAGATACTGATATCCAATAGCTAGGGTAAGGAGATTTGGCCGTTTCCTTGTAGCAGAAGCAAATAAGCAATATATAGTAACAATTTAAAACGTCAGGAGAACTTAGTCTTGAAGAAAAAAAAAAACTGTACATCCTTTCTTAATGACTTTGCCAGGTTTTCACAGAACATGAATCAAGAAAAGTTCCTCAAGTTGTATGTACAATGGCAATTAGCAGATAGTTGATGAAGTTTCTATATGGTCTGTGAACATTTTATCACTCAAAGATCAGGTAGCATGTTTAAATGGTGAACAGGACTTCTATTTAAAATAATTCAAATTATTAAAAGTAAAGAGAGGATTTAAAATAAAGGTCTTCACTGAAATAATACCAAAAGCACAATGAAAATTTAAGAAAAAGTCTGCATGATTTAGAAGAGACGCATATAGCTTAGGTCTTTTTTACCTTTAAAAAACACACACACGTTAAAGTCTGAGCACTTACTGGATCAACCTGCCATATAATAACAGTTGTGTCCTTTGATCCCGTTGCTAGTTTAGTTCCATCATTGGAGAATTTACAGAACCATACTTCATTACAGTGCTCTGTAAGTATCTGCTGTGTGTAACATGGGAACTGTTTCCTGAAACAAAGCAAAAAAACAAACCATAGGATTTGTTAAACACAATCTGATAAGCAATTGGTAAAAACTAATTATAAAAAGTAAAGATTTCTGCAGTTAATATGTATTTCAAAAGACAGGATTGTCTTCAAAGCTCATTATGAACATTAACCAGACAGTATCGGTCTAGTTTGAGGGCCACTAGGTATTGGTGATTTAAAAAAAATCTTTAATTAAAGATACCCTCTTAAATGACTCAAAAACATTAAGATGTGACTTCGTAGATTGGCTATATTCACAAGATCTTACTGTTACCCTCAGACTTCCCTCCCCATTACTTCCTATTGTTTGTTACACTCCCTGGGTTTCAGATTAAAATTACAAGATCTTTGGACACTACCTGGATCTTCCTAAAGTTTTGTAGGATACAGAACAGTCAGGCACCAATCTGATTGGGCCTCTGGACATTAGTGCAATAAAAGTTAAGGTTAATAAATTAACAATTTACAGGACTTTTCACTTTAGCTATTTCTGGCAACTCCCCAGACGTGATTAATTACATGCTAAAAAGGAGTAATGGAAATACTAACTTTTACAAGATCATTTTCAAGAAATGAAACTCTCATTAATTTCCTGTAATTTAGATTTTTATATAGTGTTTATCACTGTGGTATTTTGTTACTTTGCAAACTACATACAAATACCGCCCCACTTATGAGCAAACAAAAACAGAACAATAGCAGCAGCTAATATCCTCCCCCTGCCCCCAAATTATGTGCCAAGGAAGATCCTACCATCAAAACATTAAATTCATGCAGAAAAATGGAGAGAAGCTCAGTTATGTTTGCAGCTCACCAATTGGCACTAAGTAGTTGTACAGTGTTTGAAATCACCTGGCTGATTGTGTGCGTTATTTATGTTACGATAGCTTCTAGAGATGCCAATGTGCAAGACGTGCAGACACAAGACAGTCTCTGCCCCACAGAGCTTACAAGTTAACTGGAGCAGGAGCCATCTTGTGTGTGTGTGTATTTGTACGGTGCTTGGCACAAAAGGGTCCTGATCCATGACTGGGGGAGCTACTGTAATAATTAATACAATTTAGGTAAAACTGGTTATAAAACATTGTTACAAATCTTCTTACACTCAATACTGACAAATTCATGACACAAGTGACTGTCCTAAAATAACTTATCTTTGTTCAGTAATTTTTGTTAGGAAGAGTCAGTGAGGTAATTAAGCCAATCCTGCAAAAAGTACTACACATTTGTTTAGTATGCCAAAGATGTGGAAATCTTTTTAAGATACTCTCTGCGCTTTCTTTAAGTAGAAAGACACTCTTGGTATTGCACTACCAAGCAATAGACCCAAAAAATCAAAAAAACATAAGGCAGGGAAACACCACCCTACTTCCCCCCCTTACAATTAGTTATAACTGAAAAGAGCTGGAGGCATGCCTCCATAATCATGGTTTTGTGGTTTTTAAGAATGGTTAAATAGAAAATCAGCCTAATTCCAATATGTTTTGAGGGGGTTTACACAGTATTTTCAAGTGACATTACTGTAACTAGCAGTACTGTAATTGTTTCTAGACAATCAAGATGTTTGTGATCTTAGGACTGTGTAAACTGAATTTGAGATACGGTGGTTACAGGAAGACTTATTTTAAGCATAATTTGTTATTAATGTTTACTACCGCTCTGCCAGTTCTAATACTGTACTTGTAAATCTGCTGTCCCATTTGCACAAAGCCATTTAGTGTAAGAACATATAAATATCAATTTAATGAATGAAAGTCATAGTACACAAGCATCATTTATAGCAGCAGACCAGCCTGTCACTGACATGAATTTAAGGAGTCCATGCAAGTAACTTACACTGATGCAAGGAAACAAGGAGAGAAAAGATAGACACTTTCCTCTCTCAACTAATGAGGCAAGTTGCTCAGTAAATTGTACTTCACAGATACAGCGAAGTATGTATTAAACAGGTACTCAACCACTGTTCTTTTCAGAATATGTGGAACAGAACAGAACTTGATATTTTTGGGTGGTCACAAGACAAGATGTTGGTTAAGAAGGATAATTGTTTGAACAGGTTTTGTTTAGTTAGCTGAGTACTCATGCTCAACCATACTTCTCTACATTTCTGCTTATGCAAAAGTCCTTCATTAAACTTTAGGCCTGGTCCATACTAAAAAGTTAGGTCAATCCAGCTACATTGATTAGGGGTGTGAAAAATCCACAACCTTGAGTGATGTAGTTAAGCTTGCCTAACATATGGCGTAGACAAAAGAGTTCTTCTGTCAACCTAGCTACTGCCTCTCAGGGAGGTGGACTATCTGTGCCACTGTAGCGTTTCAAGTGTAGACAAACCCTTAATGCAGGGGTACACTATTTTTTGTCAAGATCCAAATTTCTCGGTCAAGATATAATCAAGGTCCGGACTCAAGAGAAAATTATTGTTGTTTTTTTTTTAAAATAAGTAAATAAAAAAATTTTCAGGGTCCATTCAAAAAGCTTCTGGTGATCTGGATTTGGCCCACAGTCTACCTATTGACTACCTCTGCCTTAGTGTTTCCTTATGCTTTATTCCACCATGTCAACAACATGGTTCATCAGTTACTGTGTTTTCACAACTTTAGAATTCTAAATTTAATCCTTTAAAAACAGACCAAAAGAACTAAAATTAAAATTACTGGAATAATAATTTAACTTTAACATGAAAGTAAATTTGTTCCCAGCGTTTACAATGAAAACACTGCTTAATAAACAGACACCATCAAGATTGACAGTGTTGCTAACCCAATATCTGCAAGAGGCAATGTTCACTTTGCTCCCAAAACCTTCAGTGTTTTTTAAATAAATCATCTTCCTATGCATAATCCTACAACCACAAACTGAAGCGGTAGAAGTATGCAGACTCCACTTTCTACTTCTCAAAAAAGGGTTGGGGGGGGTGGTGGTTAAAATTGGATTGATTATAAAATAAAAGGATGCAGTAAAGGGTCCCCCACCTGTCCCCAATTAAGTTCTCCATTATCACAAGGCCAGTAATGTGAAAAAGCTTCACCCTCCACTCTGAGTACCCTCTCCCTCATTCCACCTCCTGAGAAGCAGCAATCCGGTCTGTTTTGCTCAACATTGTATCTGTTCGTGTGATATAAGCATGCCTGATTACAATATTGCCAGAAATCCATACAGATTAACCCCATTAAAAATAAATAAATAAATAAATAAATAAATAAAGTGGAAGTTACCAGTAGACTATCCTATCAATTTTAATATTACTCAAGTTTCATTGTCTTTTTAAACTATTAGATTACTGTTACTTTAATTCTATCAATTTGTTTACACAATTAAAAAGGCCTAAAAACAAAATCCAGAATCTGGCTTCCACTGTCTTTAACTCACCTCATTATGCCCAAGCATTGCAGCATGTACGGCGCACCACATACTGATCTCAGACCCCTGCAATAGGTAGGTACAATAGGTTGAGTTGAGGACAGAGTGGAAGCCTTTGTTTTGAAGTATCTTCTTTTGGGGGGGGGAGGGGAAGAAAGGGGGGTACATGAGACTATGGTTTAATTGATATATACATATACACACACACCCAGTATGCAAGTCTGGGTGTGGAGGATACAAAATTAGAAAGATAAAAGTTTGACCTACATGGGCATATATTTATGATGGGTGGGCTTTAGACAAGCCCAGACTTGTTACATTTGGCCCGCAAATATTATTGTATTATTTTATATAACTACATCTTAAAGGAGGGTGTTCCAATTGCATTGATCTCACTTGTTAGCTGGATGCAAACACAGCATTAACACACTTTTAGACTGGCAGTAAGTATTAAAAATCAATACGGTCCACAATTTATTACTGCCCTAATGTTAAGAATCCTTTCTGAAGTACAAGGACCCCAATTCCTACCCACACTAAAAAAAAAAAAAAAAAGCCTTCAAACCACTTGTTATTCCCTAGAATTGAAATGAAGTGAGATGCCCAAAAATCCACACAAGAAAGGAATTTAAGGTGTTGTGGCAGTTAAAAGCGCAAGACTACAAAAGTCTAAAGCCAGAACAATTACTTGAACATATGGTTATAAGTATTAGGATAGTCATTTAGATTCTAAATAGAAGTATAGAAAAGACTACTGAAATGGAAATCTTCACTTTAAAAATAGATACCAAATAGTCTAAAGCTAAAAATCCCATGTGGTTGGAGATATTGGCAATTTTTAGAGAAAAAAACAGAATTACAAGGGAGTCCTGAGAAGTTGTTAGTAGCTCACTATAGTAAGCATTTAATATGAAGAAAATCTTCATTATGAGCCAAAGAACTGAACTGCTACTCCAAACACCAAAAATATAAAACACCATCCCCCTTTTTCGTGCTACTTCAGTGTTCGGTAACTTGTGGCCTTACCCCTCATTATACTCTAGAAATATCTACAAGCTTTGTCTTTGCATTCATGTCACTTCTGCTAGATCCCTGAGGAGCTTTGGTTGTCTGAAGAAAAACACTCAAAACACAGCAACTGTTTCTCTGTGTGCATGATATACCAGCACTGAGTTACTTCCTCCCTGGTGCCTGCACAAGTTTCACATTTTAAATTTCTAAGCAACACCAATGTTACTTACATATAAGAGTTATGAAATTTGGGTGTTTTCTTACAAAACAAACTTTGCCAAAGTTAAAGACATGTATTTGTGTGTTCTGTCTTACTTAGTTTGCATTACACATTTTTTAGCTATGACCAAGAATTAGAGAGTAGAATGCATTATGTGTTTTTATTTAATTTCAACTTCTAAAATGTAACGGCATTCATTAATTAAAGACTAAATCTGGAATATGACCTTGAACAGTAAACGCAGATTTACCTTACGCATCCAAGAAGTTTGAAGACAAAGAATGGGTAGTAACAATTCGACAGCCATTAGACAATGACAGACTAGCAAGTAGCAGCAAGTTTGTGCACTTAGATTAAGGCTAAATCCTTGATACATACACCCATCTCACTACAGGGCTGCCCAGAGGATTCAGGGGGCCTGGGGCAAAGCAATTTCAGGGGCCCCTTCTATAAAAAAAATTGCAATACTATAGAATACTATATTCTTGTGGGGCCCCCTGCGGGGCCCAGGGCCTGGGGCAAATTGCCCCACTTGCCCCCCCTCTGGGCAGCCCTGTCTCATTAAACAGTAAATTGCATTCCCTCAAGGAGAAGTAGCCAGACATCAAGAAGCATTTTCATACATGTTCTGTAGTTTGTCTGCACAAACAGTTAGTCAACTAAATGGGCCTGGCTTTTCCCAGTCTACTCCAGCATGTTCCAATTTGAAACAACTGTCCTACAGTTCAAAGGAACAATATCGTGTAAGTGGATTGTGTTATATATTTAAAAAAAAAATACCACTGTCAATTTTAAAAGTAGAAAAAGGAATTCTTACCTACTACAAACATGGTCTATAAGCAGTGACACAGAATCTAGACTGTTATCTAGTTTGGTATTATGATATAGGCACCGGTCTCGTTGCAGCTCCACAGCCTGACGTAGTAGATTCTGTAAGCGCCTTGGGGGAAGCATCACCGATGGCGGTAAGTATGCTTAAAGAAAAAAAAACCCCCACAAAAATTACAAACGCACATTTTATCTTTACTGAATAAAAACCCATAAAGAGTTATAAATTAAAGAAATCCAACCTACTGCTCAACTTGTTGGTTTATAACTGTATAACTGAGGACCCAAAGATGAACTCATATTCACTGATGTTTTCAAACAGAATTGTACTTTTTTTAGCTCTGTTGCTTTTGTTCAGCACAAGTTCCACTTATACAAAGTAGACTGCTGCACGCTGATTTTAACAGTAAAATCCTCAATTGTGAGACTCCACTAGACCACCTTTTGTGCTCACTATGAGGAATTCCCAATTAAAAGGCAACACTATGTTAGTACTGCTATTAATGGAGCAGTAGAGTCCACCACATTACAGCATGCTTTCCAACCTCTTTTCATTTGCAGACTCCTCAAAAATTTCAAATGGGAGTGCGGACCCCTTTGGAAATCTTTTGACAGTCTGCGGACCCCCCCAGAGGCCTGAGGACCACAGGCTGAAAACCATTATATTATGGATAGGCCTATAGAATTGAAATGAGATACCACATGCCCTAGGATCAGACAGTCCCTGGGTCAATATCAAGGACAGCTGCAATACATCCAACATGTTGGCCTATCACAAGTGACATGGAAGAAGCAAACTAACAGTCAGAGCAGATGGCAGTGAAAACAATTCATATACTTTCTACATATAGCAGAGGCACTGAGAACTGAAAGCTGTTATTACAAACAGCTAGAGGCAGCATAAGATTGAGAGGCACAAGACCTAAGACCCACAAAAATCACTAAGTCATTCCCAGTAACCAGAATTATCTTCTCCATAAAGCACCAGTCACAGATAGTGATTTTAATTACACTTACTTTCCTCGAAAAAGTTACATCCTATTTAATAGGGTACTAGAAAAATATTTGGGGTGTATTTAGAAAAATCTATTTAAATGCTGAACATTAAATATCTTACTCTGGAGTTTGTCCAAAAGTTTAGACCTGGAAGCTGTTCCTTTTCCTTCCCATTCTGCTTTTGCACGCAAGTCTTCTGCATGACTACACATCAGATACCTGTAAAAACAAAGCGAATGAACACATCCTATTATGGTCTAAACCTTTTGGAATTCATTTTCAATTGTAAGGATGCCCACATGCTCAGGGTTTAACTGATCGCCATATTTGGGGTCGGGAAGGAATTTTCTTCCAGGGCAGATTGCCAGAGGCCCTGGAGGTTTTTCCACCTTCCTCTGCAGCGTGGGGCACAGGTTGCTTGCTGGAGGATTCTCTACACCTTGAGATCTTTAAAACACAATTTGAGGACTTCAATAGCTCAGACATAGGTTAGGGGTTTGCTACAGGAGTGGGTGGGTGAGATTCTGTGGCCTGCGTTGTGCAGGAGATCAGACTAGATCAGGGGGTCTCAAACTCAAATGACCATGAGGGCCACATGAGGACTAGTTCATTGGCCCGAGGACCGCATCACTGACACCCGCCCCTCACTGCCCCCTGCCCTGACCCCACTCCACCCCTTTCATGAGGCCCCGGCCCTGCCCTGACTCCATTCCGACCCCCTACCTGCCTCCATTCCAACCCCTTCCCCGAAGTCCTCACCTCAACTCCGCCCCCTCCCTGCCCGCAGAGGGCACAAGAGGGGTGTGGCGGGGGCTCAGGGCAGGGAGTGCAGGAGTAGTGCAGGGTGCGGCAGGGGGCTCAGGGCAGGGAGTTGGGGTGTGGGGTGCAAGAGGGGTGAGGGGTCCAGGGTGCAGCAGAGGGCTCAGGGCAGGGAGGTGGGGTGCAGGAGGGAGTGCGGGGTGTGGCAGAGGGTTGGGGTTTAGGCAGGGGGCTCAGGGTGCAGAAGGGGTGTGGGATGCAGCAGGGGGCTCAGGGCAGGGGGTTGGTGTGCAGCAGGGGGTTGGGGTTCAGGCAGGGGGCTCGGGGCAAGGAGTTGGGACAAGCAGCTGGAACCATGTCCCTGCGGCCCCTGGGGGAGGAGGGATGCAGGGCTCCGCGCTGCTTGCCACTCCTCCAGGTACCTCCCCCAAAGCTCCCATTGGCTGTGGTTCCCTGTTCCCAGCCAATGGAACCCGGGGGGGGGGGGGTGCCTGGAACCAGAGCAACACACAGAGCCCTCTCCCCCAGCCAGCTGCAGGGACGTGATGTTAGCTGCTTCAGGGAGCGGTGCAGGGCTCAAGGGGGGCAATCCGCTGTAGCTTGCCCATCCCTGGCCTGGAGGTAGGCAGGGGGGTGCAGGCCACAGGAAATAGCCCCCCGGGCCGCATGTTTGAGACCCCTGGACTAGATGATCATAATGGTCCCTTCTGACCTTAAAGTCTGAGTCTACATGGAGATGTTCCTGTTTACAATTCATATTTAAGTGAAGTGGGGGTAGAAGAGGAGACTCTAAGAAGAGAGATCTCTGTTTTAGGACCTCTCTCTCCTCCATCAGCTTATTACAGCAAGAATGTATTGATCTTTAGGAGACACGGTACAGTCACTCCTGACCAACTTGCACTCAAGTAAAAGCTTGGGCAAATGTATGAGGAGTCAAAGACTAGATTGGGGCAAATTAAAGGGGACAATGATGCTTTATTTTGTAAGCAATATATTTCATTTCTCCCCCATGCAGATTTACTCAAACGCTTATGAATTTCAATATAAAAAACCCAACTCAGTGACTCAGAAGTTTACATCAAGTTAGACTAGTCAATGATGGCATAAAAATATACCTAGATGCAAACAAGATTTACTATGCTAACTGATCCCAGTGTGTTTGAGGTATACATATGTGTTTCAAGCTGCATCATACTAAACTTCTAAATTTCTAGCATAATAGCATTGTCAATGATGCCAACACTACCGGGTTCTGCAATTTGTTTCTTGGGATGGTAATGATACAATGCATTAGTAAGATTTATTGTTGGAGTCTGGGTGATGGACAATAGCCATTTGCTCTAGAAGTTCCCTTTTCCTTTGTCACTAACTAGAAAGATTTAAGGAGAGAAGGTACCAATGCAAGGTAATGGATAAGAAACAAAACAGATCTTGTTTAGATTGACCTTCAGGAGAGATGGGGAAAAAAAAAAAGGAGACTGTGCACATGCTACACTCCCCCTTCACCGCAAGAAAAAAAAACAAAAAAACCCAACCCCTACCAACTTGAGAATTACTCAGCTATAGGAAAAGAGACTGAACATGCTTCCTTTAAAGGACTGAAATTATGTCCTTATCAGTTTAGGTTCTGATACCATAAAGGCAGTATATATAAACACTTATTTTGGATGAATGATGATATGATATAAATCATGGTACAACAATACAGTCAGTATAATAAATTTCTTCCCCTTGCCATTTTAAATAGCAGTGATCACCAAGCATAAATAATTCAGATTTTTAAAACAAGTTAGTACTAAAGATTGAAGAAAAAGGGGAGAGATAGAAGACCCTGCTTCTGCAATGGAATTTTCCCCACTGATTTCAATAGGAGTGGGACTGGGTCCAAAAGGGAGAATAGTGCTTCATTTTTACCAAGACATTATTTTACTTATTCCACATGATTCAAGTGCACTTTTAATGTTATGAAGAGAGGGCTCAGGAAATACTGACCAGCACTTGTTTCCACTGAATTACACAATCCCTCAGGATATTCTGTAGAACTAGCTGTCCAAGATTAAACACCCTTACCCACTGAGGACATGAATGCGCTCCGTATTGTATTTCAGTGGTGTCAGTTCACAGCGCAGAACTTGAAGTGCCTCCAGAACCTTGCCATCCTCCAGGTATTCCAGGTACTTCTGCTGTAGCAGCAAGAACTTCATCCTCTGACATGACAGAAAGCAGCAGTCAGGGGAAAAAGGTTGACTGAAGTTTCAGAAAATGTTTGAGCCTAAACAGAACAGTAGAAACCATTCTACTATATACCCTTCAGAAATACAACTACATGCAATGTATCATTACTTCTGGCTGATCTTTCAATACAATTGTGGTAGTTATGTTAAAAGCGACCCAAATAAATAAGTAATCAATCAATCTTTTCCACCTGCCTACTGGAGCCCCAAATATCCTCTTCCGCACGCCTCACACCCCTTCTAATTCTCCCTATTCTGAACCCATATCCCTTTCAGTCACTATACTTCAAACCAGGATTAGATGGGATTCCCTCAATCTCATACTCAAACAAAACAAAAAAACAAAACAAAAAAGTATGCTGCATGCTTGTACAGAGCATGACCAGGAGGTCAGCCAGTCAAACCCCTAACTGGTTTTATACAGATTATGTAGGAGCTCACCAAGGGATTCTCTCTCTCTCTCTCTCTAGTTGTATAACATGCTGTAGCAACATACTAACACTGCAACTAGGCAAAACAAGGCACCATGCAAATTAAACTTGTTTTCCAGAAGTATTAATACTGCCATCTTCTTTTTACAGAAAGCAGAGCGATGTCGCTCCCCACATTTAGGGCTCACTTAGCCTATACTCATTTCTCATAAGCATTCACTTCTATTAGAATTCCAATGTGACCTTCACACATTCTCACATTTCTCATCAATAGTCATGATTCTAACTTTGTTAAAATGTTCATGGACACAAAATGAAGGAAGGCATTCAGTTTCAGATTTAAAATCTGGAGTCCCCAAAATTTCTTAACATGCTGATCCTTAAGATGAAAGTGAGACAGTTTAGTTACTTCTACTGTAACTAAGCATAGCCACTTGGTGTATGCATTTTTTGTCTGTCTTCACTGCTGCTGCCAGGAGTTATCGCCACGAGGCCTTCAACAAGTAGTGGGGGGTAAGAGGAAAACCTGAGACTATATCTAGAGTGAAACAAAATTAAATTAAAGTGATGTGCTATGCTTTCCCCATCTCTATAGAAACTGAATGAAGTGCAAGACAGATCATGAATACACTTCAATATTTGATCACCACCTTTCCCCAGGTGAGTTCAGCAGACCCCAAAGACCAGCAGCTTTTCCAACACTATATGTATTTACTTATATTAGTGCATTAAGGGCATTATACAATTTTGAGCAAGGTGCTAACCTCTTCAAATCAAGACACTTAAATATGAAACATTTGTTATGCCTTACTCCATGTTGTTCATTTTTACTCCATGTTGTTCATTTTTGCACTTCATCTTGGATAGGGTAGCTAGACTGTCCTATTTGATCAATTTCATTTAATTCTGTTTTTTCCATACAATAGCTCAATGTTGAAGTGTTCTGAGCTGCTAACAATAGAATATTTAAATAACTAGAACTTAATTGAAAATGTATAGAGTAATATTTGTAAATTAAGAAAAATCCTAAATTTTAAAGACTAAAGGCTAAATTACTTGAGATTGTCTCTTGATTTGAGGTTTACTCAATTTAACATTTGACTGACTGTGTTAAACACATTTTAAAAGAACATTAATTAGCTCTCATTCATGTTGTTTAAGATATATAGTACTGTCATCACAATGGCATGGAGAAAGATACATTACTACAGTGAGTCTCATAAAAATCTCATTCCTGCTACGCATTTGACTAGATGAGATACACAGATCTTAAATAATTTTATCTAGTAGTGGTTTTGTCTTATGCTTTTTGAGGGAATTTAAAACATTTAGGTAAAATATTTGTTTTCCTTCAAGTGGAATGCATTCCAGATTGATTATGAATACAGCCTACAAGGACTACATTTGATTAAAACACCGAGTGCAACAGACCTTCTGTAACTCTTGAGAACAAATCACACTTATCAAGTTTTCATGTACATGAAAGAAGACTGCTGACATAATGTATAGCTTTCAGAAGTGTATGAAGATATGCATCACCATATAGATATTTGTAGCTAATTTCATACTATAGCATCTTAGTTTTCCAGTACTCTGATGTCCTGTAGGGGAGAGGTCAGAATCCCCTTTATAATTATTCTCCCTCTCATTGCACAGATATTCAGTTTGTTTGCATTCAGCGTGAAGAGGAGGCCCATTAGAGAAGAGAGTATCTGTACAATTTGTACAGGTATAATGTTGCAGATTTTGGGGTGATGAGTCATTAGAAGTAAGCCTTCCCCTTTTAATATTTCCTATCCACTTGTTAGGAAAGTGGAAGGGTTGATTCCTCACGGTAGGTGATCACCACATAACCCCAAACTTCGGTGTTTTAAAAAACTTAGTTCTTATCCAGAACTTCATGTTGAATATTCTCCAATTCTCCCTGCATATCTCATAGACAATATTTTGTTTCTTATGTATCCATCCACTTTTTCTTGGTTTCCCTTATCTGCATGGTGATAACCACTTTATCCAATTACTATCTCTACCTGGCATAATGGTTCTAAAAGAAGGGGTAATGAAAGCCATTTCTGTGGACGAAAAAGGAAAGGAAAGCTTTTTGTTGTTGTTGTGCCAATATCAGCAATTTAATGGAAATCCCTGTAAAAGCAAACCAGAGGCACTGTCTCCATGACTCATTTTATCCACACTAGTACAAGAAGCATGTCAAAATTGACCGACATTCAGCCCTGATATTGTGTATAGCAACCAAGGCAGAGTACTGTTGCCAAGTCAGCTGAATATGTACAGTCTTACAGTTGGTTCAGAGCAAATTTTCCTTTAAAAAAGGTCATTAACTCCATGAGTCCTAGGCATACTACTGAAAAGGACATCTCCCAGAATGATACAGCACCAGAGTTTTCATACATAGAGACACAGTGCATATACTAAATGCTACAAATATTTTATTCATAACATAACAGAGTTGGAACAAAAATGCTGAATGGATTTAATTACAACTAATGTCCCTATCAAAGCCCAGATAACATTTTGCCTACAGTTTAGTCACAACCTTTTTGTTATTAGTTCACGAATGAATTTTTGTCCAAAAAACCCTACTAAGTTATTTGATACAATGTAGAACTAAATTTCAGATTTGAGTTACAGTATCCCAAATAATGAGAAATTAGCTGTAGAGACCCTTTACGCTAATGGTCATGGATCCTATACCCGAGTTATTTTTAAAGATATTTTCTTACCTTATGTCAGACAATTCAGCTTATCTGCAACCAGCGCTTCTTGTGACAAGAGGGGCTTTTTCTGGCAAACTAAGTTCTATCTCTTCCCCCTACTCTTTTCCTAATTTCCCCTTCTGCTGCTACCATCTAATACCAGTAGTGCTGATAACTGCCTCTAGTGTCAGCTGCCATCCTCCTCAACTGGACAGCAGGGAGTTTAAAACATGTAACGTTCGTTCAGTGCCGTGTGCTCATAGTTATATTATAGCTTCAAAGAAACCCTGCTGGAAATATCAGATGATGTATCTCATGCTTATCAGGAGGTCTTCAATATATTTTTCTATTCAATATGAACAAAATAAGAGCATTAAATTGGTTGTGGTTAGACGGTTCCTACGTATCCAGCTCAACACTCAGATTTCCCTTAAAAAATAATTATCGTCTTGCAATGGAAAGTATTAGAAGAGACTTCATCCCAATCCCTTTCCATCTCTATCCTGTATCAATAAAACTGAAGAGCCCTGAAACAGTTAACTGCAAACCTAACATTGACAATATAGTTTGAGATGCAGTTAGCCACTTCACTTCTGAATGATCATTGTAAATCCACCAGCTTCAGCAGAGAGTGTAGCCACTCTATGTTTCAGTAGCAAAGATTCCTCTGTGTATTATCTGGTGGAGAAACCCTGCAGGGAATGATGTTCATCTTCTCAGGTTGCGGACTTTAATTCAGTTAAATGTTACAAAATCCGATGTACAGCACTAAAGATGAATTGAGGTACAAGTGTCGCATTCTGCTGTTTCTAGATACTGTATGACATAATTAACAGTAAAACTGGCTCAATGTTAAAGTGACCCTACATAAAGAATTGCTAGGGTCTAAGTTCGGAATAGGGTTGACCAAAAATCAGGATTGAAAAAAAGTTATGGTTTAAGTGTTTATATTGTCAGTGCTTAAACTATAAATGGGACGAAAGTGGATGTTTTGCACTTGTTTCTTTAGTTTACTAATTATATAAAGATTCTATATAAAATATCAACTTTAGACGTTTCTCCAAAATACTCATCTAAACTGAAAAAGCAAAGTCCAGGGCCTCATCCACATCCTAACTGTGAAAACACCACAGACCCGATAAGCAAATAGCCTATTCTATAACTACAAGCAACACCATATTTTGATATTCTGAATGTTCTCAAACTGAATCAAGAAAATTGAAGGGTTTTGATCTGTATTTGTGGTTTGAAGTCAATGGGACGTGTGTTCCTATTTAGGAACTTTAGTGTTTCAAAAATAAAAGCCTAAAGTGACTTGCATATATAAAAAATGAGTTCATAACAATTTTATTAGTATATTGAAAATCTAAATAGCTTTTCATCATTAACATCAAAACAAAATTGCTTTGAAGTGACAAACACTGTCACTAAGAGAAGTTTAATAAAAATATAATTTTAGCCTCCTAATGCTGCAACATTATGTACATGCTTAGCATAAATAGTCCTGTTGAAGTCAATGAGAATATTTATGAGAGTACAGTTGTGTGTCTGATTTGCAGAATCAGGGCCTTAACAGTCAATATTTTGTTTTTCCACCTATGGCACTTTTGTAAAAATTGAACAAGATACTCTACTAATAGTGGCATTTAACAATAGCACAATTTTTTCAAGCTAGTTTATTTAAATTAGGTTGAGGTTTTGTTAACTTAAAAAAAAAAAAGTCACTTGATTTAGGTCAGCAAAGTAAGTTATTCCAGCCTGGCTTGGCTCTCTGCTCTCCTGTTCACAGGGAGTCTGTGCACGCCATTCTTGGGCCAGAAACTTTTATGCTGTTGTTGAGTAGCCTCCTCTAGGCAATCCAGCACAGACATTGGCTGAAACTAGAGGAAGCTGCATCTAGCCACTCTCTTTTAGGTAACCAGGTACAAGGCCTCTAAGTGAGAGCAAAAGGAAAAATTAGAGGATCCTGGAGTGTATCCCCTTCCAATAAGGAATCATTACATCTTTTAGGGCTTCTCTAAACAGCAAATTACTTCTGATTAACCTCCATGTGTGGACACACTAATTCCAGATGGAGTTAATAAGGAATAGTTAATCTGCTCTTAATTCACACCCTAGTTTATTCCAGATTAATTTTCATGTGTAGACAAGCCTTTGGCTGATACCATAGAGTTAGGAAACCTGAGAGCTCCTACCTGGAATTCAAATGATCATTGAACAAAACTGCAGGTAGAAGTGCTATTTCTCTTAAAAGCGGGATGGTCAAGTTCACCTAGCTAGGTGAACTTATTTGACAGAATAGCCCCAAATCAAGTGTAGACAAGTGAAATTTCACTTGGAAATCACAAGTGCACTGACTGAAATGCTGGCCTGGGCCAAAAACCAAAGAGGATATCCTTACGTTTTTTGAAAAACAACAACACTTAACAGCAGAAGAAAGCTTTGGTTTTCATGTTTGGCCCACTAATCTGGATAAGGCTTTCCTCTGGCACCTCAGCCAATTGCATCCCCCATACAACATTACACGAAGTACATACATGGCTAGCCATATTACTCAACAGTAGTACAGGGCACAATTGCCTTTCAGTGGTGTTTACAAAGGAACTGAGAGGAGAGGCTACTTTTCATTTTCAGCTCAGGCCAGATGCAGCAGCTGTTTAATGAACCCCCAGTTTTAAACTTAGATTAGTAGTTTGTACCTTAATATGCAGCATTTATAGCACTTCGATCTGTAGATCTCAAAGCACTTTGTGGGCAGCTTATGCTCATTTTCACAGACAGAATTTATAATATACGTGCAATACAACTATGTTTGATATTCAGCTCATCCTTGACCAAGTCACATTAAAAGTAAGATTCCCTAGCCTATTAAAGCTTACAGTAAAATGTCAGTAAGATTGACTTTTTACATACACACACCCCCACCCACTCAACTTCAGATACATGTGGTCAAACTGCCAGGTTGAGATTCAGAAACCCAAGCCCATATGATCTTGGTTCATAAAACACAAACAGCATTTCTTCCCCTAAAGAATATGGTCATATACAGCACTTAGTAGAATAAGTGCAGGTTCAACATCAGCTGAATGAACACATTTTTTAATCTAAAATTATGATGAAGTTTGACTTAAAAACAGAAACCAGAAGCATAGTGCCTTCCAGAACATATAAAGTTGCCAAAATAAGTGTACACTGAATTGAGTATGAGCTTTCGTGAGCTATAGCTCACTTCTTCGGATGCATAGAATGCAGACTAACATGGCTGCTACTCTGAAAACTGAATTGAGTAGTTTTACTTTTTTCATCATAGGGTGGAAATAGATGAAGTGCTGGCATTAGTAAGATTACTAGTGATTTAAAAAAAAAACTGAATTATTTAACTTCCCCCCACCACTAGGACCATGAGTGGGAGAAAGATAACCCCACCTCTTAAAATAAACAGAAGTGCCTACATCATCACTGACGGTGCAAAACCCAGAGATATAATCTTTTATTAGATCTGATTATGCTCTATAGATAGTCTGAGCGGTGACAAAAAAATTCTTCTTTATCTAGCGAGCTTTCCTTTTCCAGTTGCTACTTATTGCTCTAAATTGGGCTGAAATCTTGCAATAACCATAAATATCCAGAAAAATATTTTCCAAATCAGCATTAAAAAAACCCCAACAGGTCAACTCTATAAGTTTATTAATAGCTTTTAAAAAAAATTCATGTACTAAAACATCTGACTCTAAAGATATGGATGATAAAACCCGATAAAGTCCTATCCCCTCACCTTACATCTTTAATTTATTTTCTTACTGCTGTACGTGTGGCAGACTTGTTTTTAAATAAAAATCAGTATTCGTTATTTTTTTTTAATTCATCAGACTCAGTTTAGATGAACAAAATACACTTTACAGCATCAATTTAGTTTAGATAAGGTAGAGTCTGAAAACAAAATTCACATTTCTACAAGTTGTACTCAGTTGGAGTACATTTTCCCAAGGTTAGGGTTTACATAGCCATTTATACTTTGGATTCGCTAAAAGCAAATCGTCCCCTTGTTTTCCTCTTTTGTCAAATTAACCTATTGTGACAAGTACAAAAAAAATCCTTATAGTTTGACAATTTTTTCATAAACTAGAATGGACAGCACCATTTTGAATGGAATAGGAAAAAATGCACATCCTCAAAATGCTAGAACCCTAATAAACGTGTGCTTTAATAGATGCTATGCTCTTGTGTATGCAACAGGCTACCGAATTCTCACTCCTCATGAGACACTGAAAATGTACACATTATTTTGGTATGTTCTGTTTGGATAGTCTTTCCTGCTGTCTTTTTAAAAGTTTGCCTTCCAATATTAGCCTGCGAAGCAAAAAATAGGAACTAGAACTATAGCTCAATAGAAAAGACTTTGGAGGGGTTAAACATTCACACAATTACAGAACAAGATGTAACTTCTTTCAGGCAGCCACTGATGTTTTGTTAAACATCTGTTTTTCCTACTTCACTTCCTGTTCTCTCTCTTCCCCTCCCCCGCCGGCAGGAAACTCTCCTCCTGACAACAAAATGAATCAGCTAGAAGTAAAAAGCTAAGCAGCCATCAGCTGATTCCTCATTGTTTACAGCCACAGGCACTTCAAAAAGCAGTGCTACTTTTTTCTCCCCAAATGACTACAAAACAACACTGAATAGCTAATAAACATTTATTGAAATTAATTGGACAACATAGTAAAATAAGATGTTTGAAGAAAGACAAGGCCTGTATGTAACCATTTTGATCCTGGGCCATAGAAACAAACCCAGAAACACTTTGTATGTCAACAAAGTTCACAAAGTTACTGAAACCACATATATTAAAACCAAACAAATTGTAACTCTGTCAAGTCACAGGATCTAAATCCTAGAATAAATCACCAGACTGGTCTGCTTTAAAAATAATTTAAAAAGAGGACAAAGCTCTACAAAAATTCTGAAGAGTAAACACACACATTTGTTCTCTAAAAGCCATCTAGAAAAGCAACAGTATTGTTCATTTTCTATATCAGCCACTGTACTCCCATGACATTCTATTGCAGTATGCAAACCCCCACAGTACCTAGGTATTGTACACTGTACCTAAGCTTGGTTCTTTAAGAAAAGAAAGGAAAAAAAAAAGAAAAAAAAACCAAAAAACACCACACCATCTATTTCAAACTCAGAAGCACTTTTAGAATTTCTTTAAAGTAACTGAATTAAGTATCAACTGAAGTTATCCAATTATGGATTTTAAATTAGATATGCAGATTACACAAGTTGTATTCTGATCCATGAAGGCAGACTTTAATAAATTTACACATTCAATGCACTGAGTATTGGTCTTAATATTTTTAGGCCTCCTCTCTCAAATACAACAAAATGACAGAAGAGCAAATTAGTATTGTGCTTGGGATAGCAAGTTGCTTACTATAATAAACACAGATGCCAACATTAACTCTGAAGTAGGTACCAAAAAAAAAAAAAAGTATATTACTACAATTATTCCCAACTACATCTGAAACAATTCAAAATGTGCCTCTTACCACAATTGCGTGAGGAGAATGCACCAAAGGCTTAAGTTCATTCAAGTCGTTCTCAGCCTGCAAAAATTGGTATAAAAGATAAACATAACCTTGAAGAACCATGAAATGCATTTCACATACTATAAATTTAACAGCAGTTATGCAGTCCTATATGCCCCACATACATTACCTTATCCCATTCTCCTTCCATGACATGATTGCGGAATTTGGTAGCAGAAGGATGTTCTAAACGACATCCTGACTCTTGCATGAGAAGATCAACAGTCTGGCTGCAGGAGAGATACAGTGTAAAAAAACTGACCAATTTTACTCTTAAAATGTACCACCCATTGCAATAAGTCTGTTATAGTTAAAAACTGACTTTTTATGAAGCAAAAAGAGTTATAACCAGATTCAGAAACACGTGAAGAGATAAGTATTCCAATCACTCAAGACACTTGGATAGACAGCTCTCTATAGCCACAAGAGTGGTTGATTGGTTTGAAAACTTGCATGAAGTGCCAAGATGGTCTTCTTTGACTCAGACAGGCATGTCCAGATAGAAATAAACCAGTTTCTAGCAGCAAGTTGTCTACACGGAGGAAAAATATAGGTTATAAACACTAGATGTGCCTCTATAACTACCCCTAGAGAATGGGTATAAAGGGCTGCCACTGTTCTGTATTAAGATGTCTGCAGAGATAGCCTTAGCTTTTGTTCATGTCAGGACTTTAAAAGGCTGGTTCCTTAAAATAAAAAATAAGCAAACTCACTAACTTGTAACCCTCCCCCTTTTATGCTAAAAATAACATTTACTGTGGTGTAGCCTATAAACAGTCACAAGCTGTCTCCTACTGTGAAAATCTGCCTCCTATGTCAGTGGTGTGTTTTATTTCATGTACTAAGTTCATTAGACTCAATCCAGCCCCACAACAGTTTGCCATCTCTCCTTTGGTACTTCCCTTGTAGCTTTATTTTCTGGGGCATCATCTATAGGACCCCTCCCAAAAATCTCAATATTCACCTAGTTGCTGTTATGTTATATTTAGAAAAGGGGGAGGGGAGTGTTTGTAAAATCCAGATGGTTCATCTCTCTGTATTTTATTTCTATTTCCCCTCCCTCCACTGCATACTCACCCAAAAATACTGCAGTGCTCTGAGCCACAGAAGAATCAACATATTTGTAATTTTAATTTTTTCAGTCTATAGATAGGAGTATTTTCAAAAGCTATTAGACATATGGCCAAACCAAACCTACAAAAGCTTTCATCCAATTACATGAACACAGGCTCTGCAATCAGAATCCTAAATGCTAGTTTAATTCTTTGGTTGGCTTGTTTACAATTAACCAATCAGCTCTTAAGACTTAAACAAAACAAAAAACATCCAAGTGTCCAGGCTCCATTATGTTCACCAGATCACTTCCCCCCACCATACCACATTTGTACTGATCTGACTTTAGTGATATGTGACTGGGCTTTCATATTGTCATCTTTGGCAGAGGAAGCCCTACCTGTCCCCCACCACGGTTGAGACACACAGTCTGTCTCGAATGTACAAAGCTGGTTGGAAGAGCCTTAAAGACAGGTCCCTCACATCATTATTTTCAACACATTAGGTCTGCCCCACAGCTCCCCCCTTCATATACACTTACTGATCTCTCTTTATAATGGGATATCAAGCTGTGACAAGGCAGTGTGGGAGAGAAGGCGGCCCCTTTCCTCCCCTCCACCATCCAAATCTTACGTATGTGGGTCATAAACAGATTTGTTGGTCTGTCTCCCATGGGCACAAATGGTGCCCTAAAATAGAACAAGTCTCCCAGCACCATTATTTCCCCCGGCCCACTCCTGCACCAAGCCAACCCCCTCCCCCACTTTTGACTCCTCTCTCCTTATCGATGTGCAATTCAGCTACATCAGTGCGGGTCTACAGAGGGGAGGGGCCCAGGGCCCCCAGCCTCCCTCCTGGTCCCTATGGAGGAGGAAGCGGGGGTCTCATAGCACCGCTAAAGGGAAAAGGGAAAAAAAGGCCCCCCGCCGTGTGGGGCTCTCTTACCCCAGCGCAGGCCTGCCCCGCAGGGGCCCCCTCCGCCCTATGGAGGAGGAGGGGGTCGGTCTCCCCTCCGAGGGCGCGGGCACTTACTTGAGGCCCAGCCCGTGGAGGTGCTGCCCGATGAGCCGGATCACGTCCTCGTCGGACTGCGAGAGCCGCTTCTTCTTCTTCAGGGCGCTGCCGCCGCCTCCCCCCAGCTCCGCGGCGGCCGAGCCGGGCCCCCCGGCGGCCGGGACCCCGTTGTTGACGCTCAGGCCGCCGGGGCTGCTGCCGCCGCCGCTGCTATTGGCCGCGGAGGCGGAGGGCAGTAGCCCGTTGGCGTGAGCCAGCTGCTCCCCGGCGGCCGAGCCCGACGAGGCCTCGCCGTTCTGGGCGCCCAAGCAGCCCAGCTCCGGGCCCGCCGGCCCCTGCGGCGGCGGCTGCTGCTGGCCTCCTCCTGCCCCGTTGGCCTGCATGGCGCTGCTGCTGCTGCTGCTGCCTCTGAGCTGGGCGGCAGGGGGGGCGAGCCCGGCGGAGAGCGAGGGGGACTGGGACGAGGTGAGGCCTGCTCTGCCCGCGGAAGCCCCGGGCTCGCCTGCTCCCTCCGCCGCCGCCGGGGACGCCCGGGCTTTCTTCCGCGGGGGCGGGGAGGCTCCGCCGGTGTCCGAGTCGGAGGAGGAGGAAGCGGAGGCCAGAGTTTCCTCGCCGAGAGCGGCCGTGGTGGGAAGCCGGGGGGGCGAGGAAGGGAGGCGGGGGGGGCGAGGGGAGGAGGAGCGGGGCCCTGTCCCCCCCGGGGTCCCGGAGGCAGCGCCGCCGCCCGCTCTGGGCTCCCTCTTGTTATTGCTGCCGCTGCCCCGAGCCCCCGCCCGGCCGCCCCAGGCGCCCGGCCTGCTCCGTGCTGCTGGGTTTGTCACTTCTCTGCCCAGCTGCAGCCTAATGGAGTCCGGGCCGGGACGTCACAGGAAATTCCTATACTGCCCCCTACACCCACTTCCGCCGCCCGGAGCGGGTATGGAGCCTATGGGGCAAGGGGCAGAGAAGAGCGGGGCTTCACCCTGCTTGGGCAGCGCCAGGGGAAGGGGGGTGGCACAGACCCAGAGGGGGCTCTGCCACACACCTGTCTAGCTGCCTCCCACCCAGCCCTGTGTGCCTACCTAGCATGTCTCTGTATACAGACTATATACGTGTCCTGATCTGTAATACATATCGACAGACTATATATAGGTGTGTGTACATCTGTAGGGGAGTGTGTAAATACACACACACATAGATAGATGATATACATACATACATATATAGATAGATGATATACATACACATACAGATAGATATATAGATGACACACACACACCAACATAAAATATGCTAAAAGAACATTATTAAGGTTGCCAGGTGATCACTCAAAAGTTAAATACCAGAGTTAAAGTGAAACCTTAATTTGGCCCCCTTGTGCCTATGCATTAGGAGATCATATTTAATTACAGGATCCCATAGTATTTTTTCCACAGAAGCCTACTGCCTATACTGCATAGTATAGATGGTGCTCACTTAATGAGCAGCTAATCAATATTTGTTTTTCTCCTCATTGTTTAATAACATACTAGTCAAACCCTGCTCTGAATACAGAATTATTAATTTTTCATGGGCTTTATCATAGTGTCCACAAATCTCTATTAATTTATTTTCACAACATCCTTGTGAGGTGAGAGGATATTATTATCCCCATTTTACAGATGGGCTATTGAGACACAGAGATAAAAGTAAAAAGTTCCCAACAAGTTTGGATGCCAAAAAGATACCTAGGACATAATTTTGCAGAGTACATATCATTACACAGCATTTTATGTGTTCAAAGCACAGTTCCATTAACCCTTATGTTCCACACCGACACCTGCCGCCACTGGAAGAGGGCTAGGCACCCTGCTGGGCTAGTCTGTGCTCCACTCTGGTTCCACATCTGACTGGGGACATTAGTTGGTGGCTCCTCCACAGAGCCATGAGCACAGGCATGTACCTGACGCAGTTCACGCACTCCTCTGATACATATCTTTCCTGTGATGAGAGGGAGACACTAGTGCATATCTATGTAGGGTGTATCAGGTGGCAGCCCTTCTGGCTCCTCCAGAACCTCTTACTAAGGTTATAGCTGCATTTTCCCCTGCACTTCCTGATCTGTGCACACCCCATCAATGGCCCCACAAAGTCATGGGACCTAGTCATCCATCTTCTCCTGGCATTGGCCAAGATGGCCATCCATCACACCAGGAGGAAGTTGGATGGGGGTACTCTGTGACTGTGGAGTCTATTTCCATTCCCTTTTTCAATCATATCTGAGTAGAGTTCCTTTCTGGGTGGTGTCTACAGACTCCTCAGACACCTTTGAGGAGTGGTGGGCACTGTCCGGGGTTCTCTGCTCTTTGTCCCCCTCTGGCTGCCTCATTTTTAACCTTTGACTTAACAACTTTAACCTTTAACCTGTTCCTGTTTTCTCTTTCATTGTCCCAAGTACTCAACTGTGACTGGGGCTTAGTGGTTCCTCCCCCTTAGTTGAGGGGGCGGGACTTAAGTTTTGAGTAGGCCTAGATCTGCCTGTCCAAGTACTAATAAATAGTCCACATCTATCACAGGTACATCTTCATGTGTAGGCGGTGGAGTTCCCCTTGGTGTGCTTGAGGATAGTCCTGGGTGGTACCACCAGAATCAGAAACCCCTGGACTACAATCAGAGGGATTGGGTGGATCCCGTGGTGTCTGGCCAGCGCATGAGATTGACTACGGACACTACCCTGTGCATCCACCATCCTGTGCTCCAGGGGATGAAGGCTTTTGTCACTTATCTTGAATGGTCCTGCTGGAGGGCACTTCCTGCCAACCTCTCAACTTCAGCCCTCCAGCTCTCATAATCAGGCCCCTGCGCTGTGAGTCCGCCCCCTCACCCCTGATACCTCTGATGCACCACCTGAGCTGGCTGAGCACCATCCAGCGGGCCCTTATCCAAACTGTGCCCCAAGAACATCTCTACATGCATATGCTTCATACCATCCACTTCCTTGCCCTCATGTCCCGCCCCAACACTAAGTAGTGGGACTTGCTGTCACTTGCAGAGGGTTGAGAGCCCCAGTGGACCAGCCTGTACGCCATCCAGACCCACGATCCAATGGGGATCTCAGTTGGCAGCTCCTTCATGGACACATGAACGTGGGCATATGGGTGGCACGGTTTACAGAGTCCCCCGACACCTGCCTTTTATGCGGCAAGAGAGAGACTCTGACACACATTTACATAGAATGGGTCAGCTGCTGCCCCTCTTTTGGCTACTCCAGAACCTCCTGATGAGACCCACCCACCTCAGTACCTTCAATAGGTTTAAGAGGGAACTGGGTCCATGTGACGTGGTATACCAGATGCTCTGAGGCCCCCTGGTGGAGATCTTTTGGCCCTGCCATACTCTGCCCCAAAAAAGGGCAGTGGAGAGGGTCCTCCAAGCTGCCTAGAGTGACTGTGTGGGACACAACCAATCAGGCCCAGCAGCCTGATATAACAAAAGCTGCAGGGCCAAAGCTGGGAGGTCAGTCCCTTGCTGCAGCTGTAGGAGTGTGGCTGGCTGATAGAGTGAAAGAGCAGTACTGCCAGAAGCCAGGGAGAGTGAGCTGGTTGCTGGGACTCCATTAGGGCAAGGTGCTGAGGTAAGGGTGAAGATGGTGTGGGGCCATGGGGATGTAGCCCTGGGAATTAGAGAAGCTGTGATATATAGTTAAAGGGATATAGCAGATGGCTGTGATCTACAGGGTCCCTGGGCTGGGGCCTGGAGTAGTGGGCTGACCTGCTGGGCCACCCCTACCCCCCATTAGGCACTGGGGGGAAGTGGCCTGGACATTGAGGCACCCCAAAGGGGGAACTGTGCTATAGTGGTCCAGCTAGGGTGACCAGATGAGAGATGTGAAATATTGGAGCGGGGGGGGAGAGAGGTGCTGGCAGAGCAACAAAAAAACCCAAAAAACCAAGAGCTGCTAGAGCATAGGAAAAATTGGTGGGGGCTGAGCACCCACTGGCAACTCCATGCCCTGCCCCCTCCTACCCTAGCTTGCCTTTGCTCTGCCTCCACCTCCCCTGAGCTGGCTGTAGCATCCTGCTTCTCTCCGCTCCCTCCAGTGCTTGCGCTGCCATACAGCTGATTAGCGCAAGCCTGGGAGGGAGGGGTGAGGAGGAGGAATGCAGCGTGCTTGAGGAAGAGGCAGGGCCGGGGGGGGGATTTGGGGAGGGACCCAATGGGAAGGGAGGGGTGGAGTTGGGGTGGGGGGCACGAGCCCCCTCTGCCTGTGTGCCGGAGGGCAAAATATCGGGACAGTTCGCATCCCGACCGAACATTGGTCGGGACGTGGGACAAACAAGTAAATATCAGGACAGTCCCGATAAAATTGGGACGTCTGGTCACCCTAGGCCTAGCTGGAGAGCTGTAGCCAGGAAGCCCCAAGAGGGTGAAGACATTGTCTCCAGGGAGGGAGCCTGGGACACTGTTCTATCCCAGAGCAGGGACATCTGAGAGGGTGTGTACAAGAAGTGAGTGCACTCTATTAGTCCAAAACATCTAAACTGATTGCCTGCTGCTCAGTTGGTCTTAAGGAAAGGTACCTTGGCCTTATAAAGGGGGAGATAGCAGAATTTGGTTGTTGACAGATGCTGTGTGGAATAAGAAAGTTCCTGCAAGGCTGTAAGTTAGCAGAGAAGGCTGAACTCCAGACAAGAAGTGTTGGGAGAGCAGGAAGACAGACCCTCAGGGAGGAGGGTTTCTGCCCAATTTGAGATTATGTAAAGGTAGTGAATGTTTAGAGGACAGACCTTTACAGAGGAGGGACTGGGCCCAGCTGAAATTTGGATGAAGAGTTTGAAAGTTTGAGTTTTATTTAAAAAATATTTTTGTAGGACTTAATAAATTGGATCCTAGAAGGGAAATGTTTTAAATATCTAGAATGTGGCCTTTTTAAGTGCCCTGGGAGGGATGGGAGGAAAGAGGCAGTTTTCATAGAGCCATGGACACTGCAGGACAGGTATGCCCTTTGACATCTTCCTATTTCTGGAACAAATGATGTAGGGATGCTACAGGTGATGGTCTCCTTTGCTACACAGTGCTGATTCATTTCCAGAGCAGTACCAGACTGTGCACTGAATGAACCAGGTGTTGTGCAGAAAAAATATGTGATCATGTAATTAAAACTGTATCTTAGGCACCAAAGGGCCAAATGAAAGTTGCACGGGCAACCTTAAGTCCTCCATTTAATAACTTTTGAGTGCTTGACTTTGCAATCTTACTAATTTTCTTAACATGGTTATTTTGTCTGTAACTTTCAAAAAAGAAAACTTTAAAAAAATCCATTATGGGTCATCAGCGGGGTTGGGACTTCTAAATCTACTGCAGACATCTACCACTTCAGCTAATGGACCAACTGATAGCAGTGGTAGGTTGTTATCCTCTGTGTCAGTGGTGGGCAACCTGAAGCCCATGGGCCACATGTGGCCCATCAGAGTAATCCGCTGCCGGGCTGCGAGACAGTTTGTTTACATTGACCATCTTCAGGCACGGCTGCCCGCAGCTCCCAGTGGTCGTGGTTCACCATTCCCAGCCAATGGGAGTTGCAAGAAGCAGCGTGGGCCACAGGGATGTGCTGACTGCAGCTCCCATTGGCTGGGAACAGCGAACTGTGGCTACTGGCAGCTGCGGGCAGCTGCGCCTGCGGACAGTCAATGTAAACAAACTGTCTTGTGGCCTGCCAGTGGATTACCCTGATTGGCCCCATGTAGCCCATGGGCTGCAGGTTTCCCACCACTGCTCTACGTGGACCAGAATTAGAAGGGGTTGGAACACTTTGCCAGTGGGTTTCAGAGATATTTGCTGACAACAAAGATGGTGAGACTCAAGAATTTTGGGTTTTATTCTAGGTTCTGGAGGAGAGTGTGGTCTAGTGGCCATAGAGTCTTGCCTATTTTCCCCGAAGCTTGAACCCTTGTGTCCTGTTTCTTCCAACATGTCCCAGTCCTGTCTCTCCCTACCTCCGGCTTCGTCCACATTGCCTGGGCACTACTGGAGAGATGATTTCCCTGCTTTCATTTCCAGTGCTCAGCCCTGGCTCTGCCTGTAGCAGCCCAGAACTGCAATTGCAGGGAAAGTCTTCATCCTTGGGATGGAACACACTCCATGCTGAAAGACTGGGAAGCTCTCACATACTCAGTAGAGACTTGTCAGAAATGCAGTATTTTTTATAACTTGGCCACACACGGGTGGATTTTCACAGAAATACAAAAGACACATCCTTGACACAAAGGCCATCCCCATCCTGCTAAACTTCAAGTTCTGCTCCAAAACATAGGGACACTATAGCATCTCAGAGAAAAGGTTGCTAGTGTTTCTTAAAACTGGCAAACCAGTGTTTTTTTTTTTTCCACTAGCCTTGTTCTCAGAAATGGCAAAAATGTCAGCCTGAGGCAGATACCTGCCATGGTAAACTTCAGCCCAAACAGTTCAGCTTTGGTAAAGTGATAAGCAATTGAAAACAGGGTCTTATAATGGCAAGTATTGGGCAATTTTCATACGCTGTGCAACCAATCCAACCTGTAATGTATGTTTCTGTGCACTGGTATACAAGTAATGCCTATAAATACTAAATACATATTGCATAACTATATTATATATAAGTTGTGTGTGCATGCACACATATATCTTTATATTATACAGATATTACAGGAGTTAGCCATAGTCAGCATAAGCTGTATGGCAGGAATCCTTGCACCCATGCAGAGCTGTATTGACTTTCAGTAGGGCTCTGCATGTATGCAAGATTGAGTCACACTGATCCGATTTCAGGTTTGGAGCCTCTGGGTGTATCTATGTTCATGTATCTCTCTATGTTCTCCACTGTCTTGTATCACTTGTGCGGAGAATAATTCACTGATCAGAATTCTCCACTCACCTACACCAATCAGCATTTTAAACCCACATTACACGGGTGAAAATCACACAAGGCAGTAGAGAATCAGGATTATAGTAGCATGGTTGAATCACAACTTCATTTAAAGATCAACTTTTCTAAGTCTTCTAAAATTGATGTGCTTAGTCAGATTCCTGAGGCACATCAAATTTCAAAGGAGGGTGCAGGGTGGGATAGTGACCCAAATTTTGGGTCATTTGAAATTACATAATTTTTTTTATCTGAGATCGAGATCAAAGGATTGTTGTGATGCTGGTGAAAATGGAGTCAGTCAATCTTTACCAAGGTACCATTCTCTTAATCTTGGGAGACCCAAATTGTGAATGGGTAATTAAGAAAATGTTCACTTCTTCACTTGAATAGACGTGCAGTCTGGATGGAGTACAGTGCACATTGCCAATAAAGAATAAATCTGTAAGGGTTCCTGTGCAGCCACTTCATGCATGCTTGGGTAGTTCAAGGGAATGTGCTGATGCCATTGCCCCCAGTGAACACCCTGCCACTAGTTCAAACCTTTGTACACCTGTGCAATAAAAATTGAATAACTCATGTTGCTTACTACAAGTTGGCTCTGTTATGTTAATGTTTTTTACTCAGAGGTTCACTGAACACAGCAGAACAGTCAGTAGCTGGTCTAAACAAAATGTTTATTATATTAGGTGGGAAGGAGCTGGAGCCAGAGGACTTTGTGTGGTGGAAGGGACAGGGACAGGTAAGAGGGTCAGATAGGGGTTGTGGCTGTGGAGGGGACAGGAAATAAGGGTAGGTGGTAGGCAAGCCTTAGATTGGTTGTTTGAGGGGGAAATCTGTGTATTTTGCTAGACCCTGGGGAACAGAAGGTGATGAGTGGCTATTTCCTGATCTCCGGGCAAATTAATGTGTTGGTTTCAAAGACTTGTATTGTGGAGGCTTGTAACTTACCGCACAGGGACCCCTTTTCACTGAAGGAAAATACACTGGCAACCCTGGAGTGCACGTGTGAGGATTTGGGGAGATTGCTGGATCACTAGGTTGTACAAATTTGCAAGGAATACACCGTGACATGGGGATTGCTGACTACAGGCTCATTTGGGTGGAGAGAGATGGCCTGTCTTGGCATCATGTTTTGCCCACTCTGCAATGTCTAATGAGTGACTCAGGAGTTTGTGATCTACTGCACATTGTGGTGAGTCACTTGGTGAGAAGTGATCTGGGCCTTATTCCTGGTGTTGGGCCATAAGCACAGACTGGTGGGATCAAGTTGTCATGCAGATGTGGGATGAGCAGCAGTGGCTCCAGAACTTTCACAAGAAGAAGCAGATGTTCCTTGAGATTTGTGAGAAGCTTGCCTCAACCCTCTAGCATCAGGATATACACAGAGGGAGGCCAGGCTGCTACAGAAGCAAGCTGCTAGAGCTATCTAGAAGCTGGCTTATGCTAGACTGTCACATGTCCATGGAGAACCAGTTTGGTGTTGGCAAGTCCACTGTTGGGATTGTGGTGGTGGAAGTGTGAGGCAATCAGGACTGACATACCCAAAGGCAGTGGGCATAAACAGTGTCCTGAAATAACATCTGGTTTTGTGAGAATAGGCTTTCCAAACTATCCTGGGGCCATTGATGGACTCCTGTGCCCACAGTTTATCCACCACAAGGAGCATGTGAGTACATAAGGAGTAGTATCCTCTTTGGTTTATGCAGGCCCTAGTTGACCCTCATTATGCAGGCCCATCAACCGTGAGAGGTAGGCTCATGGACACTAATACAGGATGTAGTGGCAAGGTGCATGATGCCAGGGTTTTCTGGAGATTGGAACTTTACCTTCATGGACAAGCTGGGATGTTATTTTCACCCTGTGACATTGTTATAAATGTAGTCACTGTCCCCACTGTTATTCTGGGGACCCTGCTTACCTCCTTTTGCCATGGCTTATGAAACCTTATCCTGATCTCAAAGGACATATCATGGAACAAGATAATACTCACAACAAACTGGTTCAGCTGCAATAGCAGCACAGCATTTAGTGGGTGAAGAGCCAGGCAGGTAGTGCATTGAGCAGACACTGACTGGCACTCCCTGAGTTCTTATAGCTGGTCTGTGTGGCCTCTAGTGGGCAGTGACCAATAGGGGGTAAGCTATACTAATTCAATTACAAGACTTGGACAGACTGCGTGAGTTCCTTACAAGACATGGCAAAAGAAGGTTCAACTACACACTCAGTACCTGTAATGTGATGGTTGAATGTGCATTTGGCAGACTGAAGTCCTGGTGTGGATGATGACATTGGCATCCAAACAGTTCTATAAGCAATGGCAGTCTGCATTATTGTTGCCTGCTTTGTCCTCACAGACATTGTGCAGAGCGCAAGTGAGCTCTTCCCCCTCCAGAAATGGGCTCAATACACTGCTGGACTTCTAGACAGGTGCACTTTCTGGCTGGTCATTACAGGGACAGGATCCACATGTGCAACAGAAATCGGGGATGCTTTGTGCACCTCCAGTGGGTGAGGGGAATGATGTAATAGGGAATTAAATAGTATTTGTAATGCGTGCCACAGTCAGCTTGTGGGTGGAGGCCAGATCCAAAGGGAGGGTTTTATGAACTTACATGATGCATTGTGTATAATCATGTCATGTTCCTCATCACACAGTTTGCTTTACTGTGAGGGTATGTATGAAAAATGTTATCCACTTCATAAAAACTGGCCACATTCTTTAGACACACAGCTCAGCTTTGAAAGTAAAGGGATGGTTTATGCATGTTGTTTAAACATGTACTTCAAAGCCAGCTTATAGATTACTGTGAAGAAGTTCCTCTGAAGTAAATGTAATACACCATGATAATGACACTTTCCATATGGAACACTTTATTTGTAGATAGTCATGTAATAGAAACTCTCAATGTTAAAAACCTGATGGGTAGACCAGCTGCCAGCAAAACTAACAATAGAACAAAGTGCAAAACCCAGTGAACATTAGTTGTGAGGAAATGCAATGCACAACAGTGCAAAACACTCATTCTCTATTCAGTGCCATTCAATAACTATAATTATATCTGGGAGTCCACTGTCTCTCTGTTCTTTGGCCATTCTAGTGTGTCTGATGAATGTGGGCCACTGCAGGAGGTACATTTGGTGAGTCCAACTACTTGTGACACAGACCACCCAGCCCCAATATTGTCCAAAGTGTGCATGAGCTATAGGACATGCTAGCATTGAGGGGATTCAGGGCATGGTGCTGCACCATGAGGTGCAACTGGAGGCTGCAGTCTTGCTGGCAGGGGTGGCTCTATGTATTTTGCTGCCCCAAGCACGGCAGTTAGGCAACTTTTGGTGGCATGCCTGCGGGAGGTCCGCCGGTCCCGGGCCTTCGGCATACCTGCCACCGAAACCGCGGGACCAGCCGACCTCCTGTAGGCATGCTGCCGAAGGTAGCCTGACCGCTGCCCTCACGGCGACCGGCAGGCCGCCCTCCGCAGCTTGCCGCCCAAGGCACGCACTTGGTGCACTAGTGCCTGGAGCCGCCCCTGCTTATTTCCATGAGCACAAGCATTCTCTCAAACTTTTCTGCTGCATTCTATCTTCTTCCCTCAGCCTGCATTCTTGCTCCTGAAACTGTGCTGCCAAACTCCTTTTTGTCTTTCTCTCTCTGGAATTCCAGTTAAGGGCTGGCCTTCCACAGGATCTTCACTGTTACTTCATTTTGGACCTACTTCCTCCATGCCCCACTGCACTGAAGTTGGCATCCAAAGGCTCCTGGCTGCCTGTATGCATCATGCAGAAGTTGAAGAGACAGCCAAGGCAAGTGAAAACACATTATTGTCTGAGCATGGGGGAGGGAAGGGGGATTACATGGCATCTACTGCACAGGGTGGGGCTGCAGCAAGTCGTGGGCAAAAGATGCTACTTTTGTGTAGAACAAGCATAGAACCCAATGAGAAAAATTTTCTTTGCTCAGACAGCCCTCTGAGCTTCAATCAGCAGCAAGACTCCAGACATCATTGGAAGATGCACTTTACAAATTGAATTTCAATTATTTATAAATCTCCACCATTTTATCCTGGGGTTGCACTGGGCATAAGGGTGTGAGTTTCAATATGCTTTACTACCTGTGGTTTTACTATCATTAGCCAGGGCAACAACAAGAGAACATTAGAGTTCTAGAGATTCTTGACTGGTAGCATGACCTTCTGCTCCCAGTTAGCAGAGGCCAGCCATTCATCTATGCATTTGGTGGCTGACCAGCATGCTTCTGAATGGAGAGGGTTCGTGAGCTACAGAGATGGTCCTAATAAGTATGCCCCATCCTGTGAGAAGTACACAACCATAACCAGCCAAGAATGGGTTATAATTCATGGGCCAATGAACAAAATGCTGCTTTAGGTTGGAGACATAAGGGCGTGAGTTTCACCAGTAACAGAAATGTGCTACAATCCCTGGGTTATAATAATAATTTCATTGGGTCATAAGCCAGAAATTCCTCCCATTTGTACATTAATAACCAATATGGAGGCAAAACATACCTGCCTCTGATGCTACTTTTGCCTCCTGTGGTTCTGCTGCTGGTTGCTCTGGGCGGGGGGGGCAACCCAACAGCTCCTCCAAGTATGGTCCCAGGATGTGCTATAGCTGCTCCAATGGCATAGCCTCCTCAGTGACTGGCATGAAAACTAGGCTCACTTCCCAGGTTTCATCCGATGGCTGCTGGCTCTCCAGTGGCTCTGCTAACTCAGTGTTATGAGAGTGCCATCCCAGCTTAGCAGACTGTCATATTCGTTCAGTGCCTGCTGAATCTCCCAGAATCTGGTCAAACTGCTTGTACAAGAGGGAGGCAGAAGACGCATTTCCAGAGGTGCATTTACTGTCCCTCACATTCACTAGTCAGTTTTAAACCACTTTACTCATTCCTCACTCATGGCAGTCTGATTGATCCCCAGCACTACAAGCGTCTTCAAGATTCCTTTGTATGCATGATCTCTTGCACTCCTACTGAAGTTGAAGCTCTTGGTTGCTTTACACCAGAGACTTACCAGAATTTGACTCTGTTGCTCTGGCCAGCAAGCAGTGAACTTGCTGTGGGGCTTCTTCCTGTCAGTGGCCATAGCTAATAAAGGAGACTGTTAAATTAGTTTCCAGATAAGTGGTCAGCATTGAGGAAGAGCAGCTATACTAGAACCAGATGGGGGTTGCTTTCTGTTCCTGGGAATTAAGGGGGATGTTTTAGGTTAGAAGGGATGAGAAACACAGGACTGTAGGAGTAGCACTGGTGGAATCTCCTGACAAGTCTGGGACTCCAAGCTTGAGCTGCATCCACACTGCAAAATGACAGGGCTTGGACCTGAGTCCCTGAATGTCTTAGGCTCAGACCCACTGCCCCAGGTGGGCCCTGAGGGTTAGCTGACAAATCAGAAAGATTTGTGTGTGTGGCTGGTATGGGGATTTAGGCTCAAACCTGAGTCTGTGCCTGGGTTTTACAATGCACAGTAGACATACTCCTAGGAGGCCTTTGCTCCAGGGACTGCATGTGAGTTGGGTTATAGGAATAGGAAGTGGGTGGGGAAGTATCAACAATAGAAATGCTTGCAGTGGGGGTGGGGGGCTGGGTACAGTAGTGGGGAGTGTGCCAGGGTGGAGGGGAATCCAGTGAATGCATCAAGGGCATGCCTGAGGAGGTGTGCCTAAGCAGGGATGGTGTGGCCCACCTAGTGGCAGTGTGGAAAGGACAGGCAGGCTGGCTCAGTAATCAAAGTGCAAGACGTCCCATATACAACTGCTTAAACAACTTAGACTTGTTAAGGTGATCATCACAGTGAATTGGCGGAGGAACCACAGCTTAAATCCCCAGTCTAGGCGGAGAGAGGGGAGAGCAGAACACAGGTTCTCACCCAAGAAAGCTGATGGCTAGAGGCCTAAGCATTGTGTGGTGCCATCGGGCGGGGGGATGGAGGACTCAAAAGTGCAGTTTCCTCAGTAAACTGATGATAAGAACCAGAGAGGGGGAGGCGGTTGTGGGGTTTTGTTTTTGTTTCAGGGGGGTTGCTCAAGTGATCCCAAATTTGGATAACTAATGCTATCCTGCACCCCCAAAGAGACATAGCAAATTTCAAGACAATCCCAGGGAGGATGTAGATTTCTGAGCACTTAGGAGAGTAGACCTTTAAACAGAAAGCACTGCTCAACCTTAACTATAGTGGAGCTGGCACTCATCTATAATATAGATGCATACACTCAGACTTCATCAAAATATTACTACTGGTTAGAGAACACATTCATCAGATTTCTGTCCAAAAGATAATTGACAAAGTTATAAACAATTGAAAATGGAGTTCCAAGGAAAAGTGTTGGGCAACATTAACAGCTGTCACAACATCTCTAGCTGTGATATATGTACAAACAGAATACATGATGGTGTGGAATAAATATTGTCATTGGCATTAGTGGAAACTCAGCCAGTCGACTATTCTATATAGTCGCATTTCTAATATTTGTCTATGAACTACTTAAGATGAAACTAATTCCTATGCTCTTCCATTGTTAATGGTAAGTGAAGAGCATTAAGGCTTTTCAGACTGAGGAGAGGAAAATTAAAACTAAGACACCAGTAAACCCCCCCCCCTAAAATAGAATACTTTGGAGTTGGCATTTTTATGTTTAAAAGAGCTATCTTGAGCACTTGTAGCTAGCCCTGTAATGTCCCTTGTCCAGCTGAAAAACAGAATTTCTCCCTTTTTCAAAAGTATACGGCTCACTTGTAGGTCTGCAAGGCCAAAAAATATCCACTCTTCTTGTCACCTGTGCAGGGCTGAATATTGCCTGTCTGGGCTTGTAAATCCTTTTGCATATTTGTTTTGGTGTGGGATTCTATATTTGAGGTGTGTTTTTTGTTTTGTTTGTTTGTTTGTTTTTAAATATCTGTCTAGGTTTTTTTTGTTTGGTTGGTTTTTTTAAATGGTGACTGACTGAAGCTGCTCAGGGGTTTGGAATGTTAGAATAAGTCCTAGTGAGATGGATTAGTGGGCAGAGTGCAAGTGAAGTGGTCAAATGTGCATGATAATTGGTGTGTGTGTGTGTGTGTGTGTGTGTGTGTGCGTGCTCACTTTTCTTCCCCAGCCATTGCTCATAGGAAGCAAACAAAAACCAAGGTGACTGTGAAAAGAAAAAGGATTATCTTAGAATGATGGCATTTTCCAGATTGCCAAGTAAATGAATGCTTAGATATATTTGTAGTCTCCAAAAGATGAAACATGGACTGAGAACAAACACCACTTTTAAGAGGCTTGTCCTTTTCCAAAAAGCAGTTTTCAAGTAGACTAATGTGTTTTGTGTGATTCCCAGCCATTGTCACAAGCTGACAGTATTTTAGACTCTCAATACATGCCAGGCCTCCATCTGTCATTGATGCAATGCTTCAGGGTAGTCATAGGGGGCATGTCTCATCTTTTGGATGAGACATCAAATTGTGGTCTTGACCACTTCTTTTCAGTAAAGATCCTATGATGCTTCTTACAAAAACAGTGGGGTTTGAATCTAGCCAGGACACTAAAATTAATTTTGGGTAATTACATTCCATCTACACCCTATCTAAATAACATCTGTAATTTCAATGGGATACAGTATTCTCCTCCACTTCCTGCCATTAACCTTGGTGCCCTGTGGTGATAAACAGCCATCGGATTTCTTCCTGCTGATGATTGCACTTGAGTGTGTAGGATGTCATTGAGTGCTATGGTATACCACTCCTATTTAAGATCTATTAGGATGCTATGCGTATTACAAGTGTAGAGGGAAGCAAGGTAGGTGTTCCAAATGGTAGGACAGCATACAGTCGAGCCCCTGGGGGGTTCCCAGCACTCTCACACACAGTAAAAAGCTGTCAGAAAAGAGAAGATGCAGATATCCTCAGTACAAAGAATTGGGTGATTAAAGACAAACACAGTACTTCCTAGCTAGGGGGGGGAAGTCCAATAGAGGGTGCAAAGGTAACTGTTCATTCCTAGCTGGGGGTGGAGGGGAATCGTCTGCTTTGTCCTCTTATTATCCTGCTGTAGCAGAAGCCTCATATTTACTACTTGTAGGCAGTAATCCTGGCCTTCCCTTAGCAGCCATCTCCCAGACTGCTGCTCACAACTACCAGCCTCTTATCTCTCCGTGAGCTTGATTATCACTTTTTTATTTTTCCTGGCTGCTTGGGGTGACTCTGGGCCCTCTGTTGCCCAGATGTTGAATTGAGTCCCTGCCCCTCCAACGATGACATGAACTTCTTTACCTCAATTTATTCTAGGATTACCAAGACCCTCTGTTTCAGTGACTTTGCAAAATCATGGAATGGTTTTCTAAGTAGCTGTTGTTTTACCAATTTTCACCCAAATTTTGGATCACGCAAGTAGATGAAAATACTGATTGTTAAGAAAATCTAATACAGTTAGGCAGCCATTCTTCTGGTTTTAAAATGGACAGTCCTGCTTTTCTATGGTTTGTCTCCTCTAGTCCTGAGACAAAACCAGACATGTTTTTGTCCAGTATTGCATGGGGGATGCCATTTTGAAGAGCACACTGCTCTGCACCTGCAGCTCATGCAGGCAGAGGCGGGCCCACACTGTTCTCAGAAGTACCGGAATGTCTGGTATTTCAGAGATGCATAAGTGGCCACCCTAAACACATTACAGTAGGTAGATGTGTTTATGAGCCACGCTGCTTCCTACATCCTCAGTGTCCCACTAGGCTGAGCTGCTTTGAAAGGAATATTTTCTAAATTCTGCTACATCCAAGATTGCAGGAGAACAAGCTGAAGGAAAGACACTCTAAAAAACAAACAAAAAACAAACAAAAAAAAGACACTATGCAGGACTTCAGAAATTTAGACTGAAGCCCTTTATATCAAAGCATCACAACTGTAAACTCTGTGTTTTTTTAAAAACAAAAACACACACACCACAGCATTAAACTGCTCTTATTTTCACGACTCTTACTTTTCTCTCTCTCCCTCTCCCCCCATATTCCTGCACCCCAGTATTTAACTGGAAAACTGTGAAGTTAATTTTGTACACTGATTTTTTATCCATTTTAAAATTTTGTATTAAACACTGAAATTTTAAACAAAATAAAAAACGTAATGGGAGGGCTTTAAAGGTTACCCAGCTATGAACTGGTGGGGTAGGCACTGGAGATAGGTGACCTTATGAAAACCTAGATCTGTATATTGTAATTAATTTATTAGTTTGATCTTGCAAACACTATTCATAGGGGCGGGGGGCGGAGGGGAAGGTCAGTTGCTTGTTTGTCACCTTATTACATAGTGTCAGAAGTAAATTAAAATCTCTGCAAAAATGGAGCTGCCTTAATCTGGAGAGGAACCCGGCAGACAACTAATGAAGGTGGCTGCAGTGCTTTCAAACTTTCCTGGAAGCAAGCGATATTGGATAAGTTAAAATCCTCCTCACTGCTACATGTGCATGGGTGTGAGCGATCAGAGTACTACAGTGCACTTCAGCAGGAACATGAAGGGGACTATAATTACTGAATAAAGTCATTCAAGAATAGTTTAAATCTCTCAAGAATGTCACTTGTAAAAGGTCCAATTGCCTACACGAAGCCAGCTGCCACGAGAAACCATTGACCATTATATTATAGATAGATCTACAGCATTAAAACAAACTACAGTAGCAAACAAATGGCAAAGAATAGATGTATTTGTAGTAAAGGTGGAGGCAATCAGAGTATGCTGCAACGGTGCCCAGCACAAGGATGCAGTGTCATTCATGCAACCATTGTGTATCCTTATAAGAAATTGAAAAGAAATACAAAAGCAAACTTTATTCAGTAATACGTAGCTAAAGGACAAAGCTCTGACGCAGAAACAGAGTCCTTCAGCGGGGCTCTTGGACCTGGTTTAAATAGTTTTTGTACACTTTTAAATTTCAGTTAGCGGGTGATTTGATACCAAAATAGATAAATTGGTACTGGTGTCGTCATGTGAAGGTGCTGATATCAATTTACCATCTTCCCATACATATATGGCGATAAATTCTGCCAGTACAACAAACACCCACACTAGGGTGTTTTACTGCTTTAACTATAGCCATACAAAAACTGTGTGTAGACCTATACATTAGAAAAGCTAAAGAGCAAGGGTTTACAACAGATTTGGTTGGTAGTGGGGATAAATGAACAGAATGTAAAATTCAAAATAGATTCTAATGATGAGCACAACACAACCATACCAGCAGTATTCAAAAAGATTAGTGATTGCCCAATTTTAAAAATGTAACAACTATTTTCAATTGGCATACACAATATGAGCCTATGAGCACATACTGCCATGTTGGAATAAGGGCAGGCGAGTTTGAAATAGTAGAACAAGAAATCCTCTTCATGTAAAATTGAGAAGTAGTCCTCAAAGGCAGATAATCAAATGGGTATATACCCGATATACTGAACAAAATATATTCTTAAATAATCTGAGCTGTTTAACACAATGGACTGCATTAAGAATATAATACATCACATTAATATAGCTCTACTGTGCCAGCCCAGTACATGTGCCACATCTCATTAGCATTGAGTAATATATTAAAAGATGATGGTAAAATTAGATGTTGCATGAATTCAGACATCAATGTACTGGGTTAACAGTATTGTCACAGTAAACCCCAAACTAGTTAAGAACTTGTATAGGTCCAAAAGATTTGGTTAAGGCTGTCAAAGAAGAGAGTGTCTCATGAGATCAGTTGAAGTAGTCCTGTCTGGATTTCAGTAGTCAAGATTACTTTCAGTTTTGGATGTAAGTCAAGGTTTCTGACAGATCCAAGCTGATAGTGAAAGTGCAAAACTCAGCATATTTGTCTTCTCTTTTAGTAAACATATATGTGACTTTCCTTTCAGAATGCCTTAAGAGTCTGAGGCGTACCAAAGCATCATGTCACAGAACTATAAGGGGATGGATGGTGTGGACGTAATTGTTGATCTGCTAGTGCAGGATGAAAAATTATCAACAACACAACAAGGCTCTATTATCGGCCTGTATCATGCCAGCATGGATACTGATACCTGCCCTGTAACAGGGGTATAACTGTTCATAGCCCTGACCAGAATTTATATTACAGCAGCACTTGGAGGCTCCAATTAAGATCCAGATCCTATTGTATTCGGCCCTGTACAAACACATAGTAAGAGACAAACATTTTACAATATAAACAGAACTACACAGAAAGGAAGCTGTTATCCCCATTTGGGGGAACTGAGACACAGATTAAGAAATAATCCCCACATCATCATATAACTGAAGTACATCAGTAGTCCCATTTGAATTCAGCGATTACGCAAATGCTAAAGTGCTTTCCTGAATTAAGACTTGTGTGATCTGCCCAAGGTCACCCAGGAAGGCTGTGGCAGAACTAGGAACTGCACTCTGATCTCATTTTAGCTACTCATTTTAGTTCAAAATTTACACATAAACTTGATGTCTCGGCTGCTTTCATTACTGAAAATTATTTACATCAGACATAAAAAATCATGAAGTTATAGCAAAAGCTAGTTATACTAAAGAAAGGAATCCCACAGCATTTAAAGTTTCTTACATGTGTAATTTTTGTGTCCTTCCTTCCTTAGGGCTTGTCTACATCACGCAGCTTTTAGCGACAAGGCTGTGTCGACACTTTTGCCAACAAAATACTTCCAGCCCCGTGCGCGGCGTTAGCTTTGTCGGCAGGAGCGCGCTCCTGCCGACAAAGCTACATTCACACTGCCACTTGCATCGACAAAACTTTTGTCTTTGGCAGGGGGGACTTTTTAAAATACCCGTGAAAGACAAAAGTTTTGTTGACAATTTCGCAGTGTAGACATACTCTTAGTCTCCACCCATTGTGCCCCGCGCTGGGGCCTTGGCAGATTGAGAGAGACGCTTCTGTGTCACACATTTGGCTCTTTATCCCCTTTGACAGCATCTTTTTGTAATTCTCCCTTTCTCCTCTCTTCTGTCTCACCATGGTCCCTCTTTCTGTTCCCATCCGCCTGACATTCACCATTTCTCTGACTCTCACTTTGTCTGTCTCTACTTCGGCTATTTGTTACCTTCATCCTCTCTCCTTCCACGTATTCTCTGCTCCATCTCCTGTGATATATTTATCTCCTCCCTGCACCCATGTTTCCTGGCCTCCTCTCTCTGTTTAAAATATCAAGATGGTAAAGGAAGTGTCTGTGTGCTAACATTTGAAAGCAAACAAATAACTAAGAGTTCTAGTGCTGTTTTAAAAAAATAAAACAACTACCTGGCATAAAAATATTTCTTCTCCCATCCCCAAGTTGAAGCCCTCTCCAAATTTACTCTGGCCCAAGGCACAGGATGGGAAATATGGAGTCATGGTGCAATAATTTTAAGGTCTGATCACTCAAGCTGTCGGGGAAATGGCACTTATGCTGCTGGGGATCTGGGATCATCCTTTCCATCATCCATCCAGCAGTTCCCTCTGTAGCCTGGGAGGCCATGAGAAATTGGACCTTACAATCATAACACTCTGACTTACAGAAAAGCTAATTTAGAACCTTTTCAAATGGTCCTACTCTTACATAATTATATTTTTCTTCTTCTTCCACCAATACAGTTGGACTCTTGGCACTAAGACAACCTGATTTTACAAAAAGAAGATTTAGACATATTAGAATTTTTAGATGTGTTTTTACAAGTTCTGAAAAGCCCGTGGCATATGCACAAGGGGTGGTGTGACATGGAGGTTTTATTAGCACTTGTTTGGGATGAGCTGCATAACTCATTTGAGTCTTTGCCTTGCATGAGTAATGTAGTCATCTCAAATACATGCTAATGAAATCTTTATACTATTGTCTCTGAGAAAAGAACACAGGGAGGATACATGACACCATGGTATGGTATGAAGGCTTTATTGACGTGAATTTGGGATGGCCACATTACTCATGCATAATGTGAGTAATCAGAGAGAGAGAGACCATATATTGTCAGTCCTGTTGTTATCTATCAATGTATGTTCACACAATATATGTGCAGATGACAATAGAAATCACTATGCTTCAAGTGTTGTTTCTCTAGAAATACCTAAATTTGGCTATGGTTTTCTTTAAATATTCACACTTTACCTTAGAGTTTTAATAAATAGAAATGCTGTTTCTATGAAAAAGCAGTGTGGCTAGTGGTTAGGGCATGGAATTGGAGGCAGACCCTCATGAGTAGGAAATATTCCAAGGAAAAATACCAGCTTTGTTAAATTGGAATTAAGGCCTTCATCTTACAGATACTTAAGCACATGTATAACTTTGCTCCTGAAAAAAGTACCATTGACTAAACGCAGGATTGGGAACCTAAGATTATAAATATGTATTGCAACAAGTCTGTCACCTGGAATATCATGGTTGTTGCTATGCTGACCATAGCCACTCAAAACTTTTCAGTAGCATCTGGAATAAACTCAAATCTTTTCTAAAAGTACAGGCCCCTGTCACTTGAGCTAAGAGAATCTCCATTAGCTGTTAGAAGTATGGGGCCTATGACACAGTTGAACAGTTCTGATTCCATTTTGCAAGGGGTAATGGTACACATACATGCTAGGCAGTTTGATACGGTGAGCCTGCTTGACTACAGTGGAGTCACAGTGGCATAAATCTGCTCTAATGGAGTGGAGGATCAGGTCCTATATCAACAATGTCAGATGAAAAATCCTTGATACAACATTGTTCTGAAAAATAGGAAATCACTGTGAATCATTAAAACCCCGACAAATATTGGGAAAGAAATACAAAGAATGTCATGATGGGTGTAAGGTGCCAGTCACTCTCTGACTACTAAATCTGAATTCGTAGGGTACGGCCCCCATAAATGCAATACATTCAGGTGAGTCCTGATTGCCACCAGAACTGCTCTCTTGCCCTAGTTTTGAAACAAGTCATCTCTAAACCTACAACCAGGCACTATCCCCCCATTCCATAGATGGATATAGCTCTGTCTATCAGCACAAAGGAAAGACTTAATCTGTTAATGGAACCTCCCATCTGCAGTCAGACCTGTTGAATGGTAGTTCTGGGTCTTTGCAGTCCTTAAGCAACAGCACTACCTAGTGATCCAAAAGGGAGGATATCCAGGGTCCAGTCAGTACAAATATATTGAAGTATCAGAGGGGTAGCCGTGTTAGTCTGGTTCTGTAAAAGCAGCAAAGAATCCTGTGGCACCTTATAGACTAACAGACGTTTTGTAGCATGAGCTTTCGTGGGTGAATACCCACTTCTTCGGATGCAAGAATGCAATATATTTAAGTTTGTGTAAGGCCCACAAACCATTAGTCAGTGGAATTCAGTTTTTATTGATCTTTGCTTTCTTGATCATTGGGTATAACAGATGGATCAAATCTTTCTTTCCATACTTGGCTCTGATCAAAGTTGGGATATTCAGCCCTTACTCTTATTTGTCAGTGAGGTGGACTTTCACTTAGAAAGATCAGATTAGAAATATTTCACTGATTTTCTTAGACCTTTTCAGGGGTAGGAAAGAATGGCTCATCATTTTGAGTGACACTTGCGTGCAGATAAGTAGTGCTGAAACTTGTAGGAGTGTTAATTAGAGCCAAGTATAACCTGACTGACATGTCCTGAACTTGCTTTATTTTCATACATGTGTCTGAGTTGGAAAGTTCATGGAATCATAGGGCCTAATCCTGAAGTCTTTATGGGAATTTTGCCTGTGAAAGACTGAGTAAAAACAGAGTAGGGTTCTCTGGATATGGTCCACAGTGATTGCCCAAAATGATCCTCTTTTTAGCATTAGCACTATAGTAGCTTTAGGTATACCATATATTGGGCATGATTATCCTCTTACCTATACTGGCTTGACATTGATTGAACTCCTGAGTCTGATCTCACACTGATTTTATATCTTTGTAACTCTACTGAATTCAGTGTAGTTACTCCTGACTCCCACTGGTGTGAGATCAGAACTGGGTCCATTGAAACAACTGAACATCTACCTGAAGGCAGGAGTTAAGGGGCAATGTAGTAAAAAGACATATGGAAAAGTGTGCTTGCTTCTAGAGAATTGTCACTGTATCAGGCTTGAGTCTGTAACTCTCTACTGACAGTAAGGGATTTACACAAATGTAAATAAGAGGAGAATCCGTCCCACTGATCTGGCTTGATTGGGATCTTATGTGAAGGAAGCAGATGTTTCTCCACATCCTTAAATTTTATAGCTACTATAAGGATCAGATTACTCCATGGATTTGTGAGAAGAAGAGATACCGTACACTTGGCATATTGCTAAGTCTAATTCCATCAAAAAGGGGTTTATATTCGAAACACTAATAGAGCCTTAAATATAATAATAGGTTTACACGAGCAATAAATCAGCTTGATTAACCAAGTTGTATTCAAAGAGAATATGTAATACAAATGCTGCACATCGATATTGTCTGACATGTATGGATGTAGATAGCGCAGGCCATGTTTGGGGTCCCATACACTATATTTTTGTTCATTTTTTAATTTCCTAGGGACATAATTTCTCATGAATACTTGTGGGAGTTTGGTTCCTTCTTCATTCCCTCACTGATACACCCTGGGGTGGCTTCTGATCTTATACTTGGTTAATACTGTTCTGTTATTATTTGTATTCCAATAGCACCTAAAGGCCCTTTTCACGCCCCTGCCCCACCCTTTCTCAGGCCATGCCCCCTGCTCACTGCATCACCCTTCCCTCTGTCCCTCTCTCTCCCCCACCCTCACTCACTCATTTTCACTGAGCTGGGGCAGGGGGTTGGGGTGCAGGAGGGGGTGAGGGCTCCGACTGGGTGTGTGGGCTTCAGGGTGGGCCAGAAACGAGGGTTTCAGAGTGTGGGAGGGGGCTCCAAGATGTGGCAGGGGGTTGGGGTACGGGAGGTGGTGAGGGCTCTGGCTGGGGGTGCAGAATCTGGGATGAGGCCAGAAATGAGGGGTTGAGGGTGCAGGAGAGGGCTCTGGGCTGGGGCAGGAGTTTGCGGTGTGGGGGTGGGAGTAAGGGCTCCAGCTGGGGATGCGGGTTCTGGACTGGGTCTGGTGATGAGGGGTTTGGGGTACAGGAGGGGGCTTCAGGCTGGGGCTGAGGGGTTCAGAGTGTGGGGCAGGCGGTTGGGGTGTGGGAGGAGGTTTGGGGGGTGGGCTCCAGGAGAGATTTTGGGTGTAGGAGGGGGGCTCAGGGCTGGGGCAAGGGGTTGGGATGTGGGCTCTGGGCTCCGGGAGGGAGTTCAGGGCTGGGGCATGCGGTTGGGGGGCAAGGCGGTTGTGAGCTCCAGGTGGCACTTACCTCAGGTGGCTCCCCAGAAGCGGCGACATGTCCCTCAGCTCCTAGATGGAGGCACGGAGGCTCCATGTGCTCTCCCCACCATCAGGCACTGCCCCTGCAACTCCCATTGGCCGCAGTTCCTGGCCAATGGGAGCTGTGGAGTCGACGCTTGGGCCGAGGTCAGTGCATGGAGCCCCCCTGGCTGCACCTCTGCCTAGGAGCTGGACATGTCGCTGCTTCCAGGGAGCCTCGTGGAGCTGGGTAGAGAGCCTGCCAGCCCCATGCCAACCGGACTTTTAATGGCTCCGTCAGCGGTGCTAACCAGAGCCGCTAGGGTCCCTTTTTGACTGGGTGTTCTGGTTGGAAACCAGATGGTTGGCAACCCTAGTTCCCAGCTTCTCCTGGAGGAGGGGAATCTCTTTGTTCCCAGGGGCTGAATTCATTTGGAGTTTCACCCCCAGCTCATGTGGCTAGGCTAAGGAGGGGATTCCATGAGACCTAGTGTCCTAGATTGAGGGTGTATGATGTCTGTACCCCCATACAGGCCCTGAAAGGGCTAATGTGAGCCTGAGAAGCCAGTTATGTTATCTGGCTGCACCTGGAGGGAGAGTCGGGCTTAACTGATCACAAAGCCCAGCTGGGCAGGAACAGGCTGCTTAGTATACACAGAGGAAGTCTGGGGTGGGGAGGGGGAGCTGCAAGCTCTGCTAGTGGCATGTGGTGCAATGATAACACCAGTATGTGTGCTGCTAATAGCTGCTGCAGCAGCACTGATACATCTAAGGAAGAAACTATTGGAGCTAACCTTTCAGCCAAAGGTAGAAGGGAATAATGAAAATAAAAGTGCACAACAGATTTATGAGGACTCGGGGGGAGCTTAGTAGACAAAATGATATGGATTGCCACAGACTTCCTCATGCTATCAGGTCAAAATAGGTAATGGAGATATGTAAAAAAGAAAAATGGAGAGAAATAAAAATGTTTAGTCATGGGGAATCAAATTACAGCTGGACAGTTATTCCCCCATTTGTGGATTTGGAATTGTGTGAAAAAAATGAGAGAAAGGGGGGAAAACACACATTATGACCAATGAAATTTCTGAATTTACTTATGAAAACTGGGGACAGCTTTGCCAAGTCTATACAGACGGATCAAGAGATGACAGCATGGATTGAGTGGGAACAGCCTTCTGTGTTCCTAGGCATGGAATCCAGAAATCTAAAAGGCTATAGAATTATGTAACCGTTCTGACAGATGAACTAATGGGGATAATGTTGGCGCTAGCCAAGTAAAAGATGGGCAACCAGCTGCAGCTGTAATTTTATCTTATTCCTAGTCAGGCATTATGACAATCAGAACAGGGACTACAGAATACAGACATGACATCATAAGTGAAATAATATTCCTAACAATGGAAATAATGCAAGCAGGTGTCTGTGTAACAATAGCATGGATTCCGGCACATATCAGAATACCTGGAAATGAGATGGCTCACAAAGCACTAAAACAAGCTCTAAAAAAATGAGGCGGCAGATATTAAGATACCCTTAAACAGACAAGAATTTAATAGTGTGGTCATGAAGGAGCTTGTGAAGGAAGAATTATGGACTAAGGAAACAAAAGGACAAAAGTTTCATGATGTATGCTCAAAAATCAAAGACAATACTATACTCCACAGTTATGATAGAAAAAGTCATGGAGTCGTGCTATAAATAAGTTAAACTTATTAAAAAGAAATAAAGATAGACTGTGTAATGTGTGCAAAACCGAAGAAACTGTTGATCACATACTATGGCATTGTGGGCAAAATTCTATGGAAAGAAAGTTTCTTTATAAAACAGTAAGTTCGCTTGGAATCAAAGGATTTCTCCCTAAAGGGACTCATGAGAATGTCATGGAAATGCAACAGTGCAAAAGAAGTCTTGCTGTATTTCTTAAGGATACTAGCCTGAGTGAAAGGAGATATAAAGTGGCTAAAAATGAATTAAGAAAGTGATGGTCACAGCTTTGTATGTTGAGGCTGCTGCACCAATCAACAAAGAGAGAGACAGACAAAGAAGGGGGCTGCAGGGAGAGAGTCGGCAGTCACTATCTGCGCACTAGAATGTGGAGATATCTGGAAGACACAGGATTGGAGTGAGCTCCTGTGACTGACCCAAGGAGCCTCTAGGGCAGTGGTGGCCAACCTGAGCCTGAGAAGGAGCCAGAATTTACCAATATACATTGGTCTGATCTAAACAGGAGCCAAGCACGAGCATCTGAAGGCAGAATTTAGCCGACACACTGTTTTGCATTGGCAGGTGTTGGCCATGTGTGAGGCCAGTGGTCACAATTCTGTTCAGAGGCACATTTCTAGTTGGAATAATTTCTCTCAGCACAGTCATGCAATAAACACCTGGGGTTTTGGGATGGACAAGTAAAGAAATACATATTGGAAAACATCAGGAGGCCCCTAGGTCTGGGAATAAGGCACTTTGGATCCCTAAACATACTACTTGGGATGGAGAGTTTTGTTGCCAAGTGTATGCATCTCTCATGATACTCATGCATTTGGCAGCCCTCTCACACCTGCCTGCAGCTTGGCTTGAATCTTCTGCATCTGGTTGAGCTGTGGTCAGGAGCTGTACTTCCTCTGCCAACCATTAGATGCTTCTGTGGAGCGTGGCCTTAGGAAGCCACAGTGGATGTCTGCCTCCCTTCTGGCTGCTCTCTGCTGGATCAAGAGGTGGGGACTGGGGAGAAAGTGGTGGCAGTGGCAGAAGCCCCAGCTGGTGGGGACAGTAGGTGAGGGGGCTCAGTACTAGATTCAGGCTGCTCTAGCCAGCCCTCAGATCCCTGCCTCCCAGCCAAACCCTCAGAGCCCCTCTTACTCCTCAGAGCCCCCCATCCAGATTCCCAACCCCTACCTCCCATCCCCAAACTCACCAACAGCACTCCAACCCTAGGCAGCACCCAGCCACCTCAGACACCCACCGGAGCGCCCCCACCTATCATATCACAGCAGGACACCAACCCCCTACCTGCCCGAGCCTCAGCTGCCAGGTTTGTGCAGCTCTGTCTCCTATCCCCACGAGGACTTGCTGAAGGGTGTATAGATCCTAAGCTGGAGTCTGTGATTACTTGCAAGTGATTTAATAAGCTATTTTATGCTGCGGCAAATAATTGGCATACAATGTCACACATGGAGTTGCACACAACTTGGCAGCTAGCGTGTGTACAACAGCAAAGAGTTTACAGTGGCAGCTGGATTGCATATGCTTGTGTGGGTGGGCCAGGCCCACTTCACTCTCCTCCTGGTACACAGAGTCCTCTGCTGGGGTGATGCTGGCAGCTTGCACCACTGCAATATGCCTGGGAGCTAATACCCCACTGTGATGCCTGGGGCGTTCACACCTCAGAGATACTGTTTCAGGCTGTCTGCAGACTTGGGCAGCCATTGCTGCACTGGTAACGCTCGTCACATTTTCAATATTTTCTTTGCTACCATGTGGATTAAAAATGTACTTTTAAAGCAACAATTTGAATAAAATCTCAGATTCTGCCAAGCACATGACTTCAGGCACAGGGGCTGTAGCCCTGGGTTTATAGTGCCTATGCCTTAATCCGGCCCCTCGCCCCTCCCCCAACCTTTAAATTCTCTTCTAATTAAACAGTTTTTTTCTTAAAATGGAAAGAAATTAAAGACCCTCCTATCAAAGAATGCTTAAAAAAAGGAGGCCTGTGAGAATTAGTTTCTGAATCCATGAAGCTTAGAATCACCTTATTCCATTCCAGCAATGAAAATGGCTTTCCAAGACACAGTTTGAGAAACTCTTACTTGTATGCAAAATTTTTAACATTTTTTCTGCTGAGCATTGAAGGACCAAAGTCCGCATGCTACTTCAACGGTAACTGATATCCTACCCTTGCAGAGTTAAGGAATTTATGATCTTGTACGATTTTTTCCATCTCTAATTTTTATGTCTTGCTCTAAAATAAAATGTAAACTGATGGGAGCTGGGAAAATCTTGCAAGTGCAGAGTATACTGTTGATAACTCTGACACCTAGTGGTCATTTGCAGAACCGTAATAAGGTAGTACAGCCTTAAAGAAGGCTATTTAAAATACTGAGTTGTAATTATTTTAAATTATATTTTTAAGAGTAGGACTCCCTGTATGAGGAATGATTCTATTCAGTGTAAATGAACTTTGTTTCTAGGAATGTTATTAATTTAGTTCACCCCTATAAAATATTAACACTTAACAGTTATTCAAAAAATCCTATGTGTCTGCTTGTACTTACTTGTATGGAACTTATTAACATCTTGCCATGGTGAGGTCACAAGCCAACTCAAAGATATAATTGAAAAAATACTGAAAATTACCTTACCACTATGATACATGGCAGGTCCTTCCATTCCTAATGGTTAGAGATTAGCTCAGAAGCCTGTACGGCTTGGATTCTGTTCCTGGTACTGCCACTCACTCACTGTGTGACTTTGGGCAAGTCCCTTCACCATCTCCAGCCTTGATTTCTGTATGTTGGGGGATGACACTTATTTCACAGGGGTGTTGAGAATTAGTTAATGTTTGTCAAGTAGCTCTGAGAAATTCAGATGGAATGTTCTATAAAAGTGCACAGAGTGATTATTAGTAGCCCAGGAAGCATTCACATCCAACCATGCAGACATCAAGAATGGTTATGTATACAATGCTTTACTATAGGTGAAATTTGTTAAACAAAGAGAAGAATCCATGACAAGTATCAGAGGGGTAGCCATGTTAGTCTGGATCTGTAAAAGCAGCAAAGAGTCCTGTGGCACCTTATAGACTAACAGACATATTGGACGTAACTACACACCACACCATAGTAACTCTAACTCAGGAACCAACCCATGCAACAAACCTCGATGCCAACTCTGCCCACCAGCGACACCATCACAGGACCTAACCAGATCAGTCACACCATCACCGGTTCATTCACCTGCATGTCCACCAATGTAATATACGCCATCATATGCCAGCAATGCCCCTCTGCTATATACATCGGCCAAACTGGACAGTCTCTAAGGAAAAGGATAAATGGACACAAATCAGATATTAGGAATGGCAATATACAAAAACCTGTAGGAGAACACTTCAATCTCCCTGGACACACAATAGCAGATTTAAAGGTAGCCATCCTGCAGCAAAAAAACTTCAGGACCAGACTTCAAAGAGAAACTGCTGAGCTTCAGTTCATCTGCAAATTTGACACCACCAGCTAAGGATTAAACAAAGACTAATGGCTAGCCAACTACAAAAGCAGTTTCTCATCCCTTGGTATTCACACCGCAACTGCTAGAAGAGGGCCTCATCCTCCCTGATTGAACTAACCTTGTTATCTCTAGCCTGATTCTTGCTTGCATATTTATACCTGCCCCTGGAAATTTCCACTACATGCGTCCGACAAAGTGGGTATTCACCCACGAAAGCTCATGCTCCAATACGTCTGTTAGTCTATAAGGTGCCACAGGACCCTTTGCTGCAATCCATGACAAATATGCTTTAAATGTAATAGCAGTGAACCAAATGGCATGTGTGTATTATAGCTGGAATCTTCATGACAAATGCAGGTTTTCTGGAGTTTCTTAAAAAGAGGAAGATAGGGAGATGAACATTAATTGAAAGGCTGTGCTCAGCGTAAGGGGTGACTCAGAAAAAGCATGCAGATGGAAAACAGCAAATGAGATTAAGAAAATAGTGGAGCATAGACACACAGCCATGATTCTGACATCATTGAAGTCTATAGTAAAAATCCCAGTGGTGCAGGATCAGCCCCAGGGAGAGGGAGCAGAAGGCAGCCTATGTCTTCTTCTGGACTAGTGAATTCAGTTTCATAACAGCAACAAGGTGTTCCAAGCAGGGCACTTTGAGATTATATATTGAATTTCTCAGCAGAGTTAAACTCATGGGTTTTGGATTTCTGCCAATAACCAAGGAGCACAACAATCCTCAAGAAACACACTTCCTGGGGCTTGATGTTCAATGGGGTTGTTGTTGTTTTTTAGAACTCTTTACTAATGTTCAGTGTGAAGGTAAACTGTGCTAGTGAATGTGTGCATGGAACAGGACAGGTCCGTGCAGGATCCATTATTCACTTGACCAGCACAGTCCACTCCTTTAATTATATAATTTGGTTGACCCATCCATCCCATTTATTTAAAAATGAATGTTGAAATTGTGGTCCCATTGAAGTCCATGGCAAAAATCCCATTGGCTTTAATGGGGTTAGGATTTCACCCCAGTATCTTCTTTTACCTAAACTAATGGTGTGGGGGGAGGTGAGGGGAGGAAAAATATTTAATAAAATAACCCTAGACAATTCCAAACCAAACTTTGCTTTAAAAAAAGGGGGTGGAGAGGTTGCTATATGACAACAGTAACATATTTAATCACTTACAAAATCCATTCCCTTATTAGCAAGGAAATTAATAGTTAAAGATATTATAACTCTTACACTGCCAACATAAATACATTACTGTGTTCTCCTCAAGTTCCTTAATGTAATGCCACAGCCTTAACTGTGATCCAGAATAAACGGCATTATTTCATGAGTAACTTCAAAATATAAACAAGACACACAATCCTTTTGAAATTGTAACATGAACATTGCAAATTTATACATTAATGATCCATATTGATCAGCCTGAAATACACATTTCCATATATACATGTTACCATAAACCAATCATGTTTTGCATTTTTTTGGCTGAATCGTATATCCAGCATTATTCTCAATTTCAAGTATTTCCCCCCAAAGTTCTACTGTTAGTTGATAAGTAACTGATATGGTTTAACATTTAACATCACTGAAAAAAATTAGCTGCTACAATCAAGATATTTAGATATAACCAAGATAATAAAAATAAAATAAAATAACTTCCCATGGGTTAGACTTGAAGCTGTTGTGATGGAATATGCATTTCTTTACACTTGATAAGAATGTGTTTGCTTATTGTGTAGGCAGCATAGGGATTTTGGTGATATTAAGTATTCATTTTGTTGCTTTTAAATGCTTGAATTTTGTAAATGTTGTCAGAAGGAAGTACAATATCACTTAGCACACTTAACTCTTTGTTAGACAGTTTTTGTTGTTTTGGGTGTGGGGATTGTTTTGGATTTTTTGGGATACAGACACTTGGTACAACATTGTTCTGCAAAGGTGTATATAGTACATAGTACTGTATTGTTATTCATAGGTACATGGCACAATCTTATTCTATACTGATGGCCCCAGAATTAGATGGTGCAGTGTTTTTTTTGCACAGGTAGAAACATGGGTATTTGGTGTAGAAATATTACTTTCTGCTTAGCAGTCCTGTGTTACCTATTTTATATGTAAATGAGAGACTGAATGTTCTAGTACAGAATAGTTCTGGCTTATGGTCATAATTGTTTTTTTTTTTAATGTTTAAAATAGCTCTATTAAATCTAGACTCACATTTGTTTGGGTTTTTTTTTTAAATATGAGTTTAACATAGTTTATCTTTAAGGTCCACACAAGCTGCACAACTCATGTCAGAAACTGATTTGTCTGCCAATGTGTTTACAACTCATTTGTTAGCCAGCATGAAGAAGGCCTTAGGTGACATGCAGATCCCAGTCCCAGCTTGGGAGGATTGCTACAATAAATTTCATGGTGTTTGAGTTTGTTTTACTTGTGCTGCTCCACTTCCTGCTCTCTAGTCTACGAGCATGTTCCCAGCCTTCCAGTACAAAAGCTAAATTCTTGAAGAAAAGTTATTTTAAAAGACTCTCAGAGTGTGTGAACATTTATATGAGTGTGTGTTTGTTGCCTTTGTTGGTGCATGTGGTGCATACTGGTGAGGTAGGGTGACCTGATGTCCCGATTTTATAGGGACAGTCCTGATTTTTGGGTCTTTTTCTTATATAGGCTCCTATTACCCCCCAACCCATCCTGATTTTTCATATTTGCTGTCTGGTCACCCTACGGTGAGGGTAGGTGTATGCTCTAGAGGGAGTGTGTCTGACTGACTGATTGATTGAATAGGGGTGAGAATGTGCTGGGGGAGGGGAAGGAGTGTGTGTGAGTTCAAGGGATGTGTGTGTCAATATCTATCTGGGAAAAAGTATATAGGAGAGCAAAGGAAGTCTGTGTTTTGGAGGGAGATGAGTGTGAGGTGTGTGGGTATGTGCATGTATACTGTACTGTCTCTCCTGCAAGGTGTCTTGGGCCGTGGGGCCTGGTGTGCAATTACTGAAAATGCATCTGCTTGTAATACTTAATTAGTAATTGCCATACTGGAGAGACCAATGATCCATGCAGCCTTTCTGACAGTGGTCAATGCCAGATGCTTCAGATAAAGACAGATCTCACATAATGCATGTATTTCTGTGATACTGTATTACTGGTGATTAGCTTGTGCCCTGAGCTCTGGTGACTACCTTTTCATTTCCCCCTGGACCCCTCTCCTTCAAAGACATAAACTGGGCCACCTGTGCTCATGTTAATTTCAATAGTGGATTAAAGGGTCTCTTCACTTCCAAAATTACTGTTATCCCATCCACTAGAACGTCACCCTTCTGAGTGTCAGCGGCTGCTCCTGCAATTACTGGACACTCAAGGCACTCATTGGCTGTTAAGTCATTCAGGGGGAAAATAAAGGTGAAAAAGAGAAGCAAATACAAGAAGCAAGGAGAGACTGCCAGCAGCCGCCTCCAGAGCATAGCAACAGGGTGAGCTACGTTGCCCTGCAGGGAGATCCCAACAAATGGCTCCACCCTTTTAATCTTCTCACACAACCCTTGGCATGGCCGTATGTGAAACAGCAGGCAGACTGTTGATGCACACAACTGTTAGAGGAGATAGAAGTGAAAATCCAGACCCAAGGCTGCTGTTGCATCAAGTAAACTAACAAATATAACAGAAACAAAAACTAAGTTGATTTCTTACCTATATGCAGCATTAAGAGAGAACAGGCCAGATTCATGCTTCATGATACTCAGGGCCGGCTCCAGAGCCCAGCGGGGCAAGCAGCCGCGTGGGGCGGCCCTTTCCCGGGGGGGCGGCAGGCTGGGCCGGCGGACCTGCCGCAGTCATGCCTGCGGGAGGTCCACCGGAGCCCCGGGAGCAGCGGACCTGCCGCAGGCATGACTGCGGAGGGGACGCTCGGCCTGCGGCTCCAGTGGACCTCCCGCAGGCATGACTGCGGCAGCTCAACCGGAGCTGCCGGACTAGCGAACCGCCCGCAGCTGCGGGAGGTTCAGCCGAGCCGCGCGACCAGCGGACCCTCCGCAGTCATGCCCGCGGGAGGTCCGCTGCTCCCGCGGCTCGGGGGCGCCTCCCGGGTATGACTGCTTGGGGCGGCCAAATTTGTAGAGCCGCCCCTGATGATACTTGAGTGTTGCGGGATAAAAACTATGTACCTGGAGGTACAAAATATTTCTCCTGGAGAGGATGGGGAAAAACTGCTGTTGTTGCTGTATCTTCTTTAATGCTGTGCCAGTAGTTGAAAGATAAATCATACCAGCTCCATAGGACACTGGGCTTCCAAACTTGTACCTTGAAAATGGTTCTTGAAACCTTAGTATTTAACAAGCACCAGAAACCGTGGCCAGTCTAAAGCTCCACATTCTCCCTTTTGATCAGCCTGATAAGGTCATGGATCTGGGTCTTTTTCTGATTGTGGCAAAAAAACCTCCCAGATCCCAGAAATAATGAAAATTGAACTTATCATGTTCATCAGTCAGGCACCGTCAAACCATCTCAGAACAGTCAGTGGTGTATAGTGAAGGTGAGCCCCACCAGTCCTCTTTCAGACTTGAAATTGGATACTTGAAGGATTTTGCCTGAACAAAACCACCTATTGACAAGTTCACTACAATATTTTAATAGCACCAATATGATCATTTTCATTCTAGCTCCTTTTACGGGGAGATACAAACGTGTCCTGAAAGAGTCTTGCTCACTGGGATATGGATATCAGCACATGCAAAGCTACAGCTGCTAACAAACCAGTTTGCATCAGAATTACACCCAGTAATTCTGGGTGTAATACAGCTTTTATATTTTTATCTGCCTCTCCAGGGTCTGCCCTTTCCATAGACCTGTTGTGGAACAAAACTGTGGTTTAAATGTGTCCTTTTGTACAGGCTTCCCAATCTGTCTTATTGAGGTGTTTTATGCATTTTCACATCTGCAGTGCTTATTCATGCTTTTAGTTGACAGCTCAGATGGCAAAAGAAGGGACAGCAGGGGGCACCAAATCTGCATAATTCTACTAAGATGAGATCTGAAAAGAATTTAGGGCCCCGTTCATAAAATTACAGCTCTTGTGTATATAGTATAACTTTCCACACTCAGTTTGGCTCCTGGAATTTCTTCCAAAAGCTGCTTTTTCTATAAAAATAAACTTTATTTCCCAGCAGGTACCATGACTGGAGTGAGTGGCTATTCTCCACAAAACTTCTTGCACTTCAGTCTTTCTCCCTTCTGTAGGGGAAGAGGTAGGTTCCAGAAACCAAATGGGGGAAGATGGTCTTTCCCAGATACAATTCCAGCAGGCACTTGTGCAGGTGGTATTGGGTTCATTGATGGCCTGATCCTGCAGCCCTTAAGTATGCAGATACCAAGCTGGCAAATGAGGAATAAGTAGATGCAGACTGAAAGATGCAGGCAAGACTCTACTTAAATCAAACTCAGACTTCACTGAGCACTTTGCCATCACAAGGAATGGGCTAGCATATTGTGAGGCACTGTTCTTTTGTACAGATTGAAGATTGTGGGTTTTATATATTTTTGAACAAAAGTACCTGTAAAAAATAAATAAGTTTTTGTTGTTGAATAGCTCCCCCCCCACACACAAAAAAAGTTTCACCTTGTGTATCTATGTGAGGTTTAAATACATAAATATGGGTCTTAACCTGGAACCCTTCTTCACATGAGTAGCCCGTTCTCATATAACACTGGTGTGAAGAAGAGCTATTTGTGTAAGGATGTGCTGCAGGATTGGGTTCTAACTACGGTAGCACATGAGCACAAATTAAGGGGTTGTCTATGTGGTGGGGTAATGCGCATCATGGGGGTATGATTTCTAAAGCACACAACCGTGTTGAGCATTAATTGGCCCATGCAGACCCTGCTGGTCTATGCTAAAGTTTCCCTTGTGTACAGTGCAGCCCTTTTGAATATTTTGAAATGGTTATTTCCTTCCCCCACCACCGTTTCAGCTTGCCAGCTAGAGGTTCACTTAGTTGCCCTCCTTATAGCTGTTTAACACCTGAATGCCTTAGGCCTTGTCTACTCTGGAGAGAGACAGAGTAGCCAAATGGCCCAAATTACAGCTATCAGTGGCCAGCCGCTGATGTAGCTGCATTGGTGCAATCCCCCAAGCATAGACAAGCAAAGCAGCAATTTGCTCTGGTGCAACCACCCTTCTTTTATGCAGGAGCGAGCACCACTGGTGCAAAATGCAGCTTATAAGCAATTTTGTCTGTTTACATAAGGCATATTGTAATACTCGCTTATAGGAATCAAAGGATTTATTAGGACACTGCAAGTAACAACTCCAGCACACACAGGCTGGACTAAAGCTTCCTACAACCACCTCCCTCTGTCAGATACAACATAATATCAAAACAAGACAATAATTTAGCATTATGATAAATATACAGCACCACCTTTAGTGTAAATAGCAGCTCCACCAATCATTACAACCCCTTCCACCCTCCCTGCACTTGAATAAGAATTTAAAAGTAGTAACAAAAGTTCTGTTATTGTTGTGACTCCTAGGAATCCATATAGACTGCAATTCACAGAGATTTTGGTGTTAGTTTAACAGGGTGACTGCCATCCGAGTGCCCCCTTTAGCCCACAAGTCAGTCTGCGCTGCAGCACCCTGCCTCAATTTCCCTTCTTTGGACTGCAATCTGGAGTCCAAGGTAATTAAAATACTCCCCTTCTGGAGTCATGACACACATTGGTTCCAGTTCAATGTCTCTCTTTCCCCAGGGGTAGGGAGTCCTCACCCCTCCTCCCTGGAGCTGGGTCACACTTCCTTTACTCTCTGTAGACCCAAACTCCCCTGGTGGCAGGGTCTTCTCTGCATGAGTCTTTTTTCATGCTGCAGTTTCTTGAGCTTCCCCCTCCTGTTTCCTGCTCTCCTCTGGCTCCTGAGGGTATGTCTACACAGCAAAGAAAAACATGCAGCTGGCCCGTGCCAGCCAACTGGGTCTTGGGCTGTGGGGCTGTTTCATTGGTGTGGCTGGAGCCCAGATTCTGGGACCCTGTGGGGTGTCCATAGAACTAAAACTCTCATCCAGGCCCTCCTCATCTCCCATCTTGATTATCTTTCAATCTCCTTTTCTGTGGTCTCCTCTCAACTTCTTCAGCCATCCAAAACACTGCCTCATTCAATGGCAGCTTCCCTGCCTGTTCTTATGGTGAAACCCTCCACTAGCTTCTCCTTTTCCACATAGTCAAGCTTTTTGTCCTTCACAGATCTTTCCCTCCCTATCAGTCTACTGTGTATCTTATCAGGTCCCTTGGTTTTATGTCACATTACTTCATATCTTCCCATGCTTAACCAAAGATCAGTTTGGTTAGAGTGGGAGTTTGAAGAAATATGATTGGATTCTATCACTTTCCAACCTCTTTCCCCCCACCCCCTTAGGGGGACAGGTCTGACTGTATAACTACTATACTATTTGTTTCACTGCATATCTAGCTGTTAAACCATATGATACATTCCTACTTCTGAACAATTTCCTGGTAAATACATTTAGATGTATTTTTGAATTAGATCCTCCATCTAGTTAGTAAACCTCATGGGGGCAAGAACAACATCTTCTTTAGTATTTTGAACAGAGCTAAGCACACTGTAGGTGTTTCCATGCTATTATTATTTGTTAGAGCTAGGTGAATGGAAAGTAGTGGATCTTAAGTCTTTCAAAATGCTGTATGTACTCTCACCCCCACTACATCCTCCATTTCTGAGTCAGTTCAGTGCAAAGAGGTTGCTAAATTGCATTCTTAATTTGCAATCTGCTAAATTACTGACACATATAACCTAGGTGACTGTCACTTTGATAACAAACTGGGAGTATTTTTAAATCAAGTATGCGTGACTGAAAAGACAACATTTACAAATGAAACCCTGTGGCAGATGAGGCTGCTCCATGGTACCTCCTGTAGGGCAAAGTGTGGTGCTGCAGGCCTCCCCTGCCTTAATCCAGACATTTGGCCGCTTGCTTGGCACTGGGAGGCCTATGACCTAAATTCAGCAACATTTTCTAAACAGTTAAGTAACGCAATAACAAAACACAGAATTTGGTTGTCTTTATCTTTAAATAAAGAGACAAAATTCAAAGGCAAGCACTTAGTTGCAGTACTTGAAGGCCAGGCCCTTGGGTTTGGGCTGGCACAAGGATTTTCTTCTCAATCCCAACCATAAGTAGGATTGCCAACTTTTTACTCACATAAAACCGAACACCCTTGCCCTGCCCCTTCTCCGAGGCCCTGCCCCTGCTTACTTCATCCCCCCTCCCTCTATCACTCACTCTCCCTACACTCACTCACTCGCTCATTTTCGCCAGGCTGGTTCAGGGAGCTGGGGTACGGGAGGGGGTGAGGGCGCCGGCTGGGATTGAGGGTGCTGAGATGGGGCCAGGGATGAGGGGTTTGGAATGTAGGCGGGTGCTCCAGGCTGGGACTGAGGGGTTCAGAGGGCAGGAGGGGGCTCCAGGCGGGGGCTGGGGTGTGGGGGGATATAAGAGCTCTGGCTGGGGGTGCAGACTATGGGGTGGGGCTGGGGATTAAGGGTTTGAGGTGTAGGAGGGTGCTTTGGGCTGGGACCGAGGGTTCGGAGGCTGGGAGGGAGATCAGGGCTGGGGCAGGTGGTTGGAGTGTGGGAGGGTGTGAGGGCTCCTGATGGGGGTATGCGCTATGGGGTGGGGGTGGGCTGAGGATGAGGGGCTTGGGGTGCAGGAGGGTGCTCTGGGCTGGGATGGAGGGGTTTGGAGAGTGGGAGGGGGATCAGGGCTGGGCCTGGGGCAGGGGTAAAGGGCTGGGGCCCGGTCGAGGGTGGAGGCTCCAGGCAGCGCTTACCTAAAGCAGCTCCAAGAAGCAGTGGCATATCTCCTCTCCAGCTCCTATGCAGAAGGGCAGCCAGGCAGCTCTGTGCACTGCCCTGTCTGCAGATGCCACCTCTACAGATCCCATTGGCTGCAGTTCCCAGCCAATAGGAGCTGCGGGGGTGGCGGCACTTGGGATGGGGGCAGCATGTAGAGTCCTCTGGCTGCCCCTACATGTAGGAGCTGGAGAGGGGACATGCTGGCTGCTTCCCGGGAGCCGCATGGTGCAGAGGCTAGCAGGGAGCCTGTGAGCCCCGCTGCGTAGCGCTGCCAACCGGACAGTCAACGGCCCGGTCAGTGGTGCTGACAGTGGATCCGTCAGGATCCCTTTTCAACTGGTGTTCCGGTTGAAAACTGGACACTTGGTCATGCTAGCCATAGCTACTGGAATTAGGGGTGCTGGGGTGCTGCTGCACCCCCTGGCTTGAAGTGGTTTCCATCATATACAGGGTTTACAGTTTGGTTCAATGGCTCTCAGTACCCCCACTATACAAATTGTTCCAGCACCACTGATCCCAGCCTCACTCAGTTCTGCTACTGAGCAGTAGTAGGCAAGCCTTCTTAACTGGCCCGCTGGCTCCTGATTGGTCAGTGTTTGCTTCTGGCCCTTCTAGGCCTCTGGAGGACTGTCTTGTAGGTAGCCCAGTCTGACTGTGTTTTCCTTGAGCAGGAGATGTCGAGGTGCCCATACATCCCAGGGCAGAGAAGGCCTGATAAATGCCATCACAGACCCTTTTAGGTCATGCCTGAGAGGGAAACACATTTTCCTGTCATGTACATAAATAGTGATTTGAGTGATTGAGTGGTACCTTAACATAGAGGTGTGTGACCACAGAAATGCTGATTTCGTGATACCTACTATAAGGCTGAACCAAAGATTTCATAGGAATGCTTAATAAAAAGGAGCAACAGTGGTGATTAGGTGTTTTTGCAAAACGTTGGTTAGATTTTGGCTGGGTAAAGCCTAGAGAAAGGATGCTTTAGATCTAGGCCGCATTTTATCTGATCTCCCAGAGTTCAGGGGAGAAGGTTGCTGAGAAATTGTTCTAGTTTGCGGCTACTTCTATTTAATATTATGCACAGAATTCTCATCTTCAGAATGAATTGTAAATTGCACTTGATTGTGCTGCATCTGAAACAATTTTCATGAAGCTGTTCAGTCATTGACTAGATATGGAGTAAATTAGGGCCTTTTGTATTTGACTTTTTAATGAGCTGATGATTAACAATAATGTAGTTTGAGTAATTCATAACCCCAAACAATCCCAAAAAGGGAAAAGTAAGGATGAGCCTGACCCACAGTGCAGAGCCAGATCCAAAGACCAGGGGTGTCTAGATGCAGGATTTTGGCTCAGACTCATTGCTAGAAAAGGTTTCTATTTAAAAGGCTTTCCCTCAAAATCCTGAGGGGTAGCAGCTTTATCCATTCACCACCCATTCCTTGCCCTGAAGGTTTCCCATACCTATAATTTAGCCTAAATGAGAGGAGTCAGCCAATGGAGCTGCTATTCCCATTAGGTAAGGAATAAGCGCAGTGAATTTTGTAGGGCACACACCAGCAGAGCACAGCTTAATAGTCCCAAAATAGAAAAGCCTAGGGATTCATAAACTCAAAGTTCTCATCTGCTGATTTCTCTCTCTCTCCCCACCGCATACACATTTCTGGAGCTCACAGTGCTATGGCTGGGAAGGGGGGAGTTTAACCCTTTCCTTGCAAAATCCTGTGTGAGGTTCATCAACCCTAGCACACTAACGTACTGTCCAAGTTAGCAATCTGAGCAATGGGGCTTAAACAATTTCCAGGTTTTCATCAGAGGACTCTTCATCTGGAACAGTTTCCCAGTAGGAGTTAGGGAGGCCAATAACCTACTTAGTGTCAAGGTAGAGCTTGACAAATGTATGAGTGGGATTGTATGATGGGGTTGCTTGTAGTGGTAGGGGGCAGGCAGCTCTGAGGGTCCCTTACAGGATAAAAGGTTTAGAAAACCTGACATATGAGGAAAGGTTAAAAAAATGGGCATGTTTAGTCTTAAAAAAAAAGAAAAAAGGAGACTGAATGGGGACCCACCTGATAACAGTCTTCAAATATGTTAAGGGCTGTTACAAAGAGGACAGTATCAATTGTTCTCCATGGCCACTGAAGGGAGGACAAGAAGTAATGGTCTTAATGTGCAGCAAGGGAGATTTCGATTAGAGATTGGGAAAAACTTTTAACTATAAGGGTAGTTAAGCTCTGGAATAGGCTTCTAATGCAGGTTGTGGAATCCCCATCAAAGGCATCTCTCAGGGATAGTCGAGGTATACTTGGTCCTGCCTTGCCATTGCACTAGATGGTCTCGGCGTCCCTTCTAGCCCTACAATTCTATGGTTCTGTTATTCTATGATATAGTTTCATTGGAGCTAATGGGACTATTCAAATGAGTAAATTCTGAGTGGACTGGGACCATGTTTCTCAATCATAGAGATATTCACATGGGTGGATAATGCAGGCTTGTATAGAAGAGGAGACTCACCACAGGCAAATGGCTCGTGGCTGGGTGTGGCATAGCAGGCTGTTCTCCTCTAGTGCTCCCTGGCAATGATTGCTCTGGTCCCTCAGTTGTCTATCTCTTTTCATGACTCAGCCCTCCAGCCAGGTCATGTTTTGTTTCCACCCCTTCCTGGGTAACGGGATGGACTTTTGTTGTGTTGGATGATATGCTTACATCAAGTTTTCCACCCCTGACTGTGGGCCCCATATTCTTTACATCCTCTCATCCCAGGGCTTTCAAAAGTCCTTACCCCTCTTATCTCAGTGTGCAGGGTGAGGTTATTCACACCACAATCCCCAGTGGCAGTTAGGGGAACCCAGGCCCTTCCTTTCCTCTGGATTTCAGTCCTAGGACACAGGCCTAGAATTTTAAAAGGTAGCTAGGTGTTGCTGCACTTAGCATTTGTCAGTGGGATTTAGGTTCTTAAGTGCCTATATCCTTTTAGAAAATGAATTAGGTTCTTAAATCAGTTAGGTGTTGCAACACTCCAAGCAGCAATGCCCAAATAGATCTAAAAATCTGGGCTCCCTGTAATAAGCAGGCAAGGGCTGCCTATATTCAGATCTGCCTCCTGCTACCTCCCTACACTTCTTCCCACCTCAGCCTGTCAGCAGGTCTTTCCCACAGCCTCTTTCTGGCCTCCCTATGTAGCCTTTACTCTTACTATCAGGAGCAGGGGCGGCTGTAGGCACCAGCAAAACAAGCTGGTGCCTAGGGCGGCAAAATGTAGGGGGCGTCCCCTGCTGCCGGGGAGGGCGGGAGGCTGGGCTGGCGGACCTGCCGCAGTCATGCCTGCGGCAGGTCCGCTCGTCCCGGGCTCCGGTTGACCTGCCGCAGTCATGCCTGCGGGAGCTTAACCGGAGCCGCGGGAAGAGGGGACCCGCCGCAGGACCGGGGAAGGGCGGCGCAGCGCACCGCGCTGCTTGGGGCAGCCTGATTTCTAGAGCCGCCCCTGATCAGGAGAGTGACTGCAGAGTTTCTCTTTACAGCCCTCACTTCTGCTCCAAACTTCCTCTGTTTATAACACCACCCAGCACCTCCCCATCTGGATTTCATCATTAATTAGGCCTGGTCTACCCTCCAGGGGCAAGCGGGTGGGCTCTGACTCTCTCTGACTGACTGCCATTAATCTTTGATCTCCTGTCTGGGATAGACACCCTATGCCAGCGCTCATGATAACGAAGTTGAAATTTGCTTTCTTCAAATATCCTGAAATATTTGCTCGATATTTGCAGTATCCATGAATGTTCCTGTCAGTAAACTGGTATGCTAGAATATCTGCAGAAAATAGATATGAAAAGGGAGCAAAGGTACACTGTCTCACTCTGCTGGTGCCTGGGCCACAGCTAGAGGTTGATAAGTCTGCTGCAGCCTTGGCTAGCACAGCTGGATCTTTTTGCTCAGACAATAGAGGTTTGTGCTTTTAAATTGAGAAGTTCAAGGTTCAACCCCCACACTGCCAATGACTCAAGAGCATGGCATTACAAGTTGCCACTGAAATTAATTCTGAAAAAAAAATCTGGCTAGTCACTGAGATACTATTGCAGCATGCAAGTAAAAATCCATTCCAATCACATGCTCCTTCATACTATTTCATAGCTACTTTGTAGCCCAATAATTCATGTGACCAGGCCCATAATAAATATATTGAGATGGATTCTGATCTTACTTACACCTGTCTAAATCAAATAACTCCATTGATGTCATCAGCATTATATCAATGCAAAACTGGTATAAATTAGATAAGAATCTGGCTCAATGTTTCCCTTTAAAAGAACTAAATAATATTGTATTGCAAAATAGTGTTTCTTTGTGTGGTTCTCAGTGGAAAAAATATATTTGACATTCTTGTGAGTCATAGTATTTTGTTATTGACTCTTCAGCTATCTCAGTTTGACACGTGTCATTATTCTCATCCCAGGATATGATTAGTTAAGATCACATTTAGCTCTTCCATTTCTCCAGTAATCTCTTCACATTATATTTCATTGATCTCCCAGTCAACAATTGCTTCAGAGATCTGAGCGACAAGTAGCATGTCTCCAGGAAGTGAAGTAAAGTGGGTGCATTGGGAGAGAACAGGATGAAACAGCAAGAACAGGATGAAACAGCTGACACTTATTGCTGAGCTTCTTGTGTCTCACAAATGAAAGTGGGTACCAGTCTAAAAAGGCAGATAAACCTTGACTCTGCCGTTACTGATGAATACCAGGGATAATAGGGATGAAATGGGAATGACAAAAGAATGAGGGATGAAAACAATATAGAACAAGGAAAGAAAGCAACAGAACATATATGAAATAGCTTTGTATTTCCTTAATAAAAAGCATTATGAAGGGCACATTTTTTTTTGTTTTAGTACATCACAGTCCCTGTTTCTATTAGCCTTTCTTTGTGTTTGTAACAATTAGCGTCCAGATATCCCAGAGGGAGAACCAAGGGGCTGAACCCCAAAGAATAAGCAATTGAATCAACTGATTCTATACAATATTTTGTAGTATAAAAGTGTGTCAAGTAAGGTCTTTTATGAACGCTGGTGACACACTGGTGATTAATACCATTGTGAAATGGATGTATTAACACTATATAAGGAGTTATTGATACCTACTAATATTATGCTTTAAAGTTTGTGACCAAACAAAGGGAGAAACAAGTTTTCTCCCTCCGAGCCTGACTGGGAAGGACCACTGCACTCCCTTGGTGGTAGGAGCCATGCTGGCTTCGCCCCCTGTGCTGGAAGCAGAGGGGCAGGACAAGAACTATAAGAGGTGGGCTCTTCAGATCAGTGAAGTGGGAGCCAGATGTCTCTAGCCTGCTGCAGGACTCTGGACTTGCTACCAAGCAATATAGTGCCCTGCCCATGGAGGAGACCAAGTGTGGAGATAGCTGCTGGGACTGCTCTTTGCCGTTTACCTGGAAGAGACTGAGGATTTGCAAACTATGGAGCCACGCCAATGGAGGGTGGTAGGAGGCTTGCCCCAGACACGAGGCAGTGGGCCTTGGCTGTGTTTGCTGTCTGCTCCAGCCCAAAGGCTGAAGCTGGAGACAGCTCGTTGCTCTGCCCTGCCCAGAGGGTCAGAGCCTGCGAACTGTGTTTGCTGTCTGCCTAAGCCAGGAGACTAGGTTGAGAGCCACTGCCCTAATCTGAAGGGCTAGGGATGCTGGTAACCTGATGTAAGTAGAAAATTGCTTAGGCAAAGATTTTAACTTGCTAAAATTAAGTTTTAGTAACTAGATACCATGTTTTGTTTTATTTGTAACCATACCTGTTTCTTTTAGTCTTGCTTAATATCACTTACATTTCTGTTCTTTGTTAATAAACTTATTCTTGTTGTATTACAAAATCATCTCAGTACTGTATACTAGGTGAAGACTCACACTTCACTTCTTGCTGATGTGTGCTCTGTCTGGAAGCAACAACTTTAATTTCTGTGAGTGTCCAGTGAGAGAGACTGGACGCTGCAGAGGGACGTCTTTGGGAAACTTGGGAAATGGGGTTCACTGATTGTTACCTGCAAAACAAGGTTTAGACTGACAGTCTTGAAGAGTTTGCTGGCAAGGCAGGCAGGCTGAAGTGTCAGGAAGCAAACAACAGTTTAGCAGTAGCAAAGCTGCTAAGGCAGACTGGTAACGCAGTGGCTCATTGTTCTGGGTGTCCTGAGCACGATGTCACAGTGTTATATATATTTTTTTCTGAGTATCTGAATATTTATAAAGATCCAGATCCAAACTTCCCCAACGTTTCCGTGGTGATGGTTTAGATCTTGTATTGTGGTTCAGGCTCATATTTATCTTTTGTGGGGAGAGTCTTTTGAGGCAACAGACAGAAAAAGAAGAAGCACAAAGAAAGAAAAGAATTTCTTTATTTGTATTACAGCAGTGCCTAGAAACTTCAACAAGGAATGTGACCCCATTGTGCTAGATCAGAGGTGGGCAAACAATGGCCCGCGGGCCACATCCTGCCCACGGGACCATCCCCCCAGCTCTTGTCCCAGGATGCTTGCCCCCGGCCCCTTCTCTGCTGTCCCCCTCCCCTGCAGCCTCAGCTCGCTCGCTCTGCCGCCGGCGCAATGCTCTGGGCGGCGGGGCTGTGAGCTCCTGGGGTAGCGTGGTATGGGGGCAGGGAGCGGGAGGGTTAGATAGAGGGCAGGGGAGTTCAGGGTGGTGGTCAGGGGCGGGGGTGTGGATAGGTGTCGGGGGGAACAGGGGGTTGAATGGGGGTAGGGGTTTGGGGGGCAGTCAGGAAGGAGGGGGGGTTGGATGGGAAGGCAGGAGGCAGTCAGGAGACAGGGAGCAGGGAGGGTGGATGGGGCAGGGGTCCCAGAGGGGCCATCAGGGAACAGGGGGATTGGATGGGGCAGGAGTCCCGGGGGGGTGGGGGACAGATAGGAGGTGAGGGCCAGGCCACGACCCCCTCCCCTAACCCGGCCCTCCAAACAATTTACAAAACCCGATGCAGCCCACAGGCCAAAAAGGTTGCCTGCCCCTGTGCTAGATGCTGCACAGAGTAAATCATAGAAATCATTACAGACCTGCTGCACCCAGCTCAGAAATATTTTCTATATTATAAAGAGGGTGGCTAGTGTGTCCAGGATCTACATTTAAAATATGAGTTATGTATAAGCATGGCCATTCTCATATGACTGTATTTTTAAATAAACAGTAATAGGCCAAAATGCTGCATCTTACATAAAAGCAATACTGCAGATATTGCCACTTACTATTATGGTTTTTACAAGGGATTCTGTCTGCATTGATTTAGGGCCAAAACTATAGGTATGGGATTGGCTCTGTAGATTAGAATCCAAGCACCCTAAAATTCAAAGGTGTTCCAATTTGAGATTTTGTCACTTGTTGGTACAAGGAGAATAGTCCATTTAATTAGTTTGTTTGTGTTAATTTGGACAATCTTGAATTAAATGCAGAGTTGCAGGCTTATACAAATCCTGTTTTTGGCAGATGACCATTCCATCTTAAAACAAAGATTAACAAAACTGTGTGCATCAAACTGCAAAACACATTTTCTGAATAAATGTTTTCATAATTTAATGTATTTATATATACATGTTAGTTTGCTCATTCATGTATGCTAAACACTTCTAACAAATCATTAATTCTTTTAGAATACCCAGGCTAGTCTGGTAGTCACTGCTATTGCTTTATACTATCACACCAAAGATCAGGTTTGATTTACTGCACCAATTTGCTGGTCATTGGCCAGCCAGGGACAAGGAGTGCAGCTGTGACTCTCCATCTAGCAGAGAGAGGAAGTGCTATTCACTCAAATAGCCTCCTCTCCATCTGATTAGGAGAACTGCTGAAAGACACCATAATCTGCTTTGTTCAGTCATCTCTGGCTGGAGTGGTGGTGCCTGAGTCATGGTTTAGGACCCAGGCTTTCCAGGGGGAAGTGGTCCTCAAAGCTCTTAGAGTTGGAAGACAACTCAGAGGGGAAAAAAAGACAACACAACACCATTCAAATCTGCTGAATTGTTTCTATATTACTTGGCCCAGAGCCTTCATTTCAAAGTTTAGACAAATGAGTATCTTAAGCAAGTTACCTTATTAGTGTGGACGGCACAGCAGGATCTTTAATGACTGTCTGGGGAAAGATTTCTCTTGTGTTACTTATACAGACAGTCCCCACAGAAGGTTAATTGTTTTATTCTCAGCTCCTTTATGGAATTCAACCACTCATAAGATAAATGCTTATGTTGCTCTGCAAAGATTTTGACTAAAAAATTCCATTTAATGTTAACAGGACTTAATAGATATTAGTAAGAGTTATGTATGTAAAATTACCTTGCATTGATTATAGGCACAGCTCTTAGTTCCAACTAAAGTTAACATTGCCAACACTTCCCCTTATAAGACCCTGTTTTCAGTTCCTTATAATTTTGCCAAACTTTAACTGTTTGGACTGAAATTTTCCATGCTGGGTTTCTGCCTTTGGTTGAATATTTTGGAAAGTTTTAGTAAAGATTGTTCCACTGTTTCCTAAAACAACATTAAGAAATAAGTCGTGTTTTGCACATATTAAAAAAATTCCTTCAGCTGGTTTTTTGAGGTGCTCTAGTGCCTCCAAGCTTTGGAGTAGGTCTTTAAGTTTGACAGAGGGGCTGCCTTGTGCCTTTGCTGTTCCCATGAAAAACTACCCAAAATTGCCCAAGTTGTAAGTCTTTGCAAAATCTTAATTCACACATGCTCGGCAGAGACGTGTTAGAGTTTGACATCTAAATTCTCTGAAGATTCCTGTATTGCTACATGAGCAGGCTATGTGGATCTTTTTCCAAGATTAGAGGGTTTTTTGCTCCAAAGTACAGTGTATTGCAGTAATCGAGCTTGGAGGTCATGAAATTGTAAATTTCTGAGGTTAGTCCAAATGACTGAGGATGGGCCAAGTATCCTTGCCAACAGTCAATGGAATAGGGCATTTTTGCAGCTGGAAGCAGAGATCAAATTATACCACTGACACTAGTGGCTTTATGAGCTGCCACTTTTTTCAGGGCTGCCACCTTGTTCTCCAGACTCTAAGCTTTCATTTAAAACAAAAAGTTTCTGGGCTTTTTGGTTGCAAAGTTAACCTTCCCTAAGTAAACTGAACATAAACTGATGCAGAGATTTCTGCTTGAGTCTGCACACAGTCTAAAACAATAACTCTTAGGTATGAAATGCTTCCATTCATTTGTATGAGTTTTAACACTAATGCCCAATGATGGTGGCAATTTAAATATCAGCTGTAACTATTTCAGTGTTATCAACACTCATAAGAAAAAGGGGAGAATCCTATTATGAAGATCTGCTCAATTTAATATGTGTGGCATTTCACTTTGGAATCATGAGTGGTCTGAGCTTGGTTTGTGGACAGAATTTGGGAGCATACCACTATTTACATTTTTCCAATCTGAATCCAGTAGCATTCAAGGGTTTGTCTACACTTGAAACACTGCAGCTGTCTACACTGTAGCACTTCAGTGTGGACACTACGTATGCTGACAGAAGAACCCATTCTCTCTTTGGCATAGGTAATCCACCTCCCCAAGAGGCACTAGCTAGCTTGACAGAATTCTTCCATCGACCTAGCACTGACTGCACCAGGGGTTAGATTGGCTTCCATATGTCTCTCAGGGGTGTGGATTTTTCACACCCCTGAGAGACATAGCTAAGCTGATGTAACTTGTCAGCGTATTAAAGCACCAAGTATATATATTACTGGTCTGGACTTTATTCTGCTTGCACTTGATAAATGTGATCAAATCATGATCACTTGTACCTAAGCCACCATTAATGTTTTAGAACCAGACTGGGAGCCATTGGAGGGACCAGAGCACAGGCTTGCTGTGTTCACACTGGCCTAAACCATGAAAGAGGTGGGAAGCCACATTTTGTACCATCTGAAGCCTTTACATTGTTTTCACATTCAACTTCAGATATAGGGTATTACAGCAGTGCAGTTTGGAGGTGGCAGATGAATGGCTCTCTGTTGCCGGGTCCCGATCTGTGAGAAAGGTGTGGAGTGCCTAGGGAGATGGAGCTAAGGAAGACATTTTTAATCATTGATTCTCCTGTTTGACTTATTGCTGAGTTTGGATGAACAGGCCTCCAAATCTTAACAACACTTTGATGAATGAGGGCTGTATGCCTTCAGTGAAAGGTGGGAAACTGTGTTCCAGCTGGTTCTTGACAGCATTTCCCCCCCTGGCTGACAAGAATAATTTCGGCCTGGCCTGTCAGAACCCCTTGTGGTTAGCCAATGACTCAGGGCTGGTTCGAAGGGCACTTGAGCAGGGCAGTCACCCCGGCAACTGACTTCTAGCAGGGACCATACTGCTACTATGCCATTCAGCCTCCCCAGCGCCTTTTTTCCACATGGCCAACTTATGTGCAATATATATTTGAGATGACTATCAGGAAAAACTTTATTGCTGGAGGTATTTGACTGTGGAGGAGTCTCCAAAGAGAAGTAGTGGAAACCCTATTGCTTCGGTCATGTGCCCCGAGCACGTAGGTGGCACACAGATGATGGTTGTAATAATAAATTTGACAATATACTACAACATATACTGTGGGGAACAATCCTGCAGTAACAGGGAGATAGCCTGAATGAGATCTAATGTCTTGTATGGTTCTTTATCACAGTAATGTATGTATTTGCAGAATTGCTTCAGAACAAAATGTTTTCCCTAGGCTTTCCGTGAGGCATCAGCTGTTCTTTAATCAGTGCTAAAGTGAATGATAAATATTCAGGTGTTGGAGGAACTGTGACACAATACAAAGACCTATTGTTCTGCAATCTATTTACAGCCTCTATTTCAGAATGTGCTGTTATTAATAAACCCTTTAATTTCTAAAGACTCTGCTACATTTCAGAGGGAAATGGCTTTTAGATACAAAAGAATAAAAAGGTCAAAGGATTGCAATGCAAAATTTTACTGCAGCCCCGCATAATTGTAAAGCCCATTATCATTTGCAGCAACTTGCCCTACTTAATGAAATCATCTAGTCACAAGTACTTTACTGAGACTCTGTATTATAAAATATTGCTTCTAGCTAGCCATCCTAGGCTTGTTTTTTAATTACTGGCCTTGGCACTGGATTCAAGTCAGTACTGTTTCCATGAGTCAAAAGTGTACATTAGTTAAAAATAAAACCAGGGAAATTATATATCTGTAAATACTTGACGAAGAAGGAAGTCTATATTTGGCTTGGTTTTAATGTAGTTATGCCCTCTGTGCACCAGGGATGAATTTGGCTTCTGCTAAGTGACCCTGGGCAAATGACTAAACAGCTCTATTGCTCAGTTTCCTTTTCTAGAAATGGATGGATGCAGTGTTAGGAGCAGTAGTTCTTTCATGTCTTGTAAAGTGCTTTGGATTGATATAGCACCTTCCAGCCATGGATTTCAAAGTACTTTTAAAACAACCCCTTCTCAGAGGATCGTCTCCAGAAAAGGTTTTGAAAATACCTGCCATTTTGTATAAATGGATGCATTCCAAAGTGTGTGTGTGTGGGGGGGGGGAATGCTCTTGAAGCATCTTTGACAGATAAGAAATAATCATGGCAGGGGATGGCTTAGTAGTACCCAAAGAGGGGATAAATGCCATCAGAGGCAGAGACCTCTCCCTCTTCTTGAACATGGTCTTACATTTTTATAAGGTTCAGAGAAGCAAGGATTGGGCCAGATAGATACAGTAGAACCTCAGAGTTAGGAACACCAGAGTTACAAACTGACCAGTCAACCACACACCTCATTTGGAACCGGAAGTATGTAATCAGACAGCAGTGGAGGGAGAAAAAAAAGTACTGTACTGTGTTAAAGGTAAACTACTGAAAAAATAAAGGGAAAGAAGCATTTTTTCTTTTGCATAGTAAAGTTTCAAAGCTGTATTAAGTCAATGTTCAGTTCTAAACTTTTGAAAGAACAACCATAGCATTTTGTTCAGAGTTATGAACATTTCAGAGTTACCAACAACCTCCAGTCCTGAGGTGTTCTTAACTGTGAGGTTCTCCTGTATTTCTCTGACCCCCAAAGGTGTTTAGGCAGTTAGCAGATAAGAAGTACCCTGCCAGATGGTGGAAATTAGGAATTTTGCTGCTTACATTAATAATTTATTAAAGACAATATCCTTTTCAGCTACAGAATGTAGCTAGAGATGGAACTCCTTCCCAATAGCTGTATGCCCAGCTACCACTCTCTCCACATTTAAATAGCTCCTCAAAACTTATCTTCCCTTCAAGAAGTATGTTATTTCTCTCTCTCTCTCTGTCAAAAACCTATTTGCCAAAAGTGAGTAATTCTGTGATCTTCTTAATGTCACCTCATTCCCCCACCTTTCTTGTTTATTACCCTTACTTATTATATTGGGCTAGGTCTCAGACTCCCACTTTGTTCCATCCCTCATAAGCCCACTTTGAGTTAGCCTACTGGCTAATTCAGGCTCACATCCTGGTTCAGATTTTGAAACACTGGAAAGTGTTTGAAGTGTAGCATTAATGACATACAGGGAGAAGGGGGACCCATCTCCACAAGTGGGACACCTCCTCTTAGAACAAAACTTAGACCCAGACCCTGCAAACACTTATGCAGGTGCTTAATCATAAGCATGTGCATTTATGCATGATGGAGACCTTTACTATGATCAACATAAGAACTACCATACTGGATCAGACCAAAGATCCATCTAGCCCATTATTCTGTCTTCCAACACTGGCCAATGCCAGGTGCCCCAGAAGGAATGAACAAAACAGGTAATCATCAAGTGATCCATCCCCTGTTGCCCATCCCCAGCTTCTGGCAAACAGAGGCTAGGGACACCATTCCTGCCCATCCGGGCTAATAGCAATTGATAGACCTACCCTCCATGAACTTATCTAGGTCTTTTTTGAACCATTTATAGTCTTGGCCTTCACAACATCCTCTGGCAAGGAGTTCCACAGGTTGACTGTGCATTGTGTGAAAAAATACTTCCTTTTGTTTGTTTTAAACCTGCTGCCTATTAATAGGGATGTTCTTATTCTATTTGCATCATAAACTATCCACATCAGCAGTACTGGGTCAAGATGCAGTGAGGACAGAAAATATTGCTTTGTTCCGCAGATGAATCCCCAGCCTGTCATCATGGAAAATGTCCCATGCTCTAATTATCATCACTGGATTCCTTATTCTTCCTTATTTCAGGATCGTCTTTGCAAAGCTCCCTCTTATCTGGGAAGGAGGGACCCCTCAGGGGAATCATTTTAAAGTATTATTTAAAAATACCTCCTGCTGGGGATGGTCGATTTTGCTGTGTGTCTTTCAGTGAGACATTTAAAACCTCACTTATGGTTTGGTTTTATTAACATTCCTCATGCAGATTGCCACAGCCTGGAAGCGAAGAGACACACTGGGGGAGGGATGGGGGGAAAAGAAGGGGGATAGAGCAGCAGCAACGAATGTGGAAAAATCAGCAGCCTGCAAGACGCACGTGGTTTCCTGGGGATTTATGAAAACTCCAGAGATCTGCACGCGGTGGAGGGGGGATGCTGGTGGCCATGCCGAGAGCCCAGGACCCCGCTCAGCGCGTGCTGCTGCGGGGTGTGAGGAGAGGGCTGCGGGGGGGGGGGGGGGAGAAGGGGAGGAGATCCCAGGACTCTCGCATCTCCGCCTCCTCGCCCAGCAGCAGGTGCAGGATTTCATTCAAAGCTGCCGCTGCGGACTGATCGGGGGGGCCCCCCTGCGCCCCCAGTCTGGGATTATAACGGGAGAGGCCAGTGGGGGCGCGATTGAGCGTCGGGGGAGCGGGACCGAGGGGAACAGAGAAAAGCTGCGGAGCGGGAGGAGAGGATCTCGCAGTCCGGATCCGGGGGGACCAGAGGGACCCACCCCAGAGCGCCCACCCGGATCGGCGGCTTCTTCTGTGCGCTGGGGTCCCGTCAACTCCGGGTTCGCCCTGTGCCTTGGGGGCTCCCCTGGCCGCTCTGGGGGTCCCCTCCCGTCCTCTTGGTTCCGTGGGGTCGCTGAGCGCCCCCTCGCGTTGGGAAGGCCCCGGGGACTGGGGGGGGGGGGGCGAGGGGAAAACTCCGCTCCTCGCCTCCTCCTGGTTCCCGTCTCCTTTCCCGAGGTCCGATCCCCGCTCTCCCAAGCCGGGCTCTGCCTGCGTTTAGCAGGGCGAAGGGTCTCCCCGCTCTCGTTTCCTTGGCGGCGAGGACCTTTCCCATCTCCATTTTGGGGATCTCGGGTCTCCTGGGCTTGGGGGCGCCCCGGCAGCGAACGGGGGGTCTCCCCTCGGAGGCAGGGAAGAGTCACCCGCTCCTTGAATTTCTGGGGTTGTCTCTACTCTGCGGCGCTGGGGTCCTCTGGGTCCGATTGGGGGGTGGCGGGGGGGGGGGTTCTCCCCTCACCATGGCCTTCACTTTCGCTGCCTTTTGCTACATGCTGTCCCTGGTGCTGTGCGCTGCCCTCATCTTCTTCGCCATCTGGCATGTGAGTATCCGACACGCCCTCCCCTCCCTCCAACAGCGCCCCGCCCCCAGCCCCCCAAAGCCCGGGACAGGGGCAGCCCCCTCCCCACCACATCTCCCCCGGGCTCCAGGGCAGGGAGATCAGACGCTCCCGAGATCCCGGCCCGGCTCAGCTCCCGGGACCGCAGGAGACAGCTCAGATCCACAGCCCCAGTCACCCCCCCCCCCGGTGCTGCGATGAGTCGAGGCGCGATAACGGCGAGACGCTGGGAAATGGGGGGTGGGGGGGTGCGTTTAGAAACGATTCCAGACAAAGGGAAAGAAACAACCGATGAGCGCGGTGCGGGAGCGGGGACGAGAAAGGAAGCGTGTGACAACTGCAGAGGGATAAGTGGGACCCTTGGGCTGAAGGAAATGGGAATTTACAGCACCCTCCGTTTCCCTTCGGGCCTCCGAGACGTGGCCTTTGTTGGCCTGCGCGCCGGTGGAAGTGCTGAGGCTCAGCGCACGTGGCGGGACGGAGCCGTCCGAAGCTGCAGGAATTAGGGATGCGGGGAAAAGCGGCAGGGTGGGTGATAGTGGCGCGTGCTTTGCAGAGTAGGAAAGTTAAATCCCGGGGCTTGTCCACACTCAGCGCTGCACTGCCGAGAGTGAAGACCTGCCCAGTGTACAGGGATAAGTAGGACCCTTTGGCTGAAGATAAGGGAAATTTACAGCGCACAGTCCGGGATGCTACAAAAGCAGGAGATGAGCGGAGACAGAGCCAGCCCTTTGGCTGAGCAGCAAAGCCGAGGGCCCGACCATTTGTTAAAGACCCCCCGGTACTTCTTGCTGGAGCAGGTGTGCGAACCCTTGTTTCATATCCAAAGCCAACTCGCCTAAAGAGGCAACCTCAGGGTAAAGTTGCCCCTAGAGTTGGGTTTGTATAAAACAAGCTTTTAGGAAGCCAAAGACCAGTGAAAATATCCTCAGGATTTTTTAAAAATCACAATAAGGAGACCTTTGAAAGGCATGTTCCCTGAATGCCGGGCCTGATTCTGTAAAATGCTGAGCACGCTCCACACCCACTGACTTTTATGGAAATCAAGGGCGCTCAGTGCCTCCGTGTCCGGTTTGGGCCCATTGATCATGCTAATACATGAGAACTGGGAAGTAAAGTGCTAGTCATTTTCATTGTCCAGGAAAGGAGGAATGGTGGAGCATAAATGCTGAAGAGTAAATTAGATTATTTCACTTTTTCCAGTTTTAATAATCTAATGTGTCACTAATTACATAGATGAGGACATTTGTGTTAAAATGTTGAATTTATTTAACCTGAGATTGCCCCCTTTCCCCACCTTCTTTAATTTTCCCGCAGTTATGGATATGGGGTTCTTCATTTCCTGTCCTAACTGTGTAGCTGAGTGGTGTAAAACAGCTTGGGGGGTGTGTGTGTGGAAGGCAGGGTGCGTTTCAGTGATGGGTTATGGTTATCCCTATATATAATTTGCCAATCAATTTAAAATTGTTACATGTTTTAGAAGCCTTTGGGATGAAGATGTGTTATATTAATAATAATTAATAATTTCCTTAATGTCATAAAAAGACCTACGTTGGGACCAGATAGAATAAAGCAAGATAACCTGGAAAAGGGAGACAGCACCATATAGAGCTTATGGAACAGATGTCTGATGGAGCAGGATAGAGGGATTTAGGATTTATTATTAATGAAACATGGGAAGGATAGACCTGCTAATTTAGGTCTGCTTAAGCATTTCAGGAATATTAAGTGAAAAGATAAACATGTCTATATAGTGAAACAATTTTTGAATTCTAATCATTCTAAGCTAATACAGGTGCAGTAACCAGGTTTCTAAGTGTTAATGCAACTGTAAAAGTTTTGTGATAGGTACTACCTCCATGAAGACATAGAGCACCTGCAGCCACTGAGCCAAATTTTTCTGATGAACTGGTGTAAATCAGTAGAACAACTCAATTTTCTCCAGTGTAATAAAACAGAAAGTGGCCTAGTCTCTTCTTGTAGAATGATAACAAATAATACTACTTAAATAAGCAGTTTATGAAAGTAGTAGAATAACAGAAGATTAAATCCCACACCAACTTTTAAATGTGCCTTCCATATATAAATAAAAAACCTGACAGAGCTTTTATTATTCCCACAGTGAGAACAGTAATACTCCAATTTCTTATGAGATTTAACTGGAAGACGAGGGTATATGATGCAGTATATTTACTTTAGTCTTTTATTCTAAATATTTCAGTGCAGAAACCTTCCCATCCTTTTCCCAGAATCTGACTTTGGTTCTTATATATTTATAAGGGAGAGCTGATGTATTCCAGATGGATTCTCAAATTCACAACAGAGGATCTTTTTAATGATTAAGATGGCTTGATTGTAAATCTCCTTAAACAGTTTGGCTACTATGACTAAACTGACGATTGATCCACACCCAAATACTCAATAACTTTTGAAAGGGATTGGGAGATTAAAAAACTGAACCCGAATCTTAATTTTGGAATTATTTTAAAGAACCAGAACAAAATCCCATATTCAGACTTTGTGGTGTTCAGAGCGAGATCTGAAATTTGAGGCTTCGGCAAGTTTTTAGAATGAATCCATAGTGCTTCAGAATAAAATTAAAGTTCTCATTTTCATCCGTACCTCATGCTAAAAACATCAAACTGTATTAATGGCTTGTATAATGATTTTTAGTATTACTTTAGTGCCTAGGAACTGTGAAACCAAAATAAAAACAAAGACTGACAAAGGCTATTGTTTTATTTTTATTTATTTTTTACTTCCATAGAGCTTTTTATCTGAGATGCTAAAAGTTCTTTAGAAACATTAATACTTGCAGCATCCTAGTGAGGGAGATCTAATAATGGTATAGAGTATTTAAAGTAAATTATTTTAAGTGTGTGTAAATCAAAATCTAGATGAAACTGTTAATTATCTGGAAGGGTCAATACTTTCTTTCCTACTTAAGGGCTGAGTGCACCATCCCTTCAATACTCCCAATGTCTGCTTGCATGGAAAGAACTCTCTAGTTAGATGACCCATTGATTCAAAAAAATCCTGTGCACGGTTTACACTCGTGATACTGTTGTTATCACTATTGAAATTTCACTGATGCTAAATTAGTGGTGGAAAAGTACTAAAAATTCACACTGTCAATGCACTCCATAATACCAAGACTTAAATCCAGGTCTCCGTGGCATGGCAGTCATCACACCTCTCAGAATTATTTTTATTTGGACTAACATAGTACTAAAGTCATTCTGTATTATGGACATTCTGTCCTGCTCTTGTGGAAAAGTACCAGAGAAGGTGGAAGAGAAGATGACTTCTCTATAAGATTCTTTTAATCATTTTATGGAATTTAATAGAAAATTATATTCCTGCTATATGATGGTTAAAAATAGTCTATAGAAAGGTTAGCATTTTCTGTGAAATTCTGTTGATGTTTAGAGTAAGTTTTACAGAGTCCTAGTGGCTTAGTCCTTTTCAAATTCTCTCTGTCTTTTTCATAAGGTTAACCTACCCAGGTCCTAAAGTATTTCCAATAGCTTGTTCAAGATCTCTTATAGGGCCAGATTGTGAGACACTTGCTTATGTTTTGTTGTACCTTACTCCTTGAATAGTTACTTTGAATTCAGTGGGACTTCACATGGAGTAAGGCACTACTCCGTGTAAGGAAGGGTAGGGCAATTTGGCCCATAGATAATAAAGGTCTGATGTAACAAATATTACAAAAATAATTCTAAATGTTAAAATATGACAAGCTGGTATGTCTACACTGACTCTGTATGGGTATGTCCAGTTAGCTCAATTGTGTTAACATGATTGAAAAATCCTATTAAAATGCCGGCTATCATGTATGAAGCCAGGCTAGTTGGCTGTATTGTCTGATGGGAGCCTGGCTTCAAATGTGTTAGCCTGCGTTTTAATGTGGCTTTTCAGTCATGTTAACCTAATTTGATTGAGATAACTCAACTGAAAAACTCACCTTTGCCCATCAAGGTATACTCTATGGGATTATAAAACACTGCAAAAATGTAGCAAGCTAGAATATATCCCTCTATTTTGAATTACTAGCTGAAATAGCCTCTGTATGTAGATATTTGGCCAAATTCTGCTCTCAGCTGCATTCTTGCAACTCAGCTGACTTCAGTAGAGTGGCATGGTGTAACTGATAGCAGAATTTTAGTCCATTTGCTATATAGTTCGGTAGATTTTTCTGATTTAGTTATTAACCCAATAGAACAATATCATCCTCTTCACTAAAGATCAAAGTTAACTCTATCTCCTCCTAAATCTCAGCTCTCATTGCTGCTCCCTTTGAACAACTTTCCAACTATCCAAATCAGGATTACTCTTTGTCCTTACACTACTACCCTCAACTAGGATTCCATTTATCTAAGCTATGTTAAGTCTTTTTGAGTTCCTAGCAGGATTTAAGGTGCCACATTCATCCCTGGTATGACTCTATTGATTTCAGTGAAGTTACACTTGGATTGAATGTGACCCAAGATGTCTTAAATTGATGTTTATTCCCAGCCACTTGAAATGTGACTCCTTTATACAAAGTCCTACAACCTTGACACTCGCTTCAGATTACTATATTTGAACATCCATAAGTGAGGCCATCCTCTTTCAAACGTTTTAAGATGAAAGATGCTTATGCTTTCAGGTTTGTCACATTAAAAGCTACGTTATCAATGGAGAGCATGGCTTTTTTCAAAATCTCTTTTTTTATAGTACAACTTAGTAACAATTCATAAATGAAAAGTACTATACTATTAATATTAATTAATTGTATACAATTTTGAGATCACACCACCATGTTTCTTTGGCGTTAATGGAGTGTGTCCTGTGAATGCATAACAGTATTTAGTGCTCAGTACTATGTAAGAATATATTAAGAATACAGTTTTAATGGACAAAACTCATTTCACAATATTGAATATATATGTATAGAGCTAGTAGGGTTCATTCAGTGCTTGCATAAAGAATAACATAATATCACCTAAACATACGGGGTATTTTGCTACAACCTTAGGTACAAACAAGCCTTGGACTCCATTAGCCCAGTTCTCTGACATGGCAAAAGTAACAATCTTTGAAATCAATGGGAGTTACTTGTATCCTGGGGCAGGAGAATAAGACCCCAGAGCATGGCAATCCACATACCTTTCCATTATATTTAATGTCATATTTTTTTAAGAGAGCGGAGGGAGAGGGGAAAAACATTAATCCTTAAAAAATTACATTCATATAGTTCTGAGCCTGACTTAAAACCACAAATATACATGTGCAGTTATATTTGTGACAGTGGGGCAGGCACAACTTGTATAGTGGGGGTGCTGAGAGCCATTGAACCAAACTGTAAGCCGTGGATATGATGGAACCCCCTTCAAGCCATGTGGTGTGGCAGCACTCTTAGTCCCAGCACCGATTATTTATGATGTATTTTCCCCCCGCCTGTTGTGCCTAGACATTATGGGCCAGTTATTAAACCTACATACCTTGGCACAGTGATATGGATTAAACTTGACATTTCGGTTTTAACTGAAGATAGGGAATGATAACAGCAAGGAGGTATGAGTCAGGAATCCTGTGTTCTGTGCCTAGCTGACTCACTGTGTGATTACTGGGCAAATCATTTATACATTTCTGTGCCTCAATTTCCTATCTGTTAAATGTGGATAATAGTACTAAATTCTCAGGGATGCTGCATGTGGTCTTGGTCAATTTATATCTTCAAAATGCTTTGAGATCTTTGAGTGAAAGGTGCAGTGTGTATACATATAATTTTGTTATTAATCACTCTGTATTTTCTTGCTGGTATAGATTTAATTTTATTGGAATTCAATTTTTAGTAGTTTATGCTGGGATTTTCAAAGGCATCTGAGAGAGTTAGGTACTCAACTCCTTTAATTCAAATACAGCTAACTCCCGGAAGCTCCTTTAAAAGTGCTGGCTTTAATTTTTGTCAATCTGCATAAACTTAATTTTGGAGATTGATGAAAAGAGCATAAGGGGATGTCTTAAAGTTCTGTGCTGATAGGGAAGTCAATAGTTCATTGCAGATAATCAGTGTACTTTAATAACCAGACATATATGAACAAGTCAATATTTTTCATATATAATGCCTCACCAATTTCTTTAGCCATGGCTTGGAGGGTAGGAGCTTACCTGGAAACTGTTAAAGTGATTTGTGAACTAGCTTGAGCCTGGGCCTCTCCTATGTAGAGGTTGTCATTGTCAGTCATCTTGGTTCAAATTATTTGCAATGCATTAGCGTATGCATTGGACTGAAAGTCATTTCCTTAAGGGGTTGAGGTTAGCCTTGAATTTACCTCCAATTATACATGGTTAATACCATCCCTTAATGATTGATTACTGGTAATTTATCTGAGTACACTTTACGATTCTTTGGCGTTAAAGCAAGGGTGGGTCAAGGTTGAGGCACATGGACAGAAAAGTTACACTGCCACTGCCTGTTTTGTACCTGTTTGTTGAAGATTTTTCTTTCCTTCCCCCTCAGTGGTTGAGCCCATTGATCCCTGCAGATTTCCTAACCTCTCCAGTTTAAGGAATGAGACTGAGATTGAAACCTTCTCTCACGGTTCTGTAAACACAGAGCACCACCAGGTTGGGCTGACCATAATGCATTTTAATAGTCAGCTAATAACCACCTTTGGAAAAGTTTGTCATATTAATGCTGACTTTAGCAGCCCCAACAGCATCAATATGATAGACAAATGAATTTTGTATTTTGGAAAACAGAAATAGATTTCAGTTTGTTTACTTTGTCTCATTTAAATAAATCTTTGAAGTATTTATGATTTGTCGCAAAATTAAAAATACAGTAACTCCTCGCTTAACGTTGTAGTTATGTTCCTGAAAAATGGCGACTTTAAGTGAAACAATGTTAAGCGAATCCAATTTCCCCGTAAGAATTAATGTAAATGGGGTGGGGGTTAGGTTCCAGGGCAGCTTCCCCTATTCTGCAAGCACCAGGGGCAGGGGGCTCAACCCTCAGCCCACCCACTCCACCCCTTCCCCCAAGCCCCCACCCGTGACCCGCCTCTTCTCCTCCCCACCTCCTCCCCCTTTACTTTGCATGCTGTGTCCTGGCTCCTCCCCCTCCCTCCCCTCCTTTCTAAACGCTGCAAGCCAGCTGATTGCTGCATTGGGGAGGCAGGGGAGGGAGGGGGAGCCTGCACGCCAAGTCCTCGCTCCTCCTCCCTCCCTCCTGCTGGGGAAATCAGCTGGCTTGTGACGTTTAGGAGGCAGGAGGGAGGGGGGAGGAGTGAGGATTTGGCACAGGCTCCCTCTCCCCCCCCGCCTCCTGCCCAGGGCAATCAGCTGGCTTCCGGTGTTCGGGAGGGAAAGAGGGGGATCCTGCACGCTGAGTCCTCACTCCTCCCCCCTCCCTCCTGCCTCCAAAATGCCGCAAGCCAGCTGATTGCCGTGGGAAGGAGGCAGGGGGAGGAGGGGGAAGGCACTGATCCGCAGGGTCTGCCAGTGGGTGGGAGGCACTGTGGCGAGGGGGGGCGTAGGGAGGCTGCCAGCTGTGGAGAAAGCAGGCAGCCAAACAACGTAACAGTGGAGCATTGCACAACTGTAAATGAGCATGTTCCCTAATTGATCAGCAACGTAACAACGAAACAACGTTAAGCGGAACGACTTTAAGTGCAAAGTTACTGTAGTAAAATCATTTAATGGGTCCAGAAAAAAAAGCCAGTGTGTATGTTTGAACTGTGCACATCGAGATTATTCTGGGGAGAGATTCTAAATTGTAAGTGGGTAACCATCTTGAGCTTACAAGTAGCTCCAGATGCTTTCCAAGTCACAGCCACTTCATCATCAATGAGCCAGGAATTATTCTGTGGAGCCTTGTGTGAATTTTTATTGGAGTCACAGAACTGTTATAATGTAATCTGAACAGTGGCCAACACTGTTTCTGAACTTCTGTTGGCTTTAGAAGGAAAATCTGCTTATTGCTGGGATTTTTCCTCTTAGTTGGTTTAATATTTTTTTAAAAAGCACAAGCAATCTGCCTATTATTACAGTGTTTCCTAATAAGCAAGGAAACACCACTGCCACGTTTTATTGGACCATTAACATACCTCTCAGACGGGTTGGGAGGAGTGAAGTTATAGGCACCTGTTATATAAATTTGCATCTTCAGCCACACAAGATATATGTTAATTCACCCCTATAATGTATTAATTCAATTATAAAATGGATCCCGTGTTTTACAGTTGATTTTTCTTCTAAATACAAACAATCTTTTTATCAAATATCTTTCCAGTAAATTGGGAAGTCTGCACTGCCATTGTTGTGCCTGTTCAATGGGTAAAGAATACTTACCCCTGAAGAAGAGTGAGAGTCAGTGGAGAATCTTGAACCTAGACCTCTAGATATTGGGGTATCCACAAGGATTGTCAACTCCTTGACCTCTCTTCCTTCCCCAGCTTCCTTGACAGCACAGCTCACTTATGAGCAATATTGCCACTGACAACCAGCAGGGTCTCCATCTTTTCCAGACTGTCCTTCAGCCAGGTCATTCTCATTGAAGTCTCTGTCTTGGCCAGTTACTAGGAAAACAAGGAAGCTGTGCTGTCCAGGTTTGCAGGAAAGGGGCTATAGGTTGTACATCATCCAGTTTAGAGCTGGTCTGGACTTTTTTTGACTAAAAGGGGAGAGAGAAAGGAAGGCAGCCACCTGTGATTCACCTGATTTGGAGCAGGGACCTGAAACTGAGTCTCTCACATCCCAAGTGATTTCCCTAACCACCAGCTTATTCTTGGACGGCTCTTTCTCAAACTCTCCTGTAGGAGCTATTCCACTTTGTATTAATAATTACATATTCAGTGGGCCAAAGAGATTGATTCTAGAGCCCAGTGGTTATGGCCCACACCTGGGACATGGGAGAGTCAGCTTCAAGTCCCTCTTTTGAATCAGGCAGGGCAAGGACTTGAGCTTGGGTCTGCCACGTTCCAGATGAGTTCCACCAGGCTATAGAGTCTCTTCCTGTCTCACTTCTTGTGAAAAATTTCATCCCAGTGAGGAATAGGCAAATGTTTGAAATCTTAAAAATGACTGACAGCATGGTAGCCCCAAATATCTTTCAGTCTTTTCTGGTGGCCTACGTATTGCACAGGAAGGGTGACAGAATCCAACCTTAGGGACTTTGTATGAGAAACAACACAGGAAGGAATAGAGCCACCGAACAATAACCTCCTCCAGCCCTGTCAGTTGCTATTTCAGCAATTACGTGACACACATAGTCATAGTGATACTAAAAATGTCTGAGCTTTCTCTCTGGCTTCCTTGTGTCCTGTCTCATGTATTTATTTTACCACAAAGGCAATTGCTAATTCAGCACTTTTACAATATTGTTACCCAGACAGGCTAGTTCCACTCTAATATTTGATAATTTGCAGTGCCCTTTAATAGAACCTTTATCAATTATATCCCTAAAGTACAGTTCTGCTTCATATAGTGCAGTTAAAATGATTTTATACTATTAGAAGTGAAGAACATTATAAACTCTCCTCTGCATTATGCTTTGATGTTTCACATTTGGATTTTCTATACACACACACACACACACACGGCACCAAGGAGGCTCCTTTGTTCTGGTAGAGCAGCATACAGCCCAGGAGATCAGCATTTCCTTCTTTTGCTTTAATCCCTGGTAATTTTGTATTAGCTTCTTTTGATGTGGCAATTGGACATTCCTTAAGGGTTAATTACTAGCTGCAGCAAATACAGAATACAATAGTCATCCCACTGAAAAGAGTTGCATGGCACCCCCTGTTAAAAACATGATTGTTGAAAATTTAATGATTTTAACTGAATAGGAAAATAGTGGACAGTTAGGAGGCAGTGTTGTCTAGTGGTTCCTGGGTTCTGTTCCAAACTCCCCCACTGATTCTATTCTGTCACCTGGGTGAATCACTTAATCTCTGTGTGCCTCAATTTTCCCTTTTTGTATAATGAATATCATACTTACCTACCTCACACGGGGATGTGATGCTTTCTGAATATTTTGCAGCATTGCCAATTCCAAGCATTCAAATATAATGACTCAGGCCACCAAAATCATAACTGGATTTAAAAAAAAATGATTAAAAAAAATAAAGTTAGAGTTATTTGCCTTCTGGTTTTTGAGATTTTAGGTTGCTCTCTGGTCACATTTTCAAGCTTTATTATGCAACTAGAAGGGCCAGAAACTTTTTTTTTTAAAAAAAAAGCAAACTGAGAATATCACCTAATCACTTGAATCCAGGAACTGGAACTTTAAGAAAAATCCCAAATATTGTGACAACTCAGGAAGAAATGGAGACAATTGGCAACACTCTTTGTACAGTCCTTTGTGATTCTTTGATGATAGATACTATATAAATGTCAAGTGTTGTTATATGGGCCAGTTGTTTAGATGCAGTAAAGTTCAATTTCCTATAAATCTAAATGCCAACCATCTTCATGCTGTGAGTCACTCTTTAAGTGTTTGAATGTTTAAAGTCAATGTTCTGTCTTGTTATTATGTTTTCAAGTTAAGAGTGCTGGCTAAGTAGTGTAGGTTCATAGCTAACGTCACTATGCATGATTTTTTCCTCCCCTTAATAACATTTTAAAGAGAACTTATTGCTCACATATTGACAGCCCAGAAGACTAAAGCTCTTTTATACATTCACAGGATGGGTAGAGCTAGACAGAAATGGTGAAAGTTCTACTAAGATCATTTGGCTAAATGCACTTCAACCTTGACCTGCTGTTACTATTACTAACTCAGCAATTACAACAGATCCTCAGAGATGCCATTTCTGTTTGGATACAAGTTCAAGGCTAACCACATTCCTTAACCAGACCATATCCCTTTCGTTACACGAATGTGTTTCATGAGAACATAAGCGACTGGAGGGATAGAACAGGAAGATGCTTTTAAGACCAGCATACTTGCCGCTTCTGTGGTTATCTTAACCTCACCTTCCTGCTTTACCACCTAATCCCTTTCTTCTTATATATGTCTCCACTTTTCTTTGATTGCTCTCCTCCCATAACCACAGGTGCAACCACTACTGGAGCAAACATGTGTTTTCCTTCCCTTGGTGATATCCACACCCAACTCTGCATGCTCTGTGGATGGAGAGGAAAAAATGGAAAGATCTTGGAACCTTTCCCTGAAAAGCCCCTTTGCTGCTGCTCATCTCCACTTAATATCCTTGGAGTAAACCCTGTCTCCCCTACCCTAGCTCCCGCTGGAGTCATTTGGCTCCTGCTGTGCTGCAGATGGCAGAACCTGCAGGGGGAGGAAGAAGCACAGATGCCCCAGCACTTCCTTCTGGGGCCCCACCACAGGCTCTTTTCCTCCACCGTGGGAGGTCTACAAAGCACCAGGAGGTTGAGTAGGGGTGTGGGGAAGAGAGCACCGCGGTAGGAAGGAATCGGGGGATAGAGAGAGCATGGAGGGGAGAAGGAGGTGAGGAGTGTGACAAGGTGACATCTTTCTTTTGCTCTGTCTATACAGACTTGAAGACGTTCATTTGTCAAGCACCCAAGTGCAGTGTATTTTCATTTGCTTTTCCCACCACCTTACTGAGCCATACCCCACAATTATTTACACTTTCAGTTTCTCCTCAGTTCTCTGCCAAGGAGAGGAAAGGGAAAATCCTCAGCAATCCTTCTCAGTTCTGTCTCTGCTAGCCTGCCCCTCTCTCTCTCCCCTGCACTTCCCTCCTGTGCTTCTTACGCTTACTATGTTACTGGGCCAATTTGCTCATTACTCCTCTCCCAGCCCATTCTAATCCACTTATTAGGCCCCATCATGTCCACCCTGCAGGGGAATTAATTGGTGTTTCAGTGACCAGAGTGCTGATTCAACTGTTGGTTCCCAGCACTCAGTCACAAGGAGAAGAGAGACCATGTACGTGCACGTGTGGGTGAGAGGGAAAGAAGGAGGGGATAGTAAGCATAACAATTCTTGGTGTTGGGGATAGGAATGGAAGAGGAGAAAGTTGGAGAAGAGGAAGCTGCATGAGTCTGTAAGTTGAAGCTGAATGTATGAGTATGTGGACTCTCTTGGGATAGCCTGTGTAATGAGTCCTGTGTAGTTAGGGTGGGGGAGCCTGCATGCATGTGTGAATGGATGTGTGGGGGAGGCAGCCCACAGGTGTGAGTGGATTCTGGGGGACCTTCAGGTGTTTGTATTTTTTGCTGGAATTTGGGGGAAGGCAGTAGTGCATGTGTGAGAAAGTGGGAATGGGAGCACAAGACAGAAGAAAAGAGGGAAAGAGCAGGGTCAGCCTCGGGGAAAATGGCACCCTGGGTGAACTTGTATTTTCGCACCCCTGGCCTCCACTGCCTCCCCATCCATCCCCTGGTTCCCCTGCCTCTCCCCCATTCCTCCCCCCAGTTGGCCTGAGCTCCCTTCCACAGCCTCACACCCCAGGCCCACCCTGTTCCTTGCCTCTTGATGACAGCTCCTCCCTGACCATTGTGCCCTGGATGGTCGCCCACGTCGCCCACCTGTAAGGACAGCCCTGGGAGAGAGATGGAAGCATTGGGGAATGGAGGAAGAGAACTCAGCACAAGAAAACGAGAGGAAGGGATGTGTGGGAGGAGAAGGAACAATGTTCACAATATAGAAATAATATTGAGATAATAGACTGGAAAGACAGAGAAGATAATAAGAGAACTAAAAAAGTGAAGGAAGAGAAGAGATGAATCTAGGGGAGACAAAGTCACGTTTAAAGTGTTCACTTAATAGAACATATAAATGCCAAGACAGTATAATCAGTAACAGAATATAGGAAGCTTTTTAAAAAGAAAATGGATGGGATAAAATGGGCTGTGAGGGCGAGACTGGAAACTTGCTAAGGGTCAGCACTGACTAGCTGTCCTGCCTCTTTCCTATGATTTTTGTCTTTCTTACGCTGAACAGAATTCCTTCTTCTGGTCTCTCTCCTCCCTCCCATCTTCACCTGCAAATATTTTCTCTGGTTGCATCTAGACTAGTAACTTATTCCATCTGTTTATTACCCTTTGCTTGACGTGATTCTGGAGAAACTTCCCATTTACTCTTAGCTTTGGGTTATGATGTCCCTAAGCTTTTGAACCCTTATATAGAAAATACTCCATTTCCTTCTAAGAATGTAACTCAAGAAGAAAAGACAGTGTGGATTTTATGCTTTTGTTTTTCCTCTTGATGTTCCATGGGGAATAATTGATATATACTCTGTGTGTGATAGAAAAAAAAGAAACAAAGGAAAGTGGGAGTATTACACAGGAGCATATTGCACAAATAATCTGCAAATGATTTTGAATGGGGAGAGAAAACAAGGGCAGAAGAACATTTCCTTTCATGACCGTAGATGGGCCAGTTACATGGTCCCCGGTCAGAATTAATCTGGGAATCACATGGCTGATGGTGTGAACTCTTGTAATACTCACAGTTTTTGGAAAATTTCTTTCTTGTTAGAGATGGATCTTGCTGGCTGAGAAAACCAGAAAACTGGAAAAGCCTGATTTCCACTGAAATCAGGCCCACAGAGTGCCCATTTGGACTTTGGTGCTGCAGGCAGAGGAAGCCCTCCACTGCTGCTTACACATACCACAGCCATCAGCTTGCTAGAGGATTGCACACCTCATTGCTTATGCAGGCTGAGCTGTTAGCCCAGCTGGGCCCTGGCCCCACTATGGCCTGCCTTCCTAGCCAGGCCCTTTTCCCTTTGCCCCCAGCTCTGGCCAGCCCTGATAACACACAGCTCAGCCTACATAAGCAGCACAGTATGCAGTCCTCTAGTAATAAACCTGTGATGCACACATATGTAGGTAATAAAATTCAGTTGTTTATTTCCTGGCTGCAGCTTCCTGATTTGGGCCTGGGGTGTAAAACAAGGAGTAACAGGGGGCAATGCAGCTCCCCCTCTTATACTAAAGCAAAGGGGAGCCCTCCCTTCTCTGCCTGTCTTGTTGTCTTGGATAAACAGCAATTCCCTGCAGCTCCCGCTACTCCTTCGCTAGGGTGGGGACAGCTCCCACTCCTGGCTCAAGCTAATGGACCCACTGTATGGGTGACTGTCAGAAAGGTTAATGCTGCTGCCACATGACAGTGGTCAGTGTTCTTTGATGCCAGTGGTTTCTATTAGATGCTTGTGCTGCACAATTCAAATCCAAATTTTCCCAGAATTTGGGGTTGTTGGAATCTGGGTTTTCTGGGATGGTACATTATAGAAATTAGGGCAAGCTGCAGAGTTTGGATGTGGATTTGAACTTCCCATAATTCAAGTGTGTTTGGGTATGGGTATTTGGTTCAGACCCATCTTTATTATGGGCTTTCCAGGCAGGAAGAGAGAAGAGAAACTGGTTGGAGGACTCATTGTTGAATAACACAAGAACGAGTTCCCTGCTCACCTAGTGTGAGACAGTCCCTGGGAATTTATCCCAGGGTATTTTATGGCATTCAAACGTCAGAGTAAACTAGTTCATAAACAAGTCGTCATGGCTTTCCTGATGTCAGGGGCGGCTCTAGGTATTTTGCCGCCCCAAGCACGGCAGGCAGGCTGCCTTTGGCGGCTTGCCTGCGGGAGGTCCCCGGTCCTGCGGATTCGGCGGCACGCCTGCGGGAGGTCCCCAGTCCCGCAGATTCGGCGGCACGCCTGCAGGAGGTCCACCGAAGCCGCGGGACCAGCAGACCCTCTGCAGGCATGACACCGAAGGCAACCTGCCTGCCGCCCTCGCGGCGACCGGCAGAATGCCCCCTGTGGCTTGCTGCCCCAGGCACGCACTTGGCGTCCTGGTGCCTGGAGCCGCCCCTGCCTGATGTGTGATATCAATGTGTTGTCACCTGCCCAGTCAATAAAGTATTGCATTGGGTTTTCTGGGTGTAGTTAATGCCTGCCTGTGAACCCTTTAAAAAAAGTTATGTTACAGCAGGGAGGTGTTTCACCCGTTGTGTAATGGAACTTTCTACAACAAACTGTTGGCTTCCCTGTACTGCATGTAGTAATAGGAGGGTTCTAAATCATAATAATAATTAATAATGGAAGAACTGTGACAACAATATGATGAAGTCCCTCCAGTAAAGAAAAGCCTGACAGTCTGGGCTTCAGAAATTCTTCCTCAACTTGAAATTTGTTTGAAATGTATTCTGACTGCAGATATAGTAAGTAAAATCATCAGCCTGTTTAGGAACAGGCTCCGTACAACTACATTTGCAATGTCTCTTCCACATAGCTTGCTTGTTTTCATCTCCATAATGAACACCAGTTTATCAGTGCACAGCTGATTTCCCCAGCTGAATTCACTTGGTGCTGCGTGAAAGTCCATGAGTGAGTTTAAAGCTATGGTGGAGGCATAGAGAATTTCTGAGGGTACGTCTACACTACGGGACTATTCCGAATTTGCATAAACCGGTTTTGTAAAACAGATTTTATAAAATCGAGTGAGCGCGGCCACACTAAACACATTAAATCGGTGGTGTGTGTCCATGGTCCGAGGCTAGCGTCGATTTCTGGAGCGTTGCACTGTGGGTAGCTATCCTGTAGCTATCCCATTGTTCCCGCAGCCTCCCCCGCCCCTTGGCATTTCCGGGTTGAGATCCCAGTGCCTGATGGGGCAAAAATCATTGTCGCGGGTGGTTCTGGGTACAGCCTCACCCCTCCCTCCCTGAGCAGCAGACAACCGTTTCGCGCCTTTTTTACTTGGTGAACTGTGCAGACGCCATAGCACAGCAAGCATGGACCCTGCTCAGCTCAATACTGCAATCGTGAATGTTTTAAACACCTCGCGCACTCTCGTGCAGTCTATGGTGAACCAGGACCTTCAATCCGAGGCGAGGAGGAGGCGGATACGGCAGCGCGGCGATGACAGTGATGAGGACGTAGACACAGAATTCTCTCAAACTGCGGGCCCCTGCGCTTTGGAGATCCTGATGGTAATGGGGCAGATTCTATCCATTGAACGCCGATTTTGGGCCCGGGAAACAAGCACTGACTGGTGGGACCGCATTGTGTTGCAGGTGTGGGACGATTCCCAGTGGCTGCGAAACTTTTGCATGCGTAAGGGCACTTTCATGGAACTTTGTGACTTGCTTGCCCCTGCCCTGAAACGCCATAATACCAAGATGAGAGCAGCCCTCACAGTAGAGAAGCGAGTGGCGATAGCCCTGTGGAAGCTTGCAACGCCAGACAGCTACCGGTCAGTCGGGAATCAATTTGGAGTTGGAAAATCTACTGTGGGGGCTGCTGTGATGCAAGTAGCCAAAGCAATCACTAAGCTGCTGCTACGAAAGGTTGTGACTCTGGGAAACGTGCAGGCCATAGTGGATGGCTTTGCTGCACTGGGATTCCCTAACTGTGGGGGGGCGATAGATGGAACCCATATCCCTATCTTGGCACTGCAGCGCCAGGGCACCCAGTACGTAAACCGGAAGGGGTACTTTTCAATGGTGCTGCAAGCACTGGTAGATCACAAGGGACGTTTCACAAACATCCACATGGGATGGCCAGGGAGGGTTCATGACGCTCGCGTCTTCAGAAGCACTACTCTGTTTAAACGGCTGCAGCAAGGGAATTACTTCCCAGACCAGAAAATAACAGTTGGGGATGTTGAAATGCCTGTCGTTATCCTGGGGGACCCAGCCTACCCCTTGATGCCATGGCTCATGAAGCCATACACAGGCAGCCTGGACAGTGGTCAGGATCTGTTCAATTACAGGCTGAGCAAGTGCAGAATGGTGGTGGAATGTGCATTTGGCCGTTTAAAGGCGCGCTGGCGGACATTACTGACTCGCTCAGACCTCAGCCAAACCAATGTCCCCTATGTTATTACTGCTTGCTGTATTCTCCACAATCTCTGTGAGAGTAAGGGGGAGACCTTTATGGCGGGGTGGGAGGCAGAGGCAAATCACCTGGCCGCTGATTACGCGCAGCCAGACACCAGGGAGATTAGAAGAGCACACCAGGAAGCGGTGCGCATCAGAGAAGCTTTGAAAACGAGCTTCATCAATGGCCAGGGTACAGTGTGACTGCTGTGTTTGTTGATGAACACCCAACCCCCTTGATTGACTCAGTCCCTGTAAGCAACTCCCCCTCCCCCTTCGAGTACAGCTTACTTATGCAAATAAAGTCACTCTCATTTAAAAAGCATGAATTCTTTATTGATTCATTATAAAAAGAGGGAGAGAAGTAAGGGTGTGGTTTGGGAGGAGGATAGGAGGGATGGAGAAGGCCATTAAAAAAAATTCACAGTAACGACATCCTTCTGGTTGGGCTGTCCACGGGGGTGGAGTGGGCGGGTGCACGGAGCCTCCCCCCACGCGTTCTTACACGTCTGGGTGAGGAGGATGTGGAACATGGTGAGGGTTGAGGGTGGTTATACAGGGGCTGCAGCGGCACTCTGTGATCCTGCTGCCGTTCCTGAAGCTCCACCAGACGCCGGAGCATGTCAGTTTGATCACGCAGCAGCCCCAGAGTTGCATCCCGCCACCGCTGATCTTCCTGCCGCCACCGCTGATTTTCCTGCCGGTCTTCCTGCCGCCACCTCTCATCTCGTTTGTCCCTCCTGTCCTCACGTTCATCCCTCCTGTCCTCACGTTCACTGGCCTCTTTCCTGTAATTTGATACCACATCCTTCCACTCATTCAGATGAGCTCTTTCATTGCGTGTAACTTCCATAATATCCGAGAACATCTCATCTCGCGTCTTCTTTTTCCTCCGCCTTATCTGTGCTAGCCTTTGGGATGGAGGAGGGATGGTTGAAAAATTTGCAGCTGCATGTGGGAGATAAATATTTAGAAAGATACATTTTACAGAACAATGGTTATACTCTTTCACAGTGAACAGCACTATTCACCTAGCACATGTGATTTCCCTACAAGGTCGCATTTTTCATCTTAATAGTGAGTGCTTGCAGCTCTGGAGTTACAGATCTCACAGACACAGGTCCAGGCATCAGAATTCTGCTTGCATGCGGCCATGGTAAGCCACTGTCTTTCGGCTTCTGTAGTGATTTACCCCTCCCCCCCAACGCATGGCTAATACCACGCTAGCTCCCTGCTAATCAACAACCTTCCCACCCACCCACCCACTGCGTGTCTGGTAGCTTGGGGAAGATCGCCGGTGACCAAACACAGAAAAGATCATCGGCATTTCACTCCTCCCCTCCCCCCGCTTCGCTACGTGCAGGAACGTTTTTTTTTCAAGCTGCTGCAGTCCACGAACCCAGTAGAAAAATGGCCACCCCCCTTACTTAAATTCCTGATTTTTAACCAGGTTATCCTGAACGATATCACTTTGCTGAGGATAACAGAACAAGATAAAGAGCGGATGCTTCTTGAATGCCAGCAGTCACCGGGACCATACGCTGCTATGCTTTGCCACGCAATGATACCTGATTACTTGCTACATGCATGGCGTGGTAAAGTGTCCTACCATGGTGGGCGGAACAAGGCTGCCTTGCCCAGAAACCTTCTGCAAAGGCTTCTGGAGTACCTACAGGAGCGCTTCATCGAGATGTCCCTGGAGGATTTCCTCTCAATCCCCGGACATGTTAACAAACTTTTCTAAGTAACTATACTGTCTGCGAATGCATCCCAAGTCCTCAGGGCAAATCAATCATTAAAAAAGGCTTGCTTAAAAAACAATGTTTGCTATTTGCAAAGGTACACTCACCAGAGGTCCCTTCCATGGCGTCATTGCCTGGGATAGTGGCTTGTGAGGGCTGGGAGGAGGGTAATTCCGTCAGGGTGATAAAAAGCTCCTGGCTGCTGGGGCTCACGGAGTGCTGTGTGCTCTCTGCTAGGTCTTCCTCCTCTTCTTCATCTTCATCTTCCCCGTCTGCATAATCCTCAGCCATGGCAGAGATTACAACCCCCACCTCGGAATCCACGATCAGGGGTGGGGTACTTGTGGCGCAGCCCCCTAAAATTGCATGCAGCTCAGCATAGAAGCGGCATGTTTTTTGACCTGCCCCGGACCTTCCGTTTGCTTCTTTGGTTTTCTGGTAGGCTTGTCTGAGCTCCTTAACTTTCACTCTGCACTGCACTGAGTCCCTGCTGTGGCCTTTATCCGTCATAGCCTTAGAAATTCTTTCAAATACTTTTTCATTTCGTCTTTTGGAACGCAGTTCTGTTAGCACTGAATCCTCTCCCCAGATAGCGATCAGATCCAGTACCTCCCGTGCAGTCCATGCTGGGGCTCTTTTACGATTCTCAGGAGACTGCATTGTTAACTGTGCTGATGAGCTGTGCGTGGTCACCTGTGCTGATGAGATCTCCACGCTGGGGAAGCAGGAAATGAATTTCAAAAGTTCGCGGGGCTTTTCTTGTCTACCTGGCCAGTGCATCCGAGTTCAGAATGCTGTCCAGAGCGGTCACTGGTGCACTGTGGGATACCGCCCGGAGGCCAATACCGTCGATTAGCGGCCACACTAACCCTAATCCGATATGGTAATACCGATACTAGCGTTACTCCTCTCGTTAGGGAGGAGTACAGAAACCGGTTTAAAGAGCCATTAAAATCGATATAAGGTGCCTCCTAGTGTGGACGGTTGTGGCGTTAAATCGGTTTTACGCTCCTAAAACCGATTTAAACGCCTAGTGTAGACCAGGCCTGTACCTTTGTGTGTGGATTTGGTAAATAGTTGGATCCTCTTTCTCCCCCTCTCTAGAAAAGAAGGTTGAAATCCTCCAGTTTTGGCAGCCATCTGGGTAAACAAGGAACATATTTCAGTGGCTGGGGCTGAGGAGGTGGAATGTATATGTCAGTCCCATATCTGCCAGTGAAACCTCCTCTTTCAGTTGCCATTGGATAAGATGGTTTTAAAAGCAGTTGCAAAAATCTGTCAGTTGTTGCCTGTCAAGTCAGCCATCTGTGAACAACATGTTCTCAACTATCTTCTGATGCTGGAAAGCTCCCAGTGGCTTGGAGACAACCAATAACAAGTGAATACGGATTCCTTTAACTTCCAAAATGTGTTTGCTTTTCCCAGGCATTGCCTGCAGTGTTACAATATAATATTTAATAACTTACATGGAGACAGGGTCCTTCAAGATAAAAATTGCTATCCTTAAAATAAACATCCTTATACACTTCCAAAACTTGGGTTTTCATGACAGAGTTCTTCATTCTCAGACTAACAGATGAATTCTTTTAAGTGACTGCCACATAATGATCCTTAAAAGTTTGCACTGTACTTGTCCACTTGCTTGGAAATCTGACTTGGCTCTAGCTGAGGCTGCTTGCCACACTTGTATGTCCATACAGTCATGTCTATATGGGGAAATTTGCCACCATAACAATACCACTGTAGTCATACCGGTATAAGTTTCTGTGTGGACACTCTTTTTCCAGAATAAAGGATGGTGTATAATTATGCCACCAAATTTTCCTGAGTAGACAAGCTGTTAAAATCATATTTACAGAGTCAAGGCTGAGCCTGTATTGTGAGTATGTCTTTAATTTGTCATACTGTAATGCCATGTAAAAGACATAGTAGGTTAGCTTAAATAACTGAGAAAGTAAAATGAGATTTTCATGCCTGTTGAGTTAGCTAAAATACTACAGTAGTTAGTGCCTAAGAGGCGAAAATCATGTTTGGTAGTTGGACTAAACCTGATACTCTTCTTTCCTTAGCACAACCAAACAACAAACCTAGAATTTAACTTCAAGAAAAAGATTAAGACCAAGTGACTGGGTTTAAATTGGTGCAACTCAGATTGGAGCCAACAGAAATTGTGCCTGCTTACACCAGGGCTGAATTTGGCCTTCAGTTCAGAAAGATGTTTTTAAGTGGTGGCAGATGCATTAGCAAGTTCAAATCAGATGGAGCAAGAAAGTGCTGTATGGTTATTGATGTGAAATCTGACAAAAACAGTTTAAAACCACCCAAGGGTGAGAAATTGCTATTTTCAATCTTAACCCAAAAGGCATTGCCTAAAGCAGACAACTAACAACACGTGTTAGCTATGGGGGTTGCATTTATTACATTTTATAGTAGTCCATTACTATTAACCTCTTCAGCAATGTAGTATTCTGGAGGCACTAATCTGTTTAGGCTTAGACATTCGTATTCTAATATTCCTGCTTTTCTGTGTACTCCCAGGCTCATTCTCTTGCCCCTCTCCTCCAATAATCTATAGGTTACAGCTTTCTCTCCCCCTCCCATTATTATTCTGTGGGACACTTCTACTCAACACCAAATGCATTAACCAAGTTAGACATGCACCCCACAAACACATAAAATGTACACAGCTCCAGATTTTATGTGGTCCAGTCTAGAGTTGGGCCAAAACTGGAACTGTCAGGCTGTACTCCTTTGACGTTCTAGATGTGTAGGTTCAGATTCAAATCCCTGGATCTGAAGCTTCTGTAAAATATTGGCCTTCAGTCAAAGCTGGAAGGAAACCTCGGTTCTGTGTTTGGTTGGGGCACAGACAGAATCTCGAAGTGTTCTGACAAAATTTCAACTCAAGATCACAGAAATTCCACAGGATCAGTTGATCTTTTGAGAAAAGTTTGTGAGATTCCAGTGCCAACACTACCCAGATCTAACTCTGTCTTGACTGCCAAAAAAGGTGTGTTTTTACTGTGGGATAACTAAGCCATGTTAGCTATCCCACTGTAAAATCCTAATGAAAGCAGGCATTTGTAGTTTTTACTGGGAGGTAGCTAGGTGAGGTCAGCACTCCACTCTACCCCCCCCCCCCCAAAACCCCATGCTTGACCGTACCTAGTTTATCTTGTGGTAAAACTATAGTGTCATGTTTCCACTAGGATTTTAATGCGAATTAGCTATTCCACAAAAACGCACCTTTTTTGGCAGTGAAGATAAACCCTGAATCTGAACCTTAAACTACAACTTATGCCTGATTCTGAACACTACCTCCTTGGCCCATGTACAATTCTGACTAGAGCTAGTTGGCTTTGAGTTTCAAAAATAAAGGCATTTTGAAATTTTAGAGTGATTTTTTTCCCTCCTGTTTTTTGACATTCTCTAGAACTCATCATCAAACTTTATCAAATAAAAATGTCAAATGTTGAAATATTTGTATTGCTAATTGTATTACATTCGCGCCTAGTTTTGGATCATGGCCCCCTTGTTCCAGGCACTGTACAAAATGTAATAGAGACGGTCCCTGCCCCAAACAACTTCCAATCTTAAGTATAAGATGAGAGACAACAGCTGGATACAACAAACATAATTGGTCAGTATGACAGGCAGCTATCACTGCATATCTGCTGCCTACCCGGAAAATAAAAATGAAATCTGCTCTAGTTTAGATTAGCATCTTGAACTCTGTGTGCACTGGCTTATTTTAACACTCCCATGCCAGCAAAATCAAAACTGCGGGGGAAATACTTTATGTGCATTCATAGTAACTTATCCTAAGAAGTGGCATGTTAGTTTTAAAGTAAAAAAAAAAAACTCAATTTTTTTATGAAGTCAGATTATAATTAATAATAATTTGTACTTGCATTATATACAGCCTTTCATCTGAGGATCTCAAAGCACTTTACAAGTCACATTAATTAAATCTCACTTTAACCCCCTATGAGCACATTAAGTATTATACCCATTTTACAGGTGAATAAACTGAAGTACAGAGAGATTAAAGACCTGATAATGAGTGGTGCTAAACACCCTTAACTTTCACTAAAGTCAGAGTTGAAGGTGCTCAGGGCTGAACCTCAGGTGACTTGTTCAGATCCCTAAAGAGGGATTGGCAAAGCTGAGATGAGAACAAACAAACTAGAGAAATGCAACCTAGATGGAGCTACTATAAGGTGAGTGCATAACTGGTTGGAAAACCATTCCCAGAGAGTAGTTATCAGTGGTTCACAGTCATGCTGGAAGAGCATAATTAGTGGGGTCCCACAGGGATCAGTTCTGGGTCCGGTTCTGTTCAAAATCATCATCAATGATTTAGATAATGGCATACAGAGCACACTTATAAAGTTTGCGGATGATACGAAGCTGGGAGGAGCTGCAAGTGCTTTGGAGGGTAGGATTATAATTCAAAATGATCTGGACAAACTGGAGAAATGGGCTGAAGTAAATAGGATGAAATTCGATAAGGACAAATGCAAAGTACTCCAGTTAGGAAGGAACAATCCGTTGCACATGTACAAAATGAGAAATGACTGCCTAGGAGGGAGTACTGCGGAAAGGGACCAGGGGGTCAGAGTGGACCACAAGCTAAATATGAGTTAACACTGTAACACTGTTGCAAAAAAAGTTAACATAATTCTGGGATGTATTAGCAGGAGTGTTGTAAGCAAGACACGAGAAGTAATTCTTCCACTTTACTCTATGCTGATTAGGCCTCAACTGGAGTATTGTGTCCAGTTCTGGGTGCCACATTTCAGGAAAGATGTGGACAAATTGGAGAAAGTCCAGAGAAGAACAACAAAAATTATTAAAGGTCTAGAAAACATGACCTATGAGGAAAGATTGAAAAAAAATGGGTTTGTTTAGTCTGGAAAAGAGAAGACTGAGAGGGGATATGATAAGAATTTTCAAGTACATAAAAGGTTGTCACAAGGAGGGAGAAAAATTGTTCTTAACCTCTGAGGATAAGACAGGAAGCAATGGGCTTAAATTGCAGCAAGGGAGGTTTGGGTTGGACATTAGGAAAAGCTTCCTAACTGTCAGGGTGGTTAAGCACTGGAATAAATTGCTTAGGGAAGTTGTGGAATCTCCATCATTGGAGATTTTTAAGAGCAGGTTAGATAAACACCTGTCAGGAATGGTGTAGATCAGGGGTCGGCAACCTTTCAGAAGTGCTGTGCTGAGTCTTCATTTATTCACTCTAATTTAAGGTTTCGCGTGCCGGTAACACATTTTAATGTTTTTAGAAGGTCTCTTTCTATAAGTCTATAGTATATAACTAAACTATTGTTGTATGTAAAGTAAATAAGGTTTTAAAAATGTTTAAGAAGCTTCATTTAAAATTAAATTAAAACGCAGAGCCCCCCAGACTGGGGGCCAGGACCCGGGCAGTGTGAGTGCCACTGAAAATCAGCTCGCGCGCTGCCTTCGGCACCTGTGCCATAGGTTGCCTACCCCTGGTGTAGATAATACTTAGTCCTGCCATGAGTGCAGTGAACTAGACTAGATGTCCTCCTGAGGTCCCTTCCAGTCCTATGATTCTATGAGTCCTGACCCCTAGGGCATTTCTCTAGCTCTAGATTACATAGTGAAGCATGGAGCCATAAAGAGGCAGTGTGATTTAGCTGTTAGAATATGGGGCTATGTGTGAGGAGGCCTGAATTCTGTTCCCTCTTCTGCCACTGATTCAAATTGTTTGGCAAATCATTTGATTTTTCTGTGCCCTGTTTTCCCCTTATGTAATGTGAGACCAATTCTTTCCCCACCTTTGCAAAGTGTTTTAAGAGCCTTGTTGAAAGGTGATTTATAACTGCAACACTTTGTTTTTATTATTATTGCAGCAATACAGATCTCATGGTTTTGACTTCCTACAGGACAGAGACACCTGTAAGACAAGGCTTGGTGTACAGGGCAAGGCCATACTTTGCATCATTTGTTGTGGCAATGAGTTCATAGCCATCCTCATAGTCTGCAGAATAACAACATCAATGTTTTATTCACCTTGAGAACTCTTGAAACCTACTCACACTTAGCATTTGACAGATCTTCTACATTAAGCTGGTATACACATAGAGCTGGTCCTACAGTTTTTTGGTGCTGTCCCAGAAAGGTCTCTTAACAAATTTCACATTGCTGTTCGTACCTGGAGATTGACAAATCAATGTCCAGTAGCCTTTGACAACATTCATTGTGTTAATTAATAACACATAACAGGAGCTCCACTTGAAGGTTGTCATCTTGACTCAGTGTCACCTTTTGTGGTCAACAGATCCAAAGTACTTGGGGATAACATTAGAAAGAAGCTTGACTTTTAAAGATCAGCTGGAAAAGATATGTGAAAAGGTAAAAACGAGGACTAGCCTTGTCTGAAAACTTGTGGGCACAACATGGGGTAACAATGCACACATATTTTGAACAGCAACAATAGTACTGGTATACTTGACCATTCTATATTGTACACCAGTCAGGATGGGCAGCTCCCATACCAAATCTCTGGATGCACAGCTTAATGCCATGATGAGACTCATAATAGGAACATTAAAATCAACATCTGTTCAATGGTTGCCTGCTCTGGCACACATACATCCCTTCCCCAAAATCTGGAAACACACTCAGCTGTGTGTACAGTCAAACCAGGGCCAACATGAACCTACCAATTAATCAGGACTTCCCAAACCTTCTGAAGGCACCTCTGAAATCTTGCAAGTCTTTTTGGGATCATGCTAAAGCTCTTACAGCATCCCCATTCAAGCCTGAGGCACACTGGAAAGCATTCTGGGATAATGCTAAGGTCCCAAACAAACGCCTGATTACCAACCCAGCTAAAGAACTTCCAGGCTTCTGCCTACCCTGGAAACAATGGTTTTTGTTGAACCATTTCAGAACATTGTCACCAGATGCTCTCATCTTTTACACCTCTGAAAGATGAGACATGACACACAATGTGACTATGAACACTAGGTGCAAACTATGGACCATGTAAATCAGTGCCCACTTCAATCATTTGACGGTGGCATCTCAGACTTACACCCAGTCACTTCCAAAGCTATTCAGTGACTCACTAATCTGGACTTGGTTATTTGAACATTGTGGATCACCCCTCTTGCTGTACAAAAGAAGATTTATTATTATTAACCCAACCATGAATTAATTATTTTAAATATATTGCTCAGGAAAGTATTTAAGTAGTGGAGCAAAAGGAATGTCTTTGATCTCCTTTTCCCTTCCCACATTTCAGTTGGCTGTAGTGGGCTATTAACCAAACCAAGTATTTCAGACATGCTTGCTTGGGGAACCTAGGAGTTACACAAGAGGCTATTGCTGAAATCCCAGGTTTTTCTTTTTCTCTTTTTTTTAAACTTGAAATGTTTAAAAGGATTTTGTTAAGTAATAAAGACTAAGAAATATTTAAACATGAGATGCTGTGGCATGTGAGGCAGGTTGCTGAAGATTTTGAATGATCACTCCAGGAAACAGCTGTCTGTCATTTCCTAATGGAAGAGAGAAAAGCTCTTTATAATAACAGGAAGTCAAGAGGGTTTATTTCCAGTGAAATTATACTTGACACTGCAAAGATTACCCCAAATTATTTTGCTTTATGTCCGGTACTTGCTTCAGTGATCATGCAAGTCCAATTTCCAAAGAGGTCTAAGACTCACTTAAATATTATTGAGATGCAAATGTGTCCTGCTACAGTAACTTCAAGCATTAGGCAAATTGTAGCTGAGATTGTAAGGAGAAAAAAGACGAACTAAATTACTTGAGATTATACTGAGAAATTGGTCAATATACCCATCTGGCAAATGGGGAAATGCTGTTACAGAAATAAAGGTACCTTCTGGGTTTTAAAGATTAGCAGTTAAAAAGAACCAAAATAGGGAATATTGTTGAAGATAAAGAGTTGATTCTTTGATGGTCTGATAATATAATAAAGAGTCCTGTGGCACCTTATAGACTAACAGATGTATTGGAGCATAAGCTTTCTGATGCATGCGTCTGACAAAGTGGGTATTCACCCACGAAAGCTCATGCTCCAATACGTCTGTTAGTCTATAAGGTGCCACAGGACTCTTAGTTGCTTTTTATAGATCCAGACTAACCCAGCTACCCCTCTGATACTTGATAATATAATGCAACTGGAGTTGCATACTTCAGTCACCAGAACAAAATACACAGCAAAATCAAATAATTTTTGGCAAGCTTTAAAGTGAATGGTCTAACTTTATCCCTGAAACTTCATCCAATAAAGTTACCCTAGGCAAGAATTTTGCCAGTCTTCATACATGTTTTGTAATGAATCCATGTCCTATAGAAAGACAGTTAATACATGAATCACAAACATCCCTGGGTTGCTGGGAGTAGAACGCTAGGGCTTCAGCACTAAAAGCACAGGTTTCTACTACTTTACCAAAGGAAGTGATAGCCTTGGGGTGCTACTAATCAGCTCCCTATCTGACATACAAACAAATCCGATACATGATTACACCATGCCTGCACAAATACCGCATAGGGCCTGGATTTGGTCTCTTAACTTTTGTACTACCATTCCTTTGAATCTGAACTTTGGGCTTAAAACTAGATTTCAGTTTCTGTTTAACAAGAGAAAAGAAATCATAGGTACCAAAACCCATGCAGTTGTTTCTGTATAATTGTCCATGAATGCAAAGCTTTATGCCGTCTCTATATGGTAAATTGAATTTGGGGAGTGAATAGTCACTCCAAAAATACTTATGATGACACGACAGCCATTCAGAGAATTAAGCCTCACACCTGCCATTTGCAAATACCAGCAGCGTGACGATGTGAGAGAAGAGATTAAAGCTATTTCAAAACTCCCAGCTCATACAGCCTCTAATCAAACTGTAGCCTTCGAGAGTCAGTGAAGTTGGTAGCTTACGAGCAGCTTTCCTTATCTCTCTGGCTCCAGCTTGGTTCACGCAACTGATTTCCCTGCCTTCTGAAGAGTCTGAAGATGAAATTCCTGCTTCGTTTCCTTGCCAGGGACTCTTGTTATTTTTCAGGATTTAGCAGCAAATGTAGAATTGAGCAAACTCCTTTTGGAGCCAGTCACTGAGTAAGTCATCATCAGCACTATGTGTCCCTCCCACCTCAATATGAAGGGAGCCAAGTCTGCTGGATTTTCAAGAGAAGCCGAAGTATGTAGGCCATACTTTCAGGATGGTTACTCTATCCTGGGAAGCAATGACTCTGAGAGGCTAAGCCCAGGTCTACACTAGTGGGGGGTTCGACCTAAGATACATAACTTCAGCTACGCGAATAGCGTATCTTAGGTCGACTTACCTGGCTGTGAGGATGGCGGCGAGTCGACCGCTGCCGCTCCCCCATTGACTCCACTTCTGCCTCTCACAAGCTGGAGTTCCAGAGTCAACGGGGAGCGCGATCGGGGATCGATTTTATCGCATCTACACTGGACGCAATAAATCGACCCCCAATAGATCAATCACCAGGTGGGTAGTGAAGACCTGCCCTTAGGGGTCATCCTGGATGATCTGCTGAACTTGAGCTCCCAAAGTGACTATGTGGTCAAAATGACTAATGTGATCCTTGGATGCATTAACAGGGAAATCTTGAGTAGGAGTAGAGAGGTTATATTATCCCTGTATTTGGCACAGCTGCGACCACTACTGGAGTTTTGCATCTGGTTCTAGTGTCCACCGCTCAAGAAGGATGTTAATAAATTGGAGAGGTTTCAGAGTAGAGCCACAAGAATGATTAGAGGATTAGAAAACATGACTTATTAGTGGGACACTCAAGGAGTTCATTCTATTTAGTCTTAACAAAGAGAAGGTTAAGGGGTGATTTGATCACAGGCTATAAGTACCTCCATGGGGAACAAATATTTGATAATGGCCTCTTCTATCGAGTGGACAAAGGTATGAGAAGATCCACTGGAAGTTGATGCTACACAAATTAAGACTGGAAATAAAGTGTAATTTTTTAACTGTGAGGGTAATTAACCATTGGAATAATTTACCAAGGGTCATGGTGGATTCTCCATCACTGACCATTTGTAAATCCAGTTTGGATGTTTTTCTAAAAGATATGCTGTAGTTTAAAAATGAATTATTTTGGAAAGTTCTATAGCCTGTGTTATGCTGGAGAGCAGATGAGCTAATCACCATGGTCCTTTCTGGCCTTAGAATCTATGAAATGTTTATCTGATTTTACCTCTTTTTACTTAAGTAACATCAATTACCATGATGCCACAGCACTAGTGTCCTTGGTCCTATCATGAGGGCCTTCTCCTCTGTCCCTAAATCCTGGCAGGGTAGGATTAATAATGCTGTGACAGTGCATGGAATTAGTGCAGCAGAATTTGATAGGCAAGTGGGGAGTTTAAGGTTTGGTTGGTTTTGGTTTTTTAAATGAGGCTGGTTGCTTTTGTTTTTTATTGGTAGGTGTGACGCTGGTAGATATGGTGCCAGCTCATGCCATGGCCCGAAGCCTCACTAACCACTGACAAACGCATAGCTGGAGACCAGTCTGGTTCACCTGTGTGTTAGTATTGTTAAAATAGATATAAGAGTTATAAGAATGTATATAATGTTTACATTTTTGAATGCTTGTAGGATGCTGCATGTGTTAATCCTACTGATAGTATCCGTATCCCATGTTATGGGGTAACGTTTAAATGTTTGCTTTGTAACTATAAAAATGTTTTTTAAGACTGTAAATCACCCACAGTCAGGGCAGAAGCATTATCAAGTATGAAATGCTAATTTATCTCAAGTGGTGTTTTCTCCTCCCCAGCAAAAGAAGGTCTACAGATATCAGACAAGCTACTATGGACAAAAGACTTTGTTGATTGCTTTCTGCATACCCCTGAAGAGGGTATGTGCACAGGCTCTTGTCCCATCAGTAGGGCCCTACCAAATTCATGGCCCATTTTGGTCAATTTCACGGTCATAGGATTTAAAAAATAGTAAATTTCATGAGTTCAGCTATGTAAATCTGAAATTTCATGGTGTTGGAATTGTAGGGGTCCTGACCCAAAAAGGAGTTGTGAGGGGGTTACAAGTTTATTGTGGGGGGCGGGGGTTGCGGTACTGCTACCCTTAATTCTGCGCTGCTGCTGGCAGGGTACTGCCTTCAGAGCTGGGTGCTCAGCCAACAGCCGTCGCTTTCCAACCACCCAGCTCTGAAGGCAGCACAGAAGTAAGGGTGGAAATACTGCAACCCCCTGCAACTCCATTTTGGGTCAGGACCCACAATTTGAGAAATGCTGGTTTCCCCTAAGAAATCTGTATAGTATAGGGTAAAAGCACACAAAAGACCAGATTTCATGGCGGGGAAACCAGATTTCATGGTCCATGACATGTTTTTCATGGCCGTGTGTAGCAGGGTGGTCACCCTGCTCCAGCTTGGAAAGGGTTAAAAGCTAGCCCTTGGAGAGGGCTGGCGCTGAAAGCAGTCGAGGGAGGCTGATTGGGTTGGCAGCCGCAGGTGTGGCTGCACCCAATTAGGGTCCAGCTGGCCCTGATAAAAGGGCTGGGAGCTAGGCAGGGGGAGTGTTACTCCAGTGGTGGAGTGGGAAGGACCTGCCTAGAGGAGGGCATCCCAAACAGAGCAGTGCTGGGGAAGGACAGGCGGAGCTGGGGAGCTCTGGCCAGGCAAGTCCCCAGGCTCAGGCCAGGCTAAAAGGTCCTGTGGTGGTACTGAGGCTGCAGTGGTGCAGCCAGGCCAGGAAGGGGCAGCAGGTCCAAACCCCCTTGCCAATGATAAGCAGCCATTGCAGACTACAGTTTGCCCCTGAGAAAAGGGGCTAGATGAAGACTGGCCATCGGTCACTGAGGCAAGGTGGGCTTCAGGGAATTGGGGTTCCCCAGGGAGGGGAAGTCCCCTGAGCAATGGGGCACTGTGGGCTGGGGGGACATGGGGCCTGACCTAAAGTGTGGTGGAAAAAAGGGAGAAGCAGGTGGTAGCAAGGGAGACACTGACCAGCAGGAGGCGCTCTGAATCTGGAAGAGTTAATTCCCAGATCAACCAACAGGAGGTGCCATGTCAATAACTCTCATTTCTTTTTCCTACTTAATAAATCTTTAGTTAGTTAAAGGATTGGCTACAAGTGTTATCTTTAGAGCCCTGTGTAGATACAAAATTTGTATCCACATCAGATCCGTGATCTGCAAAAATGATCTATGGATATAAAATGGATATTTGCAGATTTTTCAGTGCATTAGATATAAAACTTGGATCCGCATCCCTCTGCAAAAATAGTCTGTGGATATCCTCATCCACATCTGCAGATGTGGATATCTGTGGATAAAGTGGATATCCGTGCAGGGCTCTAGTTGTCTTTGGTTTGTGATCTGAGTACAGTTGACGTGGGGTAAGTCACTGATTCTTTGGGACTGGGAGTAACCTGAATATTCTTGTGATTTTTGGTGTAAGGGACCATCTATCACAGAGGCAAGCTTACCTGAGTGGCAAGATGCATTGAAGTACTCAAGGGGACCATCTGTGTCTTCCTATTAGGGTTGTTATAGTGCCTCAGGAATTTACACTTGTTACTTGGTTGGTGAATTCTAAGTATAAAACACCCAACCACTTTGGGGTTCATATTCCGTTTCTTGGCAGTCTGTCCTGAGGTTGGTACCCATGGTCATGAGTAAGGATGAGAGGCTGTCACGGAAGTTGTGGAAGTCACAGATTCTGTGGCCTCCATGACTTCTGCAGCTTCAGTGGCCAGTATGGCTGACCCTAGGGCTGCCCGAGCAGGGAGGGAGGAAGGCGGCCTTGGGGACTGCTGGAGTAGCAGCGGTCCTGGGGGCAGCCTGAGCAGCGGCTCTAGGGGTGGCCAGAGGTAGCCAGCCCCCACCACCAGAGTATGGGCCAGCTGTTGGGTCCCAGGACCTCCCACAGCAGCAGTGTCCCAGGCTCCCCAGAGTAGCAAGACCCTAGGAGCAGATAAGATTTAGTCAGGGGTGTTTATAGTAACAGTCATGGACAGGTCAGGGCAGTGAATTTCTGTTTATTGTCGGTAACATGTCCATGACTTTTACTAAAAATACCTGTGACTAAATCTTAGCCTTAGTCATGAGCTAGTTAGGCAGTGTAACAGTAGGTTTCAGAAGAGAAATCCCATGGAACCTGCCCAGAAACCCAAGAATTAATTCATTTATAAAATAAAGTTTGAAGTGGAGATTTAGTGCAAGCACTGCGTGGGCCTGTTATTAATCCTGACTCTTGTGCAGAGATTTTAATGCACTGGCTTTGCGTGTGTATGAATGTCAATATCTTGTGCCCGGCCCACAAAGAAAATGAAGAAGCTACTGCTAGTGCTAGTTAAGGGAGTGTTGCCAAAGGTGGCGACTTGGTGTTAGGGGGCACTGCTGCTGGATGCTTTTATCTTTTTGTAAGAGTAATACAACTAAAGGCCAGACTACCTGAGGTCATTAAAAAAAAATCTCCTGGGATGTATGGGTGTTGATTTTGTGTTTTGATCAAATTGAAACTCTGGTAATTTTACATTCTGCCAACCTAAATCCTTCACTCCCTGCAGTTTCAATTGGATAAGCTATTCTTCATTTCCCGCTGTAAACTTGCTTACAAAGTGTTTCTATTTACTGCTAAACAGCTGCTGTGTTCTACCCCAAAGATCATGAACATCACTGAGCCATACTGTAAAGCACTTTGGGATCCCTACTGAGGGTAACTGCATGTAGAATTTGGCACACATTGTGCAGATTTAAACCCACCAGTTTACTGCAGTGTGTACTACTCTAATGCCCAGGAAGATAGAAATCTGCGTAAAAAAACCCCCAAAATGTTGTTCTGTTATCCTGGAATGCACCATAACCCAGGGGCTTGAGCACCAGGCTAGAAGTCAGGTGTGCCTGTGTTCTAATCCTGGCTCTGGCATAGATTTCTTGTGTACTGTGGGCAAGTCACTGAATTTCCCTGCCTCAATCTCCCCACCTGTAAAGTGGTTATCTCACAGAGCTGCTGTGAGGATTAACGAATATCTGTAAAACGCTTTAATTTATAAAGTGCAGTAGCATAGGTAGGTAAAATCAACATCCTCTAATACCAGCCTTCCAGTACAATGGAAAGCTTGATTCTAAGTTTCTGTACTTGGGTTTGTAACCTTTGTAAATGGTTTTCTGCTATTCCAGTGGGTCACAGAATTAGATTTGTGAGGCTGAAAATGGAATTGCTCTGTAGCCTGTAACAAAACAATCTTTAGAAGGTGCCACAGGATTCTTTGCTGCTTCTACAGAACCAGACTAACACGGCTACCCCTCTGATACTTAAAACAATCTGTAAACCTTATCAGCTCCAGATCCAAAGCTAGATCCCAATAATAAGTGATAGGTATGGGAGTGACTACAACCATGAATGCCCTCCTAGTGTACAGATAAGATAATGGAACAATTTCATCTTTAGAGAGTGACAACTGCAAAGTTTTACTGGTCTGATTTTTCAGAGATGGGCAAAAGTTCGGATCTAGACTTGGAACCAAACTTTGTTGTTTGGGCCGCCATCTGCATATTTTGTGACCCTCTCCAATATTACTCTCTGTTTTTGGCCTATTTCTTTCTTTTCTTTTTTTTAAAATGTCTCGTAAACAGCCGTAGCTGACTTTGGCCCATGCCCTGGAGAAACCGGATGATTTGAGAATTGATTCTGAGGAGATAGTCTCCTCTGCAGATCTGTCCAGCTCTGGGTATCTGGAGCAGAGAGTCAGCTGATACTCTCCCGCCTTTCTTAGCTCATGTGAGCCTGGCTGCAGTTCAGGATATGAATTTTGTGGTTATGTAATTGTTATGATCTTGTTTTCTCAAAACTTCACTTTTAAATTTCTAAGCAATTTCTAAGCAGCTGGTGGGACAGCTGCTGTTTTGTGAGGTGATATGGGTGGGGGACTGTATTTTGGGGTAGAAGCATCTGAGTTCTATCACCTAGAAACTGAGTGGCTGCAGTGTGTAGCATAGTGACAACAATGGAGTTCTAGAAGGCCTCGGATTTGTTACAATATAGTTAAACCTCTTTGTTTTCAGTTTAAACAGAGAAAAACCTGAGTTTTACAAAAAAAATTTTTTTTAATTTTTACCCTACTTTTATATCTTTCAAATATTTTAAAATCACTTGTTTTATTAGAAAAATGCAATACATCGCAGAAGATATATGTATTACGAAAATACATTGGTCTGTGTGTCTATACAAAGCTGCCTGTTGAAGTAAGGCTATGGATTAGTCTAGAAGATATACACAATAAACAGGCATGCACACAAGCTCTGAAGTGTGTGCGTCTCTGAATGTACTGATGAATCTCATGCCCACTAACTAAACATTTCAAGCTGTTAGCAGATAATGGTTGAAAGATCTGACACTAAAATGGGAAGAAAACAAAAATCTGTGCCAGAATACATTTCAGAACACAAGGAAGTATTCAAAAGTGTTTTTAAAAAAAAAAAAAAAACAGGAGCAAAAGATGCACTTCAAATGGTGTGGCCCAATTATTAAATATGAGTAATATTAGTAAATATTTATAGGCTAATAGTTCTAAGTCCCCAACAGTAACTGTTTATTCAAATGAAAAGTTTTATTTGGGGACTAGAGATACATTGTTTTCGTAACTCAGAGGTAGCATTGTTTTGAGTTCTGTTTAGTTCTGCAGCAAACCACATTGAATTCCATTAATCAAAGCATCAACCTACTGACTATTTCCCCCCATCCTTCTGTCCACCAAAATAAACCCTGATAGGGTACGTCTACACTACGGGACTATTCCGAATTTGCATAAACCGGTTTTGTAAAACAGATTTTATAAAATCGAGTGCGCGCGGCCACACTAAACACATTAAATCGGTGGTGTGCGTCCATGGTCCGAGGCTAGCGTCGATTTCTGGAGCGTTGCACTGTGGGTAGCTATCCCGTAGCTATCCCATAGTTCCCGCAGCCTCCCCCGCCCCTTGGCATTTCCGGGTTGAGATCCCAGTGCCTGATGGGGCAAAAATCATTGTCGCGGGTGGTTCTGGGTACAGCCTCACCCCTCCCTCCCTGAGCAGCAGACAACCGTTTCGCGCCTTTTTTGCTTGGTGAACTGTGCAGACGCCATAGCACAGCAAGCATGGACCCTGCTCAGCTCAATACCGCAATCGTGAATGTTTTAAACACCTTGCGCACTCTCGTGCAGTCTATGGTGAACCAGGACCTTCAATCCGAGGCGAGGAGGAGGCGGATACGGCAGTGCGGCGATGACAGTGATGAGGACGTAGACACAGAATTCTCTCAAACCGCGGGCCCCTGCGCTTTGGAGATCCTGATGGTAATGGGGCAGATTCTATCCATTGAAGGCCGATTTTGGGCCCGGGAAACAAGCACTGACTGGTGGGACCGCATTGTGTTGCAGGTGTGGGACAATTCCCAGTGGCTGTGAAACTTTCGCATGCGTAAGGGCACTTTCATGGAACTTTGTGACTTGCTTGCCCCTGCCCTGAAACGCCATAATACCAAGATGAGATCAGCCCTCACAGTAGAGAAGCGAGTGGCGATAGCCCTGTGGAAGCTTGCAATGCCAGACAGCTACCGGTCAGTCGGGAATCAATTTGGAGTTGGAAAATCTACTGTGGGGGCTGCTGTGATGCAAGTAGCCAAAGCAATCACTAAGCTGCTGCTACGAAAGGTTGTGACTCTGGGAAACGTGCAGGCCATAGTGGATGGCTTTGCTGCACTGGGATTCCCTAACTGTGGGGGGCGATAGATGGAACCCATATCCCTATCTTGGCACCGCAGCGCCAGGGCACCCAGTACGTAAACCGGAAGGGGTACTTTTCAATGGTGCTGCAAGCACTGGTAGATCACAAGGGACGTTTCACAAACATCCACGTGGGATGGCCAGGGAGGGTTCATGACGCTCGCGTCTTCAGAAGCACTACTCTGTTTAAACGGCTGCAGCAAGGGAATTACTTCCCAGACCAGAAAATAACAGTTGGGGATGTTGAAATGCCTGTCGTTATCCTGGGGGACCCAGCCTACCCCTTGATGCCATTGCTCATGAAGCCATACACAGGCAGCCTGGACAGTGGTCAGGATCTGTTCAATTACAGGCTGAGCAAGTGCAGAATGGTGGTGGAATGTGCATTTGGCCGTTTAAAGGCGCGCTGGTGGACATTACTGACTCGCTCAGACCTCAGCCAAACCAATGCCCCCTATGTTATTACTGCTTGCTGTATTCTCCACAATCTCTGTGAGAGTAAGGGGGAGACCTTTATGGCGGGGTGGGAGGCTGAGGCAAATCACCTGGCCACTGATTACGCGCAGCCAGACACCAGGGAGATTAGAAGAGCACACCAGGAAGCGGTGCGCATCAGAGAAGCTTTGAAAACGAGCTTCATCAATGGCCAGGGTACAGTTTGACTGCTGTGTTTGCTGATGAACACCCAACCCCCTTGATTGACTCAGTCCCTGTAAGCAACTCCCCCTCCCCCTTCGAGTACAGCTTACTTATGCAAATAAAGTCACTCTCATTTAAAAAGCATGAATTCTTTATTGATTCATTATAAAAAGAGGGAGAGAAGTAAGGGTGTGGTTTGGGAGGAGGATAGGAGGGATGGAGAAGGCCATTAAAATAAAAAATTCACAGTAACGATATCCTTCTGGTTGGGCTGTCCACGGGGGTGGAGTGGGCGGGTGCACGGAGCCTCCCCCCACGCGTTCTTACACGTCTGGGTGAGGAGGATGTGGAACATGGTGAGGGTTGAGGGTGGTTATACAGGGGCTGCAGCGGCACTCTGTGATCCTGCTGCCGTTCCTGAAGCTCCACCAGACGCCGGAGCATGTCAGTTTGATCACGCAGCAGCCCCAGAGTTGCATCCCGCCACCGCTGATCTTCCTGCCGCCACCGCTGATTTTCCTGCCGGTCTTCCTGCCGCCACCTCTCATCTCGGTTGTCCCTCCTGTCCTCACGTTCATCCCTCCTGTCCTCACGTTCACTGGCCTCTTTCCTGTAATTTGATACCACGTCCTTCCACTCATTCAGATGAGCTCTTTCATTGCGTGTAACTTCCATAATATCCGAGAACATCTCATCTCGCGTCTTCTTTTTCCTCCGCCTTATCTGTGCTAGCCTTTGGGATGGAGGAGGGATGGTTGAAAAATTTGCAGCTGCATGTGGGAGATAAATATTTAGAAAGATACATTTTACAGAACAATGGTTATACTCTTTCACAGTGAACAGCACTATTCACCTAGCACATGTGATTTCCCTACAAGGTCGCATTTTTCATCTTAATAGTGAGTGCTTGCAGCTCTGGAGTTACAGATCTCACAGACACAAGTCCAGGCATCAGAATTCTGCTTGCATGCGGCCATGGTAAGCCACTGTCTTTCGGCTTCTGTAGTGATTTACCCCTCCCCCCAACGCATGGCTAATACCACGCTAGCTCCCTGCTAATCAACAACCTTCCCACCCACCCACCCACTGCGTGTCTGGTAGCTTGGGGAAGATCGCCGGTGACCAAACACAGAAAGGATCATCGGCATTTCACTCCTCCCCTCCCCCCGCTTCGCTACGTGCAGGAAAGTTTTTTTTTTAAGCTGCTGCAGTCCCCGAACCCAGTAGAAAAATGGCCACCCCCCTTACTTAAATTCCTGATTTTTAACCAGGTTATCCTGAACGATATCACTTTGCTGAGGATAACAGAACAAGATAAAGAGCGGATGCTTCTTGAATGCCAGCAGTCACCGGGACCATACGCTGCTATGCTTTGCCACGCAATGATACCTGATTACTTGCTACATGCATGGCGTGGTAAAGTGTCCTACCATGGTGGGCGGAACAAGGCTGCCTTGCCCAGAAACCTTCTGCAAAGGCTTCTGGAGTACCTACAGGAGCGCTTCATCGAGATGTCCCTGGAGGATTTCCTCTCAATCCCCGGACATGTTAACAAACTTTTCTAAGTAACTATACTGTCTGCGAATGCATCCCAAGTCCTCAGGGCAAATCAATCATTAAAAAAGGCTTGCTTAAAAAACAATGTTTGCTATTTGCAAAGGTACACTCACAAGAGGTCCCTTCCATGGCGTCATTGTCTGGGATAGTGGCTTGTGAGGGCTGGGAGGACGGTAATTCCGTCAGGGTGATAAAAAGCTCCTGGCTGCTGGGGCTCACGGAGTGCTGTGTGCTCTCTGCTAGGTCTTCCTCCTCTTCTTCATCTTCATCTTCCCCGTCTGCATAATCCTCAGCCATGGCAGAGATTACAACCCCCACCTCGGAATCCACGATCAGGGGTGGGGTACTTGTGGCGCAGCCCCCTAAAATTGCATGCAGCTCAGCATAGAAGCGGCATGTTTTTCGACCTGCCCCGGACCTTCCGTTTGCTTCTTTGGTTTTCTGGTAGGCTTGTCTGAGCTCCTTAACTTTCACTCTGCACTGCACTGAGTCCCTGCTGTGGCCTTTATCCGTCATAGCCTTAGAAATTCTTTCAAATACTTTTTCATTTCGTCTTTTGGAACGCAGTTCTGTTAGCACTGAATCCTCTCCCCAGATAGCGATCAGATCCAGTACCTCCCGTGCAGTCCATGCTGGGGCTCTTTTACGATTCTCAGGAGACTGCATTGTTAACTGTGCTGATGAGCTGTGCGTGGTCACCTGTGCTAATGAGATCTCCACGCTGGGGAAGCAGGAAATGAATTTCAAAAGTTCGCGGGGCTTTTCCTGTCTACCTGGCCAGTGCATCCGAGTTCAGAATGCTGTCCAGAGCGGTCACTGGTGCACTGTGGGATACCGCCCGGAGGCCAATACCGTCGATCAGCGGCCACACTAACCCTAATCCGATATGGTAATACCGATACTAGCGTTACTCCTCTCGTTAGGGAGGAGTACAGAAACCGGTTTAAAGAGCCATTAAAATCGATATAAGGTGCCTCCTAGTGTGGACGGTTGTGACGTTAAATCGGTTTTATGCTCCTAAAACCGGTTTAAACGCCTAGTGTAGACCAGGCTATATTCACACAGAAAATATTTTTTTTCCACCAATTTTCACTTGTTGTAGTAAACACTGATAAATTTCCAGGAAAAATTAAATAAAATAAAAATATAGTTTTGAAACAAGAGCTGAAAACTAGTTCTTCCTATACTTACCAGCTAACCCTTGACTTCAGGGTCACCAGACACCAAACATTTAGCAACATTGCTTCAGATATTACCAATGTTATCCGGCAGTTGAAGAAGAAACAGTTTTTCAGTTTACATCTCAGCTACACCCCATCTCTTGCCTTCACCTGCATTTAGTTATCAAATGTCAGTGGGTCAAATTACCCTCAGATGTACACATGAAGCTCCCGTTAGAGACTTAACAGAAGTTGATAGCATGCAAGGGAGGACAGAGTTTATCTCTAACTTTTTTGCTGTTCCCATTTCAGGCCAGTATCAGTGTTATGCCATTTTAAAGCCTCAATAAATGGCCAAGGCCAGAGGAGAGGAAGTATTTCAAGGCATTAGTAGTTGGAGGGGTGGAGGAAAAAAACCAGGAGACTGTCCCTTTAAAGGCCTGTAATGTAGCAGGGTGGGGTTAGGGCAGGAATGGGCTTCCTTATCTCTTGGCCAATCAAGAGGAGCTCTCTGAAAGAGAGCAGTATATATGCTGCCTTCTCTTTCAGCACAGGGAAGCTGCTGACAGGAGAAGCAAATCAGAGGTGGAAGGTGGAGCTCCCGCTAGGGAGGGCTAGGAGTGGCAACTTTGTGAAGAGCTTACTGGGATAGAAGAAGACCTCCCTGTGTGGTAGAACTAAGAGCCAGAGCTGAGTATGAGCTTCTGGGATGTGGTGATGGACTTTATTTTGAGGACCTTAAGGACTGTTCTATTATTTAACCAGCCCCGGGGTGGGAAGGGTGTTAGCCATGAGAGAGACTGAAACTAGAGGCAAGCTGCTGCAGAGCCTCTTCTGGTCATGAGGGGATAACCAGGAGACAACGGCCTTGATACAAGGTCCCACACTGAAATTTGACTAGAGCTGGGGTAAAGCCATACATGCAGCTAAAACTCTCATCCAGGCTCTCATCATCTCACATCTTAATTAGTGCAACATGCTTTTCTTTGGCCTTGACAAATTCTATCTTGTCCCACTCATACCCAATGCAGCTGCAAATATTATTTTCCTAGCCCTTCACTTCAACACTTTCACTATTGAGATGTCAACTCCTGCCTATGATTGGCCAATGATACCAGTCTCCATCACCCACTTGTAAAGTTTTCAGATGAGTACCTTTGTTTTCTCCCATCCTGCCCCTCATGCTTGGGAGGTACTCCCCATAAACATCTACAAAGCTATCTCAAAATCCTCCTTCAAATTGCTCCTTAAAACTCTCTTTTTTTACAATGGTGCCTTCAAAAAACTGGATATCAGTTAGCCTGCTGGTGTGCTGAGACCACTGCCTGTTCTGTGTTTGCTGTTCTCAGATTAGTTCAGCATGGACAGATGTTCACCACATTATTCAGCACTAGCTTGGCACCTTTGCTGGCAGTCTGAACAGGCAAGACACCGTGAATGGGCTATGAATGGACGATGAATGTAGTCCCTCCAGGTCAGGGCTGTGGTACATTTTCATCTCAGTATTTTATTTTTAGATTTTTCTAAGATGTGTATAAATTATAATTTTCAAGCCCAAGAGTTATCAATGCAGCGCCTTTTACCAGCCATGAATTCACCTTAAAGAATATTCTCAGCAGATTTCCTACCCATAAATCAGTCATGGTCAGTTTAATAACAAAAAAACAAACACCTGCGTTCAAGTCAAACGCCTGTAAGGGCTCAGTGGTCAAAAATTAGAATGGCCTCCCTAAAACACAGAGATCTGGATTCCTTCCTGCCACTGACAGGTGAAATTTTCAGTTAGATCTCTGTGGGAATAAATAAATGGAGAATGAAAATCAGCCTCAATCTCATGCGAATGCTTCTGTATTCAAAGCTGTCATTGTCCGGAGAAACATGCATGGGCAGGGAATTGAGGCACATCTATAAATATCTTCCTAATTGTTGCTGTTCTGAAACAGGTGATGCCAGCACCGAATCTGTAAACTATGCAGCATAAGAATGTCTAAATTGGGGCAAATTCTGTGCTGATTTACACTTGGAGTTAATGGCCTTGCATGGGGAGAAAGTCACCACAGAGTGTGGCAGTATATTTATAAATCAAGGGAACTTTTATTCTGTTTTATTAGATGCATAGTGTAGTGTGAGATCATAAATACAGAAACATGCTTTAAGCAGCAACTAGAGAACCTCCTAACCAGGAAGTTCGTACCTTTATTAAGCTCCTTGCTGCAACACATTCTAGTCCGCTCTAATAACTGTAGAGAACCAGAAACTTTATAACCACCCCTTAGGTAGCTCCAATACTTACCTTTTTCTTCCATCCACAGAACAAGTACAGCATAGGTAGTGGCAGTACAAGCTTCCTGCCATTCTGTGCCCAACAAATATTCCTCAACTCAAACCTGGAAGATCTCTTCTACGAGTCAGAGGACAGTTCAGTCTCCATAGCCCATTCATTCTCATCATAGTGCAAGCATATTAAATATTGCCAACTATGATGGTGTTGGTGGGGTTTTTTTGTTTTTTTTTGTTTTTTGTGATGTGGACACTAGTCCACCAATAACTAGACCACTTGCTTATGACCTTAGATGAGGTGAGGGAGATAATTCTGTGGGTATCAATGGCTCTGTGTATTATGCTTTTAGAGAGACAAGGTGGGTGAGGTAATATCTTTTATTGGACCAACTTCTGTTGGTGAGAGAGAGACAAGCATTTGAGCTTACACAGGGCTCTTCTTTAGGTCTGGGAAAAGTACTCAGAATGTCATAGCTAAACAAAAGGTGGAACAAATTGTTTAGCATAAGGAGTTAACATCATAAGAGACCATTTTAGGTGAAATGGGCAGGTAACACTTCTGCAGCCACAGAACAAAGGAGGCTTAATGGGTTATAGATTCTTGTAATGATCCATAAATCCAGTTTCTTTATTAAGTCAGTGATGTTTAGTGTGTAATAAAGTTATGAGTTTAAATTCCCAGGCTTGTGTTTTGAAGGTGTTGTGCAGGTTTCCTTTGAGGACAAGAACTGAGGGGTCAAATATGGAGTGATCATTTTGTGAAAAGTGTTTGCCCATGGCTGATATGGTGTTTTTGTCTTATCATTTTTCTGTATGAGTTCATTTGCAGGCATAGTGATTGCCTCATTTCACCCACATAGTTGTTTGTTTGGGGCATTTGATGCATTGCATGAGGTACACCATATGTTGTGATAGGAGTGTGTGTGGGACCCCTTGAAAGGTGTGTTGTGGAGGGTATTGATCATCATAGCAATGGAGATATGTCTGAGGTTTTGCATCAATTATGGCAGGATCTGGTGCCGCGTGCCTATCACAACAGGCGGTATACCTCATTCAGTGCTCAGCTTTTCCTAGACGTGATAGCTGATTAATTCCTTCATCAAGTGGTTGATGAACCGACGAGGGGGGATGCCATTTTAGATCTGATTTTGGTGAGTAACGAGGACCTTGTTGAGGAAATAGTTGTAGGGGACAACCTTGGCTCGAGTGATCATGAGCTAATTCGTTTCAAAATAAATGAGAGGATAATCAATATTGCATCTGAGACTAGGGTTTACGATTTCAAAAGGGCTAACTTTACTAAATTAAGGCGACTAGTTAGGGAAGTGGACTGGACTAACATACTTAGGGATCTAAAGGCAGATGATGCCTGGGGTTACTTCAGGTTGAAGTTGCAGGAGTTGTCAGAGGAATGTATCCCGAGAAAGGGAAAACGGCTCGTAGGTAGCAGTTTTAGACCGAGCTGGATGAGCAAGCGTCTTAGAGGGGTCATTAAGAAAAAACAGAAAGCGTACCAGGAGTGGAAAATGGGAGGGATCAGCAAAGAAACCTACCTTATTGAGGTCAGAGGGTGTAGGGAAGCAGTGAGAAAGGCAAAGCGACGGGTGGAGATGGACCTAGCGAAGGGGATTAAAATCAATAGCAAAAGATTTTTTAGCCATATAAATAGGAAGAAAACCAAGAAAGAAGAAGTGGGACCGCTTAAAACTTTAAACGGAGTGGAGATTAGGGATAATCTTGGAATGGCACAATATCTGAACGAATATTTTGCCTCGGTCTTTAATGAGGCTAATGAAGGGCTAAGGAATAGTGATAGAGGGACTGATGGGAATGAGGATATGGGGGTGGACATTACGGTATCCGAGGTAGAAGCCAAACTGGAACATCTTAACGGTAGTAAATCGGGGGGCCCGGATAATCTTCATCCTAGAATATTAAGGGAATTGGCGAGTGATGTTGCTGGCCCGTTGGCGATGATTTTTAATAAATCTCTAAATTCGGGGATTGTGCCGTTTGACTGGAGATTAGCTAATGTAGTTCCTATATTCAAGAAGGGGAAAAAAAGTGACCCGGATAACTACAGGCCTGTTAGTTTAACATCTGTAGTATGCAAAATCATGGAAAAATTTTTAAAAGAGAGGGTGGTTACGGAGCATGAGGCCGATGGCAACTGGGATAGATTACAGCATGGATTTACGAAAGGTAGATCGTGCCAAACCAACCTGATCTCCTTCTTTGAGAAAGTAACAGATTTTTTAGACAAGGGAAATGCGGTGGATCTAATATATCTGGATTTCAGTAAGGCGTTTGATACGGTACCGCATGAGGAATTACTGGTTAAATTGGAAAAGATGGGGATCGAAATGAAAATCCAGAGGTGGATAAGGAGCTGGTTAAAGGGGAGACTGCAGAGGGTAGTATTGAAGGGGGAACTGTCGGGTTGGAGGGGGGTTACCAGTGGAGTTCCTCAAGGTTCGGTTTTGGGTCCGATTTTATTCAATCTATTTATTGCTGACCTGGGAACCAAGAGTAGGAGTGGGCTGATAAAGTTTGCGGATGACACCAAGTTGGGAGGTATTGCCAATTCGGAAAAGGATCGGGATATCCTCCAGGAGATTTGGATGACCTTGTAAACTGTAGTATTAGTAACAGGATGAAGTTCAATAGTGAAAAGTGTAAGGTTATGCATTTAGGGATGACTAACAAGAATTTTAGTTATAAGCTAGGGACGCACCAGTTGGAAGTAACGGAGGAGGAGAAGGACTTAGGGGTCTTGGTTGATCGTAAGATGACTATGAGTAGGCAATGTGATGTGGCCGTTAAAAAAGCTAATGCGGTCTTGGGATGCATTAGGCGAGGTATTTCTAGTAGGGATAAGGAGGTGATAGTCCCGTTATATAAGGCGTTGGTAAGACCTCATTTGGAGTATTGTGTGCAGTTTTGGTCTCCCATGTTTAAGAAGGATGAATTCAAACTGGAACGGGTACAAAGAAGGGCCACTAGAATGATCCGAGGAATGGAAGGCCTGTCGTATGAAAGGAGACTTGAGGAGCTCGGCTTGTTTTCCTTAACCAAAAGAAGGATAAGAGGAGATATGATTGCACTCTTTAAATATATCAGAGGGATAAATACCAGGGAAGGAGAGGAATTATTTCAGCTCAGTGCTAATGTGGACACGAGGACGAACGGATATAAATTGTCAGTCAGGAAATTTAGGCTTGAAATTAGACGAAGGTTTCTAACCATCAGAGGAGTGCTATACTGGAACAGCCTACCGAGGGAAACAGTGGGGGCGAAGGACCTCCATGACTTTAAAATTAAGCTAGATAAGTTTATGGAGAAGATGGTATGATAGGATAAGGGGCTTAGTCAATAGGTCAATTAAGTGCCACACTGGTAAATAGTACAATGGGTCAATGATATGATATCCTTAAGCTTTTTCCAGAGGGTATGGCTAGAGAGTCTTGCCAGCATGCTCGGGGTTCAGCTGACCGCCATATTTGGGGTCGGGAAGGAATTTTCCTCCAGGGTAGATTGGCAGTGGCCCTGGAGGTTTTTCGCCTTCCTCCGAAGCATGGGGCAGGGGTCGCTTGCTTAAGGAGTGGGTGGATCGGCATATGAGGCCTGCATCTTGCAGGAGGTCAGACTAGATGATCATAATGGTCCCTTCTGATCTTGAATTCTATGATTCTATGATTCTAAATGCCCCAATAACAACTACGTGGGTGACATGAGAATGAACTGACACAAAAAATGATGTAGTCTATTCTGGCATCCTTGCCTGTCATATATCACTTAAACTATATGCTGCTCTGGGCAAGGACTATCCTACATTTCTTTGTGCAGCACCTTCACGTCAATAAGACTATAACAAACATTTAATAATAATGCTGTGACATGAAGAGTTATCAGCTGAATACATTGCAACCTGTAGTTTGCTATTGAAAATGCCACAATTGTTTAATTTTAAATGCTCTATAACTTGGTAGAAACAGTGTTGTTAGAGCAGGAGACTTGGAATCCTTGATTTTATTCTCATTTCTGCCACTAGAGTGGTATATGGGCTCTGGTCTGGCAAGTCTCAACCTTTCTGCACCTCTGTTTCCATATTTGTAAAATGGGGACAATCATAACTACTTAACAGGATTGTTTTGAGGCTTACTTGTTCATAAAGCTAGGCAGTTTCCATGTTGTGACCACTGTTTATTTCAGTTTCAGAACAGCTGTCTCATTGGATACGTTTACGCTGCAAAAAAACAGCAGTGAATCTCAGAGCCTGGTCAACTAACTCAGGCTTTTGGGACTCTCACTATGGACTAAAAATAGCAGTGCAGGTGTTCCTCCTCTGACTGGAGCTTGGGCTCTGACACCCTCTCCCCTCACCAGGTTTCAGAGCTCATGCTCCTGTCCAAGCAACCATCTCCACATTTCTGTTTTTAGCCCTGTACCGCAAGCCCTGGGTTCTGAAATTCACTGCCACAGGTTTGGGGTTTTATTCAGTGTAGAAGACGTACCCACTACCTTTCTGCATTCACCATCTGTTGGTTGTGTCTACCTGTTGTCAACTCTGAGGACACCATACTGGGAATTGTAGGCCCAATTCTTGTCTCATTTAAACCAATTTTACACCAATGTGTCGGTAGTCACTTAAATGGAGTTACTGGAGATTCCCACTACTGTAAGTAGAACAGATTCAGACCCAGTCTGTTCAGGGTACTTAAACACCAGAAGGATACAGACCAAGTAGGTGGAGTTCATAGGAGAACAACAAAAATAATGAATGGACTGAGGTGACTGACTTATGAGGCAAGATTAAAAGAGCTAAATCTATCCAGCTTGGCTAAGCAGTGACTAAGGAGACAGTGGAGTGGGATGTCAGAATGACAGAGGAGTGTAAACAGCAAAAGCCAGACCACCCTCCCCAGAGGGAAAAACCTGAGGGGTTTTCATCAGCAAGTTTTCCTTAGGAAGTTCTGTCAAAGGGACAGAATTTGTTCTCCACCTCCCCAGACCTCTTGCAGAACAAGCAGGGAGTTCAGCCTATATAATCCTCGGACCATCTCTGAGATCTTCATTCTTCTTGGAAGAGCCACTGCAGGCAAAGGGCCATCCACACCAAGACCCTGAGCTTCCAAACTTTGAGGCTCTTTGGTGGTAGTGGGGAGACAATGCAAATCCCCTGCTTGGTTCTGATCCTTTGTGACTGGGTGAGAAGTGAGCCAATCTCTCAGCAAGGTGTGGGCTACACCAGAGCCGTTCTTTTAAAGCATATTTTCCCTGGAAAATTTAGGAAACAAAGTGTGTGTTTCTTTCAAAAACTTTCATGGAATTTTCTGGGTTTGTTTGTTTGTTTGTTTGTTTGTTTTTTCCCAGCAAAGCAAAATGTTTTGTTTCCGTTTTTGCCCTCCACCGCCCACCCCATGACGGTTTTCAATTTTTTGGCTTTCAGGGGGTGTTTCATGTTTGGTTCTTTCCTTTCTTTCTTCCTTCTACTTTTTCAGTGGGAAAGAAAAGGTAGGGGAGAGGAAAAAACGGTGGGAAGGCAACAAAACGGTAAAATAAAAAAAATCTATTTTTGAAAACTAAAAGTTTTTTAATCAAAATGAAAAAATATATATTAAAAACATTGGAAAATTGTGAACAAAAACAATTTTTTCATTAAAATTTTCCTATTACTTGAAAAAGCTGGAAGGAAACAAAACAAAGAAAAAGGCTGAAAAAATGTTGACCTGGTCTCATCTACACTGTATGAAAATTTGAGAATCCTTGCTCTATGGATCAAACTTTTTTTGACTGGGGTGAGATGTGGGGGTGTATGATCTAACTGGCATAACAGGTCTTCTTCATTTCTAATTTGTCTGATTTTATGCTTAGCCCCTTTAATGTTCAAATAGCGAAATAATCCTCCACCTCCAATTAAATCAAGTTGCCTTCTGACTTTTCCTTATTTCAATACAACACCATTTTCCAAAGCTCTCAATGTTAGGACTATGGCTTATTGCATTTATCTGTAGACAAATGAATTCATTTTTAGAGTTTTGATCTCTGAAAAATACTGTAGTAGCACATTTATTGGAGGAGTGATTCAACCTGGCAGTGGGTCAATATGTATGTCCTGTTTATAGCATGACTTATTCCTTTGTACAGTGATCTTGTGGCTGAAGGTAGCTTTGTGAATTTGTATATATGGTTCTGTAAAATGAAATAAAACATTCATTAGTTATATTTGGGATGAATTTTAACCAAAGTTAGTAAAAATAGATCTTAGTAACTACTATAAAGAAAAAGACCTGGATTCACTGGCATTACTGTTGTCATTACAATGTTTGAAATAACTATTTTGCAGATAATCGCATTTGATGAGCTAAGGACAGACTTCAAGAGCCCAATAGACCAGTGCAATCCAGTTCATGCAGTGAGTACAGCCTGAGATTTGCCAAACTTTAGATATTGAATGGAAGAAGATGTGCTGAGCTGTCAATGGAAAATATAGAAATTGATTTAAGAGTCCCTTATGAATATAGTTATAGTCTGTAAGAGCAGCTGCTGTTTACTCTTGATTTAGCAACCCATCTTAGTCTGATGGTCTCAGGGTGGATCTTTACTCAAGTAGTTCCCTTTCTTGCTGGAGATGGCATGGGAGCACTTAGAGATTCAGAAAGAGGAGAAGTTGAAATGTGATTGTAGGGGCTTTGTGCATCTCTTCATTCTGAGGCACACTTTCCCCCTTTTAAAATCCTTTTCCTCCTCTGCACCCAAGCAGTGGGCTGACCATTTTCTTCAGTGTTTGCAGTGGTGTTGTAGCTGTGTCGGTCCCAGGATATTAGACAGACATGGTGAGTGATGTCATATCTTTTATTGGACCAATTGCTGTTGGTGAGAGCTTGAAAGTTTGTTGACTCTCTCATGAATGGAAGTTGGTCCAATAAAAGATATTATCTCATCTTCTTCGAGAGTGACCCATTGTCTGTACTGACTACTCAAGGACTTTGATGAGGGATGCAATCATCACCTTTCTGCCTGGAGGTCGCCCCTGCACTAAAGGGGAATAACCCACTGAAGTCAATGAGGTTCCACCTTCTTACCGTAAAGGATAATTTGACAAAGAGGCTGTAAACTCTGCTATGCTTCAGCAATCTGTCAGTTATGTAGGAGCCTGGGCCAAATTTAACTAAATGTAGACTGGAAGAAAGGGGTGCATCTCCTTTGAAAGTCTGTGGGACAAATTCTATGGGGACAGAAACAGTTGTATAGATTACATATTGGGTAAGTGGCAAAGATTTGGCATCAGCTGTGTGACCGCAAAATGAGTATAACTTAAAAAGTAAGGTTTCAGAGTAGCAGCCGTGTTAGTCTGTATCTGCAAAAAGAACAGGAGTACTTGTGGCACCTTAAAGACTAACAAATTTATTTTAGCATGAGCTTTCGTGAGCTGCAGCTCACTTCTTCAGATGCATAGAATGGAACACACAGACAGGAGATATTTATATATACAGAGAACATGAAAAGGTGGAAGTATGCATACCAACAGGAAGAGTCTAATCAATTGAGATGAGCTATCATCAGCAGGAGGAAAAAAAAACTTTTTGAAGTGATAATTAAGATGGCCCATAGAAGGTGTGAGGAGAACTTAACATAGGGAACATAGGGAAATCTATTTTCTGTATGTATAAATATCTCCCGTCTGTGTGTTCCATTCTATGCATCTGAAGAAGTGAGCTGCAGCTCACGAAAGCTCATGCTAAAATAAATTTGTTAGTCTTTAAGGTGCCACAAGTACTCCTGTTCTTTTTAAAAAGTAAGGGCATGTACCAGGAGGTCCAGCCAATGGCTAAGAGACAGCTTTCCCTCTTCCCTTATTTTAACATATTCTTGACCTCTTCCCAACATTCCTGGTTTAAGCAGGTGCAAATTCTGCTCTCAGGTGAGCCAGTGTTCATCAGAGTGATTCCACTGGCTTCAGTGAAGTTACCCCACATTAATACCAGCAGAACAGAAGGCAGAATTCATTGGGAGTTGCATTTGTTTTCACTACAGGCTGATTTTTGTCCCCACATAACATCAAATTGGTGTAAGTTATACGTATCTTGCACTGCCACCAAATGCTAACCAGATTCGAATTACAATACTTGGCCACTTAAATCCGTTTCATGACTAGTTTATTCCCAAAATGTAACTTATGCCACCTTTTATACCACCATTGAATATGACATCTTAAGAGTAGTCTTGAACTTGAGTCTCCCAAGTAGCTTTGTACTACAGAATCATTGAGCCAGTCTAAAGTTAATATGTATGTTTATGTAAGTAATTGTATCTGTTAATCTACTAAAATAAATCCACCCCTAAAATAGTAACTGAAAATGGAAACTGTAGGGAACAATCTCAACTGAAATATATTGCAGCTTTTTCTATGAAAGTAATATTTAGGCCTATTTATCAGTTTTTCTTAATTCTCCTCATGCATTTTTGTCCTCATCTTGTGATACAGGCACACTTTCTGTGTCTATCTCTGCATCACGTCCCATTAATATATTTTGTTCCTAAACTTGTATAGTGCCCTAGAGAGAGAAATTGCTTTTGTTTTAGAATACTAATGTAATTGGCTTCCAGGATAAGAAAGTCAATGTCTGTGTGTCCCTGTTCAAATCACGTTAGTGATTTAATTCATTAATTCATTAATCCCAGAATGTTCAGGAATTTTCATTTATTCTGAACAAACATTACACAGTGTCCAATAAAATCCTGCAAGTTATTCTGTGTCAGTAGCACCATTTTGACTCTCACCTAGCAAACTTTCTGTTACTTTTTCCTGTTCAGTGTGGATGTTAATGGGTGTTATTCTAGCACACTAGGAGAGATTTTTATGAGAGGAGGCATTTGCTCTGGTGTCATTCACCAAATGTTTTTCGTTCTTCCCCTATTGTGTATCAGTTGGTGCCCACATTTCCATCTAGCTAATTGTGTGGACTCCAGATCATACTATTTTAATGTCTGGTACTAATCAATTTATTCTCACAGCACCCCTGCTAGGTAAGGGAGTATTATTATCCCCATTTTACAGAGAGGAAGCTGAGTCACAGAGAGATCAGTCAGGAAGACTATGGCAGAGTTGAGACTCAAACTCGGGTCACCTGACTCCCACTGTAGAGTCTAAAGCATTTCCTCTTCCAGAAGACCAGGCATATTTAGCCCCAGACCTGCAATGGGGAGCTATGGTGGCAGAATCTTACATCCACATGGACTTCCCATTGAAGCCAACGGTGCTTTGCGCAGGTGTAAGAGTCCAACCACGTGGACCCCTTTGCAGGATAGCATCATAGTCTGAGGAGTTTCTTGACATAAAAGGTGTCATGTAAAGGCAAAATATTACTGTTGTACCTTCCACTGTTTTCCCAAACTTAAACCTTTTTTAGGAGAAATATAATCCTCACAAAATGGAATCAGCTTAAAACAGTTTGAAAAACACAGAAGGCGTAGAGAGAATTGGCTTCACACATTGGTTCATCTCATTATTTGTTTCAGAAAGGTGACTGTACATAGTAGCTTTTGCAATGTCTAGAGAAAAAGCTTAACCTCCCTCAGGAGACTGTATGGTACAAACCAAGGCACTTCTCTAATTTCTTGTAAGAAGAGGTGTAAAACTTCACTTACTTTTGAATTGCTCACTCCTCTTAGGCACAGTGCAACAGAGTCTGTTCTGAGCTAACCGCAGTAAATGCAGAGTCATTCCATTGAGTGTCATGGCATTACTTTGGATGTACCCTGATGTAACCAAGAGCAAAATCTTGTCTGGTGGCTTGAGTGATGTGTCTACGCAGAGCGGAACATTGTTTTGCTAGTGAATTTCTCACCTGTGATCCATTTAACAGAAAGCCTGTTAAAGTTATTTGTTTTGACTTTCCTTGCATCAGCTGAGCCTGCATTGTCTAAACACTGGAATCCTCAAGTCCAGTATCTTTCAGTTCATATAAATATGTCTTCTGTTTTAAAAGGATATTTCTAGCATATTACAAATACACTGTAGTAGCCTGATCAACTATAAAAGTTGCACATTGATAGAATGTCTTGGCAATTATAGAGGTACCTATCTAAACAAATGTTCTCTGTGTGGAACCACTACTGAAGTTAGTGGGAATCTGAATGTTTGTGCCTCAGTCTCTCTGGACCAATTCAGCCTTAGTGTAAGAAGGCACAAATACTGACTTCAAAGTTGTTGCCCTGCTAACTTTAGGTCTCCGTTTTGTCTCTGGTTTGTTTTCTCATATGTTACTGGGAATAATAATAACCTTCCTCACAAGAGTGTTTAGACAACTGAGTGAATCAATTTTAAAGTAATATATGAGAGATAAATATTACTAGGCCAAATTCATCCCTTGTGCAACTTTGTTAATATCTGGATATAAGCCATGGATGGTTTTGGCCCATTATGTTTGTGATATATTTTCTTCAATTAATTACACAATATAACCTCCCACCACCTTTTTTCCCACCTTTCTTTGACAGCGAGAGAGACTAAGAAACATTGAGCGCATCTGCTTTCTTCTGCGAAAGGTGAGCATAAACCAACACAGGATCTACGACATTGATGAGAATTAAGACCATCAGATGGCTGTTCTGGGTATGTCCATTTGCCCATCCCACTGATCCTCCATCATCACTCATGAAATCTGAGATTCCAGTGCAGAAATTGGAATCAGTGTTACCTCTGAAAAACAAAGTGGAGGTAATGAGAAGGGGTTGCTATCAGTCAGGATTTCCTGACAAGAACTGAACATTTCAGAACATTCTCAGGTTCAGATTTAATAACCTGCTTTTTGAAGGTGGTGATTGGTTTCTGGAGGTGTAACTTGTGACAGTTATGGCCACATGCCCTGTGCTGCCATCAAGATCTGAGGTTTATAATTATTCTTTGCTGGACAGTCATTTACTAATTATTTGATAAATGGAGCATTTTATTTGTATGAGTTCAACCTTTTGAGTTTCTTACAGGCTGAATGAGAATGTTGAGATTATAGAAGCTGACCCTATGATGGCGCCGAGTGACCTCAGTTTATATGGGAGTAAAGGGTGCTCTGCTCTTTGCAGGACTCACCCAGTAATGAGTTACACATTCTACTGTAATTTAAGAATGGAATTTTTAAAAGCACTCAGTGTTGGCCTTACTCTGTTCCCATTAAAGTCCCATTGATTTCACTGGATACAAAGTTAGACCAACACTGAACATGTTTGGTTTCCTTAGGGTGGAGTTTTCAATGTAAGCTGTAACATAAGCTCATCAATGGGAGAGTAGCACCAGTGACCATCAGGACCAAAATCACAATGCCCCAACACATGTGCTAACGAAGCAACACTGTTAGCTGGGAGTGAGTACAAGGCTTTTAACTTTGAAGCAGGCCAAACACTAGCTGCAAACATGATCACACGCACTTAGTATATTATGCAAGCTGCTTACATTGTCTTTTTAAGCCATTCTGTCTCTGAACAGATGAAGAAAAAAGACCTGACCTTGCAAAAAAGTTTTAATAAGTGTACCTATGCACTGTATTATAGAATTCAATGCAACATAATGATAATTAGCAAAACATTCCAGCTCTTAGAAGATGTCATTAGAATGTCCAGACTGGAAAGTATTTGTTGCTGCATTGTATCCATCCTTAATAGATTATCAACTGTGTTTAAATACCGTGGGCCAGATTTATCTGTGCTGCAACTCCCATGATGTCAATAGTGTTAGACTGGGGGGAATTTGGCTCAGTGGCCAAATTCTGTCATGAGATACATCCTTGCAACTCCTGTTGACTTCATTGTGAGTTGGACGTGTATTGGAGAGCAGAATCTGGCACAGTTTCCCAGGATATTGTAGGTAGGAGTCTAACTCAGAGGACAGATTAGTAGAAGGGAAAGGTGGTGAGACTCAACTCAAGCTGCAGCCACAATCCCAAGCTATTCTACTGGAATGTACTCAGGTTCCTATATAGTGCTCTCATCACTATTGTATCTGAACTCCTAATTCTGCCTGTAATTGCAGAGTAGGTGGATGGTTCTGCTACCGTGATAAGCAATGAAATAGCTAACACTATTGACTGCACGTGGCTATGTTCAGAACAGCTGGGAAACTCAGTTTCAAAATGTTGTGATCTTGGCAGTGCTAAGTACTGGCTCAGCCTGATCCCAGGGCCTGATTATGTTATAAACAACTGTATTTGCACTAGGGAGGGACCCTACTTTATAAAACACTTTTGTTGAATTTATACCAGTTTAGATTGATTATGGGAACAATTGTGAGCACACTGCTATCAAGAACCTGTGTAATCACTTGCACTAAAGCATCTGACGAGAGAAAATATTAATCCAGACTAGCTAAACAACATAAAAAAGAATCAGTTCTTTTCCAGGAACCATTTTGCTGATTTAGCAGTCACCTAGTTTCCAGCTGTGTCCCAGTTTCTCTGACAGAAAGCAACAGGTGGGTGGCAAATGTATTAATATATGTGAGTCCCCAGGGGAGTCCTTGCCCATAGGAAAGTTTAATTTTTATTGAGCCTGAGCCTCATTGCTGACAGCAAAGATGGTGCCTTTTGGCTAATTACTGATACTGCATACACCAGGGATCAGACTTCTAACTCACTTAAATTGTTTGTTAATGAAGCTTCTCCTCCCAGGTTCTTTGGGGACACATTTGTTTTAATTGGGAGATGTGATACAGGAAGAGGAAGAAGGAATAACTACAGAGACGTGCAGTCTTTTCAAGTCCAATATTTACTAACAATCGCTTTTGTGTACATAGCAGTTCTGGAGCATTCATGGTTAGTGGTAGAGCTTTGGGGAAGCAATTAAAATACTAAGTGTTTTAAGGATATAGGAAAATGTAAGGGAATATGTAGTTTGTAATGAACTCTAAAAGACCTTCTGATTACTATAACACTGCTCTGTGTGGCTGTGGGTAACTAACCTCAGTGTGCCTGTTTCCCTTTCTATAAAATGAGGAAATAGTAACATACCTGTTTCCTAGGATGTTGGGGTTGGCTAACATTTTCAAAGCACTTTACAAACATAAAGCCAGCAGTCTTACTGTTAATGCCACTAGAACTGAGTTCTTGATTTTTGGCTAGAAACCTCTATTTTAAAGGGGTTTATAAGTGGGCTGTAAATATGTGCTTCATTTCACTGTCCCAGGGTTCTACAGGGGAGTCTCTCACAAGTGATCATGAACACAGCGCCATACAAGTCACATATAGTGAGCCCCAGCCGATGAAGAGACTGGATGGTTTGTCAGAATTATCTTGGAAATCCTTAGTTTTTTTTAATGTCGTGGAGATCATTAGCAGAGTTTGACCATAGCTTGTGTGTATGTATTTGATTATACTAGATGTTACATAATTTGACTGAGTTTTCAAGCATGGTGGGATTGACAAAGGAGGGATCCCACTACAGCCAGAACATTCACAAACATCACTATCTGATGTGAATTACTTTTGGAAAATGTTTACATACCATGAAAACAGTATCTCACTCAGGCAGTATGTAAAGCAGGTGGCATGTATGTGATGTTCTGGCTTTTATGTATGTGTATCACTGCCCTCTGCTGGAGAGACCTGCTCAATTTTTCTGCTAGACACTAAAGCAGTGGTCCCCAACCTTTTGGTGACCAGTAGCACATTCATGTTTTCAGAAGAGTGTGGCAGGTGCCAACAATTTTTCAAGGCTTATTTTGTATTTGTACATTAAATAATACAAAAAACATATTTAATATTACATAATCTATGAATCCAGAGAGAAGAGAGAAGCCGGAGAGAAGCTGCGAGGACAGAGAACACTGGCGCCCGCAGCCCCGGAGTACTCTGTCCCCAGCAGGTGCGGGGACCCGGATTCTCTCCCCTGCTGGGCACTAGGCGGGTCCTGCGCCTGCCGGGGACCAAGAACACCGGCGCCCTCAGCCTGCATCCCCGGAGCTCTCTGTCCCTGGCAGGCGCAGGGCCACGGCTTCTCTCCCCTGTGGGGCATTAGGCAGGCCCTGCACCTGCCGGGAACAGAGAACACTGCGCCCGCAGCCTGAGTTCTCTGTCCCTGGCAGGCGCAGGGCTACGGCTTCTCTCCCCTGCGGGGCATTAGGCGGGCACACATAAACGCCCCGGAGGGCACCATGGTGCCTGCGGGCACCACGTTGGGGACCACTGCACTAAAGCTTTGATTACAAAGAGGCTATGAGCTTTGTTCAGACTTGAGTGATCCCTTGGATCACAAGGTAAATGCCTTAAAGATATTATTTCCTGAAGCCAGTTTTAAAACTGGCTTCCCAGCGTGATACTGAAATTCTCCTTTATCTCAGAGGCCTGTTTTTTTGGAGCTCTGTAGTATGATCTTCCAGTCATATGTGGTTTAGCTGGAAATCATACACTTTTTGTGTATGTACATGCCCACAGATTTATTACATAAGCTGATTTACTTAAAGTATATGCTAGTGATGCTGATAGCCATGCAGGCTGGGTCTACACTAGCTTTCCCCCCCCCCCCTAAAATTTGTTACCAATTTTGCAGCTCTGCTGGTGAGAACTCTACTCTAAGCAATGTGCCAATGATGTTTTAATAATCACTGTTTGCAGTGTTTGTAGTCTTTTTTGTCTCAGGATATTACAGAGAATACCTTTCCCAGCTCTGAAGAAGAGCTCAGTGTATCTCAGAAGCTTGTCTCTCTCACCAACAGAAGTGGGTCCAATAAAAGATATTACCTTACACACCATGTCTCTCTTTCAACCACCATGTCATTTAGACCAGCTGTGAGCAGAGAAAGGCATGGTAGTTAAAATGCTAGTGGCCCACTTGCTGTTGGTATTATGGGTGGAGCTGAACTGGTGTTAGCAACACTGGGAAATTGTAGGGAAAAATGGCTAGTGTAGACACAGCCACAGTGCTGGCAAGAGGTAGAAGAGCTGTGGATTTCCCCTCAGCAATCTGGATGCAGAGCAGTACTGTGAAACATGTGTCTGACTTGGAGCAAGCTGTTCTCATTCTACATTACCATGGCAAGTCAAGAGCTTAGTCCTGCATCATCCCTGGGAAGGTGGAGGAAGGAGGAATTGAACTGGCAAGAGACACTGCAGCCCGGTATGCAAAGTAACTGCTATGAAATTTTTAAAAGGTAGTTTATAATACTTAGCATATATCATCTGTAGTCACAAGGCTTTTTCCATAGGTGAGTAGTACTAATGTTCCAATTTTACAGCCATGGGAACAGAGGTACAGTGGGAAAATGAATTTCCCAAATTCACACATCAAATCTATGAAAGAGCTGGAAATAGGGCTCTGTCCTGGTTCACTGGACTCTCCTCATGCAAATGATCTAATGGGAATTTTTCTCATTTATATTACATTTTTCTACTTTGTATCTCATTAAATACCATAGTATTTTTTAATATTTTACAGTTAATTATGATGGCTATATTACATTATTGGTGCACTGCACAACATTCTCTAGAGAAACTTTTTTCTATGACAGATGCCTGTTGGAAACTTTCTTTTTCTTCTGGTTTTTAAGACAGTTAGGATTTTCCTATATTAACACATTTGGCAATGCGATGGTGCATGAACATTGTAATGCTACGACGCTGCCCCAGAGGACAAATTTTAAAAGTGGCAACTTTATAGCAGGTAGCAATTCAGATGTGACTATGGACTGCATGGATTGGGAACAATGACTGTTAACCTCATTCCCCAACAGGGAAGTCCTTCCAGGTTAAAGGAGAACATTGTCTGGAAGGAAAATCTCCCATAACATCCTCTCTCAGAAGATAAATTCCAGACCCCAGTTTGCTCACACCCATCCTTTCATGAGCAATAAAAATGACTTTACGAAAAATGACTGAGGGTTTGTTTTTAAACCTAGTTAACTTCAAGCAAGATAGGGATATGAGAAGCAGAACTGGAATTGGAGTCTGTGTGGAAGGGGACTAAGATTGATAAAAGACAGATCTTTCATCTTTTCTACAGCTGTAAAGAAAGCATTTATGCTAGGCCAAACATGACATCTCTGGAGCTGCAGGATTAGAGACATGCTGAGTCAGATCTTTATCCTTTTATTTATTGTTGGTAAATTCAGAAGAAGCAACAGGGAACAGTGCAAATTTCCAGAGTCAAAGCAACTGTAACCACAAAGTGACTTTGAGAGGGACATTTGCCTCCAGAGATGTTCCAAATAATTGTAAAAAAAGACAAATAGGGTTTTGGGGAGGGGGGTTACAATTGAAAGATAAACATTGTATCTTTCTTTTTATTTCTGGGGTATTTATGTAAGACAATCCTGGAGACTAAAGTCCTCTTTAGTAATTTACTATCACTTTTCCACCGAAAAGATAGATCATGGACAGCAGTAGTGCTAGGTTCACTATACTGCCCTAGCAATGTCCCTCAGCCATAACCTGGATGGAACACTTCTAGAGGTGAAAGGCCCATAATGATAATATGTTGCACTTCTTCCAGTGTGCTCCATTGGAAGATCTCAAGACATTTTGCAAATGTTAATTTCCCACAGCAGCCTTATGAGGTCGGTAATTATCATTAGCCCCATTTTACAGATGGCAAAACTGAGGCACATAAATGTTAAATAACTGGTACAAGGAGGTCACCTAGCAACTTACTGGCAGAGCAGAGATTAGAACCCAGAGGTCTTGACTCCCAGAGGTGAAAGATTAATGCACTAACTCTCTGCCTTGCCTTGCCTGAAGAATAGTTCATGACAGCGAGAAGAGAAAGCTACGCTAGCTTTTTTTACCTCTAACATTTCCCAAAATTGCTACCATAGTTCAGCTCCACCAATAGTAGACATGGTGGCACCCTAGTGTAAACAAGCTGCTGGCGTTTTAACCACCTTGTGATCTCATCCTGCTCAGTGCCAGTCTAGGCAATACCAGTGCTTGCTGATGCTTTATCTGTTATAGAGTTCCCACCATTGATATCATCCGTTGAGCTGCCTCAATGATGGAAGATGTACTGTAGACAGGGCTCGGGTGCTCAGATATGATTTTACCACCGTATAGGGTTTCAGCTCTGTCTATACTAAGGCCTTGTCTACACTACAAGACTATTTCGAATCAACTTAGTTCGAATTTGTGGATTCGACCTTATGAAGTCGAATTTGTGTATCCATACTAAAGACACTAATTCGAATTTCTGAGTCCACATTCACGGGGCCAGCGTCGACTTTGGAAGCGGTGCACTGTGGGAAGCTATCCCACAGTTCCCGCACTCCCCGCTGCCCATTGGAATGCTGGGTAGAGCTCGCAATGCCTGCTGGGGGAAAAATGTGTCGAGGGTGGTTTTGGGTAACTGTCATCATTCAACCGTCACTCACAAACGCCCTCCCTCCCTGAAAGCGCTGGCGGGAAATCTGTTCGCGCACTTTTCTGGTCGGTTACAGCGCGGACGCCACAGCACTGCGAGCATGGAGCCCACTGCGATCATCGCTGCACTTATGGCCGTTGTCAACTCCTCGCACCTTATCGTCCACCTGTGCAACAGTCAGCTACTGAGAAATCGGGCGAGGAGGCTCCGGCAGCGCGGTGAGGAGAGTGGCGCAGACCTCTCAGAAAGCAGGGTACGCCGGGCAGTGGAGATCATGGTGGCAATGGGTCAAGTTCATGCTGTGGAACGGCGATTCTGGGCCCGGGAAACAAGCACGGACTGGTGGGACCGCATAGTGCTGCAGGTCTGGGATGACACAGAGTGGCTGCGAAACTTCAGGATGCGTAAGGGCACTTTCCTTGAACTCTGTGACTTGCTGGCCCCTGCCCTGAAGCGCCAGGACACCCGGATGCGAGCAGCCCTGAGTGTGCAGAAGCGAGTGGCCATAGCCCTCTGGAAACTTGCCACGCCAGACAGCTACCGGTCAGTAGCGAACCACTTTGGCGTGGGCAAATCTACCGTGGGGGTTGCTGTGATGCAAGTAGCCCACGCAATTGTTGAGCAACTGCTCTCAAAGGTAGTGAACCTGGGAAACGTTCAGGTCATCATAGACGGCTTCGCCGCGATGGGATTCCCAAACTGCGGTGGGGCTATAGATGGGACTCACATCCCTATCCTGGCACCGGCCCACCAGGCCAGCGAGTACATTAACCGAAAGGGCTACTTTTCCATGGTGCTGCAAGGACTAGTGGACCATAGGGGACGTTTTACCAACATCAACGTCGGGTGGGCGGGCAAGGTTCATGACGCGCGTGTGTTCAGGAGCTCTGGTCTCTTTAGACTCCTCCAGGCAGGTACTTTCTTCCCGGACCACAAAATAACGGTTGGGGATGTGCAGATGCCTACAGTGATCCTCGGGGACCCAGCCTACCCGCTAATGCCCTGGCTCATGAAGCCCTATACAGGCGCCCTGGACAGTGAGAAGGAACTCTTCAACTACCGGCTAAGCAAGTGCAGAATGGTGGTGGAGTGTGCTTTCGGACGTCTCAAGGGGAGATGGCGGAGCTTACTCACTCGCTCGGACATCAGCGAAAAGAATATCCCCGTAGTTATTGCTGCTTGCTGTGTGCTGCACAATCTGTGTGAGAGCAAGGGCGAGGCCTTTTTGTCCGGATGGGAGGTTGAGGCAAATCGCCTGGCTGCAGTTTACGCTCAGCCAGACACCCGTGCCGTGAGAATATCCCAGCGGGAAGCGCTCTGTATCCGGGAGGCTTTGAAAGCAAGTTTCCTCGGAGATCAGGGTAACCTATGACTCTCCACTTGCTTTCAAGAGAAACTGACCCTGGGCCTGTGTCAGTTTGTGTCGATTTGGATCTGCGGCTACATGCCTTGTTCTCCAAGTTTCCCCCACTTCCAAAGCACGTTTTTAAGCAAAGTAATTGTTACACTCATTATTAATAAATCTTTCTTTTACTTTGCATTTCTGTTCTGGTGTTGAGACATGGACGCATACTGTGCTGGGCACGGTGTGCACTGACGTACAGAGCGCTTCCTCCATAGAGGACTGACATCCTCCTGCTCCTACATAGGTCTCTGGGGTGGGGGACGGATGACAGTGGTTCTGCATGAAGGGGAGGGTTTGCAGGAAGGGGCGAGTGGTGCCTTCTTTGCATAGGGGTTTGGATGACGGCAGTGGGCTGCGGGTTTCTGCGTGGGAAGGGGTGATGGGTGTGGGAGAAGGGTGACTATCTGTCCGTGGATGAGGGCTCTTGTTGGGGCTCAGGGCAGCGGATAGGCTCGTGGATCCGTTGCAAGTGCATCGTAAGGGCAGCCTGCCTTCACAGTAATGGCGTGACAGGCGCTAGGACCCTGGACAATTATACACATTACGAAATGAACAGGGGCAGCATACACAACACAGAATGACCCTGGTGCCTACTGACTGCAGTGTGTGTGTGCCCCGCAGTTGATCCTTTCCCCAAGTCTGTACCCTGGTACTGTAGGCTATACCGTGCAAGTATGAAACCCCTGTCCACCCCATACACCGAAAAATCCTCTGACAGGAAAGACATGACGGAAACAGTGATTAACAGCAAACAGCTTTTATTAATCTAATAAACAGTGGGGGGATGAACCTTGGATTTGGGACTGGCTGAGCCTATAAGGGAAGCACTTCTACAAATTTCTAACGTGAGAAGTGCGGGGTACACGGCCGCTCTGCTCTGGTTCAGTGACAGTTCTCACGTCCTCTACCACCCCTCCGTCTTGTACTTTTGGGTGAGGGGGGGCCAGGACTTCTAGGCTGGTGAGGGCAATTGCAGAGACACTGCAGGGGGGCCCTGTCCTCCAGCCTGCAGTCCTGCAGGACATCAACAAGGCGACGAAGCGTGTCCGTTTGTTCCTTCATGAGACCAAGCAGCGTTTGGGTGGTCTGCTGGTCTTCCTGCCGCCACCTATCCTCACGTTCCATGAGTGTGCGATGCTGCTCACATAGGGTCTCCCTCCAGTGTTTCTGCTCTGCAGCCTCTGCTCGGGAGCAGACCATCAGTTCAGCGAACATGTCGTCCCTAGTCTTCTTCTTTCGCCGTCTAATCATTGCCAGTCTCTGCGAGGGGGATGCCGGGGCAGTCCGGGAAGGACCCGAAGCTGTGTGATGGGGAAAGTTAGTGATTTCCTTGTACAGATACATTTTCGCGAACAGTGAACACCGTCTAGTCAATTTCCATGAAGAAGACCGTACCGGACAACAAGTGTCACGTGGTCTCCAGAGAAGCACAACATTTTGGCCTACGCTCTGATTGGCTGCGCCATTGCACAGGAGAGCGGAGAAGTCGGGAGAGAGAGCAGAATCCCTCTAGCAGAGAGTCCTGGTAAGCCTTACAGTACATTATGCTTATCAGTTAACGGATAGCTGTGCCGTCGTGCTAACGGCAATCTGGAAATCAGATACTATGACCCTTTTGCAGCCACTCCCGACACTGCAGGGGAAAGATCAATGTATGCTTTTCCTGTGTGGCCTACAGCACGTGGCTGCTAAGCGCGGGGCTTTGTTATGCAAAGTATAAGTAAACCATTAAGAACAGTAACTATTCGCTAATTGCCCTAATTAGATGCAGCACTTCAGTAACGAGATTACCCTGAGGCGTGTCTCTCGAGTGCAGAAAGAAAGGATGTTAAGGGAAGCACTTCACCGACCGGGACCCTACGCGGCCATGCTGGTAGAGGCGATGGTTCCCCTGTATCTGAGGATGTCATGGCGTGGAAGAGTGAGCTTCACCGGAGGACCAAATAGGGCACCTCTTCCTCGAAACCTCCTGCGGAGGGTATTTGAGGAACTGTTTGAAGCATTTGTGGAATTGTCCATGGAGGACTATTGTTCCATCCCAATCTGTGTAGACCTACTGTTCGTTTAGTTTCCCTTTAAAAACTTTTAGATATAGTATTTATAGATAGAATTTATATTTTTGGTATACATGTTTTCGAGCAAATAAATATTTTCTTGTTTATACGACTTACCGCCTGATCCTTCCCCTGACTCTGAGTCCGGGTTCACGGCCGGTGAGGGTTGATAGGGGATCTCTGTGAGGGTGAGGAACAGATCCTGGCTGTCAGGGAAAGCGGCATTGTGTTCGCTGTCGCCTGCGCCTTCCTCCACGGACCCTTCGTCGTCTTGCCCATCGGCGAACATCGAGTAGGAACTGTCCTGGCTCACTATGCCATCCACTGAGTCCACGGTCAGTGGTGGGACAGTGGTGGCAGACCCACCGAGAATGGCATGCAGTGCCTCGTAGAAGCGGCATGTCTGGGGCTGTGCTCCGGAGCGTCCGTTTGCCGCTCTGACTTTTTGATAGCCTTGCCTCAGGTCCTTGACTTTCACGCGGCACTGCATCGCATCCCGGCTGTATCCTTTCTGTGTCATGGCTTGGGAGACCTTCTCGAAGGTCTTTGCATTACGCTTGTTGGAGCGCAGCTCCGACAGCACAGACTCCTCGCCCCACACAGCGATCAGATCCTGGACTTCCCGGTCTGTCCATGCTGGGGATCTCTTTCTATTCTTGCATTGGGCTGACTCCTCTGCTGGAGAGCTCTGCATCGTTGCAGGTGCCGCGGAGCTCGCCCCGATGTCAAAGCAAGAAATGAGATTCTAACTGTCCAGACAGGAAAAGGATTTCAAATTTTCCCGGGTCATTTCCTCTGTGGCTGCCAGAACATCCAAGCTCGGACTGCTGTCCAGAGCGTCAACAGAGTGGTGCACTGTGGGATAGCTCCCGGAGCTACTAAGTTCGATTTGCATCCACACCTAGCCTAATTCGAGCTAGCAAGTGCGAATTTAGCGTTACTCCACCTGTCGGGGTGGAGTACCAAATTCGAACTAAGGAGCCCCCTAGTTCGAATTAAATGGCTTCCTGGTGTGGACGGTTGAGCGATTAGTTCGAATTAACGCTGCTAAATTCGATTTAAGATCCTAGTGTAGACCAGGCCTAAATCCATCAGAGTAGCTACCACTTGTGGAACTGCACCAATTGGGGAATTAGGGATCTTAAAAATCCCAGTGTAGACACAGCCTAAAGTCTAGTGTAAACAAGCCCAACAAATCAGGCTATGTCTATGCTACAGTGGCACAGCTGCAGCTACACTGCTATCATGTAGATGCTTCCTACACTGATGGTTTTTCCATTGATGTAGTTAATCCACCTTTCCGAGAGGTAGTTCCTGCCTCTACAGAAGAATCTTCCATCAACCTAGGTGTGTCTCACTGCGGGTTTGGTTGACCTAACCACAGTACCCGGGGTGTGAAATTTTTCACAACCCTGAGCAACATAGCTAGATAGACCTAATTTTTAAGTGTAGAACAGACCTCAGTTGCAAAGCTGGGAATAGAAACTATACCCCTACCTTTAGTAGCACTATAAATCATTTTCAGCACTGATTAAAAATGAACCAGTTCCTAATTTAGACAGGGATTAATAAGGAAAGTAAACGTTACAGCATAGCCATACCGTAAAGATAGGTCTGCTTTAGAGAGAATCTTGTATTGTCTTCGCTGCCAGGTTTGTAACATACCAGGTGCTGTCTCCTGCTCTAACGAATAGTAAAAAAATTCTTCTTGCAGTTTAGGTGCCTCTATCATCAGAGAGGGAGACTGAATTGTTGGCCAGTGAAAATCAGGTAAATTAAGTCTGTGGCAGTAGCAGAACTTGCTGTGATATTTCACAGAACAATGCAGGATGCATTTTGAGTTTTGATAAATTGTTCCTAAGACAAAGACCATAATGAGAATAGAAACTGGCATTACATGAATCCCTTCCATTGATAGAGACTGTAACAAAGATGGAGTATATGCACTTTGTCCACTCTTGTTAGAGTCCAAAGACTGCATCCTTGTTAGAGGCTTCTCAATGCCTGCTATATTTCCTGGCATACCTAATGCTTTTCTCTTTCATACCTGATGAATATCATGACACCGCTGAGTCTGACTCACCAGCTGGGCAGCAGGAAATCCTGCAGGAGGCTCCTCCTGCTGTGTGATTGGTAGCTAAAACTCACATCAAAAGGCAATGTAAATTAGTTATGAAGAATAACCAATGCTTGTACAAACTGTGCTGGAGCTATTTGGGCAATCATTCAGTTCACATTTTAATAGCTTAAGTGTCCTTTTAAGACAATACAGATAGAAGCTTCTGCCCTAGCAGACACTGCTGCACATAAAATGATTTGAATCGGTATTATAATTTTAAAGTTTTTAAATATTTATCATCTCATATTATTTTATTGGGTATTTAAACCATTTGCTTCTAACTCTGAAGCACAATTGCAAACTAGTTCTAGCTAGAGATGGCCCTGAATCACAAAATGTGATCTGAATAGCTGTGGATGTAGGGAAATTTGGGTTCAGATCTGAAGTCCATGCCCAACCCCTTTCTCTAATGATGGAGCATACTGACACTCCAGCTATGAACACCCTGAAACTTCAGGGAAGTTTGAATCCCTCTCTGAACATGACAGCCTGGACCAATCTCTATTTATTGTGCTGAATTGAAATAAATATTGCCATTAAAACCCAAAATCACGATGAATGTGCCTGGTTTCAGTTTTTGTTACAAACTTGAAGCTCAGATCTGTTTGGAGATCTTTCCGTCTAGGGTTTTAGTTCAAGCCATAGTTTGAGGGAGGTGTCAGACATAAAATACAGCTGCAGACCCAAACTTTCCCAAAGTTCAGGTTGTGTTTGGATCTGATTTCAGGCTCATCTCTACTTTTAACGAGGGTTGGGTCCTATAAGGACTGACCAGCTAAATCATTTCCCCCTGAAGTGGGTTTATATAATTTTAAACCTTTTCAGGAATCCTGATTCCTTTACAGGTTTGGATTGGCCTTAAATATGTACTCAGTGACTGGGACCACAAAGGCTTTCTTAAATTATTTGATTACCTGAAAAAATCTTAACGAAATTGATTAACAAGGGTTTTGTGTGTGTGGTCTTATTCACCAAGCTGCTCACTTGAACATTTTGTTACTATCTCTTTTCTGATTCAAGGAATAACCAGAAACCTTTACCTATCTAGCAGCCTACACAAATGTTGGGTAACTATACTGAAGGGAACAATTCTGTTTTGGTCAGGGTGTGGATGAATAGCATATGTAATAACTTTTTCTTTCCAACTTCTCTGTTGCCGTTGTTTACTTTTCCCTTTCATTTTTGCTTCCATTATTTATGTACATATGGTAGTCCTTGGCGGGCTGAGGTACTGAAATGGATCGTTGGCAGAAGTGTGGACTCTTCCACATTTATCACGAGAGCCTGATTCTTATTATTTGTATTACAGGAGTACCTCAAGATCCTAACCAAGATCAAGGCCCCTTTGCACTAGGTGCTATACAAAGACATAGTAAGAAATTGTATGCTTTTCAGGGCAGGAACTATCTAAATAAACAAGACAGAGAAAAGGTGGGAGATGAAACAGAGGTAGGAAGGCCGACAAAAGGACTTAGACACCTAGAAAATCACGGGAACAGCCCTGTGATCCACAAAGCCCGAGTTAAGTGCTAGTCTCCCTATGCAATGCCTGGGGGGAGAGAGGCACTTTAGAATGCAATCCACAAAACCCAGCACACTAGGCAGGGAGCCACCTAAGCTAGCCAATGGGAGATGCTGAGGAGAGTGGTGTATTCAAAGCTCTGCCCCTCTTATGGAGGTAGGCACCTAAGGTCAACTACAGGGAGGTGCTGAGCTCTGCTAGTGACCGGTGAACAGGGAAAGAGATGTGTTCATCTGTCTAATGTGCATGCAGGGCTGATCTGGTAGGCGTGCTCAGAGGCTGCCTATCTCCAAACAAAACAACCAGCCAGGGAAGAGACCCTCCCTTTAGCTTAATAGTTAGGGTACTTGCCCAGGATGTGGGAGATCTCCTGTTCAAGTCTCTTCTGCCTCTCAGGGCAGAGAAGGGATTTTAACAGGGCTCTGCCACCTGTCAGGTGAATGCTCTAACCACTGGACTATGGGATAATCTGATGTGGGGCCCATCAGTCTCTCATATTGAAATTGTTCCATTTGAATTAAATAATGGAGCCAGAGGAAGAGACTGACACTATAGGGCAATGATTAGGGAGCACTCATCCCTATTGAAATTCCTTCTCACTGGGGTAAGGGAAGCTTGAACTGGGGGTCTCCCACAGCCTTAACCACTGGGCTAAGGGTTATAAAAGAGGGCTTCCTCCTTCCCACCTTGTCTTGTGTGGAGTTAGGCGGCCTCTGAGTACAACTACTGGATCAGGCCACACACGCAGGTTAGGCAGAGGAACGGTTTGTGGATTGCTCTGCAGTTCAGGCAGGTGATACCCATCCAGACCCCTAGGGTGAGGCAGCTGTGCACGTGCTCGGGGCAGAAACATAGGCACCTAGGGAGGCTTTTACTGCAAAAACTGACTCACAAAGTGAGTTTAGGTGCCTATAGGGTTAGACAGCAGCTAAGCAGGAGTTTTGTGGATCACAGTGGTGCCTAAAACAGAACTCGGGCACCTAAGTAGAGCCAGGCCAAAGTGGATTGTCCAAGGTTACACAGCAAAGCCAGGCATAGCACCAACATCACTAGTTTACTCCACCACTACCCACTAAACTCCAAGCCAGCATGAGCCTGCAGTGTGTTGAGTGCCTCCCACAACCAGGGGCGGCTCTAGCAATTTCGCCGCCCCAAGCACGGCGGCACACTGCGGGGGGTGCTCTGGCGGTCGCCGGTCCCACGGCTCCGGTGGACCTTCTGCAGACGTGCCTGCGGAGTGTCCGCTGGTCCCGCGGCTCCGGTGGAGCATCCGCAGGCACGCCTGTGGGAGGTCCACCGGAGCCGCCTGCCGCCCTCCCGGCGACAGGCAGAGCGCCCCCTGCGGCATGCCGCCCCAAACACGCGCTTGGCGCGCTGGGGTCTGGAGCCGGCCCTGCCCACAAGGATGCTTCAATAGATATTAAGTGGATTAAGCATTCAGTACCTTTCACAGAATTGGGTGCTGCCTGGTTCAGTCTCAGGTCTGTCTGCATATGCTGTAAAAAGGCTGTCTCTGGAGAATGCTGCATCCAGAGCTGCTTGTAATACTAGCTAATTAGTTCATGTTTTTTCTGGTTTGAAAATCTCATCATTGATCACCAGTGTAATTCTATATGGATTTTTAAAATACTCTTGCTTACCGTGGTAAGTTTCTTAATGATAGCCTGGAATATCTCTCTGATATGCTTTCTTTTTATTTTCTTAGCTGTTTTTGAGCTCTCAATTTACTGATTTGTCCAAAATAGATCCTGGAAGAATTTGGGGCAAGAACTTTCAGTTTCTGTTCTCCGTGATTATGGTATCAACTTTATGTTAGCATGCAGAAAGCTGCATTCCTTTTAGTTTATAAATGATAACTGAAAATGTCTGCTGCTTTTTGGGGAGTTGATGACTTAGGGATTTGATAATGCAGCATGGGATCTTTCATCTTCAGGACACCCATGCAAATCCAGCCCAGCTCTGTACTGACTTAAAATTATTACAGTCTGATTGATGGCTCGTGGGTGTGAAATTACTTGGTGGTTTTCAGTGTTTAGATACTTTGGTGATGTGTGCTGTAAGAAACCCTGAGATTATGTAGCTAGAATGGTCTCAGCCCAGGTTTTTATGGGTAGTCCATAAAACTACCACCTCCACAATTAGTCCTTTTGTAGACCGTATCAGCAGAGACTCCAAGGATTGAATATAGACACAGGGAGGGTAGTATCCTCATGCCCCTAATGGTGCTGGTCAACTCCGCAGTAGATCGGCAAGACCATGTGGAAAAGCTTGCAATTCCACTATAAATGCTATGCATGTTCTGTCAATGCACTTCTGTCTCCAGGGCTGACAATGCAGCCTCTTTTTTTTTTCCCCTCTTGCATTGTAAAACCAAAGTTTATCTTGGCCTTAAGGATAGTTCTAACAACATGTTTAAAACACTTATAATGGGGTATAACTTTGATAGTCTTACACCACTGAAAATAAGATTTCAAGTAGGTTAAAATACATCAGTACAGAAATTTCAGCTAGCTCATGGAAATCATGCCTTATGTGTAATTTATTTTTAGACTGTTTCTGTAGAGAGTCTCTTGTTAGTCAGAGAAGAAATGGAACAATTTGCAGTTTATATAAACAGCAGGACTGTCACCAGTTTGCACAACTTGGGGAAAGAGGTTTCTTAGCTCTGGAGGGAGCATTATCTCCCTGCAGGGGATGTGGGAGGGAATAGGAAAAGCAAATGAGATATTTTGAAAGTGGTTTGGACTCTGCCGGTTTATGCATCTACATGAACTCCATTTCCATGATAGTGCTCCCTCTGCAATCCACATAGCTAGCCAAGTCTTTTTGAGTGGAAGCAGCAATAGTGGTATGCTCCATAGGGTTGATTCAGGGTTGATCCAGGGTATGATGGTCAGACCCAGATCCAAAGGCAGTTAGAGGTTTTCAGGTACAGGCTTTTGCTTTGGGCCAGTTGCAACACTTGGAATTAAGCTTCATCAAAATGGGAGAACTTGGTCCAGAACCTCTTCTCATACAAATGGGCCACATCTAGAACTGGTATAAACTGTTGTAACTCCATTGAAGTCAGTGGAACTGAGCTTGCTTACACAAAGTCTGATTTTTTACTTATATTTATAGTTTGACACTGGCCTATTTATGTCCTCTTTATTCTATTTCAGATGGTAACTATGCCCTTCACTTGTCTCAAGTTTTATCTATATGGTGAGTTTCTGTGCAGCAAGTGAGGGTGTGAATCAACCCTGCACCAGCTTGCCATGCAGTAATTCACTGTGTGGACACTGCTACAGCACAGTGAAAGTCCCAGAATGCAGCTTAGTGTACTACACTTTCAAGCACCAATACGCGAAGCCTGTACTCTGAGGCTTTACCGCGCTGTAGCAGTGTCCACACGGCGAGTTACTGCACAGCAATCTTGTACACTGTAGCTTCACACTTTGGCTTGCTGAGCAGTAATTCACCATGCAGACAAGCCCCCGGTCCCTTAGGTTTAAAGTGCCTAAAGCTGTCACTGACTACTGGAGGCAGGCTGTACGGGATGCAGCAGCCAATGTCTAGAGTAAGTTCATAATCTTTATGGAAGCGGGCATCTGCATTGTTTGGTGTTCAGGAACAAATTATTTAAAGACGCCCTGTCAAATGAAAATGAGCTGAAATTGCAGTCGCTCTAGTCAACTCTTTCTTGGACTGTGTGTTGCATTTGCTTTGTACTGAACAGGATTGGAATGGAAGAAGAGAAGTGAAAAAGACATAAGGATGAGTTGATAAAGAAAGGGATGATTGTAAGGGGAGACCTCTAAGTGCTAAAAAATCAGAGATGAGGTGCATCCTCTCCAGACTCCCATTCGATGTGGGAGGTATGTCTTTACTACCTATCCCCACTGCAGAAAGAAAAAGAGAAAAAGGAGACATGGGAGATGAGGAACAAGGAGGATCTTTTTATTTCTATTAGGTATTTATACGGTCTCATTACCATAGTATCTTTGCAGTTCAATCTTTAATGTATTTTCTCTCACAACATCCTTCTGAGGTAGGGAGGCACTATTGTCCCCATTTTGCAGATGGGGACTTGAGGCAAAGATGAACAAAGGAATTGCAGTTCTCTGATCAATTTACTTCATATCTTGTCACCAATGGTGGCCAGTGCCAGATGTTTTAGAGGAAGGTGCTAGAAACACCACAGTCGACAGATGTGGGATAATTTGCCCTCCATGAAGGTCTCATCCTATTCCCTAGTAAAGTGTTTCAGCTCTGGCTGAGCTCCTCCTCGTGGTCAGACATCAGGCTGCTGTATTGATTACTATGTGCTTTTAAGCCTACTGAATAGCGTCTAGACATTGTTTCTTAGTGTAGCAACTCAGGCACATTCCCAGGGAGCAGACCCCTGTCTAGTATCCCTTTTTGGGGATATGGGACTCTACGTTGCAGCTGTCATAGGCCCCAACACCAGTTCTGACCCCTTCAAGTCTTCCCAACGGCTTAAGCACACACTCTCCAGAGCTCCACCCTTGTGGGTATTCTGGGTTACTGTTTATCCATTTAAGGACTTTGTAACAATTAAAACAAGGGAACATGCAGACTGTAGAAAGGAATTCTAAACTTTGTCTCTGAGTAAATATACACTTTACTCATAGGCAAAGCACAATAGTTGCAGATCTAGGCAAAAATAACACACACCTCCTTCCAGTATTCCCACCACTCCAAGAGCCCTTTGTGTTTTGATTAATGTCCATTCAAAATCCCAGGACTCTCCTGCACCACACTCATCCTTGTCAGTCTTCCTGTTGTCAGCCAGTGAGACAACCTCCAGCTTGAGAAGATCCAGCCCTTAAATAGAATTCTGCCCTCCACTGTCAGGTGACATCTTGAGCAGCTTCAAAACCCCCATCAGGTTTTATCGTGTGTAAAACATTTTTATTAAAAGTTAATTTTTCTTGAATAAAAACAAGGATACAGTCAAATCCAGGGCACTCAAATGTCCCTGAAAACTAGAAATGTCCAAGCTTTCAAGACCTATCCTTGAGACAAATAATTGGAAATTCTGCTCCCCATTGACTTAAACGGGGCCAGGATTTCACTCAGTGTGTTTGTCCACGTTTTTGCAAACTCTCAGAAGACTCTTTCCTTTGAAGGAATCTCTGGCCAGCGGAGCTGGTGAGACTGACAGCAGGTTGGGTGAGTGCATATGCAATCCAACAGTGTCTCCATTCAGGTCTATCTCATGTTGATACCTGGTCGTCCCTCCAGAGCTTCCAAGGAGCTTTCTCCCTTCCCAGCACGTAAAGTCAAATCCAAATGGTGAAAGGGAAGGAGTGGGAAAAAAATGGGTGTAGAGAAGAAGTAGGAATCCTTTTCTCTCACCTGCTTGTGCACATCTCCTTGATGCCCAACATCACTGGAGAGATCTCATGCCACTCCAGAAACATATGTCATGACTTGGAAAATCTGGTCTCCCTAGTCCAAACCCTCTGAGAGAGAATATTTATCATAGCACAACTTTACTCTGATCATAAGTTCATGATGGAGGAAACCACGCCCCTTCTATTGCAAGTCCACAAACACCAAGACCCAGTAAATGTGCCATGGGTGGCAATCTACAGAGAGGCCAGGTAGGGGGAAATCCACAACCTCTGTGAACCAAACTCCAATGCTATGTAGCAGCTTCCTCTGGAGAACAATGGAATCAGGTGCTGTGGGGCTGTAAACTAGGTAGACCGGTCTGCCAGAAACACCATGTAACAGAAGCTTAGTGGTCCATAGCTGCTACTACAACCTGGGTGGTTCTGGAAGGGACCTGGAGGGGAAGCTGCATGGGAACTTCAGGGGCAGAGGAGGATTTCACCTCTCCCATCCCTGTGCACACCCCACACACGAAGCCCATTCACTGAGGGTTGGCACAACATAAGGACAGCCATACTGGGTCAGACTAAGGTCCATCTAGCCCAGTATCCTGTCTGCCAACAGTGGCCAACACTAGGCACTGCAGAAGGAATGAACAGAACAGATAATCATGAAGTGATCCATCCCCTGTTGCCCAGTCCCAGCTTCTGGCAAACGGGCTAAGGACACCATCCCTGTCCATCTTGGCTAATAGCCATTGATGGACCGATCCTCCATGAACTTATCTAATTCTTTTTGAACCTTGTTATAGTCTTGGCCTTCACAACATCCTCTGGCAAGGGAGTTCCACAGGCTGACTGTGCGTTGTGTGAAAAAATACTTCCTTTTGTTTGTTTTAAACCTGCTGCCTATTAAATAACTGATAAGGAAGCTCTTGCCCCATCAGAGAACTAGTAATTTACGTATTGCAGGGCATTGATACCATCCAAGAATTTCTTTCTAGGCTCCTGTAAATGGTATCCCTGTGCCTGAGTTAATTGCAAGCAGTTCATTTTTGTTTTGAAGCATGTTGAATCATGTTTCATAAAGAGAAAGGGAACACGTCTGCCTTATTGTAACATTTATTTCAGGTAAGACAGAAAGAAAGCTAAAGCTAAATGACAAGTCTGTTTGAAGCAGAAATAACAGAGCTTTGAAGGAAGGTGCTTTAGAGCCCAAGTCTAAGGTTTTTACATAATAGATAAGAAAAAATGATCTTTCATATTTGGGGTATTTTTCCTCCCCATTGGAAAGAAGTCACTGACAGACTGATACCAATGAAGAAATAAATACGCCAGTCTCGTAGGTTTGTATTTTGTCATATAGTGTAGGTCAAATCAAATGGATAAGTGGTCTATTATCTGCCGTGAGCTCAGATTAAAATAACTGAATGATAACCTGAGCTTTAAATGAATGGATAGAATGTACCCCTGCTTATCTGGGAAAGTGACCCTCAACCAGTGCAGAAAGACCATATAGCATCTAGAGAAAGTCCAGCCCTTGTTTGTAGACAATTCCTTCATCACTGAAATTGATTTATGTATGCACCTTGCCAGCACAAATCAAACTATTTTCAGTGACATTTTGCACGTTGCTGAGTTCTGCATTTTCCAAAGGTTAAGAAAATGATTTTTATTTTTAGATATTGTTACCTCAGGGTCTCTGAGTGCTTAACAAAATATAATGAAAAACTACATCCTGCATAGGTGAATAAGGAAGAGAGAGATCACAAAGGACTAGGTTGTATGGTTACTGCAAGCCTTAATAAGGAACAACCCATAGCTGTTACCATGAGTAACAATTCTGTTTCAGCTTCCCGCTTGCTCCAGGGAGGAAGCTGTGCCAGCCATATATCTGGTCCTGCTTACTTCCCCCTCCATGCTGGCTCAGTTGTGCTGTCCAGCATGCTGGGGCTGGTGGAATGGAGATGAAGCCAAGTCTCTGCCCGTTCCCTTCCCACTTGTGAAGAAGAGAGAGGGGCAATCCCACAGCTGATGCGCTCACCATGCACACAGATCAGTGCAAGTTGAGGAGTCGGTGGCGAGGGGGGGGCGGACAGATTCGTGTTTTTTCATTCCTCTTCACAGACACATCAGGCAGCTCACAACTGAGCCCAAAGTCACTGTGGAAACAGCAGTGTGCATGTTGCACATAATTAAAAAATGCTAGGTGCTTTGATAACACTTTCCATCTTAGACTCAAAATGCATTTTATAGATACTAATGATTTCTGATTCACAACAGATTGAGGTAGGAGAGCAGTAACTCAATTTTGCAGATGGGAAATTGGGGCATAGAGAAGTTTATTTATTTGCTCATGATCACACAGGAAGCCAGTTGCTGACATAGGAATAGAATCCAAATCTCCTGGTCCTGGGTCTTAACCATAAGGCCACCTTTCCTGCCTGTGAGCTGTGAGAGATGAAATCCTTTCATGCAGTGGCAGGTATGTATGCTAACATGGCAAGATGTCCACCATGGCAATGAGAATATCCTTTGGGGAAAGGGAACCTGCTAATTAATCATATTTATCACGTCGCTATTTAAACATTGTACTGTAGAGATTACTCTCTTCAATGACTCAATATTGCTTTTCTTCAGCCTCCTTTTTTAAAATGTTTGTTGCAAGGATTAAGGTGCTAAACAAAATACAGTCCTTTAATAGAGAGTCTGAGACTGCTAATTCCACCCCCACCCAGGTGGGAGACATCTCCGGTAGAGGGGCAGGGAGGCAGATACCAGGATGGGAAGATAACCAACTAAGATCATAGTGTTTGTCCCTCTTTCCTTATCAGAAGGATTGAGGTTAATGGTTATTTTATTAATAAACACCTATTTTATACCTATGCCTTATAGGCATAGTAGAGTAAAAGTTATACAATACTCAGAGTTAAAGTTGGCAATGTGTTTCAGTGGAGTCCAGATACCACTCCAGAATCAATGTTCTGAAATTTTTACAAAATGTAGACACCCTTACAAAAATCTGGGAAGTCTGGAAATGAAGAGTTAAGGAATACAGCTAATTCCACACTGGCGTATAATCCTTCCTCATTCGCTATCACTCCCATTTGTTTACACTGGGCAGTCCACCTTTGCTTTGCTCTCTTGTTATCTTCTTTAATAGAAATGCAGTTTGGGAGCCTACTTGTGATTTAATATGTTTTTTTTATCAAGAGCCAAATTCTTTCATCTTTATTCACGGACTAGCATCTCATTCCATGAGTAATCCCATTTTCTTCACTGCGACCACTCACAAGGAGTAGGGTCCTACTCAACTTGAGTTTTTATCTACACTGAAAATTGTGCTTTCACACATGATGTGTTTCAACATTTTAACATGGATAAATGACACTCCCTCTCCCAGTTCCTCTTCATACCAACCCCAGCCAACTGCACCCAGGCACGCCCTACCCCAATGCCCTGCTCACCAGTACTTAATTTGTAATGAAACAGATGCTGGGCTCAAGCAATTGTTTTTTTAGTTTCATAACTGACACAGCAAGCTCAGAGGTGCCATGGATCTGCCCTGGCACAAATGAAGCACTGCTACACACCCACTCCATGTCCTCCATCTTCTGGTCTACTATGTCCCCTCGGTGCCTCACCTTGTCATCTGCATCCTTACTCCATGCCTCTGTCATGACTGGAAGGGAGTCCTGGTTTCTGGCACAAATGTGTAATTCATGTAATTTGGATGAGCATCCAGACCTAGGGACACTTGCTATCTCTATTGTCATCTGGCACTGTGAAAAGCTTCACCTCTTGATCCTCTCTTCATGTGTTCAGCTCATATTCTTCATTTCTAACTCAAGACAATGTTAATCACCACACTACTAATTGCTCTTGTGTCTGCTTCCTCCAATACTCTTCACACAGCAGGCCAGAATGGATTCTTTTAAATATGTCTCCTTGCAGTGATAATAGAGCAACATAGGAACAAAGTTGTGCCAAAAATAAGCGTTAGCAACCACGCTGCTTCTAATGGCCTCCTGAGAACAGACTCCTAAGCAGCTCTCAGGAACACAATTATACACCTGATTCTCTGATGAGCTGTGTATAAATTACTGACAAACTTTGAATCACTAACCTGACAGATTTGTTTGATGTGAAGAAAATAAAAGTTTGCATATTATCCAAACAAAAGATTTAGGTTCTCTTCCCATTGAGTTCAATGCAAGTTTAAGTGGAGTCAGGATCAGACTCTTAATCCCTCAAAGTAAGGCTCTATGCAAATGAGTAAAATAAGTACAAAAGGTAAAGTGGATTGAGTTAACATCTCTTCCTGTTAAATGGATTGGAAAGCTGTTACAGCTCCTGCTCAGTTTCCCACTGGGCTTCTGCCTCCTCAGATGGACATTCATTGTACTTGAGACGTGTCAGTGTCTTTCTTGTGAGCATGTTACTCGATGTTCATGAAACTGCCTACCTCAGGCAGGCCCCAGGGATGTGGTCTTAGAGCCCTTCCAGTACTATACAGATGTCTGAACTTCATTTTACTGATCCCTGAGGCCCTTTCATCAATATGAACTTGTCTGTGAAATGAGATGGTGGTTTCCCAGTTCCTAATGAATGGATGTGGTACTAATTGTCAATCTTGCTGCCAGTCTCAGGGAAATGGCCAAGACTGGATGGGTTTGGGGATTGAATCATCCTCTCACCCCATAAGCAGGTCCTGCCTGCCTGAGGCACCTTGCTGAGGCAGTGCAAGGAAGTGTGCACCTCTGTTCCCAGGTATGTACTTATACTGCACATAATTAGAGGACTTCGATCTCCAGGGCTGCCAATCCAGCCTTTGTCACTATTGCTGAATTATTTGAAATTCAAAGCTGGTGTTGATGTCACCTGCACTCTCTTGGGGATTCTGCTGGAGGAGGGAAGCTATAAGTCCTGTCACGGGCTCAGTATGGACTTTGTAAGCATGCAGCCCAGGGGCCTCGGTCAAACCTCTTCTTAGTGCCAACCACTTTTTGCAGCCTCTCAAAGAAAGTGGTGGAAGTCGTGTTGCTTAGGTAGGGTGACCATATTTTCCCAAAGGAAATTTTCCCACTTCACATGGCTTGCCTGAGGCCCCTCCCCATCCCCCACAGGGCCAGCCTGAGTGCGCCCCACCACCCCACTGCCTACTCACACAAGGCCGGCCCAAGGCCGCCCTCTCAACCTCACGCATGGGGCTGGCCCAAGACCCCCTGCTGCCTGCCTGTGCGGTGCCAGCCTGGCCCAAGCTGCTCACCTGAGCCCTTTCTCCTGCGCAGGGCTGGCGTTGCCGCTTGATCCCCCTCACATTCCTCCATGGCCCACGAGGGGTCGCACCCCACTTCTTTGGGCAAAACTGTGCATTTGTCAGTTTGCTTTTACCAACTGATGATCAGTCAGCAAGAGCAAATGGGACAAACGCCCAGTTTTGCCAAAAAAATTGGGATGGTCGGGACAGGGCTTAAAAAAGGGACGGTCCTGGCCAAAACAGGAGATATGGTCACCCCATGCTTGGGTCATTTAAGGTGGGCTGGAGAAGACACCCAGACAGGTGTGGGTGTCGCAAGAGGGGAACTTGCACTTGAATAAAATATTTGAGACTGTTGCAAATGCTAAAATGTAATGTGTATACAATGTGGTGTGTTTATACACAGTTCATCAAGTATCTCGGTGCCTGTGACAAACGGAGCAAACATTTACAGTGTATGCGTTCCAGATGTGTGCCTGTTCCAGAGCAACGCACACGCTTCCAAAAGTGCCACTATTTTTCTGTATAATCCAGTTCATTTTCTTCCAGTAGTTTGCACTGAATTCTTCTGGCTTGGTCTGTAGCTTGCAATTAGCACAATTGAATAGCTATTAAATAGGGTAATCACTTGTTGTTATTTTCACAAAGGCTTTAATCTGGCAACTGATATTTCTCAATAAACCCTGCTCCCACTAGGTGAGCTCTATTAAGATGGACTCTAAAGTGAAATTAAATTAACTCTCTGCTCTGAAAACCATGGATTCCGCTCCCCCTCCCTTCTTCCACTGACATGAAAGCAGAGAAATACCACCCTCAGCTTTAGTAAGTGATCATATGGAAAAAATGGCAAACTTCTCAGCACAGACCTCATCAGGGAGGTGCTTCAGACATTTCCAGACTCCCAAAGGAGATGGATTGGAGGGACCTGGATGTTGTCCATTCACTGACTGTTCCTGCAGTGTGGAGGATAAAAAGAGTTGAAGTTACAGTGGGTGGAAGGGAAAAAAGCCTCAGTATAAACTGATGCAGCATCACTGATGGAGTTGCACCCTATTACATCAGGCCCAGAGTTGGGTCTTTGGCTGATTTTATGCATATGCAACATTTGCAGTTGCTTGTTGCTGCTATCTGGATGGAAAGGGACGGATCTATTCTTAACGTAAACATACTTGTTTCCACTTGGCTAGTGAACAGTTTTTGTGTCACATGAAGGAGACCTAGCTTCCAGTTCCATGTCCTTTCCCCTTTTATTCCTCAAGATGGGAATGATAGGGAGGATGCAGGCTCAGCCTCTAGAGAGATCGGGAGAGTTTGTCACCTAACAGCTGGATAAAGAATGGCATGGATGGGCTTGGAAGGGAATCCCATCTATCCATTCTCTGAAAGAAGGAATGGTGTCTGGTATTTCAGGCTTTTGAAATCGGCAGTGTAAGACAGGTGGTAATGTGGAGAGGGGGAGACTTTCACAGGGATGCAGTGGGTCCTCCTCGAGAAGTGGAAAAATTGTGGGGTTTCCAATTGCGCTGGGATATTCTGGGGCATTAGCTCTGAGCTAAGGGCTTCTAAGTAGTATCAGATTCTTAGCACTTAAGTGAGTGACTTAGCAATAATTGGGTGAACAGGCTGTGATAGGTGACTTCCATAGGTGCAGGCTCCATTAGTAACAAGGAAGGTTTTGTAATATTTATTCCGCCGCCACTACACTTTTACAGTTGTAATTATTATAATCTGTCTTCTGTGTCGTTCAAACATGGCATTATTCAGCAGTGGACCAAGTTAGAATATTAATTTCCCATGAAAATGATGTAATATGCTATAAGTGTGGTCACATACAAGAAAAATCAATTCCTATGCAATAGAATAATGACAAAAGAGCAAATAACTGTATAAAAAGCCAGGGATGTTTTGTAAACAGAGCAACAACAACATATATACAGAAAACAAGAAGCCCAATGGTTTGGGATGGAGCTACCCGAGAGACTGCCTCAGCTCTCAGGTGGCTCACCTGCAGCAGTGGGGGAGTTCTAGTGCTAGAAAAATGAGGGAGCTGCTGGCAGGGTATTGTCTGCAAGGGAGACCGACTCTGAAACTCACCTTCCCATGCCATAGTCCAGCAGAGCCCAGATCTGTAAACTTCTGGAGTTGCTGCAAGTCTCTCTTTTCTCTTAGAATTCTGAGGAGGAGCGAGAGAGAGAGAGAGAGTGTATGTGTACTGTCTGGTGCACTGGGAGATTAGGTATTTATGATGAGATGAGCGATTTTTTTCCTGTCTATATTAAATTGTACGTTGTAATTGTTGTAAGGGCACCTGGTGCAACCGCTTCTCTCAGGGCAGAGTCCCCTGGCTCACCCCACTTTTACACTGCGTCTCCAGGCTATTGCATTCTGTGTACCAAAGATGATTAGTCTGCAGGCCTGACTGTGTTTGGTTGCCTGCATGGATCCTCTTTTGGGGGCTGTGACCAGTAGGTGACACACTGACTCAGATCAGCTTCTTCAAAACAAAATATTATTGATATACATTTAAAGGAATGTAGCATGTGGAGAAAAGGGTTAAAACAATAAGCAGCCTACATGCCTTTGCCTAAATTTATTTAAGACTAATTTATCCAAGACTCCTCAGCCTCAGGGAGTGAAAAATCAGTCTGCTCTCAAGCACTCACTGCCTCCTTCTGTGTCCCTCTCAGCTTCAGGACTGAGGTTTTTTACCCCTCCACAATTCTTTACTTCACTTCCCCCAATTGGATTTCCTTCCTCTTCCCTCCCCCATGCCCAGGGTTACCAGCCAGCCTACTGATCAGAGCAGGGTGGAGGTAAAACTTCAAAGGACTTGATACCTATATTTAAGTACTAGTCAGTGGGTTATCTACAGCCATTGTCTGCCTCCCTGAGGGTGAGCTCCTGCAGTAGTTCACCTTTTGAAACTGGGTAGCAAATAGCATAACGATCATTAAATATACAGCGGTACACATAATATTCATTAAAATAATACAGATGTCTCCCACATTCTTCCCAGACATATTCTCCGAGAAGTGATAGGGGGAGCTTGCATTGCTACTGGCCTTGGCAATCCTGATCCCTGGATAAACAGAGGACTTTGGTCTGCAGTGGCCAAATCCTGCCCTGCCTTATGCCCATGTAGCCTCATTGAAGTCAGTGAGGTCAGTTTCCCTCCAGATTTACCAGTTTTGTACATTTTACCGATAATGGATCACTTAAAAGACTAAAACCCTAAAAAGGCTATTAAGAACAGGTATATGGGAATTGTAACCCACTTTCAGTGCTAGGGTGCTTAGCCAGATGTATGTCCACCATTAAGCACTTTCTATCTACAATTTGTGACTGTGATGAATCCTCCTTGCTAGAAAGGTTACCGCTATACTATAAATCAAATTCTGAAAAGGGGGAAAAAAGCAGCAGTGATAAATTACCTGAGTCTGGAATCAAACTGTATAGTTGAGCCATGATTTGTCATCTGCCTAGGTCAGGGGTTCTCAAACTGGGGGTCATGATCCCTCAGGGAGTCGCAAGGTTATTACATGGGGGGTGGGGGTTGTGAGCTGTCGCCTCCACCTCCAAACCCTTCTTCACCTCCAGCATTTATAATAGTGTTAAATATAAAAAAATGTGTCTTTAATTTATAAGGGGGGAGGTCGCACTCATAGGTTTGCTGCGTGAAAGGAGTTGCCAATACTAAAGTTTGAGAAACACTGGCCTAGGAGATAGAGCTTTGAGGGTACTATAATTGAAGCTACTGGCACAGGATAAGATGTCTCTAAATGTGTTACTTGCTATGGCAAAAGTACCAAAGATAAATAAAAGTTCTGTGACTGAGATGAAAAGATTCCAAAAACAGAAAAAGGTTGGGCTCCATTACAATACAGTGATATAGCTAAAAAGAGGGGTGTCATAACTATAAAGGGAAGGGTAACAACCCTCCTGTGAACAATACTATAAAATCCCTCCTGGCCAGAGACACCAAAATCCTTTTACCTGTAAAGAGTTAAGAAGCTCAGGTAACCTGGCTGACACCTGACTCAAAGGGACAAGATACTTTCAAATCATGGTGGGGGGAAGGCTTTTGTTTGTGTGCTCTTTGTTTTGGGGGTTGTTTGCTCTTGGGACTAAGAGGGACCGGACATCAATCCATGCTCTCCAAATATTTCTGAACAAGTCTCTCATATTTCAAACTTGTAAGTAACAGCCAGGCAAGACGTGTTAGTTTTATCTTTGTTTCCTCAACTTGTAAATGTTCCTTTTGCTAGAGGGTTTACCTCTGTTTGCTGTAACTTTGAACCTAAGGCTAGAGGGGGTTCCTCTGGGCTCTTTGAATCTGATTACCCTGTAAAGTTATTTTCCATCCTGATTTTACAGAGATGATTTTTACTTTTCCTTCTTTAATTAAAAGCCTTCTTTTTAAAAACCTGATTGATTTTTCCTTGTTTTAAGATCCAAGGGAGTTGGATCTGGACTTACCAGGAATTGGTGGGGAGGAAAGAAGGGGGAATGGTTAATTTCTCCTTGTTTTAAGATCCAAGGGTTTGGATCGGTGTTCACCAGGAACTTGGTGGAGAAGTCTCTCAAGGCTACCCGGGGAAGGGTTATAGTACTTGGGAGGGAGATATTCTGGTTGGGGGAAGGTAGACAGAGTTTCCCAATTGACTCATAAATAATTTGTGTGGTGGCAGCAAAACCAGATCTAAGCTGGTAGTTAAGCATAGAGGTTCTCATGCAGGCCGCCACATCTGTACCCTAGAGTTCAGAGTGGGGAAGGAACCTTGATAAGGGGTCACTGTGGTAGTTGACAGGTTCCATTGAACTATTACCAACCAAACTCCAAATGCCTTTTGTGGTGCAGCTTGTCTTTAGCTGAGGTGGCTTCAAGACACTGCAAGAGATGAAGCCAAGATGCCTACAAAGGTTTCTGCCTGGTGAGAAATAATTGCTGTCGGCAAATGAATCTTTATGGTTGTAAAAAAGAGCACCCGAGAAAATGAGAGAAAAAGACCGACTAAGAAAGGAGGAAAGCAGTAGAGATAGTGACAGGACTCTACGGTCTTGTCTGCAGTAGCCTTTCTTCCTTAAAATTAGATTTCCCTGTTGCTACCTATTCAGTTCCACCTGCGTTGATGGTGGGAGCGTTTCTAATATCCACCCAATTTGTCTCTAATGAGAAATTACCCACTTCTTGGGTCCAAAGAGCACTGACACTTGGAGCCATGTTGTTACTAAGGAGAGACTTTTCAAGGTTTCCTTCTCACAAGATTTTGGCTCAAACTGCTCTGTAATATATACATGAGTCTCCCAGTGATTTAATCCTGTTATAGAAGATCAAAATAGTTGAAAACAATCCCAAACAAAAGTGAAACTTCAGTACTAGATCTCCAATTTTCAATGGTTCAGTTATAATACTTAGCACTTGAATAGCTCTTTGTAACCATTCACTCATTTATTCTCAGAATACCCCAGTGAGACAGGCAAGTATTATAATCCCCATTTTACAGACAGGGGAAACTGAAGCAAGAAGAGGATAAGTGACTTATCCAGGGTCTCTCAATAAGTCATTGGAGTAGAGTCAAGATTAGAACTCAGCATTCAATCCTGTGCTCATTTTCTTTAGACCATATTGCCTCTCAGTTAAGATGCACCTCGGGGCAGGCACATACACCCATGAGACTTGCAGATATGCTTAGTCTACTGAAAAGCTGTTTTAAACTATACAAATCACAGAGGGGATTTTCTGATAGATCTGTACTCTTCTGCTTTTTTTTTCTCTTTAGCTGGTGCTGCCTGAGTATTCTATCCATAGCCTTTTCTGCATCATGTTCTTGTGTGCTCAGGAATGGCTAACCCTAGGGCTGAATGTTCCTCTGGTTTTCTATCACTTTTGGAGGTAAGGCTGTCTTCTATGTACTGGACTATTGTCACCCTCATTTGCCCAATCAACATGCATGCATATGGCATAGGGAAAACACAGCAGTAACATGAAGGATGGATTTCTTTCTCTACTCTCCCTTTCTGTACCATTAGTTGCATAGGTAGATGAAACTCAGTTCTGCTGTGGGTTCATACTTTTAAGCTGAAAGGGCCTCAAACTTAACAGTCAATCTGGAGAAAGAGGAAAACATGAAGCATTCAGGTTCCAGTGAAGAGGATGGACCAGCACGTCCGGCTCCCACGCTTGGGGCAGCCAGGTAGCTCTGTGTGCTGCCCCAGCCTGTAGGCACCTCCTCCACAGGTCCCATTGGCCACGGTTTCCCGTTCCCAGCCAATGGGAGCTGCGGAGTTAGCGCTCAGGGTGGGGGCAGCACGTGGAAAAACCCTGGCTGCGTCTCTGCCTAGGAGCCACAGGGACATGCTGGCCACTTCCAGGAGGGCCTGAAGCCAAGGAGCCTGTGTTAGCCCCGCTGCGCCAGCAGACTTTTAGCACCCTAAAATCTCCTGGAGTAGCCTACAGGAGATCGAGCCCGATTCTAGGAGACTCCCAGCCAAACAGGAGGGTTGGCAACCCTACTTGTGGCCAGATTCTCTAATCTTCTCCAGGCACTTTGTGCTGCTCTGGCTTTGCAGAATGGCCGGATTCTGGCTGTAGCTGTCTGCAGGCAAGCTTTCCACTGGCAGAGGCAGCCTCCCCCATCCCATCACAGTGGGAGGGACAGGGCATTGCAGGAGTGGGATGTGGTGGAGTGGAGCTGCTCTATGCCTGATCTTCCACTGGTTAAGGTCACTTGGGGACATTAAGAATTAGTTGCTTAAGGTAAAGTTTCTCTTCAGCAGCTCTGATTTACGGTAGAGCCAGACAATGTAGGATCAGGGAAATTCAGCCAGCTCCCTGGTAGCCAAGCCCCCAGTACACCCTAGTGAAGAATCAGTCCTCCATCTGTCCTTAGGATAACTAAGGGACTTTAATCTCCAGTGCTGTCAGTATAGCACCTTTCAATAGCACTACATTCCCATAAAATTTTAAAAGACATACATGATTTTTATCTTCTCAGGGTCTCTTTATATCAGGAGGGCTAAGAATGTAGCAGAGACCCACTGCTGTGTAGCAGTGCGAAGAGCAGTGTTATAGTGAAGAAGATAATTAGGAGTATCTTGGCTTGGAACTAAAGATTGGGAGCTCTCTCATAGTATTGGCTACAAAAGCTCAGTAGTAATTTCGAGTGGAATGGCAACAGTGTATTAGTCTGAGTTTACAGTGACAATCTAATTCTCAAAAGCTTGATGGAGTTGTGAATGTGCTTTCTCTCTGGTGGGACTGAACACATGAAAGCTAATAGTATTTCCAACACAATTTTCACAGAGGGGAACACCTCAAGTGTCACAAGAACAGGTGTCTGGCGGGTGTGAAAATTATATTTAATGTGCAAGGCAAAAATGTTGTTTGTGGATGGCGAATGTTTATAGTCATGCTTGGGGGGGGAAGTATAGTAGATCTTTATCTGCAGAGATGTCTGCGTATGTATGCTATTACTCTTATTATTATGCCTCCAGTAAGGATCAGGGTCCCTTATGCCAAGTGCTGTACAAAGACACAGGAAGATGTGGGGAGAAATCATAGCCCCAATGAAGTCAATGGAGCCAGAATTTCACCTATGGCCCCTTTTGAAGAATCTGCAGTCTATAGAAAGATGAGTGAGTGTGACAAATGCTAGAAGGGAAGGAGGGAGAGAGGACATGGTTAGCGTTAATGAGAAGTTAAACATCTGGTTCCACAAGTTGGCTATGTGCTGGCTCTTCATCATTTAAAAGAATGGGTGGGTTTTTAAATAAACATGTAAATATAATCAGTTCCTGACCCCACCAATCTCTATATAATAGTTTCTATACTGTATTTTTAACAGTAATAATAATACTTCATCTAAGGATCTCAAAGCATTTAACTAGAATTGATCAGGAAATTATTTTTCCTCACAAAATAATTTAGACAAAAATAATGTCTTTTCCTCAACATTTTTCTTCATTTTTTTGAGCTTTTGTTGAAAACCCAAACATTTTCTACAAATATGGAAATTTCCCTTGTGTAGAAAAGTCATTTTCCATTCAAAGATTATGTTGGTGGCAATTTTTTCAGCCATATAGCAATGCAGCTAAGCCATATAATGCATGCTATATGAGTAGAGCCCTACCAAATTTATGTTCCATTTTGGTCAATTTCACATAGGATTTAAAAAATAGTAAATTTCATGATTACAAGCTATTGACATCTGAAATTTCACGGTGTTGTAATTGTAGGGGTCCTGACCCAAAAAGGTTGTGAGGGGGTCACAAGGTTATTGTAGGGGGAAGGGAGGGTTTGCAGTACTGCTACCCTTGCTTCTGCACTGCTGCTGGCGGCGGCACTGCCTTCAGAGCTGGGCAGCTGGAGAGCAGCAGTTGCTGGCCAGGAGCCCAGTTCTGAAGGCAGAGCCGCTGCCAGCAGCATCATAGAAGTAAAGATGGCATGGTATGGTATTGCCATACTTACTTCTGCACTACTGCCGGCAGAGCTGGGCCCTCAATCAGCAGCCGCCACTTTCCAACCACTCAGCTCTGAAGGCAGCAGTAAGGGTAGCATGGTATGGTATTGTCTGCTTACTTCTACGCTGCTGCTGGCAGGGCGCCACCTTCAGAGCTGGGTGCCTGGCTAACAGCTGCCACTTTCCGACCACCCAGCTCAGAAGGCAGCGCAGAAGTAAGGGTGGCAATACTACGACCCCTTTTGGGTCAGGACCCCCAATTTGAGAAATGCTGGTTTCCCCTGTGAAAACTGTATAGTATAGGGTAAAAGCACACAAAAGACCAGATTTCATGGTCCGTGACATGTTTTTCAGCTGTGAATTTGGTAGGGTCCTACATATGAGATATGCAAGTATTATTATATTCTTTTTACAGATGGATAACTGAAGTGCTTATTGGTTCAGAGAGAATTACCTGTTGTCATGCAGTTAGTCAGTGACATAGCTGCTATTAGAATTCAGGAATCTTGATTACCTGTTCTGACCACTAGACAAGACTGCCACTCATAACATATTCGTATTAGAGAGTAAGTCACAGTCACATAAGGAGGATGGAATGTATTGTTCTAAACAATTAATAGAACATAGGAAGTCCACAAGAAGTAATTGCTACAGGGATATATGAGTAGTCTGTTTAGATTGGTATCAGATTTCAACAATGGCCAATGCCATATGCTTCAGAGGAAGATCTAAAACAGGGGTCGGCAACCTTTGGCATGCGGCTCGCCAGGGTAAGCACCGTGGTGGGCCAGGCCAGTTTGTTTACCTGCTGCATCCGCAGGTTTGTCCAATCGTGGCTCCCACTGGCTGCGCTTCACCGTCCCAGGCCAATGGGGGTGGTGGGAAGCGGTGGCCTGCACAACCCTCAGCCCGCGCTGCTTCCCAGCCCCCCGGCGAACCGCAGCCAGTGGGAGCTGCGATCGGTCGAACCTGTGGACGCAGCAGGTAAACAAACCAGCCCGGCCTGCCAGGGGGCTTACTCTGGCGAGCCGTGTGCCAAAACTGATCTAAAACCTCCAAACTGAACCTAACTGTGGATTGCTATGTCATGGGAGGACACGGGATTTCTTCTTTACTCTGGGCTAGTGATCTGGGGCATGAGGACCTGCAACCTGTAATAAATGGATTTAGAATATTAGTGTCACTCCAGATGTTTTCTCTTGCTCTTTCAGGTATTTCCATTGCCCAGCGGATAGTTCAGAGCTTGCATATGATCCACCTGCAGTCATGAATGCAGACACCTTGAGTTACTGTCAAAAAGAAGCATGGTGTAAACTAGCTTTCTATCTCCTTTCCTTCTTCTACTATCTTTACTGGTAAGCTTGCTCATTCCTATGTGGAAGTGGTACAGACCTGTTTTTCATGTAAAAATTAAGCTTGCACTATGGACCAACAAGAACAGGCAGCCTCATTCCCTTTGTCTGGAGCAACCATTTCAGTCCCTGATTCAGGCAACATCCCTGTTCGGAACAGCACTTAAGCATGCGTTTAAGACCCATTGAGGTCATAGGACTTCCAGTTAAGCATGTACTTACGTTCTTTCCTGAATTGGGGCCCAATACATCCCCAAGGTTTCCAATACAATTTTGTTCAGCCTTCAGTCAAAGAGCTATTTCTGCTAGGAAATTAATTTTTTTTGGTCCTTTGGATAGTCTGTTTAGATGGATGTCACTCTATGTTGATGTCATAGCAAATAAGTTACATCAGCTGCTAATAATATAGAATATTAGGGTGAAATCCTGCCCTGTGCTATGCAAGTTGATTCTTACCTAACACTCAAAAGAGCACTAGAACGGGGGCCCAATAGCTGCAGGTGCACCTGAGCAGCTAGCATGCATGCTTTGGTCTGCAGCAGTAAAGTGCACTTGGCAGTACCTCTCCCGTGGCCTATCCTGAGCCAGCCTCCCTTGCATTATAAAGATAGTTCTAATGCTAGATAGATAAGGCCTCATCCAAAGGTCACTGTAGTGAAGGAAAGACTCCAGGTCCATGGAGAGCTCCACCCCACTCCTCCCCCTTACACTGTCACATTTACTAAGGGCACAGATGCAAATGGCTGATGCAAGGAATATGCAGGGATCATGTCTAGTAAGGAGACACCTGCATGATCCTTGCACTTTTGCTGGTAGGGGCCATGTAATTACACTAAAGCAGCTTGACGACACAAATTCATGCTTTTAATTTTAAATGAAGTTATTTTATTTTAGTTTTCCCTCTACTCCTCTCATAACTGGGATCATGTCCAGTACCCCGTCTCCAACACCCTTATGTTGCATAATGCTTTGTAAGATGGGGCTTGTTCAACCAATACAGTGCTGTGGGAGGCTGAATGTCCCTTCCTGATTAGCAATAGTGATAATGTAATATCTGCTCACTTGTAAATTACAACATTATCCTGAGGTCTAAATGCTGCAGGCTGCATGTTAAAATTTGTGGCTGTTAAATTGAAAAGTAATTACAAAGAGCAAAATTATGTCTGGCCAAATCTGTGTGAAAAGGCACTAGGGTCCTTCCCACTCTTACCCATCTGCTCCCCTTGGCATGAGTCAGATACTGTCTGAGTGGGAAGGACATGGATTATGCTTTGTTAGCTCTCCTGGCTGTGCCAACTTCACCCATCCCTTCCTTGGCCTGTTTGGGGAAGGCAGAGCCATAGTACCTTTACCTTCACCCTTTTGTACTGGCCAGCAGACTAGAATCAGCTAGTTAGTGTTTCAGAATTCCCTCTGGGCCGCTCATTTCTGTCATCCTAAAACATGGCCAGAAACTTACAGTTGCAATCTGCCCCTAAGCGATCTAGTGTAAATTACAGAATCACCTATGCCACCCCTACCTATATTATCAGAGATGGAGATACAGTGAAGCAGGTCTGTGGTAGAGTAGTATGATTTCATAGTTATACAGAGTTACACTTAAGATATATGTATCCTATCCAACTGATCTCTTTATTTTTGATGTTTCCTCCATTGCATGAAGATTTTTTCTCTTAAGAAATGAAACACCACCATTTCAGTGGAAACCCTGCTTTTCCTTCTGGGAATGGCTGGCAGAAATTTCAAAGATCAAACACACTACTAGAGTGGTTTTATTTTCTTCACTTTTCAGACTCAGACATCAGAAGTACATTATTAAGCTCACACGAAACTTGTGGTGTGATGGAAAATGGCTAATGAATTCATAGTATCTTGAGTGATTCCTGATACTAATCTTGAATCCACCATAATTCAGTTGCTATAGAGAGATGGAAGGGATGTGAGCCAGTATAGCAAAGGAAGGCATAGGCCATTAGAGTCAAAAATTAGGAATGGAGGGTAAAGGTTATAAAATTCAAAGTGCTTTGCATACTTCAAAGGGACACTTTCATACTGGCTCTTTCTCTTTTGCATTCAGCATGATCTACACTTTCGTGAGCTCTTAACTCAGAAATCCTCAATGAAGACTGGGAACAACAAAGGATGGAGAGCAAGGACAAGTCAGCCTAAAGTGACGCTTGGTAAAAAGAATAGCAAAGAGAGGAAAGCTTTGAACCCAAGCAGTAATACAGTATATGAAAGACATATGCAGTAAGAATAATGGCCCGCTGCGGATCTGGAGTACCATGGAGACTAGGCTGAGTAAACTATGCTTATCTTTTGTTTCTCTGTGTATCCCAGTCTTTGGCTTTAAAAAAAAAAAGGCAAAAAATTATCACATGTGGAGGCAAAGTCAAAGAACTATCTGCATCTGATGGGAAATGCGGCTTAGTGAAATTGGTTCATCACAAACTGCTATTTCACAAGGAGCAAAGCTTCTCAATTACTATTTTGTACTGAAGAGTGAAGGGGGAGGATCACCATCCATGGGAGTGGTGGCTAAGGATGCTGCTAATACACCTGTTAAATACACAGCATTCTGAGCATGAACACTCATCGGAATCAAGGTGGGATTCATGTCAGTTATCCAAGGATGTTCATCTGACTCCAGGGAAAAAGAGTTATTGTATCTTGACAATTAAGTGATTTTTAATGCTTTTTTTCCCCACCCATGACAAAGAAATTAATAACTTGCACTGGTAGTGCAGTGATTTCCAAAAATATACTGTTCCTGTGATTGAATATCCAGTGGTATATATTTTTATATTCCATCTGTGATGCAACAGTTTATGTATGGTACAATTATGTTTAAAATGCATTCAGTTATGACCTAATTCTGTCAACCATTCAGTAGCACAGTTTTCCTCTTACTGGGGGAAAAAATTGTTACAAATCACAATATTATGGAATAGTGTAACATGAATATTCTACACACCAGAATGGTGTATGCAAAGTATTGTACCTGTAAAGGACCAGATTATTTTTGTCTGTAATTTTCTCATGCTGTTTCATGTGTGTTGTCCAGTTTAATCTGAAATTAATGGGCTGTTTCGTGCTTGTTTTCCCACATATTGGACAAGTATTGTGAAGGATGGTCAATCCTTTTTAAAATTTAATGCAAAGGTTTTTTACTTCATTTTAGAACACAGGTTGATATAGATGGACTGTGTATGCTTATGAATGAATAAATATATATGTACACACACACAATCCAGCTATAAATATATATTAAGGTAACCTGTTTGTTTAAAACCTGTGACTAGGGTGCTGAACTTCTGGAAAGTGTTTTACACACCGGCTATTGTATTAAAACCAAAAGGTAATGTAAACAGTAATTTAATTTCTCATCTCATTGAGAAGTCCAGTCTTATACTTCTTAAATAAAAGCTGCAATGTAATACAGAGATATTCAAACTACACAATTCCAAAGAAGAGTAGGTCACTATAAAGAAAATTAATTGGCATAAATATTATTTGGCCAAAGCCTGTTGGCTTTACTCACACATAACCCTTATTCTCACAAGTAGTCTCCTTGACCTCAGTAGGATTGCAGGATGGGCCATTTGTCTCTACTCCAGGGTCTCCCGGGGGGGGCGGGGGGGGCGCAAGTGGGGCAATTTGCCCCAGGCCCCGCAGGTGCCCCCACGAGAGTTTTTCGAGGCCCCTGGAGTGGGGTCCTTCACTTGCTCCGGGGGCCCCGGAAAACTCTCACAGGGCCCGGGCCCCCGGAGCTTCTTCCGCTCCGGGTCTTCGGCGGCAATTTGGCGGCGGGGGGGTGTCCTTCTGCTCCAGGACCTGCCGCCGAAGTGCCCTGAAGACCCGCGGCGAGGGGTCCTTCCACCCCAGGACCCGCCACCGAAGTGCTGGGTCTTTGGCAGCAATTCGGCGGCAGGGGCCCCCCGCCGCCGAAGACCCCAGGCCCCCTGAATCCTCGGGGCGGCCCTGCTCTACTCAAGGCAAAACTTTCAATCAAGTCAAAGGGTGAATTGTTTGGATATGGGGCCAGATTCTGGCCTTCACTAAATTTGCTTTGAACTCTGCCAGAAATGCAAAACAGACTTAAAGCTGGCCTAAGTAGCTAGCAGAGGATTTCCTTAATGTGAGGGGAAGCCTTTAGTGGCATAGGGCTGGCTACATCAGCTCTACGCCACCCTGCTTGTAGCCTTAAGCATAAGAGCTGTGTCAGGTGCAGGGTCTGAGGTCAATGGAATTTGAGGAAAGATCCCTCACAGCATCTTGCAGGATCAGCCTCCAAAGAAGCAAGGACCACATAGCAAACCAGCCCTGTTTACTAAATGGTGGCAGGTATATCTGAATGCTATATTCTTAGCTCTTCAAACATATATCAGATCTTTGCAGTTTTCTTGTAAAGGTAAGTTTGATTCCATAGAGTTTATCAAATGGTACAGTAAGTAGAACAGATTGTTTGTTTTGTTTTTAAAGTAAAATAGCTTTGTTTTATGATAAAATGTCTTGTTACTTGTAAACAGTCCAGAAACTTAATCTGAATTCCTTTGTATTGTGACTGAATGGCCTAGCATCGTAACCAGTATAAGGAGCTGAGGGATGTGTGTCATAAGGGCAAAGAATAAAAATGTTTGCAAGACTTAAATTATATTTTTTTATGTCTAGATTTGCCAGCCTTACTTTAAGAGGGGCATCATGAGTGGAGCAAGAGACAAGAGATCTGGGTTCTGTCCTTAACTCTCCAATTGATCTGCTATGTGTCCTTGGTCAAGACACTAGCTAGAATCAAACCTGAGTCAGGGGAGTGTGTGGCAGGGCTGAATTGTCCCAGGACCTGGGTAGAAACCGACTGATTGTGAGAGTCAGAATCTGGTTCCTGCTTCTCCTTTGCTTCAGGAGGGAAGTAATTTGGGCCAGCCCTTCGCTGGTGCTGCTTATTTATCTATCTGTGCTGGCTCAGCTGTGCTGCTTGGTGCATCATGGGGGGCACGGCATAAACTCTGACCACTCTCTGACCACCTTTACCTTTGCTCACCCTCAGTGGCAGCAGGTTGTATAATTTTTGGTGGTGCCCAGAATGGATCCAAGTCCTGCCCCTCCCCCTCCAACCCCACCACACCTGCCTTGTAAGCAGATATATATTTTTTAAAATAATGTAAAAATGGACTGGAAACAGTAAGCATTTAACAGTTTCCCTATATTGCACAATATCACTATCATAAGAAAAAAATATTTAACTAAGAATATCAGTTTTATTAATACTCTTTTGAATACAGAAACAGCCAAGCACTCTTGGATCAATAACCCTCAAAAGCAAATACTTTCTAAAATTGAAACAAAATGTAGCCCCTTCTTTTGCAATATTCTTCAGGAGGCAGCAAACAGTCTTTTCAATGGAATTGAAAAGAAGAAGGAGGAACTTTTTTCTGGGGGTCTTAAGGGTTTGTTTTTATAAAACTAATTTAGATAAAGTGGAGTTGTCACCATACTAAGGGCTTGTCCACACTGGGGTTTCACACTGAGATAAACTGTGCCAGCACAAGTCAGGGTTAACTGGGCCTGGATTGTCTACACTAGGGACTTGCACAAATGCAGCTGTGTTGGTGTAAAATAACCCAGTGCAGACAAGGCCTACAAGTCAGACAGTCTAGCACCCACAGCAGTGCACACCTAAGAACCACTTATAAAGAACAAAGGAAAGAAATGCCAACTCCTACGCAAATGTAAGCGGGGGCATGGTCCCGCTATTGTGGGGCACTTCCCTGGCTTCTGCACTACCCTGGTGAAATGGGCTAGCGGAAGGATCTGAGTCCTCGCTCCCACTTCCTTTACCCAGAGGCCTCCCTGCCCTCGAGGACTCCCCTTCCACTCTCCTGTCTGGCAGAGTCCTCGTAACCCCAACAAGGCTGGGCCCAGGATTCCTGGGGGGCTCGATCCCCAACCTTGCTGTGGTCACCTAGGACAGGCTAGGGCAGAAGTGGCCAATCTTTTTGGGCCGAGGGTCACATCTGGGTGGGGAAATTGTATGCAAGGCTGGGGCAGGGGTTTGGGGTGCAGGAGGGAGTACGGGGTGTGAGAGGGGGCTCAGGGCAGGGGGTTGGGGTGCACAGGGGTGCAGGGAGCTCAGGGTGGGGGTTGGGGGGCAGGGTGTATGAAGGGGCTCAGAGCAGGGAGTTGGGGGTGCAGGAGGGATACAAGGGCAGGCAGGGGGCTTAGGGCAGGGCAGGGGCAGTTCTAGCAAATTCGCCACCCCAAGCACGGCGGCACGCCGCGGGGGGCGCTCTGCCGGTCACCGGTCCCGCGGCTCCGGTGGACCTCCTGCAGATGTGCCTGCGGAGGGTCCGCTGGTCCCGTGGTTCCGGTGGACCTCCCGCAGGCACGCCTGCAGATGCTCCACTGAACCCGCGGGACCAGCAGACCCTCCAAAGGGACGCCTGCGGGAGGTCCGCCGGAGCCGCCTGCCGCCCTCCCAGGGACCGGCAGAGCGCCCCCCCGTGGCATGCCGCCCCAAGCACGCGCTTGGCGTGCTGGGGCCTGGAGCCGCCCCTGGGGCAGGGATTTGGGGGGCGGGGTGCAGGAGGGACACGAGCCCCGGCCCGGCGCCGCTTACCTAAAGCAGCTCCGGGGTGGCAGCAACGCGCACCGGGGCCAGGGCAGGCTCCCTGCATGCCAGCCCTGGCCCTGCTCCAGGAAGTGCTGCAGCCCCTGGGGGAGCAGAGGGCTCTGCATGTGCTGCCTTTGCTGTGCCTCCAGGTACCTCCCCCAAAGCTCCCATTGGCCAGAGTTCCCCATTCCTGGACCATGGGAGCCTCGGGGGGTGGTGCCTGGAGGCAAGGGCCATGCACGTGGAGCCCTCTGACCCCCCCGCCCCACACACCCAAGGGCTGCTTCTGAGAGCGGTACGGGGCCCACGGCACCACGGGGGGCAATCCCACGGGCTGGATCCAAAGCCCTGAGGGGCCGGATCCGGCCCGCAGGCCGTAGTTTACCCACCCCTGGGCTAGGGTGTCCCCACTCCGGGGTACTCTCTCTGCACTGGACACTTCCCTGACTCACTGATCATTACATACAATTTAAAGCAAATACAATTTATTTAATCAGCAATTAATTTTAAAAAGAATAAGGAAAAAGGAAAGGTTAAAGGAAAACATCACCCGCTCTGTGGCAGGGGACATTACAAACAGTGTCTCTGGCATGTCAGAGCAGTTCACAGACTGTTCCTTGTAGGTCCCAGGCCTCCTTCTCAGGCCCTGGCTGTGCTGCAGGGATGCTGTGGGTTAGACACTTGCTCTGGTGGTGGCCACACACCTCCGGGCTTTGGGTGGTGGGACTCTTCTTCCCAGCGTCAGCCCCTCATCAGGTTAAGATCGCCCTCCCAGTCTGGCCTACAAGGACCCTTGGCTGGGGGTGTCTTTCTGCGCTGGGCCCTTTGCCCAGGGTTCCCCCTTGACTGGCCCCAGTTGCTCACCACACCCGGCCCCAGACTGCTCCAGCCAGCCCCAGCGCCACTGTTCTAGCTCTGGCTCCACTCTGCCTCAACGCTGCTGCTCTGCCTCCAGCCCCCTGGGCTGCTTCTCTGGCCCCTCCCAGCTCAGGTCTCTGGGCTGCTTCTGTAACTCTGCTCCCAGCTCTGACCTGCTTCCTAGGCTGCTTCTCTGGCCCCTCTGGATCTGGCACAGCTCTGCTCCCCAGCTCAGCTCGGTCCCCTGCTTTCTCCTTAGCTCGGCCCCCACTCTGTCTGACCCAGGGTACGTCTACACTACGGGATTATTCCGAATTTACATAAACCGGTTTAGCAAAACAGATTGTATAAAATCGAGTGCGCGCGGCCACACTAAACACATTAAATCGGTGGTGTGCGTCCATGGTCCGAGGCTAGCGTCGATTTCTGGAGCGTTGCACTGTGGGTAGCTATCCCGTAGCTATCCCATAGTTCCCGCAGCCTCCCCCGCCCCTTGGCATTTCCGGGTTGAGATCCCAGTGCCTGATGGGGCAAAAATCATTGTCGCGGGTGGTTCTGGGTACAGCCTCACCCCTCCCTCCCTGAAAGCAGCAGACAAGCGTTTCGCGCCTTTTTTGCTTGGTGAACTGTGCAGACGCCATAGCACAGCAAGCATGGACCCTGCTCAGCTCAATACCGCAATCGTGGATGTTTTAAACACCTCGCGCACTCTTGTGCAGTCTATGGTGAACCAGGACCTTCACACCGAGGTGAGGAGGAGGCGGATACGGCAGCGCGGCGATGACAGTGATGAGGACGTAGACACAGAATTCTCTCAAACCGCGGGCCCCTGCGCTTTGGAGATCCTGATGGTAATGGGCCAGATTCTATCCATTGAACGCCGATTTTGGGCCCGGGAAACAAGCACTGACTGGTGGGACCGCATTGTGTTGCAGGTGTGGGACGATTCCCAGCGGCTGCGAAACTTTCGCATGCGTAAGGGCACTTTCATGGAACTTTGTGACTTGCTTGCCCCTGCCCTGAAACGCCATAATACCAAGATGAGAGCAGCCCTCACAGTAGAGAAGCGAGTGGCGATAGCCCTGTGGAAGCTTGCAACGCCAGACAGCTACCGGTCAGTCGGGAATCAATTTGGAGTTGGAAAATCTACTGTGGGGGGTGCTGTGATGCAAGTAGCCAAAGCAATCACTAAGCTGCTGCTACGAAAGGTTGTGACTCTGGGAAACGTGCAGGCCATAGTGGATGGCTTTGCTGCACTGGGATTCCCTAACTGTGGGTGGGCGATAGATGGAACCTATATCCCTATCTTGGCACCGCAGCGCCAGGGCACCCAGTACGTAAACCGGAAGGGGTACTTTTCAATGGTGCTGCAAGCACTGGTAGATCACAAGGGAGTTTCACAAACATCCACGTGGGATGGCCAGGGAGGGTTCATGACGCTCGCGTCTTCAGAAGCACTACTCTGTTTAAACGGCTGCAGCAAGGGAATTACTTCCCAGACCAGAAAATAACAGTTGGGGATGTTGAAATGCCTGTCGTTATCCTGGGGGACCCAGCCTATCCCTTGATGCCATGGCTCATGAAGCCATACACAGGCAGCCTGGACAGTGGTCAGGATCTGTTCAATTACAGGCTGAGCAAGTGCAGAATGGTGGTGGAATGTGCATTTGGCCGTTTAAAGGCGCGCTGGCGCACATTACTGACTCGCTCAGACCTCAGCCAAACCAATGTCCCCTATGTTATTGCTGCTTGCTGTATTCTCCACAATCTCTGTGAGAGTAAGGGGGAGACCATTATGGCGGGGTGGGAGGCAGAGGCAAATCACCTGGCCGCTGATTACGCGCAGCCAGACACCAGGGAGATTAGAAGAGCACACCAGGAAGCGGTGCGCATCAGAGAAGCTTTGAAAACGAGCTTCATCAATGGCCAGGGTACAGTGTGACTGCTGTGTTTGTTGATGAACACCGACCCCCACTTGATTGACTCATTCCCTGTAAGCAACTCACCCTCCCCCTTCAAGTACAGCTTACTTATGCAAATAAAGTCACTCTCGTTTAAAAATCATATATTCTTTATTAATTCATTATAAAAAGAGGGAGAGAAGTAAGGGTGTGATTTGGGAGGAGGATAGGAGGGATGGAGAAGGCCATTAAAAAAATTTCACAGTAATGACAGCCTTCTGGTTGGGCTGTCCACGGGGGTGGAGTGGGCAGGTGCACGGAGCCTCCCCCCACGCGTTCTTACACGTCTGGGTGAGGAGGATGTGGAACATGGTGAGGGTTGAGGGTGGTTATACAGGGGCTGCAGCGGCACTCTGTGATCCTGCTGCCGTTCCTGAAGCTCCACCAGACGCCGGAGCATGTCAGTTTGATCACGCAGCAGTCCCAGAGTTGCATCCCGCCACCGCTGATTTTCCTGCCGGTCTTCCTGCCGCCACCTCTCATCTCGGGTGTCCCTCCTGTCCTCACGTTCACTGGCCTCTTTCCAGTAATTTGATACCACGTCCTTCCACTCATTCAGATGAGCTCTTTCATTGCGTGTAACTTCCATAATATCCGAGAACATTTCATCTCGCGTCTTCTTTTTCCTCCACCTTATCTGTGCTAGCCTTTGGGATGGAAGAGGGACACTTGAAAAATTTGCAGCTGCATGAGAGAGAGAAATATTTTAAAAGATACATTTTACAGAACAATGGTTATACTCTTTCACAGTGAACAGCACTATTCACCTTACATAGCACATGTGATTTCCCTACAAGGTCGCATTTTTCATCTTAATACTGAGTGCCTGCAGCTCTGGAGTTACAGATCTCACAGACACAGGTCCGGGCATCAGAATTCAGCTTGCATGCGGCCATGGTAAGCCACTGTCTTTTGGCTTCTGTAGTGATTTACCCCTCCCCCCAACGCATGGCTAATACTAGCTCCCTGCTAATCAACACCCTTCCCACCCCCACACCCACTGCGTGGCTGGTAGCTTGGGGAAGCCCCGCTGACCAAACACGAAAAAGATCATCGGCATTTCACTCCTCCCCTCCCCCCGCTTGGCTACGTGCAGGAAAGGATTTTTTTTTAAGCTGCTGCAGTCCACGAACCCAGTAGGAAAATGACCATCCCTCTTACTTAAATTCCTGATTTTTAACCAGGTTATCCTGAACGATATCACTTTGCTGAGGATAACACAGCGAGATAAAGAACGGATGCTTCTTGAATGCCAGCAATCACCGGGACCATACGCTGCTATGCTTTGCCATGCAATGATACCTGATTACTTGCTACATGCATGGCGTGGTAAAGTGTCCTACCATGGTGGGTGGAACAAGGCTGCCTTGCCCAGAAACTTTCTGCAAAGGCTTCTGGAGTACCTACAGGAGCGCTTCATCGAGATGTCCCTGGAGGATTTCCTCTCAATCCCCGGACATGTTAACAAACTTTTCTAAGTGACTATACTATCTGCGAATGCATCCCAAGTCCTCAGGGCAAATCAATCATTAAAAAACGCTTGCTTAAAAAAAAATGTTTGCTATTTGCAAAGGTACACTCACCAGAGGTCCCTTCCATGGCGTCATTGTCTGGGATAGTTGCTTGGGAGGGCTGGGAGGAGGGTAATTCCGTCAGGGTGATAAAAAGCTCCTGGCTGCTGGGGCTCACGGAGTGCTGTGTGCTCTCTGCTAGGTCGTCCTCCTCTTCTTCATCTTCATCTTCCTCGTCTGCATAATCCTCAGCCATGGCAGAGATTACAACCCCCACCTCGGAATCCACGGTCAGGGGTGGGGCACTTGTGGCGCAGCCCCCTAAAATTGCATGCAGCTCAGCATAGAAGCGGCATGTTTTTCGACCTGCCCCGGACCTTCCGTTTGCTTCTTTGGTTTTCTGGTAGACTTGTCTGAGCTCCTTAACTTTCACTCTGCACTGCACTGAGTCCCTGCTGTGGCCTTTATCCGTCATAGCCTTAGAAATTCTTTCAAATACTTTTTCATTTCGTCTTTTGGAACACAGTTCTGTTAGCACTGAATCCTCTCCCCATATAGCGATCAGATCCTGTACCTCCCGTGCAGTCCATGCTGGGGCTCTTTTTCGATTCTCAGGAGACTGCATTGTTACCTGTGCAGATGAGCTGTGCGTGGTCACCTGTGCTGATGAGCTCTCCACGCTGGGGAAGCAGGAAATGAATTTCAAAAGTTCGCGGGGCTTTTCCTGTCTACCTGGCCAGTGCATCAGAGTTCAGAATGCTGTCCAGAGCGGTCACAGTGGTGCACTGTGGGATACTGCCCGGAGGCCAATACCATCGATTTGTGGCCACACTAACCCTATTCTGATATGTTAATCCCGATATTAGCGCTACTCCTCTCGTCGGGGAGGAGTACAGAAACCGATTTAAAGAGCCATTAAAATCGATATACGGTGCCTCCTAGTGTGGACGGGTGTGGCGTTAAATCGGTTTTACGCTCCTAAAACCGATTTAAACGCCTAGTGTAGACCAGGCCCCAGGCAATTCCAGCTCAGATGGAGGACAGGGCCCCCCTAGCCTCCTGACTCCCTGATTAGCCTGCCCACCCTGTCAATCAGACTGACCTGGAGCACTGGACTCTCCCCATTGTTCCTGGGGACTGTCAGTCTCAGGGTCCTGATTTCCCATCAACCCTTCCCCTTTTTTTAGTACTGGGAGCTAGCCAACCAAAACCACCTCCACTGAATGTTAATAAGGGGACAACAGTCCCCATTACACAAAGAATGGGGCCGGGCATGTGCAGGAGGGGTTTCAGGGGTAGGGCAGAGGGTTGGGGTGTGGGGCAGTGAGGGCTCTGGGTGGGGGTGCGGGCTGTGGGGCTGGGGATGAGGGGTTTGGGGGTGTGGGAGGGGCTCAGGGCTAGGGGAGAGGGTTGGGGTGCAGGGGTGAAGGCTGTGGGTGTGTGGGGTGAAGGGTACACAGTGCAGGAGGGGGCTCAGGGCTGAGGCAGAGGTTTGGGGTTGGGGCAGGTGAGGGCTCTGGCTGGGGGTGCGGGGTTTAGGGTGGGGCTGGGCTGGGGATGAGGAGTTCAAACTTTGGAGTGCAGCAGGCAGGCTGCCCCAGGGCTGGGGCCAGAGAGGAGGACCCCCCCAGCCCTCTCCCCACCAGCAGCAGTGAGCTCCAGGGGAGGGCCCCCCTCCCCTCCCTTCTGCCATGACACACCCAAGCCCCAAGATGCTGCCAGGAGGTCTCGGAGTCACCTGCTGGGGTGGGGTGGGGCTTCCATGCCCTCCCTTCCTGCCGCTGCCACCGCCGCTCCCTTAGTCAGCAGCGGTGCAGATCACAGGTGAGGCAGGGTCCAGGGACGCTTGGGGGAGGCATGCAATGGCAGCAGACAGGGCTGGGGGAGAGATCTGGCCCCGAACATTGGTGGAGCCAGGCCCCCGGGGCCCTGAATTTGCTGGAGCACAGGCACCATAGGCCCATACAACTCACTGCCCCTGCTCACCCTCTCTGCCCATCAGTGTCGGAAGGTAAATAACAGCTGGGCACCAGCTTCCCTCCCATTGCACAGACTCTGGTGAGGCAGGTAGCCCAATCAGGGAAACAAAAAGGTTCCTTATGCCCCCTTATTCCTCTGAATTTGTGTATAGCCCAACACATGACTGAGCCATTCACCTTTCAGTGCCTCTGTGTCCTCACCTGTAACATGGGAACAGTGGTACCTACCTTGTGACAGTGCTTAGAGCTCTTTGGATGAAAGATGCATTAGAGGCAGAAGGTTTTGTTTATGGGAGATGAATATTTCTAAAGGAAGGAGGTAAGAGATGGAAATGAACCAAGTGTGGAGAAAACAAACCTGAAGGAGGTGCCGGTACATGGAATGTACCTAGATAGTTTGAGTTTGTTGAGATCCCCAAAGAGTGGGCTCACTGACATGGCCACACAGTACCCTGGCCTTGTTACTAGATTTTCCCATTACTTTGGGGTACACTCATTTATTAGGGTTACTCTTCTGGGGGGGCGGGTTTCTGTAATTCTATCAATGTACTGCTTGTGTCATGTGTGCTTTCATATGGAGCTCTACTTCTCCCTTCTGCAAGTCCCCTCCCAATGGAGCTATCCTGCAGGACCTAGGTTCCCTAGGGCTGGGTTCCTCCAGAGAGAGAGAGAGACACACACACACACACACACTGAATGGGTGGGCTGGGCCAAGCAGCACTTTCAAGCTGTCATATAAATGCTACAGGTTCAACACGTCCCTATCCCCACTTTCACATTACAATTGTACTGGTGGTAACCCACTTGCTGAGCAAACCCCACAGAATTTTTGGGCGCTACAGGGATCTTTAGCATAAGTAAAAGAAGCGTTGCTGCACAGTAAATGGGGAAGCTAGAAACACAAAAGAGTAAAGTTCAGAGAGAGAAGCAACCAGCTTAACCATAAAAGTTATTTATTGAATAATAGTGATAACTACACAAGGAGGGCTAAACAAACATAACATACATTATTAAAGGTTAATACCTGAGGTATAAAAGAAAACAGAGAAAGAGAGGGAGGGATCTCACCCACTCCATGAGGCTTGAACTAGTAGGGGTTCCCAGGTGATGGTGGTAGCTCAGGGTCCTGAGTGCTGGAGACAGGCAGAGCCCCCAGCATGATCAGTCAGGAGATGGAGTCCCGGTGGAACTGATGCAGCGTTTGGGTGCATGCCTCAGAACACTTACTTGAACATAGGTAGGGGGTTTTGTAGAGAAACAACAATGGTTCAAGGGAGTAAACTGATTTGTTTATGGGTAAACCGATGACTCAAGGGTTTTCTTTAGGCTCTAGACAATAGGAGCTGATCACTCTTGGCAATGGGTGGTGTGTTTTCTTCCAGGGAGTCCACAATGCAATTAAGCTGCTTCAGTATTTTAGATATCAATTGAGGATTCATTACTAGAATTGGTCTGATAACTGCTAAGCTGTGTGTGTGCAGGCATAGGTTCATTAACATCCAGAGCAGAGATCCCCCATGATGCAGTGCTTCCCTGCTTTTCTGGTCCCGGAGTTCAGTGTGGTTCTCTATTCTCCATTCTGTATGCTAATGGAGATGTCTCCCTGTCCCATCTTTCATGCAGATGAGGCTAGGGGAGTTGTCTCTGTTCTCCATTCTGTATGCTAATGGAGATGTCTTAATCTTGTCACCCTTGTCAGGAGGGGTCTAGGTGTGTCTCCCAATGCCCTTCACTGCTCTCTGCAAGCCTTTTCTCTGACTGATTTTGGTTCAAGCAGAGACTGTGGGGGCGGGGGGGGGGGAGGGTCTGTCATAAGTCTATTGGGTTTCCAGGAAATGGAAAAGTCAGACAGGCTGGATACTGCACCCTGGTTCCCCAGGAACACAGAGCTGACTGGTATCGTAGCTGCCTGTTCACGCAGTTGTGCTTAGCTGAAAAGGCAGCCCTTGGAAGGAGATTTCTGTTCTCCAACCTTACGCCATTCTATTTTTAGTCACAATCATTGCAATGACATTGAATAAACTTGTCACTGTTCTGACTGTTTTGGTCTTGAATACAACAAATTAATGCTGATAGCAAAGTGCTTTGACTACAGATAATTAACTGCACTTAGGCTGTCATTACTTATGTCTGATTCACTTATTTCCTTGGGCCTAACCCCTTCGTACAAAGCCTACATAGCTGGAGAAGGAATCCTCCAGGCCCCCAAAGTCACATAGAAATTACACCAACCCCGAGGCTGCTGTAAACTCCCACTGCTATTGGGGAGGGGGATGACTCCTAACAAATCAGCATTGCCACTAACAAATCCATTGCTCCTGCTCCCTTCTCCCTTCTCTACACCTTAATGTGCAGGGATGTGAGGCTGGAATCCAGCATGCAGAGATGTGCACTTCCCTTATGGAGTCCAGAAATCCTGCTTCCACTCTCCAGCAGCAGAACCACTCTGGTTTCTTAACTTCTAGGAACCCTTGACTTTTGCTCAGAAGGTCTAATCCAAAATCCATTGAAGTCAATGGAGGTTTTTCCATTGACTTCAATGGACTTTGGATTCGGCCCATAGATTGCTATAGAAATGTGGGAGTATCCCCACTGCAAAGCCCTTCCTGTGTTACTGTGTCCCATCTGAGCAGACTGAACTTTGCATTGATGATCTGATCCCTATTACTGCTCTGGTGAGTTATTCAGTCACTCGTTACTTGTGAAAATGCTGCTATGTATTGTAATCTGTGTTCCACTGGGATTAACTAAGGCTAAACACTAGGAATATTTAAAAAATCCAAATGTTTAAAGGCATTTTATTTTTCTGCATTGACACTAATATAGACATTTATAGTAACACCATATACATTCTTGAATCAGCTACTTAGACATAGTGGGGGAAACATAGGGCCAAAATCTGTTATCCTGCACAAGGCCAGAGTTAATGGAGTTTTCTGCAGGGGAGGGGATACTGGCCCCATGGGAGGGGGGACAACCCCAGCTGACTATTCATATTCACAGTGGTAGCTTTAATCTGGTTAAGTATAAATTTACAGGCTTTAATCCACTGAGCCTTAAAAGTAACCTCTTGACTTTAATACATGGCTCCAACAAAATCCAATATGGTTTCTGGGAACTATGCTTGAAAAATGTGTCCAGATTATACAGTAGAGAGACAGTGGAGTAGTTCATACACCAGTGCAAAATGAATATAAAATGCTACCAAGCTGACATTTGCCACTCCTACCTGAAATAAAGTTTGACCACCACTTTTCACAGATGTAAAAAATCTACACAAAGTGAAAGGCAGAGGATAATCAGGCTGCCAGTGTTGGCTAAAAACTCTGCAGTGCAGATCAGAGAGGAGCATTTTGACTGTAGTTGTTTATTATTGCACAATATGATTTCTGTTTCTCTTGCAGTGTTAATGACAACTCTGCAGAGGATGGGGTTCGGGCAGAGGTGAAAATAAGCCGGTACGCCCCGGTACAGTGTACCGGCAAGAGCCAGTGCGCCGTACCGAACCGGCTTTCCCAGGTGGCAATTTAAGGGGCCTGGGGCTCCCAGCAGCGGCTGGAGCCCTGGGCCCTTTAAATAGCCGCCAGAGCCCTGCTGCTGGAGCCCCAGGGAAGCAGCAGCGGCTAGGGGCTCCGGCGGTGATTTAAAGGGCCTGGGGCTCCCAGCTGCTGCTACCGCAGTGGAGCCCTGGGCCCTTTAAATTGCTGACGGAGCCCCAGGGGTCCCAGAGCTCTAAAGGCCCCGCCCCTTCCAGTTGAGGCCCCGCCCCCTGGTCAGGACTCCGGCGTACCGGTAAGTCCTTTAAGTTACTTTCACCCCTGGGTGGAGGGGAATATGGAGTTAAAAGTAAATATTCACTTAAAAAAATGAAGTTCACATTTATTGAAATGAGTATTTAAAATCCATGTAGTTACTTTAAAACACATGCCTGATATATTTTCACATAAACCTTAACTGGTTCTTTGATTATGAATTACACAAGCCAGCAAATGGAAGAATGGATACTTTAACAAACAAAGCTCCATGGAGCATTATTATGTGAAGATGTTTTCTAATTGTGATATTTCCATTTGCTGTTCCTGGTCTCCCAGCCTGATAGAGCCCACCATAGTGATGCCCTTGCCCCGCAGACCTATAACAACAGTGACCCAGCGATATGAGAAAAGACAAGTGTGGTTGTGCCTTCCCAGCTGCCAAGTAACATCTTGTCATGTAACCATATTTACTCCTGAACAAATTGCATCTGCTTTGTCACTTTGAATCACTTGCCCTTTCATATGGTGGGGACTTCATATTCAATAACTTGTACTAGCCACATGCAGCAGTGATTTAAAATTATCTTGACTTTATAAGCATTCACTGGTCATCATGATGAAACACACCTTAAGCCAAGGGCAATTTACTCTGACCTATTTGTTCTTGAGTTTCAGCTTTATTGTATTTCTTGAACTGGAAAGGAGATTTAGCTCTTAAACTTTATGATCAACCTCAGTACCTTGGGCTTGGAAGTCTCCCTCCCCCCTGCCTTTCACAGAGTGAATTTTAGTACACATTAAAGTGATTGATAGCACTAAACACACTTCTCTGAAAATGCTCCTCAATTTTGACCTTCAGCTTCCCTGCAATTTCAGTCCTGAACAGTCTTGGAGGCAGTAAGAGGGGTATAAATGAATGATGAAGTTACATAAAATAATCAATGGAAGACAGAAGTTAAACTGGGGGGCTCTTATTTACCCTTTTTCATACTACAAGAACAAGGGACCATTCCATGAAATTGAAAGGCAACAACTATGAAACTGATAAGGAAATAGGCATATAATTAACCCGTGGAGCTCATTGCCACAAGAAATTGTTGAGGCCAAGAGTTCAGTATGAGTTCACTAAAGCCAATACCTTTATATAGATCGGGGTGGGCAACCTTTCAGAAGTGGTGTGCCGAGTCTTAATTTATTCACTCTAATTTAAGGTTTCAGGTGCCATTAATACATTTTAATGTTTTTAGAAGGTCTCTTTCTATAAGTCTATAATATGTAACTAAACTATTGTTGTATGTAAATTAAATAAGATTTTTAAAATGTTTAAAAAGCTTCATTTAAAATTAAATTAAAATGCAGAGCCCCCCCCCACCCCCCAGACCGGTGACCGTGACCCGGACAGTGTGAGTGCTGCTGAAAATCACGCGTGCCATAAGTTGCCTACCCTTGATATAGATAATGAGATCATCTAGTTACATGTGAGGGAATAAAAATGAATGCAAGATATAAACCCACATGTTGCACGATATAAGCTAGCTACTAACTAATGGAGTTTAGCAGACAATTTACCCTCCAAACAGGTTATTCCATTATGAAGTTTTATACACCTTTCTATGATATCTAGAAACAGTCACAGTCAGAGACAGGCTATTAAACTAGATGGGCCATCGGTCTGATCCAGTATGGAAATTCCTACATTCAGATTCTGTTCTCACATGATTGCAAATCCAAAAAGAGTCTGCTGAATTCAAAGTTGCTTTTAAAATTATTTCATTTTCTACACTGAGGGTGAGTTTTTCAAAAGCACATAAGGGACTTAAGAGCCTAAGTCCCATTTTCAAGAGACTTGTGTATTTAGTAGCCTAGGTCTCATGGAAAGTCACTTTTGAAATTTTACCATGAAATTAGTGTACATATTTATTTAACACCATAAATGTACTTGAATCAATTACTTAGAAATTAAATAAAAATAAGGCAAAATCCTGTTTTCCTGTGCAACGTTTCTGTAAAGCAAAGAAGCATGGTCATGTGCTTAAGGCAGTAGACTAGCCCTCACAAAATCTGAGTTCAGTTCCTGTCTGTGCAGAAGCTTCCTGTCTGACTGTGGTCAAGTCACTTAATACCCCATTTTACACATGGTGAATTGAGACATTAATACTTCTTTTCTCCTACCTTTCTTTGCCTTATCAATTTAGATTATAAGGTCTTCTGGGATGAGATTGTCACTTACTATGTGTTTGACTAGTGCCTAGCACAATGGGGCCCAAACTGGGACTGGGTTAGCAGAATGCTACTATGATAAAAATTATTGATAATATTTTTTCCATAGGAGGGAACAATCTGAATTCAATGGAGTTAGGATTTATTCACAGCAATGTAACTGAGATCAGGCTTTGACCTTTTGGGTTGCTGCTCTGTAGAGCCCTAGCAGCAAATTTAAAGGTGACAGAAATGGAGATCCACATATTGAGTGGAGGGAATGTGATGATCTACTGTAGCAGAAAAAAGAAATTAACAAAAAGAATGTTAAAATAGAGAGGGGTTACGGTATCCTATACCCTTTTGCACCCTTCTGTTGCCTTTTTTTCTTAACCCTTTGTCCACCTTCTGATCATATAATTTACACTTACTTACACTGAGCTTCCAACATTAAATGTAAGGCTGGGCTACACATCAACTCACACTGAAATACCTTTTGTAGAGATATGTTTATGAAAGATTGTGATTTGGAGATGCTCCCTCAGAAGGGACAGCATTGTGAGTGTGGGAATTTGGAGATGTGCTCTTTGAGGTAGAGGTTGGGAACACAGCATGGTTATGTGCAGCAGCTTACTTCAGAAGTGCTCCAGTTTGTTTTATTAAAGTTTTATCACTTTCTCATTCTCTGGTTTGTTATTTAATGAACCTCATGATCGTTATATGGTGTCAGAAGTGCTGAATGAGAAGGGAACTGCAATCATTTTGAAGTTAACTCCTCTGTTTGCAATTGAAAGCAGAGACAAAGGGAGGCACCAGAGAAGCACGGTGGAGCACCAGACACAGAGGCTTTTCCATGTATTTGGTGAGCACAATAGTAGCTTGATTTGCTTAAAGGTGTGAGTGTGCCAAAAATGGATGTGTTGCAACCTCCATCAGTCTGCCATTGTCAGGCAATGTTGCAGAGAACTGGAAAAAATTCAGCCAGAGATTTGATTGTATTTAGCAGCCATAGGGGCAGAGGAGAAAAATGATAAAGTGACATCATCCTATTTTTTTTTTTGCATGTTGTTGGGGAGGAAGCATCTGATATTTGTAACAACTTTTAAGTTTGAAGAAGGTGAAAGCATGAATTTAAATAAAATACTGACTAAATGTGAGGAACATTGCATGCCAAAAAGGAATGAGACCTTTGAGAGAGAGACAGTTTTTATATGCATCCAAAAGACTGATGACACCATGCAGCCGTGTGTAACAGAATTAAGGACCCTCCGTAAAACTTGTGATTTGGTGAGTTGACAGAGTCTGTGGCAGGAGCAATGGAAGCTCTCTAAAAGTGGGGAGACCATGGTCACTCGAACCATGGCCCTGTCCCCCCCACTGCTCTTTCTCTCTGAGGTCCTGCCCTCATGCCACCCCTTCTCTCTGAGGCTCCAACCCCATACTGCCTCTTCTCCAAAAGCCCTGTTTCTGTGCTGTCTCTTGCCCCCCAAACCCTCCCCCCCACTTGCTCTTCTGTGCCTCCTCCACAGATCAGGGTTAAGGTCTCTTTTCCCTGGAAAGGGTTAACATGTAGTACCTGGTGACCACCTGACCAGAGGACCAATCAGAGACGAGATAATTTCAAATCTCTGTGGAGGGAAGCTTTTGTCTGTGTTTTCTTTGTTTGTCTCAGGTTCTCTTTTTGGATCTAAAAGAGACCAGTCATGTCTCCAAGTTCTCCTGGAGTAGTTTCTACTAATTAATAGTGAGTATTAATTAGAAAGGTGAATTAGTCTTATGATTTGATTTCTATATTTGCAATTGTGTGTTGCTAAAGGAAATGCTTTATTCCTGTTTGCTGATATTGCTTTTACTGAAAAAGGGGGAGGGGGAATTCTCTCCAGAGATTGATAAGCTTAGACCCTGTATTGTTCTATCTTGAATTACAGAGACAAGTTACTTTCTTTTTATTCTTTAATAAATTCTTTTCTATTAAGGACTTGTTTGGTCTTTCCTTGGGTGGATTCTCAGGGAAAGAGAAGGGGGAGGTATCCCTCTGTAGTTAGATCCCGGTATCTCTCCTAGGAAAAGGGAGGAGGGAGGAAGCAGGGGGAATGGTTTGTTTCTCCTGGGTGTAAGAACTCCATGGATTTGGGGCTCTTGGAATCCCCTAGGATTTTGGGGAAGGACTGTGTCTCAATCCACATTTCCTGATTGAGTGGTGGCAGCTTACTAGATCTAAACTAGGATTTTAGTTTAGAGGGAAACCAAGTCGGGTCCCCATCTTTGAACTCACAAGCTCAAAGTGGGGGTGAGACCCTAGGACATGGTGGCAGAATACATGCGGGTCCCCATCTTTGAACCCACAAGCTCAAAGTGGGGGTGAGACCCCATGACACCCATACTGCCTCTTCTCCAAAAGCCCTGTTTCTGTGCTGTCTCTTGCCCCCCAAACCCTCCCCCCACTTGCTCTTCTGTGCCTCCTCCTCCCGGCTTGCCCTTACAGCCAGTAAAAAAGTGATGGGGCCCTGGCCTCCTGGCCCCTGCTTGTTCTAGCATCCCTGGGCTGTGGTCAGAGACAGAATCATTTGTGGCATTAAAGACAATTCATGAAGAGAGAGGCTGCTCTGTGACGGAGATTTAACTTTAAAAAAGTCTCTCCAAATATGCAGGGAAGCGGAAACTGTGAAAGCACAAGCCAAAGAGCTGAATTCACCAGAAGGAGTTATCCATGTACTAGGTCGTAAAGAATCTAGCCACAGTAGATCAAATCAGAAAGTAGAGCCACTCACTATGAAAACCACTGCTAGGGAGAAGACTGGGTACAGACGTTCATGCTGAAGATGTGGATCACAGCATGCCCCCTTTGGGAAACTCTGTCATAAATTTGGGAAAAATAATCCCAAATGCAGAAAAGTCAAATACATATAGTTAAAGACAATCTGGTTGAGGAGTTTTTCATAGACGTCCTGGGATCTACCAAGCCTGAGGAGAGGGATTGCCTGTGACAGTGAATGGAACAATTATGCCACTGAAACTGGACACGGGAGCTCAGGTTAACATTCTGTCTGAAAAAGATTATGAGAGACTGAAAATAAGACCAAATATAAAAGACAAAAATAAAAGTAACTGGTTATTCTGGAACAAATATACCAGTGAGCAGGAGGTGAATTGCTAGCATCAACCATAAAAACACCATATATAGGCTCACATTCATTGTAGTGCCAAAGGAAATAACACCAATTTTAGGTCTTGCTGCATGTAAGAAACTCAATCTGGTAAAACAGGTACTCTCACTACAAGATCATACTAAACCTGGCTACGAGGCACTCTTTTGGGAATATAAAGACTTGTTTCAAGGGTTGGGTTGTTTGCAGAGTGAACATACAATCTGAATAAACAAGCAGGTCTCTCCAGTTATCCATCCATGTAGAAAGGTGTTATTTGTACTCTGTGATAAGCTCAAGGCTGAACTTGCAAGGATGGAAGCAATGCAAGTAATACAAAAAATTAAGGTGCCAAAAGAATGGGTGAGCTCCCTAGTCATCATGGAGAAAAGTAAAGGCCAGCTTTGCATATGCTTAGATTCCAGAGACCTCATCAAGGCTGTAAAAAGAGAACATTTCAAACTAACTGGAGAAGAGATTATGGCTCAATTTGCAAATGCTCAATATTTCAGTAAATTGGATGTATCCTCGGGGTTTTGGCAGCTAAAATTAACTGAAGAAAGTTTGAAACTATGCATATTTAATACCCCATTTGGAAGATACAGATTTTTACGCTTACCCTTCGGCATACCTTCAGCACCAGAAGTGTACCACAAAACCGTACAAGTGATCTATAAACATATTAATAGTGTTTACACCTCAATGGATGATGATATCATCTGGGGCTCAGTGAAAGAGGAGCATGATCATAGATTTCAGGAAGTCCTGAATGCAACTAGAGCTGCATACCTCAAACTAAATAGGGAGAAATGTGTTTTAGGGATTACAGAACTGACTTTTGTTGGGGACATTATTTCCAATGAAGGTGTAAAACCTGATAAAAGGAAGATTTCAGCCATTGAAATGCCACATCTCCAGTCAAAGAAAGATGTCCAATGGTTCCTGGGAATGGTTAATTGTCTTGGAAAATTCATATCTAATCTCTCTACCAAAGCAGCGGCTTTGAGAAAACTCGAGAATAAAAATGAATGATATTGGGGTGCAAAACAAGAGGAATCATGGGAAGGTTTAAAACAACAACTGATACAAGAGCCAGTGTTGAAGTTCTGTGCACCAGGAAGGCCTATTAACATTTCAGCAGATGATTCACAGTCTAGGTTAGGTGCAGTGATTTTACAGAAGTATGAGGATTGTTGGCAACCAGTGCCATATGCATCCAAATCATTGACTGAGGCAGAAACCAGATACAAACAGATCAAGAAGGAGCTTTTAGGAATATTGTTTGCCTGTGAGAGAGTCAATGAGTATATTTATGGACAGTGGAAGTTGAAACGGACCACAAGCTCCTGATAATGTTATATAGCAAACTACTAAATGACTGTACCTTAAGGACTCTTACCTACATGCCTCCAGCTTCCATCCAGGACACACCACACGATCCATTGTCTACAGCCAAGCTCTAAGATAAAACCGTATTTGCTCCAATCCCTCAGACAGAGATAAACACCTACAAGATCTCTATCAAGCATTCTTAAAACTACAATACCCACCTGCTGAAGTGAAAAAACAGATTGACAGAGCCAGAAGAGTACCCAGAAGCCACCTACTACAGGACAGGCCCAACAAAGAAAATAACAGAACACCACTAGCCATCACCTACAGCCCCCAACTAAAACCTCTCCAGAGCATCATCAAAGATCTACAACCTATCCTTAAAGATGATCCCTCACTCTCACAGATCTTGGGAGACAGGCCAGTCCTCACTTATAGACAGCCTCCCAACCTGAAGCAAATACTCACCAGCAACCGCACACCATACAACATAAACACTAACCCAGGAACCTATCCTTGCAACAAAGCCCGATGCCAGCTCTGTCCACATATCTATTCAAGTGACACCATCATAGGACCTAATCACATCAGCCACGCCATCAGGGGCTCGTTCACCTGCACATCTACCAACGTGATATATGCCATCATGTGCCAGCAATGCCCCTCTGCAATGTACATTGGCCAAACCGGACAGTCTCTACGCAAAAGAATAAATGGACACAAATCTGACATCAGGAATCATAACATTGAAAAACCAGTGGGAGAACACTTCAACCTGTCGAACCACTCAGTGACAGACTTGAAGGTGGCAATTTTGCAACAAAAAAACTTCAAAAACAGACTCCAAAGAGAGACTGCTGAACTCGAATTAATATGCAAATTAGATACAATTAACTCAGGCTTAAACGGAGACTGGGAATGGTTGGGTCATTACACTAATTGAATCTATTTCCCTATGTTCGCCTCACACCTTCTATGGGTCATCTTAATTATCACTTCAAAAGTTTTTTTTCTCCTGCTGATGATAGCTCATCTTAATTGATTAGACTCTTCTGTTGGTATGCATACTTCCACCTTTTCACGTTCTCTGTATGTATAAATATCTCCTGTCTGTGTGTTCCATTCTATGCATCTGAAGAAGTGAGCTGTAGCTCACGAAAGCTCATGCTGAAATAAATTTGTTAGTTTCTAAGGTGCCACAAGTACTCCTGTTCTTTTTATGATTTGGTTGTGACCTACATGTTCACTGCAGATGCACTTTCCAGAGCAGTGGCTTCTATGAAATCAGAGAAGACTTTAGAGACAGAGATGCAAGCCTATATAGATCTGATTGTAAAGTCAATTCCCAAGGCTAACAGGAAACTGCAACAAATAAGAGAGGAAACGGAGAAAGAAGAATCACTGGAAATCCTTAAATAAGTGATAATTAAAGGGTGGCCTGAAGAAATAAGCAGTTGCTGTCCAAGTATAAGAGACTATTGGAACTGCAGATATGAACTTACTATGATAGATGGGGTGATTTTCAAGGGCAGTAAGGTTGTAATCATGAGCGGTGTGTGAACTGCCGGCTGGGGTAGGCTAGCCGCCAGCCCCACCCCTTCCACCCAAAATCCCCTTCTGCACCCTCCCTCCCTGCAGCCACCAACCTCACCCCAGGCTAGTGCCCCCAACTCTCCCCCCACCCCCCAGCCCCGGAGTGACAGGAGGGCTGGCGGCATGACTGCAGCTCCCCACCCCCAGCCCCAGAGCGACAGGAGGGCAGGTGGCATAGGCCAAGCCGGGGCCACCCCACAGGGAGATTGCAGCCATGCTGAGCGGAAAGCAGGAGGTGGGAATCTGGGGGCCGAGCATGGGCAGGGCCACGCCTGGCTGTTCAGGGAGGCACAGCCTCCCCAACCTATGATACCTGCCACCCATGGTTGTAATTCCAATGAGCCTCTGAAAAGAAAAGCTACAGAAGATTTGCGAAGGTCATTTAGAAATTGAGAAGTGCAAACAACAAGCATGAGAGGTGCTGTATTGTCTGCAGATCAATCACAACATTGCTAATATGGTAGGAAACTGCTTTTCCTGCTTGAAATACCAATAGGCAGAGTCACTGAGACCTCATCCAGTTCCACAAAGGTTTATGAGAAGGTCAGCATTGACTTATTTACCTGGCAATCAAAGGATTATTTAATAGTCACAGATTATTCTCTGCATCCAGCAATTTTCATACTTCGCAGTAGTAATAGTAAGTCAGTGACAGCCAGCATGAAAAGAATCTTCTCCAGACATGGAATTCCACATGAAGTCTTTAGTGATAATGGACGTAATTTTCCAGTGAGGATTTTAGGCAATTTGCCCTAGATTGGGATTTTCACCACAAAACATCAAGTCCAAATTACCCCCAGTCAAAGGGATTTGCAGAAAGGTAAATACAGATGGTAAAGAACCCTGTGAAAAAGACTTTTGACAGTGGGAGTGATTTCTATAAAGCGTTACTGGTTTACCGAAGTGCACCTCTGGAGTATGGCTTTTCTCCAGCTCAGCTGTTAATGGGAAGAAGGATCAGATCTAATTTATCAATTACTGGTAACTTGCTGAAATCTCATAACAGTGCAACTGTACAGAAGATGAAAGAAAATCAGAAATGGAAGCAGAAATATTATTTTGACAAAAGGGGTCTGTGATCTCCCATCTCTTCACCCAGGTGATAGAGTGTGCCTGAGGAATCACATCTCCAATACTTAGAGTCAAAGAGGTACCATTAAAGAACAGCTGCATCCAAGGTTTTACGTAGTCCAGACAGACCAGGGGGACACATTTTGACATAGTCTAAGGGATCTGCAAGTAATCCCAGAAAGTTCCAACACATTGACAGCTGATGTGGACTCTGGCATTTCCCATCTGACTGATCCTTTATCATCAACGCACAAAGGAGAAACTGTCAAGGAACAAGAGAACAACTCAGACGCTGATACTGAGAAGATCAGAGTGTGACGGGTTGGATCACAGAAACGCCCTTGGGAGCTGCCACCTGATGTGCCAAGACTATTTCTGCCCCTGCTTTCCCTGCCAGCTTGGGACCCCAGCACCCTGTCTTGCTGAGCCAGACAGGCTTGTCTGCTTCAACACAGACCCAAGGTCGGACTTACTAGCCCCAAAGCTGCAGACTTAACTGAAAGCAGTTTACAGAAGTGTTCTTGTCTTTAACACTCAGATGCCCAACTCCCAATGGGGTCTAAACCCAAATAAATCCATCAATTTTAATTCACACCTAAAGCTTATACAGGGTAAACTGATGAATTGTTCGCCCTCTATAACACTGATAGCAAGGTATGCACAGCTGTTTGCCCCCCCGCTCCCACTCCCCCCATATTAATACATACTCTGGATTAATTAATAAGTAAAAAGTGATTTTATTAAATACGGAAAGTAGGATTTAGGTGGTTCCAAGTAGTAACAGACAGAACAACGTGAATTACCAAGCAAAATAAAATAAAACACGCAACTCTATGTCTAATACAGTAAGAAACTGAATACAGATAAGATCTCACCCTCAGATGTTTCAATAAGTTTCTTTCACAGACTGGATGCCTTCCTAGTCTGGGCACAATCCTTTCCCCGGGTACAGCCCTTGTTCCAGCTCAGGTGGGAGCTAGGGGATCCCTCATGATGGCTTCTCTCCCTTTGTTCTGTTCCACCCATTGATATATATATTTTTGCATAAGGCGGAAATCCTTTGTCCCTCTGGGTTCCCCCCTCCTATTCAATGGAAAAGCACTAGGTTAAAGATGGATTCCAGTTCAGGTGACATGATCACATGTCACTGTAAGACTTCATTACCCACTTGCCAGCACACACACATACAGGAAGACTTACAGGTAAAACAGAGCCATCTGCAGTCAATTGTCCTGGTTAATGGGAGTTATAAAGATACCCAACCACCATTAATGGCCCACACTTTGCATAATTACAATAGGCCCTCAGTTATATTTCATATTTCTAGGTTCAGATACAAGAGTGATACATTTATACAAATAGGATGATCACACTCAGTAGATTATAAGCTTTGTAATGATACCTTACAAGAGACCTTTTACATGAAGCATATTCCAGTTACATTAGCATATTTTAATAAGATCATATAGCGTGCAACGTCACACAGAGCTGGAGATTAAACATCCTCAAAGACTGATGGAGACTTGCTAACCTGCCTGGACAAGGGGTATTTGAGGAAAGTGAGTGGTAAAGACTCACTCAAGAGTGGTATGCTGGTAATTGCCACATTGGGTTTATGGAAATGTACTGCATGGGTTGAGAATTTAATGTATGTGTTATTAGATAGTTGTTAACTGTTTATATATATATATATATGCATATAAAAGTTAATTAGTTTTTCTTTAAGAGGGAAGATGTAGAGATATGTTTATGAAAGATTGTGATTTGGAGATGCTCCCTTATAAGGGGTAGTGTTGTGAATGTGGCAATTTGGAGATGTGTGTTGGAAACACTGCATGGCTTGTTACAGAAGCTCTCCAATTTGTTTTATTCCTTTCTTATTCACTGGTGTGTTATTTAATGAACCCCAAGATCATACAGTTGGAAGGGACTTCAGGAGATCATCTAGTCCAACCCCTTGCTCAAAGCAGGACCAATCCCCAGATTTTTACCCCAGTTCCCTAAATGGCCCCCTCAAGGATTGAATTTACAATGCTGGGTTTAGCAGGCTCAAACCACTGAGCTATTCCTCCCCCATCATTACAGTTGCATCAATTTTAATTCACACCTTTTGTTATTTCAGTGCAAGTCTGTGTGTAGACACTTATTTTGGAATAAAAGTGTTCTATTCTGATTTTTTTTTAATTGTAAAGGTGACGTAAGCTAAAACAAAATAAGTCACTTTTATTCTGAAATAAGTGTGTCCAAACAGACTTGCCCTGATATACCAAAAGCTGTGAATTAAAATCTATTTAGTTATTTTAGGGCAAGTCTGCGTGTAGCCCAGCTCTGAAGCCTTGTCTATGTATAGAAGTTGCACCAGTTTAACTAAAATTGAAATAAAAGCAGATATAAGCCAGTGGTTAAGCAACAGAAGTATGTCCACACAGGAATTTGCACCAGTTTAAATAAATAATTTAAAGATTAATTTTAGTTAAAGCAGGTAGAATGTCTGTGTGTAGACTTGGCCTTATGCTACCATTTACATCAGCCCTGAGATTGGGTCCTGGACATTCTCTTCTGTTACCTCTGGGTTCAAATTCCAAGTAGGCTGTTTCTGGTGGTGGTGGTGGGGTTTTTTCTTTTTGAAATATGCATATTTTCCTTTTCCTTAAGAGATTGTATGATATGCACTGTGAACGGATTTGACTATATCTCTACCTTCTGTTGCCAACCTTATGTATAAAAGTTATATATAGGTAAGACATAGGTATTATAAGGCTGTAATGCAAGGACTGTATAACAATTAGCATAATCAAGAGCAGCTTGGGAATGAGGAACTAACTATTAAAAAGACCCTACGTCATAAAATAAGTATAATAGTAAATAATAGTGTTATGTGCTGGGAAAAGGTGAAGTCTGAACCCTGAAGAATATACTTTTGGAATTCAGGAAAAGCTTAAAAAATGTTGAGCTTAACCAAAACTTACATGTGCTAACCACAGACGTACCATGGCAACTAATTGACATAAATGCTAATGGGTGTAACTTAAATGACTAAGTGATCTGTCGAAGTTAGGGACTCTGATATTAGTATGGAAGTAAATATAATGAAAGGAGGCGGAAGCCATCACTGGATATGTATAAGGTATGGAGGGCATTAATGTAACCCATTTATAAAAGGAATTACCCAGCATGTAGGCCAGTGGTGCCCAAATTTTTCCATTCTCCCCCCCCCACCAGTAATGGAATCTGTCCACACCCCTCCTCCATCACTGCACAGTTGGCTCAGCAGAGGGACTTGTGGTAGAACTGCGGATAGGGTCAGAGAGGGAATGAGGGCAGAGTTGGCCTGGGGTCATAGCAGGGGATGGAGTGGAGCTGTGGCTGGAGCTGGGCTGGAGGCCGGGAGCGGGGCTGGGAGCAGAGCTGAGGGCTGGGAGCAGAGCCAGGACCAAGCCAGGAGCAGAGCCTCAGGCGAGGCCAGGAGCTAAGCCAGGGCTGGGGATGGAGTGGGGCTGGGTGGCGCTCCCTTCTCACCCCCTGTGAGGGCTGGCCCAAGCCCCATCGTGCCCACCAGAACGTTCCTTCATGCCTCCCTACGGGGGCATGCTCAACAGTTTGGGGACCACTGCTGTAGGCAGTGGGATATGTTGGGACCTGTTGACCTGATGACCACCCACTAATTGCCTCACCTACTTCACGGTTCTCTGCAAGGGATGATGTGAGTAATGCAAGTATTGGACATTCTGTATTGGTTCTTTCACCTTTACTATATTACATTTTGTTATTCAGTTTGTTTTGGTAATAAACTTTATAACGGAACTAGTCAGAGAACATGTAGTGGATTGTCTTGTGTGCTCCTCGAGGTCCTCATTCTAATGGCAATGTCACCACTGTAGCTGATTCAGAGGCAGAACCCTTTCAGACCACTCCATGGCTGATAAAATTAAATATCCCCTGACAGATCAGGCTACACTTCACTGTTAATTTCTGTGCTTTTAAATACTTTGGGTTTTTTTAAAGTGCAGTATTCCTTGGTATGCATGTCAGTGCACACACGCACAAACACACATACAATAGTAGCCACCTTGAAGTTATATAAATTTGTTGCCTGATAATATAATGAATAGATGGCAATGACTCTTCTATCATCTCCATGCAGCTGCCACTTATACACAGCAAGCCCCCAGTGGTAGAATTATTTATGAAATTACTGTCAGGGAGAAGAAAAACTGGTGTTCATGCACAGCGGTGGCTTTTCTAACAGGTTCGTTTGAAATCTGCTTTTGGGAAGCATCAGTGAAGGGTCTTTGTAGAGCTGCTGCTCCTACCACCTGCTGCTGTTTGAGTCTTTTTTTCCTGGGAAAGCTGAAGGGTCAGCTCTAAAAGGTGCTCATTTTCTGATTGCTTGGCCTTCAAGAGCTAAACCCAGGATAGTGAAATGAAACATTTCATCTGGCCATGTTTGATCAATCAGATCTTCCATCCAGTGTAATAACCTTAAATCATCCCTAAGAATGCACCCTCTGGGTTTGTGAGGGAGTCTGATGCTCCAGGGTATCTGCTTTAATGTGTTTGCCTTACTAACGAAGCTGAAAGGCCTTTACCTTGGACACTTCCCTTTAATGTAAGCGTTTCATATGCTAATAAAGTGTTTCTGAAAATGCAAAATGATTTTTCCAACACCTGCTGCCCTTAAACAGCAACAAAATCTCCACTTCAAGCATATTCTTAAGTGGTGCAGGATTTTAATGGGCCTTTTCTCGATCCTGGTGGAAAGCCAGTAACAATGATTTTCTAATCTTCAAGGGATTTCTTTCCATTTCAAACTCCCTTCTGGTGTGCATTGACACTTAGTTCAGCCTCAAGAGAACTCAGAATGTCTCCTCAGGAGGTCTTTACTTTTCCTCTTAGAAGTGAGCTACTCTTGTTATGCTCAGCACAGTGCTCTGATACATTACATAATTAGACTTCCCAATCTTTTAAGTGTAAATTGAATATTTATACATATAAAATATGAGCAGACTTTCCAAAGAAACCTCTATGAATCCTGGGAAATGCAGCAAGACATTATCAGACCATACAAGCCCCTATAGTAGAGTGACCAGAGGGCAAGTGTGAAAAATCAGGACGGGGTGGGGGGTAATAGGTGCCTATATAAGAAAAAGCCCCTAAAATCAGGACTGTCCCTATCAAATCGGGACATCTGCTCACCCTACCCTATAGGATCCCATTTTATTGTAGGTCCATGCCTCATAGCCTAGTTAGGGGACTTCACTTTGTATCCCCTTTTCCTCTGTGGTGTGCGTAGCTATGAACCTCTGACGCTTTTTGTTTTCTCTGTGAAACACTTTATCATTTACCATAAGTTCATTTCCCCTGCACAGAGTTTAGCAGCCATTTTGTTCTCAGAGCATAGTACAGATTTTCACAGGACACAGACACTGTGCTCTCTAATAGGGACTTCACTTTAGTTAATTCTTGTTTTGTTATTCTCCAAGGGCCTGACCTGGACAGGTGATGTGTCTCTGTCTGGATATAGACAACCTCAGGAGGCACTGAGGTTTCTGAGATTTCTTTACCATTAGCATAGCTTTCATAGTCAGATTTTATTGTCCATAAAATTATTTATTTCTTTTTAAACTCCAGCCTCAGTACTTTGTGATTTTTCTGAATCCATGGGCCTAGATCTTGGGCCATGTTAAGATAGTTGTGTACCACTCCCTTGATTCAAAGCTGCTCTAAACCCAGCATAACTGGCTCCTGGAATATTCCTAATGCATCAAGGAATCGTCAGGAGGGCAGAACTCCTATGTTACCTCTTTCCCTGTGGCCAGGGGCAAAGGGGTGTGGCTAGAACTTCCTTCAACCCTTGTGAGCCCCAGCTGATGGAATAGCCCCTTGGGGCCACTAACAGCAGGCACAATTAAGAGCAACTTTCTTGATACCCCAGTGATGGGCTGCTCTGTCAGTCCTAGATGTAGCTTATGTTCTCCCCATGAATCTAGTTCAGAAACACAATGGAATGATCTAGTAGCCTTGGAGATGTGCAAAAAAAAAAAGTGATGTTTAATGGGCGTCTGCCAATGTAATAGTAAGAAGGGTGAATGACTGTAGATGCTTTATATCCTATTAAAGGACACTGATATTTTTGTCAACCACTCCAAACTATGAACAATTCCGTTAAGTCTCAGTCAGTGAAGGCTTGACCTGCAGGCTGCATCTGCTAAAGCTTATTTGTCAAGGAAGATGATAGCAACAAGGAAAATATGCTTCTGCAGCAATACCAGATGCAACTTGTTGATATGTAATGGTAGGATTAAAACAGTTTTTAACTCCTTCAGCCTGACAAGTGACTAGGGTATGGTTCACAGATTCCTTTGCTGCATTCAGAAAATTCTCATAATATGGGGCTATGATCAGTGGTCTTCCAGGTCACGCTCCACAGAGGCATCTGACCCACTAGTTAGAGCACTATTCTTGATTCCCTAGCTGACTGTGGAATTTCTGCTTTTTAATTTAACCAAATAACCACCTGTTCTTGTATTATGAAACAGGGAGAACAGATGTTCCTGCTCTTTCTTCGCTACATCATTCATTATTTTATATACTTTTATTATGTCCTCTCTTATTTGTCTCCTTTCTTAGGTGAACAATCCCATTCTTTACAATTTCTTTCTACATGAGTTTTTTCATGCTCTGGATCAATCTCATCGTCCTTCTCTGAACTCCCTATAGTTCTGCAAATCATTTTTTGAGCCAGGTACTTCACACAACATAACAAATAAGGACACATCATTAATTTATATAAAGGCGCTTTAATATTCTCCATTTCATTCACTATCCTGTTATGCAATTTAACATCTTATTTTTGTTTTTGGATCACAGCTGCACATTGAGAAGAGATCTTCATTAGCTGTCTGCAATGACCCCCAGATCCCTCTCTGGAATGGAAATTGAAGTAAGCCACTCTGAAATTGAAATTAGAATCATATACATGTAGGACTGGAAGGGACCTCAACAGGTCATCTAGTCTAGTTCCCCTACACTGAGGCAAGGCTAAGTATTATCTAGACCAGGTGTAGGCAACCTCTGGCACGCGTGCCAAAGGCACCATGCAAGCTGATTTTCAGCGGCACTCACACTGCCCGGGTCCTGGCCACCGGTCCAGGGGGCTCTGCATTTTAATTTAATTTTAAATGAAGCTTCTTAAACAATTTAAAAACCTTATTTACTTTACATACAACAATAGTTTAGTTATATATTATAGACTTATAGAAAGTGACCTAAAAACGTTAAAATATATTACTGGCACGCAAAACCTTAAATTAGAGTGAATAAATGAAGACTCGGCATACCACTTCTGAAAGATTGCCGACCCCTGATCTAGACCATCCCTGACAGATGTTGGTCTAACCTGTTTTTAAAAACCTCCAGTGATGGAGATTCCACAGCCTCTATAGGTAATTTGTTCCAGTGCTTAACTATCCTAATGTCGACCTAATTTTCCCTGTTTGACCTAAAGTTCCCTTGCTGCAATTTAAGCCCATTGCTCCTTGCCCTGTCCTCCCTCAGTGGATAAGGAGAACAATTTATTACCCACCTCTTTATAATAATCTTTTATATATTTAAAGACTGTTATCATGTCCCCCTCCTCATTCTTTTCTTCTCCAGACTAAAAAAACCCAGTTTGTTTAGTCTTTCCTCAGAGGTTATATTTTCTAGACCTTTAATCACTTTGGTTTCTTCTCTGGACTTCTTCAGTTTGTCCACCTCTTTCCCGAAATGTGGTTCCCAGAACTGGACACAGTACTTCAGTTGAGGCCTCCTCAGTGCTGAGTAGAGTGGAGGAATTACCTCTCATGTCTTGCTTATAACACACTTGCTAATACATCCCACAATGATGTTTGCTTTTTTGCAACTGAATTACATTGTTGATTCATATTTAGTTTGTGAGCACCTATAGCCCCCAGCTCCTTTTCTGCAGTACTCCTTCATAGGCAGTCATTTCCCATTTTGCATTTGTGCAATTGATTATTCCTGCCTAAGTGTAGCACTTTGCATTTGTCGTTATGGAATTTCATCCAGTTAATCCTGCTCCAAGGAAGAGAGCATCCACAGGAGAGGTTAATGTTTAATTTATGTGCATTGACTTCACACCTCTAATTGATTTGCTTTAACTTCCTTGAGTGTCACTATGTAGTCTTACTTTTGAATATGCCACCTTCCAAGCCTAGGAGTCACTGCTATTCTCCTTTGAAATCAGACTATATGGAGGTGTCGGTGACCTGGCCTTGGGAGGTCATGCCTCGTGGCTAGAGCAGGAGTCACACCTAGTGGTTGGAGCAGATGTCAGGGGCCAGATGCCAAAGTCTAGGGTCTCAGCTGGAGTCAGAGGCCATATGTCAGAGCCAGAGATCACAACTGGGTTACCTGGAGTGAGGCAGAGTGAGGAGTTGGGGGCGAATGCTTTGAGCACCCACTGAACTGCTGCTGCTGCTGGGCTTAAGACTAACTCTTCCAACCAATCAGGCAGTGTAGCCTGGAAGTGAAAGAGTGAGAAAATTTGTTCTTGTGAGCTAGCAAATCCATTTCTTCAGATCCAGGAAATTTATATCATTTAAATAAGAAACAAAGTGTTTAACTGCTTATCTGAACTGACCCTACAAATCTTCTGAGATTTACCTTCAGTGTCATTACAGTCACTTGATAGATAAGAGTGCCCTAGAGGCACTCTTGTGTTTTAACCCCCCTTCTGACACTGACTCACTCTATGATCTTGGGCAAATCACCTAACTGCTCTTGCCTCAGTTTTCACATCAGTAAAATGGAGATAATGGTATTTCAATGACTTACAGGAGTGTTGTGCAAGGGGATTTGAAGATATCAAGTGCTACACATTATTACCTGCTAAGTGAAACCCTTCTGTATTAAAGGGAGGCAACATTGTCTAATAGTTAAAGCACATAAGATGTGGGTGTTATTTCTGATGCTCCCATTGACTCACTGTGTGACCTTGGACAATTCACTTCACTTCTCTGAGTGTCTCAGTTTTCTCTGTTTGTAAAATTGGGCTGACAACAACAAGATACCCATTTTTGTAAGGCACTATGAAATTGTAAGATGAAAATTATTAATATTACAACTCTCAAATCTGGATAGCTTAAAAATAAGGGATTTTTGAAGGGTTAATGTCATAGTATGAAAGTCCTCTTGGCAGCATAAACAGTAGCATGTAATTACTTTGGTTTTAAGGAATTGTAAATTCTCATTTGCATAGAAGGACTCCCTACAAATTCATTTAAACTCATCTGCTGTTTGAAGGAAATCTAATGTGTTTTGTTAGCAATCAAAGCAGTTCATAGATCTATAGGATCTCACAGACTGTGACATACTGTGTAGGAGTATTTCAGGTCTGACTGGGTGATAATTATCAGGAATGAGCAGAAGTTGACAGGCAGCTATTGGAATTATTTAGTTTTATTTAAATTCACAGTGTTAAGAGAAAAAAAAAAGCTAAGTTGAGTTAGTCTGTAGAATGACAGTATACCCGTAATTCTCTGATTTAGGCCAATCAAGTTAATACTGTTGAGAATCTATTCGAAGATGAAACCTTGCATAACTAATTTAGTATTTGACAAGCTATATCACATCTCAAGTACCATAGAGTAATTTGTGTAGGCAAAGTAACACAGTGGGTTGAGTTCTGGCTTACAGGAACAGTTTGTAACAGTGGATCAGCAATGCATTCATTTCCATTTGTAGATTCATTAGCAATATTTAATATTCCAGGCAAGTTGGTAACACAGTGATATATTAATTCTTTTAAAGATATCCATCCCAAGAGGTGAGAGTAGAAAGCAAAACCACAAACAAGTTCAGATGTTAAAAATTAGCATGAAACCATAGTGATAAAACATTTATTGAGAGTATCATTTTTTTGGCTTTTAAGTATGTCTTATTTTTATTATTTAAACATTAAAAATCTTGACATACAGGACTTTGCAAGGTGAAAAAGTTTATGCAATCCATTTGACTGACAGTGTTTCTGTTTAAAATCACGTATTGTTTTTCTGCTTCTTTACAGACAAACGGTAAAGAGATACTTTCCATCTGAATTAAGAGAACAAGACAAGAAAGAATAAAAGTAAAGTTTTTACGAAAGAGTATATAGTGCATTCCCTCTGTGACAGTCTGCTTTGCATGTGAATACAAAATGGCTGCCTGTTTCTGTAGCCAGCAGAATGCTTAGAGTTAAAAATGTGGTACATAAAAAATAAAGGAAAACCAATTACATAACTAAGTATATCACACAGTGGTGGCCGGTCATTAGCAGTGCTTCTCAAAGTCAGGCCGCCGCTTGTTCAGGGAAAGCCCCTGGCAGGCCGGGCTGGTTTGTTTACCTGCCGAGTCTGCAGGTTCAGCCGATCGCAGTTCCCACTGGCCGCGGTTCGCCACTCCAGGCCAATGGGGGCTGTGGGAAGCAGCGTGGGCCGAGGGATGTGCTGGCCGCCCTTCCCGCAGCCCCCACTGGCCTGGAGCAGCAAACCGCAGCCAGTGGGAGACGCGATTGGCCGAACCTGCAGACACGGCAGGTAAACAAACCGGCCTGGACTGCCAGGGGCTTTCCCTGAACAAGCAGCGGCCTGACTTTGAGAAGCACTGGGCTACAGTACATCTAGCTGCTACCAAGTGAAGAGAAAGAGGCTTCTGGCCCTGCATCACATAGATGACAGGCAGCAGATGGAGGAGAGGCAGAGTAAGGAATACTGTCTTTGGTAAGGCTAGCCCCACAGAAGCAGAGTATAAGCCTGTCAGCAGGACAGGGAGGAGAAACAAAGCAGGAAATTCAGGCGTCTGTAGGGCTGTTTCAGGTCTCATGCACATACTTCATGCTACCTCTGCTTTTCCAGAATCAGCAACAGGTAGGGATATTTTATGAGAAGAGGGTACTGAGAGTGCTGGAGAGTGTCGATTAGAAGTGAGAGCTCTGGAGGTTGGTACTGTGTTCTGAGGAGTGTGAGAGAGCTCAGAGCTGATGTGGGTGGTTCTGAGCTGTGGAGAGACGTAGGAAGGGAATGGGGGGTGTTCAGCCTGGGGAGGGGTTCTGAGCTAATGGAGGGCGGGTTGGATTGAACAGAGGGGATCTGTGGAGATTCGGAGCTGGGAGGTGAATGAGCAGTGGGAATGTAGCCAACTGTGTGTTGTGTTTTTGATGGGGGAGAAGGAGGAGACAGTGTGGTGAGATGGTAGGGTAGATCGGATGAGGGGACAGGCTGGATTAGGAGAGAACAGTGAAGGGTTACAGAGAAATATGGTTTTCACCTTCTTGACCATTTGTTGTAAGGGCATTCTGGTTTCCATTCTGAAAGGCAAGAGGGCTTGGAACAGGGGAGAGGGCATCCCTTTTCATCCTGCTTGGTCATCAAACTCCCTTATCCCCTAGCAAAATATGTCCTTGTGCCCTCCCCACAACCACCATGTCCCAGTTTTTCATTTGAAAATATGATCAACTTGTAGGGAGAAGACAGCTACTTAAAATCCCAACTTTTATTTTGGGCACCAGTTGCCATTGGCTTGCTCGCGTGTGGCCAGATTGTGGGCTAAATGCAACCTATAGAATTCTACTGTGCGGCCAGGACTGCCCTCATCCTTGATACAACAGTCTAGTCCTCAGGCCTAGGTCTTCAGAATATTTAGACACCTAACTCCCATTGGTTGAGATCTGGGCCTTAGTGACAACTGGTCCCAACATGGTATGCTCCAATAGTGAATGAGAGATGATAGGCATGATGGGGATGTATGGTAGATTCTGCTTAATAGCCATCCTGATATTAGCAAATTCTGGTTAATGGCAACATTTCTGGGAACCAATCCCACCCCATTAACATCAGTGTTAATGGGATTCGGATATTGAAAATGGCATGTGGCTTATTAGCAGCTTTCTTTTTTTTTAAGGAAGGCCCCACCTGCAGGCAGGTTTGTGAGGCAGCAGCCAGGGAAGGAAGTAGTAGGATGTAGCAAGCACCTCCCCACACACACTCACACCCTCTGCAGGCAGCTTTGCGAGGCTGCAGCCATGGAACGAAGTTTTGGGACATGTGTGGGGCACCCCTACAAGCAGGTGTAGAAGGCTGCAGCCAGGGAAAGGAAGTGCTGAGACGTGTCTTCGCTGGCTGCAGACCAGCAAACCTGCCTGCATGCTGCAGGCAGGATAGGGGGAATCGGGCAGCGCAATGGCAGAAAGGGGTTGCTGCAGCCCAAATGAAAGAGTGGCACCATACTTCTCCCTCCACTCTCCAGGCTGCACCATGCCAGGGGACAGCCCACAGGGAAGGAAGCGCTGGGATGTGCCTAGCCCTGACCCCTGGAGAGTGCAGGGAGAGGTCTGATGTAGCCTCACGGGGTCCTCAGCATCCCTGTTCCTCATAGTAAGTCCTGGCATTCAGGCTGCAGCCCCCTCCCCACTGCTACCCAGTCTGCAGGCAGGTTTGCAGGGCTACAGCCAGGGAAGGCCATCCCAGCTCTTCCTTCCCTGGATTCTGCTGTGCAAACCTGCCTTCCGCTTATTAGTAAGTGACAGATAATAGCAACTCTTTGCTGGCAACCAAAGGGATGCTGAGAAGCGGAATCTATCAGGGGTGCTGAAATTGGCAGTACTGGGGGTGCCGTAGCACCCCATGGCTTGAAGTAGTAATAACAATCAAATACATGGTTTCCGTAAAAATTGTTCCAGCACCCCTGGAATCTATTGTACTGTGAAGGGCCTTTAAAGAGAAGACAAATAACTTATGTTTGATGCTGTAGAGAAGGGGGAGCCAGTGGAGAGATGAAAAGAGAAGGGTGACATGGTCAAAGTAATGGACTAGGAAAACTATCTTTACAGCAATATTGTGAATGGATATGAGTGGGACAAGATTGCATTTGTGAAGGCCAGAGAGAAGGATTTTACGGTAATCAAGACATGAGATGATAAGAGTTTTAGCTGTGTGGATGGATAAGAAAGGCTGTATTTTAGAGATGCTATGCAGAAGTAATTGGCAAGATTTAGACCTAGCCTAGATGTGAGGACTTAGAGAGAGGTCTAAGCTGAAGATGACAAACATGTTATGGACCTGAGTGACAAGCAGGATTGTGGTGTTGTCCATAGTGAAAGGAGGTAGTAGGGATGACTTGAGGGGTGTGGACTGTAAGGTGGATAGAAAGCTGGCTAGATTGTCAGGCTCCGCGGGTAGTGTTCAATGGCTTGATGTCTAGTTGGCAGCCAGTATCAAGCGGAGTGCCCCAGGGGTTGGTCCTGGGGCCGGGTTTGTTCAACATCTTTATTGATGATGGGATTAATTGCACCCTCAGCAAGTTCGCAGATGACACTAAGCTGGGGAGAGAGGTAGATATGCTGGAAGGTAGTGATAGGGTCCAGAGTGACCTAGACAAATTGGAAGATTGGGCCAAAAGAAATCTGATGAGGTTCAACAAGGACAAGAGCAGAGTTCTGCACTTAGGAAGGAAGAATCCCATGCATCACTATAGGCTGGGGACGGACTGGCTAAGCAGCAGTTCTGCAGAAAAGGACCTGGGAATTACAGTGGACGAGAAGCTGAATATGAGTCAGCAGCGTTGTTGCCAAGAAGGCCAACGGCATATTGGGCTGTATTAGTAGGAGTATTGCCAGCAGATCGAGGGAAGCGATTATTCCTCTCTGTTCGGCACTGGTGTGCCACACCTGGAGTATTGCATCCAGTTTTGGTCCCCCCACTACAGAAGGGTTGTGGACAAATTGGAGAGAGTCCAGCGGAGGGCAACGGAAATGATTATGGGGCTGGGGCACATGATTTAGAAGGAGAGGCTGAGGGAACTGGGGTTATTTAGTCTGCAGAAAAGAGTGAGGGGGGATTTGATAGCAGCCTTCAACTATGTGAAGGGGGGTTCCAAAGAGGATGGAGCTAGGCTGTTCTCAGTGGTGGCAGATGACAGAACAAGAAGCAATGATCTCAAGTTGCAGTGTGGGAGGTCTAGGTTGGATATTAGGAAACACTATTTCACTACGAGGGTGGTGAAGCACTGGAATGAGTTACCTAGGGAGGTGGTGGAATCTCCTTTATTAGAGGTTTTTAAGGTCAGGCTTGACAAAGCCCTGGATGGGATGATTTAGTTGTGGATTTGAGCAGGGGGTTGGACTAGATGACCTACTGAGGTCTCTTCCAAACCTAATATTCTATAATTCTACAATATTGTTTTAGCTAAGTTGAGTCTGAGATGATAGATAGACATCCATGAGGAGATGTCAGAAAGAAAGGCTAAGATTTTAGTTTGGACAGAAGGAGACAGGTGTGAAGTAGAGAGATAGATTTGTGAGTTGTCATTGTAGAGATGGTAGCTGAATTTGTGTTTGCAGCTGACATTTCCAAGAGATATGGTGTAGAGTGAGAAGAGAAGGGGACCAAGGACAGAGCCCTTAGGAATCCCCACAGAAAGTTGGAGGGGGGATGAGGAGGAGCCTGGAAGGGACACTCTCTGTGAAAGAGTGATAATAGAGGTAGGAGAAGAACCAGGAGAGGACAGAGTCACCAAAGTCAAGGGAGGACAAGATTTTAAGAGGAGGAGGATGGTTGACAGTGTTAAAGTGGCTGACAGGTCAAGGAAGATGATGATGGAGGACTGATTCTGAGACTTGGCTAGGAAAAGGTTGAGACTTTGGCAAGAGCAGTTTCAGTGGAGTGCAAGGGAGGGAAACGAGATTAAAGAGGGTCAAGGATGGAATTGGAGGAGAGGAATTTCAGACAGTGATTGTAGCCTAGGTGTTCAATGAGCTTAGAGATGAAAGGAGAGGGGAGATGGGGTAGTAGTTGGAAAGGCATGTGGAGTACATTTGGGGGGGAGGGTTTAAGATGGGAAATACTAGAGCATTCTTGAATTTTGAGGGGAAAGAGAGGAGAGTGAAAGGTTAAAGAGAAGAGTAAGGGAGGAGATAAGTGGGAGTGAGGGACATCAGGAGATGGGATGGAATGGATCAAGTGGAGGTATTAGAGGAGGAGCATTAATTGATGTATTGGAGGGGTGAAAGGCAGACTGACCAGCATTAATTTATTGTGGGAGAATCTTAGTGTTAATGGATTTATTAGGGGAGGCTGCCCAGCATTCATTTGGTGGAGTGGGGATGATCCAGCTTTAATTGATTTGGTGGATGTGTTGGGGGTGAGTGTAACATTAATTAGCAGCTCATAGTGGGAGGTCAGATTCTTTAGGTCCAAGCAGAGGGGGTTACCTGTCCCAACGAGAGACCAAGCAAGAAGGGGCTTGTCTTGGATGGTGTACCAGTGTAGTTTGACCTGGTGAGTGGGATTAGTCATTGGGCTAGTAGATGTGTGAGTAAACTTTTTGGCTAGCTGTGAGTTGAGTTTTGTGATTACTGCTGTTGATTGACTACAAATTGTGCACACAGCTAGTCAGTGCTAGAACATCCTATTATTTCTCCATCTATTTGTTAGCTTTATCCATCTGTTATCTCTTGCCTCTTGGATGATAAGCCCTTTGATCAGGGACTGCCATTTATTATATTTGTAAATCACGCTTGGCAACCGACAAACACTCCGCATTAAGTTGTAACGTGCATAGAGCTGGATCAATGACATAAAAGTCACCGGGCTGCACGTTGGGGTTGTCAGTGACGACAGCGGCGGGATTCATTGAGCTGGTGCTCATGGAATTCAGTTCACTGGTTGGACTATTAGCTTCCCTGACTCCCATCAGGTACTGGCGGTTGGCGCGACGAGGATGCTGATCCATTGTCAATGAATGCCTGCTGACTAGGTTCAGCGGTGGCCTAGAAGAACTGCATCACAACACTGAAGATGCCATCGCTTGGCTAGACAACTAAGCACACGCTAAATAAATAATTATATTTGTTCAAGGTTTTCACAATGGGAGCCTACTGCAGTGTAAATGATAATGTACAAGTCCTTGCCTATCATATTCAGGTGAGAGTGCAGTGGGAGTGTATCTCTCTGTTGCAGCTGGAATAGAATTGCAGGATGAGGGAGGTTAGCCATTTTGTCAATATCAACAGAATTACATTATAGAAATTGACTTGTGAAATGTTCATGACTTGCACTCTATATAACCCTGAGATACGTAAAAAATGCTGCAACTCACTTCATTGAAAAGCAGGACTTTGAAGGAAATAGTGCTGGTGTTTTTCTTCTTTAATTGCAACTGATTTTCTTAATTACTTTTTTAATTCTCTAATTTCTATAAACTTTGGATCATTGTGGCACCAATGCTTCTATTCGCCTTATATTCCTTTTGGCCAACTTGCCCATTATCTATAATTGGAGGCAAATTCTGTTCAGTTGTCCTTTTTCTTTACTAGCTGCTGTACAACAAAAGAAGATCCTGTTTTTATGTATTTTTTTCTCCCCAATCTCTCACAGAGAACCCTCCGGCAGTGTTCGAAGTCCTTAGAAAAGTTTATTAGGCAGGAAGTTAAGTTGTGCTACACATTTCATACAGAGCTGAGTGTGATCTATGGTGACAGTAATAGTCATAGACTGCTGTAATGTGGATTAGTGCTCAGATGCTAATGGCAGATATTTTGAGGAAAGGTTGTTGACAGTCACAGTTAAGTTCTTCTGACTACTGTGGTAGCCTCAGCTTCAGATTTAATACTGACAGTATGGCATTTCCTTTGATTTTACTCTAATATGATACAAAAATCCATTTTTAAGGCTTAGGCAAGATCTAATAATGTTTTGGGAAAGCAATCATTTTTTTTTAAATTCTCTCACAGTAAAGTTTGAGAAATGAACTGTCTAAAATGACAATTTTTTAGGAAGTGAAAATTGTTTAGTCTTGTCTCAGAAACTCAAAAAAATGGAAATGCTAGAAAAATTTGCTAATAACAAAAATGTTGATTTGTGTGTTTGCTAATATTTCCAAAGGAAGGCATAGTTATATTATACAGGACACAAATAATCATGTAATAACTCAGTGATTATACAGTGGAAAATGACCATGCATTAATCCACAGGGTCATATTGTGTTATTGTAAGCAAAGCTTTCTGTTGATTTCAATGTGTTTCATTGATTTCAGTGGAGAGGTCTGCTTGAAATCTGATAGCACAGTACAGCCTAAACTCATGATCCGATCACATTTTTTCTGTAGCTGCTATAGTATTTGAGTATGGGGCATGGAAAAAGTAATGTCAGGTGAGTATTAAGGAGATATGAAGGTAAATTCACTTGAATAGGATGGATATTGCAGCTTGGCTACATTCTCCCCACTCATTTTGAATGTACCTAACTAGTCTGAAGATCCCAATAAGCAATTATAAAATTAACTCGGCCAAGTAGATTTAACAAAACAGTTACCCATCCACTAGGCCCTTCATATGTATTCAAAGTCACTGAAAGAGTGAATTGGCATATGTCAGAATTGCATTGTGATGGTAGATAGCCCTGACCTTTGTGTTTCTCTTGATGTTTGTTAACAGGAAGTTAGTAAAGAAGACTTGGGTGCAAAATGTTTAAGGAAATTTGAGTCAAATCTTTTATCTCAAATAATATATGCACATATCGACACGTTGGTACAAAAATTATCTCACAGGAAAGATCATGAGATGAGAGAGTTCAAACTTCCAGGGAGATAATGGTCTGATAATGGTCCATAAATAACAAAGGGACAGAGAGAAAGACAGTGTGTTACTGTGAATGACAGACTCCTTGCCTGCTTTCTTTTAGGCTTGGGAAATGGAAGAAACAATGAGCTTATAGTTTAATAAAAATTTTATGTAGGTGGAAGTCAAAATATTCCCCTTCTCACTAGAATTTGGTAGAATTGTGCTCTTTGAAAGGAAACCTCTCTAGCTGGAAAGTGCAAGAAGTGGAAAGAGAAATGTAACTGGTGAATCTTTCCAGAGAACAATCAAAGAAGTTTCCAAAACCCAGATGGATGTCTCCTTTGGCATTGGGAAGAAGCCTCATTCATCAAAAGAGTGAAACAAGAAAAGGGTCTTTGTGCACATTTCTCTGAAATGGGATGTTTGATGGGACTGCAATATGATAATTTGCGGCATTCAGTGGCTCTCAAACTCCTTCTCTATTGTGTGGTGAGGTGACCTCTTGCTAATATATTGTGCTGTAACTTAGAAATTAGGGTGGAGCAAAACTGCAGAACATTTTTTGCAAAATTATAGATTTCTGAAAATTGCTGAGAAAATGTTCATCTCTGTTCACACCTCTTCCCTAATCTTGTTTTTCTGAAAAAGTGCTGTTCAGTTATAATGCTGTAGGTTCCATCAGCAAGAACAAACTTACTTTGAAAGTCAGCCCATTTTAGCTTGAAAGTATCATGAAAAGGGGGCTGATTTTGAATTCTCAGTGTGGTGGAGAGGGGCATCATCTGAGCATAAGATTGGGAGCCAGAATATCCTGAACTGTAATCTCTTACAGTCTTTTTGTGGATCGAGTAGTCACGTGACCTCCTGGCCTCAGTTTCCCTATCTCTGAATGAGCACTGTAGTTATTTGTATTTCAGTAATGCTTAGAGGTCTAAATCTGTCCCACCGCACTCCCCTTATGTTAGGTGCCTTACACCTATATAACAAATAAGAAAGTCTCTACCCAAAAGAGCTTACAATCAAATTGTTTATAACACTAGAACTCAAACCTGACTTCTGATGTTGGGGTCATTTTGGAACCTGTAGCAGCCATCTTAAAGACCACTCATTCTGAGACACTACGCTGCGCATGCAACCCAGGTTATTCGAGACAATCTACAAACTGCAAGGACATTTATATAGGGCCAAATTGGCCTTACTATTCGCATTAGTGGAGGTGGAAGGACACAAAAGACCTCTCTCTTCTTCCACCTCTCTACTCTCTACTCTCTACTCTCTACTCACCTCTCCAGCACCCGAGTTAGTGCGGAGTTGGTATAAGGCTCAGAGATCTGTCAGAGACCAGACAACAATTCGTTGATCAACGGGCTCACACCATCCTTAGCTTAAGAGCCAAGCTTTGGAGTAAGTGTGGCAAGTTTATTAGGGGTAAGCATCAATGTTTATACACAGAAGTAAACAAAGTGATTAACAGATCATAATGGTCATGCATAATCAATCAAGATTCTACAGGACAAAACAGGTTAAAATGTAAATTGGAGAAGACAAAAGAGGGGATGGCTACTTATGGCTACTTATTGGGAGGGGAGGGGTCATGAGTAGTTCGCAGGTCAGAGTTTTTTGATTAAAAGTTTCAGACAGAGACATGAAGTCTGAGTTAAGTTTCAGTTCATAAAAAGTTCAGACTCAACATTCCTCCATTTGTAGCTTTGGGATAACTATTTACCAAATGCTACACCCTATTTTAAGGAGCCAAGGGCCGCTTGGCAATTTCAGCCTGGGCCAACTCGAAGAGAGTAAGGCCTTTGGCTGAAGTAGAAAAAGAATAAACTGACCCACATGAGTTTATGAGGGAGGGAACACAGTGAATACAGCAACACAGTATTATAAGGATTACTATGGCCCCAACAACACCCACCAAGAGTTTTTTAACCCACCCAAATCCAGGCAACCAATTCCATAAGGCTCCCCACCAATCATAAGGTGGCTGGCCAGAGGAGTAGTTCTTAGCCATTTCCCTTAGATGTTTGGTACGTTGAAAAGTGTCAGGGTAGGTGTCGTTTACAAAAACACAGCATTCTTCATTTATGAGGGCGCAAGTCCCTCCTTGGGCTGCTAACATTATGTCTAAAGCCATTCGGTTTTGCAAAGCTAACTGGCGCAGCTGGGACATTTCCCCGGCCTGATTCTCAAATAGGGTCGCAGTCTCATTGGTTAAAGATTCTAGTAGTCCCTGTAGACGGATGACACCACCCCTCAAGCTAATAAGACCAGCCCACCGCTGCCACGACAAACCATCACGGATATTAATATCTCTGAAGGTTTCACGGATGTTACGAACGTGGGGAAAATGGGGGGGGGGTGAGGGAGATGCGAGAAGGTGGTGTGAGCCACGCTAAATAACATGACCCTGCCCAATCAGGGGAGAGAAAGTAATAAGCTTTGGGCCCGCACACCCAGTATGTTCCATACATTGCGTTTCGGGTATTCCATTTCTCAAAGTAGGAGGTAACCCACCACCCGTTGGACCACTGTTCCCCTGGTAATGCAGAGGGGTCGTTGTGCGAACCGCAGAGGCACAATTTGGTAGTGGTGTTTTCAAAGTGCAGTGTAGTACTGCTTGAGCAGTTGTAGAAGGCAATCGTATATCCCTTAGCAATTAGTTGGACACCCTCGTGATCTGAGCAGGGTTTCTTAAAAGCTGACTCTGAAGGCTTGTGAGGGATCCACATATGGGATAAGTGGGATGCGCAAGGCTTGAAGCCAAGGATTTTACTAAAGGCGGTGCCATTAAAATACATGTTGCATTTACTGGTTCCCACAAAAGTTGACCCTTTTTCTTTAACAAAACACAGTGATCCTGTCTGATTTGTTACCCTGAGATATCTGTTAATTGGCACTCCTGTTTTGTCCCATGTAAGATTGTGTTGGACTGGATCTTTTATTCTAGCCGGTGGCATCCAAGTCATATTAGCAGTGGTCAGGGGAATGGGTGTGAAGGGGAGTCCCTGTTCTGCATTTACTGGAAATTGAGTACATACCCAGCAATTACTTCTATTTCCTAAAATACGAGTTTTAACCTCGTGGGAATATCTAATAAAAGCATTATCTTCATAAGCAGAAAATAAACTAAAAAGGCATAATAAAAAACATAAAGTTGTCAGAATAAAAGGTCCTCTCATTTTTTCCGAGTCAATTTAAGTCTGATGTCTGAAAGAGGTAAGCTGGTCCACTGGTCAGAGGCAGTGTCCTCAGTGGTGGCAAGAGCTGCTGGTCCGTCACTGTGGTCCACTACGGCTGGCTTGACGTGGGAGTGGTGGATCCAGGATTTGCGTCCTTCCAGGAATACTGCAGTCTGGGTTGTTAAAAGAACCTGGTGGGGTCCAGTAAACCTCGGCTGGAGGGCGTCGCCACGAACGAACTTTTTGGCCCAGACGAAGTCCCCTGGTTGGAACGGGTGGATCTGTTCTTCCAGCGGCACGGTCTGGGAAAACTGTGAGGCTTTCCAAAGGGTACGGAGGCGAGCCTGTAGGGAGAGAAACTGGCACGCGGTCATATGATCCCCTCCCAATAGTGAAACATCAGCACGTGGTAGCGCCCCGCCTTTGAAAGGGGGGTGTCCATAGAGCAGTTCAAAGGGGGATAATCCCAATACACGGGTTGGGCGAGTGCGAAGGTGAAACAGGACCAAGGGAAGTACCTGAGGCCACTTTAACCCTGTTTCCTGACAGTATTTAGCCAATGTAAGCTTAAGCTCCCTATTCATACGCTCAACTTTCCCGCTAGACTGGGGGTGGTAGGGTGTATGAAAGGAGTGTGAAATGCCCAGTCCTTGTTCTAAATGGCCAAGGACATTACCAGTAAAGTGGGGTCCGCGATCTGAATCAAGTATGAGAGGGATGCCAAAACGGGGTACAATGTCTCTAAGGAGGATCTTCGCCACTGTGGCAGCAGTACAATTAGCAGTAGGAAAAGCTTCGACCCATGAAGTCAGAGGGCAAACCAAAACAAGGAGGTGCTTTTTCCCAAAAGCCTTTGGCATATGTGCAAAGTCAATTTGAAGATGTTGAAATGGAACAGCAGGTGGCGGTCTTCCACCCTTAATTTTGTTAAGAGGCGGAGCAGGTCCATTTCGCTGACATGTGCTGCATGCTTTCACTATTGACAGGCAGTAGGGTTGAATGCCTGGAGCATACCAAAAGCGAGCGATGGTGTCCACAAGGGCGTGCGTGCCGTAGTGACCCCCCTTATCATGGTGCCAGCGAACTGCCACGGGGTATGTGGAGCGAGGGAGGCAGGCTCGGCCATCCGGCATAAGCCAGGTCCCTTTGACCAGAGTGGCTCCGAGGCTCTCCCACGACTGTAGTTCAGCAGCGGGTACCGGTACGGGGTGCGGTGGAGTAAAGGAGGAGGTCACAATAGCCAACGTGGGCATGGCTAAGGGTAAGACGGCAGCCGCCTTGGCGGAGGCGTCAGCCAGGGCATTCCCACGGGTGACGGGGCTATCATCTTTAGTATGGGCCCGGCAATGAACTACAGCCAGGACCGAGGGTTCTTGGAGGGCATCCAAAAGCTTGTGGATGAGGGGGAGGTGCTGAATGGGTTTACCGGCAGCTGTCTGGAAACCTCGAAACTTCCAGAGGTGGATGTGACAATGCACAACTCCAAAAGCATACTTGCTATCAGTAAAAATGGTAACGGTTTTACCAGCGGCCAACTGGCAAGCTCGGGCCAGGGCATAGAGTTCGGCGGCTTGGGCTCCCCAGTTGCCTGGCAGTGAGGCGGCCTCTTGAATGTCCCATTCAGAGGTGACTGCATAACCGGTGAAACGCTTGCCATCAACATAGAAGGAGCTTCCGTCCGAGAAGAGGATGCAATCAGGGTTGTCCAGTGGCACGTCAAACAGGTTGTTCCTTATCTGTAAGATGCTATGAACTACTTCCACACAGTCGTGCTGATCCTGGAGGACTGGCAGGTCAGGAAGCAAGGTAGCTGGATTAAGGGGCCCACACCGTTCAAAAATTAGGTTAGTGTCTTCTAGGAGTTCGGCCTCTAGCTGCTGCTGACGATGGGCCGAAAAGACTTGGGTCGTGCCCTTACGCAGAAGGGCTGACAAGGCATGAGAGGTCCAGACCGTGGTAAAATGACCCAGGGTCAGGCTCTTTGCCTTTGTGATCAGCAGGGCAGCTGCTGCCAGAGTCCGGGTGCAGGATGGGGTTCCCTGAGCGACAGGGTCGATCTGCTGGGAGTAAAAAGCAAGCGGGAAATGGTGGGGCCCGCTCAGCTGGGTAAGGACGCCACTAGCAATGCCGCCCTTCTCGTGGACAAAAAGGTGAAAGGGTTTGCTGTAATTGGGGGGGCGGAGAGACATGGAGGAGGCCACACTGTCCTTGAGTAACTGAAAGGCTTGGATCGTGTCTGGGGACCACTGCAAAGGGTCAGGAGCAAGGTTAGCAGTGAGTCGGTGGAGTGGTTTGCTCAACTCCCCGCAGGACGGCAACCAAGGTCGACAGAAGCCAATTAATCCTAAGAAACCTCGAAGTTGTTTCTTGGTGTTTGGCAGAGGGCAGTTTTGGATAGTCTTTATGCGGGCTGGGTCCATTTGTCTCCCCTCTGGGGTTAACAGGAAGCCCAGATATCGGACCTTCTGTGAGACCCACTGAATCTTGTTAGGGTCTACCTTGTGGCCTCTGGTGTGTAGGTATAATAAAAGTGCCTTACCATCGATGCGGAGGGCGGCTTCTTTGCGGTTACCTAGTAGGATGTCATCTACGTATAGGACTAACGTGGATCCCTGCGGACTGGTGAAGCCTTCCAAGTCGTGGCGTAGGCATTGGCTGAAAATCGTGGGGCTGTCTCTGTAGCCTTGAGGAAGTCGTTGCCAGACATAACTTTGTCCCTCCCAGGTGAAACCAAAGAGATATTGAGAGTCTGGGTGCACAGGAATGCTGAAAAAGGCTGATTTTAAGTCAATAACAGTGAACCACTCAGCATCCCAGGGGATTTGGCTGATGATAGTAGCTGGATCAGGAACTACTGCATGAAGAGGGACCACATAGTTATTAATAACCCGTAGATCCTGTACAAAGCGCCAACGAATAGGGTCTCCGTCCTTTTTAGGAGGCTTTTTGACAGGCAGTATAGGGGTATTACAGGGAGTGCGCTGAGGGCGGACTAGCTTTTGTGCAATGAATCCCTCGACAATGGGGCGGATGCCTTCCCGGGCTTCCAGCGACAGGGGGTATTGGGGGACTGACGGGGGGGCTAAGGAGGGCTTCACTTGAATCCTTACTGGCTCTGCCGAAAGGAGCAGGCCAACGTCAGTGTCAGAAATTCCCCAGAGGGTTGAAGGCAAGTCAGTGAGGTCAGGGGAGAGAGAGGGGGGGGTTTCCCAATTACCCTGAGCTGGGGCCGAATCTCCTAACACTGTCATCAATAATCCTACCCCTTCAGGAGTGCAGGTTAAAGTAGCCTCAAGCTTACAGAGTAAATCCCGGCCCATCAAAGGGATCGGACAAGCTGGGGAAAAAAGAAAACGGTGAGAAAAACATTTATCAGCATAAATAACATTTAGAGGCAAAGTGAGTCCCAGAGACTGTGGATTGCCTTCCACCCCAGTTGCAGTTTTAACCTCAGAGGATAGCCAGGGAGAGGGGGCATGATTTAAAAGAGAGAAAGTAGCTCCAGTATCAATGAGGAAACAGACAGGCAGTCCCTGGACTGAAAGGGTTAGATGAGGCTCTTTGCTGGGAGGGAGAAAGTGAGGAAAGAGCCGGCTAAAGACATTAAGGAAATAAGACCATCACATTGTTTGCCTTCGCCCCCGGGGTACCGTCATTGAGAAGGCTGAGTTCGCTGCAGCTGTTGTTGTTGCCCGTAGTTGATCCAGGCCTGAGGAACGGGCTGGGCTGGTGGTGCAGGAGTGTATTCGTCCCTGGTGTAAGTATCTGCGGATGCGACCGGACCCTCTGGGCGTCCCCAGGGGCATTCACGTTTAAAGTGACCGGGTTGTCCGCACTGAAAACAATTTCCTGGTGGCTGGGGTTGCCAGGACCCTCTCCCCCGAGCACCCTGAGATCCCCTGCCACGGCCACGGCTTCTGCCTCGAATACCACCGCGAAAAGCTAAAGCCATCAACTTATATTCTTCCTTTTTCTCTTTCTTTCTGCTGCTTTTCCTTCCTTTTTCCCATGCAAAATTAGCTACATCCAACACTGAAGTGACTGACTCACCTCCCCAACCAGGGCGAAACTGTAAGAAATAATCCCTTACAGGGGTTACTGACTGATTCACAAAAAACGAAATAAGAGTAGGGTGGTCTGCTTTTCTCTCAGGATCCATCTGAGTGAACATTCGGGCCCCCTCCAATAGCCTCGACCAGAACTTTCTGGGTGGCTCATCAGATTCCTGCCGAATCTGCATGAACTTAGCCTGATTAGGCGAGCGGCGAGCCATTTCTTTGAGTCTCTCTAACAATCGCTCTCGATCTATCCGCAGCTGATTCAGCCTTGGCTGATTCCAGTCTAGGGGATTCCAGCCAGCGGCTTGATCCCGCCTATCCATCCAAGTGGTATTAACCACATTGCTATCCCCCCATGTCCTTTCTGCCATCCACAATCTACTACGTTCCTCTCCGGTCAAAACTCTGCTTAACAACTGATCTACATCCGTATAAGTAGGATTATGACTTAAAAACAATCTTTCTAAAAGTTCAATGATCTTTCGGGGATTTTCCCCAAAGGACCCTGACAACCGTCCCCATTCTTTCAAGTCCCATTCTAGCCATCCTTTATATTCCACAATATTGGTATGTTGTATCTCACCATTATTGTTCACAAAAGGTTGGTCGTGCACCTGTAAAGGCATTTCTCTACTCACAAAAGTTTTGGCAGGGGCAGCCTCTTGACTATCCTCAGGAGAGGGGTGTGCACCCTGCTGCATCTGCTTGATCTTTTGCCTAGTAACTACTCCTCCCGGGGTGTGCTCCTCCATTTCCTCCTTATCACCCTGCAGAGATTCCAATTTGGAGTCCTGCAGATTCCCCTCTGCGCCCTGGAGAGAGTCCCCTTGCTGAGGAATAGGGGCAGGTGCAGTGGGGACCAACTGACGAGTTAAAACACGCCGTGGTTTACACCCTTCATCGAAATAACATGGAGGGGGTTCACTCTCGGAAGAATACCTGACTGCCATAATCTTTAAAGATTTCCACAGCTCTGCTGCTGTGTCCCAACAAAACCAGTAACATAACTGTCCCGGATGGTCTTTTTCGATCTGGCTCCTTACTCCTCTTAAGGCAGCCTGTTCGAAAGAGCCATACGAAGGCCACCTCATCCTCGGGTCGGCCAATACCGCGGTATACCCAGTCCAATTCCTTACACACAGTGTGTACAACTTCCTCCTAGACATTCCTGTCTGTACTGGGAGTTTCCCTTCATTCCATAACTTATTTACAATCCCCAGCGGACTCTCAAGAGGCACGCTAGTCCCTTGACCCATGGTGTCTGACAGGAGCCCTCCAACTGGCGTTTATCCTGCTGTCCAGTACACAACCCCTCAATATTGAATTGGCTGGGAGAAATCTCCCGTGGCGCCGGCCAATTCGTATATGAGTGGTCTGACCACTGGACAGAGGCACCGCACCAGAAGGAATCCCGGACGAGCCCCCAAATTGTTAGGTAAAAAGCAAGTCCTACTCACCTCTCCAGCACCCGAGTTAGTGCGGAGTTGGTATAAGGCTCAGAGATCTGTCAGAGACCAGACAACAATTCGTTGATCAACGGGCTCACACCATCCTTAGCTTAAGAGCCAAGCTTTGGAGTAAGTGTGGCAAGTTTATTAGGGGTAAGCATCAATGTTTATACACAGAAGTAAACAAAGTGATTAACAGATCATAATGGTCATGCATAATCAATCAAGATTCTACAGGACAAAACAGGTTAAAATGTAAATTGGAGAAGACAAAAGAGGGGATGGCTACTTATGGCTACTTATTGGGAGGGGAGGGGTCATGAGTAGTTCGCAGGTCAGAGTTTTTTGATTAAAAGTTTCAGACAGAGACATGAAGTCTGAGTTAAGTTTCAGTTCATAAAAAGTTCAGACTCAACACAAGTGCTAGAGCCAATTGTAGTCCTAAACCTGGTGAAACAGAGGGACTGCTGCCTCCATGCATCCTTGATGTGCAAACTGTTTACAAAGTGGTGAGGAAAGAGACCGAGACAATATTCCACCAGAAACCTGGCTGGGTGTGGCGAGGAGAGTATACTGCATTGTCTTGAATATTCCCCCTTGCCACTGAGGAGTGGGGTTATACCTGTACTTTAACTGTACAGTCTGACCCACAACAACATGAGAAAAATATAGTATTGCATACTTTTAGTGAAACAAAGATATACACACACACACACACACACACACACACACACAAATGGGGAATCCACAACTTGTACTCAAACCGAATGCATGTTGCTCTAAAACAAAGTGTATGATCTTAAAATCAGTGTGTTTCACAGGCATTGGGTGGTGCGTTTTAAAATGTAATAATGAGGTGAACTTGGTGCCCACAAAAGTGAGAGAGACTGATAGATGGTGGTCATATTGCAGGAATGTGCTGTGTGGGAAAGCTTGTACAACAGCCTACACACCCACCATAATAGTTCAGTTCTGAGCCTTTTCTGAGGTGAGGCTGTCATTCATGTTAAATTATGTTTTTCATCTAGACAAGCAGCCACTGAAATGATCAACTTCACATTCACTTGTAACCTACCCTGAAGCCCAACTGAACATATCTTCAGAAGTAAAAGGCTAGTGCTTTATTCCATTGTGCTAACAGGGATGGGTGTAAATGAAACCCGTAGGGATAAGGTACTGTTTCAGGTCAGTGATATAATGGTTCTCAAACTGTTGTTCATGGCCCAATTCATGGAGCTGCTTTTCTCACAATGATGAAGCCTCAATAAGTCTACAAGTGATGATTAGCTGCCAACTCTGCTCATTCTCACACTATTTAGTTTCCAGATGCTTTTTTTAATGATTAAAATAAATAATACAGGCTCTCCTTAGCACTGTGTATAGCAGCTTTATGTCTTTCTTTGTCAAGAGTTTCCTTAGTGTATATTCAACTGGAATCAAACTTGTGCACTCACACAAACTGAAGGGCTAGTAAATATACAGGATGACAGAAACAAGCTGCAAAATGACCCAGAGAGATGGGAGGAGGGATTTACAAAGACATAAATATCAGTTAGACACCCAACTGCCATTTGTGCCTTCAAAAATAGAGCAGCAGGGGTTGAAAAGACAAAAAGGAAAGGTTTAGTATTAATAAAATATGAATTCCTACACCGAAAGACAGTATAGCACAAATAAATAGCACAGATTGAAAATGGGAGGACATAACCAAGCAGTCAATCCATCATATTGTGTCCTCATTTAAATTATTGCTATTTCATGTAACCAAGCATGATCATTACTGCCATAAAGTAGTGGGATCAAGAGATTGGGGGTGAGGAAAAAGTCTACCAAAGAATCTCTGCATCCAACGAAGTGGGTATTCACCCACGAAAGCTCATGCTCCTATACGTCTGTTAGTCTATAAGGTGCCAAAGGACTCTTTTCTGCTTTTACAGATCCAGACTAACACGGCTACCCCTCTGATACTTGCCTTAAGGAGTGAGTCTCAATATGAAAGTGTTTATTTGAGTGGCACTGATAAAAAAGCAAGCTGTATTCTATCCACAAACAAGGAATTTCAGTAACCTAGTCAAACATCACAAAAATAAGAACCAGTCCTTTTTGATCACTTGTATGACGTAGGTTTTAGTTTTTCAAAATTGTATGAGTTATAGACTCAGGTAATCATTGTCATGAAGTAAATGCCAGGCTATCGCTATAAATAAGAACCACAAATGCAGTTTTGATTTCACATTGTCATCTTTCCTGTGCTTGGCTGCTTCCAAGTAGCTGTCACTAACTTTTGGCTCTATGGAACTGGAGGGAAAGGAGTGTGTAATATGCTATAATTCTTTGTTGTTTTGTCAAAATCAAGTTTATAATCTCCTTTGGTGTCTCCAGCTACTGTCAGCTTGCAATGTAGAATTAAATAAATTTAGGTGGAGAAACAAATAGCTGGCATATTGTTTCCCTTTTGTGAAATGTGGGGCTATTTTTAAAACATATTTTAAACTCCACTGCTGATTAAGGGTGGAGGATTGATTGCCTGAATCTTCTGTCTATTCATAGAAAAGATTGTGTCCGCTTAAGCATTCTTGTTTGGCAGGGTTTCTCAAACAGGGGTCACCGCTTCTGTAGGGAAAGCCCCTGGCGGGCCGGGCCAAAGTGTTTACCTGTCCCGTCAGCAGGTCCGGCCGATCGCGACTCCCACTGGCTGCGGATCGCTGCTCTGGGCCAATGGGAGTTGCTGGAAGCGGCAGCCAGTACATCCCTCAGCCTGCACCGCTTCCAGCAGCTCCCATTGGCCCGGAGCAGCGATCCGCAGCCACTGGGAGTCGCGATCGGCCGGACCTGCGGACGGGACAGGTAAACACACCGGCCTGGCCCGCCAGGGGCTTTCCCTACAGAAGCGGCAACCCCTGTTTGAGAAACCCTGTTGTATGGGTCTTACCATCATACACCACCCCTGAACTGGATAGACCATCTTCACTCCAATTCAGTCTCTGCTGAAACTGCCAATAAGATAACAGGTAGAGGAGAGAGAACAATTTGTAGCCAATTATTTATTCATTTTTGCTTTTTTCCCCCCAACTGTAGTTGCTAGTAAAATTTAATCACAGAATAAACTCAGCCAGTTATTCTTGATTTGCAGATTATTCACAAGCACTGTATTGTATGTAAACAGTTTCCATTTGAAATCTAAATGGCATTGCTTAGCTTTGCCTGTATGTAGAGGTCATGTAGCATTCTGTTCTCTGATTCTATGAATCATAGACTATCAGGGTTGCAAGGGACCTCAGGAGGTCATCTAGTCCAACCCACTGCTCAAAGCAGGACCTATCAACTAAATCATCCTAGCCAGGGCTTTGTCAAGTCTGACCTTAAAAACCTCTAAGGAAGGAGATTCCACTACCTCCCTAGGTAACCCATTCCAGTGCTTCGCCACCCTCCTAGTGAAAAAGTTTTTCCTAATATCCAACCTAAACCTCCCTCACTGCAACTTGAGACCATTACTCCTTGTTCTGTCATCAGGTACCACTGAGAACAGTCTAGATCCATCCTCTTTAGAACCCCCTTTCAGGTAATTGAAAGCAGCTATCAAATCCCCCCTCATTCTTCTCTTTTGCAGACTATATAACCCCAGTTCCCTCAGCCTCTCCTCATAAGTCATGTGCTCCAGCCCCCTAATCACTTTTGTTGCCTTCCGCTGGACTCTTTCCAATTTTTCCACATCCTTCTTGTAGTGTGGGGCCCAAAACTGGACACAGTACTCCAAATGAGGCCTCACCAATGACGAATAGAGGGGAATGATCACGTCCTTCGATCTCCTGGCAATGCTCCTACTTATACAGCCCCAAATGCCGTTAGCCTTCTTGGCAACAAGGGCACACTGACTCATATCCAGCTTCTCGTCCACTGTAACCCCTAGGTCCTTTTCTGCATAACTGCTGCCTAACCACTCCGGTACCTAGTCTGTAGCACTGCATGGGGTTCTTCCTTCCTAAGTGCAGGATTCTGCACTTGTCCTTGTTGAACCTCATCAGATTTCTTTTGGCCCAATCCTCTAATTTGTCTAAGTCCCTCTGTATTGTATCCCTACCCTCCAGCATATCTACCACTCTTCCCAGTTTAGTGTCATCTGCTAACTTGCTGAGGGTGCAGTCCACGCCATCCTCCAGATCATTAATGAAGATATTGAACAAAACCAGCCCCAGGAATGACCCTTGGGGCACTCTGCTTGATACCGCCTGCCAACTAGACATGGAGCCATTGATCACGACCCGTCGAGCCCGATGATCTAGCCAGCGCTCTATCCACCTTATAGTTCATTCATCCAGCCCATACTTCTTTAACTTGCTGGCAAGAATACTGTGGGAGACTGTATCAAAAGCTTTGCTAAAGTCAAAGAATAACACGTCCACTGCTTTCCCCTCATCCACAGAGCCAGTTATCTCCTCATAGAAGGCAATTAGTCAGGCACGACTTACCCTTGGTGAATCCATGCTGACTGTTCCTGATCGCTTTCCTCTCCTCTAAATGCTTCAGAATTGATTCCTTAAGGACCTGCTCCATGATTTTTCCAGAGACTGAGGTGAGGCTGACTGGCCTGTAGTTTCCTGGATCCTCCTTCTTCCCTTTTTTAAAGATGGGCACTACATTAGCCTTTTTCCAGTCACCTGGGACCTCCTCCCATTGCCAGGGCTTTTCAAAGATAATGGCCAATGGCTCTGCAATCACATCCGCCAACTCCTTCAGCACCTTTGGATGTGGTGCATCCGGCCCCATGGACTTATGCTTGTCCAGCTTTTCTAAACAGTCCTGAACCACTTCTTTCTCCACAGAGGGCTTGTCACCTCCTCCCCATACTGTGCTGCCCAGTGCAGTAGTCTGGGAGCTGACGTTGTTCATGAAGACCGAGGCAAAAAAAGCATTGAGTACATTAGCTTTTTCTACATCCTCTGTCAGTAGTTTGCCTCCCTCATTCAGTAAGAGACCCACACTTTTCCTGACCTTCTTGTTGTTGCTAACACACCTGTAGAAACCCTTCTTGTTACTCCTAACATCCCTTGCTAGCTGCAATTCCAAGTATGATTTGGCCTTCCTGATTTCACTCCTGCATGCCTGAGCAATATTTTTATACTCTTCCCTGGTCATTTGTCCAATCTTCCACTTCTTGTAAGCTTCTTTTTTTTGTGTTTAAGATCTGCAAGGATTTCACTGTTAAGCCAAGCTGGTCGCCTGCCATGTTAACTATTCTTTCTACACATTGGGATGGTTTGTTCCTGCAACCTCAATAAGGATTCTTTAAAATACAGCCAGCTCTCCTGGACTCCTTTCCCCCTCATGTTGTTCTCTCAGAGGATCCTGCCCATCAGTTCCCTGAGGGAGTCAAAGTCTGCTTTTCTGAAGTCCAGGGTACATATTCTGCTGCTCTCCTTTCTTCCTTGTGTCAGAATCCTGAACTCGACCATCTCATGGTCACTGCCTCCCAGGTTCCCATCCACTTTTGCGTCCGCTACTAATTCTTCCCTGTTTGCAACCAGCAGGTCAAGAAGACCTCTGCCCCTAGTTGGTTTATGACTGTTGTCATAAACAAGTGTTCAGTACAAATGCTACTATTTTGAACTTCATGTTCCAAACTTGCTTTACATGTATGTTCTCTCAGGGCTTGTCTACACTTGGAAATGTACTGAAATAGCTATTCTGGAATAATTATTTGGTATATCTCCTCATGTGGAAGCTCTTATTTTGGAATAAGAGTTTCCATGTGGGATTTTACACCAAAATAACTATTCTGGTATAGCTGTTTTGGTAAATTTCTAAGTGTAGGCAAGCCTTTAGAGAACATTCATGGAAGGGGTAAAAGTGTCATAGGAAGTAGATCCATTAGCAACAATGTCTTAGGTGAAATGTAAAAGTAAAATATAGGCAAAATTCTTCCATATGCAGGGTTTTTTTAAATCCTGGATAGAAGGACCTTTTTTTAAGATTAGTGCCTTTTGAAAATAAACTTATCACAGGGCTCTGAAGTTTATTGCTTCTAATGTATCTAAATAAATATTACATGGAAACAACAGCTGTATGCTTTCACACAGAGGTGGGCAAACTACGGCCTGCGGGCCACATCCGGTCTGCAGGACCGACCTGCCCGGCCCTTGAGCTCCCGGCTGGGGAAGCTAGCCCCCAGCTCCTTCCCTGGTATCCTCCTTCCCCTGCAGCCTCAGCTTGCCATGCTGCCAGCGCTCTGGGTGGTGGGGCTGCAAGCTCCTGCTGGGCAGCCTGGCTGCGAGAGCCACCGGCCTGCCCGGTGCGCTAGACTGTGTGGTGGCATGTCTGGCTCTGGCTGGGCAGCGCGGCTGCCAGTCCTGGTGCTCTGAGAGGCATGGTAAGGGGGCAGGGAGTAGGGGAGGTTGAATAAGGGGCAGGGGGTCCTGGGGCAGACAGGGAGCAGGGGGCAGTTGGATAGGCGTGGGAGTCCTGGAGGGCCTGTCAGGGGGTAGGGGTGTGGAAAGGGGTCCAAGCAGTCAGGAGACAGGGAGCAGGGGAGGTTGGATAGGGGGTGGAGTCCCAGGGGGGCGGTTAGGGGCAGAGGGTCTCGGGAGGGGGCGGTCAGGGGACAAGGAGCAGGGGGTGTTGAATGGGTCGGGGGTTTTGAGGGAGGCAGTCGGGGGTGGGAAGTGGGAGGGGGCGGATAGGGGGCCAGGCTGCTTGGGGAGGCACAGCCTTCCCTACCTGGCCCTCCATACAATTTCGGAACCCCGATGTGGCCCTCAGGCCAAAACGTTTTCCCACCCCTGCTTTAACAAGTGTCAGCTCTGCATTACCACTTTATGATCGGGCACTAAAGTGAGCTTATAATCATCTTTAATTTAATATGTAATATTAATGACTTAGTCCAAGCTATGATACAGATGAGACAGTTCAAGTTTATATTTATGTTCCTATCAAATTATGTTGGGTTTTGAATGATAATATAACTTGCTCTCTAGGCTATTATAATTTGACAAGTTTCTACCTAAACTCTTGTTTGATATTATCATTTCCAAGTGCATTTTTAACCCTTTGAAAAGATAAAGGTTTATAAATATTTTTCTTCATAGAAAAACTGTGAATGATTTTTTTTATAAGAAAACAATATTTGAAAATACTTCACCACACCTATAACTCCTCAGTTTCCATTTTCTCTATGCAATATCTTGGGGGGAATGACTCCACTAATTTGTTAATTGATGATTAGGCTGATGTAGCAGAGGGACAGATTGGCTTCCCTGCTGCTTTTAGTGCTGCTCAGGAACACCCTGCAGTTTATTTCATACTGAGTCTCCAGCACAGTGTTATTGTATCTGACCTAATTATTGAATTGAAGTGTCCAAATCTTTACACCCTCCCATTGTTCAAAAACAAAACTGTCTGAAGAAAGAGCCATTAAAATGCTATTAGAAATATAGCACCTATTGCGTAATTGACACTTAGGCAATAGGTGCTGAGATTTGTAAAACTGCTCTCAGACTGAGACAGGAAGGTGATATTATACATTATTTACTTGAGTTTTCTATTTGATTTTATTAAGAAACTCATGTGTCTACCAACCAAAGTAACAGTGATTTTTTTTCTAAACTTAGCAAAGATACCAGACCTCAATGAGGTCTATGGACTATCCAGCCCATGTTTCAAACTTCAGTTCTATCAAAAAGTATATGTTTTTAAATTTTGTTGAAAATGTATGGTTTGGGGGGAATTTGGTTAAGGAGTCACCTTGGGGTGGTTACCAAGTATGGAGAGTTGGGAAAAGATCTAATTTTTGAAGCTAAGTACAGTATGTGAAAACAGGGTTATAATTTAAACACTTTTCAACTTAAACTATAAAGATGTATCTGGGAACTGTTATAATTAAAAAAATAGGTATCAGCAAATGCCCTGAAATGTTTCTACTTCCACCTTTATCACACTTTGCCTAAGTCACTTCAGCCCACCCTTTATAGAGTTTAGGAAGGTACATGATGTGATTCCTTCCATGTAGCTATTGCCTATGTGAACCATACATACAATTCGTCGGCACTAGCCTTGCCTTTGGTCTGTAATAGATCACTGAGTGGCTCTTAGTCATCAGCAGCTGGATATCTTGTGATATATGCAGCATTCTTCTCTCTCTCCACGCCCCTTTTTTAAAAAAGAAAGCCGGTACTGTTAAAAGACACCAGATTGATTTTCATAGTTGCCAATCACAATTTCAGATGCTTATCTGAACTGAACTAAGCTTCAAACCTTTTTCAAGGCTGATCCTTTGAGAATGGCTTCTCATCTACTAGGGCAGTGCTCTTCATTATTTTTGAAGTGGGGGACACTTTGGCAAAAAGCCTTCAATGTGAGAGCCACAGCAACCCGATACAGATGGTTGAACACTCCGAGTTCTTTGTTGGTTAATATGGAGGGGGTATGGGGTGCTGGCTCTGGGAGGGGCCACAGGGATGGGGCAGGGGCTTGGGGTGCAGGAGGGGGTATGCAGGGGCTGGCTCCGGGAGGCTGCAGGTTGGGTGGTGGAAGAGCTATTCAGAACCTGTCCATTGAAGGGAACGGCACTTTCTTCGGGCAGCCCCGGCTCCACGCCAGTCCTGGAAGGGGCCAACGCACTTCCTGGCCAGTGGCAGCTGTGGGGAAAGTGCTTGCAGGCAGGAGCAGCGTGCAGAGACCTCTGCTCCCCTCTTACCCTGCGGGGGCATGCTGGCCACTTCTGGGAGTGGCATGGGGCTGGGGCAGAAAGGGAGCCTGCCTTAGCTGCAGCCCCACTGCCACCGGAGAGTGCGATCAACAGGGAGTCGCACTTAGGGTCCATGGGAGCCGCCACTGGCTCACAGACCTTGCAATAAAGAATACTGCACTAGGGAGTCATCTGAGACAAGGGCCTGGTGACCTCACAACTTTCATATGTGACCTTATCAGGATTTGAACAAAGGTCTGCAGCAATGACAAGCTGGAAAATAATCTCTTTCATATTGGCCCTGATTAACTTTTAAAAGTTTTAAATAAAGTGTTCTTAGTTGAAATTATCCTGAGAGGTTACTGCGTTTGTGTGTGGGAGAAGTAGGAATTTTTCCAGTGCCTCTAGGAAGGAACTGGAAATAGGCCTGGCAATTCTTATTAATTTCTTGAAAGTAACCCTTTCATGTTAATAAGATTTTTCTAAATTTTAAAACACCCTCACAGTATTATTATTCCAGATCATGCTCCCTATATATTGTACGTAAGGGATCCTCCATATGGATTTTTCTGCTTCTGTGCAGAAGTAGTGGCTCAGCTGCTTTTGCAGCATTGTATCTCCCTTCTCTGGATCCTGTGTACGGATTTTAGGGAAGTTTTGTTACCGTTCTGGGTCAGGATCTGAACTTTGTAAGTCAGACTCACCTCTTGGAGGCCTCTTCAGTATAGCCACCACTGAATGCTCAAAAGTCATGAGCCAGATCCCCAAAATTATGACATTGACTTAAAAATTAAAAAATCTTAAGTTCTTTTTATCTAACTTGTGGTGTTTGAGCCTTCAGGGTGTGCTTGGATCACATTTTCAACAGTTTCTCTGCAACCAAGAGAGCTATACACTTTTTTTTAAAATGAAAACTGAGATTCTTACATATTAATTTTTCTCTTGGAGCTGAGGCTCTAAATAATCCATCAGCTAAGAAGGAGCTACCCTGGCACAGTGAGGTCCAAATAACTGTTTATACTTACTATACACCACATGCAAAGCCTAGCTACATATACATACTACTTCTCTGGCAGGATTTTGCTGGCTTCTGAAACATAAACAGGGAGGCTGCTAGAAGGCTCACAAAATATTTAAGGAAACAAACGCATTTCCTATAAGCTATAGTCACACTGCCTCTTTTATAATGTATATGATCTTTAATAATAATGCTTTGCATTTATTTTGTATATCGTTTCAAAAAATCCAAAGTACTTTAAACTTGAGTGAATAATAGTAATAAATGTGACATCCAGGAGCTTTGCTAAGAGATTTATCTTTATTTCCTTGTCTGGGTCACACAACATGCATCTGTTGCAAATGTCTGTGCTTCTTGTCACATGGCAGAGGTCACTATCAACTGACTCAGTGGTTACCGTTACAACTTTATATTATCTTTCTTTTAATGATAACATTGGATACTTTGGCTCCAAACTCTCTGTGCTATAAACTTTAAACTAGCCTCCTGAAATAATATTTAAGCATCTAAATTAATGACTGGACTTCCATTTACTTCAATTGCAGATTGTAGATGCTCAAAATCTGAGAGAATCTGGCCATTTAAGTGGCTAAATGTGATATGTCCTGCGTCAAACACCCAGTTGGTGTCAGAATAGAGCAGAGTTCTCCTGATTCCCCAGTCCTGTCACAGGTCTAGCCATTAGACCTATCTCTGAAATGACTGATATCATAAAAAATTAAGAGCTAGATTAAAAATCTGATTACAGCCTTTAAAAAAATCTAATATCCTTTAAAAATCTGATATTCTTTATAATGGGTTTCTTTTAACATTTTATCCTTTAATAATCACTAAACTTTCTGAATAATTGTTGCTTGTTATATGGTAAACTATTGATTGTTACAGTGAGACTTTTTTAATATGGGTCAGTGGTAAAATATGATGTGAACTTCTTTTAATTATTTTTAATCTGTCCTCTTCCTCTCATCATTTATCACTCTATCAATTTAAGCTCTGTGTTGCCATGGAGTTTAATCCACATCTCCCTAGGATAGTAAAACCACTTGAGACAGTAGTAAAGTGTGGCAAAGCACACGGTGAATACTAATGCAGATATAGTACTTCATATTCCAGATTGAGTGACTAAACTTCCAGCAGGAGGACTGGAAGAAAACATTTAAATATTGCATGAGCTTGACAGCTTTTATAAACTGCAAATCAAATCAAAAGAAACATGTTCACAAAATGTGAGATTTTTTTTGAGTAATTAGGAAATGATCAACAGAAGGGAAAGTTAATTTTAGTTTAGTCTCTGTTTCTGAGTGCAGCTGTGCATTTTTCACAAATGCAATATGTACAGAAAAAGTGAGCTTCATTCACTTGACTAGGGGCTAGATTGGCACTGCTGAATGCAGTGGTTTCTATGTACTTGTAATAAGGATGTGACATGCAGGAATGCTGGTACAATCTTTATTTCCTGGTTCATTGCATGACATAGGTCAGTTAGAAAAGGCTAGACTGCTGTCACATGGCAGAGATCAATATCCATTGACTCCAGTGACTACTGGTATACTTCTATGGATCCTATTACTGTAGTATCTGGGCACTTCGCAGAGGCTGAGTTTATATTCACAGTACCTCTTTGAGCTAGCTGGAGAACTGAGCTACTGAGAGATAAGGGACTTGTTCAAGATCATACAAGAAGCTTCTAGCAGAGCTGGGAATTGGACCCAGTCTTCTTAGTCCTAGTCTATTGCCTTAAATACAAGGCTATGCTGCCTTGGAACAGGACAAGGTTGTCTTGCACTGCCTCACTAGGAAGCAGCATGGGAGGCTATTTTACATCTGGAAATGGGCTCAAGCTATGCACTTTAGACGCAGAATTAGAAATTAATTTTGACTTTTCCCAAAATGCAGAGGATTTCAGTTTGTGGCTTCAGAATCAGTATGGATTAAATATAATTTTGCACTGTTTGCAGTTTAAACTTCTCTTGACTTGTGTATGACAAGCAAGTATTAGAATAATACTTTTTTTTTTACGGACTATGTACCACATAACTTTTCCCTCATTTCATTATGACAACTACATCATAGATAAATGTATCACAGAAAAAGGGTTGTAGACAGCGCTGGTTAAGACAACTTACTGACTTGACATGTACAGGCACTACTCACTGTTGTCCTGTAAAACACTGGCTTTTGTTTTCAAGTGCAACACTATCCTATACTTGGACATTATGGAGCCTTGTGGTGGCACTTCTGTATCGTACATAGATCAAGGGGACAATTCCCAAAGATCTCAATGGGAATGCTGCTAGTAGAAAGCATTACTGTATATAGCTGTCAGGCTTTTAAAAAACAAAGCTCCTCTACTGAACTGAACCAATTTGTTGACTGACTTTCTGTGGGCTTCATGGTAGGAGAGGCTTGAAGGTGGTGGAATTAGGAATAAATTCAGAGATTGTGTTTCCTGACTAGGAAGTGGCATGGAAGGAAAAGTGAAATCAGCAGTGGGAGAAGCAAACATCAGTGGTCAAGGTTGGTGTCATTGGTGGAGTGGATGAGGCAACAATCATCTGCTCTTGTCTCTTAAGTTAAGTAGGGAGTGGCATTTAAATGATAAATGGAAATTTTTATTTCTTAAACTATGTGTGTGTTTTTGATGGTGTCTTGTGTTACCAGAAATGCATTTCTAACTATACAGGCTAGGATATAACAGGAAATACAGCCTGAGGAGCACGCAATTATTCAGTGCATGGAAGTGAAATAATCGTGTCAGTTACACTTCAGATTGCTGGGCCTGCTCGTGTCAACTTCTAATTAGACCTGTTCTGTGGCACAGAATAAATTATGATTACAAGCACGGCAGTAGGTTGTTGCTGTCACGACTGAAGTCAGATCATGATGCATCCACTATTTCATTAAACACGTCCTTACAACCCAGATTAAAATAACATTATGGCTGAGGAGCTAACCTGCAAGAATAAGGTTGTTTTCCAGTTGGTTCTCCTGCACCTTTTTCTCAATCCAGTTTTATTAGGGCAGTGCAGCAGGGTTGGCCCTATCTCATCTGAGAAGTTGGGCAGTATTAGAGTATTTTTAGCTTATTATCTTTAGAGATAGACTGTTACATTGTAGTAGAACAGGTAGCGCTACTCACAAACTTGCCCTGGAAAAAGGGGTAAACCAGGAGGTGGCAAAATTTGCAGAGGATACAAAATTACTCAAGATAAGTACAAAATAGACTGCAAGAGTTACAAAGGGATCTCACAAAATGAGGTGACTGGGCAACAAAGTGCATTTATCAACATTGAATTTCATCTGCCAAAGTAATGCATATTGGAAAACATCATCCCAACTATCCACACACAATGATGGGGGTCTAAACTAGCTGTTACCACTCAAAGATCTTGGAGTCATCATGGATAGTTCTCTGGAAACATCTGCTCAGTGTGCAGCAGCTGTCCTAACAGTTTACAGAATGTTAGGAACCATTAGGAATGGGATATATAGTGTCATTATATTTACTGTCTTATTATCTAAACCCATGGTACGCCCACACCTTGAATATTGCTAGGGTTGCCAGGAGTCTGGTTTTCAACCGGAACACCAAGTTGAAAAGGGACCCTGGTGGCTCTGGTCAGCACTGATGACCAGGCTGTTAAAAGTCCAGTTGGCGTTGCTGCGGGGCTAAGGCAGGCTCCCTGCCTGCCCTGGGTTTGTGCAGCTCCCTGGAGGCAGCTGGCATGTCTGGCCCCTAGGCGGAGAGGTGATCAGGGAAGCTTCATGTGCTGCCCCCAGCTCCAGCTGTGTAGCTCCCATTGGCACCAGGCAGAGCCGCCTGGCCCCTCCACCTAGGGGCCAGGCATGCTGCCTTTGCCCTACTGTGCTGCTGACCAGGGGCAACCTAAGGTATGCGCCGCCCGGCCAGAGCCCGCACCCCGAACTCCCAACCTGGGACAGGGTTCTGGTACAGGAGGAACACCCTCCCACACCTTAACTCCCTCCCAGACCCCACACTCTGAACCGCTCGGCCCCAGCCAGAGCCCCCTCCTGCACGCCAAACCCCTCGGCCCCAGCCGGAGCCTGCACCTCCTCCCGCACCTGCACTCTCTCCACTAGCCCTGAGCCCACTCCTGCACTTCAAAACTCTCATCCACAGCCCCACCCTATAGCCCGCACCCCCCAGCTGGAGCCCTCAGCCCAGAGCCCCCTCCTGCATACAGAACCCCTCATTTCTGGCCCCACCATGGAGCCCTCACCCCCTCCTGCACTCCAACCCCCTGCCCTAGCCCAAAAAAGAACTAGATAAGTTCATGGAGAATAGAGCCATTGATGGACCTATTCTCCATTAGCCAGGATAGTCAGGGATGCAACCCCATGCTCTGGGTGTCCCTAAGCCACTGGCTGCAAGATGCTGGGACTGGATGACAGGGGATGCCTTTACCTGATGGTTGCCCTGTTCTGTTCATTTCCTTTGAAGCATCTGGCATTGACTGCTATCAGAAGACAGGATGCTGGGCTAGATATACCATTGATCTGACCCAGTATGGCCATTCTTATGTTCTTTTCTATTGATGGCCATTGGTATGTGGACTGTATTGTGTTTTATAATGCCCCCCATCACCATAGCAATCTTAACTCAGAATGTATGTTTTTGTGGATTGTGTTGTTTTAATTTCAATTTTAAGGGCCCAGTGACTTCAGTGGAAAACTTGCATACATGAGGATTTCAGAAATTGCCCTACTTCCATGGAAATACCTACAGAGCGGGCTCTGGGGAGGGAGAGTGCTATGAGGATCCCCTTGTGGAATTTCCCCCCCCAAAATCACTTTGTTATATGAGGGACAGTTTTCTCCCTGGGTTTGTTTTCACCACCAAGAAGTGGGTGAGCTTTGGCTCTGCTCCAATAACTCATGGGATGAAATTTTGGCCCTAATGAAGTCAATAGGAGTTTTGCTGTTGACTTCAGTGGAGCTGGGATTTCATCCAGAGTTTCTAAGGGATTCTTCAGAAGAAATAGACCTCATAAATTTAGAATAATCCACGTGTGATCTCCATACATCTGAACTGAACTTACCTTGCCCTTTTACCAGAAAAATAACTCCGTATCCATCAACATCAGAATTGGAATCTACCTCTAAATGTAGGTCAACCTTTGTAGACAGATTTTTACTAATTTTGGGCCCAGTCCTGCAGCCTCTTACTCATGCAGCTTGCCCCGTTGCAGCCAATGGAAAACAGATAATGTGCCCACATTTCATTTATTTCAAAGAGACTTTGCTCTGAGAACCCAATGGTTCCCTCTTACAAAAGTGGCCTTTAACCTTGGCACTTGTTGGTGCAATACACAGTAATGGCTCTGAAGAATTGTACACTTGTGCTAGTGTTCACCGTAGCTCACTGCCAAGCAACACATGAAGTGACTTCTGAGGCAAAGCCATTTTCTAGCTCTCAAACACAATTTGTGCAGCAGAAATTTAAGAGAAGTGCACAAAATCCTCTAGTCAATGATTTTAGGAAGTCATGGTATGCAATTCTCTACCATGCGTGTGCTTGATTTTAGAGGTAATGCTACTGGGCCATCAGTTTTAACTTGTTTGCAGTTGGTGTCTGGTTGAGATCATAGTGCATAGTAATATCAATTTACTATCTGCTGTGTCCTCTGCATAGGGGTATATGTCCTCCTGGCAAAGATGATTTAGGCAACAATATAGCTGGTCTTCATAATCTCTTAATTATTGTGATCAAACAGGTTGTAATTTCAGGTGTCATTCTGTATCTTTTTCTAGCACCATGTTTTGTGTCCCCAGAGTTCCTTTAATAAACTTGCAGAAGATGCAATGGTGAGTGCACTAGCTTTTCATCCCTGTAGAGTCAACTTCAAATTCTAGTCTGAGTCACAAGTGGAATTGCAAGTCCACTATTTTCTTTTCCTCCAGCTAATCGGTAGCTTTTGTTCAAGATAGTTCTAGCTATGAAATATTGTATATGTCCTCCTGGCAAAGATGATTTAGGCAACAATATAGCTGGTCTTCATAATCTCTTAATTATTGTGATCAAACAGGTTGTAATTTCAGGTGTCATTCTGTATCTTTTTCTAGCACCATGTTTTGTGTCCCCAGAGTTCCTTTAATAAACTTGCAGAAGATGCAATGGTGAGTGCACTAGCTTTTCATCCCTGTAGAGTCAACTTCAAATTCTAGTCTGAGTCACAAGTGGAATTGCAAGTCCACTATTTTCTTTTCCTTCAGCTAATCGGTAGCTTTTGTTCAAGATAGTTCTAGCTATGAAATATTGGGAGTGTTTGTTGTAGGTCAGGTCTGAAGTGGACATACAGAAGTGGGGACGAGGGGATGCAAAGCTTGCAAGGTGATTTCCTGCACTAAGGCAGGAATGAGTTAGTGCTATTTGTTCTTCTTGAGTGCTAAAAGTGCCAGGGTCCACTAGGAGTTACTATAATACAATTAATAATAATTGTGAGTTTCTTATCCATACACGTTGACATGCACACTCCCCTTCAGATTACTGTTAGCAGAGCTAAATGACATAAATGGGCAAAATGCTTTTTCTCATCTTAACTGAAACTCCCAGTTAACTGAAGTTTGTTTGTAGCTGTACTGAGCTAGCAATCTCTTTCCATATAATCCAGTGCTCCTATATCCCCAATCCCTGAAACCCACCTCTTCCATCTCCAGTGTTAGAAAGCAAGTCAGCATTTTCTGTTCAGCTTAGCATGCAGCTAGTTCCACCAGACCCAGTTAGCCTGGGTCTGTGCCTAAACAATGCAGGTAATGAAAGATATGACAAATACTGTGATGCTGAGCCTTTCTGGCTTGTAGGGAGGAAAGAGATGTTGGAAAAAGGGGGATGAGAGGAAGGCTGTGATCAGAGTACGAGTGTGAGATGGTGGTCCAGCAAAGGTATTCACTCTTCCAGCTCCCTTTGCGGTTGCCTTTCTTTAGTGGAGAAATGTGTCTTTCTGCCTGGGGTATCTCCAGGCTGAACAATTCTCTGCCTTCACTGTGTTTTCCCCCAGCAGACCTGCTTGCTTTCTCTTCAGAGATTAATAGCAGTGTCACTGCCCACAGTTAAGGTACCCCATGGCTCTTTCTAAGCTTATTTATTCTTAGGGTAAAAATATTACAGAAAATATCGTAAAACAATAAAATAGCCTCAGCTCAGAACTAGCACTCATGAAAAATGTCATCCCTCCTTTATATAGTTCAGGGGTCCTCCATCTAGAGTTTCCAGGAGCAGGTAATCTGTAGACAATGGGTTTTTCTCTCCAAGGCATAGCTTCAAAGGGCTTTTTGAAGTACTCCTGGAAAACCCTCTTCACTTATTGTCTCAGTTGTTGGATGTTCCTAACATTTTTCCGAGGTTTATGTTAGTCAGTCTCCCAGAAAAGTCACATACCATCCTACAATAACACACAATTACATTATTTTAATAACATAGATCCCAAAGGTATTAAACTTAATTCTATAAGGTTTGTCCAGGATCTTGCAGGAAATTTCCCTCTGTCACCGCAATGTCACTGGGTACCTCTCTCTGGCTTGGTCTGGTCAGGACAACTTTCAGGATCAGTATAATGAAATCACAATGGTGTCATAGTTGATCCTGTGGTCCCAGGATGGTGTGACAGTGATGATGGTGAAGTTTGCTCCTTCTCCTCCTTTCATCTTTCAGTCAGTGTCCCTCTGTCCATATGCTAATCCTTCCCCCCAAAGTGTTTTCCTTTTAAGAACCCCAAAAGGAAGTGATGGGTGGAATAGCTCATTCCCCCTCATTATTTTGTTTCATTGATTACTAGTCCCACACTTTATCAGATATAATTCAAGGACTATGTTAAGATCATAGCTGTAGGCCTCTTTGTTTGTACTAAATCAGTCATTGTTTCCTTTTTTTGCCCCATTTCCCATCAACATTTATTACTCTAGGTTATTGTGACACTCTATGAACTTTGACTCACTTTTCACAGTTGAGCTTACAATCTGGAGAGGACAGAACTAATGGGCTAACACGGTGGAGATTGGGATACAGAAGTGAATGTTTGGAGATGGGGTGGGGGGCTGAAATGGTGGGGGGGAGGGTCAGAATTAATTGCTGGGCAAGGGATGGGTAGATGTAGAGGTAAGACTGGGAGTCAAAATCACCTTTCCCAATAAATTTGGGAGAGTGGGCAACTCTGATTGTCTCTTGGGAAGGGGGAGTTCAAAAATCAAGACAGAAAACCCCAATTTAGTAGTGGTTTTTTTAAAAATCACTTTTTGAGGGGGCAGTTTCATGGTGTGTGTGGCTGTGGTGTGATTTTTTGTTTTTTATTGTATTTTTATGGGCTGACTCATGATTTTTTTGATCTCTTGAGGTTGGCAAGACTGAGTCCAGTAATGATCAAGGGTTGTTATGATCATTACATATTTGGTTGCCTCCATGAAATAAATTGATAGTCTTAGTAACTTTCTCAGTGGATAATTCTTAAAATACTCAGCTTTTATATAGAGCTTTTCATCAGTAGATCTCAAAGTGCTGTACAAAGGAGTTATCATTATCCCTATTTTACAGTTAGGGAAACTGAGTGGGGAAGTCTCTTGCCCAAGGTCAAGCAGCAGGCCAGTAACACGGTCAGGAATAGAATCCAGGTCTCCTGAGTCCCAGTTCAGTGCTCTATTGAATAGGCAACACTGACTCATCACAAAAATAGGACCCAAACTAGCATCTATTAGCTCTCTTATTGGTATCTTCAGCAGAGACTAAGGATGGAATGACCATGGAGACTGAAGCTTGCTTTAATCTTGATTCAGGGGGTTCAGACTGGCAGGCAGTGGGTATGTGGTGGTAGTAAGGAGTGGGCATAGGAGAGCCTATGTTACCATTACTCACACTATACCTGTTCTCTGTGTATCACCTTTCGGGGTTAGAGAGCATGGCCCCTTTAAATCTTTGTCCTGAGAGCAAGGAAGTGCTGATTGTTCCAAGAAGAGGAAGTGCTGTTGGAGGGTGGGAAGAACATGGAGAGAGTGAGACCGACAGGGTGTGTGTGTCTGGAGCTCCAGACAGAAGGATACAGCAAGCAGGCCTTCATGTAGCAAGGTGGCCGAGAACCTGCCGGAAGCCTGCAAGGGACAGAGTCGCCGACTGGGGATGTCCCAGGACAGGAGCCAGGAGGAGTACTGTGGGAAGGAGGAACCACCCGAGAAGAACAAACCAGAACTGGACCCAGTATCATTGCTGCCCAGAGCTGCCTGGGGCCATGTGTATTGGGGCTTGTGATTTTGCATTGGGAATAAGGAGGGAGGTTGTAGCTAGTAAATTGGGGAGGTTGCCACTCTGTGTGGGTTTGCAGAGCAGCAGAAGAGGGCACTGGAGGGGTTTGCTGGGTAAAGTTGACTGATTCTGAAGACAACCAGGAACACCCAGATTCCCCACCAGATTGGAACTTTGCCCAGGACTCCTGGACTCTTAATGCAGATGCATTGGTAGGAGTCTGCCCTTTCAGACTGTGGTATCACTGGGACTGTGGGCCCTTGTGTTGAATGTAACCCTGTTTTACCACTCTCCTTATCTTTCCTCTGTTTCTCCATTTATCCCTCTGAATAAATATTTCCATTTCCTATATTCATTCTACTATTCCGGTGTGTGTTCACTAGGGTGACCAGACAGCAAGTGTGAAAAATCGGGACGGAGGTGGGGGGTAATAGGAGCCTATAGAAGAAAAAGACCCAAAAATCGGGACTGTCCCTATAAAATCGGGACATCTGGTCACCCTAGTGTTCACTCTGGAGGGTATGGAACAGGTGCCCCTAGGATGGAAGAGACTTTCCCTACTGCTTTCCTGTGCATACCTTTTCTTGGCCAGAGCTGCCTGCAGAGCAGACTCTATTTTGGCCACAAGGGTGCTAAAGTTACATCTGAATAAATGGAGGATTTTAGTCTCTAGGGATAATAGTTCATGAGATCTGAATTCACATTAACAACTTTAAGACTAAAATACTACTACTATTATTACAATTCATGGCATTAGATTACATGAGAGAGGGGACTGTTTCTACACAATAAGAAAGATGCAGTTCATGAGAGCTTGAAAGGTTGATCAACCACCACTTGCCTCATTGATATATGGAACTAAAAGTGTCTGAGTGCAAGTGTGTGCATGCGAAAGAGAATAAGACTTATTTCAAAATCTTGTCAGAAAGCATGTTTATAGAAAAGACGTCTATAGCATTTCTTATAGTGGTAAGACCACTCTCCATCCAGCTGTTTAAGATAGGGAGTGGGAGAGATGAATATTTTCACTGACTGAGTAACTGCAGGATTCATACTGTTTCTGTATTCAAAGCTTTACTGTGGGTTTACACTGGGAATGCCAGGTGTCCAAATACTAAGGTGATGGAATATGATAAGCTATGAATAGATCATATTTTTTAAGGCAAACAGGGACACTATGATCATCTCAACTAAAATTTTCAAATAGCACTGAAATCCCATTCTCAAAAGTCACCTGGTGCTGTATTAGTTAGGATATCAGACTGCTTCAAGCTATGACAGACATGCAGTGCATGTGTATTTCATAGATTCTAAGGTAAAAAAAGGACCATTGTGATCATCTAATCTCACCTCTTGTATAACATAGGCCATACAACTTCCCCAAAATAATTCCAAAAGTACATATGCACCGACTTCCCCTCTTTCCCGTGGGTGCTCGACCCCTGCATCCCCGTCTCCCGGCCCTGCCCCCACTGCACCCCTTCCATGAGGCCCTGCCCCACACCTATTCCAACTCCTTCTCCAAATCTCTGCCTCTTTTCCACCCCATCCCCTGAGCGCGCCACATTCCCGCACCTTCTCTCCCCCTCTTCCCCTCAGAGTATGCTAATGTGGCCAAACAGCTGTTTGTCAGCAGCCAGGCGGGAAGTGCTGGGAGGTAGGAGGAGGAGCGGGGACATGGCGTGCTCAAGGTGGGAGGAGGAGGTGGGGCGAGGGGTGAGGGGAGCTTGGCTGCCGGTGGGTGCAGAGCACCCACTAACTTTTCCCCATGGGTGCTCCATCCCCGGAGCACCCACGGAGTCGGCGCCATTGTGAAAGCAGAGCTTTTAGAAAAACATCCAATCTTGATTTAAAAATCGTTAGTGGTGGAGAATCCACCACAACGCTTGATAAATTGTTCCAGTGAGTAATTACTCACTGTTTAAAATGTACACCTTATTTCCAGTCTGAATTTTCCAGTTTCAACTTCCTGTCACTGATTGATATTAGACCTTTCTCTGTTAGGTTTGAACAGCCCATTATCAAATATTTGTACCTCATGTAGGTGGTGGTGATTTTATGTTCTGTACCAGGTCACTAATAAAAATTATTAAATAGCATCAGGCCAAGGACTGATCCCACTAGAAACTTCTGTTTGTCTGCTAGACACGCTCAGGCACACCCTTGTATCCTTCCTCCTGGGTTCCATGGGCGTGGTGACTTGACCCTCTTCTTCAATTCTCTCCCTTTTGTGCATGTACGGCATCTTCAGAGCAACATTTTGTAGATGCAGTTGTGGGTCCATAAGTCATTTCAAGGCCTCTTCTGTGACATTGTGCGTGTTATCCAATTCACCTGTGAATCCATATTTGGGGCACGATGTTATGTGTTTGTTGGTTTAGATGTTCTCACTAGAGTCACACAAAGGGGAATCTTTGTTTTTTCCACTTGTGCATCAAGTAGCTGCATCTCCCATGGTTTGTTCAGTTGCAGTTCAGTGTGATCAGAAGTCTGCAGGTCAAAACCAGGAGGGTGGCTTGTTGGGTTAGTAGTAGTGTGCTTTTTGGAGCAGTAAATGAGGTCCAGACACTTTGCCATTCCCAGGCTGGATCCAGAGACATGCAGTCCATAGTGGTTTTTGTGATTTCAGGTATTGTTGGGTTATGTCATCCATAACCTGCTGGATAGGAATTTCTGTGTAGTCTTCAGCACATTTAAATTCTCTTCTGGTGGCTCTATCTTGATGGATAGCTGGAGGTTTGATGTTTGCTAATACAGCAAGCCAATAGAGGTGTTGATTTTAATGTTCCTGTGATGATTCTTATGGACTGATTCAGCTGCCTGTCCACAAATTGGATATAGCTGCTTCTTGTCCATACCAGTGCACAGTACTCTGAAACTGAGTACACTAGGGCCAAGGCCAATGCTCATAGCCCTAGGTCAGTTGATCCCTCCCCAGCTTGTTCCCACTAAACTTGACAGTTACTGTTTTGTGCAATTCTGGTGGAAAGTAGAGACTACAGATTTGCTCGGATTTGGGTTTGCTCTTCAGTGACAGCCTATGCTCGATAGGGACCACATTCTGAAAGAAACCTTTCCTAAACTCCCTCTTCGGCCCTGAGCTTGGGAAGACCAGGACCTACCAGCGTAAAGTGGCACCAGACCCTGCCATAACAGATGCAAAACATGCAGATGTATTTCCATTGATACGATGATTAATACCCTCCAAACACACTTTTGAAGATCCTACACTTGCCTATCATAACATGTGATGTAGCTCATCCGGGGCATTAAATGCCCTAATAACTATGTAAGTGAAATGAGACTATCATTATACTCTTATTTTTCTATGAGAGTTCATTCAAGACAAAAACACCATATCATCCGTGTGTGAACACTTTTCACAGAACAGTCACTCCATATCCGACCTCTCAGTCCTCATCCTCAAAGGAAACCTGTCCAACAATTTCAAAAGATGAGCCTAGGAGATTAAATTCATAACTTTTCTAGACACTAAAAATCATGGACTTAAACTCTAAATCCAGTGTCTTTATTGTTACAATACTCTATAACCTGCTAATCCCCCTTTTTGGTCCTATGACTGCAGAGGTGTTAACTGGCCACTTCATTTTGAATAGTCCCTTGAAATAGTTTAGTATAAGCAGTTAACACATATCTGTTCCACCTTTTTATTTAGCTGTGACACAGCCGCTTTGAGTAAATTTCCCAGACCTGAAGAAGAGCTCTGTGTAGCTTGAAAGCTTACCTCTTTCACCAACAGAAGTTGGTCTAATAAAGATATTACCTCACCCCTCTGGTCTCTTTACTATAAACACAAAGCATTATTTTTTAATATTCATCATCATCCCCTTTAGGTATGAGTCTTCCAGCCCAAATAGTTTCAACCACTGGTAGGCATGAATAATCAACGCCACATGCCTTTGTCAGCTCATCATTCTTATAATGAAAAAGGAAAACAACCGTAGGCATATATATATACATTTTTTTTATGTGTGGTGTAGTTTTAATTGGCATTTATAAGATCATTCTAGAAAATGAATGCCTGTACATTAGCTTGAATCCTTTCTCAGCATTACATGTAATTTATAATTAAGTAATGATGACAGATGTGGAGGGCATTTCCTGGCAATTAATGACTGACTAGAGGAGCCAAAGGCTATAGACAAAAATGTATACAATAACTAACAGGAAAACAGCAATACTTCATTATCAATTAAAAGAAAAAAATCTTTTACTAATCATATATATAGGGTCACATTCCATTACAAGTTCCTTTTTACCAAACACATTTTTCTTTCACCAGTCACATTTCTCCAGCTTCTTTATTGGTTTGTTCTTTTCTGATGATCCAAACACCAACTCCTGCAGTATTCTGAAATGAAAGCTGTATGCTTTATTCAGGTCTCTTAGTCAAGCTTTCTGTTTTATTGTTAAATCAACAAAGGGGAAAAACAGAAGCCACCACTGATCCTGGAGTGTAGTCAAGCCATATTAGCAAAGTGCTTTGAGATCCTTAGATGAAACCTACTGTATACGTATAACATATTTATTCTTGGTTGCTTTTGTACTCCAAAAGGATTACTGACGTGAAACCAAAGATTATTGCCTGTACTGTGTTTTTCTTTTTATCAAATATATGAATTGTAAATATAGTTGTAGAGCTCTATGAAAAGCAACTTTAATGAAGTTAGTGTGATGCTGTGCAAGCTGCACTTCTAAAAACATAGACTTAATCTTTCTTCTTGATTAATTGAATGTCCAATGGGGCTGCTTCTTCTTTTCCTTTACTTTTAGCATTCCAAATAAATACTGCAGGAATCTAGAAATGCAGCCATTGGTTAAATCTGCAAAGCTGGGGCATATTGGTTTGCTGCTAAATCTTTAATGAAAATCTAAAGCTAAAATGATTCCTGCAGATGGCAACATCAGCAATAGCCTTGTCAGTTTATTTTAGCAGAATCTGATTTTTTTTTTCATTTGGAACTTGGGGCAAAATGTCATCTTAAATAAGGTGGAAACTTTTAATATAGGAATAAGTGATGTTTGAAAAGCATAGGGGTCCAGTGTTCATGGCTGTTTTACTGACAGTTGCCATATTTAGTGATAATTTTTGCTGTACAGGCTGTTACATTTAAGCTGTCTTCCAAATTCCAATAGGAAATGGCTTCTCTGCTGAGCTGCTAACATGGTTGACAATTAGTGTCTATTCTATTGTTACTTTTAGTGATGTGAACACATGGGAACTGGCCCAAGAGCCAAAAAATCAATTTCACACTTGTGAGAACACACTTAGATCAATGAAGTATCACTAAAGCATAATTAAAAGAAATATAATTTCACTTCATTGCCATGGAAAGCTGTGCAAAACAGAACCATTGATATTTATTCAATCACAGATTTCACACTGTGAAAATGAGTAGAGTTTTAAAAATGCAGTGGTGATTTTTCACTTATGAGTTCTCAGTTTTTATATCTGTCATATAAAAGTGTTTGGTGAATTGTTAAGAGACCTGAAATTCTGAGTTGCATTTTATTAGTACTTTGTTTTGTGTCTCATAAGCTGTTTCAGTATGTCAGCCTATTTTTTTAACTGTTCCTTTTAAAATTACAAGCTTTTTCATACGAAGGAGGCTGTGGAATTTTTATATGTGAGATTTGTTTATTGTAAGAGATCCTTAATATTTAATGTTGCTCTGGTAACATGGCAACTAAACTGGCAGTTGTTATGAAGAAAGTAAATATTCTTCCTAGATAATTCTGGAATATTAGGGTGAAATTCACGTCGGGGGCTTATGTGGAATGTAAGTGTATTTAGGCCTTCTGCTGGCCCCTCCTGTGCGGGGATGAATTTCACCCTATGCAATTTGGAATATTGAGAAATGACCTGCTGACTATTTATTCACTCTGTCCCTCCTGTTGTGTGTGGGCAGGGGCGGCTCCAGGCCCCAGCATGCCAAGCACATGCTTGGGGTCGGCAAGCTGCGGGGGGTGCTCTGCCGGCGCCTCGAGGGCGGCAGGCAGGCTGCCTCCGGCGGTTTGCCTGCAGAGGGTCCACTGGTCCCGCGGCTTCGGTGGACCTCCCGCAGGCTTCAGTGGAGCTTTGGACCCTCCATAGGCAAACCGCCAGAGGCAGCCTGCTTGGGGCAGCAAAATCCCTAGAGCCGCCCCTGTGTGTGGGTAGGATGTGGGGGAATCCCCAGTGGTTGGGAAGGAAAAATAACGTGCAGCAAAGCTGAACAGTCTCCATCCAATTTATAGTTACTGTTCAGAATCAAATATTTTCTACACTGAAAATGCATTGTTTTCTTTTTCTCCAAGGAAACACAATTCACACAGTTTTCATTTTTATTTTTTGTCTTGCAAAAGAAGTTTAGATAAACCATAAAAACTTTCTGAAGTGCATGCATAGTGCTCTTGACTGCCAGGGTGGATTTGTCAGTGGTATGCTCTGTTTCCCTCCTAAATCCCTTTCTCTAGTTGTTGTAATGCCATTTCTGCATCATGTTTTACAAACATAGGATGATAGGGTCCCTGGATTGAGGAATTTATAATCTAAGGGCCTGATCCTGCAAACCTTTATTCACAAAAATAGCCTCATCGACTTGCTTCTGCCAGTAAGAAATACTTTTATGAGTCAGGGTTCAGGGCTGGGTTCTGTGCAGTTTTAAGGAGCTGCAGTCTACGGCTTTGAACCTTTCTGGAAGTCACCCTGGCCCTGATTGCTCTAGGGTAGTGGTTCTCAAACTTTTGTACTGGAAAAAGAACAGGAGTACTTGTGGCAACTTAAAGACTAACAAATTTATTTTAGCATGAGCTTTCGTGAGCTGCAGCTACTGGAGACTCTTTTCACACAGTATGCCTCTGAGTGCGACCTTCCCCCACCCCCTTAAAATTAAAAACACTTTTAAAAATATATTTAACACCATTATAAATGCTGGAGGCAAAGCAGAGTTTCGGGTGGAGGCTGACAGCTCACAACCCCCATGTAATAGCCTCACGACCCCCTAAGGGGTCCCGAACCCCCGTTTGAGAACCCCTGCTCTAGGGTCATCCCACCCCACACCTACTGTGATCACATAGCTTTTTCTGAAGGTGGCATTCATTGCTCTAAAATGCTGCACCCAAAAATCATGTTGTAAAATTGTATTTGTTTTCTAAATTCTTTCTTTTAAAAATATATGACCAATCAAAAATCTCTAGAGGTTTTTTTGTGAACTACATTGCAGCAGTTAATGTCCTAAGGTGCTGCTGTATGTTGTACAATAGTAGCTGTGATAAACTCAGGACAGACAGCTGGGAGGGGAGGGGGAGGGGAGATAGAAAACAGTCCCAGAAGGTTAAAAGGCCCTCCTCCCTATCAGCTGCGGAGGGGCTACCAGAGAATCAATTAGGATCAGCTGAGAGGGAGTTACCTGAGGTCAATTAGGATCAGCTGATTCCAACTAAGGGCTGCCTGAGACCTTTTTAAACCCTCCCCTATGGGGGTGGGGGTGAGAAGGAGTCATGCTGCCAGTAGGTTAGGAGCAGTGAGACAGTAAGCCTCATTCAGAGGGTAGGTTGCATTCCATCCCATAAGGGAGAAAACCAAGCCCAAAAGACTGATGGAGAGAAGGAACAGACTTCCCCTGTGCAACCAAGGGGGACTGTTTTACCCATGCCTGTCTCACCAAGGCTAAAAGCAGCAGAGGCTGGTGAGACCGAGAAGGTGCCTTTCCACATAGCACACTATTGACAATATACATATAATAATACAGCATTGTATACTACATATGTTGTACAAAACTCTGACCCTGACACTTGAATAAGTTTCCATAATTGACATTGAGTAATCATTTTCAACAGCTGATTCAACAACCTCATTCCATGTACAGCAAGTATCTAAAGAGGAATCAGTACAGAGATAAGAACATAAAAGGATGGTGGAGAGACAGTTAACAGGAAGATATACAGGCATCCATCAAGTTGAAAATCAGAAAAATGTGACTAATAATAATACGGCGCCTTCTTGGCTTACTGTTGGAGTGGGTATATGGATAAGTCTCTGAAGTCTTTGAGGTCTATAGGTGAATGAACATCATTCATTTTACTGGCATAGTGAAACTCCTGTGAAGTGGAGGGAAACCCATCAGATCATGGAGATATTAAGCTAATGCAGGATGATCACTGTCACTACAATTAACATGAAAGCCAATCAGAATGACTTGATGCATGGCACAATGACACACTAACAATGATACAAGAACCATTTGGAAAAAATCCAGAGAATGACAGTCAAATTGGGGGCATATCATGGCTTTTAAGTCCAGCTTGTATTTGGGGAATGGATATGTGGGGTGGCCATGCAGCAAAAGGAGGACCCAGGGATATTTTACATGACTCAAATAGAATAGCATCAGGGGTTCCAGGGGAATGCATACCAGAGTTGGAGCTCCCCCATCCTTTCATGGGATGCAGTGTGCACTCTCCTTGTCCCTGCTCCATATGCTGGCTTAGTTCCATCAGCTTGTGAGGAGCAGGTGCTGGGCCATGAGCCCTTCCTGCCAATAGGGAATCTAAAACCAGAGTTGGCACCGAGTCTCTGAGCCATTGAGCACCAGGAATACAGGGTCCCAGATTGTGCCAGCCCTGATGATGTTTGTGCCTTCCTCTCCACTTCATGCAGCTGTACAGGGCTTGGTACAATGTTGCTGTAAGTAATTTCCATTTCCATATTTTATTTTTCATATTTGTTAATATGGTAGTTCTGTCATGTCCACTAGGAACTAGAGTGAAGGTGCCGAGGGAAGATGGTCATGTGGCTAATGCACAGGACTAGGTGTCAGAAGATCTAGTTTCTATTCCCAATTCTATTTCAGATATTCTAGGTAACCTTGGCCAAACCACATAACCTCAATGCCCCATCAGTAAAAAAAGGATGATAATCCTTGCATGCCTCATACCAATAATATGAGGATTAACTCAACAATGTTTATACAGTGCTGTGATATCCGCAGAAGGAAAAAGCAACTCCCTTGGGACAGGAGACAGACTTGCATAGAAACACTTGGATTATTGCCATTTGCTGACGCAAACCATGAGTGAGGATAGGTGGATGGGTGAGCAGATATGGTCAAGGGATTATTACTTGTGGGACAGTCTCACTGGCAGGTATGAAGGGAGTTAAGTGGACTGTGGCCAAAGTTACGTGAAGGGGGTGATTTTTTTACTCTTCATTTGCATATATTCTGTTGCTGTGTTTTCCCAAATCTATGACTGTTTCTGTTCTCCTAATAATTTCCTTATTTGTATAAATTCTGAGTGCTTGCAAGTAAGGAAGCTCAGCCTACTGAGGGCACCCACAGAGGGTACATTTAGTTTACCCAGGTTTCTGGGTGGGGGCTTGAGGCAGATTAGCTATTTATCAAGAGGACCCTATATATATTGAACCCGGACCTTTTTGTTAGCATTAACCACCTGGCAGAAGGTGACACATTAAAAGTATGTTAGTAAGGTTGCAAAAGAAAAAGTACTCAAAAGATAGGAAATGGTAGAATTCAAGTTGCCTGTGCATCCTTCATTTATCCTTCATGTGAGTATGCAGTATGGTAGTCTTTAAAAACACGATATCCTCCGCTCTCTCCCCCCCCCCCCCCCCCGAATTCCTGCCTGGGTGAGCCTGCTCTGGGGATGAAGCAGGGTTATGTAGTATTGTCTGTAGGACCCCCGTTTCTTTTGTTATGTAAGTTGGAAGGTGTGTACTATTTGTAGTACTGGGGCAGAAGGGTCTAGGCCCACCCATAACTAAAGGCCTTCCCCCTCAATTAAGATGGAGGAACCACTAAGCCCAGGCTACAGTTGAATAGTTGGGACAACAAATGGGGAAAAAAACAGGAATGGGAGTGAGGTCAAAGGTTGAAAATCAGGGATCCGGAGAGGACACTTAGCAGAGAACCCCTGATAGCACCCACTGATCCTCAAAGGCATTTAGGGAATCAGTGGACTCTGCCCAAAGGGGCCCTGCCCGGAGACCTGATTGGATAAGGGGTTGGAAATAGGCCCCACCATCACAGAGCACTCATTTACCCCTCCCCCCAATCCAGCTTCTGGTGTGATGGGTGGCTGTCTTGGCCAGTACCTGGAGGAGGTTGTTGAGGAGGTCCCATGACTTTATGGGGCCATGGAAGGAGTGTGCATAGATCAAGAGGTTCAGAGAAAAGCTACCCTCACCTCCTAGAGTTGGAAGGTGTATATTGAATGAAGCATAGGACTGCAGGAAGAGAGAGGATGGTGAAGGCAGTTCAGTACAATACTGCCCTGGAGAACTGGATTCTATCCCTGTCTCTGCCAAAGAGTTACTATCCAGTGGTCACTAATTGTGTATTCCTCAGTTTCTTTCTGCCCTTGAGACACTGGGGTCTGATTTGCAGCATTGCTGAGTGCTCAGAGGTGCAACTGAAGTCAATGGGAGCTGTTTTCTTAACATATAAAGGGTTTTATAATGCTAAGTACTCTGAAAAATCATGTCCTAGGTGTCTCAAAACTGCCACCCAAAATTAGTGGATACTTCTGACCTTAATCTCTGTGCCTCTGTTCATCATCTGTATAAAAGGGTCAATACGACCACCTCATCTTAATTTGTGAGTGCTTGACTTTTCAACTTAATGTTCTTTAAACATAGTTTCTTTTTTGTGTGTAATAGAGAAACAAATTACAGCAAGCTCTGCTTTGGATGGATATGGTTACAGTAGATAATCAGTTGTGAAGGGCCTAGGGTGACCAGATGTCCTGATTTTATAGGGACAGTCCCAATATTTGGGGCTTTTTAAAATATGGGATCCTATTACCTCCCACCCCATCCTGATTTTTCACACTTGCTATCTGGTCACCCTAGAAGGGCCAAAAGAGACTTCCTAAACAAATGATAAATTCAATATATTTGTATAAGTGACAAAGAGACTAGTTAATTGAATAAGAGAGGAGAGCTAGTGGAAAGAGACAATGTGCATAAATAAGCTATGGCTGGATCCTACTTCTACTGAAACCAATGGGAGCTTTGCTAGTGACTTGAATGGGAACAGAATTGGGCCCAGAGGGAGATAGAGGAGTGTGTCGATTTTTCTTTTTCTTTGCAAAATAATTGTCTTTAATGGATCTTGGAAAATAAATATATGAATGCACCTATTGTGGTAAATAAATACTTCCTTTAAACAAAGCAAATATCCATTTCCCAGAAATACAATAACTATATTTTGATTAAAAGCAGCAAAGAGTCTTGTGGCACCTTACAGACTAACAGACGTATTGGAGCATGAGCTTTCATGGGTGAATGAATACCAACTTCAACTTCAGCAAACACCCACCAAAACTATGCTTTAAAGAAAAATTTCCTGTTACTGTCAATAGTGGAGGCAGGAGGAGAACAAACCAAAAACTTCTCCTGTCTTCTCTCTCAAACACACACACAAACAAACATTCATGCTGCCACTATCCCCATGTTCCCCATCCATAGGAGTTGGATTTTTTTCCCTTCTGTGTACAGCATTGCACAACGGTGTGGAAAATAATTATAATTAACCAATGTGTGTTTTATACTATTTCTACCCTAATAATCATCCCAGGTTTCTCTCTCATGTGTTGAATTCTGGGTTGTTTAATCTTTAGAACAGATGTGAGCCTTCTTATAAATGTCTGATTTATTAATTTTAATAGTCTGCTCTGGGGTTTTTAGACTGCAGTATAGCTATCTGCTGCATCATAGTAAACTGTGATTTAAACTGAATCAGTTTATCCCATACTTCTCTGATTTTTTTTTAAACGTATTAAATCACTTGAGTCATCTGTTTATCACACTGAGTGGCTGTTCTTTCTCTACTCTGAGGTTGGATAATTTTGTCTGTCTATTTCTAATCAAGCAGCTAACTAGCCTTGTGGCTCTTCAGTTCTTTATGATGCATTTGGATTGAGTTTTCCTTGAAGATTTTCGCATCACATTGGCACTTTAACTTATAAATGTTTCACTGATCTTTGATATACCTTTGATACCTTTTATCATTCTTTTTAAGTACATTATCTTTTCAGTCTTCTTTTCAATTTATTTTTAAAATTCTATTTTCAAAAGTGGAAATGGACATTTTCTTGATGCTTTGTGATTATGGTTTCCTAGCAACATAAAGCTGACCTTTTCTTCTCCAGGAAGGAGGTCTGTTTTAAATCTTACCACCTTTCTATGGTGTATAAGGACAGGTCGACACAGATGTGTGGTTTTTTTTTTTTTTTACCATTTTAACTATATCATTGTAAGGCCATGTCTACACTACAGAGTTAAACTGACTTAAATTATGTCAACAATCATAAGCTGCTGTAATTATATCACTTGGGCATGTTCACACAATACTACTTGTGTCAGTGGTGCATGTCCAAAGTTATTGCTATAGCACTGACAGAGAGAGCAGTGCACTATGGGTAGCTATCCCACTGTGCAAATTGCCACCTTCTCCTGCTAGGAGTTCTGGGAATGGATTGCAGTGCATTATGGTGGTGGGATCACTACCCCATGATGCAATACAGTTTTCTCCATCCCATAATTCTAAAGATTTCTGACTGTGTTCTGTGCTGTTTTTCAGCAGCCCCTATAAACTTTGTGCCTGCCATCTCTTCCTGAAAGCATGGCTCCTGCACTTCTCGTTAGTCTTGTGATAAGTGTTATGAACACAACACAACTGATCCTGCTGTATTTCATGAACTGCAAATCTGAACAGGAAGCCATGGTGTCTGCCCTGCTGTATGCCATGGGAAGACACAATTCAAGATTTGATATTGGCATTCATGGAGCAGCTACACACAGCGGACCGTTGCTATTGGGCTTGGGAAACAAGCACTGAGTGGAGGGATCGGATTATGATTCAGGTATGAGAGGATGAGCCTTGGCTGCAGAACTTTTGTGTGCATAAAGCCACCTTCCTTGAACTATGTACAGAATTCACCCCAACTCTGTGGCACAAGGATACCAAAATGAGAGCTGCCCTAATGGTGGAGCACTGTGTGGAAGGTGGCAACTCCAGACTGCTACCAGTCAGTCGTGAATCCGTTTGGAGTTGGGAAGTCGACTGTGGCGGTTGTGGCGATACAAGTGTACAGGGCCATTAATCACCTGCTATGAAGGATTGTGACTCTGGTCACTGTGCAGGAAATAGTGGGTGGCTTTGCAGCAATGGGATTCCCTAACTGCGGTGAGGTGATAGATGGCATGCATATCCCAATTTTTGGCCCCAGACCTTCTTGAGATGGAGTATATCAATAAAAAGGTCTACTTCTCTATATGGTAGTACAGGCGCTGGTGGATCACCGGGGTCATTTCACTGACAATGTGGGTGGTCAGGAAAGGGATATGACACACACATCTTTAGGAACATTGGCCTATATAGAAAGTTGCATGAAGTTGTGGTATCTATTGTGAATTTGGCACATGGGTATGTTTGGGTTTGTTAAAGGCTAAGTGGCCTTGGGTTGGTTCTCAGCTGCCAAGTAGGCAGTAAACAGGATAATAAATCAGAAAGTCGGACAGGATGATAATTACCCTATGAAGTTATAGCTGTGCCTGTGTGTATTCTATTAACCAATTAGCTACTGCTTGATTGCTTGCCATAATTGTATATAAGAGCATGCTGGAGAGAAATAAATGACCTTTTACTACCAATCACGTTGATTGCTGGGTTCTGTCCAGTGCCCGCCTGAGAGGCACTGCAACGCAACAAATGGTGACCCCGATGTGATTCGAATCGAATGATGATAGTGTCGGAGGCCTAGAGTCGGTGGCCTGTTCCAGGCGGAGGAGCTGCGGCGGGGAGTGCTGGAGAAGCCCCCGGGCGTCCGAAAAGAGAGGCGCACCTGAGCCCTGAGGAGAGCGGCTATAAGCCGCGGCGGAGAAGGGCGGCTATAAGTCGCGGAGGAAAGCGGCGGCTATAAGTCGCGGAGGAGAAAGGCGGCTATAAGTTGCGGAGAAAAGCGGCGGCTATAAGTCGCGGAGGAAAGCGGCGGCTATAAGCCGCGGAGGAGAAGGGCGGCTATAAGCCGCGGCGGAGAAGGGCAGAGCAGCTAACATGGGAACCGCTGTATCAGCGGAAGAAAAGATAACACAGAAGCCTTTATTGCACATTATGAAGCGGCAGGGAGAAAAGCTCCCCTCTGATACGTTATCCTGCCTGCTGCGGTGGGGACAGAGAAGGGAACTTTTTGTTAAGCCGAGTACAATTTTTAATAAAACTGTGTGGGAGCGGCTAGGCTCCAAGCTTTGGAAGTCGGTGGCTCAGGGCAATGAGGAAGCCTTTTCCCTGAGTCCAGTATGGAATAAGACAAAGAAGATAGTAAAAACTCTCGCGGCCGAGGCAGGAGTGCAGGTGGCCCTTTCTAAGCTTTTCCGCCCAACGCCCGAAATGCCTTCTGTGTTGCCGGTTGGAGCCAGGGAGTTTTTCGGTGGCGAGGACACGGTGATACCTTTGGCTTCCGACCTGGATAATGTTGCCCCTGTTATGGTTCCATTACCCTCCAATGTGGCCCTCGGCCCCGATATAACTACTCCTGCTACGGTCCCGCTACCCCCCGATATGCCCGAGCCTATGAAAACAGCTTTGCCGTATGCACCCCCTCCCAAGCCATGCCGTGTCCACGGGACCTGGGGGTGTCACGAATGCGGGGAAACAAAGAAGGCTCGGGTAAGACACGTGCCATCACAGGTCTATCCCAATTTGACTACGCCTATTCAGTTTACCCAGATTAATGCCTTTTATAAGAAAATGGAGCGCCGGGGTCAACAGCTGCAGGCCATTAATAATAAGTTAGATCAAATGCAAGGTCTTCCAGCATCATCGTGGAAAGAGAGGGAGCTGGAGAGGCTCCGGACCGCCCTTCGGGCACACGACGAGGAGGTGCTCCGCTGGAAGCGAGCCCTGGACGGGAAAACTTTGGAGTGCATGGCGCAGGCAGAGGCTCGTGAGCAGGCAGAGGCTCGTGAGGAGGTGCTCCGCTGGAAGCGAGCCCTGGACGGGAAAACTTTGGAGTGCACGGCGCAGGCAGAGGCTCGTGCCGTGGCCCCGGAGGTCGTTCGGGCCTACAAGCAAGTAAGTTGTTTTGGCAGGAGCCCGGAGAAGGCGTTCTACGCTGGCTGGTCTGAGCCTGGGACAGTGCCGGGAAAACCGTTATGCTTCTCCGGTATGAGCAGCAACAGCTGGGTGTTCTGACACAGGATTTACAGTTTAAAAGAAGCCAAGCAGGGAAAGAAAAGGAACAGGATGAGCTAACCGGAGACAGCTCATTCTTTTCTGGCCCCGGTCAAGGACATATTGCGCACAGCTAAGACTAATGAGAGCTGAAAAACCGCCCAAAAAGCTAATGAGAGCTGAAAAAACCCTGCCAGGCACTAACGGAATGTGTTGGCTGTCTCTTCTCACAGGTATGGAAGAGCTGCCCAAAGATCCTAGCAGCCCCCCCCCACTTCTTGGAACCAGGAGACTGACTGCCTGGACCCATGCTTCTTACTGCAAAGAGACCCCTTCACATTAGGAGAATTCTGCTACTGATGATTGGCCTATATATATATATATATATATATTTTGCTCCATTGTGCTTTTAAACAGCAGGAAAAAAGGACAAGGTGACGTACTGGCAAACCTCTCCCTTGTCCGCTGCAGCCCCCATTGTGTTATTGGATTTTTTTTTTGAAAGAGGCAAAACCAATTTTGAGAAGCAAAACCATTATAGAATAATGTTTTGGTAATTTTCCCCGTAGAAGCTGAACCACGATGGTGGTGGAAAAGAAGAAAAAACGCTCACATTATTGACATTGCCAAAGTCCAGAAATTTCTGACTAAAAGGACATTGAGAACTGACCCTGGTGAAGAAACGAAGAATTGTACACTGGCAGGAAGAAATTTGGGACTCCTGCTGAAAAATGTGATATTGATTGGATTTTGGGGTTTATTCTACAGGCTGCGCCCTGTGTTTTGGATAAAATTTTTAGCCTGTGTTGCCCTCCCTAATTGGATTGTATATGATATTACCCCCCCCATTACTAATCCCAGTTTTCTAGAGCCTAATTGTTTTTTGTTTTTAGAGTTTGAGAAAACTCAGCCAAAGGGTTTGTTGAGTATTCTCAAAGGGGGGAGTTGTAGGTTAGTAGGCATAAATTTAGGTAACTTGGGAGAATGGCTTTGAATTTATGTGACCCAAAGTACCTTTATGTAAGTGTTTTTGTTAGCCTTATTAGATTTTTGTAAATTTTGTGTTATGCGCTGATTAGTGGTAGTTGCAAGGCTGTTTGATATTTGATGTAGCCTATATTAAAATAGATAGGTTGTAAGCAGATATTGTATGCTTGAGAATGTAGCCCCCACGGTGGGAAAGTACAGATAATTGTTCACAGAAGATACCAGAAGGGTAGGGGCTAGTTAAGAAGTACACCCTTCTAGCTAAATTGATAGTGGGATAAGTTAGTGTCCATGAAAGGAACGGTTTAGTAAGAGGAAATACGGATCGGGCCCAGGCAGGCAGGCAATAGACAGAGAATTTGGAAAGGAAAAAAGGATCGGGCCCAGGCGGCCAGGCAATAGACAAAGAACTTGGAAAGGAAAAAAGGATCGGGCCCAGACGGGCAGGCAATAAATAAAGAGATTAGATAACTGGTTGGAAACTTTTGAGGGTGCAGGGGACAGAACAGGTAATTAAGCATAAGCTTAGGAATTTCAAATATTCAGGGGGATACTTGGAAGGGTGATTTAGTTGAGAAAGGTGGCTGTTGGAAGACAAGCTAGTAATTTTTAAGGAGAGTACAAAGTTAATTCTGTGGTTGCTAGAGGGAATAGTAGTTGAATTTTGTAAAAATGCTAAAGAGAAAAGCTTTTGGTGTTTTGAAATATTTGTAAATACTTAGGTGAAGAAATTAGTTTGTAATTGTTTGGCTATGAATAATTTGTTGTATTAGCTGAAGAATGCATATAGTGCTATGTAATTGAGATTGTATTAGGTTCTTAGGGTATATAGTGGTGATGTTGTTTTTTAGTGTTTAAAAATAGAAGTTAAAAGTAAGAAATTTTAAGCTGTGAATAGCTTTGAATTCAGAAGCAAGCCAGAAGCAATTGTATTAATGTAAATGATTTAATTGATGATGTAATTTTTTTTTGCCTGATAGTAATAAGGGTATTTGTATATTGTATGTAATGATTGCTTGCCCAGTAGGGGTAGATTTGTTTTTGCTTTTTAGATATTATAGATAATTGATGCTAGCTGCACAGCATTTAATGTACCATGCATTTATTTTATAATGTAATTTATGTTTTGTGTTCTATGTTTTGTTTTGTGGTGTTTGTTCTGGCCAGAATTGTGGTTGTGTTATTTTATTTGAAGATTTAAAATGTGCTTATGGTGTGTTCTTTTTAGGACCCCCCCCCCTCAGTGTCAGTTTGATCACCTGACATATGAGGGATGAATTGGTAACAGAAATTTGTCACAATTTGGTGTGCAATAGAGAATGGGGGAACCCTGCAGAATTTACACCATTTTTTTTTGTTTTACCCTTGTTAATTTATGTTTGTTTTGTCTGATGTTGTTGGTGTTGTATGTTATGAATTCCATGGTTATAGATGAGCCCTATAGCTTAAGGAAGCATTATTTGGTTTTGGTTTTGTTTTGTTTAATTGGTTATTGTTATTATTTTTTTTGCTTTATTTTGCATGCCCTTTTTTGTGTGTTTCGGAATAGAGGGGGAGATGTGGATGTGGGGTTGCATTTTTCTTATGCTGCTTTGGTGGAAAGTTACAGTTGCGTGGTTACGAGAACAGAGGGATGAGATAAAGTTGTTATGAGAAAGTAGGGAACTGCCAGAGCGAGGCAAATGCCAGGTGGCCTAACTGGGATCAGATGAGTTGCATGGGAAATGGGAAATCAGTAAGCAAAGGGCCATGCGTGTGAAAAGCGTGTGTATCGGACAAAAAACCAATCAGCAGCATTCTGATGTTGGTTAAGGAAATACTATTTGGTTCTGGTTCTGTTCTAATGCTAGGGATGCTGTGTATTTTTGCTGCTTGCTTTTTGTATTTTTGCTATTTGTGTGGCCGCCGTTGCTGTTGTGTGGCACGCACATTGGCAGAACCCTCCTGGCCCCTTGGGCCACTTGCATTACCTGGAGGAGGGATGTAATAGGTAAAAGTAGGGCATTGCGGAAGATATTGTTACGGCTTAGTTAGGCAGCTGATGTTTTTATTTGCCTTTTTGTTTTGGCTTGTGTAGATTGTAGTATTGATTTTATAAGCTGGGAATGTACTGCTAATGCCTTCTCTCCTTTTCTTTTGATTTTGAGAAAAGGGGGGAGATGTGGTATCTATTGTGAATTTGGCACATGGGTATGTTTGGGTTTGTTAAAGGCTAAGTGGCCTTGGGTTGGTTCTCAGCTGCCAAGTAGGCAGTAAACAGGATAATAAATCAGAAAGTCGGACAGGATGATAATTACCCTATGAAGTTATAGCTGTGCCTGTGTGTATTCTATTAACCAATTAGCTACTGCTTGATTGCTTGCCATAATTGTATATAAGAGCATGCTGGAGAGAAATAAATGACCTTTTACTACCAATCACATTGATTGCTGGGTTCTGTCCAGTGCCCGCCTGAGAGGCACTGCAACGCAACATGAAGTGACTTTCTTTCCAGACCAGAAGATTCCAGTGGTGGGTGTTGAAATGCCCTTAGTGATCCTGGGAGACAGACAGTCTACCGCTGACTTCCATGGCTCAGTCTGTATAAATTCTTCCATAAGAAATAGCAAGGGAATCCAGACCAGAGCTGGAGACCTTGATTTTGCAACACAAAACCTCCCCTGGTACTGCTCAAGCAGACTTGAGATTAAAAAAGGATCAGGCCCAAAACTTCCTTTATAGTTGAAGCTCATCTGATAAACCTCTTGACAGCAGTTAACAGAACAGGTATTCCTTGGGTGAAGAATAGGCAATATACATTGTGGCTTTGAAGTCAATTCCTATTTCCTGTGTATACACAGGTAATTAGTTGCATTCATCAGCATAAGGTAATTATCCATTCATACAAAGTTTACTACAAATTTCAAAGAGAAAAAGACAATGATATTACACCACATTTCATCTAATTGCTAATATTCCCTTTGGATCTCTGAATCAATAGAATTCAGGAAGAGAAGTTTATCTTCTACTAGTTAATCTGGTTACATTGTTAACATCTAACAAGATATAGGTAAACAGTCAAATACAATCAGTATCTTCTAATTCTCTAACAATATAAATTTAGAGTTCAAAGCTCTAGGCTAGCTGACATAGCTTTGTTAGCTATGTATACGGAATTACCCTAATTACCATTTATATACTTTTCTAATATGTCTTTAAAGGTTGAATCCAGTCATTTAGCCTGCTAGTTGCTTAACTCTGCCTGACTCAGTGTCACATACCATGTAACTGGTGCTGCCTCCTGGCCATTCTGGGGATTAGCTTTGCCAGGCCAAGGCCTCTTCCAGCAGCTACACTCTGCCACTCTCTCAGCCTGTGGGCCACTCACTCCAGTAACTGCAGCATCCTATTCTTGACTCAGCCCTCTAGCTAGATCACTGTGTGCTTGTCCCTTTCAGGGATGTGTATCAAAGTCTCTGCTCCCCAGCATTCTCAGGCAGTCCTCTAACTGCTCCAGGTGTCACTCCTTCAGTAGAGAGGGGAAAGAAGGGCCCATCCTCTACTCCAGATTCTGGCTCAGGGATGCTCTAAACAGCAACTAAGGTGTGGTTCCCTCCTGTACCTTGCTGTCTTTCTGTGAGCCTCTTCCTTACCTCCTGGCCCTCCCCATTTCCTTCGTGCAAGGCACGATCATGGGCTAGTTGCCTCTATAGCTCCCTCCCAGGGAGTGACTGCAGACTACTGTGACGGTGTACCCCATAAGTCTAAATGATATAACTGGAATATGTTTTATGCTACATATGCCATGTAACATATCTATGTAAAGATTATGATCTACTGAATAAATTCCTCCTATTTGTATGCATGTATTATTTTTGTACTTGAAGTTAGGAATATTATAACATATATCTGAAGTAATATTTAACTAACAGTATGCAAACTTATAATGAAATCCAAAACTACATTTAAATTAATTTAGTTTCAAATTCAAATACAAACAAAACCAAATTTTGTGCAAAATTTATTTTGGGTCTTGCAAACCTTTACATAGAATTGCATATTAAAAATTTTTGTTGCATCCAGATAAGTAGGAATTTTTTAAACTGATTTTTATGTTGGATTAATAGTGATTTGTGTGTGTGTGTGTGTGTGTGTTTGGAATCCACATGGACTGTCATGTTATGGATAATTTGTGTTACATACTAACTCACCCTATCTCAGCACAACCAGGAGGGTCTGCCATTGCTCTCTGGGAGTATCTTTCACATTAACTTTACTTAAACCAAATATTAAAACATCCCAAAATACAAATTTAAAGCAGTGGAAAAATAACTATTTCCATGTAACTTTAAAAAATTCTAATGGGGCTATTCTCTCTCAATTGTTTGATGATAACTCCCAGTAGCTTTAATTGTAGTCTTGTGCACCAATGGGAAAATAGATGTGCATAAAATGATGGGATCTAAATTATTAGTGACCACTCAAGAAAGAGATCTTGGACTCATTGTGGATAGTTCTCTGAAAACATCCACTCAATGTGCAGCAGCAGTCAAAAAAGTGAACAGAATGTTGGGAATCATTAAAAAAGGGTAGAGATAAGTCAGAAAATATCATATTGCTTGTATATAAATCCATGCTATGCCCACATCTCGAATACTAATAAGACTGCAACTTTTCACCTTGGAAAACAGACGACTAAGGGGAATATGATAGCTATCTATAAAATCATGACTGGTGTGGAGAAAGTAAATAAGAAAGTGCTATTTATTCCTCCTCATAACACAAGAACTAGGGGCCACCAAATGAAATTAACAGGCAGCAGATTTAAAACAAACAAAATAAAGTATTTTTTCACACAATGCGTAGTCAACCTGTGAAGCTCCTTGCCAGAGGATGTTGTGAAGGCCAAGATTATAACAGGGTTCAAAAAAGAACTAGAAATTCATGGAGGATAGGTCTATCAATGGCTGTTAGCCAGGATGGGCAGGGACGGTGTCCCTAGCCTCTGTTTGCCAGAAGCTGGGAATGGGCGACAGGGGAGGGATCACTTGATGATTACCTGTTCTGTTCATTCCTTCTGGGACACGTGGCATTGGCCACTGTCGGAAGACAAGATACTGGGCTAGCTGGACCTTTGGTTTGACCCAGTATGGCCATTCTTATGTTCTAGTTAACTGAGGTTTTAGGTGGCATATCAAATGAGATCCCACATCCTTAATGTGACATTTGTTCTCAATTTCATCCAGTCAGACCTGTTTTTAATATGAATGTCTCTGCAAACTTCATATTTTATTTGGATTTAAGCATTTCAGATTAACAAATCAAAGATTAGTCACTATTTAAATCTTTGGGATACCCGCATGAGGATAAACCAAGTATGGATTAACCAGATCTGAGCAGACTTATTTTCTTTCAGGTTTTCAGCAGAGTCTGGAAATTTAGATAAGATACTCTTAAAATATACAGTTTTAGTTCTTTTTTTAATTATGAAAGAAGGCTACAGTTTATGAGTAACTAGTCAGAGGACATAAACTATATACTGAGGTGACCAAGATAACTTTTAACCAGTCTGATTTGAACATATTGGTTAGGAAACCAGTTTTTGAAATATTAAATAGCATTGACCTTTTAAAAATTCTCTGGTTGAAGTGCAATAAATATGTAACTACATTATCTTGTAAGCAATTTGCTTTCATCATGTCTTTTGAAACTTCCAATGAAATCGTGAAAGCCTCACTTACAGTGTGTCTTACAATCTCTACGTCTGACTCATTTGCTGAAACTGTGAAGAACTTTTAAAATATTGTCCTGTGGCAACTAGGTAGAAAGTAATAACAAAAAGTTGGTTCAAGATGTAGCTATAGTTGTTCCACTAAGTAAAAAGTGACTATACTATAATTAAATTCAACATTATTGTGGGAGGGATTTTACCAAAAGTCAGCATTGTGTCACTAACCTTTTTAAAAAATTATTTTAAAGAGGTAGTGAGTCAAAAAGCCCCTTGTATCTAAAGTGAGAAGATCATGCTCTGTATGCAGGCTGCTTAAGGCACTGATATATACAGCAAATATAGGTGCCTGCAAAATAAAATGTAAGCAGGAAGGCAAGAGAAAACAGCATAAATAGGAAGTATCAGAGGGGTAGCCATGTTAGTCTGGATCTGTAAAAGCAGCAAAGAGTCTTGTGGCACCTTATAGACTAACAGACGTTTTGGAGCATGAGCTTTCGTGGGTGAATACCCACTTCATCAGATGCATGTAGTGGATATTTCCAGGGGCAGGTATATATAAGCAAGCAAGAAGCAGGCTAGAGATAAGGAGGTTAGTTCAATCAGGGAGGATGAGGCCTTCTTCTAGCAGCTGAGGTGTGAAAACCAAGAGAGGAGAAACTGGTTTTGTAGTTGGCAAGCCATTCACAGTCTTTGTTTAATCCTGAGCTGATGGTGTCAAATTTGCAGATGAACTGAAGCTCAGCAGTTTCTCTTTGAAGTCTGGTCCTGAAGTTTTTTTGCTTTTACATAAATAGGAAGGTTCTAGAGATTATTTAAACTAAACAGATACCTTTGAAAAATGGGAAAATTGTCCAATTTAATTCATTAGATAGGAACATACAAATAATAACTATAATAATAAATATTATGTGAAATGGAAATTAGAAGGGCTAAGAGAGAATTCGAAGTGCAAAAAGCCAAAGCTATAAAAACAAATAAATTATTTAAGAATATCAGAAGTAGAAAGTCTATGAGACAAGTGGTGGATCTGTTAGACTATCCTGTAGTAAAGAGCGCAATTAAGGAGGGTCAGGACAATGCAAAAAAAGCTACATGCTCTCCTTTACACCTCTCTTCAACACAGAGAGGATGTTGGGGAAGGGGGGGAGAAATTCTTTAGATGAGCTGATAATAAAAATAAAGTGCTGTCAGAGCTTAAGATGTCAGAAGAATTGGTGCTGGAACAAACCGATAAATGAAATAACAATAAGGATCACGTTTTCATTCAGGAGTTCCAGAGAAACTTAAGAACAAAGTGCTGAGCTGCTAACAAAAATAGGTGGCCTTTTAAAAGGCACTATTAAATTAAAGGGTACCAAATGTAGCTATCGGTTTAAAAAAGGTGCTAGGAGTGATTCTTGGAATTCTACACTAATGAGCCTCAGCAGAGAAACTGGTAGAAATGATCATGAAAAATCACATATGTTAACATGATAGGGACAAACCACCACAGCTTCTGTCAAGGAAAGTCACCTCTCTCTAGTCTGAGTATTTCATTGTCAGTACAATAGCAGATGAAGGAATACAGGTTTACATGATTTGACTTATAAAAATCCTTTGAGAAAGTTTCTCACTTCACAGTGTTGTCCAAGATTTTCGAAAGTGATTATTGATTTTCCAGTGCCCAATTTGATGTGTCTTAAAGAGGTCTGATTTTTAATAAAATCCTGAGAGCACTAAACTTCTGAACATTGTTCCCTTACCATGTCTCAAAGTGCACCCCAGAAATCATGAGACTTTTGAAAAGCTTAGTAATTATTTGTTATTTGTATTTCAGATGTGCCGAAGTCCTCATTGAGGGCCCTGTGGTGCCAGGTGCTGTGTACACTTAGGAGAAAACTGTCTGCTACAAGGAGTTTACAGTCTAATCTGGAGCTCTCAGGGAAAGGAAGTAGTCAAAGAGTGGGAGTTAAGCACTATGATGGATTGGAAACTGGTTTATAGGCAGAAAACGTGGCATCAGGTTCCCTGAGTGGGGTGGTGGAAGGCCTAGGAGGCAGTGCGCCCAGCGCCTGGAAGACGGGATAGTAGGAGTGGGAAGAGCCGGTATGGTGGGGGCAGTGAACGCCTCCGGCCCCAGCGCTTTTTAGGCTTAGCCTATGCGCCGCCACACTGGCCCCTGGCGGCCGGAGTGCGACTCTGCAACGGGGACTCATTCGCACGCGCCTGACTGAGGAGATTGCGCGTGGGCCGGGCGTTCGTTGGGATAACGGACCCACCTGCCACCCTGAGGGGAACATGGTGAGCTCGTCAGGCCGGGGCAGGGAGGAGCCTCTCCAGTTGGGGGGGGGAGGGAGATCCTCCCGTGGGGTTAGGGGAGGCGCAGGGAACGGAGACCCTCCATCGGGGGTGGGGACCAAGGGGAGGTGTTTGCGGGGAGAAAGTTTCGTAGTCAGGGGTGCGGGGAGCTGGGCGAGCTCCTCTCTCCCGGCGTGGGGCGCAGCGGGAATACCAGGCAGGGAGCAGGTCTCGGGACAGGTCACACAAGAGAGCGGGGAAACGCCGCAGAAATGGCGGGGCCGGGGCGAGCCTCCGTGTGGCTGGGACTGCCGAAGACGGTCTGCGCTGCTTGTCCTGGCGGGGTCTCCCCGTCGCGGGTACGCGGGGCCCGGCAGGGAGGCAGTTGCAGAAGAGCGCGAGCCCGCTGAAGCTTGGGGGACACGGACTGTCGCCGCTCGTGTGTGAGCCTGGCTAGATCGCTGGCGTCAATTGTCAGGGGCAGGGTAAACGTGGCGTCGCTCTGCGCAGTCCCGGAAACCCGCCGGGAAAGCGCTGGCATATTAGAATTGTAATTTGTTAGTCTAGAGGAGACTTTCCTCCAAGACAGTCAGTGAGTCAACTTGGGTCAACTCTTGACTTTGTTCAGTTAACCTGGAAGTCCACAGTAGCTTACTTAGGGCCTGTAAAAGGGGGATGGGTGGGGGAGATGGAGACTGGGCTCCTTTAAAACAGTGGTGGCCAAGCCTTTTTCAAAGTAGTGATTATTTATTGTGGCTATAAAGCACCTTTTGCAAGTTAATGGTCCTTTACAATTCATCAAAAACTGTAGATGCCTTGTAATTGCTCAAACAGAATTTTAGCCACCCATCATCCAGATGTACCCTAGGCACTGGCCTGATCTTCATACAGTAATAATTCTTAAAGGAACTTTGTGAAATTGTTGTAAGTTTGTGAACACTCCTATAGCTATTTAAAGTTGGTTGAAGTTGATATAAGTCTGAGTTTGGAGAGTTAGGGCCTAAGCATGTCAACATAAAATTTGTGTTGGTTTATCTAAAATGGTGCAAGTCTCTGTGTTGACAAATCCATGCATTCACAAAAGTCTTTTTTCTTTGAGTGGAAACAATTCACAGACTAATCCCTTCAGAATGTTAGGAAGTAGGTTGAATTTTGCTCTCCTGAAGGAGCATTTTCTCCAGATGAGTACTTGACCCTCATCTGTTCACTTAGTATAGACCTGATGCTTACCTACTGGTGAATAATTTTACTATCATTTTAAGGAGATACTCACATTACCGAATGCTCATAGGCTAGAACTTTGTGAAAGAAAATATTTAGCAAAGACTTAAGCATGTTCTGAAGTGCTCTGCTAAATTGCGACCATATATTCTGTCTTTATATTATTATAGGTGATTGGTGTTCTGTACATTCCCACAGAAAGAATTGGAACTGGGAACTGTTTTTTTGAGATGGTTCTAAACTTAAAGGTTATACCTAAAATGACCACGCTGTCTGAATGTAGCTCACTCCTGTTGATTAGCAGGAGGATCCCTTGCACTTCTTATGTGCCTGCCTCCTAGCCTTTCAAATATAGAATGTATAGAGGTCATTATTTTTTCATGCACAATATAGTTGTTTGGTTGTGTTACAGGAAATGCAGTGTATAAAATCCCCAAATTAGAGAAATGCCTCTTATGTGTAAAATGAAACAAGTGGCTCTGGATGGTTCATAGGACTGGTAATAGAGCCATCTAAACATAGCTTAACAATAAACAAACAATAACTTATGGATTTATTGAAGCTGGAGCCCTAGTGCTGCAGGGATGAAGTTGTGGAGATCACATAAAATCACTGAATCTGTGACCAACTGCGTAGCCTTACCTATCACCAATGCATAGCATTTTAATCCTTTAAAGAGGCACTGTAAATCACTGACATCTGAGGACTTGTCTACACTTAAAATGCTGCAGTGGCGTAGGTGCACTGCTGTAGTGCTTCCATAAATACACTGCCTGCCTTGAGAGGCAGTAGCTATGTTGATGGGAGAAGCCCTTCTACTGACATAGTGCTGTGTACGCCGGCTGATGTAAGTTTGTAGTGTAGACCAATGCTGAAGATGAAGGAACTGCACATAGTATGAGACGTTTTTCCTCTGATTATGTATCTTTCTCTGGTGTAAAAAAATGTCAGATTGGTTGAGGAAGAAACATCTGCTTTTCACTGACCTTTTGGTATGTAGGTCTTGACACTGCATGATGCATAGAATTTGCAGCCTGGATCTATGCAGTGTGCTAGCCATATTGGGCCAAATTCTAATCTCAGTTTTCTAGGTGTTAATCCCACAACTCCCTGTGAAATTAGTGGGAGGTGAGACCCTGAACAGCCTCCCCAGATCATATATTGTCATTGTTCCTGCAGAGACTGTATTTATGGGGCTGTAGTTTTGAGGTATTTGAGGGGGGGAGAAGTAGAGGAGAGGCTTGTCTGTGAAATGTAGAGAAGTGGCTGTACTCTAGTATGAAGTTGGACAACTTAAGTGAGACTTGCTGTTACTCCAAAATGAAAGGGATTTGTGCTATTGTGTACCTGAGTTTAATGGCTTAATTTACAGTATTTGTTTTTATGGTTTAAAAAGGAGAATGGTTGATTTGTTTGTCTGAAGAAATTGAGGCTTGTTATTTAGGGCTGGATTTAGTAAAAAATGTTTTCAGACTCAACCTTGAAGCAATGCATATGATGCTCATGATGTATACAAAATGTGGCTATTATTTATACATTTTATCATAGAACGATATTTTTCCCTTACATATTTCTGCAATAATTTTTATTCTAATCTTACTGCTACCAAATGATTATTAGTGAATTAAATGTGTGCTCATTTGTCTTAGAGAAATGACTAACATAGTAGAAAACAGTTTAATTGCTTCATATTTCTTACAGGCAAAGTATATACATCTTTCAGTAAAAGGCCTGAAAACCACTCAAAACTGTTTTTATGTTGCCATTTTGAAAGTGCACTATCAGTTCCAACTCCTTAATAAATAAATGCAAAACCTTATGATTGACTTCTAATTTTAAGCCCTGGACTCAGATAATATATGCATTCCTTGTATATGTAATAGGACAACTCATTATGGTACCATAATAGAGGCATAATCACAGTTTGGTGATTCATATCTGGTAACTGTTTTTCATCATTAAGACCAAAGATACCTAACCCAGATGGATGAGCAGAGCACCTTGCCCAAAACAAAACTGGTGTCTCGTCTCCAGTTGGGACCAGAGAATACAGAAATTCCACATATGGTTGAAGGAAGGTATATTATGCATGAACAAGCTGTCAACATTGAAGAAAACAGCAGCTCACTGGTGAGAGATCAGTGTTTTCCTTTTTAAAATGGGATAAATGCTTATGATGTTAATATCGTATTAACTATAATCACATTACATTAAAGGACTGACTTAAGGATATTTACACTTAATTTTAAGTAGACTGTTAAGTAGAATTAGCTGTTAGCTAAGACAGCATATAAGCGGTAGTTACACACTATCATACAGGGCTAAATTCAACCCTGCTGAGTGGGTGTGTGTGCAGCGGGATAGTGGTGTTTTTTTTATTTTTTTTTTTTAAGTGAAAGGGAAAAGAAGTCTTGGCTTCTCCATTGCAAAGAGAAACATCATATGTTCTGGGTTATGGTTAACAACAAAGTCTCTTTCCTTCCTGGAATGCTATATTTATTTGGCCTGTAAGAGAACAAGACCAACAAAAATCTCGTTACCTAGGCTCTGAAGCACAATTGTCACATTCCAGAAAGCAAAAGATTTTTTTTTCTCTTAAAAATCCAGAACAGATGAATACTCATTTCAGCTGTTTGGGCAAGAAACTTTTCTTTGTTGGATTAATTGGCATGGTGAAAAGGGCACCTCTGCCAAGAAACCTGACTTCTTAACTGTTGCTAGGCCTAACCGTAGCACTGCAGTAGAGATGAGAACTAGCTGTGTGTAGGCTGGTTTGACTTTGTTCTTCCCCTGAACCCCAGAGGCCTTGCAACAGATGTATAGGTTTTTACTAGCCCACTTCTGTCCCAGGGGTTCTCAACCAGGGTTCCATGTACCTTTGGGGGTATTCAGAGGCCTTCCAGGGAGTACATCAGTTTATCTAGATAGTTGCTTAGTTTTACAACAGGATATATAAAAAACACTAGCGAAAACAGTACAAACTAAAATTACATATACAATGATTTGTTTACACTGCTCTAAGTACAATCTTTATATTCCAATTGATTTATTTTAAAATTATATGGTAAAAATTAGAAAGTAAGCAATTTTTGAATAATAGTGTGCTGTGACACTTCTGTATTTTTCTTTGATTTTATAAGCAAGTAGTTGTTAAGTAAGATGAAACTTAGGGTATGCAAGACAAGTCAGACTCTTGAAAGGGGCACAGTAGTCTGGAAAGTTTGAGAACCACTGCCATAAATAGTCCTTACCTTAATCCAGACACATGGTAACCCTAAATATTACAGACATGTCCAGATTTTTGAGTTTTAAATAGCCATCTGGGAGAACTTTGTAAAAATCTAAAAAGGTCCGGGATTTCCCTCTCAATGCAGAGTGCAGCGCAGCTGACAGAGAGGCCGGTCCGGATTGAGTCACTCGCATCGGGGCCTCCAGCAGCCCAGAGCCCCTCCCCCACAGCCTCAGCACACCACGCTGGCAGCGCTGGGGGAGGGGGGCGGCGCTGTGCGCTCCACGGAGTGGGATGTGGTAGCATGTCTGTCTCTATGTTGAGCCAGACACACTGGTCTGAGCGGCATGGTAAGGGGGTTGGAGAAGGGGTCCTGGGTCCTGGGGGGGCAGTCAGAGGACAGGGAGCAGGGGGGGTTGGATGGGTCGGGGGTTCTGGGGGGGCCTGTCAGGGGTGGGGGTGTGGAGAGGGGTCGAGACAGTCAGGGACAGGGAGACAGAGGCTTAGATAGGGGATGGGGCAGTTAGGGGCAGGGGTCCCAGAGGGGGCAATCAGGGGACAAGGAGCACGGGAGGTTGGATGGGTTGGAGGTTCTGTGGGGGGCAGTCAGGGGGTGGGAAGTGGGAGGGAGTGGATAGGGGGTGTGGCTACCCCCCCCCCAATAGAGTGTCCCTTTTTTAAAAGTTCAAATATGGTAACCCTACCTTACTATATGTTCAAGAATGTCATAAACCATAAGCGATTAAAACAAACGGGATGAGGGAAAATATATTAGCATTTTTTGTGCAAATCATTTGTATTTATTTGTATATGTAATTCATCCAAGTAGAATTACCTAGGGAGGTGGTGGAATCTCCATCCTTTAGAGGTTTTTAAGGCCTGGTTTGGCAAAGCCCTGGCTAGGAAGATATAGGTGGGGTTGGTCCTGTTTTGAGCAGGGAGTTGGACCAGATGACCTCCTGAGGTCTCTTCCACCCCTTATCTTCTATGATTCTGTTTTTTCTAATATCAAAACCCTTTTGGCTGTGTGGTCTAGTGGCTAGGGCACTGGACTGGGACTCAGGGGAGCTGGTTTGCGGGGAGGGATAGCTCAATGGTTTGAGCATTGGACTGCTAAACCCAGGGTTGTGAGTTCAGTCCTTGAGGGAGCCACTTAGGGAGCTCTGCTGCTGACCCCCCGCAGGGGATTCCCACTGCTGCTGTGTTCATGGTGCTGCTGCTGCTGGGGTCCCAGTGGCTGTCCCCACACCCAGGGGTCCCAGCAGCTGGGGGTCCCCACTGCTGCCACACCCTGGACTCTGCTGTTACCAGTGTCCCAACAGCTGGCCCTGTGCCTGGGGTCCCACCAGCAGAACTGAAACTGAACAGAATGCTTTGGAGATATTTACATTGTTTGTTTAATAATTAGTTTTGCACAATATTCTACAATATGTTTTAATGCTGTGCTCTGAAAAATGATGAGAAATAATGAAAACAACTGCATTTGTCAAACAAATTACATTTTATTTTGAATTATTCTGTCCCGTTTTGTCTTTGTTCACTTACACAGTAATTTATAAATGCCACTCATTCACATTGGATCCCCTAGCCATTAGTGTGAGCCAGCGAGGTTCTACTATATGATAATATTTGAATCATAGGGCCATATTTTGTCCTGACTTTACTCTCTGTGCAACTCTTTGATTTTAATGATTTCACTGGGTTGCCTGTTAGCCAGATTTCTTTGCAAAATATTTTGTTCTCAGTGGTAAGTTCAAAGTCATTTATTCCTGTCTTTGGAGGATGGAAAAGAGGAGGAAAAGAAAACCTTTATGTTCTGTATGAAAATAAGAGAACATAAGTGTTATTAATAAACGTATTTGAATGTTTTGTATAAATCTATTTATGATTTAATTCAATCATTCACTGGAATATTCTTTACAAAAGTTTTCATACACTTAAACGCCTTTTAATCTTACCTTCGAAAAAGTTTTCAGTGGAAGCAGAGTTAGGCCATCAATTAGTACTTTTGAAAATCAGCTCTTCAGTTGTTTCCTCAGTTGACTTAAGAAATATTATTTGAGCATCAATTCAATATGTATTAAAATTAATGTATTTCTACTTTCTTTTCTTCCTCAGCCCTCTTCAGTAGAGAAGTATCCTACTGCACTCCGTACAGCAGTTTACAGAACAGGAACAGAAAGGAAACACAAAACAACAGTAAAGGAAGGAAAGATGGGCTTTGAATATGTGTATGTAAAATTTATATTTTTTTCATTCTGTACTTCCTGTTTTGAATTTAAAGCAGAGATGACCCCCAGTAGAACTCCAGAATCTGAGAGAGAGGCTTTAGATTTGGTAAGTGTGTACTTCTATCCAGATATAAGCTTCACAGCTCAGGCCCAACTCTACTATAAAGGACCAGTATATGTCATTTACAGTGATGTAAATCCAAAGAAACTCCACTGAAGTCAGCAAAGTTATTCTGGATATACACTAGTGTAAAAGATCGCAATCTGACCCAAAGAATATCTGGGGAGGCAGAGAAAGAAGAATGCCTGTGGACATGTCTACGCTGCAAAAAAAACCTGTGCCAGAGAGTCTCAGAGCCTGGGTCAGATGGCTCGGGCTGTGGGGCTAAAATTAGCAGTATAGATGTTCAGGTTCGGGCTGGAGCCCAGGCTTTGAGACTCACCCCTTGTCCAAAAGCTTACACTGCAATTTCTTCAGCTCCACGAGCCAAAGTCAGCTGACCCAGGCCAGCCACACCCGTGCCGCAGATCTCTTATTGCAGGTCTCTTAGACATACCTTGTGAGAAGGCAGTCCTTCACACCCAATTCTGAGGACTGTTTAAAGCCTGGGCTGAGATTTATTTTTGTTATGTTTGTTTTTGCATATGATGACTTGCTTATGTTTATGGTTTAAATGATTTGCTCCTGATACAATGAGCTTGCTGTTTACTGCTGTATTATTTCCAATTTCACAAAAAGGGTAGGAAAACATTTTTCACACCGCTCTTAAAAACGTCTTTACATTTATGCTGGTGTGCAGAAGAATATTTATATCAGTAGTGACAATTATTTAGTACTTGTGTTTCTGGGGGGTTTGGGGATCCACATGTAGATATATTGAAATTTCCCAGATTCTGCGCTTCATTAGGGTAGGGTGTTTTTTTTTTTTCCCTTCCTGTAATGTTGGTGCAAATTGACATAGCCAGGCTTTGTCGGATCATTTGAAGTATAGGCTGATCTGATGATATAGAGCAGGTCCTACAGCATCCCTTTTTGTGGGACAGTGCAAGGACCATGGGTTGGGAAAAAGGAGCTGTAGTCAGAGCTTCCATGAACCCTGGCAATCTTCAGCTGCTATAACAGGAACTTGAATTCATTGGCAGCTAGTAATTTTAGAGTAGCTGTCAAGATATTGTGATTTATGCTGAGATGTGTCTATTGTTAGCTTTTGACTGAAGTGGTTGGCCAGAGTGTGGGACTCTGCAGGTTGTTTCCGCTAGGAGGAGAAACTGATGATCAGTTACATCTTTGATGTGACCCCGTTTGTTTATGAAGAATATATAAAGTCCTGTTTCCAAGAACACAGGAGGAATCAAACAGGAGACAGGTGTTTTTGCTCATAGCTCAAAGCCCCTTTCAGTCAGACATAAAGTACACAGAAGCACACTCTAGGCTTTTTCTAAGGATCACGATCACAGTGCTTGTTTACACTCTGTCTGGAGCTTCCTTGTTGCCTTTTCTGTTTCTCTGGTGTTTCTTCTCCCCTTGCGCCCCGCCCCCCATCTCCACCAAACAATACCCAGCAAAAACCCTCTGACCACATAGTTTTAAATCTTGAGCCACTTCATGTGTGCCTTTGTTTTGGGTTGTGAGGTCTGTTATATTAAGTGAGATGCAATATGTGGGATATGTTAGCACCTTCGGCCTAGTCACTTTCCAACATTAAACAGTTTTAAACAAGGTTTGGGGTTTAGTATACAAAGACCTCATCTTACTTAGCACCATGGCAAACATGCTGTTAAAAATCCTTTTAACCTTTTATTAAAGATACAGAAAAGAAGAAAAAACAGTCAAAGCATTTGAAATGTAAAGTATTAAATAAGTCTTTCATTTTAATAACATCCTTTCTTCTCATTCCCTTTAGCTCGAGAGTCTTTAAAGGAAAAACCTCCTTGTTTGATAATCTCTTAGATGGGATTAAAGATGGCAATAACTGTTCTTTTGTGGAAAAGAGAAGATGTTAGCTGGGATGGGCTGAAGGTGGTGTTGCTAAATTCAGTCTTATAAGAAAAAGTCCCCATGTTTGACAATCTGTTAGATGGTATTAAAAAGGTAGTAACTGTTTTCCCAAGTTGCTTGGGATTCAGCTGGAGCTGGTATGGGTGTCATTGTCATCTGGCTTCCTCTCTCTGGCCCTGTCTCGTCAGGCATTTCTCAGGATCAGGATGATGAAGGTGATCCAGGTGATGGTGATACCGAAGCTCACGCCACTAGTCATCATCTGTTGTTTCAAGTGCTCTTCCTTATTTGCTCCCCAAAGTCTTTTTTTAAGGACCCAAAAAGGGAGTGATGAGAGCAGTAGCCCATTCCCTCATTATTTTGTTTACCAGTTAGGCCTAACATCTGACACACCAATTTTGGCTCATTAACTTCCAGCTCCACATCATCTATTTTTAACCAGTGTGATTTTTAACATAGTCCTTGAATTATATCAACAAGTCCTTTTTTGTTTAGACTAATTCAATTTCATACCTTTTCCCATCAGCATTTTGTTATAGGTTTTTGTGACATGTTACAAACTTTCACTCATGTCTTACAATAAACTCATGATACTTACATATTTATGTCTGCTGGGTTAGATTTTATACTCTAATTGACTGTTGTATAAGCTATCAAATTAAATGGGATATGCAGGTTTCAGTCCCTTGGGTGCTGTTCTACAAAGGTAGCCAGCTGAACCACAAAAGTCCTATTGAACCGTTCTGTCATCCCACTAGATTGTGGGTGTGCGGGGTGTGCCCCTCCTAGAAGACTGTTTTCTTTTGCATCCCTCACTGCTAGAGGATGATGCCCCCCACCCAGGGGCATTCCCGACTCCAAGATGTGCCTCACCTGTGTGGAGCTGATTCCTGTAATGGTGAGACACTCTCACTGTGTCTGGTGCCTGGGAGAGTCCCACAGAAGTGCTTCCGTTGCCACAGCTAAAACTGCAGTCTGGGAGTAAAGGCACTTCAGTCTCCAGGGGACTCTGATGCTGACCCTGGATTGTCCCCAGAGCCTTTAACTTCAAAGACGGTAGAATTGTGAAACCCCCCCCGGCAGATTCCCCCTGTAAAGGCGTGTAAAAAGAGTTCTGAGTCATTGGCCATCCAGAGGGGTTCCCCAGTGCGGTCACCTCAGTCTGACGGCACTGGAAGAACATGGGCTCCGAGTTGTTGGCCAGCCAGAGGGTTTCCCCAGTGCAGCCACTTCGGTACTGATGGCACCAGCAGTTCTGAAGCATGGTACTCAGAAGGGGTGGCCTCTGCTATGGGCTCAGGCAGTCTGGCTCTGAGGCAATGGTACTGCCCCCTAAGTAGAGAGACAAGTACCATACTATCTGTAAAAGAGTGGAACAGAGAGAACTTTTGACAAAACTCCCATCTAGGGAGTGCTCTGCACCTTCTCAACCATCGGTACGGACAACTTACCATAGATACTCCTCTGCGGTACTAAGTGAGTCCACAGTATCACATGAGCTCTGGTACCCTGGAGACCTGTGGTCCTGGTACCCAGGGAAAGACAATTACCGTACCATCTCTAAAAGAATGTCACAGACAAAACTTTAGATACCGGACATGACAAAATTCCCACCTAGGGAGTGCTCTGCACCTTCTCAACCATCAGTACTGACAAAGTACCATGCACACTCCTTCGCAGTACCGAGTGAGCGCAGGGTACCACATGAGCTCTGGTATCCTGGAGAATTGATGGTTGGGGAAGAACTGCAATTCCCATTACTTGGTACTGGGGCCCTGGTACTTGGTACTGGAGCACCCAGAATCTTTCTTGGCACCAAGCTGTGTACCACCAATACCCCAGTCAGAGCCACCCTTACCCAGTGACAAATTTGACAGTGGCCAGCAGGAGGGCATTGTGGCCCACTGTCAGTACAAAGATCCTCCTCAATTCCATCGAGCCAACCCATGATTGTGGTACAGGCCCCTTGGTGTAACCCCATTGCCCATGCCCACCCCATGGCTGTATTGTGATCCTTGGGCAATGTACACATCCCACATGTCACAGCCATTCAGTGTCTCTCTGAGAGAGTCCACCAGATGCTCTCCTACAGCCTGGCTGTCCAGAATCCATTAGCTAGGGGAGGAGGAAGCTTTTTCAGAACAGGAAAGGCTCAAAGGGGAACCTACCTCTCCAGCAAATATCCCCTCATCTACACTAGATGAGACTGCAATCCCTCCCCCTGCCACATCACTAGGTGGTGATTTTAAAAACTTTCTGGATCTTACTAAGAGGGTGGCAGATAAGCTGCAGATTCCCCTACAGAAAGTGGCAGATACACATCACAAGTTGGTGGATATTCTGCACACCACCTCCTCATCAAGAATTGCCCTCCCAATTAATGAGCGATTCTAGATTTTACCAAAGTAATCAGGCAGACACCAGCCTCCATCGCGTCAACCAGCAAGAGAGCAAAAAAAAACCCTTCATCCCTCCCAAAGAGGCAGACTTCCTGTTTCAACATCTGCAACTTCATAGTGGGTGTGGTTAATGCACAAAGCAAGCAACATCATGTAAAGTTGACCCCATACGATCAGGCTTGGCAGGAGTGCATATTTGTCGGTGACATTACAGTTTAGAATCGTGAATTACCACACGCTCATAGCCAAATATGATTTTATTAATTATGGGAATTATGTTTCTGGAACATTTACTGGAGACACAAAAGGAGCAGTTTCAGGCCATTTTTAGAGAGGGTCAGTTAATTGCCAGACTGATGCTAGAGACAGCACTGGATGTAGCCGATACAGTGGCCCGTCTGCTCTCCATAATAGTGGTACTGAGGCGGGCTTCTTGGCTACACCTTTCTGGGTTGCCCAACGTGCTGCAGAAGGCTTCCAGTTTGAAGGGCCCAAACTCTTTGTGTAGAAGACGGATTCTTCTCTCCACATCCTGAAGGATTCCCGGGGCACATTACACTCCCTAGGAATCTGCACTGTGAGACAGAAGAGAAGATATACCTCTCAGCCACTGCACAGGTCACAACCTCCTCAATATTCACCATCTCAGCGCTGTTAGGAGCTGCAGCGTAAAAGGACTAGGGCTTAAAAACAGAATCAGTTCGCACCCCAATCTGTGACCTCTCAAACTGCATCCTTAAGCACTTTTGATGGGCTGGTCAAGGGCCCGAACAATTATACCTTGCAACATCAGCTGTCATCTACACACCTATCACGCCCCCTTCAGAAATTGCTTGGCCCTTTTTCACAGCAGTTGGGACAACATCACCTCTGACAGATGTAGCCTGGAGATTATTTTGAAGAGTTACACCATTCAATTCATATGTCCCCCCTGCCTTCCAGCCCTTCCTCCCCATCCCTCTTCAGGGACCCCTGTCATGAGAACCTACTTCATCAGGAAATATATCATTTGTTATGCCTAGGGGCCACAGAACCAGTCTTGGTGCAACTCAGGAGCAAGGTGTTTTACTCCCATTATTTCCTGATTTCCCCAAGGCAAAGGGAGGTTGGAGGTCCATTCTAGTTCTAAGGGCATTAAACAAATATGGGAAGGCAAAGATGTTCAAGATGGTCACGCTAGCAGCCATTACTCCAGCTCTAGAGCAAGGAGGTTGATTTCCGGCCCTTGACCTACAAGATGTCTACTTCCGTATCTCAATACAGCCATCGTACAGGAGATTCCTGTGGTACAGACTGTTCCACCCAGGGTATTCTCCAAGGTTCTCTCCATTGTAGCAGTGCACTAACCTCGGTACAGTGAATGGAATTTATCAGGACCAATCTCAATGCAGTACAAGCGAGAGCATTCCTCTTGTTACACAGACTCACCATCTTGGAATGGATGCCTCCCTAATAGGCCGGGGAGGTCACCTACAGAACCAAAAGGTTCAGGGCAAATGGCCGCCTACAGAAGTGACCCTCCATATCTCTCTTTGGGAGCTAAGGGCTGTCAGGAATGTCTGTGCACACTTTCTGCCTTTTGTCAAGAACACCCAGACGAAGGCCATGATGGACTTAATATGACCTGTATGTTTTACATAAATTGCCTGGGAGGGTGCCAGATCTCCCTCCCTCCCTCTGCACAGAAGCACTCAAACTTTGGAATTGGTGCATCCATCACAATGTGCTCATCTCAGCTGTCTATTTACAAGGGATGCAGAATGTGACAGCGGACAGTCTCAGTTGGAATTTTTCTCACGACCACGAATGAGAACTGAACTCTGAGATGCTTAGATTTGGTCCCTGACTACGGAGCTCTTCGCTACTTACCAGAACAAGAAATGTTCTCGTTACTGCCCCAGGGCTGTCCTGGGGAAACATTCACTGGGAGACACCCTCCTCCTCCCATGGGACGGGGACCTCTTGTCTGCCTTTTACCAGTTTCCTTTTTTATCCAAGGTCCTGTTGAAAATTCACCGAGACAAAGTGAGAGTTATTCTGATTGCCCCTCCTGGCCAAGACAAGTCTGGTTCCCTTACCTGACACAGATGACAGTATGCCTTCTGGTTCTTCTTTGGCCCATTCCTCACCTGCTCTCAAAACAACGGGCTGATCCTTCACCCCAACTTGCGGGTCCTCCACCTCCAGGCTTGGCTCCTTCTTAGTTCTAAGGCTTAGAGGCAGAATTCCCCGATGAGCTGAAAGATGTATTGCTACACAGCCAAAAGTTTCCATTTTGTAGGCATGTCGAGTGGTAAATGATTCCAAGTTTGTTGTCATTCTAAACACAGAGACCCAACCTCATCTTCCCTCCCTCTGATTTTACACTACATTTTAGACCTCAAGAGGTCAAAACTTTCTCTCAACTCCCTGAAGGTACATCTTGTGGCAAAAACAGCTTTCCACTGCCAAGTAGACAGATACTCAGTGTTTGCTTACCCACTGAAGCGTAGATTCCTTAAGGGCATTGGGAATCTCTACCTGCATGTGAGATCACCCACTCCAGCCTCGGATTTTAACCTAGTTTTCAGGGCTTGGACTTAAAGGGAGGTCTAGTCAATGGCAACTTGCTCTCTCGTACAGCTCTCCATGAAGACAGCATTTCTAATTGACATCACTTCAGCTAGGCACATAAGAGAAATAGCAGCCCTGATGGCATGCTCACCATTTACGGTATTTTTTTTTTTTTAAAGACCAAGTAACTCTGAGGCCATATCCGAAGTTTCTCCCTACTTTCTCTGCGCTTTGCATATGAGTCAATAGATCCATCTCCTTATGTTCCCCCGCCCCCCAACCACATTGTGACAACAGGGACATGATTCTGCATATGCTGGATGTTAGAAGTACACTAGCATTCTACTTGGACAGGAGTAAGAACTTCAGGAAATCCCTATGCTCTTCCTTTCATTCACAGAAAGAGCCAAAGGCTCTGTGATAACGGCTCAAAGACTACCCAAATGGGTCTCTTGTTGCATTAATCACTGTTATCAAGGGGGCAACCTACAGCCTCCATCCAGAGTCCATATGCACACCATGAGGTCAATTTCTATCTTGTTCACATTTTGTAAAGATATCCCTATCTCAGTAATCTGTAGAGCATCAACTTGGGCCTCTGCCCACGCTTTCGCAGAACATTACGCAATCACTGGAAATTTGGCCTCCAACCCCACCTTCGACTCCACAGTATTCTCTATAGTAACAGACTCCACTCCGAAGTCCCAGCCTACAGTGGTGGGTACTTCTTGGGAGTCACCTACAGTGGCGCGCACACATACGGACGCTACTCGAAGAAGAGGATGTTACCTTGTGCAGTAGCAATAGTTCTCTGAGATGTGTCCCCCTGTGGGTGCTCCACAACCCGCCCTCCTCCCCTCTACTTCAGAGTTCTCCATAGGGCTCTGGGGTAGAGAACAAGCTTGGAGAGGAGGGGGTTCGTCCACATAGTGCTAGATAGCCTCAAGGCAGACCACGAAGGAGGGAGAGCGCATATGTGGGCTTAACAGACACTGCTACCAAAAACCTCTGATTAGAGGTGCAGGGGCGCATATACACCTACAGTGGAGCACCTGTAGGAGGACACATCTCCAAGAACCGTTGTTACTGTTCAAGGTGAGTAACTTCCTCTTTCTTGCTCTTGCAAGCATTTTATTCAATAACAATTCTGTCTTAGATTGGCTAAGGTTTTTATACTCATCACCGCTGATTTTCCCCATCTCCGATACAATATTTATCCTTAAACTCCAAGCTTTCTCACTGATACCACAGTGCTTTTGTTGTTTGTATTGTGAGGGGATATTCTGTTCTGGGGTAGCTGTGTTTGTCACACATTATTCTGATATCAGGGTCCCCTCTTTGGGAAGCTTTTCGTTGCTGTAGAAACCATTCTTGCAACCCCACATTGACTGACTATCTCAGTGGATGAACCAGGAACATTTTCACTTTTGCAAATTATGGAATGAGAGGCGACTGCCATCTTTTCTTGAATGTACTCATTCCCTTGAGCAACTAATTCCTTGCTCTCCTGCTTAGGGCAGTGTTTGCAATAAGCTCTTCCAACAAGGTGATTTGTACAAGGCATTGGCATTATTATGCCTATTCCCAGGCCTGTATGTAACTGTGAAATCACAGCATTGCAGTTTTTCCAGCTATGTGGCAAGTTACCCCTCAAGATTGCTGAATCTAAAGAACCATTGCAGGGAAGTATGGTCTTTCCGAATCATAAACTTCCTCCCATACAAGTAGTGATGAGAATGTTCTGTAGATTTAATCACTGCTAGAAGTTCCTTTCGGGAGGGGCAGTAATTTCTTTCAGGAGATCTAAGGGTATGTCTGTACTACAAGTGCTACATTGGCACACATGTAGTGATGCTGTTGTAGTGTAGACACTACAGCAATGGAAGGGTTTTTTCCATTGCTATAGTAAATCCACTTCCTCGAGAGGCAGTAGTTAGGTCAACAAAATAATGTGTTTACATTGGGGCTTATTTTGTCTTAAATGTGTGTCTTGGCAGTGAATTTTTCACACCCCTGAGTGATGCAGCTATATCTAAGTTATAGGCGTAGACCAGGCTTGATTGTTTTTTTTTTTCCCGAATTGCATATTCCCTTCATAGAGAATTACCTTTTCACTTCATGCTAGGAAGAGTTGTGCCTTAACTGTAAATGTGAACTATTGCATATATGTTTTCTCCTAGTCAATTATTCTTTTCTCTTATTTGTTTGAATATTCAAATTATTCATACAGGATAATTTTCTTGTTCAATTCTAGACTCTCAAGAAAACTGAGAGAGAGTCCTGAAGTGGCTCAGTGTGAGACGATGATATCCTTAGAGCTGAAGAGTGACATTGGAAAAAAACATTCCATGATACCTGTTCATGAAGAAGTTCAGCATGTTGTTGGCACATCAGCGTCTTCTTCCATAGATAGTGAAGGAAAGTATAATAAACATAAGCTTAAAATGACAGAAAAAGAAGGTGAGAGAAAATCAAATTTGTTTTTTGTATTGGTATAGGTGTACTTCGGATAATTTTTATGATGATCAGAAAAAATTGCTTTCTGTGCATTCGTGACAAGAAGGCCACAAATCATGAATACTTCTGTTTCAATTACCATCACATTCTAACTCATGCTCTTAAATTTAAACTATTTATTTCTGACTGTGCTGTTAGTATTTGGCATAATACAGTGATTATAAATCACTTGTCCCCTGTAAAAATAGTGTAGTATTAATGTTTGTTCATTCTGCCTCTGCACAAGATGTTATAATGGAATTGGATTAAGTTTTGCTTGCTTACTGGGAGTGTGACACATTTTGGAATCATTAACAAATGGTGCTATTTCATTGAGTGCTTGTGCATCTGTGTTCCACTTTAGGGGTGTGTGCACCCAGTGTACTCAAGCCAGAGAATTCTGCGGATCACATGTCCTGTACCTCCTGGCAAGCTCCAACCCCTCTGTGGTTCCTTCTCACTGTGACTATAAGCTAGAGCTCCCTGTGTTCTGTCATGGTCTCTTTCTCTCATCTTAAGAGATTTTTTCCTTTGTAAATAGGTAATAGTATCATTTTTAGCACTTCAGTGTGTGTTTCTTTTTATTTTTTTTTCCACCCTGCCAAAATTGCTCTCTTTTAGTCTGAGAGGTGAAACACTGGCTTTATGCTGTCTCTGGGATTTAAACACTGCCCCTCTTGCAGGGTGTCTATCCCTGACAATGACAGCTGCACCTCTTGCTTATTGTGGTTGGGGGAAGTTCACTTTGTCAGAAAGATGTGGCATCTATTGTGCCTTTTAAAAAGAGGACTCAGAAGTCAAGAGAGCTTCATCTGAGGAAGTACGTAATAGAGCAGGCAATGAGACCATCCTCTTCCTCAGTACTGCCTGATATAGTAAGATCTCAAACTACTACTCCTAAAAGTGCCTTCTTCATTCAAGCTCTCAAAAACATGAGAGAGTGGGATCTGTCTATTATGAGAAAATGGAAGCTCTCCCCATCTCTGTGCTCTTCTCAGAAACAACCAACACCTGAAACTCAACCTAAACCAATAAAGAGCTCTTTGGGTCTTAAAAAGGATTCTGAACACAGACATTCTTCTAAAAACCTTCCCCAGGCTCTTATCCATACCAAGGTTAGAGCATCATTTTTGGCCTGACACTCCCTAGTACCATCTCAGTTCTGGCACTGTCTGGCCTCTTACAGACTTATGATCCAGCAACTCTCTGTGGCTCCTGGATTATTGGCACTGACTACACCTGAGGCTTATGCTGCAGGTGTAGATGTATGCCTGTCAGTACCATAGTCTGCTGTGATTCAGCCACATTGACTATGATAGTGGCATATCTGTTCTGAGGTCAGCACCAGAATTGGTACTGGTTTCACTCTCTGTATTGGCACTGACTGTAGTCTCGGCACTAACGTTGACTCACTTTGTGACTGGCACCACTGCAGCTTTTGGTCTTGGTACCAACTGTTTCAAACACCTGATTGGTGCACCTCTAGTGGTTGATACTGAAGCAAATACAACCATTGGCACCAAAGTCACACCATGCACAGTTCTCTGTACATGTCACCATAGCACTGATGTTTGGTTCTGTGCTGACTTTGAGGCAGCCCCCTATGCTGTTGTCAGCTAAGCCTTATTTGTTTAAGCGGCAAGCAGAACAGCATGGTGCATAATCTACCCATTGTGCCGTGACTTCTCCAGTGACATAAGACTATTGTATGTCCTTCTCTGAGTCAGATTACAGTAGCAGTGGTTCCCAAACTACTTCTTGCTGTGACCCCCTTTGGTGTCACCTCTGTTATGGTGACCTCCAAGGGTCTGAGAGGTGAGGGGTGTGATGCTGGAAAACCAGGTGCTGGCTCTTGCCAAGGTTTTAGGCCTCAGATAGGCACTGACAAATTCATTGCTGGCAGCCAGTCTGTTTTACCTGTGTGTTAATGTGATTAAGATGGGTATTAACATAAAACAATATGTTTAGTATTTAGACTTTATGAAATGCATGCAAGTTGCTGAATGCATTAATCTCACTTGTAATATCTTTATCACATGCTGTAAAGCAAAAACCTAAATATTACCTTATAAGTGTAAAAATGTTTGCCCTGAAACTGTCAGCCTATCAGAAGGGAAAGTCTCTTGCCCATCAGGCAGGACTACCAAAACTGAATGGGCCATTGTGGGACATCATAATACAAAGACTTTGCTAATTGCCCCTCCACAGGCTGAGAGCAAAAGGGCTCGTTCCATTAGCTTGTATTCTGGAAGAAGGACATAAAGATAGTGAACAGAACATTTTTTATCTCTTTTGGTGTTTGGACTCTGACAGCTGGAGCTGTGAAACAGAAGCAGATTCCCCAGGGTCAAGCTGGGATAGCCCTAAAAGACATTCAGTGCTGACAGATTACTATAACCCTCACCTTTTGGAACCATAGACTGTAACTCATTTGTGTTTATATGTTTGCCTGCTTTAACCTGTAAATAACTTTCTCATTTCTTTTTCCTAGTTAATAAATCCTTAGCTTGGTATAGGATTGGCAATAAGCATTGTCTTTAGTGTGAGATCAAAGGTACCAATTGACCTGGGGTAAGTGACTGGTCTCTTGGGCCTGGAAGCAACTTGAATCTTTTATGATCTCTGGTATATAGCAATCAACTATTGCTAAGACCAGCTTGCCTGGGAGACAAAACAGACTGGAATGCCCAAGAGAACTGTCTGTGATTTCATGGTAAAACTGTTAAGAATGCTTCAGGAGTTCACATTTGTTACTGTGTTGTTGAAATGCTTATTAACATTGGTCTTGTGGGAGATCTTCTTTGAGTTTCTTACTGGCCACCCATGCTATGCCCACACTGGCCTTGTTGGGCTCCCTGGGGAGGCCCTTGGTCCTTGAGTATGGTTTTGCTTATCCAGACATAGATTTCCTTCACTTTGGCTGACTTCGCAGGCTCCTCAGCCATCTCATGTACTGTTCTTTTGCACCTTGCCAGGACCTATTGAGGAAAAGAGAGTTATAGGCAGAGACGGACTCCTCCTGATCCATCTAAGTGCCCTGTGGGTACTAAGCAGCTGTTTTGATGGTTTGATTGAGGATGCCAGACCAGTTTTCATGATTCCAGTGTCTTCTCCCTCTTTGTTCACAAACAATCCTATTTCTTCAGTGCTTGGTCCCAAATTACTTTGGACCAATGGGTCTTATGCACAGTGGAAGTTGGATGCATCCTTCAGTTTGTTTTTTCCCTCTCCTTCCCCATCACTTTCAGGGACCATTCTCACAAGGCCCTCCTCCTACATGAGGTTCAATTTCTCATCCTGGTGGGAGTCATAGACGAGATGCCTCAGTGTCAAAGAGGAACGGGATTCTATTAATCCCAAAAGCACAGGAAGGTTTCAGGCCAATTTTAGACCTATGTCAACTCAACCGATATCTAAAAAGATAAAGTTTTGCAGGATCATGTTGGCTTTCGTTATCCCCTCCCTGGAGACTGATATGCCGCCCTCAACTTAAAGGATACCTATGTCCATGTGGTGATTTATCAAGGCCACAGAAAATATTTCAGATTCCTGTCATCTCATTACCTGTTCACGGTGCTGCCCTTCGGCCTGTCAACAGTGCCTTGGATTTTTATAGAATGTATGATGGTGGTAGGTTAGGAATCAAGTCTATCTCTGCCTGGATGACTGACTTTTGTGTGAAGCCATTCCAGGATTCAGTTATTGTCCAGTGTAACTCTCATTCAGTCAACTTTCAAGGCACTGGGTCTGTTGATCAATTCAGAAAACATCTATCCTTTCGCCAGTTAAGAGGATAGAATTTATAGGGACAGTGTTGGACTCTACCCCAGCTAGAGCTTTCCTTCCAGAGTCAAGGTTTCAGACAATTTGATCCATTGTTTTAGATCTCAAGACTTATCCAATCACAGCTGCATGGAATTTAGAGGTTTCTGGGATGCATGGTCTCTTGAACATCTGCAATCCAGTATGTCATGTTGCATCTCAGGATTCTACAAAATTGGCTGACTTCAATATTTTTTCTGAGCCATTCCCATTGGAAAACATGTATCTCTCACATTTTAGACTCTTTAGACTGGTAGATAAACCTTGCCAATACTTGTGTAGGCGTTCATTTAGTCCCTCAATTATTGGGAATAATATTCAAGGATGCAGCTACCCTGTTTTGGGGGGCTCATTTGGGTTCTCTTCAGTCTCAGGGGTTATGGTATACAAAGGACCTAATTCTTTACTTAAATGTCAGGGAGTTGACAGCTATCCAGCTGGAAGTTCAGGTTTTCCTACCCCATGTCCAGAGAAAAAGACTCACTCTCACAGACAACATAGCAGCAGTGTTCTGTCTTGACAAGGAAGGACGCACTCATCCTTGCTCTGCCAAGTGGCAACTTGTCTATGGGATTTTTGGATTGCCAACTTGATCTGTATGAAAGCTACTTACCTTGCAGGAATGCAGAATGAACTGGAAGATCACCTAGACAGGTCATTTGCAAGTTGCCATGAGTGGTCCTTTTGTTGCGATGTAGCCAGATCCATTTTCCAAATCTGGAGAACTCCCCAGGTAGATCTGTGTGTTATGAGATACAACAGGAAATGCTACCAGTTTTATTCCTTACAAGGTCACAGTCTGGGTTCCCTAATGGATGCTTTCCTATTGCTCAGGATATGTATGCTAGTAGGTTAAATGGCTGTACTGTACTGCAAAGAACTGGGGTGGTTTTTTTTGTTTTTTGTTTTTTTTGTTTAGCTGTTCAGAAGATTCTTTTGAACAGCAGGAAACTGTTTACTAGGAATACTTACCAGTGTAAATGGAAACATTTCTTGGGTTGAGTAGAGGTTCATAACTTCCTCCCCTCAGCAGAAAAGATACAGGATATTTTATCTGCTTCATTGTAAGGAATTTGAACTGTCTATTAACGCTCTAAAAGTACATTTATCTAGTATCTCAGCTATACATCCTCCTGTCCCATGAAGACTAATGTTCTCTCACCCTATAGTGGTTATATTTTTAAAAGGGATAGCAGAATCTATTTCCTCATCAAACAGACCATTCCTCCTTGGAACCTGAATCTGGTATTACTAGTTCTAATGGGACCTCCATTTGAGGCTCTTTCGTCCACCTTTTCAGCAAAAGTTTCTTTCTTGGTGGCTATTACTTCTGCAAGGAGAGTCAGTGAACTGCAGGCTCTGATGGTGAGGCCCCTGTACACTATATTCTTTAAAGACTAAGTGTTCATGCGGTTCTATCCAAAATGTATTCCAAAGGTGATGTCCAGTATCCACGTTAACCAGACTGTCCATTTATCTATCTTATCCCCTAAGCTGCATACATGTAAGGATGTCTTCATACACAGGATGGCCTCATACACAAGATGTCTGTCATGCCCACTCTTTCTGTATAGACAGAGCAAAATCCTTTTAGATCATCTCCATGTCTATTTATATTCTGTACAGACAGTATGAAAGGACAGGAGGGTTCAGCTCAAAGATGGTCTCATTGGATAACTTCATGTATAACCACAGATTATGAGATAGCAAACTCACTACCTCCTTCATAAGTGTCAGCTTATTTCACAAGGGTACCAGCAACTTTCTTGACCTTCTTGAGAGATTTTCCTGCAGAAGACATCCGTAGAGCAGTGACCTGCTCATCGGTGCATACTTTCTCCAAGCACTGTGCTATTACCATAGCCTCCAGAGCTGACTCAAACTTTGGGAAAGCAGTCCTAAGGTCTTTATTCAAATAGAATCCCAATCCCACCACCATTCCGTATTGCTTGGGAGTCACTGAGGTGGAATAGACATTTGCAGACACTCGAAAAAGAAGAAAATGGTTACTTGAGATGCTGCACATGTTTGTCTCATGATCCAATCTTCTCCTCCTCTGCTTCAGAATCTATTCTATCATGATTCCATTGTGAAGGTACTGAAGGAGGGTTGGGATGGCTCTGCCCTTTATAGGCTGGCCTGGGGCACAAGGGTGCATGTTCCACCCCAACAGGTCTGGCTACACAGAACTCTCCGGCTCCAGGTGCACTGGGCATGCACACAGCTGAGTGGAATAGACATATGCAACACACTTTTTTTTTTTAACCTTTATTTGATGAAAAGACACTGAGAGGTATGATCCCTATGTTTTTTACAGTTCAAAGTATCAACTACAAAGTGTGTACAAAATATATTTATCCAGGTGAAAAATTTACCTCCACATATCAAAATTACATGCACGTGTAATTCTAATCTATGTAAAATAAATCTTCTCTAAGTCTGTGTATTCAAGTTGACAAGATATTTTATGGTGAACTTCCTGAGAGGAGAGTGATAAAAATAGTTTATAACCCTCACCTAAAGGCTGAAAAATACTACCTTCTTCCCTCCAAATGTATTTTAAATAAATACAAAATAAAATCACGTCTGGAAAGAATAAAAGCTTTATAAAAATGTGTAGAAGTTTTGCAGTTAACTTTGGTGGGTGAAAAATCAGGCACTTAAGCCCTAAGCCAAAGCTCATTTGGAGTCGGGGGAGGGGGAAGACCATTCTCAGGGAGTTCAATTGGCTTTGGACCAGTCCTTAAATGAGGCTGAAAGGAAGGGCCGATGAGCCAAGGGACTATAGCAGACATTTTTTTATAAGCAAAATAAATGGAAATTGAGGATTCTAAGTGACTTGCAGAATTGGGCCCATGGTGATGGCATGCCATGATTCAATGATTGAACAAAGCACAGAAGCACATGTTTTATTTTAAATGTGTGTAAGTCTGATTGATTAAACATGTTTAAGGCCTTTGTTTATTAGGGATACACTTAAGCATATGCTTAAGTGCTTTGCTGCATTGGGCCCATAAAGAAGTAGGTACTGGGTTCTTTTTCTCTGTGAAAGTGAAAAAGTTTAATCCTTAATGGCCCATTCATGTTCTATTAATATCACAGCTCTCATTGACTGCAAGTAGAATCAAATGTGATGGAAGTTTAAATGCAAGAGCAAAATATAAAGAGACAAGTAACACTCTTACTTTTTTCAAAACTGTTGAAGGTAAAATACATGTTCAGACTATTCGCTTTAATACTGATTGGTCCATTGTAACAGCAAAAGAAGTTTAATGTGGATTTCCAGTGCGTTCATTGGGGTGAAGGAGGGGAGTACTTATGATTTTTTTTTAAACTTTTTTTTTTACTATGAACATGTTATAGTCTTTACATACAGTGATATTTTAAAAATTCATTTAAATTAGAATGTTCTTTGAAAAAATATAAATTGCATAAATGTAAATGAGAATGTATATTAACTGTAAAATTGTAACTTTTTTTTCAGAAAACAAGTGAGGCCTCACGATCTACTGTCAGTAGCATAATACTTGTATTTAAACTGTTTGTTACAGATGATGATAAAGAGACTGAACTTCAAACAGTTGTTTCAGAACCAAGTTGCCATACAAAGATCTGTAAACAACAGAAAGCTGGAACATCTCATAACAAACCTATTAGGGAAAAAGTTTACTCTTACGATAGAACAGGTACGTAAATCTTAGTAGCACAGAGACAAATTATTTTCTCAGTTATGCCATCGAAAACAATGGAGTTACTCCAGATGCAAACTGATGTAACCAAAAAATATTTGTCTCCATGTCTTTTTGGGAACAGTTGTGTACTTGGTTAAAAATTCTGTGGGATAGTTCTAGTTAAGATGGCACTTTAATTCTGAAAGACATGTCAGCGGTTTATAACTTTCCCTGCAAATTACCTTTAGGGTTGATATTTTTCACACTTTGTCTCAGTCCAGAAATGATTTTGCTTGTAGGGTTAAAAATGTGTTTGTTTATGAGTTCTCAGATGTTAAAAACATTATTCAGATGACTGTCTAGGTTCTTACGTTGGCTTTTAGCATTCTGACAATTCAGGTTTAAAACTTCAGTTATGGCATGTACTGGAGTCTACATTGCAATGATCTACTCTGGTACTATCTAGATGGATTGAGACTGGATTTGGACATCCAGTGTATGGTATGGCACCTTTGTTTGAGGTGCCACCATTCAGCCCAAGGGATGAGCCTTTTTCAGATTCTGATGTCTCAGAGCAGGGCTCCTTTTCTGCCCTCCACTCACTGAGCCAGCATTTGGATGAAGCCTCCTGGGATGCTACCAGGCATTCTAGGATCAGGGGTTCTGAATATCCATGGGGAACCTTTCCTTGTCTGCCCATTTTTCGTGGGCCTTCTGGAATCGTTAGGGGCACTTCGGAGAGCAGTTTTGCAGGTCTCCAACTACCAAGAAAACCCAACACCCACTGGTACCGCACCATTCTCAGACACCATCTGACCAGCCCTTGGTACTTCAGAATTGCCATCTGGTACCTCATGCTCTTCCTTTGGTACCGTATACACCCTCACCACAGGGAAACAGTCAAGATCAGCAGGATCCCCAGGTGGAGGGAACCTTGCCTCATCAGCTAAGTTATTTTAATCTCCTGATGAAGCAGTGATGTCCCTCTTCCCTCCTCCCCCTATATTAACAACGTTCGTGGCTTTCAAGACCACATGGAATGCCTGGCAGAATCCTTCCAGATTCCATTAGAGGAAGTGTAGGAGACTTAAGTCTTTGGGACATTTTGAATATTGCCCTCTCAGACAGTGAGGCCCGGGTATCATCTGATCGTAAAGTCTGCAAACACCTGGCACTATTCAGCCCACCTGTAGGTGAGCAGATAAAGAAGTACTATGTCCCCTTTAAGGATATGGAGAATTTTTTTTGTTGCACCGCGCTCCCAATTCTTTGGTTGTGGATGTGGCAAATGAAAGGAATAGACATTAGCATTTCATTCTTTCACCTTATGAGAAGGAGTCCAAATGGTTAGATCTCCTGGGAAGGAAAAGCTACACCATGTTGTCCCTCCCGTTCTTATTGGCAAAGTATGACTACAACACTTTTAAGTTCACTCTTTATTTAACATCTGTTACCGAATCAGCAGGAACAATTTCAGGCTCTCATTTCAGAGTCAGCTGATAGCCAACACCCTTCCTCCAAGTTGCCCTAGATACCATGGATACAGCTTCTAGATCCCTAGCCATGACCCTGGTCAAGCAGAGAGCTTCTGGTCTCCCAAGACAGGTGCAGAATATGTTGAAGACCTTACCTTTAAAGGAACCCAAACTATTCATTTCTGACACAGATTCCTCCTTTCACTCCCTGAGGGACTTGACAGCTATCTAGCAGTCACTGGGAATTTATGTCCCTGAAACAAAGGTGATTTAGTGGGTCTCATACCTCATTGTGGTCTAGGCTGTTCCAATACAACCTCCCACAGACTTTTCCCAGACCCTTTGACTTTCAAAGAAGGAGATCTAGGCCTCAAAAGAAGGGACCTCAGTCTTTCACAGTAACATCAACTGCACCTCCCTCCAAGAAACAATGCCTCGGTTGAGTGCTTTAAGCTTCCTACCCTTTCAGAACCTGTGCTGAATGATTCCATCCAATCCCCCCTTTGGGGATTGACTGTCCAGCTTCCTTCTTGTCTGGGAACAGATTACCTCACAGATGGATTTCTGAGGTCATCAGTGTGTGGTATTCCATAAACTTTCACTCTATCCCCCTTCCCTGTCCCTCTTCAGGGACTTCTTACACAAGAACCTCTTGAAACAGGAGGGCCAGTCTATCCTACTCTTGAGGGGTGATCAAGCAGGTTTCCCCTGAGTTTGTTGGAAGAGGCTTTTGTTCCAGCTATTTCCTAGTTTCCAAGAGGCTTAGATAATTGCAATTGATCCTTGATCTGAGAAAGTTGAGCACCTGCATTTCAGGATGGGAACGTTAGCCACTATAATAAATCTCTAGATCCGGAAGATAGGTATCCTAGAGGTCAGGGGTGACAAACCAACTTTCATGTAGTCATCCATCCATCGCACAGATGTTTTCTACGATTCAAAATTGGTCAAACTCTACTAGTACTGAGACCTTCCCTTTGGGCTCTCTTCAGAGCACAGGGTCTTTATAAAGCTTCTCTCAGCAGTGATAGCCCTTTTATGTTAATGGGCTATAGTAGTAGTCCCATACCTAGATGATTGGCTCCTCAAGCGTCAATCAGCTGTAGAAGTCTAGTTTGCAGCATCCAAGGCTATAGCCCTATTTTTGTCTCTGGGCCTTCACATCAATCAAAAGAAGTCTACATTGACACCAATCCAGAGAAATAGACTTCGTTGAGCCTCTCTAGACTCACTAGCCACCAGAGCCTAACTCCCCAAATTGGATTCTCCAATGTTCAGTCTAATCTCAATGATACTACACTGCCCACAAACAACTGTAAGGTCCTGCCTACAACCTTTGGGGCACGTGTTGGCCTCCATGTTTACCATGCCTTACATGAGACTGCACTTCAGGTACCTTCAGACATGACTACAAATCTATGTATACCTCAAACATACATGGTCTCTCCAAACTTATTATGGTACCTCAAAGTTCTGGACTCTCTCAGATGGTAGAAGTATCCATTGAAATATTATTTGTGAACCCCATTCTCTGGACCCCATCCTCCATCAAAGATTCTTCAATAGATGCTTCTATTTTGGGATGGGGAGCCCGCCTCTAAGGGGGTACAATCCAGGGCAGTAGTCCACACAAGAGGTTTTGCTCTATATCAACATTCTGAAGCTGCGAGCAGTGAGATACACTTCCTTCACACCATACAGTGCCACTCCGCCAGGGTAATGCTGTACAGCAGGCCAGCAATGTGTTGTATCCCCTGACTAGGTGAAGTAAGATCCCAGTCCTTATACACAGAGTTGCTAAGGCTTTGGAACTTTGCATGTTCCATGAGAGAGAAATTTCAGCAGTCTTCCAGGTCTCGAGAATACAGATGCAAACTCTCTGAGCAGACACTTCCTCAGGATCACAGCATCTTCCAGACCTGGAGTTCCCCAGAAGTAGACCTCTTTCCCACCTTGAGGAACGTGAAATGCTGCCTTTTCTTCTCTAAGAGAGAATATGGCTGTAGTAAGAGGAGGGCCTAAGATATAAGCCTTGGTATCAGAGGCCCGGTATGAGGCCTGAGGCCTAAACTAAAGTAATGGTCAAGACTTTGCTAACATAAATCAAAGTTAAGCTGTGAGCCAGAGGCAGGCCCTGCTCACAGAAGCTGGCAAGGAAAGGGCTGATGCTGCAAGAAGATACGTACCTAAAAGGTACTGAACACTAGATATCAGAACATTCACATACTTGCACATTCCACACAGATAACAAAGAACAGGCTGGCCCATCCCAATGACAGGGGCAAAAGGGTAAAATGATGGATAGAGTTGTTTTGATCGAACCAACATGTACAAGGTGAGAGGCGGCACCTTAATACGTAGAGAGGTTGTACCTTGCTACGTAGAGGGGTTGCACCTCAATACGTCAGGTGTGATGTGTAACTTGTTTGTATCTTTGTATAAGAATGCATCCCGGGGGCGGTGTCTTTGTCCGGCCGAGGGGGCAGTGGAAAGTCCCGCCACTGACTGAGCCGGGTCCATTGCCAAGAGGCACTTTCTCGTAGTATGCCCTGAATTAGGCTAAGAAACCTACAGGGAACTGCAATTGTGTCCGAGGTCGCAATAAACCTAGCCAACGTGGCTTTGCATCTTACTGGACTCTGTGATTATTGGGGGTTCTCGTCGGGTCTGCTGTGCCAGCTATCTGCGCAGAGCTGGGGCAGCACACAGAGGGAACACACGCACGCAGCCAAGTGATATCAACATTGGAGAAAGCAGAGCACCATACCATTCCCCCTGTACAGAAGCTCATCCCGCAGTGGGACCTCAGTTTGGTTCTTAATGCTCTAAGGAAACCTCCCTTTGAACCAATGGCTATCTGCTCACTCTTCCACCTCTCCCTCAAGATGACATTCCTCATAGCTATCACCTCAGCTAGATGAACGGAAAAGCTCAGTCCCTTATGGCTGACCCACTATATACCACCTTCTATAAAGACAAAATTTATACTGCGTCGTCCTTCTGAATTCTTCTTGAAGGTCCCTTTGGAATACAGTAGAGCCTCAGTTACGAACATCTCAGGAAAGGAGGTTGTTCATAACACTGTGTTGGACAATATCATAGTTCGGTGGCCCATGAAAACAGGCCTGAATGCTAGTTGGACAGGGCAAATGTACTTTCTGCGGTCCTGCACTCCCTGCTGTCCTTCATTCCTGTGTAACAGCTCCAAGTTGCATGGTGAATGAGGGGGAGGAGTAAAGGGAACCCAGAAGTTGTTTGCACTGTTCAATGTTTGTTATGCATTATATTATTACTGGTTTAGGCATTTTAATAGCAACTGGGCTGCCTGATAGGTCTTTAATATTGGTGTTTTTGTAATACAGCATGTTAAAAATAAAGGTTTTTATTTTATTAAGAAAGTTTATTACCGTGACTGCATCACATCATATATAGTAATATATATATTTCAAGGAATAAAGACATAAGGCACAACTGGGAAATTCTTTCCATGCTCAATTTCTTAATACATCTTTTCAAGTCAGTCCATAATGAAAATCCAGTATTCATGTCACACAAACGACTGTTCCGCTCCATTGTATAAGTAGTCATTTCATCCATAATTTAAAAATTGTGACAATCACATCCAACCCATTTGTAATGTACAGCAACTAGTTCATTTACTGTTAACTTTGCTGTACAAATACATTCAGAAATGTACTAATCTCCCTTCTCTTTTGATCCATGCAAATCCATAATGTGAGCACACAGAGCATCGCTGATTTCTGTTGCATGTGAGCATCCTGCTCCAGCTATGACAGGTGCATTTTCTGGCTGAGTGTACCGGTTCAGCAATCCATTACTATCAGAGGTCCGCTCAGTGACAAATGGCTCACCTTTGGATTCACAAACTTTGTGAAGAGCACAGCAAGCCACAATAACGTGGACAGCATTGATGTAATTGGAATCCAAATGGTTCTGTAAACAGCACCAGCAGGATTTCAAGCACAGAATCACAGAAATGTAGTGTGAAAGGGACCTCAAAAAGGCATTAAGCCTTGCGATTTGAGGCAGGCCCAAGTAAACAGAGACCATCCCTGACTGGTGTTAGTCCAACCTGTTCTTCAAAATCTCCAGTGATGGGGATTCTTAACCATATCCCCCCTTAGTCATCTCTTTTCCAAGCTGAAAAGTCCCAGTTTTACTAATCTCTCCTCATATGGGAGCTGTTCCATACCCCTAATCATTTTTTGTTGGCCTTTTCTGTACCTTTTCCAATTCCAATAAATCTTTTTTTTTTTTTTTTTTTTTTGAGACGGGGCGACCAGATTTGCATGCAGTATTCAAGATGTGGGCGTACCATAGGTTTATATGGAGGCAATATGATATTAACTGTCCCTTTCCTAATGATTCCCAACATTAGCTTTTTTGACTGCTACTGTACATTGAGTGGATATTTTCAGAGAACTATCCACAGTGACTCCAAGATCTTTCCTGAGAGGTAACAGCTAATTTAGAGCCCATCATTTTGTATGTATATTTGGGATTATGTTTTCCAATATGCATTACTTTGCATTTGTCAACATTGAATTTCATCTGCCATTTTGTTGCCCAGTCACTCAGTTTTGTGAGATCCCTTTGTAACTCTTTGCAAACAATCTTTGCCCTTCAGTCCTCTGGACCCTCACCCATTCTCCATGAGTTCTCAAATATAATTGCTAATGGTTGCAAGATTGCTTTAGCTAGTTTCTTAAGTACTCTAGCATGAATTTCATCAGGTCCTGACCACCTAAATATACCTAACTTCTCTAGATAGTCTTTAACTGGCTCTTTCCTTATTTTGGCTTTTGTTTTTGCACTTTGTTGCTAATATTAATTGTGTTGAGTATCTGGCCACCATTAACCTTTTTAGTGATGGCTGAAGGAAAATAAACATTAAACACTTCAGCCTTCTTGAGGTGATCAGTTATTAGCTTTCCTTCCCCGTTAAGTAGAGGACCGTCAGGAGCCCTTTAATTAACCTCTTCTTGTGTCTACATGCATATGCTGTTTTGTACTCCTCCTTAGCAATTTGCCTGTTTCCACTTTTTGTAAGATTCCTTTTTGATTTTCAAGTCAATTAAAGGGCTCCTGACGGAGCCATACTGGCATCTTCCTATTTTTCCTTGGCATTGGGATAGCTTGGAGTTGTGCTTTTAATATTGACTCCTTGATAAATTGCCAGCTGTCCTGAATTCCTTTGTTCCCTAGATTTTCTTCTTATGGGACCTCACCTACCAGTTCTCCAAGTTTTTGTTAGTCTGTTTTGAAGTCCGTTATCCTTATTCTGTTTCTCTCACTCCTTCCTTTCCCTAGAGTCATGAAATCTATCACTTTCACACAAAATTGTCTTCCACCTTCATATTCACTACCAATTCCTCCCTTTTGGTCAGAATCAAGTCTAAAATCGCTGTCTCCCAGGTTACTTCCTCCACTTTCTGAAACAAAAAGTTGTCCCCACTGCATTCCAAATATTTAGTGGAAATGGTCTATTTTCTCATATTGCTTTTCAAGCAGATTTCTGGGTAAAGTCCCCCATTTCTACCAGGTTTTGGATATTTATTTATTCTAGAAATGCCTCATCTAGTTCCTCTTTCTGATTTATTGGTCTATAGTAGACCCTTACCATGAAGTCACCTGTGGTTTTTTGTTGTTTTTTAAACTCCTTTTACTTCTGCCAAACACACATTCAACTCAGCAGATGTAGAATGGTAAAGTGTAACTCAATCTTCTTTTGTCAGGGCCTCCAAGATCAGGATATGGTTTCATAAACCAGGCAAAAGGGGTCCCTGAGGTCCCTTATAAAAACAGTGGTGAAAGTTACTCCATTTATGACAATATAATTTAGTTGGAATAGCTTTCCCGCCTGTCCAGGAAGGTAGAATCTCAATCAGCTGAAAATCTTGGTGTCATGAACTTTTCCAGTGAAACTCATATTGGCATCCATAATTTGGCCTCAGTGGTTGACAAGAGCCCGTATAACATGGAGTAGTGCCCTTGGTGATTTATGTACTCTTGTGCTCCTTGAAGAGGGCAAACTATGGGCATATGAGTCCCATGGCACAATTAGGAAACCCCATTATCTCAAAGTCAGCAGCTACTTAGGGACATTGTTCATGCTCACCACCTTTGGGTAGATTACATACCTGATTGCCTTGGAAACCTCTGCACCACAGCCCCAGCAGTCGACTTGCCAACACCAAGTTGGTAATCAAAGGAGATGTCAGGAGTGGCTAGCTACCAGATGGTTATAGCAACCCACTTCTGGAGCAGCCTGGCTGCCTTCCTGTGTGTGTCATGATGCTGGAGGACGGCTTCACAAAGCTCTAGAAATGTTGCTTTCTTCATGGGGAAAGTTCTGGAGCCACTGCTTTGGTCATCCCAGGTGAGCATGACAATGTGATCCTAACAGTCTGTGTTTGTGGCCCTGCTCCAGAAGCACCAGTCTACCTAGGGGGCAATAGTATATATACCGCGAGCTGTGACCAGGATCAATTGGAGTCTGCTGCATCTGTATTGTCATTGTCGTCCTCCTCTTAAAGTCCTTTTAAAGACTTCCTTTAAAAAGTGGAAGTCAAATCCTAGTGAGGCAAATAGAAAGGAGCATAAACACTGCCAAATTAAGAGCAAGAGTATAATAAGAAAAGCCAAAGAGGAGTTTGAAGAACGGCTAGCCAAAAACTCCGAAGGTAATAACAAAATGTTTTTTAAGTACATCAGAAGCAGGAAGCCTGCTAAACAACCAGTGGGGCCCCTTGACGATCGAAATACAAAAGGAGCGCTTAAAGACGATAAAGTCATTGCGGAGAAACTAAATGGATTCTTTGCTTCAATCTTCACGGCTGAGGATGTTAGGGAGATTCCCAAACCTGAGCTGGCTTTTGTAGGTGACAAATCTGAGGAACTGTCACAGACTGAAGTGTCACTAGAGGAGGTTTTGGAATTAATTGATTAAACTCAACATTAACAAGTCACCGGGACCCGATGGCATTCACCCAAAGTTCTGAAAGATGGCATTCACCCAAAGTTCTGGTGCAGAATTATTAACTAAGGTTTGTAACCTGTCCTTTAAATCGGCTTCGGTACCCAATGACTGGAAGTTAGCTAATGTAATGCCAATATTTAAAAAGGGCTCTAGAAGTGATCCCGGCAATTACAGACTGGTAAGTCTAACATTGGTACCGGGCAAATTAGTCGAAACAATAGTTAAGAATAAAATTGTCAGACACATAGAAAAACATAAACTGTTGAGCAATAGTCAATGTGGTTTCTGTAAAGGGAAATCGTGTCTTACTAATCTATTAGAGTTCTTTGAAGGGGTCAACAAACATGTGGACAAGGGGGATCCAGTGGACATAGTGTACTTAGATTTCCAGAAAGCCTTTGACAAGGTCCCTCACCAAAGGCGCTTACGTAAATTAAGCTGTCAAGGGATAAAAGGGAAGGTCCTTTCATAGATTGAGAACTGGTTAAAAGACAGGGAACAAAGGGTAGGAATTAATGGTAAATTCTCAAAATGGAGAGGGGTAACTAGTGGTGTTCCCCAAACAGGGCCGCCCAGAGGGGGGGGCAAAGGGGGCAATTTGCCCCGGGCCCCGGGCTCCGCAGGGGCCCCCAAGAGAAGAGCGGAGGCTCCCGCCTCCGCCCCCCTCCTGGAGCCTCAGCGCATCAAGCGCCGAGTCTCCGGCTGAGCCCCTGAGCCCCGCCCCGCTCAGAGCGACGTGGGGAGGGGGCGGGGCAGCTGCCTCCGCTCGGCGTGGAGCTCACAGCCCCGCCCCTTCACCACGCGGCTCTGAGCGGGACGGAGCTCAGGCCCTGCCGGAGACGCGCTCGGGTAAGAGGCTGGGGCTGGGGCCGGGAAGTGGGACCCGCCGCCGCCGAAGCGCAGCCTGGTCTTCGGCGGCGGGGGGCCCCTTCTGTTCCGGGACCCGCCGCTGAAGTGCCCTGAAGGCCCGCGGCGGGGACCCCCCCCCGCCACCGAATTACCGCCGAAGACCGGGCTGCGCTTCGGCGGCGGGTCCCGCTTCGGCGGTAATTTGGCGGCGGGGGGCTCCCGCCGCGGGTCTTCGGGGCACTTTGGCGGCGGGTCCCGGAACGGAAGGGCCCCCCGCCGCCGAAGACCCCGGGCCCCCGGAATCCTCTGGGCGGCCCTGTCCCCAAAGGTCAGTCCTAGGACCAATCCTATTCAACTTATTCATAAATATCTGGAGAAAGGGGTAAACAGTGAGGTGGCAAAGTTTGCAGATGATACTAAACTGCTCAAGATAGTTAAGACCAAAGCAGATTGTGAAGAACTTCAAAAAGATCTCACAAAACTAAGTGATTGGGCAACAAAATGGCAAATGAAATTTAATGTGGATAAATGTAAAGTAATGCACGTTGGAAAAAATAACCCCAACTAAACATACAATATGATGGGGGCTAATTTAGCTACAACGAGTCAAGAAAAAGATCTTGGAGTCATTGTGGATAGTTCTCTGAAGATGTCCACGCAGTGTGCAGAGGCGGTCAAAAAAGCAAACAGGATGCTAGGAATCATTAAAAAGGGATAGAGAATAAGACTGAGAATATATTATTGCCTTTATATAAATCCATGGTACGCCCACATCTTGAATACTGTGTACAGATGTGGTCTCCTCACCTCAAAAAAGATATACTGGCACTAGAAAAGGTTCAGAAAAGGGCAACTAAAATGATTAGGGGTTTGGAGAGGGTCCCATATGAGAAAAGATTAAAGAGGCTAGGACTCTTCAGCTTGGAAAAGAGGAGACTAAGGGGGGATATGATAGAGGTATATAAAATAATGAGTGATGTTGAGAAGGTGTATAAGGAAAAGTTATTTACTTATTCCCATAATACAAGAACTAGGGGTCACCAAATGAAATTAATAGGCAGCAGGTTTAAAACAAATAAAAGGAAGTTCTTCTTCACACAGCGCACAGTCAACTTGTGGAACTCCTTTCCTGAGGAGGTTATGAAGGCTAGGACTATAACAGTGTTTAAAAGAAAACTGGATAAATTCATGGTGGTTAAGTCCATAAATGGCTATTAGCCAGGATGGGTAAAGAATGGTGTCCCTAGCCTCTGTTTGTCAGAGGATGGAGATGGATGGCAGGAGAGTGATCACTTGATCATTGCCTGGTAGGTTCACTCCCTCTGGGGCACCTGGCACTGGCCACTGTCGGTAGACAGATACTGGGCTAGATGGACCTTTGGTCTGACCTGGTACGGCTGTTCTTATGTTCTCCAAAAGATGCCTTTGGTAGATCAGAAGACACTGCTGTTATGTCCACCAGCATCTCTTGGATGCTCTGCCTGTTTCCTGACACAGGAGTAAAAATGCAAGTAGGGTAAGTTCTTCAAATGGTGACTTCTCTGTGGCTGGCTCTGGTTGCTGGGAGAATGCAGACTCAAAAGTCATCTCAGCTGGATGTGTTTGTGGGCTATGACAAATTCCTCTCAAGTGCTGTGGGATGGATAGTCAAGCTTTCCCACAGTGCACCACGAACAATGGACTAGAGTGACTACAGCTGACAAGGTCACTTAGCAGCATAATGCTGTTGGTTTGACTCAGGTCTGCATAGTGCACTGTGGACACACAAGTGAGACCCACGTTCAGAAATTCTACAAATACCAAGCCTGTGGCTTGAGTCCCCCACAGACCTGGCTCTATGTTCCAGTGTGGACCTAGCCTAAGAAACCTCTGTTCACACTTCTCTCCCCACTATTGGATCCTCACCCTGCTGCTGAAGCACCTCCTGCTGGGGGGCCTGGCAGGGATAATCTTACTGATTTTGGGGCAGCTCTGGTGTTTTCACCATGGAAATTAAGAAAACGTGGTATAGTCTGGATAGGACTGTGTGTACTTCAGTAATCCTCCTATGTTCCTACTCCTCTCTTCCCACCATTGTTTTGCTTACATAGGCATTGAACTCTACCACATGGAGTTAAGAATGGCAATTGTCTTGTAGATGGACATAGGTGAGCCTTAGCTCTGACCCATGTGCCCTTCTAATGATGCCTAGACTGGGGAGGAGCTGAGGCTGGCTTCTCCCAGTGAACAGGAAGGCAGACTAGCTTCCCCCAAAGTGGGCTCATATCCATGGAGAGAAGAGGAATGAGGAGACAGGTTAGTCTTTCTGAAAGTCTCCCTACTCTGCTCAAGTCTTAACTGCCAATTTCCTTTCACTACTCCTGGTAATCTCAGTTGAGCACCATGGTGATAGTAAGCTTCGTGTTTCCCAACCCTACCTTCCAGCAACTACCTCATCAGGAGAAGGTGCACAGAAATGCCTTATCCTCATTTCAGGAGCTTACTCAGTTCTCATGAAGGAGTAAGAGAGAGACATGGTGATCCCCTATTGGCTCCAGGGAACATACTTTTAATAGTCCTAGCACTCCATAAACCACAAAGCTCACTAACCTGCCCTGGTGCGTCTCACATTAATATGGAGTAGTGTGTATGGTATTATTAGGGGATATCCTTTAACTAAATAAGAGATATCCTTTAACTTTTGTTATACATTATCATTTTGTTAGTGGTGCCTTCAAGATACTGTGAATTTGTGCTTTAATTAGTTCAGTGGTGTACGTTTCTAATGATAGGTTTTATTGCAGTGGTTCTCAAACTTTTGTACTGGTGACCCCTTTCACATAGCAAGCCTCTGAGTGCGACCACCCTTATAAATTTAAAAACATTTTTTAATACATTTAACTCTATTATAAATGCTGGAGGCAAAGTGGGGTTTGGGGTGGAGGCTGACAGCTTGTGACACCCAATGTAATAACCTCGCAGCCCCCTGAGGGGTTCTGACTCCTAGTTTGAGAACCCCTGGTTTATTGTATATAACAGTCCAGAAATGTAGTAGAGAGATAGATCTGTAAGGTAGGAATAACAGTACTTCCATCTGATATATACTACCATCAGTTGTTCTCATAATTCAAATTAATTTGTGGGTATTCATCCCCCTGGTGAATTTGTTCCTTGATCTTTATTTTACTCAACTATGTACCTTGTTTGGGTATGTATTACAAATGTAAAAAGATTCCTTTAAAAATTGATTTCCCCCCCCCACTCTATACACCAGAACCAACTGACGATGATGTGATAAAGCATATTTTGAGGCTGAGAGGCAAACTTGGCTGGCAAACGATATTACCACCACGTGGATACATAGCTGAAGAGACGAAGGCGACTATAATTCAGAAGATTGCACTTCGGGTAATTTTCTTTATTTTTCTGTTGAATTTTGCCTTGTGAAAATGAGGATTGAATGTAAATTTAGTTAAAATAGTTCTCCCTTGCCTATTTCCTCCCCCTGAACATAATTTTTTCCTTAAATCAGGAGAACAGAATGCTCAGCATGAGTAAAACATTAGTAGGATTGGGGCCTAAACCTTTAAAATCACAAGTGATATAGCCTATGCCTTGTAAGAGGCAGAGACATTCTGGGGAGTGGAAGAAGTGAGACACCTTGAATAGTGATGCCTGGCAGTGCTGTATTTGTCTCCAGATGTCCTGGGAGGGCATAGTAAGAAGTGGCCTTTAATAAAGCCTGTACTGTGAGCAGCATTAGCAGATATTTCTTCACATTCACTGGAGTGCTAATAGCCAAAATATGTCTGTCCCTTTGTAAGTGCAGTAGTGATGGTAAGAGGTCTCCTTGTGTTCTCTCTTCAATAAAGTGCACTCTTACAGAGCCAGACATAGTTTGGGCCTATTTATGCAGAACTGCAAGTTATGCAAGTCCTAGTGGGGCAAGTATTCTTTGTCATCATCTCATCAACAACAACAGAAAAACAGTCTCTTTTCATTAGAAATTCTTCCCTATTTAGAACTGTTACTGATGCCAATGCAGCTGCATTGGTGGTAGTTCAGTGGTAGAAAATGGTTGTTTTTTAAAGTTTAGTGTAGACAAGTAATCTGATGTGCAGGAACAAGGGGCACCTTTTCATCCATCTGGATCTTTGTATGCTGACATTTATATAATTGTGATCAGCTTCGAAAGGTCAACTACTGTTGCAGGAAATCAGAAAAATCTGCTTCATAGTACAGTACTAGTTATTCATTTATTCTTTCACATTTGTTACCATTGACCCTTCATTTGTTAGTATTTTGCATTTTTCTTTAAAGTTCTCAGCATTACATCTTCACTGGTAGAAGCCAGGATGGCAGTGCTAGTGTAGACAGGCAGCTGGTATCTGTTAGCATTATAATCACCAACCGTAATGATGGTAGTAAAATAAGAATATCGAAGAAAAGAAAAAAAAGCCTTAGTTGCTAAGTGGCTGCTCCTTATTCATACACAGATAGTAACAAAATGGAGGCCATTTGGTAAATAAAATTTTGATGTGGAATGTAGGAGGAGATACAGGAAACTTATTGTAGGCCTCCTGTATAAACCACAAGTCTTGAAAGGATTTGATTTTAATCAGTAAAGGCTGATTTCAGTGTGTCAGCTGAAATTATCATTATCAGTCAGCGTGATTGCAGTCCTCCCCCTGGCAGCACCTTACAGCTGCATGGATCAGATGTCAACAGCACAGCAGCAACTCAGAGAACCCTCTGCAGCCATGTTGCCATGGGCCTGCTCTCTCACTCCCCGGTAGGAGACCTGCCAGGACCCAGCCACCCACTCACTCACTCCTGTGACATCAGAACTGTAGAGGGTTCCCTGCAGGGCTGAGTGGCTGCTGACATGTGGTCCCTGCAGGCACAAGGTTGCGGGTGGAAGGCTGCAATCCTGGCAGAGCAGAGTGGAGACTCCTGTCTAGGACAGCAAAGAGGAGGAGGAGAATGAGGCGCCGACAGGAGCTATTAAGCAGTGGGATGGCCTCCCCTGTATTGCGGGGGTCATCTGGGACACTGACTCCCTGCTGAAACTTAAATTAGATTGATTTAAAATTGATAGAAATAAGAAAAAAAAAGGTTAAAAATAATTTCCATCAAAATTAAAAACAATATAAAATTCTGCCAAAACTAATAACTTTGTGGTAGAAGAAGCCTTCCAAATGGTTTGATTATTATTTCTTCCCATCATAAGTCATCAGTGTCAATTATGTGGTTCAAGGTATGAAAGACATTATATATAAAATAAATAGAACACTGGTTTTCAACTTTTTTTTCATTTGCAGACCCATAAAAAATTTCAAATGGACATGCAGACCCCTTTGGAAATCTTGGACATAGTCTGCAGACCCCCAAGGGTCTGTGGACCACAGGTTGAAAACCACTGTCATAGAACATCCAACTTGCGGGATATCTATTAAATTGCCATGTGTGGATAGCTTTTCTAGAGTGCCTGGCATTTGGGATGGCATGAGCTTTATACTTCTATTACCTGTTTCCCTGTAGGAGTGAAAGTAATTGCATTTCTCTTGTATTGCACAGTTGGTTTTTCAGCGCTAATTCTTTCAAAAGTGGTGATTATGCTTCTATATTTTGATCAAAACTGATTGAAGTGATATTGCCTTACTGCAAATTATTTAAGAACTGAACAACACAATACTTGGTTTCTCGAGGAAAGAAAATAATACATAAATATCATGGTAACAGCAATTCAAAATGCATGGAAGGTGTTTAGAAATCTGGTTTCAAATAATATAGTACTTATAACATTGGCAAAGTTTGTTGCATCATAGTAACTGGTTGAGAAGTATAAGGGCTTCCTCCAGTTTTAACACCCTCTGTGCATCTTGATATAGGTAGTAGGAAGCCAGATTTTGAAACATTGACTCCATGAATGACTAGCTAGCTACCTTGTTTACTTGTGCAAATGAAAATTTTGCACAGGAACCTGCTTCTGCATGCAAAATGTTCCTGCCCATTGTTAGAGGCAGGATCAAAAATATACTCTGCAGCTTTGCAACTTTTGATTCAAAAGCTTATTCCTCTATGTCCCTACAAGAAGCATAATAATTTGATAAAATGTAGTTCATTCAACCTGTATTTATGTCATATTTTCAAAACTACTAGATAGTAACAGTATTTAGAACATTAAATAGCACCTTTTTTCTAACATTCACAAAGTGCTTCACAATATTAATTGATTAAACCTAACAATGCTCCTATAACAAGGGTGGGCAAACTTTTTTTGGCCTGAAGGCCACATTGGGTTTCGGAAATTGTATGGAGGGCCGGTTAGGGGAGGCTATGCCTCCCCAAACAGCCAGGCGTGGCCCGGCTCCTGCCCTTATTCTCCCCCCCTCCCCCTGCTTCTCACCCCTGGGACCCCTGCCCCATCTGCCCTCCCCCCCCCGCCGCCCCATCCAACCCCTCCTTTCATTCCTGGCTGCCCCGCCCCAGGACCCCTGCCCCATCCAACCACCCCTTCTCTCTGACCACCCCCAGAACCACTGCCCCCCTGCTACCCCATCCAACCCTCCCCTCCTTCCTGACTGCCCTCCAGGACCTCTGCACCCATTCAACCCCCCTGTTCCCTGCCCTCTGACTGCCCTGACCCCTATCCACACCCCTGTCCCTCACCCTGAACTCCCTTGTCCTCTATCCCAACCCCCCCGGCTCCCTGCCCCCTTACTGCGCTGCCTGGGCTGTTCAGCATAGCAGAGAAAGATCTAACATGATCCAATGGCTGGAAGTTGAAGCTAGACAAATGCAGCCAGGAAATAAGGTGTACATTTTTAACAGTATGAGTAATTATCCATTGGTACAATTTACCAAGGGTTGTGGTGGATTCTCCATCACTGATAATTTTTAAATCAAGATTGGATGCTTTTCTAAAAGGTGTATTCTGAGGATCATTTTGAGAAAATTCTGTGGCTTGTGTTATACAGAAGGTTAGGCTAGATGATCACAGTGGTCCCTTCTGGCCTTGGAATCTGTGAACATTTAAAAAACTCTCCTGTCATGGAACAGAAGAATAATTGGATTGATGCTACTTGAAGAGCTATATGATGTAATAATAGGTAATTTTCCAGCTAATTCTGATGCCATTATTCACCATTCTGTTTTTAGTCAGTCTGTTTGAATTTATTATTTACTTATGGTAAAGTACATAATCAATTTGTAATTATGAAAAATAAGTGGTGCAGTAACTTAAGTTAACAGTTAACAGTTAAGTTAACAGTAACACCTTGTATTCTTTGCTAACAGAGACCTTTATTACTGAAAGATAGTGGAGAATATATATATTGTCTCAGAAGAAGCAGGAACAACCCTAAGGCTCCCTATAATCCATACGATCTTCAAGTTGTGTCTGCAAATTCAGCCAGACATAATAAAGAATACTGGACCATTACTGCTTCATTTGTGTCCAAGGTATCTATATAATAATTTCAGAATTTACATTCACAGCAGTAATTGTAACTCAGGAGTTTTGAAATTTTTTTGTAGAATGTATCCACCCCACCTCCCATTTATGATCGTACAACGTCTCAGTGGAAATTACAGTACTTGCATATTTAAATCATACATTGTGGCACTCGAACCCCTCTAATGTGTGTGCCACACATACAGATGGATGAGTTTGCTACTACTGGCTGCAAGTTAACAGACCTGGGCCATTTTTCTCAGGCAGAAGAGGCTTCTGCTTTTAGACCCAGAGTTCTGGGTTTGATCCCTGCTGTCAACGAGCCATTGAGAGGCATCACATTACACTTATATAAAAAAGTAGTATTGGGAAAGTATTTAAGGTGTTTTTTTCAAAATTGATCAGCATTGGCCTATATTTGCTCCCTTTGAAGTCTCTGGTAAAACTCCCATTGATTTCAGTGGAAGCAGAATTAAGTCAACACTGAGCGTTTTTGAAAATCTCACTCAGTGTATTTTTATCTGCCTTTTAGTGATTTACAGCTGGAAATAAAGAGGGGGAGTCACTGCTGTATGACCAGTCAGCTGTCCATGGACCACAGTTTGGCTAAGGCCTATTAGAAAAAGAGCACTGCAATAATCTGTACAGTCTATTTCGGTGGTGCTGAACTTGATGGGGAAACCTGGGTTATTTTCCATTAGCTTAAAAGGTCTCCTTTAGCACAAGTACTAGTAACTTGTAGTTTGGAAAGATAGACTGAATGACTTAATAGGTTATGAGTCACTGTCCCTATGGATGCTCCACTTCAGGTGTGTGCATGTCCATGCGCTTTCAATCAGAGATTCTTGTCAGCAATATCTATTGGCCTGTGCCCTACACATTCTCATACTCCGGTACAAGAATATACAGGGAGGGAAGGATATGCCACCGCCCCCCTCCTACCTTCACCCCTGGTAATGACACCTATAGCTCCTCCACTGGAGATAGATGATATTGCCTCAGACATTTCCATCCAAGTTTCCACCACTTTCCCATTCAGCCTTCCTCCTTTAAGGTATATCCCAAGGACGAGACCCCAGGAACTAGTCGATGACTGACTTGTCAACCTTAGCAGGAACATCCTTGGGGCCCCACTCCTTTTCCTTATGCCCCCACAGCATTTTTCTTTTTGGACACCTTGTGCTCCTTATGGTGGCCAATTCTATAAGGTGCCCTCATGCAAGAGGACCTACGAAATCAACAGCCACTGGCACCTCAGGATTCTCTTCCCAGGAAAAGACACTTTCATCTAACAAATCCTCTTCCTCGCCAGGAAAGATGGTTAAGCTCCCACCCCCATTCTCCATGGGTGACTTCAAGATCTTACAAAAGTTTAGGAAAAAGAATCATAGAGTCCTTGTGGATCCCCTTGGAGGAAATACAAGTATTGTGCTCCCGGGTGGATATTTTGCATATCTCCTCTCAGGCAAGGCAATCGTGCTCTGTCAGTGATGCTTTACTTACTATCACGAGCCTGATATAGGAAACACAGGTAACCATTCCAACCACATGCTGACAAAAAGTACTATGTATTGTCCATGGATTCGGAGTATTTTTCTCCCATCCCGCCCCTAACTATTTGGTAGTTGATACTGTTAATGAAAGGAATAGGTGGTATTGGTCCAGACATCTCCCTCCAGTAAAGAACTTAAGTGCCTGGACCATCTCAGTTGCAAAAGCTATTCTTCAATTGCTCTATAATTTAAGATTGCCAGTTATTATGCCTTGATGGTGAAATATTACTTTATAAGTTACAGCAAATTCTCACATTTTATTGATTTGCCCCAAGACCAGAAGGAATAGTTTCAAACTCTCATTACTGAAGGCCAGATGATTGCCAGATGTTCCCTGTAGACTTTTCTTAATGTGGCAGACATAGCCTTGTGTTTTATGGGAACTCTGTGACAACTCTCTTATGTCAAAAGACCTACTGATCTCTTTGGTATTGGACTACATACTATTTTCCTGTCATCATTAAATTGGTGGGAAGAACCTTTGAAAATCTGGAAGGAAGCATCCTCTTTCCAACATTGCCACCAATACACTGGCTCACTAGTCTGGGATACAGTGTAAATTAAACTAACTAGAGACTGAAAGATTGAGTGCTTGTGAAACCAGATAACAGGGAAAATAAAGAATCTTGGGGGTTCTGGCTGGAAAAGAGACACTGACCTTATTCCATTAGCTTTAAGATTTCTTCCAGACCTGTAATGTATAAACATTATGGATGTCCCTTTTTATACAGTATGCCTATAATCAGGACTCACCATGAAGAATTCTGTTGTCCACCCAGTCCTGAAGAGGCCATCACTAGATTCAGTCAACCTTGCCAACTACTACTTCTTGTAGTACTCCCTTTTTGAGGAAGCTAATATGAAAGATAGCGAATAGCAGTCCCAAAGTTCACCTGTCCACTGGCTGTGACCTTAATCTTTACCCAATCAGATATCAGTCCAGGACATGGAACTGAAATGATGCTGATGGATGATCTTCACATTCTCATAGACAAGGAACAATCATCTGCTCTCTTAGATTTCTTGTGTTTTGATTCAGTTGATTATAGGATGCTGCTATCTCATCTGAAAGATGGGGTAGAAGTCAAAGGAAACCGACTCAATAGTTTAAAGCCTTTGGGGCGTCACTGGTCATGGTGAACAACTGTCACTTTGCTTATCAGAATCCTTACATGTGAAGTGTACTGTAAGGCTCACTTCTCTCCCCTCTCCTATTCAATATTTACATGCAGTCACTAGAAGAAATTGACACTCCACGTGCTCAATTACCAACAAATATGCAAATAACAGCTCTGTTTATCCTTTACTGAGGCCCTGATTTAGATAACCATCCCTAAAACTCACTGAAGTAAATTGGGATTAAGGATATGCTTTCCAATATAGAGATGGTCTTAAGCACAGAAGTAATTTCTTGATTTGTGGCCACAGCATGCACATTGTTATCACACAGCTATCCCAGGCTTTGAATAAGATAAAAACATGGATGAGGATGAATTGGTTGAAGTTAAACACAAGCAAAGTGAAGGTTATGATATATTGGTTGGCAGAGGATAATGAAATGAAAAGCTTGCTGAAGAACTGGCTTGCCCCATTTATGTTGCCACTAGTCAATATATATCCCCAAATAATCAACAGCATCTGCATTCTAGACATCTTTATGGACTCCCTACTGATGCTGAACTCGTGTAACACCAGTATTTCAAGACAGTTCTGCAACTCAGCACCTGATATACAACAAGTGTGAGTGCACAGAGGTAACTCTCAAAGAGCAACGATTATTGATGTCACCTCTTTCTTAGCAGAAGTCCTCACTGAGATGCTGCTGCTTAGGTCCCTCTTCTGAGTTGATACAGTTAATTTAAAACCCTGTATGAGTAGCTGAAATTGTTCCTTCCACTGTTCATTACTTTGCATGTATCACTATTGAACTCGGTCTGCACTCATGTTGTCCTTTCATCTAATTTGGTTAAATCCTTTTGAAGTTCCTCACAGTCTTCTATGTATTTGACTAACCTAAATAACTTTATCATCTGCAATTTTTGCTGTGCCACTGCTTGCTCCCCTTTACAGATCATTAGTAAATGTATTACACAACACCAGACCTCGTACACAGCCTTTTGTTGAGGGACTTTGTCAAAGACTTTTTGAAGAGCTAAATAAATTATGTCAATACAGTTCTGCTCTATTAGGATGTTAAAACAATTGTATAGATTAGTGGCACAATTTTCCTTTGCAGAAACAGTGCTGGTTAGACCTTTTCATATCAGGCTCTTCCAGGTGTTTTATTCTATTTTTTATTATTGAGAGTGCATCATTCTCTCTCTCTTTCTCCCCCCCCCCACTTCGACATTGAGTCAAGTTTAAGCTGTTGGTCCTTCAGTCAGGGGCGGCTCTACAAATTTGGCCGCCCCAAGCAGTCATGCCTGGGAGGCGCCCCCGAGCCGCGGGAGCAGCGGACCTCCCGTTGGCATGACTGCGGAGGGTCCGCTGGTCGCGCGGCTTGGCTGGACCTCCCGCAGCTGCGGGCGGTTCGCTGGTCCGGCGGCTCCGGTTGAGCTGCCGCAGGCATGCCTGCGGGAGGTCCAGCCGAGCCGCGGGACCAGCGAACCGTCCGCAGTCATGCCTGCGGGAGGTCCACTGGAGCCGCCGGCCGAGCGTCCCCTCCGCAGTCATGCCTGCGGCAGGTCCGCTGCTCCCGGGGCTCCGGTGGCGCCTCCCAGGCATGACTCCCGCAGGCATGACTCCGGCAGGTCCGCTGGCCCAGCCTGCCACCCCCCCCGGGAAAGGGCCGCCCCAGGCGGGTGCTTGCCCCGCTGGGCTCTGGAGCCGGCCCTGCCTTCAGTATTCTGGGTTAGAATACCTAAAAGATCTCCTTCAAGGATTCTGAGCTTCAGGAAGCTCTGTCCTTACATGAAGCCTTCAAACTACAAGAAACTCTGTACTTTTACTTTTTGAATAAACTGTAATGACCAATGTCCCTATAGTGTGACTGTCTAATCTAGTTGCATTTCTAAAGCACCTATCATAGTAATGTCTAACTACTGTTTCCTGGTGCAGCTAGCAGAGATTGTTAACCGTTATGAATTGTGTGGTGGTTATGGCTAGAAAGTGAAATGAGACCATCATACTCACTTTTAACTGTAATTTAATCAGAATTTTGACTGAAGATCTCTTAATTAAAAAGTTTTATTGTGCACTAATCCTCTCTGAAATGCAGCCTCACAATCACATAGGCACTATGAAGCAAGATATTTGACATTACAGAGAAGATTGATTTCCCCCCCCCCCCCCGAAATCCTCTTCCAGTAAATATGATGGCAAGCCTTTAAAGCCTTATCACCAGGCACACCTCTACTCCAATATAATGTGATCCTCTGGACCCAAAAAAATCTCACTGTGTTATAGGTGAGATCGCGTTATATCTGGATAGGGAGAGGAACCGCTTCCTGCCCCAGCTTACCTCCGCTCTGCCTCTGCCTCTTCCCTGAGTTGCGCCGCTGCCGCATCGCTTCTCCCTGCCTTCCAGGCTTGCTGCGCCAATCAGCAAGCCTGGAGGGGGGGAGAAGCGGAATGGTGGCGGAGCACTCAGAGGTGGAGGCGGAGATGAGCTGGAGTGGGGAGCAGTTCCTCTGTGCCCTCAGCGCCTTGCTGTGCCCTCTCCAGGGCCCCCCCACCCCAGCTCACCTCCATTCCACTTCCCACGAGCATGCCGCAGCTCCACTTCTCTGTCCTACCTCCCAGGCTTGCCGCACCAATCAGCTGTTTGGCACGGCAAGCCTGGGAGGGAGGAGAAGCGCAGCTGAGCGCGCTGGGAGGAGGAGGAGGAGGAAGTGGCGGAGCAGAGGTGAGCTGGTGCAGGAAGCAGTTCCTCTGCGCCCCTCCCCCCTTATTCGCTGCGGCCCCCCGTCCCAGTTCACCTCCGCTCTGCCTCCACCTCCTCCCACGAGTGTGCCACAGCTCTGCTTCTCCTCCCTCCCAGGCTTGCCGCGCCAAACAGCTGATTGACGCAGCAAGCCTGGGAGGGAGGAGAAGCGGAGCTGCAGCGCGCTGGTGGGGGGAGGCAGAGGCGGAGCGGAGGTGAGCTGGGGTGGGGGGCCCTGGGGAGGGCCGCAGCGAGTAACGGGTGGGCGTGGAAGAACCGCTTGCGATAACACTAATTCAGATATAACAAGGTAAAGCAGCCCCGTCCCCTGGAGCGCTGCTTTACCGCGTTATATCCAAATTCACGTTATATAGAACCACATTATATCGGGGTAGAGGTGTATGTCATGAGGTATAAGATGGGTCAGACAGACAGATCCTCTTTCAAGTGTTGAAGTATCAGTTCAGTAAAAACTGATAGCATTTCACACAAAGACCGATCCTTCTTATAGGATGAGACTTGATTGTCTTATCACTTTTTGCTGTGTAGATCACATTCTGTCCTTAACTAAAGCCCTGTATCTGTGACTTGATTCAAATTGCAGATAAAGGTATTGCTATGTTTTAAAAAGAATATAAGGAAGCAATCCAGGAACAGTTATGTTGCCTGATGTCAAGACCTATTGGCTTTGTCTGACTCTGCATTAATTCTTGAACTGTTTCCTGTGCATGCAGAATGCAAACATAACAAAGTCAGGCTTGATTAGTCTTGGTTTTTATTATTGTTTTTTAATATTCACAAGAACAGTTATGTCTTAGATTCCTGTCTTATTTTGGACTGTAAAGGGGAACTTAAGAACCATTCAGATTGTAGTAATTTAAACAAAATGATAGTTTTATGTGCTCGTCTGCCAAAAAGCATCCTTTGGATCAATTGTATACTGCGTGCTTGGAAAAAAAATATTCTGCATTAAACAGTATTGACGCTTTATATAAAAAAAGAGCTTGGTTCAAAAATGCTTGTTTGCTACTAATAGCATAATTTAGCAGTAATAAATACTGATTTGTGTTATCCCTACTGTGATAGACCCAGGCCAGTTGGGTACAGCAGAATAGCAGAAGGCAGATATACTGGCCACTGGATTAACAGTTTTCTGTTCCCTGACTGACCAGAGCAGGGGCTGCTCCAGGCTAATGAGAACACCTGACTCTAATTAACCTGTAACGAGTCAGGTGAGGCCATTCAGTTAATGTGACCACCTGACTCTAATTAAGGCCCTGCTGATACTATAAAAAGGGCTCACTCCAGTCAGGCAAGGGAGAGCCAGGGAGCCAGAGGAGAGGAAGTGCGGCTGAAGGGCTGGTTACTGAAGACACCCTCAAACCATCATTAAAGGAGCCCTAAGGTAAGGGTGAAGAAGGGAGAAGCAGGAGAGTTGTGGGGAAGTGGCCCAGGGAAATATAGCAACTCTGGCAGTGAAAGGTTGGCTGCCAACAACTGCTACCATTAGGGTCCCTGGGCTGGAACCCAGAGTAGAGGGCTGGCCCGGGTTCCCCCCAACCCACCACTACAGGAACAGCTTCTGGAAGGGGAAGTCAGGTCCTTGTCAGGACAGGAGGCTGAACAGAGACTGTGGGAGTTCTCTCACCAACCTCCTTGCAGCCTATGATGAAAAGGGCTCAGTAGACTGTAACCCTGGCCCTAGAGAGAGAAGGGCTACGTGGAGGGTCATAGTGAGCCACTGAGGCTAGCATAAACTGCCTAGAAGCGCAGGACCCACGTGAGCAAGGTCAGAGCTCTGCCACACTACATATAACTGATTGCAACAGAAAATATATTTTATATAAATGTACTTTATTGCTGAAGCTTTTAATTATCTGTTTTTTCATACCTACTTAATTTGTAATTTGAAATTAAATATGAGGAAAGAAATAGAACAGTTAATTTGCTACCTATAAACATTCTGTACCTTTTACTCTTTTTGAGTAGCATAGAAATCATGTGAATCGAGAGTCACAGTGCTAGAAACAGATGGTTTTATATGTATTCCAGTCAGCAAACAATGAAACACGCTGTGTCCATTTGTATGGGAATACAGAGAGAGGAGGGATATATTTGTGGAGTTGTAGAAAAAACAAAAATGCAAAATTTTGGCTATCTGCAGTTAGCTCTGCTGGTAACATAGTATGTTGCCATGTAGGACTCCTTGATTAATATCCAGCCTAATTTATTCTCTCACCTCAAACATGAAGGGTCTCAAAACATTCAGAAGTACGGTACTACTCTTAGGCACTGAGAAGGGCACATACTATATAATTTGTGAGCATCCTCTAGAGCCTGGAAGAAAGGATCTTCATGATCCTACACAAGCATAGCAGCTCTTTGAGCTGCTGTTTTTCTGTTTGCCTTCTATTGCCATGCAACTGCTATTACTAACCGGATTTTGTTTATTAGAGCAGTTAATAAAATGTCAGATTTACTGTGTAGCTAATAAATTATGTATTGCAATAGTGGAAACTCCATAATGTCTCAAACAAATGCTTCTTGAACTCCTGTTTAAGATGAAGTAATGACTATTTTTTATTTCATTTTTTCTAGTTTTCTGTAGTACACAAAGCAGAAGAAATGGAAATAATTCCTGTAATGGAATGGCTATGTGAAAGACAACTTTATTACATGATATGTAATTTTAATGTGTTTTCCAATGTCAGGTAAGAGAGAGAGAATTAATATATAAAAATATTAGAATGTATTGTAATCTAACTTAACAATGCCTTTTTAAAAAAACCTACTAATATCATGCCTGCAATAATTTGTCAGTTTCATAAATTGATATTTTTCCATAGTTACGTTATTTAAGGATGACCAACAAAGAAAAAAAAATGTGTGCCTTTTTTAGGTTCCCTTGTGATGTAGGGTGTGTGTGTGTGTGTGTGTGTATATATATATATATATATATATATATATATATACACAGAGAGAGAGAGAGATATTCCTTTTTCTTTTTTTGTGTGTGTGTGAAAATTTTTTGCTTCTTTATTTTAACCTTAGACTATCAGGTATGCCAAGCCATCTTTTTCATTTTTGTCAGAAGACTTCTCAAAATCAGGTGTATGGTATGCAAAGTGGTTTTAATCTTTCTTTCATGATAAAGAATGCATGAAATGACTAGCACTACTCAACCCACATGTAGAATGCTGCTGAGCAGTCTGTTATGTATTAAAGATAAAGCAAAATCTTTGATACTAAAATTGTCTTGTTCTTCTGATTCGGTATTGTGGATGCATCCATAACAATGCCATAGTTAAAGGTTGAGTTGAACATTTCACTTAAAGCAAGATTTAAAATCCCTCTATTGTACATTTTGATTATGTGGGCTTCCATTATCAATGTTTTACGGTTCCTGGCTTCTGATTTATATTCATTACTGTCAATTTCCTGTGTCTTCCATTTGTCCATAAATATATAGTTTTAATAGCTGTCTTTACTTCCCCTCTAAATCAGGTCAGTTTTTTTAGCCAATACAGCCTTCTTCCTTGGTTGTGGCATTTAGGCTTCTAGTAAAGAGTTCTTAAACAATTCCCAATAATCATTTTGCATTTTTCTGGTTAAATTATTCTTCACAGTTGATTTGGCTCATAATTGTTTTACTGGTCTGGACTTTATTCTGTTTTCACATTATAAATGTGATCAAGTCATGATCACTTGTACCTTAAGCTATCATTATTTTTTAGTTCTGTGATGAGTTCCTCTGTATCTCTCAAGGCCAAGTCTTATACAGAATCCCCCCTCATGTTGGCTACAATACTTCTTGAGTTGGGAAATTATCTATAATATTAAGAAATTCCAAGGATGTTTTAGTACTGGCAGCATGAAAGCTCCAGCATATGTCACACAAATTGAAGTACACAATGATTAAGCAGCTTTTTTCTCTACACATTGTAGATAGGTGCATAAGGAATCAATCAGCGTGTTCCCTAATGTGATATGGTAGTCTGTAGCAGGCACCAACTAAAATGCCATCTTGTGCTTTATCTGTTAGAACATTGATCCATAAGCATTCAGGATCATTTTCTTCTGAGATATTGGTGATTCAAACAGGCAATGTCAGTTTTAACATGGGGTGCCTTCCCTTTTGCTTACTCAGTCCTTCCTAAATAGGTAATAGCTCTTGATTTTAACATTCCAATCATGAATTATTCCACCAGGTCTCAGTAATACCAACTATATCTAATTTATGCTCATAAATGAACAATTCCAATTCCTCTTGTTTGTTACCCAGCCTCCTAGCACTGGTCTATAGTTAAACAATTTCTTCTCTTCCTGTCCTTTGGTTCCTTGACTAATTTTGTTCTTGATATCTTTATTCTGTTCTGAGAGCTTATATCACCCCTCTTTTTACCCTCTTGTTTTATTAGTTTAACCCCCTCCTGGCTACTCTGTCCAGCCTGTTCCTGAGGCAGTTGGTTCCCCTTCTTCTGTGGTGGAGGCAATCCAGTCTATACAGCCCTCTCTCCCCACAGAATGTGAACCAATGTTCTACAGAACCAAAGTCCTCCACCATTTATCTAGCCAGTGGTTCACTTTCAGAATCTTCTGCCTTCCTTCACTTGCAGGACAGGCAGGATCTCAGAAAAAACATTATTCTTCAGCCCACTTCCAAGTTCCCTGCAGTCATCTATTATCTGTGAGATATTCTATGACTCTGTGTCATTAGTGCTGATATGGACCATCACCAGTGGATGCTTGTCCAATGACTTCAAAAGCCTATCTAATCTTAAAGTTCTTCTTCGAGTGATTGCTCCTATGCATTCCATTGTAGGTGTGCGCGCCGCGCGTGCACGGTTCTTCGGAATATTTTTACCCTAGCAACTCCGGCGGGCCGGCTGGCGCCCCCTGGAGTGGCGCCGCCATGGCGGCTGATATATACCCCAGCCGGCCCGTCCGCTCCTCAGTTCCTTCTTTCCGCCCGTGACGGCTAGTAGGAACAGTGGAGTGCTCCCTTACCTCCACAGCCCTAGCGTTTTTCTCCATAGTTTAGTGTATATAGTTGTAGTATTTCGTTAAAGTTTCTTGTTATAGTTGTTCAGTTAGCTGTATAGTGTAATACTTAGGGAATTAGAGGGGTTAGCCCTCTTCTTCCGCCCCGGTGCGGGCTTATGCCCGGAGCACCGGGATTCAAGCCCTGCGTGGCTTGCCAGCGGCCGATGCCAGTGAGTGACCTGCACGACTCCTGCCTACGCTGCCTCGGAGAGTCGCACAGGACAGATAAGTGCCCCATTTGTGTGGCTTTTAAGCCTCGTACGAGAAAGGAGCGGGACTCTCGTTTAAAACAGCTCCTTATGGAGTCGGCTCTCCAACCGCCGGCACCAGCTCCTCCGGCACCGAAACCGGCCTCCGTGAGCAGCACACCGGCAGCACCGAGCCGCTCTGGTACCGACACGTCTCGGCACCCTGCTCCAAAGACCCGGCACCGCTCGCTCTCCCCGAAGAAGAAGCAAAAGGTGCCGAAGACGGCCACTGCGAAACAGCAGCAGAAGCCGTTAGTCCAGCCGCCACCGACCAAAAAGGTACAGGCTGAGACAGTGCACAAGAAGTGCACCGGGCCGTCGACTCCGGTGCCGCAAGGGCCGTCGAGTCCGGCACCGCCCAGCTCCCCGGTACCGACCGAGGAAGAGCTGAGGCTCCCGTCCACGCCGGAGGCGTTCGCGACGGCGAGGGAGCTGATAGACCTCACTGCTGATACGGGCCATCAGCTTCCGGCACCGCCGGTGCGGACAGTGAAGTCCATCGGAAAGCCATTGATGATGCGCCCTCCTTCTCCTGGCGGCCGAGGTGATCGGAGCACCATGATCCGCTCTCGCTCCCGTTCTCCCTCTAGACGACGGTCGCCAACGCACCGGGGCCGAGCCGCACGACGATCAACGTCGAGACGCCGCTCCCCATCTCGTCACCGGTCGCAGTCCCGGTACCGCTCGCAATCGCGGTACCGGTCGCACTCCCTGCGGCGCTCTAGGTCCCGGTCACCAAGTCGCCGGCACCGCACCAGGTCCGGCTCCAGGCGTCGCGGGCGATATCGAGACTCTCGCAGCCACTCACGGCGACGTCGCTCACGATCCAGGTCTGACTCCCGGCACCGCCAGTCGAGTTCCCGGCGCCGCAGGTCAAGCTCCCGGCACCGTCGGTCGAGCTCCCGGCACCGCGTTTCGCGCAGGTCCCGTTCGCCCATCAGACCGCAGGACGACCGGCACCGTCCGTCGGCACCGGAGCGGCAGTTTACTCCGGCACCGGACGTCCGCCCGGGAACCGCAACGGCTCCTCCCTGGCCTTCGAGGGAGCCCTCAGTTGCTTCTCCTGAGGGCAGCGCGGTAGACTTCAGAGTGGGGTCTCTGCCGCAGGACCATGGACCCCAGCAGTGGGGATTTTGGGTGCCCTGGGCCCAACATGAACAGGGAGCTCCCCTTCCTCCGAGACAGCCGGGCTCGACGCGCTCGGTGCCGGTGGCCACGGTCAGCAGGCCACCCCCGTCTCCAACGCCACAGACCGCCACTCACGGCACGCCGTTGGGGCATGAGACGCTGGCACCTGACCGCCCAGAGGCAGAGCAGGCACCTGAAGAGGTGCTTCCAGGTCAATCCTCGTCCTCTTCTCCCGACGAGGCGGTGGCAGGGGCGTCACCATCAGAGCCCCCGCCTATTGACCTGAAGGGGCACCAGGACCTTCTGCGGAGGGTGGCGAAAGCCATCAACTTACCCGTCGAAGAAGTCCAGGAGCTGGATGACCCCATCACGGATGTCGTGGGAGCAGACGCCCCCGTGAGAGTGGCGCTACCGTTCATCCACACGATCCAGCGGAACAATGCCGCCATTTGGCAGTCGCCGTCCTCCGTCCCTCCCACGGCACGCGGCGTGGAGAGAAAGTATTCCGTACCACCTAAAGGGTACGAGTACCTTTACGTGCACCCCACACCGGACTCCTTAGTAGTTCAATCCGTGAACGACCGGGAGCGTAATGGACAGCCAGCAGCTGCGCCCAAGTCTAAGGAGTCCAAACGCATGGACTTGCTGGGACGCAAGATTTACTCAGCGGGCGGCCTACAACTCCGCATCGCGAATCAAATGGCCTTGCTATCCCGGTACACGTTTAATATCTTGGGATGCCTGGGGAAGTTCGCGGAGCTGACCCCGCAGGACTCCCGCCGAGAATTCTCTGCCCTCCTAGAGGAGGGCAAGCTGGCCTCCAGAACCCTGATTAAAGCTGCGGTCGACTCAGCGGACTCGGGGGCCAGGACGGTGGCGTCCGGTGTAACCATGCGACGCATTGCTTGGCTGCAGTCGTCCACTTTGCCACCGGAGGTACAATATACCCTCCAGGACCTTCCCTTCGAAATGCAGGGCCTGTTCTCCGAGAAAATGGACACAAGAATTCAGACCCTGAAGGACGGACGAGTGGCAATCCGCACTTTGGGGATGCATACCCCGGCCACTCAGAGGCGTCCCTTCCGGCAGCAGCCCTATCGGCCCGGGCAGCAGGCCAGGTCTCGGCCATTTAATAACCGCAGGGCTCCATTCCGCCGCAGACCATCAGGCGGACGGCGTAACCAGTCCCAAGGCTCGTCCAAGGCCCCTCAAGGCCCCAAGCCGACCTTTTGATGGGACGCCCGAGGACGGCGCACCACTCTCACCCCAGGATCCATCCCCTTTGTTTTCAAGTCGTCTTTCCCGCTTCCTTCAGGCGTGGTGTTCTGTAACATCGGACAACTGGGTGCTCAATACCATTCAGCACGGCTACCGCCTACAGTTTGTTTCGCCCCCTCCCTCCCACCCACCTTCCCCGTCCCTCTTCAGGGACCCCTCTCATGAGCAAGTCCTCTTACAGGAGGTCCAGACTCTGTTGAGCGTGGGTGCCATCGAGGAGGTGCCCCCCGGCAGGCGGGGCAGGGGATTCTACTCCAGGTATTTTCTCATCCCCAAGGCGAAAGGAGGTCTTCGTCCCATCTTAGACCTCAGGGAGCTAAACAAATACCTCTGCAAACTCAAGTTTCGGATGGTAACCTTGGGGACCATTATCCCTTCCTTGGATCCGGGAGACTGGTTTGCCGCCCTCGACATGAAGGACGCTTACTTTCATGTGGCAATTTACCCCCCCCCACAGACGCTTCCTGCGCTTTCTGGTCAACGAGACCCACTACCAGTTTGCGGTGTTACCCTTCGGCCTCTCCACCGCACCGAGGGTATTCACCAAATGCATGGCGGTCGTAGCCGCAGCCCTCCGTCGTCGCCAAATCCATATGTACCCGTATCTCGACGACTGGCTGATTCGTGGTCGTACCCAAGACCTGGTAGCGGCTCAGGTGTCCGAGATACTGCATCTGTTTCGGTCCCTCGGCCTGCTTGTCAACGCCGACAAGTCCCACTTGGTTCCGACTCAAAGAGTGGAATTCATAGGAGCCGTCCTCGACTCCACTCTGGCCAGAGCCTGCCTCCCTCGGGCTCGACACGAGACGTTGGCCTCCCTGATACGGTCGCTGCAGGCCTTTCCAACGACAACAGTGCGGTGCTGCCTGCGTCTCCTAGGTCACATGGCAGCATGTACGTTTGTGACCACCCACGCAAGGCTGCGACTTCGCCAGTTCCAAATGTGGCTGGCATCGGTGTACCGCCCTCAGCGCGACCCTCTGGATATGGTGGTGGTGGTGCCGAGTTCCGCTCTCCAGTCGCTCGTCTGGTGGCTGGATCCAGAGACGGTCTGCGCAGGGGTTCCCTTCCGCCCTCCTCGGCCGTCGATCACCCTGACCACGGACGCATCGGCGCTTGGATGGGGGGCTCACGTGGGAGACCTGCACACCCAGGGCCTCTGGTCAGCCCAGGAGCTCTCCCTCCATATCAACGTTCGGGAGTTGAGAGCGATCCGTCTGGCGTGTCTCGCCTTTCTGACTCACCTTCAGGACCGCTGTGTAGCGGTGTACACGGACAACACCACGGCCATGTTCTATGTCAACAAACAGGGCGGAGCTCGATCCTCCCCGCTCTGCAAGGAGGCGCTGCTCCTCTGGGACCTTTGCGTGACCCACTCGATTCGCCTCAAAGCGTTTTTTCTGCCAGGAGTACAGAACACGCTGGCCGACCGTCTGAGCAGGTCCTTCGCCTCCCACGAGTGGTCCCTTCGCCCAGATGTGGCTTACGCAATCTTCCAGAGGTGGGGATTTCCCCAGGTAGACCTCTTCGCCTCCCGGGCCAACAGGAAGTGCCACAGGTTCTGCTCCTTCCAAGGTCAAGCTCCAGGCTCCCTCTCGGATGCGTTTCTCCGGCCGTGGACAGAGTCCCTCCTTTACGCGTTCCCTCCGTTCCCGCTCGTCCACCGAGTGCTGCTCAAGCTTCGGAGAGACAGGGCTCGCGTAATACTCGTCGCTCCGGCCTGGCCGAGACAACATTGGTACACCATGCTGCTCGAGCTGTCGGTTCGGGATCCCATTCCCCTCCCGCTATGGCCGGACCTCATCACTCAGGACCTCGGCAGGCTTTGTCACCCGAACCTGCAGTCCCTGCATCTTACAGCTTGGTTCCTGAGTGGTTGACCGAAGCAGAGAGAGGATGTTCGGCGGCGGTGCAGCAAGTTCTGCTGGAAAGCAGAAAGCCTTCCACGCGCTCTACTTACCTCGCGAAGTGGAAACGCTTTGCGCTATGGTGTGACCAGCGAAGTCTTAACCCCTTCTCGGCCCCCATCCAGACCGTCCTCGATTACCTCTGGTACCTGAAGGGTCAAGGTCTCGCGATCTCGTCCCTCAGGGTGCACCTGGCAGCTCTGTCGGCCTTTCGACCCGCTGTAGGAGGCCGCTCCGTCTTCTCCAACCCAATGGTAGCCCGCTTTCTCAAAGGGTTAGACCGTCTCTACCCTCAGGTGCGTCCTCCTGCTCCGACTTGGGATCTGAACCTGGTTCTCGCCCAGATGATGGGCCCGCCCTTCGAGCCCTTAGCCACGTGCTCTCTGCTCTATCTCACCTGGAAGACGGCCTTTCTCGTGGCAATCACATCCGCCAGGCGAGTCTCAGAACTCCGCGCCCTGACGGTCGGTCCCCCGTATACCGTCTTTCACAGGGACAAGGTGCAGCTTCGACCACACCCGGCCTTCCTCCCCAAAGTGGTCTCGGCCTTTCACCTCAACCAGGAGATCTTCCTCCCGGTCTTCTTCCCAAAGCCGCACGCCTCACCTCGTGAGCAGCAGCTCCACACCCTGGACGTCCGCAGGGCCCTCGCTTTCTACATTGACCGAACGAAGCCCTTCCGGCGTTCGACACAGCTGTTCGTAGCGATCGCAGACCGCATGAAAGGCGAACCGGTTTCTTCACAGCGAATTTCCTCCTGGGTGACGGCCTGCATACGAACGTGCTACGAGCTTGCTCGCGTCCCCCCGTGCCGACTCACTGCACACTCGACCAGGGCGCACGCCTCGTCGGCTGCCTTCCTGGCCCATGTTCCTATCCAGGACATCTGCAGAGCGGCCACCTGGTCTTCAGTCCACACCTTCGCTTCCCACTACGCGTTGGTGCAGCAGTCTCGAGATGACGCAGCCTTCGGCTCTGCGGTATTACACTCCGCCACGTCTCATTCCGACCCCACCGCCTAGGTAAGGCTTGGGAATCACCTACAATGGAATGCATAGGAGCAATCACTCGAAGAAGAAAAGACGGTTACTCACCTGTAGTAACTGGTGTTCTTCGAGATGTGTTGCTCCTATCCATTCCAGACCCGCCCTCCTTCCCCACTGTCGGAATAGCCGGCAAGAAGGAACTGAGGAGCGGACGGGCCGGCTGGGGTATATATCAGCCGCCATGGCGGCGCCACTCCAGGGGGCGCCAGCCGGCCCGCCGGAGTTGCTAGGGTAAAAATGTTCCGAAGAACCGTGCACGCGCGGCGCGCACACCTACAATGGAATGGATAGGAGCAACACATCTCGAAGAACACCAGTTACTACAGGTGAGTAACCGTCTTTTACGTCTCGTGTCTTGAGTCTGGGAAGACAGCATGCCATCCTCTTGTCTGCTTTCTCATGACCCTATGGAAGAGGAGAACTACAAGTTGGATCTGCCATTTCCACTGGTACCAGCACAAATATCTTCCCCATCTCCTATTACCCCAGCTTCGCCATCCGCTCTGGATGGCCACAAGCAGTTCTTCTTCGAGTGATTGCTCCTATGCATTCCATGTAGGTGTGCGCGCCGCGCGTGCACGGCTCTTCGGAACATTTTTAGCCTAACAACACCGGCGGGCCGGCTGGGCGCCCCCTGGAGTGGCGCCGCTATAGCGCTAGTTATATACCCCAGCCGGCCCGTCCGCTCCTCAGTTCCTTCTTCCCGCCCGTGACGGCAGTTGGAACTGTGGAGTGCTTGTAGTCCTCCACGTACCTAGCTCACCTTGGTTCTAGTTTGTATTTAGTGTAGATAGTTAGTTGTTAAATTGAGTTAATTGAGTAGTTAGTAGTTAGATTAAGGGGAATTAGGGGGGCTTAGCCCCTCTTTTCCCGTCCGGTGCGGGCGTATGCCCAAGACACCGGGATTCAAGCCCTGTGCGGCTTGCCAGCGGCATATGCCCGTTGGGGACCCCCACGACGCCTGCCTTCGTTGTCTCGGCGAGGGACATCGACCTGACAAGTGCCTCATTTGCAGGTCCTTCAAGCCGCGAACTAAAAAGGAGCGGGACATTAGGTTGCGGCAGCTCCTTATGGAGTCGGCGCTTACCCCTGCGGTGCCGACTCCTCCGGCTCCGGCGTCGTCATCGGTGCGAAGTGCTCCAGCGGTCCCCGGCCGGTCCGGTACCGAGACTGTTAAGAAACAGCCAGCACCGAAGCCCCGGCACCGTTCCCATTCACCATCGGGGAAACGGAAGCCTAAGCCCAAGGCTGTAGAGACTACTTCAGCGAGACCAGTGGTCCAGCAGCCAGCAGCGGCGCCTTCAGCACCGTCCAAGACAGCGCACGGACCGTGCGCGGTACCGTCGACTCCGGCACCGGCTGGGCCGTCGAGTCCGGTACCTCCGCGCTCCCCGGTGCAAGCCGTGGTAGAGCTGCCTCTCCCGTCCACGCCCGAGACGTTCTCGACGGCGAGGGAGCTCATAGAGCTCGCAGAGGCACCGAGCCTCCGGCCCCCGGCACCGCCGGTGCGGACCGTTCTGTCAGTGGGCAAACCGGCCATGGTACGACCTGCCACCCCTGACTCACGGGATAGAAGGCGATCCAGGTCCCGCTCCCGGTCCCGATCCCGGAGACGGTCACCTTCCCGCCGTTCAAGGTCACGGCACCGGTCTCCATCCCGGTACCGCTCTCCTTCTCGGCGCCAGTCGCAGTCCCGGTACCGCTCTCCATCGCGGTACCGGTCGTACTCCCGGAGGCGTTCCGGGTCCCGGTCCCGCTCTCCGGACCGTCGGCACCGAGGGAGGTCTGGCTCCCGGCACCACTCCCGACGCCGGTCTCGAAGCCGCTCCCATCGACGACGATCGAGATCGCGGTCGACCTCCCGCTACTCTCGCGGTTGCAGGTCCCGCTCCCGCTCCCGGCACCGAGACGATTGGCACCGGTACCCGGCACCGTCCACGGATAGACTAGTGGCATCGACGGCGCAGTCTCTGAGCGCCTCTGCCCCCCCGTGGCCTTCCCGTCAGCCGTCGGTCGCTTCCCACGACGACGCCGGCACAGATTACCGCGCGGACCCGCAAGGGCAAGACCCGGGTCCCCAGCAATGGGGTTTCTGGACCCCCTGGGCCGCCCACGAGACTCAGGGTGCCCCCTTCCTCCCGCGACGGGGGACTTCAGTCCAAGGGGTGCCAGAAGCCACTGTCAGCAGGCCCCCTCCATCGCCTCCGGTTGAGGTTCCACCACCGCCGGTGCAGACGGAACATCCCGGGGAGGCGGCGGCTGCGCACCCCATGGACGAGCCTCAGCCACTTCCTCTTGGTCAGGCCCATTCCTCGTCTTCCTCGCCAGACGAGGCGGTGGCAGGATCCTCGTCATCCGATCCACCACCGATTGACTTGCGTGCCCATCAGGACCTCCTGCGTAGGGTGGCACAAGCTGTTAACCTCCCGGTAGCGGAGGTCATTGAGGACGAGGACCCGATCACGAATGTGGTCGGAACGGAGGCCCCCATGCGAGTGGCCCTACCATTTGTTCGGACCATCCAGAAGAATGCCACCACGCTCTGGCAGTCCCCAGCGTCCATCCCTCCCACTGCCCGTGGGGTGGAGCGGAAGTACTCGGTACCCCCGACTGGGTACGAGTATCTATACACCCACCCGGCCCCGGACTCCCTAGTGGTGCAGTCTGTGAATGACAGGGAGCGGAATGGACAACCTGCGCCTGCTCCTAAATCTAAAGACGCACGCAGAATGGACCTGTTGGGCCGGAAGATATATTCGGCGGGCGGCCTCCAATTACGCATAGCGAACCAGTTGGTTCTTCTGGCCCGCTATGCTTACGATAACTTCGTAGCCCTCTCTAAATTTACAGAGTTGGTTCCAACATCCTCCAGGCAGGAGTTCTCAGCTTTGCTGGAAGAGGGCAAGAAAGCTACCAGGTCCTCTATTCAGGGCTCACTGGACTCGGCAGACTCCGGAGCCAGGACCTTAGCATCGGGGGTGACAATGAGAAGGATCTCCTGGCTGCAATCGTCCACCTTGCCGCCAGAGGTCCAGTATACTCTACAAGACTTGCCTTTTGATACGAAGGGCTTATTCTCGGAGAAAACGGACTCCAGGATACAGACCCTTAAGGATGGGCGCATTGCCATCCATACGCTAGGCATGCATACGCCTGCGACACAACGGAGGCCTTTCAGACAGCAGCCCTTTCGGCCGTTCAACCAGGCCAGGTCTCGGCAGGACAATACACGCAAGGGCAGACTGAATCGACGTCGCCCATCGGGCAATCGCCGTAACCAATCCCAGGCGCCTTCCAAGGGCCCTCAAGGCCTGAAGCAGGCGTTTTGATGGGACGCCCGAGGACGGCCCATCAGTCTCTCCTCCGGATCCTTCCCCGTTCTTTTTCAATCGCCTTTCCCACTTCCTCCCGGCGTGGTCCCAGATTACATCGGACAACTGGGTCCTACGCACGGTAGAGTCTGGTTACCAGCTCCAGTTTGTTTCGCCCCCTCCCTCCCACCCACCCACCCCGTCCCTCTTCAGGGACCCCTCTCACGAGCAAGTCCTCCTACAAGAGGTCGAGTCTCTACTGAGATTGGGTGCTATAGAGGAGGTGCCGAGCGCCATGCGAGGCAAGGGGTTTTACTCCCGATATTTCTTAATCCCCAAGGCGAAGGGAGGCCTACGACCCATACTAGACCTCCGAGAGCTCAACAAATACCTGGTCAAGCTCAAGTTTCGCATGGTGACCCTGGGGACTATCATTCCCTCCCTGGATCTGGGAGACTGGTTTGCCGCCCTCGACATGAAGGACGCGTATTTTCATGTCTCCATTTACCCTCCTCATCGGCGCTACCTGCGCTTCGTTGTCAACAATACACACTACCAGTTCGCAGTGCTGCCCTTCGGCCTCTCTACAGCGCCGAGGGTATTCACCAAGTGCATGGCAGTGGTGGCCGCGGCCATCCGCCGTCGTCGGATACATGTCTACCCCTATCTCGACGACTGGCTAATCCGAGGACCATCCCGCCAACTGGTGGCGTCCCACATGGCCACGGTCCTAGCCCTGTTTCAGCGTCTGGGGCTCATGATCAATGCCGAGAAGTCGATGTTGACCCCCTCGCAAAGAGTGGAATTCATCGGAGCGGTCCTGGATTCCAATTTGGCCAGGGCCTGCCTGCCACAACATCGGCATCAGTCTCTGGTCTCTCTAGTTCGAGACCTACAAGCTTTCCCACGGACAACAGTACGTTCCTGCCTCCGCCTTCTAGGCCACATGGCGTCGTGTACGTTCGTCACCCAGTACGCGAGGTTGCACCTTCGCCCATTTCAAATTTGGCTCGCGTCAGTGTACCGGCCCCACCGTGACACCATAGATATGGTGGTCACGCCCACGAAGCCAGCACTCGCTTCGCTCACTTGGTGGCTGGACCCAGCAGTCGTGTGTGCCGGAGTCTCTTTCTGCCCCCTTCAACCATCCGCCACTCTGACCACGGATGCGTGGGGTGGGGAGCGCACCTAGCCGACCTGCACACCCAAGGCCTCTGGTCGCCCCGAGAGCTCTCCCTCCATATCAATGTCAGAGAGCTCCGAGCCATTCGACTCGCCTGTCAAGCCTTTTGCCCCAGTCTCCAGGGGCGTTGCATCGCGGTGTTGACGGACAACACAACGGCGATGTTTTATGTCAACAAGCAGGGTGGAGCCCGGTCTTCTCCACTGTGCACGGAGGCGATGCTACTGTGGGACTTCTGTATAGCCCACTCCATTCACCTGGTGGCGTCCTATCTTCCAGGGGTGCAGAACATGCTGGCTGACCGTCTGAGCAGGTCGTTCCTGTCCCACGAGTGGTCCCTCCGCCCAGATGTGGTACACACGCTTTTCCGGAGGTGGGGGTTTCCCCGGATAGACCTGTTCGCCTCCAGGGAGAACAGGAAATGCCACCAGTTCTGCTCGTTCCAGGGTCGCGCCACGGGCTCCCTGTCGGACGCTTTCCTCTACCCCTGGGCGGATCACCTAATGTATGCCTTCCCTCCGTTCCCGCTCGTACATCGGGTGCTTCTCAAGCTTCGGAGGGACAGAGCCCGCCTCATACTCGTCGCTCCGGCCTGGCCGAGACAGCACTGGTACACTCTGCTGCTCGAGCTATCGGTACGAGATCCCATCCCTCTGCCCTTATGGCCGGACCTGATAACACAGGACTTCGGCAGGCTCCGCCATCCGGACCTGCAGTCCCTCCATCTGACAGCCTGGTACCTGAGTGGTTAACCCACGCGGAGCGGACCTGTTCGGCGGCGGTCCAGCGGGTCCTGCTGGAGAGCCGAAAGCCCTCCACTCGCTCGACCTACCTCTCCAAATGGAAGCGATTCGCCATATGGTGCGATCAGAGAGATCTGATTCCATTCGTCGTCCCTATCCCAACGATACTGGACTACCTCTGGTCGCTTAAAGAGCAGGGTCTTGTGCTCTCATCGTTAAGGGTGCACCTGGCAGCGATATCGGCCTTCAGGCCACCCGTCGGTCACCGATCCATCTTCTCTGATCCTACGGTCTCCCGCTTCCTCAAGGGTCTTGAGCGTTTGTTCCCGCCAGTGCGGGCCCCGACTCCGCCCTGGGACCTGAATCTGGTCTTGGGCAGGCTCATGGGGCCCCCCTTCGAGCCCATGGCTGCGTGTTCCCTGCTCCACCTGTCGTGGAAAACGGCCTTTCTCGTCGCAATAACCTCAGCAAGGCGAGTTTCCGAGCTCCAGGCCCTAACGGCCGGTCCTCCGTACACCATCTTTCATGCGGACAAGGTCCAGCTTCGGCCTCACCCGGCCTTCCTCCCTAAGGTGGTGTCAGCCTTCCATGTAAATCAGGACATTTTCCTTCCCATTTTTTTCCCGAAACCTCATGCCTCGGGTCGGGATCAACAGCTGCACACCCTAGATGTCCGACGGGCCCTTGCGTTCTACATACATCGGACAAAATCCTTCCGGCAATCGCCACAACTGTTCATAGCTGTTGCGGAACGTATGAAAGGCAAGCCGGTCTCCTCTCAGAGGATATCCTCATGGATCACCGCATGCATCAAAACTTGCTATGAGCTGGCTGGGGTGCCAGCTGACCGTCTTACCGCTCACTCTACGAGAGCGCACGCCTCATCTGCAGCCTTCCTGGCCCACATCCCCATTCAGGACATCTGTAGAGCGGCCACCTGGTCTTCTGTCCACACCTTCGCTTCCCACTGCGCGTTGGTGCAGCAATCCAGAGACGATGCAGCCTTCGGCTCCGCAGTCTTGCACTCTGCCACGTCTCACTCCGACCCCACCGCCTAGGTAAGGCTTGGGAGTCACCTACATGGAATGCATAGGAGCAATCACTCGAAGAAGAAAAGACGGTTACTCACCGTTGTAACTGTTGTTCTTCGAGATGTGTTGCTCCTATCCATTCCAGACCCGCCCTCCTTCCCCACTGTCGGAGTAGCCGGCAAGAAGGAACTGAGGAGCGGACGGGCCGGCTGGGGTATATAACTAGCGCTATAGCGGCGCCACTCCAGGGGGCGCCCAGCCGGCCCGCCGGTGTTGCTAGGCTAAAAATGTTCCGAAGAGCCGTGCACGCGCGGCGCGCACACCTACATGGAATGGATAGGAGCAACACATCTCGAAGAACAACAGTTACAACGGTGAGTAACCGTCTTTTTCAAGAGCTGCTGTGCAGGGTGGTGAAGGAAATTCAGATCTGTCTAGAGGAGGTCCAGGATACACAACACAAGATCCAAGACATCCTATAACCCACAGGATCCAGCTGTGTAGTGCTCCCAGTAAAGGAAGTGATACTGAAACCAGCAAGAGCTGTATGACATGCATCAACAACATGCGCCCCTATCCCCAAGAGGACTGAGAAGGGTTACTTTGTCCTGGCAAAGGGAGTGGAGTTTCTGTTTACACACCCCACACCAAACTCTCTAGTTCAGGCTGCAACAGAAAGATCTAGGCAGCAACATCCAAGAGCCACTCCCTGTGATAAGGAGGCCAAGAATCTGGACCTGCTCGGTAGGAAGATATTTACATCTATTAGACTGCAGTTGAGAATATTGAACTATCAAGTGCTGTTGGCCAGGTCTGATCTTTTGACTTATTCAGAGTTCTTAGATTTTTAAGGACAAATTACTTTAGCAAGATAGGAATCAGTTTCAGCTCTTTATTGATGAAGGCAAGCTGGTGGTCAGAACTGCATTACAATCTGTGATTGATGCACTGGACACCACATTAAGGTCAATGGCAACTGCCATTGTGATGTGCCAAAAATCATGACTATACTCTTCAGGGCTTCCCAGGGAGATCCAGAACACTGTGGATGACTTGCCCTTCGAGGAGACCAACCTTTTTCAATTAAAAGACTGATAAGTTTTTACACTTGCTAAAGGACTCAAGGGCAGCCCCCTCTACTCCCTGGGTGAATATATACAGCAGCTCCAAAGAGGAAATAATTCAAATAAACTAACGTCTATGCCTCAACTGTTTATCACTAGCGATTCTATGAACCGCCTTGTAAAAGACAGAGGGCAAAAGCCATGATATCCCGTATCTTCCAAATCAACCACATCAACCCAAACTCACCTCCTGGTGAAAAAGATACTTTGACTGGAGGCTCTGGAGTTGTGAACCACTGTTGTTGCGGTCTCCACAGAATCCTCGTGTATCCTTTTGTGGGTGTGGCCATCTAGCACTCTTTTCCCCACAACCGGAGTGCAATAACAATGAACATGTGGGTGCTAGATATCATCCATTACATTTACAGTATCCAGTTTCTCTCTGTACCCTCTCAAAAAAACACACCTTCCCTGTCTCCTCGTCAGGGACCATTTTCATAAGGAGCTCCTCTGTCAAGAGGTAGAATCTCTCCCCTCCAATGGGGAGCAATAGAGTGGGGTACTTCTTTAACATCAAAGATAAGGGTTCTATTTGAAATATTTCCTAGTTCCCAAAGAGAAGGAAGGGTGGAGGCCAATTTCTTGATTTTTCTTTTTTTTTCCCCCGCCCACAAATTATAATTCTTTTTGGTTACACTGGCATTGATAATACCTTCCCTGCAAAAGAATACATGGTTCACAGCTCTCAATATGAAAGATGTGTACTTTCATGTGCCATAATCACCCCATCCACAAAAGATTCCTTTTTTGTCAGCTCCCAGAGTCTTTAACAAGATGCTTGTGACAATAATAGCCAGACTGAGGTTCCAGGGCACTCACCTGTATCTTTTCCTAGATGACATCTTCATCAGAACTCCAACCCAAGCAACAGAACACAGTGCCACAGTCCAGTCTCTGGATTTGCTTCAAGCATGTGGATTTGTAAACACCAAGTGTAGCTGCTTGGCTCCCTTCACCTGGGAATAGAAATAGACTTCTGTGGCAAAGGTCTATTCATCGCCAGACAGATTTCACAAGATACAGAACCTGATATCCAGTTGGTAAAATGTTCAAATCTGACCATAGCTCAATGTCAACAACTAATGGGCTGCCTGATTTCATGTATTGGAGTCACCCCATGGGCCATATCAGGTGCCTCCAGGCCTTTTCTCCTGAAAATATGGAATGTTTCAGCAGAATGCATGTAAGGTTCTGAACCAGGTGCTAATTTCGCTAAAATGGTGGACAGTCTCACAGAACATTGCAAAGGTCTTCCCTTTGTCTTAAAGATGCACAGGTACTCACAACTGAAGCTAGCCTGAAAGGATGGAGAATGAATCTGGGGCACAGAAAAATGCAAAGTACCTGGAACCCCAGGTGAAATTAATCAAATGGCAGACTGGCTCAGGAGATGCACAGTCAACAACTCAGGATGGTTCTTGAATTAGTAAGTCTTCACTATGATTTTTCAAGAGCTCAGACTTCTGGCAGTCAACCTGTTAGCCAATCATAAGAACACAAAGTGGCCAAAGTATCTCACAGGGATGCAGATGCCAAATCTCTGGTGACGGATGCTCTTTTGCACAGATGGCTACAAGGCCTGCCATATACTTTCCTGCTCTTTCCATTTCTAGGAAAGGTGATCCAGTAGATAAGATGAGGCAAAGGCAATAGTGTGTTAACTCCATGTTAGCTAAGGAGATCATGGTTCTTCAACCTGATTGAATTGAAATTGGAGCCACCAGTGTAGCTACCGGTGAGATTAGACATCATTGACCATGGCCCATTCTTCCATACAGACCCAGACAGGCGCTTGCTGTCATCCTGGCTGTTGAGAGGGAAGCTTATCTATGATAGGATTATCCTACAAAGTGATTGGAACTCTGTCTAGATGAGCCTCAACACTAAAAGCTCAATCTTCCGTTTTATTAGGTTTAATTCATGGTGTCAAGAACACAGCAAAAATCCCAGTGATCCTGATATCCCAGGTATCCTGTGTTGATCGGTTCTTTCCTGCTACCCAGAATGCATAGGTTCACAGACAGACTCTTGAGATGAAGTAGTATGTCATTTATTTGGTGCTTCAGTGAGTGATCAGTCCACTGAAACAGGGCACAGCATAGGTTTAAATGCAAGTGTGCTCCCTCATTCATGAGCTCGCCTTAAATACATGGTTAAAAAGTCATTCATTTATATATTGTATAAACACTTTTTCTGCCTTAGCACTAAGATTAGTTTGCTAACTCAGTTGTTTAACTGATCATGTTGCTGACCTAGTTGTTTATGTGATCAGATTGCCGGCTCAGCATTTTACCTGGCTGTTCTCTTTCCTTGCCAGAGAAGCAGGCATCTTTCCACATGTCCCTATACATGCATCTAAAGTATACATTTTACATATTACATCATTGACTTTCTTTAGGAAAGAATAGACAAGGGATTTCAGCCTAGATCCATAGTCTGCCAGGTATGAGCTATAGGTAATATCCTATTTGTGGGATTGTTTGGTTCCTTAGCCGAGACCCCTTTGGTATCCATATTTCTCAGAGTAGTCAGACTGGCTAAACCTGCAGTTAGACCAGTTTTTCCCAGTTGGGAGATACCAATCGCACACCATTTTGAGCCACTGACATCAATAGCTCCATTTTACCTATCCACTATAACCTGTTTTCTGGTTGCCGTCATATCTGCTAGATGAGTTTCTGAACCAAAAGCTTTATCCATGCAGGACCCTGAGTGTGTATCATGATGACAAGTTGGTGCTAAGATTCCCAGAATCACTCTTGCCTAAGGTGAATTCATCTTTCCATGTTTCACAGAAGACTGTCATCCTTTCATTCTGTCCAAAGCCACAGCGCCCAATAGAAAAGCTGTTAGCACACTTTGGATGTTAGAGCACTAAAGAGCTATATCAAGCCTACTGAATCAACAAGAAGATTGGGCTTCTTATTTGTATTTGATGTGAAATGCCAAGTATCCAAGCTATTGCTAGCTAGGTGGATCAAGCTATGCATCGTTCAGGTATATAAGGCAACAGGTATTCTTTTCCAGACATTGTCCAGGCACGCTTTAGTCTAAAGGACCTATGGCGACTTTGTGGGTGGAAAGAGCTTGTGTTTCCACTGCAGAGATCTGCAGGGCAGCAACATGGTTCTATATTAACACCTTTATTAGACTACTGTGCAGGTTGCAGGATTGTGCAGGTGTGAGTCTAATAATAGCATTACTATTTTGAGTGAGCAAGTTTGGGAGAGGGGGTTTCCCAATCTCATTCTGTTTTGTGTTTTATCCCTCCCTACTTTGGTTCACTGCTTGCTACTTCCCATATATATTAGAACTGTGGGAAATGCTGAGATGAAGAATGGTAAATTTCTTACCTGATAATTTCCTTTCTGCTAGCAACATTCTCTCACAATTTTATCCTCCCTAGTTGGCTTCCTAGCCAAAGGACAGTATTTAATTTCAATATTCATGTTTGAAAACCACAGCCTATTGTACATAGTTTATTAGCTAGTATTTACTAACCATATTCTGTACATTTTTATACAGTTTTGGGATTAATCATCTGGCAGCAGGCCAGAGATTAGGGGCCTGACTATCTCAGGCTCTGCTACAGCTTTGAAATGCTTCCAGAAACTGCACACAGGAGGGGAATACCCTCTACATATCATAACTATGGGAGATGCTGCTATCAGTAAGAAAATTATTAGGTAAGGAATTTACCATTTGTTTGTTTCTAGAATGAAGAAATATTTTTTCACCTGGAAAATCAATGTTCGAAGAGCTAAGACAACCAAGAGCAAGTAAGTTGGAATACAAAGTATTGTGAAAAAAATTAAAAGGAATCTGAATGTTCTGAAATGTATCTGTTGAATAAAGTGCAAATTAATATTTCAGTGCTTTGTGAATCAGCAACAAACAATTACAAAAAATCGCTAGGGCATCTTTATTGTATTGATACCTGCATGGCAAAAATTATTGCAATGAAAGTTCAATGGTACATCTATATTACTGTAAAGCATATCACAGAGGACTGTCTTTTTGTTGTATGTTTGTACAGAGCCTAGCACAATGAGGTCATGGTCCATGACTAGGGACCCGATATGCTATTCATAGATTCTAAGGACATTACTGTGGTAATACAAATAATAATAGAGTATGGGTGAGGTCTGTTCCACCCATATAGTGTAAGAATGATCAGGTTCTGTGCAGATGGAACATGGAGGGGCTGAGAGGAATTCAGTCCCTATGCTGGGACCAAAAGAAACAGGACCTCATAGCCACTTTCTCTATCCCATTCCCATTATGGTCTTCCTCATTAGTACATAGACACAATCTATGGCATGTAGAGGTGCACAGGCCTATGAGTGATGCAGAGGATCTTGCACTGGTTCTCTTCACAATGAATGAATTTCTTTCTCTATGGAATATACAACAGAAGATTGTGAGTTCAGGCCAATGCCTGCATAGGGGAGTGGGCATAATGAGTTCTGCTTGTTACCCTGTCAAAGAAAGCTATCAGGTTGGTTTGACACAATTTTTTTTGACAAATCCATGCTGACTGTTATTTATCATCTTATTATCTTCTAGGTGTTTGCAAATTGATTGTTTAATTATTTTCTCCATTATCTTCCTGAGTACAAAAGTTAAGCTGACGGAACTGTAATTCCCCGCGTTCTCCTTATTTCCCTTTTTATAGATGGACACTAATTTGCCCTTTTTCAGTCTTCTGGAATGTTTCCTGTCTTCCATGACTTTTCAAAGATAATTGCTAATGGCTCAGATATCTTCTCAGTCAGCTCCTTGAGTATTATAGGATGCATTTCATAAGGCTCTAATGATTTGAAGACATCTAACTTGTCTAAGTAATTTTTGACATGTTCTTTCCCTATTTTAGACTCTGATCGTACCTCATTTTCACTGGCATTCACTATGTCAGATGTCCAGTTGCCACCAACCTTCTTGGTGAAAACTGAAACAAAGAAGTCATTAAGCACATCTGTCATTTCCACATTTTCTGTTATTGTCTTTCCCCCCCTCATTGAGCAATGGGCCTACTCTGTCCTTGGTTTTCCTCTTACGTCTAATGTATTTGTAGAATGTTTTCTTGTTTCCTTTTATCATGTGGACTGATCACATGTACTTGTACAGTCATAGCAGCCATTAGTTGGAGACTGTCTGTAGTTTTCTCAGGAAGACTCCTCAGGTGGGAGATAAGCATCTCCTAAGGCCTATTGTTTTTCCTAATGGCCCATTGCTCTGAATCGGTCCTTCCCCACCCATTATCTAGACTGAAAGCATCTTGTCTGGTGGGTGTTCCCCAGGTGTAACTACATTTGAAATACAGATACATAGTCAATATTCATAACTTCAGATACAAAAATGATACATGCATACAAATAGATAATCATATTCAGCAAATCATAACTTTTCCAATGACACCTTATATGATTTATCCTGCATACATTACATTATAATTGTCATAATGATATCGTAATAATATCACTGCAAAGAATATGGAGTGCAGTGTCAAAGGTATATTTAAGCTAATGAGGTAGTCTGAGGAATCAGCACTGGTTCCAGAGGCTGGGCGGTAGGTTGCATGGTCACATCTCTGCACCATGAGCATTTGCATAGAGGACTGAAAATAGGGACAGTGCATGGGCTCTGTTCAGACTCTGGAGACTTAAAACACCTGGAGATTCAGCAACTGGATCCCTGCTCAGTAGTTTGGCGAGGGAGAGTCTCCTCTTTGCTATCTATGTGAGTGTCAGGGTGCAAGTGGGAGAAGGCTACATATGATCTGTCCCTTCCTTTGCACATTCATGTGTGACCTAAGCACAATCTAACTATAGTTAACGTAGTCTGTCTTTACCTTATTTTCAGATACTTAAATGGGAAAGGCATTGGGAGTCATTACTCAATTTTTAATCTGTATTTAAATTCAGCCATTTTCATTTCTGTAAATAGGAGTTATGAATGATTAAAAACTGCATAAGAATTCCAAAATTTTGCTGATTGATTATAGAAGCGAGAACATAATGGTGTCCTTTATAATCTGTTAACTTCTGTAAAAGAGAGATAGCGGTAACATTTTTACAGTAATTATGTTAATTAGATACAGTGAAGGAGGCACTGTCATTATAAGGCCCTATTTTCAAATGCTAATAGCTAGCTGAAAATTTTACCAGTTGTGGTTTTCTATTTTACTGTCAGCAGTTTGCCCAAATGCAGTTTTCTTTTGTGTGTGGAAAGTTTGTCATAATTATTTTGGGGCACTGTCAGACTATCCAACTATATGAAAATTGTATCTTTAAAAAAAAATCAAATTTACTTTTGAATAACTAAAAAATGGATTATTTTCAAAATGTATCCTGCAACCATAGTACCTTGTACTTATTAATTATTTGTATTACCATGGCATCTAGTACTGCAATCTCATCGCATCCCACAAGCTAACCCCTATTCCTCTACAAACTTAGGCATCTGAGTAACTTTTTTTTGGTGGTTAGTTCCACTAAACTCAACAGATGAAAGAAATGGAGACCGCATTGAAGTCCATAGAAGCCATAGGTACTGACTCCATGGAGAAAAATTAGCGGGTACTTAGCACCCACTGCCAGCCAAGCTCCCCCTCTCCCACCCACCCTCCAGCAACTCTCCGTCACTGACAGCCCTGCTGATCACTCCTCCCCCTCCATCCCAGAGCCTCCCACCCGTCACGAACAGCTGTTCGCACGGCAGGTTGGCTCCGGGCGGGAGGGGGAGGAGTGGGGATGGGGTACACTTGGGAGGGGGTGGAAAGAGGCAAGGCAGAGCAGAGGCAGGGGCTTCAGGGAAGAGGTGGAGTGGGGGTGGGGTCTGGGGGGCGGGGCGGTGTTGAGCTCCCCCCGGGTAGAGGGGAAGTCTGCGCCTATGGTAGGAGTTTTGATTATTCACCAGCATAAAGTTACTCACAGGTATAAGTATTTGCAGGCCTTTGGCCTACGATGACTTAGACCATGTTACTTCTTGGATAGGAAACCTCCAAAGAACATCAGGATGCTACATTTGGTGGCATTCTTCCTTCATAGTTGGGGTTTGAGATCCTCATATAATATGGAAGATACTGTAGAAGTTCAAATTGTTCCAGTCATTATTGATTATAAACATTGTTTCCTACAGCTTTAGGACCTGATCCAAAGCCCTTTGGAGTCAACAGGTGTCTTTCCACTGATTTTAAACGGCTTTGAATCAGTCTTTTATGAGGATAACTGCCTTTAACATGCTAAGATACTAGGTTTAAAATAACATTTAATTTAATCAATAATAGGAAAAGAATTATATGTATCATAAAGAGAAATTACATTTTTGAGTTGGGTAATATCTTCAGGCTGAGAATACTAAAGAATTAAAAGGGGGAAAACAACATGGAGTTCCAGTTACAGTATATTCCTATAGTGTCTACTTAACTGTTACAAAAAGAGAAGCACTTGTATACGTTTTACACCTTGAGATGCTTTTCTTGTTTCCAGAACTATGATGTACAACCAGCTTTTTTTGGCTGATGAATTATTTCTGAGCTGCTTGCTTTATATCCAAGGACTGTGTGAAGATGCATGTAACATTAATTGCTGCAAAGGATCAGAAGATAATGCAGTTTATTTGATAAAGGTGAGCAAAGCAGCAATATTTTTAAGTGTAACTACACCAAAAATTGATGGCTCCATATCTCACACATCAGTAAATATTAGTGATGAAAAAATATATGATAAGATATTCTTGGATAATTCTGGAAAAGAGCAACAAAGGCATTTGAGGTATGGGGAATGTGAGCACATGACTGGTTATAGAGTTTTCATTTCCAACAAAACAAGTGAATGGAGAATTGGGTGTCAGCTTGCCAACTGATAATGGGAACTGATTTGAAGTATCTGTTTAAGAATTGATGAGCATCATTTAAAGTGTGTGAATTGTACAGTGTGTCACCAATACAATGCAGTATATTATTGTGACTTGAAATCATTTGTACTAAGATAGATTTTAAGATTTTAAGCTTTTTGGGACTATCTCACTGGTGACTTTGGGCATGTCACTTCCCTTATCTGTACTTCCATTATCTCATCTGTAAAATGGGGATAATGACACTAACCTCTTTTGTAAAGCACTTTTGAGATTTATGGATGAAAAGTACAATATAAGAGGTAGGTTTTATCTCACTGTTGTTGTGATTATTTCATTATATGTTGTGACAGACCCAAACCAGTGGGGTACAGGAGTCTGGTAGAGGGCAAATATACTGGTCACTGGATGAGTAGTTTTCTGTTCCCTGAGTGACCAGAGCAGGGGCTGCACTAGAGTAATCAGGAACCTGCTAGAACCAATTAAGGCAGACAGGCTGATTAGAACACTTGCAGCCAATCAAGGCAGGCTAATCAGGGCACCTGGGTTTAAAAAGGAGCTAACTCCAGTCAGGCGGGGGGAGCCAGAGGAGAGGAAGTGCATGTGAGGAGCTGGGAGCAAGAGCCACAAGGAGCTGAGAATGAAAGGGTGTGCTGCTGGAGGACTAAGGAGTACAAGCATTATCAGACACCAGGAGGAAGGTCCTGTGGTGAGGATAAAGAAGGTGTTTGGAGGAGGTCATGGGCAGGGCCGGCTCCAGACCCCAGCGCGGCAAGCACGCGCATGGGGCGGCCCTTTCCCGGGGGGGCGGCAGGCTGGGCCGGCGGACCTGCCGCAGTCATGCCTGCGGGAGGTCCACTGGAGCCCTGGGACGACCGGACCTGCCGCAGGCATGACTGCGGAGGGGGCGCTCTTCCCGCGGCTCCAGTGGACCTCCCGCAGGCATGACTGCGGACGGTTCGCTGGTCCCGCGGCTCGGCTGGACCTCCCGCAGGCATGCCTGCGGCAGCTCAAGCAGAGCCACCGGACCTGCGAACCGTCCGCAGCTGCGGGAGGTCCAGCCGAGCCCCGCGACCAGCGGACCCTCCGCAGTCATGCCCGTGGGAGGTCCGCTGCTCCCGCGGCTCCGGGGCGCCTCCCGCGCATGACTGCTTGGGGCGGCCAAAAAGGTAGAGCCGCCCCTGGTCATGGGGAAGTAGCCCAAGGAGTTGTAGCTGTCATGCAGCTGTTACAGGAGGCACTATAGACAGCTGCAATCCACAGTGCCCTGGGCTGGAACCCGGAGTAGAGGGCGGGCCTGGGTTCCCCCCAAACCTCCCAACTCCTGATCAGACACAGGAGGAGTTGACCCAGACCGTGGGGAAGATCTCTGAGGTGAGCAAATCTGCCAATAAGCGCAGGACCCACCAAGGTAGAGGAGGAACTTTGTCACAATGTGTATTGTGGGGCCTTGATTGGGGCTCCAGGTGCCATCTACCACACTACAGAAAATAAACTGTGTAAATACTGATGGAATCTGCCATAAAGCAACAAGATGATCTGAAAAAAAATTAAGTACCATATTATTTTCATTGCAATAGGAATCTAGTATTATTTTAGACAGTTTTTTCTATATTTGACCATTGTAAACCAGCTGCATTTTATGCATTTTAAGTACAATTTTCACATTTTATTTGTTCACTGGAATCATCTTAGCTTACTTTTCCTTTTGCTGTGTACCCCTCAATTCTATACAAAATATCACTGGCAGAGGGATAGCTCAGTGGTTTGAGCATTGGCCTGCTAAACCCAGGGTTGTGAGCTCAATCCTTGAGGGGGCCATTTAGGGATCTGGGGCAAAAATCTGTCTGGTAATTGGTCCTGCTCTGAGCAGGGGGTTGGACTAGATGACCTCTAGTCCCTTCCAACCCTGATATTCTGTGATTTCTAAACTAATATTTCTTCATTGAGTGGTTTTCTAGATGTCTTCCATTCATGATATTGCACATCCCTTAATGCTAGAGATTGGAACTTTTTTGTTGCTAGCAGGCGCCCTGTTGGTCCACGGATGCTCCTGGAATGCCCCTCCTGTTCCACCTCCGAAGGCATAAAGAGACAGGGTTGACTGACTGCCACTTAGTTCTTTCAACAGTGGCCTTAGGTTAGAGACAGAACACTTTAGCAGTCCCTTATCTGTTTTAAACTTGGGCAGTTAGGTGTTGTAAATAGTTTTTGTTTTAGTCAGATAGCTTTAGATAAGTTCTTTGTTAGTATTTTAGTGTTAGGTGCTATCTTAAAATACTATCTAACTAAACATTTAAACTAGGTGATAGGCAGCTATGTGGGCTTCTACATCTCTTGGTTTTAAAACATGCCTTTCATGTAACGTTGCCTGGTCAGAGATGCTTGTAAGTATTTTCGTATCTAGGTTAGGGGCATATTCCTAATAAATATGCTATCTGCTGTTCTTTTGGCTAGCAGTCTTGGAAGAACAGGGAGATTAAACTGAGAATGTATTTCCTGGACAGATGTGAGACCTGACTCAGATCCTGGTGAGTCAGATTAGTCGGTCTCCAGTATTCCCTCTACAAGTAGTGTTTCCGTGGCAGTTAAAAATCTTTGGCTGAAAAGGGACACATTTCTTTCTCCAGATCCTTTGAAGAAAAAGAAAACAAGATTCAAACTGCTGTTTTGGAAGGCATAGATAGGTGTTTTCTGAAGCCCTGAAGCATGTCTCTGAGAGATTGGTACGGTTAAAGAGAATGCCTTCAGATCATTCTGAGGCTTCAGTGCCACCTCTGCAGGTAACAGTAGCATATTCTGTATGTACTTCATTGGTACTCAAGGATTTAATAACAGGTGCACAGATACCATCACAGTTCAAGGATGCTGCTTCCATGACTACTTTCTTGTTGGTATTGTGTACAACTATACTGATTGGTTATATAGCTCCAGCATCGGTACTGATTACTTCAGCTCTCACATACATTGGATTTAGTGGTATGCAACCATTCAGAATCATCAATACTGGCTCATGCTGACAATCTATTATTGGTACCATATATGGGTGAATCATTGGTACTGGCTATTGAACATCTGCCTGCAGGATCTGGCACTCACTTAATGAAGACTCCTCCTTGCTAGTCATCTTTGTTTGAGAGAATGTTCATTGGCTTCTGAGGCAAGTTTGGAGGGATCTCTTTCTTACCCACCTGCCTATGGTTCCCAAGATTTGTCCTAAAATCAGACTTCAGAAGTCTTCCCAGAAGGATTATATGTTAGATTCCAAGGCCAGAAGGGACATTCTGTATAACGCAGGCCATGGGACTGCCCCAAAATAATTTCTAGAGCATATTTTTTAGAAAAATATTCAATCCTGATTTTAAAATTGCCAGTTACTTATCCTCACTGTTAAAAAATTATGCCTTATTTCCAGCATGGATTAGTCTAGCTTTGAATTCCAGCCACTGGATCATGTCATACCTTTCCCTGCTAGATTGAAAAGACCCATTTTCAAACATTTGTTACTCATACAGACTGTATTCAAGTCACCCCTTAAACTTCTGTTTGTTAAGCTATATAGAACGAACTCCTTGAATTTGTCGCTGTAAGGCATATTTTCTAATACTATAATCATTCTTGTGGCTCTTCTCTGAATCCACTCCAATTTTTCAATATCTTTCTTGAATTGTGGGAACCAGAACTGGATACAGTATTCCAGAAGCTGTCACACCAGTGTCAAATAGAAAGGCAAAATAAATTATATACTCCTACTTGAGATTCCCCTCTTTATGCATCCAAAGACTGCATTAGCCCTTTTGACCACTGCGTCACATTGGGAGTATATGTTCAGCTGACTTTTCACCACGAGCCGTAAATGTTTGTCAGAGTCACTGCTTATGAGGATAGACTTTTGTCTTGTATATATGGCCTACATTCTTTGTTCCTAGACACATGCATTTACATTTAGCAGTATTAAAACACACATTGGTTGTGTCCAGCTTACCAAGTGGATCAGATAGCTCTGTACCAGTGACCGGTCTTCATTACCACTCCCACAACTCCGTGTAATCTGCTAATGTTATCAGTAATTGTTTTATTTTATTCCAGGTCATTGATAAAAATATAAAATATAGTTGGGCCAGGAACACCCCGCTGTAGGACCCCACCTTTATCTGGAAACAAAAGTTCAAAATGCTGGCTCTTGCTGTTATATTCTCATGACTGAATCTGCTGGATTAGTTTACAGCTCTGGATATGCTTGATGGGTATCTTCACATCTCCGTCTATCCAGTTTGTAAACAATATTTAAGATTTTTGGTAGGAATGACACATACCAGTACTGAATGTTGGCTTTGGCTCCAAGGATTTTCATAATTGTCTGGACACAGTGGCAGATGTCACAAATGCAGAGTATATCAGTCGTTGCACAATTGGCTTCTTTGGGGCTTTTCATAAAAGGAAGTAATGGATCACATCATCTTCATTCTTGGTTGTTTCTCAAATATAGGTCTAAGGGCTAGTCTACACTGACAATGTTGAAGTGCTGCCGTGGCAGCTCTTTAATGTGGTTTGTGTAGTTGCTGCAGAATGCTGGTGCCCTGTCTTCATTGGTGCTTTACAGCACTGAATCTTGCTGTGCTCATGGGGGTGTTTTTTCACTCCTGAGTGAGAAAGTTTCAGTGCTGTAAAGTGCCAGTGTAGACAAGCCCTAAGAGTTCACATGAAGAAATCAAACAATTACTTCTCAAAAAGTGGAAATTACAGGGTTTGTGATAGATTCAAAGACAATATGAGTAGATCTTCCTCAGAACTGATTAGAAAACTGATTTGGGGGGAGGGATAGCTCAGTGATTTGAGCATTGGCCTGCTAAACCCAGGGTTGTGAGTTCAATCCTTGAGGGGGCCACTTAGGGATTTGGGGCAAAAAAATTGGTCCTGCTAGTGAAGGCAGGGGGCTGGACTCAATGACCTTTCAAGGTCCCTTCTAGTTCTAGGAGATTGGTATATCTCTTATTATTATAAAACCTGGTGAATGTCATACTACTCATGCAAAGAAATTCTGTAATGACTGTCAGAATGTGTCAGAGACTATTTAGGGTACATAGTATTGTGCTGGTTTCTTTCCTCAGTCCAGGCTATAACTTCATCTTCTCTCACGGTGGTTGAAGAGAATCCTAGAGTTTAATTCCAGAAGGGGCCATCAGACCATCTAGTCTGACTTGTTTATATATCACAGACCACCCAGCACCCCACACTACACCCAGCAACTGAAAGGAGATCAAAGTATTACGGCACACAGGAGACAAGACTATTATGAGCCACAGTCAGAGAATAGGAGAGCCCAACGAGCATCAGTACCTGGGACCCCAGCATTGGCCAGGAAATAAGTTAGTGAGAAACACCCAAATAATCTTGGCAAATGATCCGTACCCACATGCTACAAAAGAAGGCGAACCCCCCCGTCCCCGCAAGGTCAATCTGACTGGGAATATTCCTTCCCCACAACACATAAGGCTATCAGTTAGCCCAGTGGTTCTCAAACTTTTGTACTGATGACCCTTTTCACGTAGCAAGCCTCTGAGTGCAACTCTCCCCTTACAAATTAAAAACACTTTTAATATATTTAACATCATTATAAATACTGGAGGCAAAGTGAGGTTTTGGGTGGAGGCTGACAGCTCGCGACACCCCCACCCCCCGGGATTAAACTTGTGATCCCCTGAGGGGTCCCGAACCCCAGTTTGAGAACCCCTGAGTTAGCCCCTGAGTATGTGAGCAAAAACCAGCCAGCAAAGCATCTGAGAGGGAGAATGTTGTATGCCACCTCGGAGCTCTGGCCCATCCTGTCCAATGTCCCGTCTTCAGCTATAGCAACCTCTGATGCTTCAGAGGAAGGAGATAAACAACAAAAGTCCCAAAATATGCTGGGGAGAAAAAAAATCCCTTCCTGACCCCTGCAGAGGGCTGGCTGAAACCCTGAACCATAAGCTTTTAGAAAATAACCAGAAGTGAGCTCCAGAGCTGCTGAGCCCTGCCCCCTACCATCACAAGCAACCCTGTCATGCAGTTTCCTCCTGAGGGAATTCTGCGCCAAAAAAAAATTCTGCTCACAAGATTTTAAAATTCTGCTTATTTTATTTGTCAGTAATTAAATGTGAGGGCTCCAGCATGACAGTGGGGAGCATAGGCTACTACTTGCAGAGAGGTGAGAGATCACCCTTCAGCCTCGTCTCCCCCCGTGCATGGACTGAGCAGTAAGGATGCACCCAACACTGACACAATGCAAGGGCCAGGCCTGCCCCAGAAACACCCCAGGGCCCTGACCTTCCATGTCAGGTGAACCAGGGTAGCAAGCAAGAGGGACAGAGTCTCTCACACCCAGCCCTGTCTCCCAATCCAGGTATGGGTCAAGGAGGCTCAACCTGGCAGGATCCAAGTGTGGAGAGGCTTGGTGTGGGTGGCTCTGTGGGGGGTCCCGGTGCAGGGAGGGATCTGAATGCATAGGAGCTCGGTAGCTTCCAGGGGCAGAGGGAATGGAACTCTGAAAGGGGTGGGGTGAAGGTGGTTGGGGTTCAGCAGGAGTGGTTTGGGTGCTGGGAGAGTGAAGATTGGTGTGGTCGAGGTCCAGGTGCAGCTAGTTGGGGCTCAGTGAGGTGGGAGTTCGGGTGCAAGGGGCTCGGTGCAGTGGTCCAGGTGCGGAGGGAGTGTGGGACTCATCATGGTGGGGGTTCAAATGCAGGGGAACTTAGCAGGGAGTGGTCTGGGTGCAGGGATGGGGGTCCAGATGCAGGGGTGGAGCTTGATAGGGATCTGGGTGCAGGGGGATGGAGCTCAGCGGTGCAGCTCTTCCAGTCTTTCTCTTCATAAAATAAGCCTTCCGTTCCCCTGACCATCCTAGTAGTGCTTGTATGTGTCTGTTCCAGTTTAAATTAATCGTTCTTGAACATGAGTGACCAGAATTGTACACAATATTCAAATGAGGTCTTACCAGTGGTTTATTAATGGGATTAATAGTTCTCTGTCTCTACTGGACATGCCTCACCAAATACATCCTAGGATCACATTTTGCCTTTTTTTAGAGCTGCAACACATTGATGCTCATAGTTATCCTGTGATTGACTCTCAACCAGGTTTCTCTCCTCTGTCGCTTCCAACTGATGAGCCCCCAGCAGGTAGCAGAAATTCTGATTATTAGACTGCAAGTGTGTGACCTTGCACTTCGTACTATTGAATTTCATCAAATTTGTGTCACTCCAGTGTTCAAGGCTGTCGAGATCTTCATGTATAATGTTCTGATCCTCCCCTAAGTTGATGATGACTCCCAACTTAGTAGTATCAGCATATTTCATTAGGGCACTCATACTTTTTGTGCCAATGTCATTAATAAAAATATTGAATGATACTGGTCCCAAGACTGATCCTTGGGGAACTCCACTAATAACCTCCCTTTAGTCCAATAATTCATCTTTCCATACAATTCGTTGCCTTCTTCCTGTTAGCTGATTCCACATCCACCTTACAATGCTTGTACTGATCCCCATCTTCCCTAATTTAACTAATGGTTTTCCATATGAAACCATGTCAAAAGCTTTACTGAAGTCCAGTTCTTGTCTAAAAAATCAGTTATTTTAGCAAAGAAGGAAATCAGGTTAGTCTGGCATGATCTATCATTGGTAAACCCATGTTGCATTACATCACCTTTAGCATGAACTTCTATTAATTTAATTTCTCTTTCCTTCATAGTTCACTCTAAAACCTTGCATACTACTGAGGTCAGATTAAAAGGACTATAATTGCCCAGACCACGTTTTCCCCCTTTCTTAAATATTAGTATGATGTTAGCTATTCTCCAGTCATATGGTACTACCCCCACATAGATTTATTAATAACCCTTGCTACTGGACTAGCAGTCGCATGTGCCATTTCTTTCAGTATTCTGTCATGGAATTTATCAGGTGCCCCTGATTTGAATGCATTAAGCTCCTTAGGCGTTTCTTCCACCTCAGAGGTGGTACTTTCTAGACACTCCATCATCAGTACTGCCTTCATTCATATGCTCCTTATTATCATTCTTATTGAAAATTGAGGCAAAGTATTCATTTAGTTTTTGGCCATAGCTAGATTTATCATTAATCTTCCCCTCTGCATTACATAGCGGTTCATTCTCAATCTTCCTTATTCTCATTTTATTTATGTAACTAAAAATCCTTTTAGTATTTATTATAATTTCCCTGGCAAAAGCTAATCATCTTGACTTTTAGCAATTTTCACTTTATTTCTACGTTTTCTAACCTCCATGATGTAGCTTTCTTTGTTCATCAGTCCCTTTTTTCCATTCCTTCTGGCACTCTGCTTACTCCCAATAATGTGTTTGACGTAGTTGTTCATCCATCTGGATCCAGAGCCTTTCCCTATAAAATTTCCCCCCCTATGTTTGGGATGCAAATTTCAGATCGATTTTGTATAGTTGCTTTGCAGAATTTCTAAGCCTCTGTATTTAAGCCTTTAAGCTGTTTTGTCCAGTTGACCTCTTCAACTAACTCCCTTAATTTCCCAGAGTCTGCCCTTTTGAAAGAAAAAATCGTAGTTGATGACTTGGTGTTGATTATCTTTCCATTTAGTTTAAACCGAATCAGCTTTTGATCACTTGATCCAAGGTTATTTCCTTTAACCAGCTTGTCTCAGTAACGATAGGATAAAGAAGCAGACCTATCTTATCCAGGAATAAGTTGTACCTACCAATACTAACAGCATTTATTTTCCAGTCTATATCCAAGAACTTAGTCTCCCATTATGTAATGAATCTCAAAGTATTTCTCTCTAATAATATTAGAGATTATTACCCATATCCAAGATTGACCCAGAGGGTCAATATTAGCAGATCCCTAATATTATCCCAACAGACCCTCTTTTACAATTCTTTCCCAAGACAATTTTCACTCAGACAGATTGTTTTATTCATACTGTCATTTCATATTTCATTACAGTTACTGCTTCATTGATGTACAGTGCTATTTCATTACCTTATTCCTCTCTCTCCTAAACACACATTTCTTTCAAAACCAGTATGGCAGTCATGAATGCTATTCCACCATGTTTCTGTAATCCCTAGAATATCTGGCTTGACCTTCTGCACCAATAGTTCCATTTCCTCCATTTTACTGCCCAGACTTCTTGCATTCATGTAGAAGCATTGCAGTTGTTTCCTTTGGACTTCACCCAGTTTTCTAGCTGGACTGGATATAGTCCTTTTACTAAGTGTAATACCTGCCTGAATACTACTCTAAACAACATTTCCATTTTTTCTCCTTCCTTTTCATACTCTTACCTTGTGGTGTTCCATTATCCCTTATTGCATCTTCATTTAGTTGATTTTCTTCCTACTGTGGATTGAAGCCAGGCGTAGAGATTGCACAAGTTTCTCCTAACCTTCTCCCCATATCTTTTAGCATAAAGCCCTTCTTATCATTCATTCTAGCATTGATCCCAGAAGGTTAATACCCCAGGTACTCAGGTGGAGTCCATCAATTGAAGAGTCTTTTTTCTGTGAATTCTTGTCCATGGTCAATCATCCCAAAACCGTCCTCATAGCACTAATCCTTAACATTGTACATTCTGTCTTTACAGTTCCCCAGTGAGTTCTGATGTCCCTTCATTAGTGGTTAGATCCTTCTCAGGCTTGCAAAGGCCTCCCATTTGTGCTTCCTCAGCCAACTCTAATGGATACTTCCAAACTGGGTTGGGATGCTTACATCCAAACATCATCAGACTCGAGCATTGTGGCCTCAGAAAGAGACTCTTCTACATACATATGGTGTTGGAACTTTGAACAGTTCATCTGGTCTGTATAATCTTTCACCCGATTCAGGCCAGAAAGTGTTGGAGATGTTGCTTACCCTCCAATTCCGCTGATTCCAAGAACTTTAGTGAAGCTCAAGCAAGACTCATCTTCCATGAGGCTCATCGCACCAGCATCTCCCAGACTGACTTCTGGATGGTTGATACCATCACAGATTGCCCCTCTTCTGGTTCCCAAATTGATATCAGAGAATAATTGGACAATTCTTTACCTGAAAGTGTCATCCCTACATCTGACAGCCTGGAAGCTAGCTTCTTGAATGAGACTTAGAAATTCTGTTCTCAAGCAGTTCAGGACATTTTAATAAATAGTAGAAGCTTTCCACTTGAGCAACTTGGAAAAGATTGGATGATTGGCCCCAGAGTCTTAATATTTCACCTTTTTCAGTTTGATATATCTTCCATTTTAGATTACCTTCTGTCCTTAAAATCATCTGCATTATTGATTAGTTCCATTAAAGTGCACGTAGCTTCAGTATTTGTCTGTCATCCTAAGAATGATGGTTTTAATATATTTTCTTATCCTACTTCTCAAAGATTTCTTAAGCATTTCCAGCTATAAAGGATCTGTATGCTCCATGAATTCTGAACATTGTGTTGTCTAGTTTAATGAAAACCCTGTTTGAACCTTTAGCTACTTGTCCATTAAATCTTCTGTCCATGAAAACAGTATTTTTAGTAGCGATTACTTCTGCATGACGAGTGGATGAAAATATAGGGGTCTGGTCATGCCTATATGATTTTCAGAGGGATAAGGTTTTATTAAGGGCTTATCCAAGTTTCTTGCCTAAGATTGTGAATGAGTTTCATGTTAACCAGTCAACTAACTTACCAGTATTTTGTCCAAAACCTCACACTAATAGAGTAGAAAGGACTCTAGTTAGAGTCCCAAATTTAGCCTTTTATCTGAACAGAAGTAAATCTTCTAGGCTTTCTTTAATTATTTGTGGCACCAAAAGAGTTAAAGATAAACAGATTGTTTGTTTGTTTTTTTCTCAGATATTTTCAAATTGGATTTCAAGATGTATTAAATTGTGCTATCAATTTGCAAGTCGGGATGCCCCATTGGCAGTTAGGACCCATTTTACAAGAGCCCAAGCTGCTTCCGTAGCTGCTTAATAATGTCTCAGTTTTAGACATTTGTAAGGCACATGGGCATCTGTCCATACTTTCATGAACATGCAGTTGAACAGGCAACTAGAAAAGATACAGCCTTTGGTAAAGAAGTGCTTAGATTTATCTTTATGTAAAACTTTGATATGCACCTCCATTTGTTAACTGCTTTTCAATCTCCATAAGTGGGAGACATATAGACAAATGAGGTTACTCATTTATAGTAACTGATGAGTTGTCTATATGTATTCCATGACCTGCCCTCCTTCCCCACATTTCAAAGTCCTTACAAGATTTTGGCTGATGAAGGATCTGAGTGGCATTTAGTCTGCCCTGTCCCTTTATGCCCTCTGGGAAGGTGGAAGCTGGAGGGGTACATTCTGTGAGCATGTGTGGACCGCAGGAGACTGCTAGCAGGAAAAAAATCTGACCTCTGGCGCTAGAGGGTGTGCAATACTATAAGTGCAATACATATAGACAGCACATCTTGAACAACATCAATTACTATAAGGTAAGTAACCTCTCTTTTTCTCTTCCACTGCTCTAGCCACCATATGTTTTTCTGTCTCTCTCACACACACGTACTCCCTATTTAAGTTTCTTCACTGGTTCTGCATGACCTGCATTAAAATTAAACTCATTTGTCCTCCTCTTCCTGCACTGAAATTAAATTAATTGTCCTCACCTTCCAGGCTTTATGTAGCTCTTCCCCTGCCTATATTGCACTTTTCTATCATCTCAAACTATTCTTCCACTTGAAGGCCTGCACTCTGACAGTTGTCCTTCCTCTTATGTTCACTTTGCATTTTGGGGCCTAGTGCCTGTATGCGGCTACTGTCCAGGAGGATGGGTTGGGGAGACATATGAGCTGATGTCTAACTGCTAGGTTTTCTTTCACTACTCATGGTATTTTTTCCATTCATTCATTTAGGTGGACAGATTTCGCACATATTCTTTGGATGAGTTTTGTGAGGAGCAATATCAACAGAATAAAGAAGCACTTCATCAGCTACAGACTTTCAGGGAGAAAGTAATTAAAGCCATTCAGAGTACTTTTTTAAGGGTAATTATTTAAGATCCTTTGCTATTTTTATTTGTATGGTTTTATTCTACATGTGTTGTTCCTCTTCAAGTTCTATTAAAAAAACTATTAGGCGTTTGCAATATGAGAAGAGAAGGTACCTGTTCATGCAAACTACAAGAACATTTATTGTATTCTGTGTTTCCATATAATAAAATTTTCCTTTTTGTTCTTTTCTCTACTTAATAGAAATATTATATCATATATAATTTTCTTTTAAGAGCCATGAAGTTTCAGTGAGGTCTACAGTTTAATGATTTTGAAATTCAATCAAATATTTATTTAATATAATACCATGCTTTGAAGGCCACTTTTAGAAGTGGAAACTGACTGTACATAGAAAATAATTAATTGTACACTAGGTGCTGTCAGATGGATTAAATAAATGGAAAAAAGAGAAATCATCATGTTTTTTCTAAGTTTTCAGTTATAATGATCTTGGGTGTTACTTGTTACAATAGCACATTAAGCATTTCCAGACAGAAGTATGATTTTTTTTTTAAATTGAAGGTGTCAATATACATATAGAAAAATTGTATCACCCAAATGCCATTTTACAAAGATTTCTTAAAAGAAGCTTTAACTTCTATGTATACAATGATACTGAAGACTGCATAAGAGCCGTCTTACTTTGCCTAATAATGGTTCTGGTCCTGCAGCCCTTGCTCAGGGCTGCCCAGAGGATTCAGGGGGCCTGGGGCAAAGCACTTTAGGGGGCCCCTTCCATTTAAAAAAAAAAGGTGCAAAATTATAGAATACTATATTCTCATGGGGGCCCCTGCAGGGCCTGGGGCAAATTGCCCTACTTGCTCCCCCCTCTGGGCGGCCCTGCCCTTGCTCACATTAGTAGTCCTGTTCATTTCAATGAAACTGTGTAGGAGAGTAAGGGTTGCATGATTGTGCTCTTTGTTAGGGCCATAGAAACCTTTCCACTCAAATGTATAGGTCTTTAAATTGTGTGGTCTGTTTGGGTGAGATTGGTTTTTTCCAGTGATCCATTACTGTAGAATGATTTGGAAGAGAGGGATTCTGATGAAGATTTTGCCTCAGTCTCCTAAATATATGTGCAAAGCTCTCCTCTGCATTCATGTAGAGGCTCTTTTCCAGAGGTCTCGGAGGAGATTGGTATCACTTGTGAGAAACGGCCACAACCACCATCTAGTTGGTATGAACACCCAGGGATGCCTCTACCCATGCCATATGCACCACCAACTTGGCCATACTGGGACCCTTGAGTGTCCGATCACCAACAGTTCTCTAGGGCTTTGAGCACCATCTATCACAGAGATAAATAGCCTTCATCGCCCTCCCTGTCTAGGAAACCTGAACCTCAGGAAAAAATCTTTGAGGAATGGGAAGCTAGTGCTGATGAAGATGTCTCTCCACTGGCCAATATCTCTTCATTCCTGGATGAAGTGGTTATGCCACCTCCTCCATCCCTGGCGAACGATTTCAAGTTGTTTCAAGAGCTTGTAATGGGAATTGTGGATTATTTGTAAATGCCTCTTGAACAGGTTAAAGAATCATATCATATAAGCTGCTTGACATCCTTCATACAGCTTCATCTGCTCGCATTGCCTTGCCTGTTAACCTTTGCAGGGTCCAGTAGGGCCTCATTATCTGACACATCCCGGTCACAATTCCACCTATATGCAAAAGAGTGGATAAGAAATATTATGTTCTGTGTAAGGAGAATTTTTATTTTCTCATCCCTCTCCTTACTCTTGGTGGTTGACATGAAGAAGAAGATGTGGTTACTCTCTCTCTCTCTGCAGTAACTGTGATTCTTTGAGATATGTATTCCTATGGGTGATCCACTACCCTCTCTCCTTCCCATCTGCTTCAGAGTTCTTTGCTATGGAGCTTCCCGGTAGAGAAGAAACTGAAGGTGGTTTGCCCGCCAATGCTTTATAACATGAGGCTGGAGTAATATAAGCATGGAGCATGAGGCTGAGTAATGTGCATGCATGAGTCGAATAGATGCTACTATTAGAAATCTCCAATCAAAGGCGAAGGGGTTCAAGCATATCTAGAATGGAGCACCTGTATGGGCACACATCTTGAAGAACCACAGTTACTGCACAGGTTGAGCGACCATTTCTTCCTTGGTATAACTGCTGATCCTCAATCCTCATCTACAACGTTTGCTTTCAAGACTGTATTTATACGTTCAGTACATGCCTAGAATATTGGTTGTGTCTTCAATTGATTTGTGAAATGTTGATTTTATACTGAAGTGTTTCTGGGTGAATTAATAAATTGTTGATTGGTTAAGAATAATCAAGAGTCCTGATTCAAGAAAAAATGTTCATGATGAAAATTGATTTGACAAGAACCTAGCATTAAATTAATAACCTAATGCTTCCTAGACTCACTAAAAAGGGGCTATCCTAATTAGAGTCCATTTTGATGTTGACTATAACACTTAGCATATTGACAAATCTAGCTCGTTAGATACCAGTTTTACAATTTAGCTGGCACAATGGCAAATTCATAAAATTGACCCCCCTTTCATGCCTATATGACCTCCTTAAAGAACTGGTGTTTAATCCAGCTAAGCTGCTGGTAGATATGTCCTCATATATGTATTTATTGTTATTTTAATGTTTGTTCACACCACATGGAAGAATCCTGTATGAAAGCCTTATTTTGCCCCAACCAATCCGACAGGACTCTGAGGCAGCCAAATGCAGCTTCAATCCCCTAGAGGTATTATATGTGCTGTGTGGTCATATCTAGATCTGTACTGAAACTACCGTCAACAGGACCCCAAGTCTCCTCTCCCAGTAGACCCCATGTATTGGCCAGTCATGGCCTGCATCCCAGAATTATTTCATTGGCTGATTACATCCAAACTGACACCAAAAATCACCTCTGCTCTTTCCTGAATTGCACTTCAGTTCTGTGACCCAACAAAATACTTCTGCCAAACCCTGTTTTGGTGACTGAAAACACCTTGGATTAGTGTGCATGCAGCATGTTTGTGCAAATGCATTGACATTGAGGACTTAATTTTAGAAGTTTTTGTGTGTGTGTGTGTAATATATATATATATATATAGAGAGAGAGAGAGAGAGAAAAAAAGCTTAAATAAAGGTATGGTAGGCATTGAGGTCACTCCAGATATGGCCTTAGTTTTCTTTTAGTGTTTATTACTAATGTATATTTTTGGTTGTTTTGTAATATTTATCTTATTGATACTCTACTAACAACATATTAAAAAGATAAAGAACTATTTCTTTCAGAAGTATTAAGTCTTATTTAACCTAGAAAAACTGAATTTCCATGGTGTATGTGTCTCTCTCTCTCTGGAACTTTAAATAAAAGCATTTCTGAACAATACAGAAAAGTCTGTAATAAAAAGTTGACTGTTGCAAAATGTGCTGTATGTTTTTTTTAATGGGATTTAAAGCGTACTTTTCTAAATTTATTTTTACTAACACTGTAGGTGGCAGAAATGAAGGGAGCTCAAAAGCTTTTTCAATCTGTGCCAAGTGACAGCAAGGAAAATCCAAAATATGCTGAGATAAGTGAATGGCGTCAGATGATGAAACGCTTTTCAAGGTTTCTTCTGCTAGTTGACAAGATCTTCCAAGAACTGCTCCGTAAACTGGTGCACAATGCTGTCCAGCTGCTATTGGAGTTATTTAAGGGTTCCAGCAATGTGATCAATCCAGATGAAAAGAAGAATGAAAACCTTATAAGGTTATTTCTGGCACTCTTGGTTGCGAGCACTGGTTTAAAACATTTTAATTTTATTATATTATTTTCTTAAAGTAATCTGATTATTTTTTTTATTTTGCTCTGCGTTTATATTTTGTGGACCATCAGTTTCTTCCACATTGTTTTCAAGCCCTGTATATGCATGATTTCCTTATGTGTAAATACTTAGAGATATGAGATTTGTCTCTTAATATTACTGTTAATGGAGACATCAGTACAGTAAGCGGCAGATCCGTGGCTCTTAGACCCAGAGCTGGGAAGGGGCTCAAGGGCAACATTCATCTGCTTTTTTCACTGCTCCAGGTGAAAGGAGGATAGGCTGCTAGATTTTGGGTTTGGGCAGTGTGCCTCTCTTGGATCTAAAGCTCCGTACTTTACCGATCCCTGGGTTCCTTCCCCATTTAGGGCCCAGATCTATAGATCCATTCTTATGGCGTGATGCAAAGCCCACTGAAGTTAAAAGGAGTCTTTCCAATGATTTCAGTGGACTTTGGATTGTACTGTTAGTCTGCAATATAAAGTTGGATTTGTATAAATTGGCTATAGTAACTGTGCATTTATGATGGAAATACATGACCTATTTTAGACTAATAATTCCTTATTTGGTCAGTGAACTTTCTTTAAGTGTAATTGAGGCTGGGGAAGTTACACATAATGAATGAATGAGTAGACCCAGGAGTAAGGAAACTACGGGATTTTCTTGACATTACTTAAAATGTAACCTAGAAACTATGAATACTCACATCAAATGTACTTTTTTCCTCATTGAAGTTCTCTCTTCATTGAAGTATTTCAATTTTTTTTAAAGTGAATTTTAATGCCGTGAAAAAGTGCTGAATTAACATCCTGGCGTCTGAATTTTTCTCTTTATCCATAAAACAGGTGTAATACCACTAGCAACTCTCCATTTATGTGTACACCACCTAAACAATGTGTCCTCCACCCAGATTTCCAGAGATGACCTCTAGAGGTGGCAGAGTAATTTAGTTTGTTTCCATATAGTTCTTCATATTTCTGATGAGATTAACAGGCTGCCACATGATATTGGTTTATAAAATATTGGGGATCTGGATTGGGATCACAACTCCTTTCACAAAGACAAATATATAGCTGTCAGTGTACGACAATATTCCATCACTACTTGTCTGAACCATGTAGGAACTCAGCCTAAAACTGAAGATCTTCATATTCCTCTACCAATTCCCTGAGTCATCCAGTTTCCCTCACTCTATACATTTTTATATTCCTTCTAGATTACATTACAAATACATGTTTGTGTTTTCATTTGAAAAAATGTTAAAGTTCATTCCTGATATATAAAGCCATGATGTGAAATCGTGATGTAGTGAAGTGTATAGTCTGTCTCTCTATCTCAGTGATACTCAGACTGAGGCTCGCAAGCTCTTTAAAGTGGCTCTTTAATGTGACTCCTGCAGCTCCTTGCAGCACATAATTAAATCTCAGAGTGTTTTAATATCAACCAATCTAAGTTATTAACCAATCAGGATATAGATGATAAAATAATAATACTTGGTCAGTTGCTTTGCTGTGAGAATATATATATATAAATATAAAAATAGTAAATGAAATAATGAATTCACACTACTGTGACTCTTTTTGGTGAGGTCTGAGTATCACTGATCTAACTAATAAGTTTACCTGAAAAATAGATCATCTGAAAAAATGTTACAAACATTTTTAATGAAGCTGCTTTAGTTTTGAAAGATGCAGGTAATTGTAATTCTTTTCTGTTTAATTAGTAAGAAACATATAATTTAGTTTTCTTTGGTTCATTTTGTTAATCCAGTATTTATAAGAACACTCTTGTGAAACTATCTGGCCTGTTGGATGCAGAATACTGTTCAGTAGGAGTATCTAAAGAATTCATTCGAGATTTTGAGAGAGCACCTCAAGAATCATCTTTCCATTCAAGGGAGGACAAAGTTTTAAAACCTGAAATAATTACTGTAGCTGATATTGACAAGGTAAAGCAGCCGCCAAAATATAGGATTTTTCTTTGAGTGCTTGACATATATATTCCACTGTAAGTGTGTGTGCTTCCCGGTGCACTTGAGCTGGAGGATTCTGGTGATCAATACCTATTGGGGTGGTGCATGCTCCCTGAGTGTCCTGATTCCTCCAACTGAGGGCATAAAGAGCAGGATTACCGTGTCCACCTCTCAGTTCCTTCTGACCACCTGTTGCTAAAAGTTTGAGATCTCAGTGACACCGTGTACTCACTGTTTTCCTGTGCTCATCAATAACTTTTCTTGTGTAAATACTTAATGTAGTCATTAGTATATAATATTTCCTTTGTCTTCTATTAGAAGACTTGTTTTTGTTCCTGAGGTGGTACTGCAGTACTGACTTTTAGTCATGCATAAGTCCCCAGGTTTTAAAAACTGCTTGTCTTGCAAGGTAGTCATGCCTGTTAATGATGGGCATATTAGATGCCTCATCTGTTTAGGTGAAGGTCACGTTAGGGACATGTGCTATTTGCAAGTGCTTTTCTAGAGAATGCAAAATCCAGGGAAGCCTGTCTGAGAGAATAGCTTATAGAGAGTTGTATACTCCCAGTCTGTGATCCTGGCCAGCCTAAAACTGATCAAATGAAGCACACCACCTCTAGATGTGCTCCAGCAGCTACAACTTCATATGTTCCATCACTGAGGTCGTTGTCCTCTGATAGATGGAGAAAAACCCTTAAGATGACCAGAGAAAAGAGTTACTGTTCCCATACCTGGGAACTTCATCAAAAACTCCTAGGACTTTAAGCTCTGTATATATCAGTGGTAGCTCAGGACCCAAAAAGGGCTCCTGGAGCACCTGCGGAGACTCTGACCCTCATACTCTCAGTGAAAAGGTACTTCATAAGTTGACTGGTACTGAGCTGGTACCATCTACATTAAATTACTTGGTACTGGTACTAACGTTGCCAGTACCGATCATTTGGGTACCAATGAAGCTGCTACCCTCCACTGCTCCTTTGGTAGCAGTAACCCTGACATCAGTACCATTGATGTCTTCAGAGATGGCACTGATGACTGCAGCACCAATACTCTGAGTACCATGAAATCCCCAAGTATCTATGGCAGCCAGAGACTTGCTCTGCATATCAGTTCCAGGCTCTCTTATATGTCAAATCAGGGTCCTGGGACTGGCTTCAGTATCATTAAAGCCAGTCTGAAGCCTTCAAATATAAGGGCTCCAAGTTACACCTACTGTCACTCCACTATTCTTACCAAAGGAATATTCTTTTTCCTTACCAGATTTACAGAGCGGCAGAGAGTCTTCCCCTGCTAAATCCCATGCATTCAAATTTCCCCCACCATCCACAACCAGGCAGCATTCTATAAAGTGTTCTTACAATCATACCTACAGGTCCCTGGCTAAGAAGATAATTCCTTGACATCCTCCTTGTTAGCCACCAGCTCCTTACACTTACCCCCGGCACTCAATAATATCAAAGAGAGTATCCTGCAAGCAATGAGATCTGTCTCAACCTCTCAATCCAGACCAAGCATCTATAAAAGAGATTGTGTTCCCTCAAATGACTCATCCTGTTGCTAGCTTGGCTCCTTTGGATGAGGACACGCAGGAGGAACAGCAGATTCCAATGTAGCTGTCCATCTTCCTCAGCTGAAGAGACCATTGCACCTGAATCCTCTTCATGGGTCCTGGATGACTACAGATCCTTCCAGGATCTCATGCAGAGGGTTGTCTTGTCTTGCGCTATCCCTCGGATAGTGGTCCAAGAAAACCTTCACAAATCGTTGAATATATTATTCTGAGCTGTACCCAGGCAGGTAGCTTTACATATCAACACTATCAAATCTTTGGACACTGCTAAATTCCTCTGGCAAACACCAGCTTCTCTGGTGTTGTGACAGTCAGGATCCAGACACCCCAGGAGGAGAGCAGGGGGTCTGAACCCTGAAGAATAAGCAATTAACTCAACTTATTGTACTATAAACAGTGTCTTGGAAGGTATAATTTGAAAACTGGTGATACACTAGTCATGAATATCATTGCATGAAGCACATATAAATGATGTGTAATGAGGTGTGTGTGTGTGCTGGAAATATGTTTGTTTTGGGGGTGGACTTGATGAACACATTTTTCCTGGGCAATATTGTTTAGCCTGTTTACCTGTGCGTCCAGTGTAAATTGAGCAAGGTGATGCCAGATACAGTGGAATTACATTTGAATTTAAGGTAAACAAAGTAATCAATAGAGCTAATTATCAAGAGGATAAGGAAGACAGCATCTGTTCATTGGCAGAGGAGAATAACTTTATCTGGGAATACACTTCAAAAGAATACATTTCAGAAGTTTACTGAACTATAAGAAGAAGGTGAGAGGAAAGTGCTTAGTATCCATCACTTTAAAGGACAGAAGAGGCCCGCACTCTTGGACTCTGTGAAAACTTGATCCTTCAGCCATGGAGGATGAAGATGCTGAGAACTGATTAGATGAGAAATTGCCTAAGGCCAGGATTGTAAAGAAAGACAAAAGAAAGTATGTTGTTACTATTGTTTTATTTGTAACCCTGCCATTCTCTTTTTCTCTTGCTTATTAACACTTAAAACTATGTTCTTTATTTAATAAACTGTATGCTTATTTTTACTACAAACCCCATCTCAATGCTATGTATTAAGTTAGGGTATGTTTGTTTACTGCCTCTTTGGAGACTTCAGACTTAATAATTTCTGTAAGTGTCCAGTGAGAGGGGCTCCCCATCTCTGGGGAGGTTGGGAATTGGGGTGTACTGAATGTTACCTATGAAGCAAGATCTAGATTGGCAGAATCTTGAATAGTTTACTGGTAATGCAGACAGACTGGTGTGTCAGGGAGCTGTCACACAGTTTAAGCTCCAGCAAAGCTTTTTCTTGCTAAGGCAGAGAGGTAACACAGTGGCTTAAGGCTCTAGGTTCCCTGAGGAGAGCATCACTAACCTCAAAAAGAGCTGACTTCTGTTAGCTGCTATTGCAGGGGTTTGAGAAGCTCTTTATTCACCCTCTGCTGGATCCCTTGGTGATAACAGTGAAGGGAGAAGATCAGGTGGGCATTTCAAATCTACTCCAAAGGTCAAGGAGCCAGAGAGGCTTGATTTGTTTGGAAGGAAAGAAGGCTTATTCTAGTTGTAGCCTCCAAATAACAATTACAAACTACCAGGCACTATTATTGAAATATTATTTTAATAACTATGAGTCACTAAACAGATTTACTGACAAATTGCCTCAAAAAGTGAAGGACCAGTTTAAATCTGTTGTGACTGAGGGCCAGCAAATAGCCATGACATTGTTGCAAATGACTCTGGACACAGCAGATACAGCCTTCAGTTTCATAGTGACTGCTATCACCATTGGGAGGTGTTCCTGTCTTCCCACATCAGGCATATGTAGGGAATTTCCAAACTTTGTGGTGCAACCTCTTCATTGGAAAGACTGACAAGGCTTTATACTCTCTTAAAGACTCCAGAGTGACACTGATGTCTTTAGAAATATATACCCTAGGCCCCAAGAAGATGTATACCCCATACCCCACCTTAATTTAGTGGGCCTCAGCAGTGCCACTGCCAGTGCTCCTTTCAACATTGGCAGGCTGATTTCTCCAGAGAATGACATAGGTTTCCATGAAGAAAATCATCCACATCTGCATCAATGAACTCTACCCATCAACCTCCATCAGCCTCAAGGCAGCCAATTTGACTACTTCACTGAGAGCAGAGATTTTGGATCTTCCCAACCAGTTCCCTTCCTCTGGGAACCAGTTGTTCCATTTCTGCAAGTATCTGCGACTTCATAACCACCAATCGTTCTGGATTATAGGCACTGTGAAATTCCATGTTTTGTTGTACACTACCAACCTCTACCCCATCCTTATTCAGTGATTTATCACAAGATTGGACTGTTCAAGATGTACAGTCTCTTCTAGTTCTTGGAGCAATAGAGGGAGGATAATAAAAATGATTGAGATTTTAAATCTGTTACATATCACACAACAAATGATTTTTAGCTAACAGCGGCATACAAATAAATATCAATAGGTTTTATTTAAACCCACCCACGTATTAAAATTTGTAATATTATTTGACACTATTAAAGTAGTCAAGATAAAATAAAACTAAGGAGGTGTGGAAATATGAAGTATTCTACAAGTTTACTATTAAATCTACTAAAAATAGGCAGCTGAAATTAAAAGGCTTGTTATTCATAAAGAATGCATCTGCATCCATCTGAGGTTCAAAAACAGACTCATAAAAGTGGATAAGTCAGAGGTGGGCATACTACAGCCCGCAGGCCACATCTGGCCCGCGGCACTCTCCTGCCTGGCCCTTGAGCTGGCCTCTGGGCGCTACCCTCCTGTTCCCCCTTTCCCGCAGCCACAACTCACTGCGCTGACGGCACAATGCTTTGGGTGGTGGGGCTGCGAGCTCCTGGAGCAGCGCAGCTGCAGAGCCGGGGCCTGACCCGGTGCTCTGTTCTGCGCGGTGGCATGGCTGGCTCCAGCCAGGCAGCACGGCTACCTGTCCGGGTGCTCAGGGTGGTGTGGCTGTAGCCCCACAAGGCACCGGTGATCCAGGCAGTGCAGTAAGGGGGCAGGGAACGGGGGTGGGAGGGGGTTGGATAAAGGACAGGGGAGTTCTGAGTGGTGGTCGGGGGGTGGGTGTGTGGATAGGGGTTGGGGCGGTCAGAGGGTGGGGAACGGGGGTTGAATAAGGGCAATCAGGAAGGAGGGGCGGCCGGATGGGGTGGCAGGGGCAGTCAGGGGACAGGGAGTGGGGGTGGTGGATGGGGCAGGGTCCTGGGGGGGCCGTCAGGGAATGGGGGGTTGGATGGGGTAGGAGTCCCAGGGAGGCCATCAGGGAGCAAGAAGCAGGGGGGGTCAGATAGGGGTCAGGGGCCAGTCCACGCCTGGCTGTTTGGGGAGGCACAGCCTCCCCTAACCAGCCCTCCATACAATTTCGGAAACTCATGCGGCCCTCAGGCCAAAAAGTTTGCCCACCCCTGGGATAAGTGCTACTCCCATTTTAGAATTAGGGAAAAATGAAGCACAGAGAATTTTGTGACTTGTTGAAATAGGGTGACCAGATGTCCCTATTTTATAGGGACAGTCCTGAGATTTGGGGCTTTTTTTTCTATAGGCACCTATTACCCCCACCACCACCACCCCCGTCCCGATTTTTCACACTTGCTATCTGGTCACCCTATGTTGAAACCAAGGATAGAATTGGTAATAAAATTCACATCTGACTAGTCCCTATCTGTAATGGTCTAAACATTTCACCCTGTCATCTCCAGATCAGAAGTTCTGGCTCTGTTTTGTATCTGGAATAATTATTTCTAACATTCATACATCTACTTTTTAATTAACACTTTTACACTGGTGATGATCAATAATCTCCCTCGGCTTTTGGTCTTAGGATCAGATGTTTTCTTTTCTTTTTCCACTGTATAGTGTCTTCACACAACTGATACTTGTAATTTATCTGTTGTGTAGTGTGATGTTCTGGACTTTTATTTCTGTTTTGAGATACAGTTTGTAAGAAAAATGCTATATTAAATATTTTATTGTATCCTTGCAATTTAATAATATCTGTGTATCAATTTAGGTGCTAGAAGATGTAAAAAAGCAACTGGAAGGAGAGCAAGAATATGCACCAGTATTTGAAGTAAATATAGGTCTAAGAATTCCTTTTGAGAAGATTAATGATAGGGGCAGCCATCAGGAGGATGATCCTGAGTCCTGTGAGATGCAAGATGATGATTCTTTTTCACTGACCTCAGTAGAGTTTCTGAAGCAAAGGTTAAAAGATGATGACAATTTGAAAAGTTGGACCCAGAGTAAGAGTAAAAGGGCATATGAGGAGCTGTCGGAAAATACAAAGAAACAGACATTTAAATTAAGTCAAGGAAAAACTGACCTTTCTGGTAAGATAAACAGAGTCCTTTAGGAATAAAGAAAAGTATCATATATGAAACTGACATGTAAACTATTACTGAAATAGGATTTAGAGTATATCCAGTAGTACAGTAGAGATTGAATATTATGTAAATGCTAGTATTTTTGCAAGTAGCAATAACATTTTTATTTAAAGTTTACTGTATTTTCTGGCCTTACTAGTGGCTAATGAAGTGCATTTAATTTCTAAGTATTTTTATATTTAAAAATAACATTTACATCTGTTAAGGTGTTTGTGTGTGTGTGTGTGTGTGTGTGTGAGAGAGAGAGAGAGAGAGACTATCATTTTTCATGTTTTCTAGTTACTGCTGTAAGCTAGCCCAAATACTTGGTTGTGACTCCACATACCAGTGATTGAAACATAGGGAATAAAAAATAATGTTTTTGAGAAGGAGACCAGCAGTCCATTGATTAAGCTTAATCTTTATAGTGGCATAGCATCTTCTGGAGATGTTTGTTTCTCTCTGCAGGAAACTTTCTGGAAGCTAAAACTATGTCTTTTTCACAAGCTTCCTACCACATTGCTTATGGAAAATATCTGTGACTAGTCAATAAAATGTGCAGACTGCTTCCAGATATTCCTCGTGTGCATCTTCCTCTGGAGAGTACTTGCTGTCTTTTTCTGGGTGTCAGGTTTGGCAAGAACTAAGTACTGTAATTAGATAACTTCACAAAGACAGGTACACGCTAATGGTTTTCAAGATTTCCTCATATACTTCAAACAGCATCTGAAGATGTGGCATTTGAGAATCTCTACCGACAGCTGGAATGGCGACTAGATGTGTTAGTCAGATTCATCTCAAAGTGCTTCATCAGTCAGTATTCATTTTGGTTTGATGCAAAGGGGGAAACTCCCCAAGTAAGCCTAATAGCATCCAAACTTCCTAGACTGTGGCAGGAGTCCCTGTCCTGAACCAAGTCATTGGGAGCTTTGTGCTCTGGAGCAGAACCACCTAGTACCAGGAAGGACTGGACTGAGATTTTGGAGGGCAAAATTGTGGCACTTTTCAATACTGGGACTGCTTCTCTGGCACCAAACCCTTCATTGGTACCGCTCTATCCAACATCTACTTCAATGATCTGAGTTATAGAAATGACTCTAGCTCTCTGCTTAGCTCTAGAATACCTTCTACTGCTTCCAGAACCAGAGTTACCTCCCTCTCCAGACCTCAACGCCTGGCACCAGGACTTCAGTTGCTTCTGATATCACTATGGTACCCATCTCTGTCCCCATCCTCAAGTAAGGGTTGAGCCAGATTGGCTCTGGTACTGTCAGTGAGTAGAGAGGCAGGTCACCCCACCACCTGTGATACTAATGGCTCCCACTCTGGATCTGGGATCAGAATCCTCAGGATTGGAAGAAGATTTTGAGAGGGACGGCTTTGGCCTGGGCAGAACATCAGAAGTTTCCAGGGCTTCTCGCCACTTCCATATAAGAGAATATCCCCCCTATACTCATTGGTGCCCTGCCCCTGGGGACCAGCATAGAGGAATATTAGATCCTATAGTGGCAATACTGGATCCCAGAAGATCTGTGGGATTTACCACCCTTATATCCATATCATGGCACAAGGACCTGAGGAGACCTAGGGTTCTCAGAGGGTGGAGGAGGAGCTTCCTCAGCCTTCTCAAGAATCACAACTCCAGCAGTATGAGGAAGAATAGAAACAAGAGCAGAACTTTTCTATGCCTGTGACATTTTCTTCTTCCCTGGATGATGTGGTCATTCTAGTTTCCCCACCATGCCCTGATGACTAAGGCCCTCCAGGACTTACTGAAGAGAGTGGCAGAATCACTTCATATTCCCCTGAAAGAGGTATAGGAAGATCCATACAAACTGCTGGTCATTTTGTATAGGTCAGTCCCAAGCAGAGTGGTGCTTTCTATTAACGAGGCCGTCCTCAAACCTTCCAAGCCTCTGGCAGACACACGCCATGATACCGCCAGTCTACAGTTGGGCTGAGAAAGAGGTACTTCATACCTGTGAAAGGGTCAGAGTACGTAGGTTCTCATCTACTTCCCGACTCATTGATGGTGTCTGTAGCTATTGAGCATAGCTGACAAAAAAGACCCAGTTCTATGCAGCATGAGAATAAAGTGAAGAGGGTTGACCTCTGTGGTAGGAAGGCATATTTCTCAGCCTCCCTTCAGTTCTGAGTTTCAAACTGCAAGCTCTATGACAAGCTGGGTGGCTTCATTGTTAAGGTGCCTCTCAGGACTTTAGAGACCAGTTCCGGGCTCTGACTGATGAAAGAAACTGGAAACAAAGTTTGACGCTTCAGACTGCTTTAGACATGGAGGGCCTGGTGGTGAAATCTCTCCTCTGTGGGAATCCCAAAGGAGGTACAAACAATGGTGGAGGACCTTCCATTTGAGTACAATGATCTATTATGCAACCCTCTGTATCCCACAGTCCTGGATCTCTGGAATGCTCTCCTTTCTCTGCAGCTCACAGAGGCGGATCAGTGTTTTGGTGCTGGATGGTCTGGCCATGCCCCCTCTGCTCCTGCTTGCTGCCAGATTTCTGCCTCTACAGCAGCAGATAGTGACAGTTCCTTTTGCTTTTGCCCTTACTCTTTCTATTTTAAAGTTTCTACCCAGTTTTCTGGGCAGTGGGGAGCAGTGTTCTCCCTCCTTGGCATTCTTCCTCCTCCTTGGGTCTGTTAACCCCTCAAGAGTTTAACCTTCCCTGAGCCTCTGGTCCAATATTTCCCTGCTGGCTTCTCTGCCCCTGACATGCATGGCAGAGCAGCCAAGAAAGCAATAGGTAAAATCAAAGTAGTGCTCTATGTGTGAGACAGCAATCCCAGGCTTGGTTGACAGTGTGTTGTGGCCAGCCTGCACCTAGCCTTCCGTCTCTAACTCTGATAGGTCCTGGGGCTACTAGTCTGACAGGCCAAAGGGTTCCCCTGCCCCCTGAGACAGCCATGACTCCAATGGGGAAAAATAGACCAGGAACCCCCAGAGGGTTGTATCCCTAAGCACAATCCGTTGCCTTCTTCCTGTTAGCCAGTTTCTTGTCCAGCTTACAATGCTTGTACTGATCCCTATCTTCCCTAATTTTAGTAATGATTTTCCATATGGTTGTAACTCCATTCCATGGCTGGGGCTGGGAGCGTAGCTGCAGCCAGGCTGCGGTGGGGGCCAGCAGCCAAGCTGTGGTCAGGTGCAGCTCCACTCCCACCCCAGGATTGGCCCCTGACTGCAGCCCTGCTCCTGGACCTGGACCCAGACCCAAACCCACCCCCAGTTGTGGTCCCAGCCTCGGCCCTCTTACCCCTGTCCATGCCCCACAGCCCCGCTCCCGGCTCTGGCTGGGGTGTGTGTGTGTGCAGACAGGGGGAAGGGGGGGGTGCAACCCTAAAAAGTTTTGGGACCGCTGCCTTAGGGCTATGTCTTAGCTCCTTCAGCTTATACCTTATGGTATCTCATCCATTGTTTGAGCCCCTGGCATCCTGCTGTCTTCTATATCTTTCTCAGAAGATAACATTTTGGGTCTCTGTCCAGTCAGCCAGAAGAGTCAGGGAACTAGGGGTGCTTATGGCTGACCCTCCCTGTACAGTTTTTCAGAGGGACAAGGTATTCATTAGACTACATCTGTAGTTTATCTCTTAGGTAGTGTTGGAATTTCACATCAACCAGATTATGTACCTCTATTTTACGTAAGGCTTGTTCTATCAGAGAGGAGGTCTCATGGCTTTCAGTGGACATGCTGAGGGCTCTTACCTTTTATCTGCAAAGAATAAAATCATTTTGAAAATCCCATAAACTCTTTGTCTCATTCATGGAATTTATGAAAGGAGAGGCTCTTTCCTCCCAGATGCTGCTGAAATGGATCTCAAAGTGCATCTGGCTGCTACAAGATGAATGATATTTCCTTTGAGGGCAGCGTGAGAACTCACTTGACTAGTGCTCAGGCAGGATTGGTTGCTTCCCTTAGAGAAGTTCCTATTATTGACTTCTGCAGAGCAGCACCTTGGAGTTCTGTACACACCTTCATTAGACAATAGGCGCTGTTGCAAGGAGCTGCTTTTGATGCTTCCCTAGGCAGGGGAGTTCTGCAATTTACTGTGCCATAGGACACAAGGAACCCACTTCCTTAAAGAGGCATTGCATGTGAATCACCTGAAGTTCACTATATATAGGGACAATCAGTCAAAGAAGGATGAGTTACTCACCTTGTAGTAACTTGAGTTCTTTGAGATGTGTTGTCCCTGTGGGTAGTACACTACATGCTCTCCTTCTGCACTACCTGATTCCCCCTGCTGGGGACTAGCGATAGAAAAGGAACCAAAATGGTAGTGGTCCAGCAGCCCCCTTTATTTCTTTAGGGTGGACCATGAGGTTGGTAGGGGTGCACGATCAGACCATCCTGACACTGCTAAAAACAAGATCTTTGGTTCTGGGCACATGGAGCACATTCACAATTTGAATGTTCACTATACATAGGGTCAACACATCTTGAAGAACTCAAGTTACTACAAGGTGTGTAACCCATATGTTCTCTACGCTTCTTAATATGCCATTCCACTCAATTTGGACAGCAATGTTGTTGGACCAGGACACTCTTTTTCTCTGAATTACTTGTCTTTTAGGAATTTTAATTGAATTTTTCTTAGATTTTGTTTTTATTGCTCAGGAAGTCTGAAGCTGAGAGCATTCAGCCTGCCAGCACCCATATCTCCATAAAAAGAGAGTAATGTCACACACATTTGACTTTTTTCCTGTTTCCCTCTGTTGGTAGAAGAAGTTACAACCACTGTTTGGATTGATTAGCATGTTAAGGGATATAAGACACCAAATTAGGAGGTAAGACATTAGAATTTTGTTCAATACTTGTGCTTTCTTTTCTGTAGCATGCAAAGGAGAAGTCAAGCCTGAATCAGATAATAAAGCGGAATTAAAACATGAATGGTAAGTGTAGTCTTAGAAACATATTTAACAACACACTATTCAGAGTGTAACAGCTGATAATAATGGGGTAAAAGTGGGCATTTTAGTTGAAACCTTTATAATAGTATGCACATTTTAAGAAAATATATTACCCATATTCAGAATGTTGTTTTCTTTCCTAGTTCTTCATCATTCTGTACAGATATCTTTTTAATTCCCAATAGAAGACAGTTTTCTAAAAAATTACAAGGAATTGTGGATGGTCTAGAAAATACTACTGGTATGTATGATTGTTGGTATCACTTCATAAAGCAAATACTAGTGAATATGTAATAGAACAAAGCACCAAGCAAGAAAAGAGGAGAGGTTAGCAAATGCTATGGAGTGGGAGGAAGAGAGAGATTTAGGAAAATGAAGAAAGGGTGACAGAAGAGAAGAAAAAAATAGAAGACAAAAAGAAAGGGAGGCAAATACAAAGAATAGAGAGAGAGAAAAAGGATGTGGGGAGAATAGCATTGGTGGTGGTGGTGGTCCAACTCCTTTTTTTTTTTTAAACATTGATTCCATGCATAAATTTTGTATTGAGACTTGTATACACTACTGAAGTTTGGAGTAGGCTGTCAAATGTGCCCTTTGGCAGCCCATTGGATTTCTATATCATAAATCAGCTTATTTCTTATATTGGGTGGTTTCAGGACATTGCTTATTTATAGTACGGTATATAGAACTGATCAGGATGACAGATAAAAATAATACAAATTTTCTTCTTCTAGAGAGTTCCTATGGGTTGTCTACTTCAGGTGCGTGTACAGCCCATGTGCCTTTGATTATATTTCTTGCTATCAATGTCTGGTTGATCCATAAGTACACCCTAGTATCCTCATGCCCTATACCAGGGGTCGGCAACCTTTCGGAAGTGGTGTGCTGAGTCTTCATTTATTCACTCTAATATAAGGTTTCGCTTGCCAGTAATACATTTTAATGTTTTTAGAAGGTCTCTTTCTATAAGTCTATAATATATAACTAAACTATTGTTGTATGTAAAGTAAATAAGGTTTTTAAAATGTTTAAGAAGTTTCATTTGAAATTAAATTAAAATGCAGAGCCCCCCGGACTGGTGGCCAGGACCCGGGCAGTGTGAGTGCCACTGAAAATCAGCTCATGTGCTGCCTTCGGCACACATGCCATAAGTTGCCTACCCCTGCCCTATACTTAAGATACATAGGGCAGTACAGGACCAACCACAGCTGCAATTCCTTCTCAACCATGTGTGGCATGTAATGGAATGCTGTGGTGTCTGCATAGCTAGCTTCTCAGTTAGTTGTAGTGTTTATATATACATATATTAGTTTGTGTAGTTAGGATAGACTTTTGGAGAAGAAAAAATCTCTTTTTAAGGAGCCATTGATTAAGAAGATTTTGTCTAAGATTCTCACCAGTGTGTGCCCAGTTCACCCACTTATTCTTATGGGTTTCCTTCTACAGGGATTGTCTCTGAAAGGGTTTATTCAATACCTAATTGGGATGAAAATCCACATTATCACTCTCATATGCCCTGGTACCATCCTCCCTGGAGCCCTCCCTCTCTCGCATACGGGGCATCACAATGGCCTTTTTGGAACATGTGGGAACCTTTTGGGGATAGATATGTGACGGTGCAAAAGCATTCCAATGAGAAGATTCATGGAAGACAACCAGTGTTGTCACAGCCTCTTCCTATTCACTCTATTCAGAATGAAGACACATAATGTCAGGAAGTGCAACAGCTAGGGGATGAATCACCTCTCTCTCAAAACATCACATCGGCCTTACAGGATGAGGCTGTCATGCGTTCACCTCCATTTTGTGTGGATGATTTTAAACTGTTTCAAGAACCAATGAAAAGAATTGCTGAAGCTTTACAAATTTCTTTAAAGGCAATTCAAGAATCTCAACTCAAATTATTGGGTATACTTCAGTCATCTTCCAGTGGGAGGTGCTTCCAATCAACAAAGCTTTATCTGAGCCAGCGAAAAGTGTTTGGATGTGTCAGCCACCATTCCAGCTACACATGAGAGAATTGACGACAAATATTATTTATCTCCCAAAGACTCAGAGTTCCTGTTTTCCCTTCCAGTTCATAACTCTTTTTGTAGTAGACATTGTCAATTAAAGGTCAAAGCATGGTTGTAGATCAACCCTGCCTGACAAGGACCAAAAATATTTGAATTTATTTGGAAGAAAAAATATTAGCCTGCCACACTTCAGTTTAGAGTAATGAATTTCCAAGCATTGATGGCAAAGTACAGTTATATTAAATATAACAACTTTCATATTTTATTAAGTTTCTGCCACAAGATCAGAAGATTCAGGCCTGGTCCACACTAAAAAGGGGGTTCGAATTAGGGTACGCAAATTCAGCTACGGGAATAGCATAGCTGAATTCGAAGTATCCTAATTCGAACTACTCACCCGTCCAGACGCGGCGGGGTCGAACTCCGCGGCTCCCCCGTCGACTCCACCACCGCCGTTTGCAGTGGTGGAATACCGGAGTCGACCGCGGCGCTTCCGGAGTTCGAACTATCGCGTCTAGATCAGACGCGATAGTTCGAACTCCGAGAAGTCGAACTCACCGCATCGACCCGCGTGGTGAGTATGGACCTGCCCTCAGTTTCAGTCCTTGAAAGCTGAAGGTCAGACAGTAGCCAGATATTCACTTCAGGCTGCTTTGATGTCACTGGCAACACACACTGTGGCTGCAGCTATAGTAATACATAGAGCATCATGGCTACAAGGGTCTGGAATTCCTAAAAAGGCCCAGAGCACAGTGGATGAGCTTTATTCAGTGATAAAACAGATGCTTCATTCCATTCACTGAAGGACTCCAGGGCAACCTTACATTCCCTAGGAATTTACACACCTGTCAATAAGAGAAAATATAGGCGCAGTTTTCACAAAGACAGTGTTCTGTGCAAATGTCTTACCAGTAAAAACTGTCTGAACCTCCCAGAAAGAAGGGAAGGTTTCAGAAGAGGCCTTCCTTTAGCAGCAATAGGAACATGCAACCATCTGCATCTCGGAAACAGCAGTGTTGCTCAGAAGGCTGAGAGCTGCTAACCACTCATCATTTTAGATCTAATGAGTCATCCTTCTTTGCCTACCCCTCTATTCAGAAGTCACCTTTCTCTTTTCTGGAAAGCTTGGGACTGCATAACATCCAAAAAGTGGATTTTAGAAGTGGTAACCTCTGGATACACAATCCACTTGAAAGTTATCCCTGTCCCATTCTTTTTCAGGGACCTTCCCATGAGTGTCTTTTGAGAAAAGAAGTGGATTTTCATGGAAGCAAGACCTCTCAGTTACATTGGCAGAGAGGTCTACTCAAGGTACTTCCTAATCTCCCAGAAGAAGGGGGGATAGAGACGCATTCTAGACCTAAGCAGATTAAACACCTTCATCCAGCATTCAAAGTTCAAGATGGTCATATGATCCAGGAGACTGGTTTGCACTTTGCAGCCCCTGCCTCAAGGATGTGCATTTTCATACAGCCATACATATAGCTCACACACATCTGCTATGATTCACAATAGATTAAGATCATTACCAGTACATAGTGTTCCCATTTGGACTTTCATCAGCACCCAGGTTGTTCACAGGTACTCTGAGGGCTTGTCTACACTTCCAGCACTGCAGTGGGACCGCTGTAGTGCTTAGTGAAGATGCTATCTATAACAAAGGGAGAACTTCTTTCATTGGTGTAGGTACTCCACCTCCCTGAGAGGCAGTAGCTATGTTGACCTGAGAAACCCTCCTGTTGATTTAGCACTGTTTACAGTGGGAGTTAGGCCAGTATAACTACGTTGCTCAGGGGTGTGGATTTTCCACACTCCTGAGTGACGTAGTTATAAAGTAACTCCTCGCTTAACGTTGTAGTTATGTTCCTGAAAAATGCGACTTCAGGCGAAACGATGCTAAGCGACTCCAATTTCCCCATAAGAATTAATGTAAATAGGGGGGTTAGGTTCCTGGGAAATTGTTTTTTATAAATATATATACACAGTATAAGTTTTAAACAAATAATTTAATACTGTACACAGCAATGATGATTGTGAAGCTTGGTTGAAAGTGGTGAAGTCAGGGAGTGGGATATTTCCCAGGGAATGCCTTACTGCTAAATGACGAACTAGAACAGCTGAGCCCTCAGGAGTTAACACGTTGTTAATGTAGCCTCACACTCTACAAGACAGCACAAATGGAGGGAGGGGAGACAGCATGGCTGACAGAGACTCTCGTGTGTGTGTGTGTGTGTGTGTGTGTGTGTGTGTGTGTGAGAGATGTGTGTTGCCCCTTTAAGTACGCTGACCCCAGTCTAAGTACATGCCTTTTTAAGTAGATCAGCAAGTTGAGACTGCTCCTGCTGCCAGCAAGCTCCCTCCTGAGCCCTGTCATGTCTCCCCTGTTCTCTATGGAGATGAGGTGAACGGGGGACATGAGCCGGGGGGAAACTACATGCCAAACTTCATCTCCACTGTTTTCAGGCCTGGCTCCGGAAAGTTCATATCCCCAACAAACATTGATTGCATATACCACTTTCAATTCCACAAACAGTACTATTATCACTTGGTGGAAGGACCTCACCACAGGTTGTATGGGGATGTATGGGGATTACCCCATCTATTCTGTCAAAGAAGATAATGTCTTACCCATCACTAATTGCATGGGGGATACATCTGGCTGAATGTGGTGGTGCAGGGCAGCTGGAGTGCTCAAAAATCTACCCAACATATTAATATATTGCAACTGAGAAGAGTAAGAAATGCATGCTTACACCTCCTACCATTAAGTGCTACATAAATTTAACAAGAGGGTGCATGATCATTTTGCTTATGCAAAGAAGTGATGCTTTTGTGGCGCTGGTGCATGAAATATCACCAGCATAACAGAGGTGCACTTACCAGGACTACAGAATACAGTGATGAAGAAATTAAGCAGACATTTCTCAGTAGATAGCAAATGGAAAATTAATGGAAAAGTGCTTCAATCAATATTCCATGAGTGAAGTTTCCCAGAGATAGACCTCTTCACCACCCAGGTCAACAAAAGTGCAAGGAATTTTGTTCCGGGGAAGTCTAGGTCACTGATCACCAGAGGACATGTTTCAGATTCTGTGTTTTGAAAATACTGTTTTATGCCTTTCTGCTATTCCCTTAATTCAGAGGGTGCTAAAAAATATAAAGCAAGTTAAGTCATAGTTCCAGAATTGTCCTAACAAAGCTGGTTCCCAGATTTAGTCCATCTTTCAACCACTCCAATGATTAGCTCCCCCTGAGGTCCAACCTGCTACACCAGAACTAAGAACAGATTTTCCCCTCCCAGTCTGGTGTTCTTGCACCTGATGGTGTGGTTGTTAGATGAGTCTCACACTTTGAGGAGAAATATTTAAAGAATCTTCATAATATTTTGTTGAACAGCAGGAAGTGGTCAACTTGAAAAACGCATATTGGTAAATGGACTAAATGCCAAGTTTGAGGTAAGGAAAGAGATCAGTCTCCCCAGAGTTTCTCCGTTACCTCAGATGTTAGTTATTGACTGATATTAGAAGGATGTGGGATTTTGTTGAGTTAAATAATAGTTCAGTTAGAGGCCATCAGTGCCTTTCATTTCACGGTGGAGCGTTATGATTTCGCTCACCCTAAGATAATTAGATTTCTCAAAAAGCTAGTAAACCATTACCTCCCTGTTAGATGACTGCCACAGATTGAAGACCTTAATTTGGTTCTGTCAGCTTTAATGAGACTTCCATTCAAATGTTTAGTCAATTGGTCCTTCTTACACTTATCAATTAAAGTGTCTTTCCCAGTGGTTATAATTTCAGCCCGTAGGGTTGGGGAGTTGGGACCTCTTGTAGCAGACTCCCCACCAACTCCTTCCCAGACTTATGTTGTGTTTCATGGGGACAAGGTAACATTTCATCTTTGCTCTTGTTTATTCCCACAGTGTTCACAAATGTGCATATTAATCAGGAAATTCATTTACTGGAGTTCTATCCTAAACCTTCTGGGAATTCTGTGGAGGCCCAGATTGAATGCATTATGTGTGGACAGCTCTCACTTTTTACCAACAAAGAACTAAACTTTTCTGAGCCTCTCTAAAACTTCGTCTTGTTTGGAGAAGGACTGAAAGGCTGCCCAATTACATGTCAAAGTTTCTTATCTGATTGTGACATGTATACAAAGCTGTTACGAAACCTTGAAAATAAAGCCACCTACAAATATTAAGTTCATTCTACAAGGGTGGTTAGCGAATGTCCTTGATATTTGTAAAACAGCTACGTTGGGCTCTATGTAGTGTTTACTAGACATTATGCCCTTGTTCAAACTTCTTGAGTTGATGCCTCTCTTGTTTTGGCTGTGCTTCAATTTCCTGTAAGTAAAAAAAAAAAAAAAAAAAAAAAAAAAAAGACTCTGAAGCCCCCATCCTCATAAGAGAATTGCTACTTGGGAATCACCTGAAGTGGAACACCCTTTTGGGACTATTCACTCAACAAAGCAAGGAAGGTTTCTTGCCATGTATGGTAATTGGAATTCTTTGAGATGTGTCCGTGTGGGTGCTCCACTACCCACCATCTTTCCCCTCTGCTTCAGAGTCCTTAATATTTGAAGAATTCCACAGTTGCAAATGAAGTGGAGTGGCAGTTGATCCCACACTGCCCTGTATACCCTTAGTACAGGGCACGAGGACAGCTAGAGCATGTGTGTACCATGTCTACACTGCTAGCAAAAAATTTTCTATTAAAGGTGTCTCTGCACCTGATGTGCAGCACCCATAGAACACACATCTCAAAGTACAGTTACTTTTACATACATTGGATCCAGCATCACAATCTACCAAGGAGTCCATGGCAGTGAGGTCTTCCTATTGGTTTCATCCTTATTCTGTTGTTGTTCTTGTATATTGGCTGGCTTGTACCAGTAGCAGTTTTTGCTTGCCTGGTAGGCAGGGTCTGTTGTCAGTTTGCAGAAACCAAGAGGCCCAATCACAGGTGAGGTCAGAATGGGATGTGTCCTATGCCTACAAAATCTGGGGATAATCCTGGACTAGTTAATTTCAGTATTGTTCTTTAGGGCACTGAGGTAGCATGCTATAATGAAAGCTATGAACTCCTGAGTTCTAATCTTGTCTTTGTCACTAACCAGCTGTGTGGCTTTGGCTAATCACTTAACCTCTCTGTGTCTCAATTTCCCATTATATAAAATCTGTATGGGGCAGCTTCTTATCTTAACAGATCATAGAATCACAAGGTTGGAAGGGACCTCAGGAGGTCATCTAGTCCAACCCCCGGCTCAAAGCAGGACCAATCCCCAGACAGATTTTTTTGCCCCAGATCCCTAACTGGCCCTCTCAAGGATTGAACTCACAACCCTGGGTGGTTCTTCGAGTGCTTGCTCATATCGATTCCAATTAGATGTGTGCGCACCACGTGCATGATTGTTGGAAGATTTTTACCCTAGCATCACTCGGTGGGTTGGCTGAGGCGCCCTCTGGAGTGACGCCCTTATGGCGCCAGATATATGCCCCTGCCGACCCAATGCCCCCTCAGTTCCTTCTTACTGCCCGTGATGGTTGTTGGAATTGTGGAGCTGATCTCCACTTCCCTAGCTCTTTGCTCATTTATACCTGTAGTTAGTTGTTATAGTGTAGTTGTTAGTAGTTTCTAGTTGTAGTCAATAGTTTTTGTAGTTGGTGTATATAGTAATTGGAGGTAAGGGGCTTCTCCCTCCTCCTTCCCGGTACCGGGCCCATGCCTAGGTCTCTGGGTTTCAAGCCCTGCTTGGCCTGTCTTAAGCCGATGCCTATGGGAGACCCCCACGACTCCTGTCTGAAGTGCCTGGGGGAATCCCATCAGTAAGATAAGTGCTGCATTTGTAAGGCATTCACGCCTCGGACAAAAAAGGAGCGGGACTTTCATTTGAAGCAGCTCCTCATGGAAGTGGCACTTTAGCCCAATGTCCTCTGCCCCGTGCCAAGACCCGGCGCCTTCGGTCCGAAGTGCACCTCTTGCACCGAATCAACCCGGCACCGGCAAAGACTCCCAGCACCGGACATCTCTGGCACCATTACCAGCGTGGCACCATTTGCTGTCTCCGGGAGCCAAGAAGCAGCACAAGCAACCTGCTGCTCCTGTACAGTTGCCGGCACTGCCTGTGCCTCCCTTGGAGCAGTGTCCCATGCTGGACCGCCCTGCGAAGGCTCCAACTCCGGCACCGCTGATTCCGGCGCCGCAAGAGCCGTTGAGTCCAGTGCACATAAGCTTCCCGGTGCGCACCGTGGTTGAGCTCGGCCTGCCTTCCACCCCGGAGACTTTCTCTACTGCTCGCGACCTGAGTGCGCTCACCAAGCTGGGACCGTCACAATCGTCACAATCTTCGGGTCCTGTTCCATCGATAGGGAAGCCCTCCATGATGCGCCCTCCATCGCAGAGCGAGAAGGGTCGGCACCGATCTTGGTCCCAGTCCAGGTCCCAGTCCCAATCCAGGCACTGGTCTCCTCCACGGCACCACTTGCAGTCCCAGCACCAATCACCATCTTGGCGCAGGTCGTACTTGGGCGCCGCTCCACCTCAAGAAGATCTCCTTTCTGGTACGGTCCATACCGGTCCAGCTCCCGGCGCCGGTCTCCTTGGAGTCGTTCCCGGCGCCGCTCCACCTGTAGATCTTCAGCGAGGTCCAGATCTACCTCCTGGAACCAAAATGACCATTGGTCCTGGTCCAGATCGCAGTTCAATTTGAGACCACGGCACTGATCTCCTTCCCCGCGCTGCGGGCCAACAATGCATGACAGTGCAACCTAGCATGAGCAATTGGCTCCACCTTGGCCTTCCCACCCCAACTCAAGGTCCCAAGTGGAGAGTGGCTACCGCGTCCATGACCAAGACGGGGACGGAGCTAGCCAATGGCACGACAAGGGGCAGGATCCTGCTCAGGGTCCCCCACAATGGCCCTTTTGGACCCCTTGGACATACCATCAGGCCCAAGGTGTCCCATTGGGAGCTTCTCGTTCTGCCCACTCAGAATCTTGGGTCCTGGAGGCCACTGTCAGTCCCCCCCACCCCGCAGGGGGCTTGGAGGTGACTGCCCTACCCTCAACTCAGGCCCATGCCCCTAGCATGGATGACCTAAGGCAGCTGGACCCCCCCCCAGCAGGACTTGCCCCAGGACCCATTAGTCCCGGGTGTATCCTCTTCATCCTCCCCTGAAAAGGTAGTGGCGGGCACATCCTCCTCTGGCCCACCACTTATAGACCACCATGCACACCAAGACTTGCTTCGTAGAGTGGCACAAAACATGAACCTCCAGGTGGAGGAGGTGGTGGAGGTCGAGCATGCGGTGGTAGGCATTTTATCTGCCAATGCCCCCACATGTATAGCCTTGCCGTTTATTAGGACCATTCAGGCTAATGCCAATACAATCTGGCAGTCTCCGGCGTCTATTCCTTCCATTGCCAAGGGGGTGGAGAGGAAGTACATGGTCTCCTCCAAAGACTGAGTACGTGTACATTCACCCCTAACCCTGCTCCCTTGTTGTACAGTCCGTTAATGAGAGGGAAAGACATGGACCTTGCTAGAGGAGGGCAAGAAAGTAGCCAGGACATCCTTGCAGGCTTCGATAGATGCAGCAGACTCGAAGGCTAGGACTCTAGCCTCGGGCATGGCTATGCGCCGCATCTCATGGCTGCAGGTGTCTGGTCTTCCATAGGAGCTGCAACAAACAATTCAGGACCTATCGTTTGATGGCCAGGGGCTATTTTCAGACAAAACAGACTCCAGAGTCTGAAGGATAACCAGGCCATCATGTGCTCATTGGGCATGCATACCCCGGTGATGCAATGTAGGCCCTTCCGACCCCAACTGCAGCACACCTACCCTAACCCCTGGTTGAGACAGGACTTTTCTAGAAGACGCGGCTGTGGTGGTAGGAGGAGGCAATCTGGTCCTCAGACAGGCCAGAACGAGCCACCCCCGCAAACCATCGGTGGGGCCCAAACAAAACTTTTGAAGGTGCGCCCAAGGGCGGAGCACCAGTCTCCTTACAGGATCCTTCCCCACCTTTCACCAGTCGCGTCTCCTATTTCCTCCCTGCCTGGTCCCATCGTCAGACTGCTGGGTCCTATGCACGGTGGAAAGTGGATACTGACTTCAATTTGTTTTGTCCCTCCCTGTCCCTCTTCAGGGACCCCTCTCACGAGCAACTCCTTCTACAGGAGATGCAGATGCTCCTGGCTGTCGGAGCTATAGAGAAGGTTCCAAGGAATCTGAGGGGCAGAGGGTTTTACTCCTGCTACTTCCTAATCCCCAAGGCAAAGGGGGGGCTATGGCCCATTCTGGACCTGCGTGGACTCAACAAATTTATGGTAAAGTTGAAGTTCCACATGGTTTCCCTGGGGACTATTATCCCTTCCCTGGATCCTGGAGTCTGGTATGCTGCTCTCGACATGAGGGACGCGTATTTCCACATAGCGATCTACCCACCGCACAGATGCTTCCTTCGCTTTGTGATCAGTCAATGACACTTTCAGTTTACCGTTCTCCCCTTTGGCCTATCCGTGGCACCAAGGGTATTTACAAAGTGTATGGCTGTCGTAGCTGCCTTGCTCCGTTGACATCGGATCCAAGTGTTTTCATACCTCGATGACTGGCTCATTTGGGGTCGCTCTGAGCTCCAGGTGCAATATCATGTTAGGTTCACCGTGAGCTTTTTCAGACAGCTGGGCCTGCTGCTCAATGTCGAAAAGTCCACTTTGCAGCTGACCCAGAGAATAGACTTCATCGGAGCAGTCCTGGATTCAAATCTTGCCCAGGCGTGTATACCGCATGCCTGCTTCCAGTCCATGATGAGCATTATCCATGGTCGCTGAAGCTTCCCGACCTCGACAGCATGCACGTACCTGGGTCTACTGGGACACATGGCATCTTGCACCTTCGTGACCAGACATGCCAGACTACGCCTCCGTCCACTTCAGGCCTGGCTCTCATCAGTCTACCATCCAGGCTGAGACTATCTGGACACGGTGCTCATGGTACAGACGGAAGTCTTAACCTCCCTGGGTTGGTGGCTGAACCCCAACTTCGTATGCGGGGGGATGCCATTCCATGCCCCACAGCCCTCCCTAGTCCTAACCACGGACGCATCATCTCTAGGCTGGAGCACTCACCTTGTGGACCTTCGCACACAGGGCCTTTGGTCCACAGAAGAGAGAGCCCTGCACATCAACGTGCGGGAACTGAGAGCAGTTCGCCTGGCATGCCAGGCGTTCCGCGAACACCTTCAGGGCCATTGTGTTGCAGTCTTCACAGACAACGCAAGGGCCATGTTTTACATCAACATGCAAGGGGGAGCGCGATCATCCTCCCTCTGTCAGGAAGCCATTCGCCTGTGGGAATTCTGCATAGCTCACTTGATCGACCTAATGACATCGTTTCTCCTGGGAGTCCAAAGCACTTTGGCAGATTGCCTCAGCCGGTCCTTCCTGGCTCATGAGTGGTCAGTTCACCCGGACGTTATCCATGCTGTTTTCTGGAAGTGGGGGTTTCCCCACATAGACCTTTTCACCTCTTGCAAGACTCTAAAGTGCCAAATGTTTTGCTCTCTCCAGGGATGCTCCCCGGGCTCCCTATTGGACGCCTTCCTGATGCCGTGGAAAGACCATATGTTCTATGCCTTTCCTTCATTCCCATTAGTCCACAAGATCCTTCTCAAATTGCGAAGAGACAAGGCCCACTTAATCTTGATCACCCCGGCATGGCCCAGGCAACATTGGTACACCACTGTCCTCCATCTGTCGGTGACCACACCAATTCCACTCCCGTTGTGGCTGGACCTAATCACTTAGGAGCACAGCCGACAGACCTGCAATCCCTCCATCTCACAGCATGGATGCTGCATGGCTAACTCAATCTGAGCTGTGTTGCTCCCACTCGGTGCAGCATGAACTCTTGGGTAGCAGAAAGCCCTTTATTAGGTCCACGTACCTGGCCAAGTGGAAACGTTTCTCCTGCTGGTGTGCCCTGAGCAATACTGCCCCTCTAGAGGTGCCAGTACCTATCATCCTAGATTATCTCTTGTCCTTGAAACAGCAAGGCCTAGCAGTTTCATCCATCAGAGTACACCTAGCAACAATTTCGGCCTTCCACCTGGGTGAAAACGAGCGCTCGGTTTTCTCCAATCCCATGGTCTGCAGATTCCTCAAGGGATTGGAACATCTGTACCTGCAAATTCAGCATCCGGCCCCTACGTGGGACCTCAACCTGGTCCTATACAGGCTCATAGGTGCCTCATTTGAGCCAATGGCCACTTGCTCGCTTCTGTGTCTTTCCTGGAAAACAGCTTTCCTTGTTGCTATCACCTCGGCGAGACGTGTGTCGGAGCTTCGAGCCCTAACTTTGGACCCACCGTATACAGTGTTTCATAAGGACAAGGTACAGCTGTGACCACACCCCAACTTCCTTCCTAAGGTGGTGTCTCCCTTCCATGACAACCAAGACCTCTTCCTTCCGGTCTTCTTTCTGAAGCTGCACGCCTCTTGACGAGAGCAACAGCTGCATTCCCTAGATGTTCGCAGAGCCCTCGCCTTTTACATCGAATGAACGAAATCCTTTAGGACGACAACCCAGCTGTTCATAGCGGTGGCAGACCGGATGAAGGGCCTCCCGGTCTCCACACAGCGCATCTCATCCTGGATTACATCATGCATCCGTGCGTGCTATGACTTGGCTGGTATCCCAACTACGCACCTTACTGCCCACTCTGCTAGGTCTCAAGCTTCGTCCTCCACCTCCTGGCTCATGTGCTCATATAGAAGATCTGTAGGGCAGCAACTTGGTCATCAGTACATACCTTTGCTTCCCACTATGCGATAGTGCAGCAGTCCAGGGGTGATGCTGCATTTGGTTCTGCGGTCCTTCAGTCCGTGAGATCTCACTCCGACCCCACCGCCTAGGTAAGTCTTGGGAGTCACCTAATTGGAATGGATATGAGCAAGCACCCAAAGAAGAAAAGACGGTTACTCACCTTTGTAACTGTTCTTCAAGATGTGTTGCTCATATCCATTCTAAACCAGCCCTCCTTCCCCTCTGTTGGAGTAGCCAGCAAGAAGGAACTCGGGGGCGCTGGGTCGGTAGGGGCATATATCTGACGCCACTCCCGGGGGCACCTCAGCCAACCCACCAAGTGTTGCTAGGGTAAAAATCTTCCGATGATCATGCACGCAGCGCGCACACACCTAATTGGAATAGATATGAACAACATATCTCGAAGAACAACAGTTACAAAGGTGAGTAACTGTCTTTTTAGCAGGTCAATGCTCAAACCACTGAGCTATCCCTCTCCCCCAACCTCAGTGTTCCTATTAGGCTTGGTTCACCCTATAAATACAATGGGATAGGGATGCAGTTTGCATCTATCTGCTCCTGTAGGAGCAGTTGCACCAAGACAGTGATCTACAGGAACGTGGCAATGTTTACACTATCTTCCCATAGTAGTTCTTCAAGGGAAGAGCAGATTTAATTTCTTACTAGGTTTGCCCTCTTTGGTCATTCCTGCTCACTTCCCAGGTTCTACCAACTTGCTTCAGCTGCCCCATTGGAGTGGGACTTCTGGGCAAATTATGTTTTTGTGATTTTTCCACTGGACAGACTTCCTGCTAATGAGGCCCAGCTGAATAGGTTCTGATGACAGTATGGATTAGATGATCATAATGGTCCCTTCTGACCTTAAAGTCTATGAGTCTATGAATCTAAATATCTTGAGTGTACAATTTTGTGAAATTCTTTTCGGCTTTCATTAGAAAACTATTTCTGTTAACCAATTTTTGGTGGTCATTTGAGTGTTCACCTAAACCAAGTTTCACTACCTACCTGAAAGGGTGTTGGTTTGTATATGGTTGTACAGCACTATGAAGATGAAAAGTGCTGAATTTAGCTATAGCAAGTAGCAGCTGATTTGCAAATTTAGTTACATATATATTAACAATCTTGCATTCTTCATGCTTAACATAGATGGATGTATATGTTCCTGTATGCCTGTTGTTCAAAAAAGGTGGGGAACCCTTACCTCTATGTATGTTGAAATAATTATTACATTTATACTTTAATATATATTTAATATTATAGCATATTTAGATACCAAAGGCCAAATTCATCCGTGCAATAGTGGGGGCACTTCTATTAACTTCACAAGCGTTGCTGCTACTCATACCAGTGGTGAATTTGGCCCTGTTGCATATCTTCTTTTTATTTATCATGACACCAAAAATTAGTAAATATATATGTGCATTTATACTTGCCATGTTAATAGCACTTGTCCCTACCACTGGCACAAGCTAGCTTTCAGTGACAGTGTCACAGGAAAAACAATGAGGAGTCCTTGTGGCACGTTAGAGACTAACAAATGTATTTGGGATAAGCTTTTATGGGCTAAAACCCACTTCATCAAATGCATCTTCATCTGATGGTTTTAGCCCATGAAAGCTTATGCCCAAATAAATTTGTTAGTCTCTAAGGTGCCTCAAGGACGCCTCGTTGTTTTTGGTGATACAGACTAACATGGCTACTACTCTGAAAAGTGTCACAGGAGGCACTTATGTGTATGCACATTAATCTTAACTCCAGAGGTTAAAACTGGGGTCATAGTAAATACATCCTGGCCTCAGTTACACTGGCACAACTGCAATGGCCTCAGGATTTGGCCCCTTGAGTTTAGACAGAAATATTTTCCATCACTAGAATAGCTTAACAGCTTTTAAAATACTTTGCATTCTGCAATATATTTTCCTTATGCTCTGTTGTTTCATCTCCTGTGCATAATATGTGGTGCACCAAATCAATATTGTTCTCTTTTGTAAGTAACAAATTTATCTTTGAAGGCTTGGAATTATTCAAACTTAAGTATGATTTGTTAATAGAAAAAAAATGGATTTTAGAGCTCCAAGATTTTGTATGTGAAATGTGACAAAAATTGCCGTGAAATAATGGTAAATTATAAAATACATAGACAATAAGCAAACTATAGAAATCTTATTTTTTAATTCAATATATACAGTTCACTGTGGTGATTTCTTCATTATGTATCATATTGTGGTAGATTATATGGGGAAGTACAATATTAGTGTAATATTTGGAGAGTGGAGAATATGCATACTGTTTATGATCTTTGTTTATGTATTATTGTAAATTTAAGTTCTGAGATTAGTCTCAGAAAATTAACTTGCTTTATCTCTTTTTAGCTCAGGTTATTCCATTTTCTCGTGATACTCATCTGTCAGTCTTCATCACTCAGTCTTTACATAAAATAATGCAGTCACCTGAAAGTTGTACAGAATTGTGGGAAAAAGAGTATCCAGCACCATGGCCAAATTGGGAGCTACTTCTAGGAACAGATCCATGCTACCAAAACAAAGTATGTGCTGCAAAGTTAAAAAATGTATCTAAGTAACATAACATTTGATTGTAAAATTATATTTTAAAATAATCTGTTATATGTTGAATGCTAACCCTGAGTTTGGCACTGTACAGAACAGAAAATAACACTCTCCCTGCCCTGAAGAGTTAACATTCTAATAGAGACACACACAGGATGCGCAGGGAAACCCGTCGGTGGCAATATTTGAAAAAAATGTTATCAACTTGCTTTCTGTTGTCATCCTGTTAGAAGTGAGTCTTTAGGAAGGATTCTTGGGAGGTAGTTGTAAACTAAATATGAATATACCAATCTGAATTTATGTAAGAAAGTATGGTCCTGCGTGTTTTTTTGTTGTTTTTTAACAGAAGTTCAACTTATCTATTTTGACGATCTCTGTTTTGAAAAATTGTTAATTTACAAAACTGGTCAGTAGATATCTAAATTGCTGGTAACAGAGAAAATTTAATTAGACCAACCTTTTGTCAAAATTAAATTTGTAACTATTTCTTACAATATTAAATCTACAGATTTTGACTCTTCTGTCTATTCTTAGTAGTTCAATGGAACAAGTTGAATCTTATAGCAGAAACTTTATGCGATACTGTGCCATGGTGAATGAAGCTAAAACTATGACTATGGAAATCTTAGCACTACAAAGGGAATTATCATCACATGATTTCAGAGACATCTTAAATAAGTATACAGATGATGTAAACAAGATTATATGTATGACTATTGAAAGACGCATTCATATGATTAAGGTCAGAAGTGTTAACTATCAAACAGACTGCCTGCCATATTTTGAAGCCCTGATTAATATAATACGTTCATCACTGTATGCAATAGTTGAAGCAAGGAACTCGCATCTCTCAGAAGTAAGTGACTTGATCATTTTTATTGCACACACATTTAGGGTTAATAAATGAAAATATATTATATAGCATATTGGATGTATGGCAGTGGCCCCCAACCTTTTTGTCTGGCGGGTGCCAGATGAAGGACCGGGGCGGCGGTGGAGCACCTGCCGAAATGCTGCCAAATTTCTGCAGCATTTCAGCGGTGACGCCGCTCGATCACGTCATTTGTCGGCAGCAAGTGGCGTCATCGAGAGGCGTCGCCGCCGAATTTCTGCGGCGTTTCGGCGGCGATGCCTCTCTATGACGTCACTTGCCACTGACAAGTGATGTCATCGAGAGGCGTTGCCGCCGAAACGCTGCAGAAATTCGGCGGCATTTCGGCGGATGCTCCACCACTGGCCAGGACACGGGCGCATTTAGATGCCCTCGCGGGCGCCATGGCACCCGCGGGCACCACATTGGGGACCCCTGATGTATGGTATTATTCCACACGTATATTAATCAGCAATATCATGAAAACAAGTACCGCTTAGTTGCTATGATCTCATTAAAAGATTATATAATTAAAATGATATTTTTTACATTTATGAAGGAAAACCTTAAACTATTGTTCTTTTTAAAAGCTACTCTAAAAATGTCTCATAAAGTTCTACATTTTTTTATTTCTCTCTGTTTACCACAGCAAATTTCCTCAGTTTCCAAGAAGATGATTTATTTTCTAGTTGTCAGATCCATCCATCCATCCATCTGATCCGTTGCCTTTCATTAGAACCGTTCCACATAGTCTAAGACATGCCCTGGAAAATGAGTTTTGCATAGCAAGATCCATATTGGACTTGATAATGTATTGTGCTCTTTACACTTTGCAGATTCTAGGAAGCTATGCTTGGAGGATACCTGTCATCTTCAAAATTATTTTTGTAAAAAACACTTCCAATTCTTCAAGTGGTTGTTCACATGTACTGCATTTATGGTGCACAGCATGAGGCCAACATTTTTGAACATCAGTGTCCTCAGGTGCCCCATAGCTTAGGCATAAAGGATGGGGTGGGCAAAATTGCTCTCCAGTTTCTTCTTTCCATTTGTGGTTGTGAGACTGAACATCTGCAGTATCTTTGCCCAATGCACTACTTAATTCTCATAGTTAGTTAGCTGTAGTTTATGTAGTTAGTTTCTTTCTTTCTAGTTCATTGGCTATATATATACATATTAGGGCCCGCCCTCTACTCCGGGTTCCAGCCCAGGGATCCTAATATATATATAAAAACCCAAATATATATATATATATAAAAACCCAAAACCTTTTAGCTTTATATTCAAGTCCAGATGCTCTTGGCACCAGACCCTTAGACACAGTGAAGTCCAAGACCCTGGGATTCAAGACCTGTCCCTCTTGTGAGGAAGCCATTTCTATCAACAATAGACAGCGTAAGATCCTCTTTTGTTTGGAGGATGTGCATATACCACACAAGTACTCTATATGCTGTTCCTTTTCTAAAAAGGACCCAAAAATCCAGGGTCATCTGAAAACATTCCTCGTTGAGAGCTTCACAATGGCTTTGTTGACGCCTGAGCATGAGAAGTCTATCTGATCAGACCGTACAGTCTCTGAGAGGACTCCAGTAAGTCAACGGTTCACTTTGAGCTCCAGAAATCATTTCGTTTTGAGGAAGTCCCTCTCTTTTCCAATGGGGATGGCCAGTATCTCTTCAGTGTCCTCAGGTCAATCTTCTGAAGAGAGAGGCCTCAAAGAGCACCAATCCCATGGTCACTGGAGACACAGATGTGCATCTCTGGCACTGAGCAAGTCCAGTTCAGCAGGCAGTTCAAAGCCCGTAATGGGTCCCATTGATGCCTTGACATCAAGCAGTCATCACATTTCTGCTCAGTCTCCAGGTGCCACTGACGAGTCTGGTACTAGTAATCGTGGACAGAAGCACTCAGCACTGAAAGAGTCAGCTCCAAAGATCTCAGCATCAGAGCTCCGTGCGCACAAATGTATTGTTTCTGACTGTGAAAATCCCAGTTACAAAGGACCACACCCAGAAGAATCTACTGTGGCAGAGTTCTGACCTTGCTCCCGTGGGTCCTGCACTTCTAGGCGGTTTATGCTAGCCTCAGTGGCTCACTGTGACCCTCCACGTAGCCCTTCTCTCTCTAGGGCCAGGGTTACAGTCTACTGAGCCCTTTTCATCATAGGCTGCAAGGAGGTTGGTGAGAGAACTCCCACAGTCTCTGTTCAGCCCCTGTCCTGACAGGGACCTGACTTCCCCTTCCAGAAGCTGTTCCTGTAGTGGTGGGTTGAGGGGGAACCCAGGCCCGTCCTCTACTCCAGGTTCCAGCCCAGGGACCCTAGTGGTAGCAGTTGTTGGCAGCCAACCTTTCACTGCCAGAGTTGCTACATTTCCCTGGGCCACTTCCCCACAGCTCTCCTGCTTCTCCCTTCTTCACCCTTACCTTAGGGCTCCTTTAGCGATGGTTTGAGGGTGTCTTCAGTAACCAGCCCTTCAGCCTCACCTCCTCTCCTCTGGCTCCCTGGCTCTCCCTTGCCTGACTGGAGTGAGCCCTTTTTATAGTATCAGCAGGGCCTTAATTAGAGTCAGGTGGTCACATTAACTGAATGGCCTCACCTGACTCGTTACAGGTTAATTAGAGTCAGGTGTTCTCATTAGCCTGGAGCAGCCCCTGCTCTGGTCAGTCAGGGAACAGAAAACTGTTAATCCAGTGGCCAGTATATCTGCTATTCTGCTGTACCCAACTGGCCTGGGTCTATCACACTACCCATGGCACTGGTGCAGAGTGTGAGCAGTTATTACTCTCTCGTACTGACTGTACTTCCTCCTGAGACCTTGCTGCCTGAGACTTTAATTGTGGTACATCTCCTCCTTCCCCCCCCCCCCCCCCCCCCCCCGCAGCTCAAGGTACTGAGACACCTAATGGTAACTGACGAAGATGTCATTCTGCTACTTTTTTCTGCCAAGAGGTTATGTACTCTGGCACAGACCTCAGCACCGTTACTGGTTCATGATCTCCCTCCTGGACACCTGAGAGATCTGCTTCATGGATGGAAGTAGCTTATTCCTTCTTTGAGTGCTTGTCCCTATTTGCATTCTGCTTTAGGGTGTGCATGTGCTGCATATGCCTGTGAATGGAAGTTTTTGCTAGCAGTGTTCATTGGGCTGTGCATGGGTCCTACCTATCACCATACCAAGGCTAAAAAGGGCTATGCAGGACCAACTGCCACTACAGTTCCTTCTCACCACCCTTGATCTGAGACAGAGCATTAGTATCCATAGCTTGTCTGAGTTTAGCTTCTCTTTGTAGTTGTATATAGTTAGTTATCCAACTAGTAGTGTATATATTGTTAGTTGGTTGATTAGATAGTTATAATTGGCAACAATTTTAAGGGGGTTATCTCCCCCCCCTCCATTTTTCTTAATTCTCCATATATGTTCTGGGGCCAGCATGTGAAAATCCCCAGGATTTAAATAGTGTGTGATCAGTCTGTCTGTACCCAGTTAGCACATGACCATGACACTTATCTATAAGGAGACTCACCCACCATCAAAGTGCTGTATTTGTAGATCATTTTGCCCTTGGGCCAGACATCCCAGAGAAGTCCAGCTTAGGGTGTTTCCTTATGGATAGGTCCATGAGGATAGAGTCACATCCTGTCCTGCTGAATCCTCCAGTATGTTGGCCAGTGGAGTCCAGGTTTGTCCCATTAAGCTTGGCTTTGTTTTGCTCTTGGCATCCTTCCCTAAAACACTCAGGAATCATCGGGGAAAATGAGGAGGAAAAGAGCAAACATTACTAGAAAGAGAGTAGGGACAAATCTCCTATCAAGTCCTCTTCTCCAAGCGTTCTGAGACTCCACGTGCTGGTATAGGTATGGCTGGAGCTCATAAGGAGAGTGATAATGGCTCTTCATACTCCTGCACCAAAAATTTTAAAATTCTGCAAATTTTATTTGTTGAATAAATGTGGAAGCTCCAGCATGTCATTGGGGAGAAGAAGTGGGAGATCACTGTGCAGCTCCCCCTGGGACACAGACTCAGCTGTGAGGCTGCACCCAACCCTGACACAGCACAAGGACCTGGGTTGCCCCAGAAACACCCCAGGGCTCTGTCCCTCTGTGTGGGCAGACAGGCTCAGCAAGGCAGGATCAAAGTGTGGAGGGGCTTAAGTGGGGGGATCCAGGTGTGGGTTAAGAGGGTTCTGTATGGGGCAGTCTGGGTGCAAGTGGATCAATGGGGGAGCCAGAGGTGGGGGGGATCTGGATGACCAGGGGCTTGTTGGGGAGTTCAGGTGAAGGTGGTTGGGGGTCTGTGTGTGGGGGGATAGAGCTCAGCAGGCAGAGTCTGGGTGTGGGGGGCTCAGTGAGTGGTCCAGATGCTCAGGGAGTGGGGCTCAGTGGGGTGGGAATCCAGGTTCAGATGGTTGGGGCTCAGTGGGATGTGGATCCAGGTGTGGGTGGCTCATCAGGGTGATGCAGGTGGAGTGGGGCTCATCATGGGGGTCTGAGTGCGGGGAGGTGAGGCTCGTCTGGAGGGTCTGGGTATGAAGGGGTCTGAATTCATGGGGGTTGGGTGGATGAAGGGGTGGCTCCCTGTACAGGAATCCCTCCCCCTGCAGCTGAGGCGCAATGGGTGTGGGGAGAGGGATTTTACAGAGCTTTCTGCAGCCAGGGGAGAAATCTGAGGGTGGGTCTGACACAGCCTCGGATGCTGTGCAGGGGAAGAGGAAGTCTCATCCTCCCCAGCCTAGCTGGGCCTAGCAGCTGAGCACAATGCAGGGTAGGAGCCACCAGCTAGGTCTTCCCCAGTCCCATCTCCTGCACCACAGTGATTTACTTTTCTGCTGGCTGCCCTGAGCACCCAAAACATACTGCTGGAGAGGGTCGCGTTGTACAGTACCAGGTGACTTAATGGTCTATACATAATTGTAATTCCTGCTTTTCTTGTGGAATTTACAATAATATCAAGTAGCAAAATAGTTCCATTAGTGGTACAGTAATCCTTCCCAGTACCATTCACAAATCAAGGTAGAACCCATTCCTCTCTGGAACCAACGGCATCGCCATTGAGAGGTCTCATATTCCTTTTCTGAATCCATAGCCAATAGAAATACATCACCCTCAGTTCAAGGGACATTATCCAGATAGGGCATCTAGGAATGTCTCAGCCTGTGTTTCCTCTAAGCTGCGCACACTTGATTAGCAGAGCCACACACATCTGGCAATGTGTGTTTAGGTGCCTGTAGCGGGGCGGTCACTGCACTCTGGCCCTGAAGGGGTTAAAACAGCTCTGGGAAAGGGCTGCTCTGGGGAGCCAATATGGTAGGCCGATTGGGAAGGCAGCCACAGCTGGGGCCACACCCCAATCAGACCACAGCTGGCCCTATAAAAGGGCTGTGAGCCAGTCTCTCTCCAGCCTTGGAGGGAGAAGGACCTGGCTGCCTGGAAGCACAGGGTACAGGGAATGGAGCAGGGCTGGGGAAAGGCAAGAGGAGCTGGGGAGCTCCAGACTGGTAAATTGCCAGGCTGTGGCCTTGCTAAAAGGCCAAAACAGGTACTGGGGTTGGAGAGGCGCAGCCCAGAAATAGGCAGAGGCAGCTGGTCCAACCTCCTTGCCAATGATGAGTGGCCATGACAGACTGCAGTCTGCCCCAGTGAGCGAGGGCTAGATGATGACTGGCCGTAGCCACTGAGGCAAGGTGGGGATAGAGGGTTGGGGGGTTCCCTTGGGAGGGGAGACCCAGACTTTGGGTTACTGCTGGGGACAGAACCCCAAGGTAAAGGGGCACCGGGGTCCAGGACGAACATGGGAGGCCTGAGGCAAGTGAACCACCGGCCAGGAGAGGGTGCTCCAAGCTGGAATTGAGCTAATTCCCAAGACCAGCAGGAGGCGCCATACCAGTGAATTTCACTTCACTACAGTGCCCCTCCCCCCTGCTGCTTTGCAGCCATATTGCTCCTGCAGCTGCTCCCAGGACCATCCTGCTGGCTGTGCAGAGTGGGGAGGGGAAGGGGGTGCTGATATCAAGGGTGTCCTCCTTCCCCCACCCCTGTACCTTATCTCCACACAGTAGGGGAGAGGAGACAGGGCTCAGGACTTAGAGCAGGAGAGCCGCTGAGGTCTGAACAAGCCTTCTGGGTTGTGAGTGAGTGCCTTAAAGAGACAGTGTGCAGTGTCTCAGAGACTTCCCTAGCAGTGAGCGCACACACACACACTCACTCTGACTCTCCACCTCCCCCCGCTCGTGTACCCCATCTTTGCAGAGCAGGGGAAGAGGGGGGACAGGGCTCAGGAGCAGGAGAGCTTTCTATGATTGCCTTAAAGAGACAGCACATGGTGTCTCTCAGAAACTTTCCCAGCATCCAGTTCACACACTGTCTGTGTCTTACACACACACACTCACCTCCTAACACACTTGTATTATTGTTACTTTTTGCAGTGCACATACATTGTGTAATTTTATTTTTTCAAAGTGTTATTTTAGTTTTTTGACCGGTCTATGTGTTTCATAATTTTTATTTCTCTTACATGTAAATTTAATTCTTTGAGTAGTGAGTTCTAAAATGCCTAATCTGACCTGTCTGGAGTAATTATTCCTATGGTAACTTTTAAAAAATAACATATCTAGGTTTTTTATTTCTACTGGTGATGCACATCCGCACATTACCTCAGTGCATATAACAGAATTTATTCCACAGATGGATGGAAAAAATTAGAGGGGACATTGGTTTCAGCACTCCCTCGTTAGTGACTGTCACCCTCATATGATACAGTATGCTCCCTCAGGGGCTCCTGCTCCCTTCCCCTCTGAAACACCTCAGTGTCCCTATTGAAATCTCTGGGGCCTGTATACAAGACATCCCTCTCTGGGACCACGTAGTGAGCATGACACAAGGTGACAGAAGGCCATTTTATCCCAAGGAGGATCCTTCTCAGCTTCCTAGACAGGACCAACAGTCAGATGAAGTCAGTCAGCTGGAACAAGGGGACACCAGCTCCACTGGTCCTGTCATCTTCACCCAACGAGGCAGTGGTTTGAGCTTCAGTTTCAGTTCCTGAAAACTGTCAAAAAGGACTGCTGAAGCACTTCCAGATATCACTAGAAGTGCAGGAGGCTCCTCAGAGATTATTGGACATCCATCATAGCTCGATTCCAAATAAGGTTGCTCTTTTTATCAGTGAGGCAGTCTGAGAACCAGCAAAGACTGTCACAGATTCTGGCCACCGTTGCCCCTACATCTGGAAGAGCAGAAAAAATATGTACCAGCTAAAGAGGCAGATTATCTCTTCTCAGACCCTGTTCCAAACACTCTCAAGCAGCAAGTAAGAAGAGTAAGCAACAGAAAAGGTCAGCATCATTTTACAAGGATACTAAACATCTAGACCTCTTTGGGAGAAAAAACTATTCATCATTGAGTTTTCAGTTTATCCGTTGTGATAAAAAGACAGAAAAGACCTTTAATTTATATTTCCTGCCCTGTTTAGGGGGATTCCCTCCCTTCCTGCTAGGGGCGTTTAGAAGACTCTCTCTAAATTCTTTCAGTTTAAAAAAAAAGGGGGGGGGAAGGAGGGAGAAATAACTTTCTTCTGCATTCCTCACTGCTAGAGGGTGATAGCCCTTCCTCCAGGGGCATGCTCAGCTGAGCTTCAAGAGGTGCCTCTCCTGCAAAGAGTCAGTTCCTGTAATGGACAGACACTCTCACTGTGTCCAGTGCAGAAGTGTTCCCTCTGCAACCAGATAAAGCCAAGGTCTTGCAAGAACTGGGAGCTGAAGTCAAAATGCCTTCTTATGGAGAAGACACTTCAGCCTCCAGGGGACTCTGGTGTAGACCCCGGATCATACCCAGAGTTTTCAGTGTCAAAGGAGTAGAGTCGCAGAAAAGACCAGCAGATTCTCCCTATAAAGGCTTGAGAAAAAGGGCTCCAAGCCCCCAAACTGAGTTGTTGGCCAGCCAGAGGGGTTCCCCATTGCAGCCACATCGATACTAATAGTAACCAGAAGTATCAGAGTGCCTCTGCTGTGAGCTCAGCTGCACTGCCTAGAGACACCAGGAGTCAGGTTCTGAGGCAGCGGTACTACCCCTTAAGGACAAAGACAGTTACTGTACCATCTCTAAAAGAGAGGCACCAAGTAAACCTTCAGTACCGGGTGTGACAAAGCTCCCATCTAGGGAACGCTCTGCACCATCTCAGCCATCGGTACCGATAACATTCCACAAACACTGAGATAACGAGCCCACAGTACCGCAAGAGTTCTGGTACCCTACAGACCTGACGGTTGGGAAAGAACCACAGTCCCCATTAGTCGGTACTGGGGCCCTGGTACTGAGCACATCCTGGCACCTGGAATTGTCCTCTGCATCAGGCCATGTACCACTAATAGCCTGGTCAGCGCCACCCTTACCCAGTGACAAGGAGGATGTCATTTTCCTGGTCTCTCATTGTGGCCTGCTGTCACAATACAAGGGCTCTCCTCAATTCCATTGAGCCAACACATGATCATGGTATGGGCCCACTGGGGCAACCCCATCACCTAATACCCTTCCCCCACAATGGCGGTATTGGGATCTTGGGTGACTTACACATCACGGCCATCCAGTATCTCTGAGAGAGAGAGTACACCAGATAGTTTCTTACAGCCTCGCTGTCCAGAGCCCCTGAGCCGGGGAGGAAGAAGCTTTGCACAAGAGGAAGAAGGGCTTAAAGGGGAAGCTACTCCTCCCAGCTAACTTCTCCCCATTTCCACCAGATGAGGCTGTAAAGCCTTCCCCCAATCACTAGGTGATGATTTTAAGAGAACTGAAAAATACTACATCCCTCCCAAAGAGGTAGACTTCCTATTTCAACATCTGCAACCCAACTCCATCATAGTAGATGCGGTTAATACATGAGGCAAGCAACATCATGGCAAGTTGACCTCATACAATCAGGATTGGAAAATGCTAGGTCACTTTGGCAGGAAGGCATATTGGTCTGCAACATTGTAGTTTAGAATCATGAAATACCAAGCTGTGATGCCCAAATATAATTTTATTAATTATGGGAAACTCAGTACATTTCTGGAACATTTACCAGAGACACAAAAGGAGCTGTTTCAGGCCATTGTCAGACAGGGTCAGTTAGTAGACAGCATTGGATGCTGCTGATACAGCGGTCCGCTCAATTTCCACTGCAGTGGTAATGAAGCAGGCTTCTTGGCAACACATTTCTGGGTTGCCCAAAGAGCTGCAGATGATGATGATGATGGAAGATCCCCTGTTTGAAGGGCCTGAGTTCTTTGCAGAGAAGACAGACTCTTCTCTCCACACCTTGAAGGATTCCTAGGCCACATTACCCTCCCTAAGAATCTAGTACACGGAAATGGAAGGTACAGAAGGGAAGATGTAGCGCTCAGCCACAGGACAGGTCACGACTTCCTCAGTACCCACAGTCCCAGCGCTATTATGAGCTGCAATGTAAAAGGCTCGGGGTTCAGAAGCAGTCAACACCTCAACCAGTGACCTCTCAGACCACCTCTTCTAAACACTTTTGACAGGTTGGTTGAGGGTCTGAACAACTATAACTCAAAACATGAGCTGCCATCTACTCGGTCACACCCCTTCAGAAGTCGCCTGGCTCTCTTTCACAGCAGTTGGGAGAAGATCACATCTGACGGGTGGGTCTTGGAGATTATTTCAAAGGGTTACACCATTCAGTTTATATCCCTCCTCCAGTCCCACTCTCCTTCCCCGCCCCTCTTCAGGCACACTTCTGATGAGAACCTGCTTCACCAGGAAACAGATCATCTCTTATGCCTAGGGGCCGTTGAACCAGTCCCAGTGCATCTCATGGTAAAGGGATTTTACTCTCATTATTTCCTGATTCCCAAGGCAAAGGGAGGGTGGAAGCCCGTTGTAGATCTAAGGGCATTAAACAAATATGTGAAGGTGCAAAAGTTCTAGATGGTCATTCTAGCAGCCATTATTCCAGCTCTAGAGCAAGGAGATTGGTTTTTAGTCCACGATCTACAAGATGCCTACTTCCACATCCTGATATGACCGCCACAGAGGAGATTCTTATGGTTTATCTTCGGGCAGGACCATTATCAGTACAGGATGCTCCCATTCTGCTTCTCATCTGCACACAGGGTATCTTTCAAGGTTCTCTCCATCGTAGTGGTGCACCTGTGAACATTCAGCATTGTGATCCATAGCTTAGCAAATGCCGCCTCAGGGCTTCCTCATTTCAGAATGCTGTACAAGCCACCCAGATGACCAGGGACACACATTTGTTTAACTGGGTCTACAGCTCAGTTTACAGAAATCAACACTGACCTCAGTACAGCGACTGGAGTTTATCAGTGCCGGCCTCAATGCAGTACAAACAGGAGCGTTCCTCCCACTGCACAGACTCACCACCCTTACGAGTCTCAAAGAGATAGTCCAGTCCGGTCCGGTCCAGTCCAGTTCTCAAACATTGACCTGGAAATGCCTGCAACTGCTAGGTCATATGGCAGCATGCACTTTCAACACCCCAAACACCTGAATGTTCATGAGATGTCTTTAGATGTGGATCACTTCTGTCTATTCCCCAAACAAGAACAGACTAAACAAACTATCACTAACCTCCACAGTAAAGCACTCCTTAGACTGTTGGACAGACCCATCCAATGTCCAAGCAAGTGTTCCATTCATGCAACTGACACTGACTCTAATAATAGATGCCTCCCTAATAGACTGGGGAGCTCACCTACACAACTGCAAAGTTAAAGGCAAGTGGTCTTCCACAGAAGCAACCCTCCATAGCAATATTTTGGAGCTAAGGGCCATCTGGAACATGTGTGCACACTTTCTTCCTTTCATCAAGAACGCCTATATGAAGGTCATGATGGACAATATGACCTGTATGTTTTACATAAATCACTAGTGAGCACCAGATCTCCCTCCCTCTGCACGGAAGCACTCAAACTTGGGAATTGGTGCGTCTGTCACAATGTGCTCATCTCCGCTATCTGTCTAATGGGGATACAGAACATGACAACCAACAGTCTTAATCAGAACTCTTCTCACGACCATTAATGGGAACTGAACTCAAAGGTGCTACAAGACATATTAGCCTTTGTGGAACCCCGACTACAGAGCTCTCCACTACTTACCAGAACAAGAAATGTCCTCGTTACTGCTCCAGGCCTGACCTGGGGAAACATTCACTTGGAGATGCCCTCATCCTTCCATGAGACAGGGACCTCTTGTATGCCTTTCTCTCATTTCCTCATCTGTTGAAGGTTCTGTTGAAAATTCAGCAAGACAAAATGAGTTATTCTGATTGCCCCTCCTGGCCAAGGCAAGTCTGGTTCCCTTACCTGACACAGACGGCAATATGTCTTCAGGTTTGTCTTAGGCCCATTCCCCTCCTGCTCTCTCAAAGCGAGATGCTGATCCTTCACCCCAACCTTCAGGTCTTCCGCCTTCAGGGTTGGCTCCTTATTGGTTCCAAGTTTTAGAAGTGGAATACCCTGTTGAGGTGAAAGATATGTTGCTGCACAGCCAAAAGCTGACCACTTGACGTACTTACCTACAAAAAATGGAAATGATTCCAAATTTGGTGTCATTCTAAGCACACAGACCCAACCTTGTTTTCTCTCCCTCTGATTTTAGACTACATTTTAGACCTCAGGATGTAAAAACTCTCACTCAGCTCCCTTAAGGTACATTTTGCTGTCATAACAGCTTTTCACTGTTAGATGGATACTTGGTGTTCGCTCACCCACTGATGTGTATGTTCCTTAAGGGCATTGGGAATCTCTTCCCAAATGTGAGACTACCCATTCCAACCTGGGACCTTAACTTAGTTTCCAGAGCTTTGACTAGACTTCCCTTTGAGCCCATGGCAACTTGCTCTCTCTTTTACACATGTCCATGAAGACACCATTTCTAATGGCCATCACCTCAGCAGGGTGCATAGAAGAAATAATGGCCCTAGTGGCATACCCACCATACATGGTTTCTTTTAAAGACAAAGTAACTCTGAGGCTGCATCCCAAGTTTCTCGCTAATTTGGAGACTGTGTTAGTGAAGGAACTGGGAAGTGGTTATGGATGCCCTGCACTTTAAGCCATTGGCTATGGCGCATTGGAGAATGCATAGAGCATAGCCACAGCCCCCAAAAGACACTACTGCTCAGAAAACTCTAGCCTTACATACATGGGGCCTGTGCATATCACAAGTGGAATACATGGATACAACACATCTCAAATAACTAATTACCTGTAGTGTAAATAAATGTTCTTTTTTAGTGGCAGCATTTTATAAAAAGGTATGAAGCTTTAGAGTATGTCACTTTACACTGTTGAAAAGGTGTGAAAGAGTCTGACTACACTACGAGCTAGGGCCAGGATTCCCAGCTTGTGTACACATGCTTGCGTTAATTCTCATCGGCACTGGCACACTCAAAATAGTGTATCTGCAATAGTATGGGCTGTGGTAGCAGTGGCCTGAGCTTGCTGCCCCAAGTACATACCCACCAGGGTTCAGACAGGCAGCTAGCCTATGCTAGCTTTCTGTGCTACCGTCTGTACACTACCATTTTGAGTGTGTTAGCTCAGATGAGAGCTAATGGGAGTATGTGTATACAAGTTGGGCATCACACCCTTAGACATAGCCTTAGTGTAAATGAAAATCCAGCCCTTTATCTCCAGCTCTTATACTTCATTTTGTTTTTTTTTAACTGTATTGTTCCTGGCTTCTCTCTGAGTATTTTGATGATAAAACAGAGAAAAATATAACAATATAAATAATTTAAAAGTGTGTGTTTGAACAATATAATGATTGATGTTTCATTTATTTTAGGTTATCCATTCAGCACTTAGAAAGCTGGACAAAGATCTCACAACAGTGGAAGAATTTATTGAGCACTTGACTTTTTTGAGCCAAATTTCCTCAGAGTTGCCAATGCTAGAAACTCAGTATAGCACTCTTTCCCAATTGTATTCTATTGCGAGAGCCTATGACTTCTTTATTCCAGCTGAACAATTTGCTTTATATCAGACCCTTACTCGCAGTCTGCATGATCTTAAATCAAGTATCCTTATTTGTGAAAAAGTAAAAAATGACAATATTATAAAATTCAGTGCAGATTTGGATGGCTATTTTGGCAACCTACAGTTTGAACTTAGGAACTTTAAGAACAAAGTAAGTTACTGCTCTGTTAAGAAAGCATATTTTCATCTTTAGAGTCAGTCTGGTCTAATGGATTAAAAATGAGTTTAAGAACCAGGAACTCAAGCATTCTTATCCTAACTGTTACTCTGGCTCATATTGTGGCCTTGGGCAAATTGCTTAATAATATATCTATATCTCATTTTCCCCATATGTAATGTGTGGGTAATAATACTTATGTAGCAGACAGAGGTATTATGAGGATAATTATGTAATATTCATAAATGCCCCAATTCAATAAAGCACTTAGGCATATCCTTAAGTCCCATTTACTATGCTTATTTATTTGTATTGCAGTACCACCCAGAGCCCAGGTCCCCGTTTTGCTAAGTGCTGTACAAACAAAAAGACTGTTCTTGGCCAAAAGAGCATATACAATCTGTACATATACAGTCTTTAAGACAGACTAGGTGGACAGCTAATGGAAGTCCAAGTTGACAATGAGATACAATCATAGAACTGGAAGAGACCTCGAGAGGTCATCTTGTCCAGTCCCCTGCACTCAAGGCATGACTAAATATTATATAAACCATCCCTAACAGGGGTTTGTCCAACCTGCTCTTTAAAATCCCCAATGATGGAGATTCCACAACCTCCCTAGGCAAATTATTCCAGTGCTTAACCACTCTGACAATTAGAAAGTTTTTCCTAATGTCCAACCTAATCCGTCCTTGCTGCAATTTAAGCCCATTGCTTCTTTCCTAGTCTCAGAGGTTAAGAAGAACAATTTTTCTCCTTCCTCCTTGTAACAGCCTTTTATGTATTTGAAAACTGCTATCATGTCCCCTCTCAGTCTTCGCTTCTTCAAACTAAAAAAACCCAATTTTTTCAATCTTCCCTCATAGGTCATGTTTTCTAGACCTTTAATAATTTTTGTTGCTCTTCTCTGGACTTTCTCCAGTTTGTCCACATCTTTTCTGAAATGTGGTGCCCAGAAATGGACACAATACTCTGGTTGAGGCCTAATCTGCATGGAGTAGAACAGAAGAATTACATCTGGTGTCTTGCTTACAATACTCCTGCTAATACATCCTAGAATTATGTGTGTGTGAGGGGGTTGTTTGGGTTTTTTTTGCAACAGTGTTTCACTGTTAACTCATATTAGGTTGTGATCCACTATGACCCCCATATCTTTTTCTGCAGTACTCCTTCCTAGGCAGTCATTTCCCATTTTGTATGTGTGCAACTGATTGTTCCTTCCTAAGTGGAGTATTTTGCATTTGTCCTTATTGAATTTCATCCTGTTTACTTCAGACCATTTTTCCAGTTTGTCCAGATCATTTTTAATTTTAATCCTATCTTATCCTATTATTAGCATGTTAAACATTGGTCACAGCACAGCAGCTTCCTAAGAATAGTCAAGTGTTTTATAGGCATCAAGGCATAAGTGGATGTTAATAGACGTTTAATGGAGCTTTAACATGTGCTTAAGTACTTTGCTGAATCAGGTTGGACTTAAAACATGCTTAAAGTTAAGCACATGCTTAAGTGTTTTGCTGAATTGGGGTCAAAACATTATGGAAATATAGAGATACAACTAACGTTTTCAATTATTGTCACCGACTTCATTTTTGGAAAATGGAAACATCTGAAAAATAAACTAGTTAATAATGCACACCATGCATGCACTTAAAGTGATATGGATGTGTACACAAGAAATGTTAGTTCAAAATTTGAACCAAATTTCTTAAAATGTTTTCTCTCTGAGCATAACATACTGGTTGAGTTGCCCATGGGCTAAACACAGCTAGTGCAATACTAATGCATAAAAAAGTCATTAATAATTGTGACTGGGATGCCAGGGGGATCATGCTGAGGTTGCTGAATTAGGGCAAACTCCAAAAAATGGAGCAGACGATCTCCCAAACTGGTGGGTATTCTGATACTTAAAATCACCAAACCAGCAACAAAAATGCTATAATACCTTACTGGTTACCCAGAAACCAAAACTCAGCTCCCTTAAAGCAACACAGCTTTGGACTCCCAGCCAGACAGCAAAGTCAAATATGATGAAGATCACTGAAAATCTTGTTCATCATGTAAAAAGTTATACCAATCCCAAAGGATCGGACACATTACCCACCAGATTAATGAATATCTTAGCTCTTACCCAAATACATTTTTACAGCCAATTCTTATTAACTAAACTAAAATTTATTTAAAAAGTAGAGAGAGTATTGGTTAAAAGATCATTATGCATACAGATATGAGTAGAGTTCTTCGGCCAGTTTCATAGTAGAGATAGTGACCTTTAAAGATGGCAAAGAGTTCTTTCAGAATTAGTCCATAGGTTACAGTCCAATGTTCAATATCAGGGTGATCTAGAAGGGACTGGAGACCTCAATCTTGCGACTCAAACTTCCCCTGATGGAGCTTAAGCATATCTGAGATGACAGGATCAGGGCTCTAGAGTTCTTTTTATAGTTGTCTAGTAGCTTCTTGACAGAGTGTTGTCCTTTGGTGAACAATAGGCAATTATCATAGCTTAGAAGTAGCCTTCCTATTTCCTAAGCAGCACCGGTAATTAGCTACATGGATTAACATAAAGCAACTGCCCATCTGCCATTTACAGGTAGTTTACTACATAGTTCAAAGAGAAATTAAGACAGTGATATTACTACATTCACAGTTCATCTAAATGTTAACATCTTTTCATCTCTGGATTAACAAAATACCGCCTATAGAGGGGAAAGGTTTGGTTATATTTTCAGCCTCTAACAATATATTGTGATAGATTCATGCCAGTTGGGAACAGCAGAGTAGTAGAAGGGAGATATACTGGCCACTGGATAAGCAGTTTTCTCTCCCCTGAGTGACCAGAGCAGGAGCTGCTCCAGGCTAATGAGAACACCTGACTCAAATTAACCTGCTAAGAGTCAGTTAAGCACCTGACTCTAATTAAGGCCCCTCTGATGCTATAAAAGGGCTCACTCCAGTCAGGCCAGAGGGAGCCAGAGGAGAGGAAGTGTGTGCGAGGAACTGGGAGCAAGAGGCGTGCAAGAAGCTGAGAGTGAGTAGGCATACTGCTGGAGGACTGAGAAGTACAAGCATTATCAGACATCAGGAGGAAGGTCCGGCAGTGAGGACAAAGAAGGTGTTGGGAGGAGGCCATGGGAAAGTAGCCCAGGGAGTTGTAGCTGTCGTACAACTGTACCAGGAGGCACTCTAGACAGCTGCAGCTGGAACCCGGAGTAGAGGGCGGGCCTGGGTTCCCCCCAAACCTCCCAACTCCTGATCAAACACAGGAGGAATTGACCTGGACTGTGGCTTCTACCAGAGGGGAAGGTCTCTGGGCTGTTTCCTGACCCTCAGGGTAAATCTGTGAGGCGAGTAAATCTGCCAATAAGTGCAGGACCCACCAAGGTAGAGGAGGAACTTTGTGGTTTTGTGTGTTTACATATATTGTGACAATCATTATCTTCTAATATGTCTCTAAATGTTGAATTTGGGTCAATTAGCCTGCTAGTTGCTTAACCCTTTCTGGCATAATGTCACAATAATAAAAATAAATAAATAAATTTAAGACTTACATATACCGCTTTCTTCCTCTAGTAAGTGTAGATTTTTGATAGGTTGCATGTGCATGCTGCAGAACAAACAATAACTAAATGATGTGGTAAAAGGTAGAAATTAATAAAGAATTGAATGCTTTTTCAGATATTTGATTTTGCAAATATTAAATAAGTTTTATACGAGTACTGTAATTGGTTACTAATAGTAGGCTCTGTACTTTGACATTTTTAGAACACATTTTAACACGTTTTTATGTCACATAGGTGAGAAATCCAGTTCTTCTCCTTAGCAAAACATCACCTAAGACAGCTAAAGAGATGATCCAAAGTCTTGTGGAAGAAGCTGCAGTTATTTCTAACAAATCCAGAAGTTATGCAAATTACCAGGATCTCTTTGACAGTTCCATTGCTGACATGCGATCATTGTCATTGGAAAGGATGTCACAGAAGAGTCAAGTTGGAGACTCAAGTTCTCAGAGAGTGAATAAAGAGCTCTCTGAAATTGAAAGTGAATTATCTTTGCGAAAACTCTTGTGGGACTTACTAGAGGAATGGGGGAAGCTTTCTTTTAGGTGGAAACATACACTTTTTGAGAACATTGATGTAGATTTAATACAAAAGGACGTTAACAGATTTATGCAGACAATACAGATTCTAGAAAAAGGTAAAAATACTAAAATCGCTAGTTGTTTGAGGCTTATAGCCATTCATCAATGTATTGAGGGAAACAAAATATTTAGAAATTATGGGCTAGATCCTTAACTGGTATAAATTAGAATAATTCCAGCTATTTTAATAGGTCTGCAATGATTTTCACCACTGTTTCCTTATTCTACAAAATCAAATTATGAGACGCAAAGACATTGAATTGGTGGTGCACTTATAGTAGCTTAAAGAATATTCCTGGTTCTTCTCCTTTTGTGAGGGATAAAGAGGGGTTTGGACTTCTTCAAATCGTAGAACATGAGGCTATTGATGTCCAAATTATTCAAAAAGCGATGACCATTTGAATAAAATAAAATTAAAAAACTATAGATATGTTTCATTATTGTATTTTAATATGTTCTTATAAGTGATGCCAATGGAAAAAATAATATGATAATGGAGCACAGTAAGATGCTAAAGAAAAATAATTACAGAAATATCTTGTGTTATATATACTTAATAGTAATGTTGTATCTGCTTACGCAGATTGAAATAAGTCTGATATATTGCAAACATTTTATATTTTCCAAGGTTTACCAGAAAATAATATTATAATAGGTCTGAAGCAGTCACTAATGGATTTTAAAGAAGGCCTATCTGTGATTGTGTTTTTAAGAAGTCCATATCTTCAACCAAGGCATTGGGAGGCTATACAGTATATTATTGGGCAATCCATTTCTTGGGATAAAAAGTTTACGCTGGAGGATGTTCTGCAACTCAATGTAAATATATGTTGCATTATTTATACCTGACTCAGGAACTGATTTTAACATTTTTGTTGTAAAATGTGGTTATAATTGGTTTATTACAGCTGTACTTCTGATTGAAGGTTTACATTAGCTTTTAAATATATAGTCCAGTCTACGGCTACTACTACTCCACTTCTGCAGCTTTAATAGGGATATTGTATATTTTGCAGAAATTTATACTCCAGTTATTTAGTATAATATCTGTATTATCACTTGTTTATCTATTGTTCAACCCTGCGTAATACAGTTTTCTACTTTAGTTGTTTCAGTACGAGAAAGAAATCACTGATGTATCAGTAACAGCAACCAATGAAGCCACCCTTGAAATAATGCTGAATAAGATAATTAACCTTTGGAATAAAACTAATTTCCATTTGTCTCTTCACCGCTCTGAAACTTCAACTTTCATGATTATTTCATCTGCTGAAGATATAATGGCTCAGTTAGAAGAATCTCAAGTAACAATTTCAACAATTAAGGGTTCTTGCTATGTTGGGCCAATTAAGGTAAAGATTACTTGTGACATTTGTGTATGTTTGGAGAATAAAGTTTGCGGAAAACCTGTGCAAGTGGTGTACAACTAAAATAAATAGTATCTTTGATGTTTACTTTCTTTTTACTTTCAAAGCTTGGCAGTAAACCTTTTCTAAAGGTATGTATTACTGTATGCGTGTTGCTGTAAATAGTTGCAGAGCTTCTAGTTAGGAGGGTCTTCATAGAACTTCTCAGAAGTTCTGTCTCCACAAGACCATTAGCAGCATTTGCACTGCAGTTACTGTATACTGTATGTGATTTATTTGATTAACTTTTTGGCAGTTTTTCTACTCAGCAGTGATTAGTCCTGGTTAGATTTATTTTTGTTATTAAACAGCTGCTTTTTGGTAGCACTACTGAATATGTGGTCACTTTTCAACCCTGTCCAAGGTAGAAGAGAAGCTAGATCTTTCCACAGCATAGATCCACAGGAAAAAGAGTGGGAGCAGAGCATTTAGCTTCTAAAGCATCCAATTCCTCCTTAGCTTTCTGTCCAGACTTCCATGACTTATGTGAATTTGTCTAATCACAATGATTTGAAAAGGCAGGCACTATATTTGGATGCATCTAACTTTGTGTGCAACTATAGTTAAACCATACAAATGATATGATCTCTTTTCAAAGATCATTTAGTGCTGTACTTTAGTAACACTTTTTCAGCATTATTGAGCTATACTTAAATGTAAGTTTTCTGCAATGACCATTTTCTAATTATATGAGAATTGAAGAGGGGATTGAAATGAGGAAAGGTGAGCTAGATTGGGGGCAGGGCATTTCATACATGGAAAAATGTACAGATGGAAGTAGTAGGAGAAGATGAACAAGACATGGAATCACTGGGACAAGGAGGAATGTGGTAAAAGTGGTCAGAGACATAGGCCAGAGTGGAGTTGTGCACTTGAAGATGAGAATAAGAAATTTTGGTGGTCAAGGGTGAATCAGTGGAATGATTCAAGAGTGAAGTATGGTAACATGGCTAGATTGATGTGGGAGGAAGATTGCCACTAACATATGTTTTGGATGGACTGAAGGGAGTCAATATATATGTTGCAGAGGCTTAAGAAGGTGATTATAATAATCAATATGCACAATGAGGGCATAAATGAGTGTTGTAGCTGTCAGGCAGAGAGAAAGGGATTGATTTGTGGTGTGCTGTGAAAAAAGAAAAAAAAAAGATTTAGACATGGCCTGAATGCATGGGAAGGAGAAAGGAGTTAAAATGGCCCCAGGGTTTGAGCCTGGGTGATTGGGAGGATGGTGGTGTTGATAACACAACCAAAAAGGTGGATGGGGGTGGGAAATTATGACTTAGGAGGATAGATTTTAGCCGTGGTAAGCTTATGTTGTACCAAGATCTTCAGGAGGATACGCTGGAGAAATCAGTTGGGATGTGGGACTGGAGAGAAAAGGGACATAGGTGTGGAAAAGGAGACTTGTTCATTAGGATAAAGATGCTGAAGCTGTAAGAGTGGATGAGGTTACCCAGGTATAGTGAAAGAAGAAAAAAGGACAAAGAAAAAGCCCCATATGACTTCCATAAAGAGGGGAAGAAAGGAAAGAAGAGCAATCATCAAAGGAGTCTCAAATGCTAAAATGGTGCAGTAATGGACACAGAATAGCAGACTACATAAGACTAGCGTCCTGAAGTTTTTAACGTAGTCCTGTCTTCAAGTCCATGAGAGTTTGAGTAAGGATTTTGTCCCATAGTATTTTGCAGTATGCATGAATTATAGAGCTAAAATCTGAATTGTGTGCAGAGTGCTTATCAAATCATGCCCTTTGTAAAGTAATTAATCATATGTATGAAACAAATTAAGATGAATATATGCAAATTCAGTTGACATTATGTTTTGTAGTCTATTTTTTCACTTTTTCTGCCTTCAAATAGGTCCTCAGCAATATAGATTATTTTGGTTTCTTTTAATTATATGAATCTTGCTCTTACATCTCAAATGTGACATTTTGAATCACAGTTTTAGTTATTTTTAAGGAGTCCAATTATTTATATAGCTGGGTGTGATTTATAGTTTTGAGTCTCAGCCCAGATTGCAACTGTAAATGGCTTTAATTTATAGCTCCTAGAACTGATTGATTATTATTAAAAACATACGCAGCTGGGTATTGCAGCTGTATCAGTATATCAAAAAGAAACCAGATATAGTAACTAGGTCTTCTTCGGATCATCTTGCAAAATTCTGTTTGCCCTTTGTTTAAAGCAAATATGAACGTGTATATTTGTTAAGTTTGTAGAAATAGGTTTACAGAATTTCCCTTACTGTTCTATTGGCTTCAGTGAACGCTAACTAACAGTGAGGTTAATTTATGAGCAAGGAAAGCAGGATTCAGCTCCATAATTTATACCACTACAAATACAGTTAAATTTTAATTCATGCCAGTGCCCAGAAATGAAAAGATTTCCAGCTGAGTGATAGCTATTTTCTTCATACTCTTATGTATTATTATTATTGAAACATAATATAAAACAAACTTATGACATATCTTAGTAAGCCTTTTTCAGATACAAATAATTAACTCCTAAGTAGGTTTTTTGTCACATTATATAAAAGTGTGGAAATGTTGTATTTAGTACTATGCTATAGTCTGCTTAAAACTCCATCAAAATTTTGTTTTGGAGTCCTTAGGTAACATCTTGCAGAAGTAAGAATTTCCACCAAGCTTAGATTTTACTTTATATTATTCTATTTTTTTGGTAGAACCTTGTAGATGCATGGGATCATAAGTTAAATCTCTTCTCTCGCACCCTGGAGGAATGGTTGACTTGCCAAAGGAATTGGATTTACCTGGAACCAATCTTTCATGCTCCAGAAATACAAAGGTATATATGAATGCATATCACATTATCTCAGGGCAAAGTGATCTTAGCAGATCTGAGAACTGAACCTCAAGTATGTTCAAGCATTTAAAAAACAGTGACTAATTTTTAAGGGAGGATACCATGGTGATGCATGAGACAAAAAACACAGATGAATGGATAGCTAGATTGTGAAATGATGAAGTTTAACATTCTAGGATGGGGCACAATGCTAGGGAGATTCAGTAGTACTGGCACACTAAATGTCAGGGAGCTCTATTTTATAAAATCAACCAAGATATAAATAGCTTGAAAAGAAAGTTAAAAGATTTTGCCCTTTTCTCTATTCAGAATTGTACCAATTTAAAAAAAATGTGATTTTTGAACTGATTCAATTAATCTACTGCAAACCCTGTGTACACGTTCTTTTAATTAGCTTAATTGGATATCAAGGTATACTAAATTCACATAAACCAGGTTTAAATTGAAATAAGAGTGTTCACACATGGTTTTGCACCAGTTTAACTCAGATGTCTATAAAATGCAGTTTTAAAAGCTAAGGCTTAAGAGGCTAGATTACATGCCCACTTCAGTAAAACAATACTGCAGTCTATTTTTAATTACAGTAACCTTTATCTTGTCTTTGTATGATTATTTTTTATTTTTGGCTAGCTTCCAGGTATGGTGATGAGTGAAGCAATTTGTGATACAGCATGGCCAGAGGGCAGCAGGAGAGGGTTAGAAGGGAGCCTTATCCCCTGTAAGGGGAAGAAAGTTTGCTATAGATTAACTAGAGCACCTGACGCCAATTAGAGCACCTGAAGCCAATTAGACAAAATTAGACCACCTGCAGTCAGTCACATGATAAAAACCCTTGCTTCAATCAGACAGTGTGGGAGTAGGAGCAGAAAGAATTGGTGTTGGAGCAGAGTTTGGAGAAGTGCGGTGGGCTAAGAAGTCCTAGACCCTAGGTAAGGGGCACCTGGCTTGTGCAGAGGGAGGGCAGGAAGCCCCCCACAAGCTGAAGGGCAGGAGAGGGAAGTAGCCCAGGGGAAGGAACTGTCAGTTCAAGTAGTTCACCACTATCCTCAGGGCCCCTGGGCTGGGACCTGGAGTAGATGGTGGGCCCAGGTCCCTCCCTCTCCACTCCCCTCCTCTAGAACACTAGTGGGGCAATTAATATTCCAATTTAGGGGCAAGAAATGGTGCCCTGAACCCCCCTCCCCAAAGAAGAGAGAGCGCGAGACCCATCATAATAGTGCTGGCAATTTGCCACAAATTACATGAAGAGAAAAAACTAGGTTACTTCCTGTTTACTACAATTTTCTGAATATTTTTTTTCACCCAAATCCACATTCATCTTTCTCACCATAGTATCTTCTCTTATCTTGGTCAGGAATTCAGGGGATATGTTGCCTGTACATCTTATTATAGAGGTTTTGGCAGTGATTAGTGCACATTCAGGCACTCAGATACTAATTGTAAGAGAGAGATATGTGCCTAAATAGATAGATTGACTGACTAACCTGTGATGAGGCATGCTACCCTGACTCTGTGTGGCTCAACATGTGATTCCAAAATGTGAGTCTGTGGAAGCTGTATAAAGGCTGTAGGGAAAATAAATTGACAAAATTCAGAATTAGGTATATTTGAATGCTGCATTCTATAAATTGATCTCTAATATGATCTGTGATTTAAATAGGCAGCTTCCAGCAGAAGCAAGTATTTTCTCTCAGGTCAATAACAAATGGAAAGAGATAATGGCGTGTACAGAGGATAACCCAAATGCTCTTAGGGCAGCCACAACTGCAGGAGTCCTTGAGATGCTGCAGACCAACAATGCACATCTTGAAAAAATACAGAAGTCTCTTGAGGTAAAACCGCACCTGATCTCCCTACTTCCAGCCCTGTTCCCTATCCACTAAACCATGCTGCGAACCAGTGCTTTTTCCTTAGTAAAACTTTGTGATAAAAAAACTAAACAAATAGTATAAGAATCTGTAATTAATTGTGGGTTTGAGTGAGATATTTGGAAATAACAACCTAAACATACCATGTTCAAAGAACAAACATCCTGAACATATCTTTGGACATGACTCTCTACAGATACATTTGTATCCCTTCAAAATAAAAGTCTAATGAAGTCATAAATCACTTATGAGAGTTAACTAAGCTTCAGTTTATATCTATATAGTAGTAAAAGGTAAAATCCCTTTAAAAGTCTCACTAATGAAGTAAACCCAGATTTTACTGTACACAGACGTGCTAGATAATGTGTAGTGCTTACAACTTCATATGTAAGACTAGGCTGTATTTTGCAATTACAGTAAGAGTTCAACCTCTGTTTTTTGTATGAAAAAGTTTGTCTGCTTCAAATTTTCAGCACGTAAGTTTTGAGTAAGTTTTGTCTGCATTTTCAGAGGATTTTCAAACAAATCCATGTATTTGTTTCTGAGTTCTAACTTAAAGTTGGCATTAAAAAGTTGACATTTTAAGTCTTACAATTTTCTGGGCTTCTGTAGCTTAAAAACTAAGTACAGTAGAAACTCAAAAATTGATACATAATTGGCATTTGGGCGGTCTCTCTATAGTTGCATAATTATTAATAAAGAAAAAAAATTAGTGTTACTTGTCGTAACTGAAACCTTTTGTGCAACAGTTAGCTGGCAGAGAAAATGTCTTATGTTGGCTTCTCCTATTGTCTGATGTGTTATGCAGAAGCCCTTTTGAATGGCTCAGGAAAGGAATACAACACTGGCTCTTGTCCCCAGGTCTGCCGTCCCTACTGGGGCAGAACAGAAGTTGTAGTGCATTGTCTCTGTTGTATGGTGGTTGTTCTGTAGTGAGGCATGTGACTCTTTTTGGAAGGGTGAGGGTATGTAATTTTAGGTGCCCTAACTTTGCATTTCCTCACTTATGTGATCTTGTGTTAAGGTTGGTGTGTACATAAAATTCGTAATTGTATTTTGTGCATCAGTGATGAGGCAAATCTGTGCCTTGGCAGTAAAACTTATACAAGTCTGCTCCTTGAGGAAGGGTTGGGTTTGACTGTCTGCATGATGAGAAGGCTGGGAGAGGGTAACAGACAGAGGATCCATCTCTGCATGGATCTCTAACCTGTTGCAGGGACAAAAAGGTAGTCTTCAGCCCAGCACTCTGCCAGGCTAGTTGGCTTGGGTGCTGGCATGAGGCTATGGCCTGATTTACACAATAGCTACATGTTTTATGTTGACTCTGAGTAGGATGAATGATGTAAAGCCATGACATTTTGCCAAGAATGACAGCCATCAAGATTATATAACATCTGAAGGAGCTGGATCTGCAGTTCATAAAAAATAAGTTGCAGTTAAGTAGTAAATTATGATCCAAGTGCATGTTTTTTCATTTATATGCAGTTTTTTTTACTCAATGACTAATAATAGAATCATAGGGTTAGAAAGGACCACAAAGGTCATCTAGTCTAACCCCCTGCCAAGATGCAGGATTTGTTGTGTCTAAACTATCCAAGACAGATGGCTATGCAGTCTCCTCTTGAAAATCTCCAATGAAAAATCTTCAACAACCTCCTGAGGCAGTCTGTTCCATTATCCTACTGTTCTTACAGTTAGGAAGTTTTTTCTGAGATTTAATCTAAATCTGCTATGCTGTAGTTTGAACCCATTGCCTCTTGTTCTGCCTCTGTGGCAAAAGAGAACAACTATTCTTCATCTTTTTTATGTCAGCCTTTCAAGTATCTGAAGACAACTATCCTATCCCCCCTTAATCTGCTCTTTTCCAAACTAAGCATACCCAGTTCATTCAGACTTTGCTCAAATAGCTTGCATTCCGTCCCTTTAATCATCTTTGTTGTTCACCTCTGGATCCTTTCCAGTGTCTCTACATCCTTTCTATACATTTGTGACCAAAATTAGACACAGTGCACCAGCTCAGGCTGAACCAGCACCAAGTAGAGCGGTACTATCAGCTCCTGTGATTTGCATGCTGTGCCGCTTTTAATGCAACCTAAAATTGCATTTGCTCTTTTTTTTCCTTTTTTTTCCCAGCAGCATCACATGGCTGACTCATGTTGAGGTTGTGTTCTACCACAATTCCGAGTTCTTCTTCGAGTAGTGTGCCTGTGGGCACTCCACATTAGGTGGTGGTGCGTCCCAGTGCTGTCAGTTGGAGATTTATGGTAGCAGTGTTTGCATGGGTTGCATGTGCAAAGTAGGCGTCTTGTGGTGCCGTTGGTGCCGCATGTAGCACATGCGCGACCCAAGCCCTCCAGTTCCTTCTCAACTGTCCTTGGCTGAAGACAGAGCGAAGAGGCAGTGTTAGCGGTTTTCCCTAAAACCGTTAAGAAATAACTTTTAGATAAATATTTAGATAAGTTGTTACAGAGAGAGTTAGAATTAGTGTCAGGGTTAGAAAAAAAAATTCTTGTTAGTTCATTAGACAACCTCCCCATGAGGGACGGTTACTAGTTAAAATGCTGGGGTCTCCATGCTTCAAACAATGCGGCTCCTGCCACGATACCATGCTCGTTTCAGACAGACGTTCTTTATGCATACACTGCCTGGGTGAGGGGCATATTCCCCAGAAATGTCCCCACTGCAGCAGCCTGAAAGCCAGAGCCCGACGGGACAGGGATCCCCAGCTTAAAATGATCTTGATGGGGAAGTCCCTCCAGCCTGAGGTGGACAAGCAAACAGCCTCTCTGGGCACTCCTCAAGATGGATAAGGAGACCTACCCTCTGAAAAACCAAAAAAGAGGGCTCAAAGGTCTCCGCAGAGAGGTGATTTCCTGCCAGGTCGATATCCCTGATGCCATCTTACTCTTGGGTGAGCACCTATGACACTCTAGGACCTCCAGCACTGCTGAAGTCAGAGCAAAAGAAACGGAGTCGAAGCACTGACAAAAACATGTCTCCTCCACAGCACCAAGCTCACCGGTACAGAGCTCGGCACTGAGTGTCTCAGGCACCATGCCTCCACCCCTAGCACCAACAACTCAGTCGGCACTGGTAGACACCAGAAAATCTGCACTGACGGTACCAGCCAAACAACACCATTGGTTGGCACTTACTCCATCAATGAAAGGGAAAGCACCCACGGCACTGACTACTCAGAAATCAGCACCAACAGTGTCTCTGCTGCACCAGAGAGACTTAGAAATCTCATTGGCACCACATTCACCGATACTCGTTGCCGAGGGCTCCCCCAAAGGCTCCAGAGGAGATCACAGCCCAGAATTCATGGCACTGTTCTCCATTGAGGAGGAGGAGATGCAGGGACAATATCTCCATGTCACTCCTCACCTAAGGCCCACTGACCGGGTGGAACCACATGGGTCCAAGACACCAGATGAACCAACCATGGTGTGGACCCCCATGGATGTACCCTCTTATGGCTTTCCCAATGCAATGGGCGCATTGGGAACCATGGAGCTCATATAGGGTCAGCATTCTAGACCATCCATAACTCAGAAATGTAAACTGCGCTCTAACCCAGCATCTCCCACACCACAATCCTTGGATACACAGAGAGGGGGAGAGGACTCAGAGATGGGCACAGACCATGACACATCTCCTGTACACAATTCACCTTCCTCCCCAGATGAGACAATTATGCCCCCACCGCCAACCTTGGCAGATGACTTTAAACAGCTCAGGAGCTGTTCAAAACATCCCACTAGAGGAGGTAAAGATAAACCAGCACAAGCTAGTACAAATACTGCAACCTGCATCTACCTCCAAGATTGCTCTTTCCATCAACAAGACCATCTTGGATCCTGCGGCGATAGTGTGGCAGACACCTGCTTCTATTCCACCCACCTGCAAAAAAGTGGATAGAAAATATTACATACCATTCAAGGGGACAGACCTTCTATTTGTGCACCCACCTCCCAACTCCCTAGTTGTTGAGGCAGTAAGTCACCCTAGCAAACAGCCACAATTCAAGGTTACACCCAATAACAAAGAACACAAAAGACTCGACTTGTTCGAATGCAAAGTATATTCCTCCAGCACCCTTCAGTTTTGAGTGGCCAATTATTCAGCACTGCTGGCCAGATACGACTATGACAACTATGGGAAACTTGCCCAGTTCACATATGAGCTCCCAGATAAAAAACAGACAAAATTCTAAGCCATTGTCATTGAGGGCCAACTCTTATCCAAAACAGCCCATCGGGGCATTGTACACAGCAGACACGGCAGCCAGAATGAGGGCCACAGCTGTAGCAATGCGCCAAGCCTCATGGCTTCAGGTCTCAGGGATACCAAAAGAACTCCAGACAGAATTAGAGGACTTACCTTTTGACTGGGAGCAACTATTCTTATAGAAGACAGACAAGGTGCTTCATTCAATGAAGGACTCTCGGGCCATGCTCTGCACTTTGGGGATTTACAACCCCCCTGCAGAGAGAAAGAGATACCAACCATGTCAGAGACCTAGAGACTCCTCAAACAGGCAACAACAACAGCGACCATACGATAACCAATGCCAGCATCATTGATCACAACACCAGCGAACACCTCAATCTTGGGTGCCATCTTCTCAGTTAGCACCTCCAAAACCGCAATTTTGAAAAGTTGGTTGATGGTTTGAACAACCTCCCTCATGAAACAGCACTCACACCTGACCCATCCCCAATTTTTGGCCATCGACTCTGGCCCTTTTACCACATCTGGGCCATAACATCAAACAAATGGCTGTTAGAAGTTATCAAGTTGGGATACGCTATCCCCTTAACCTCCTTCCCACCTACCCTACCTCCTTCCCCATCCCTCTTCAGGGACCCTTCTCAGGAGCACCGACTACAACAAGAAGTCGATAATCTTCTACAGGTAGGTGCCATGGAACAAGCACTGCTACAATGCGACAGCAGACATGCTCAGCAGGTACTTCTCTCAGGAGCATGAATGGGAGATGAATGAAGAGGTCCTGAGTTCAATCTTCAAATGGTGGGGCACTCCCACCATCAGTCTGTTCGCATCCCTGACGAATCGCAAAAGCGTGATGTTCTACTCAAGAGCGGGACTGGGCCTACAGTCATCAGGGGACGCCTTCCTCATCAAATGGGAGGCACAGCTCATGTATGCATTTCCACCAATACCAGTGATATCATGTGTGATACACAAGATACAAGGTCCAAAGTTATCCTTATAGTCCTGACATGGCCCAGACAGGCATGGTATCCTTACCTGTAACATATGGCGATATGCACCAGCGAGCTCTCCCTCGCCAGCTGGATCTGCTGTCTCAACAGAATGGATGCACTCTCCACCCAAACCTGGAGATACTCCACTTACAGGCGAGGCTCCTGAATGGTTCCACCATGACAAAATAACCTGCTCAGAACAAGTTAAACACATGTTATTAAATAGCAGGAAACTGACTACGAGAAATACCTACCTTCAAAAACTGAAGAGGTTCTCCGCCAGGTATCAAGGAAGTCACTTGACGAGCGATTCAGCACCACTACCATTCATCTTAGAATAACTATTGGAGCTGAAAAGCACTGGCTTAACTATGAGCTCAGTCAGAGTCCATCTTGCAGCCATTTCAGCATTCCATCGAGAGAGTGATGGAATTTTGATGTTAGCACACCCAACTACAAAACGCTTCCAACATGGGACCTCAACCTGGTACTGAAATGCCTCACTAGACCACCATTCGAACCATTAGCCACCTGGTCACCATTACCATTAACCATTAGCCACCTTATTAATGAAAGTAGCCTTCCTGGTCACCATTACCTCAGCGAGAAGGGTGAGCTAGATAGGAGTGCTCATGGCAGATCCTCCATACACAACATTCTTCAAGAACAAGGTCACGCTATGTCCACACCCTAAATTCTTACCGAAAGTAACCTCAGCATTTCACATGAACCAATCTATTCACCTACCGACATTCTACCCTAAGCCTCATGGTACTCCAACAGAAGCTGCCCTACACACTCTAGACATTAAAAGGGTGCTAGCTTTCTACTTTGAAAGAACCAAACCTTTCAGGAAATCCCCTAGAATTTTCATCTCTACTACTGAGTGCTCGAAAGGAGGTGCTATATCCACTCAGAGATTATCTAAATAGATTTTTACATGCATTCAAACGTGTTACCATATCTGGAATACAGAACCACTGGAGCACATTAGAGCACATTCTACTAGGTCCATTTCAACTTTAGTAGCATTCCCCAATAACATTCCAATACTAGATATCTGTAAGGCGGCCACCTGGGCCTCCATCCACGCATTCACAATGCACTATGTAGTCACACAGGACTCCAGGGCTGATGCCATAGGGGGCCTCACGGTACTTACCTCAATGACTCAAACGAACCCGAAGTCCCCAGCGCCCTCATAGGGGCACTGCTCTACAGTCATCTAAAGTGGAGCACCCACAGGGACACTACTCAAAGGAAAAGGGAAGGTTATTCACCTTGTGCAGTCACTGGAGTTCTTCGAGATGTGTGCCCTTGTGGGTGCTCCACTACCTGCCCTCCTCCCCTCTACTTCGGAGTTCACAGTGAGGACTCTGTGGTAGAGAAGGAATGCACTACACGCGGCACCAACGGTACCGTGAGATGTCTACTGCATATGTGCGACCTGCACGGATGCTGCTACCATAAATCTCTGATAGATGGTGTTGGACTCACCGCCACCTAAAGTGGAGCACTCACAGGGACACACATCTCGAAGAACACCAGTGACTGCACAAGGTGAGTAAGCTTTCCTTCCTTCTCAGCAGTGCTACTGCGAAGCCAGTTTTCCCCCATTCTGTATCTGTGCATTTCGTTTTACTTACCTAAGTGTAGCTCATTACATTTGTCTTTGTTGAATTTCATTTTGTTGTCTATAGCCCAGTTCTCTCATTTATCAAGATCTGAATTTTAGCTTTATTCTCTGAAGTATTGGCACCCTCCGCCCCGCTTTGTGTCATCTGCAAACTTGATCACTATGTTTTCTATACCTACATCCAGGTCATTAATAAAGATGTTAAACAACACCAGACCCAGAACGGATCCTTGTGGAACCCCACTTGAGACCTCCCTCCAATCTGAGATAATTTCTTTAATAGTTACTTTTTGCAGTTGTGTAACCAACTATGTATCAACTTAATGGTAGTTTTGCCGAGCCCACATTTCTCCAGTTTACTTATCAGAATGTCACATGGGATTGTGTCAAAAGCCTTGCTGAAATCCAGGTATATTATGACCACCGCATTCCCTCTATCCACCAAGTCAGTTACCTTGTCAAAGAAGGAGATCAAGCTGGTTTGACATGATTTGTTCTTGGTAAATCCATACTGGCTGCTAGTGATTACCCCATCATCCTCCAGGTATTCGCCAATTGAATGTTTTATACATAGCTCTTGTAGCTTCTGAGGTATCAAAGTCAGGCTGGCTGGTCTGTAGTTTCCCGGTTCTTCCTTCTTCCCCCTCTTTAAATATGGACACTGTTAGCCCTTCTCCAGTCTTCTGGGACCTTTCCTGTCATCCATGACTTTGTAAATATAATGCCAATGGCTCTGAGATTTCTTCATCTAATTCCTTCAGTACCCTTGGGTGAATAGCAACCGGCCCCACTGATTAGAATTCATTCAATTTGGTCAGAAGATCTCTTATGTGTTCTTTTCTTATTCCATTCTGCATTATCCCTTCCCCTATATTGACTACGGTGACTTCGCTAGTCATCCGTTCACTTATTATTTTTTGAGAGAATACAAGCAAAGTAGACATTGAGCTGCCTTGCCTTCCTATCATACTAGTCATCATTAGTATAAATCCTTGTCAAACAGTTAGTGTAATTTAACATTTGATTATTGATAGGATTTATGTACAGCAATTTGACTGCAATAATTTCCTCTAAAAGAGGCTGCCAGCAAAGCAACTTTGTTGCATGCAACTACTATATGATATGGCAGCGAGTGGTTCATTGAAGTGAGCATTTAGGCATGTATTGCACTGACTTTGCATTGTTTGTATCAGCTGCCTATTGACCAATCAGTGGGCTAGAATATATTTGCAGTGGTGGACTGAAGATGTGTTTTTTTTATATATATAAATTTAGAGAGAGCGGAGTGTTATCCTGTGGAGTTTTAAATGGTCTTTGTGCCCTACGGGCTTCAACCAGAGTAAGCCTGATAGAATGATTATTTTATAAATATGCATAGTGCACTACAAAATAAGTAAGATCACACATCACTGCCACAAAGAGTTTCTACTTTAAAACAGACGAAAGCAAACCACAGGACAAGAATTCAGTCACAGGAAGAAGCGGGGACAGTATTGGATTGATTAGATTAATGCAAAAGTGGACTTTCAGGAGAGGTTTAACGGTAAGAGAGGTGAGGAAGGATACTTAGCTGACTTGAAAGGAGGCTGATCCAACTATAGTGGATAGCATAAAAAAGAGCAGAAAACCAACCATCGGAAAAGGTAATGAATAAAGAGAGAGGAGTAGGTGTGCAGGAAAAGGATGAAGTTAAGAGGGATGTACATGACTGTAATGCAGGGCCGTGAAAGTGAGGATGAGGAGCTTGGGATCATATTTCTGTATTATAGCTTCAATGTATCTTTAACATTATTTTTTAATTAATGTATTTATTTTGGAACAGGACTATCTTGAAATTAAACGAATGATTTTCCCAAGGTTTTACTTTCTCAGCAATGCTGAACTTCTTGACATTTTAGCTGAAAGCAAAAATCCTGAGGCTGTGCAGGTAACATTTCAATACTGCATGCTAGGAACATTCTTCTTGTTACATGTAATGACAGACTGTTCATATTTTATTCTGTAATTTTCTTTTATGTCTGTACCATAGCCTCATCTTGTGAAATGTTTTGCGAATATCAGGAAGTTATATATACGCAGACATGACCAGAAGTCTCCGGTGGTGGTGATGATCGGTTCTGCTGAAGAAGAGACTATCTTAGTGCCAAAGTATGGTATACATACATTGCATGATAATTAATACAATGGAAATTTAAGAAATTTCTGCTGATTTTCCGACAGTTCTTTACAATGTAACTTTGGTGTACAGATAGTGTTGGTGTGAGGTCTCTGAAACTTGTAACCAGCAGCTTCAAAGCTTCCTTATGCCTCATCATAAACATGCAGATACCATCTAATGATGGATCAGTTTTGAATATTTTGAATGACTTTAAATCTTGTGATGTGGAGCTCTTCTCGCACTGTATTATAAAACCTTAAGGACCCATTTCAGCCCTGGAGTCAGCACATACAGTTTCCACTGATTGCAGTGGGAACTACACCTATTTCAGAGTTGAATTTGCGTGCGGCGACTACTATAAATACTAACTCTAGAGAATACGCTGTCTCAGCATTTCTGTTTGTAACATGCACAGTGCCTTACAAATCTAGAAGCTGGTCAGATTTGTCGCATAACAGCTGGTAAACATTTTGCATTAGAACAAATGCATTCTGCAGCCCAGCATTTCTCACACTTCTAAGACATATGGGATGTTCTTCTTCAAGTGATTGCACACGTCTATTCCACTGTAGATGTTTGTGAGCTCCAGTGCACAGTTGTCAAAGAGTTTTTCCCTTAGCGATAGCCGTTGAGGCAGCATGCACACCAGCAAGCGCACAGGCATAAAGAACCAAGCCATCTGACCTCCCTCAGTTCCTTCTTACTGTTTGTAACAATTTTTGGAGCTCCCTTTCCTTGCATCTGCAAGTTGTTAGTCAAATCATTGTTGTTAGTCAAACTCATTCTAGTTCTGTGTAGTTACTGTACTTAATACAAATTGTTGTTGTTTGTGTGGATCCAGCACCCAGTCTGGGTACTGGCTCTGGTACCGGAGATATGCCATGGGTTTCAAGCCCTGCCACTCTTGAGGTAAGGCAGTGCCTAACAGTGACCCTCAGCCCTGCTGCCTTAAGTGCTTAGGGTAGGCTCACGTGAATAACAAATGTAGTATTTGTAAGGGATTAAAGCCTGCTCAAAAAAATACAGGGCGGCCAGATTGAAAAATCTGCTGCTGAAATCAGTTCAGATGGAGGACATAGCACCATCTACCTTGGTTTGGGTATGGAGCACCTCTGCTTTAGTCAGTAGTGCATATTCTGCATTACTGGTACCAACAGGCAGATTGTTGTTGCTAGTAACAAAGAGGCACTGTAAATTGTACTTGGTACAAGGATCATTGAAGGAAGCGAAGAGGTCAAAATCAACTAAAGACTCAAGAGGGTGCTCAAAGCATGCACTCCCCAGAGCAAACCTCTAAGCAGGGTTGGTTGTTGACACCAGGGTCCAGTACAGGGCTGTTCTGACCAGCTTCCGAAGCACAATCATTGGGATCACCTCATGCCACCACCTTCTGAGGCATTTGAGGCTATGAGAGAGCTTTTGAACCTCTCAGTGCCACCATCACTAGCAGTTCAGGAGTCTCACCTGGCACTGGTGCCCAAGCTACCAGCGTAAGTGGTTTCACCACCACACTGGGCAGGTCTAGCTGAATTAGCCATCAGGGTTCTGATTAAGACAATGCTGCCTAAGGGAAAGGCACAGATCTCCCTGGCTCCCCTTTCTTCGGAGTCTGAATCTTCCTCACTGGTACTGTTCAGTACAGCCCCACCATGGTAGCAACAAGAGGCTTCTTCTTCATCAGACTCTGAAGTGGAATCCTATGTGTCCTAGCCTAGCTAGTCCCACCATCAAGAATATGCTACTTGCCCACCCTGGTTTCATTCTCAGTATCAACCCTTACTTACTGAAAGGACCCTGGGGCATTTTAGAACTCATGGGGGTTTTCCCCCTAATCAAGAGCTTCCCCACATCTACCTCAGCTGGCTCCATCTAGTGGCTGTCAGGAGCATTGATGCTGCAAACACCCTAGTTTTGGCACTGAGCCTGACCAAGTGGACACAGGACCTCTCTCATTAACATCCACAAGAGGAGTGGGAAGTGGACAAGCTTCCAAGACTGCAGGCATCCTCTTTCTCTGTGGTAATTGTGGCAGAACCTATTTCTCTGCCTCCTGTTGATTTTAAGACACATCAAGAGTTGTTGAGGATGGCTGTGGTCTTGGACATCTACTGTCAAGGAGTCCAGGAAAAATCCCACACGTTGATGGACTTCTTGGTATCTCCAGCCCAAGCTAGAATAGCTCTTCCTATTAATGATGCTATTTTAAGGCCTACCAAGGTTCTTTGGCAGGCCCCAGCTTCCCTGCCACTGACTGCAAAAAAAGACTGGAGAGGAGTTACTATGTCCCCTCTCAGGGGTTCAAGCACCTCTGTAATCATGTCCCTCTGAGCTCACTTATAGTGTTAGCAGCCAATGAGAGAGAGACATGGTCATGGGACATCAACCCCCTAAAAATAAGATGGCCAAGAAGCAGGACTTATTTGGAAGAAAGCTTTATTCCACATGTAGGTTATAGCTTCCTATTGCAAACCAGCAAACTTTACTGGGGTGCTACGATTTCACCCTGTGGGATATAGATTCAGAGTTCAAAGACAAGCTCCCAGATGATATGAAACAAGAGTTCCAGATATTAATTGAGGAGGGTAAGTTGGTTGCCAGAATGGCTCTGCATGTGGGTCTAGGTGCAGCAAATTTTGCAGTTTGGGGCATGGCCTCTGCCATCACAATGAAATGCTTGTCTTGGTTACAGTCTTCTGGCTGCCTTCCAGGGGTTCAACAAACAGTCTGGTTCATCAAGGCAGGCAGCATCCTCCACAAGCTAATTTTGATGGACGGGTTGAGAGCAATGTATCAGTTCTAAGAGTGCCATCTTTTTCTTCCCAAGTTTTTGCAAACTGTGTGGTGTTCTTCGAGTGATTGCTCATATCCATTCCAGTTAGGTGTGTGCGCGCCGCGTGCATGTTCGTCGGAAGACTTTTACCCTAGCAACCCCAGTGGGTCGGTTGAGCGCCCCCTGGAGTGGCGCCATAACGGCTTCGCATATATACCTCAGCCGACCCACCCGACCCTCAGTTCCTTCTTACCGCCCGTGTCGGTCATTGGAACAGTGGAGTGCAGCTTGTTTGACCTCCGCTTCCCTAGCTTCCTCATAGTTCTTCTCTGTAAAATTTGTACATAGTTGATATCTTAGCTTAGGTTTTCTTGTTTTTTGATAGTTTAATCAGTTTAAAGTTAGATAGTTAGCAGGTTCAGGGATTAGCCCCACCCGCACCCGGGACCGGAGCGTATGCCCGGCTCCCCGGGTTTCAAGCCGTGCTCAGCCTGCCGCAGGCCTATGCCTACAGGAGATCCTCATAGCTCCTGTTTAAAGTGCTTAGCAGACAAGTGTGACTCTCCTAAGTGCCCAATTTGCAAGGCTTTCAAGCCTCGCACAAAGAGGGAAAGAGACATTAGGCTGAAACAACTCCTAATGGAGGCAGCCTTAACCCCTCCAGCCGCGGCACCGCCCACTGTCCCTCTGGACTCTCGCAGCGCCGCCACGGTGCCGGGCCACTCTGCCGTGCAACCGAAAGTGCCATCGGCACCGAAACCTGCCCAGAGACGCTCTCTCTCGCCAAAGGCGAAGAAGGGGAAGGCCACTGCCTCTTCGGCACCGCCTGCTCCGAAGCACCACAGTGTGCCCCGTCCGGACCGCCCGGCACCGAAACCTGCCGCGGCACCGGTTCCTCCGCCGCAGACGCTTCTGCCGGCACCGGCGACTCCGGCCCCTCAGAGGCTGTCGAGCCCGGCACCTGTGACCTCCCCGGCTCCGGCCGCGGTCGAGGTGGCGTGGGACCTCATCGCATTGACAGACCCAGCTGTGCCACTGCCCCCGGCGCCGCCAGTGCGGGCGCCCCGTTCTATGGGCAAGCCGTCAATGTTTAAGCCACCTGCTGGCACCGACTCCGACCGGCACCGATCCCGTTCCCGCTCTCGCCACTGCTCACGCTCTCGACGCCAATCTCGATCTGGGCGCTGATCGCAACGCCGCTCGCAGTCCCGGCACCGCTCAACTACGCGGCACCGGTCAGACTCGCGGCACCGGTCATTCTCCCGCTCTCCGACTCGTCATTCCCGGCACCGTTCCGGATCTCGGTACCACTATGGCCGCCGCTACTCGCGAAGCCACTCCCGGCACCGAACATGGGAGATCCCGATCGACCTCCCGGCACCGCGCCGCTCGGAGGTCCCATTCTCGCTCCCGCTCTTGCTATCGGGATGCCTCCCGGCACCGGTCACCACAGAGGCGAGAAATGCGTTCCGTGGGCACTTCGGCACAAGGGTTATCTGCTCCACCCTGGCCCTCTCGGCACGCCTCGGCCTCTTCGCACGCCGACAGCTACTACGTCGACGACCATGACCCTCAGGTCCCTTCAGGAGTTTTTCAGCAGTCCCATTACGCGGACCAGGACCCTCATCACTGGGGTTATTGGACCCCTTGGGCCTACCTCCAAGCCCAAGGTGCTCCTGTGCCTACCACGCATACCGTACCACACGAGTCATGCATCCCGGAGGCTACTATAAGCCGCCCCCCAGTTGACACTGAGGTACCATCGTACACGGAGGAAGGTAATCAGCCTGCCCAGGAACCTCTGGAGCAGGAAGCTTCACAGGTCCCAGATGCTGACCGGGACACCATCATGCCCGGAATTTCTTCTTCCTCCTCTTCCCCAGATGAGGCGGTGGCGGCGTCATCATCGGCAGGTCCCCCGCCAATTGACTTACGGGCGCACCAAGAGCTCCTTCGCAGGGTGGCACTGCGAATGGATCTACAGGCTGAGGAGGTATTGGAAGTGGACGATCCGATAGTGACCATATTGTCAGCGGACGCCCCAACCCGCATAGCCCTCCCCTTCATTAAGACTATCCAGGCGAATGCTGATACCATATGGCAGACTCCATCCTCTATTGCGCCCACAGCCCGAGGGGTGGAATGCAAGTACATGGTCCCTTCCAAGGGATATGAGCATTTGTATGTGCACCCTATCCCTTCATCATTGGTAGTCCAGTCTGTCAACGATAAAGAGCGACACGGCCAGCAAGGCCCGGCTCCTAAATCAAAGGAAGCCAGACGAATGGACTTGCTTGGTCGCAAGGTCTACCCTGCTGGTGCCCTGCAGATCCGAGTGGCTAACCAGCAGGCCTTGCTGAGCCGTTACGGACATGACACTTGGGCTGAGGTAGAGAAGTACAAAGAACTCCTTCCTCAGGACTCACGACAGGAGTTCACAGCCTTCATAGAGGAAGGTAAAAAGGTAGCATGCACTTCGCTACAAGCCTCCTTGGATGCAGCTGACTCGGGGGCACGTACTATAGCCTCGGGCGTTACCATGCGCCGGATCTCTTGGCTCCAGAGTTCGACGCTTCCCCCTGAAGTACAGTACACCATTCAGGACCTTCCTTTTGACTCCAAGGCTCTGTTCTCCGAAAAGACGGACTCTAGGCTCCAGAACTTAAAGGACAATAGAGTCATTATCCGTACTTTGGGGATGCATACCCCTGCTACCCAGAGGCGTCCTGTCCGCCCCCAGTTTAACCGGCCTTACTATATGCCTCACTACAGGCAAGACTCTGGTCGGCGATGGGGTCGCGGGGGACGTAGACGACAGCCTGGCAACCAACCGTCCCAGGGGCGAACCCCCTCTAAACCGCCAGGGCCTAAACCATCCTTTTGAAGATGCGCCCGGGGATGGCATACCAGATCTTTCTCCAGATCCCTCCCTGCCTTTTTCCAACCGCCTTTCCTATTTCCTCCCAGCGTGGGCCCGGCTGACCACCGATGCCTGGGTCCTCCGCACCGTGGAACGTGGTTACCAACTACAATTCGTTACACCCCCACCTTCCCACCCTCCTTCCCGTTCCCTCTTCAGGGACCCCTCTCACGAGCAACTCCTCTTACAAGAGGTGCATTCGCTCCTAGCCATCGGAGCGGTAGAGAAGGTTCCGGAGAGGGAAAGGGGCAAGGGGTTTTATTCCCGTTATTTTTTGATCCCCAAGTCCAAAAGGGGGCTCCGGCCCATCCTCGACCTGCGAGACCTCAACACATACATGCTGAAGTTGAAGTTCCACATGGTATCCCTCGGGACGATTATCCCTACTTTGGATCCGGGAGACTGATATGCCCCCCTCGATATGAAGGACGCTTATTTTCATATCGCCATCTTTCCACCGCACAGACGCTTCCTCCGCTTCACGATCGCTCACCTTCACTTCCAGTTTGCGGTCCTCCCCTTCGGCCTATCCACGGCCCCAAGGGTGTTCACGAAGTGCATGGCCGTTGTTGCCGCCCACCTCCGTCGGCGCGGCATCTGCGTTTTTCCCTACCTGGACGACTGGCTTATCAGGGGGGAATTGCAGGCCACGGTCCAGCAACATGTCACAGTGATCAAAGACTTATTCAAGCGCCTGGGCCTAGTTCTCAACATAGAGAAGTCCACCTTCGTACCAACTCAGAGGTTGGACTTTATTGGCGCGACCCTGGACTCATCTCTAGCCAGAGCCTACCTTCCTCAGCTACGGTTCCAGGCCCTTATGCAGCTAATCCGCGCCCTTCAGGCCTCTCGTATGACCTCGGCCCGTGCTTGTCTCCGCCTCCTCGGTCATATGGCGGCTTGCACACACGTCACTCGGTTTGCCAGGCTCCGCCTCCGCCCACTTCAGCTGTGGCTCCACTCCAGATACCGCCCGCACAGGGACCCTCTGGATACCCTACTCACCATTCCAGCGGGTGTCCTTCAATCCCTGGATTGGTGGCTGACCCCTTCCCACGTATGCGCGGGGGTCCCATTCCAGGCTCCTCAGCCTTCCCTTTCCCTGACAACAGACGCCTCGTCCCTCGGATGGGGAGCCCATCTCGGCACTCTTCGTACTCAAGGCCTTTGGTCGGTGCAGGAATTGAATATGCACATCAATGTCAGGGAGCTCCGGGCAGTGCGCCTGGCATGCCAGGCGTTCCAAAATCGCCTCCACGGCCGTTGTGTCTCAGTCTTTACGGACAACACAACGGCCATGTACTATATCAACAAGCAAGGCGGGACCCGCTCTTCCCCCCTCTGCCACGGGGCGATACTACTCTGGGAATTCTGCATAGCCCACTCGATACATCTGGTGGCGTCTTTCCTTCTCGGCGTCAAGAACACCATCGCGGATCACCTGAGCAGGTCCTTTCTCTGTCACGAGTGGTCGCTGAGAGCAGACATCGCTCATGCCATTTTCCACCAGTGGGGATTTCCCCATGTAGACCTGTTTGCATCCCGATTGAACCGCAAATGCCAGGAGTTTTGCTCCTTTCAAGGCCTGTCACCGGGCTCTCTGTCAGACGCGTTTCTCCTTCCATGGACTCGTCATCTGTTCTATGCCTTTCCTCCGTTCCCCCTCATACACAAGGTCCTGCTGAAGATCCGACGGGACAGGGCACGTCTCATCTTAATTGCGCCAGCGTGGCCCAGGCAACACTGGTTCACCACGCTGCTCCGTCTGTTGGTAGCCAGCCCAATTCCTCTGCCGCTTCACCCGGATCTTATAACACAAGATCACGGCACTCTCCGTCACCCAGACCTGACGGCCCTCCACCTCACGGCGTGGCTCCTGAGTGGCTAGACCAGTCGGAATTGCGCTGCTCTGCTCCCGTACAGCATGTTTTATTGAGCAGCAGAAAGCCTTCCACTCGATCTACCTACGTGGCCAAGTGGAAGCACTTCGCTTGCTGGGCTCAAGCGCGCAACGCTATTCCTTCAGAGCTTCCGCTTCCAATGGTCCTTGACTATCTCTGGTCGCTGAAACAGCAAGGCCTTGCACTGTCCTCTATCAAGGTGCAATTAGCGGCTATCTCCGCTTTTCACCCCGGTGAGGGAGGGTACACGCTGTTCTCTCACCCGCTGACTACTCGGTTCAGAAAGGGCTTTGATCGTCTCTACCCCCAGGTGCGCCACCCGATTCCCACCTGGGACCTTAATCTCGTCTTCAGCAGGCTCATGTCCCCATCATTTGAGCCGCTGGCCACCTGTTCCTTGCTGTACCTGTCATGGAAAACGGTTTTTCTAGTGGCTATCACATCATCCAGATGGGTCTCTGAGCTCAAAGCGCTCATGGTGGACCCACCGTATACCGTTTTTCATAAGGACAAGGTGCAGCTACGTCCACATCCGGCATTTCTCCCGAAGGTTGTGTCTGCGTTCCACAATAACCAGGACATCTTCCTTCCAGTTTTCTTTCCAAAGCCTCACGCATCCTCGCGAGAGCAACGACTTCACTCCCTTGATGTTCGTAGGGCGTTGGCTTTCTATGTTGATCGGACAAGACCGTTCCGCAAATCCCCGCAACTGTTTGTGGCAATTGCTGACCGGATGCGAGGTCTTCCTGTCTCGTCGCAGCGAATCTCCTCCTGGGTCACAGAGTGCATACGCAACTGTTATACCTTGGCTAATGTCCCTTTGGGCCATCTCACCGCCCACTCTACCAGGGCCCAGGTGTCCTCCACTGCCTTTCTGGCGCAAGTACCGATACAAGAGATATGCCGAGCGGTGACCTGGTCGTCCGTTCATACTTTCGCCTCGCACTACGCCCTGGTCCAACAGTCGAGAGATGACACAGCCTTTGGCTCTGCGGTCCTGCATTCCGCCACGTCTCACTCCGACCCCACCGCCTAGGTAAGGCTTGGGAATCACCTAACTGGAATGGATATGAGCAATCACTCGAAGAAGAAAAAACGGTTACTTACCTTTGTAACTGTTGTTCTTCAAGATGTGTTGCTCATATCCATTCCACACCCACCCTCCTTCCCCACTGTCGGAGTAGCCGGCAAGAAGGAACTGAGGGTCGGGTGGGTCGGCTGAGGTATATATGCGGTGCCGTTATGACGCCACTCCAGGGGGCGCTCAGCCGACCCACTGGGGTTGCTAGGGTAAAAGTCTTCCGACGAACGTGCACGCGGCGCGCACACATCTAACTGGAATGGATATGAGCAACACATCTCGAAGAACATCAGTTACAAAGGTAAGTAACCGTTTTTTCTACCTCCACTGTGATTGGGGCCACATCACAACAGATAGGTGGGTTCTAAGCCTGGTGGAAATGGGATATACACTCCATTTTATTTCTGCTCCCTCCCACCTACCCTTCCTGTCCTCCTTCAGAGACGTCTGTCATGAGGCAGTGTTACTGCAAGAAATGCAATTGCTTTTCCTTGTAGGAGCTATAGAAGAGATCTATCCTGATACTGAAGTCAAAAGGGGATCTCCGGCCTATTTTAGATATAAAGGAGTTAAACAAGTGCCTAAAAAAGAAGAAATTCTGGATCATCACTCTAGCTTCCATTATTTCTTCCCAGGAGCCAGGGGACTGGTGTGGTGCTCTTGACTTAAAGGATATTTGCTTTCATGTGGCAGTTCATCAAAGGCATAGAAAATTTCTGAGATTCACTGTCAGCTGATGCCCTTATCAGTTCACAGTGCTCCTCTTTGGTCTGTCAGCTGCCCCGCATGTATTTACAAAGTGTATGGTCACAGTAGCAGCATTCCTCCAGAGAGCAGGGGTCCACATTTTCCCTTACCTGGATGGATGGCTGGTAAGAGGTCAATCCAGGTTGCAGGTGTTGTCCAGCATAAGCAAAATCCAATCCATCTTCGATGCATTTGGTTTAGTGATTAACACAACCAAATCATCCCCCTCTCTGGTACAGAAGATAGAATTTATTGGCGCAGTCCTGGACTTGACAATGGTCATGACCTTACTGCTGCAGGCAACGTTTTATGCAATGCAAAATCTCATTCTAGACTTAAAGGATTATCCCATCACCAGGTGAGAAACTATGTTAGGCTACTGGGACACATGGCAGCATACACTTACATAGTCCAATATGACAGGTTCCATTTCATGCTCTTTCAAGACTGGTTGGCTGAGGTATATTCACCAAGGTATATTCATACCAAATTAGATGTTATTCTCCCTTAATTGGTGAACATACCCAGCCAATATCTGCAAAGGTGTTCCCTTTGTCCCTCCCTAACAATGTCTTTCCTTAGTCATGGATGCCTCAAACCTGGGTTGGGATCAACTGGTACCCCCACAGATGCAAAGTCTCTGATCTACTCAAGATCTCAGTCTCCATGTAAACAACATGTGAACAACCCAGTTAGCTTGTTCACATCAGGGGAAGGGGTGTATTGGTGCTGACCAACAATATGCCAGACATGGTTTATGTAAACAAATGGAGAGGACAGTCCTCACTACTTTATCAGGAAGCAATCCTGCTCTGGGACTTCTGCATTGCCAACTCTGTGGTTCTGAAAGTAGCCCAAGTGCTCAGAATATGCTGAGCAGGTTATTTCTCAGTCACCATAAGTGGTCCCTTCACCCAGACATAGCAAGGTCTATTTTCCAGCACTGAGGAACATCCCGACTGGATCTATTTGTAACAAAAGACCACAGGAAATGTCAGTTTTGCTCCCAAGTGGGCCACAGTCGAGGTTCATTAATGGATGCTTTTCTACTGCTTTGGTCAGAGGGTCTGCTGTATAATTTCCTCTAACCCTCTTCTGCCTGTAGTTCTATGAAAGGTCAAGCAGGATAAGGCCTGTCTTATACTGATTGGTCCTGCATGGCCCCATCAGCACTGGTTTTCAAACTAGTTAGACCAGTGGTAGGCAACCCGTGGCTGCACGTGGCCCATCTGTTCGCCATTCCTGGACAAAGGGAACTGCAGGAAGCAGCAGCCAGCATGTCCCTGCAGCCCGTGCTGCTTCCCGTAGCACCCATTGGCCAGGAATGGTGAACCATGGCCACTGGGAGCTGCAGGCAGCCATGCAAATGTAAACAAACTGTCTGGTGGCCTGCCAGCAGATTATCCTGATGGGTCATGTGCGGCCCACGGGCTGCAGGTTGCCCACCACTGAGTTAGACCTATTAATCAGTCTGCCACTGTCAGTCTCACTACATACAGACTTGATTTTTTTCCAGAGTCATTGTTGCCTCCTCCACTCCAGTCTACAGGCTCTTTGCCTGAGAAGCCTGAAGGCTTTGTAGTTAACATCAGTGGAGGAGTTCTGTTTTAGAGAAGTTCAGGACATGCTGCTAAATAGAACAAAAACAACTAGAACTACTTACCTGGCTAACTGGAAGAGGATTTCCCTCTGGTCCAGACTGAAAGAGGTTTTCCCCTTTCTTGCTTCTATTCAGCATGTGCTGGCTCTCTTCTGTCCCTTAAACATCAGAGATTGATGATTATCTCGATCAGAGTACATTAAGCGGCTATATCAGCATTTCACCTAGCTGTGGATAACCACACTCTTTTCCAACCCAATGACCGTAAGATTTTTAAAGGGTTTAGACAGACTATTTCATCAGGTACACTATTCCACCATGGACCCTAAATCTAGTCTTAACAAAGCTGACAGGTCCCTTCTCTGAGCCTCTAGCAACTTACTTTCTCTTGTACCTTTTGATGAAGGTGGTGCTGTGCAGAGAGGGTGGAAATTGAGGGCGCTAGTATCAGATCCTCCATATACAAGTTTCTGCGTGGACAAAATCTATCTTCATCCTCGCCCAAGTTTTCTTATAAAAGAGGCTTCCACTTTTCATACTAACCAAGAAATTTTCTTACTGACCTTCTTCCCAAAGCCAGAGTAATAAGGTGCTGGAGATGCTCAGGATGTTAGAAGAACGGTAGCATTTTATCTGAAAGGACTAAACCTCAATTGTTCATTGCATTTGCAGACAGAATCAAGGGCAGTCCTGTTTCCACACAAAAGATTTCATCATGGATATCCAATTGTATTTGCCTTTGTTACGATTAGGCTAACATCAAGCCACTGCATAGAGCGTAGGGTCATATGACTAGGTCCCAAGCAACCTCTGGGCTTTTCTGGCTAATATGCCCATATTGGACATTTGCAAAGTGGCAACTTGGTGATTGTCACACATTTACCTCTCATTACATTATCTCTCAGCTATGTAGACACTATGCTGAATTTGGATGAGTGGTCCTCCAATCCCTGTTCAAAGAAACTCCCAACCCACCTCCAGTTGAGATTGCTTGTGAGTCACCTACAATGGAATGGACATGTGCTATCATGTGTAGAAGAAGAAATGGTTACTAATCTTTCTGTAACTGTTGTTCTTAGAGATGGGTTGCACATGTCCATTCCATAATCTGTCCTCCTTCCCCTCTCTATTGGAGTATTTCCGGTAGAAAGGAACTGAGGAGGGTCAGAGGAGACTTGGCCCTTTATGCCTGTGTGCAGCAGCAGAGGGCTCTCATGCCACCCCAGTGGGTACTAGTAAGGGAAAAACTATCCTACAGCTGTGCACTGGAGCACAACAACACTTACAATGGAATGGACATGTGCAACAGATCTGTAAGAACACCAGTTAAGGTTAGAAACCATTTCCTCCTCCTCTCTGCTTTCTAGAGGTGGTTCAGTGTCCTATCACAGAGTGTGCTGACCATGCCCTGTTCTTTGGCTTGCTGCCAGAATTTCTGCAATTAGTGACAGTTTACAGTGCTCCTTCCCTAGAGGACTCGTGACTCAAGCCCAGTCAGGATCTCCTGAACTTCTTGGGTAGAGAGCCTAAGGACAAGGAGGAGACCATTTGACCAGCTCAGAGGGTAAGCCCTGTGACTAATCTGGGCCACACACCATTTCCCCCCAAATACTGAAATGAGTTTCATCTCATTGGGGAAAGAAGGAAGGCTCCAACACAGCTCCCCTTCTTCCAAACAAAAATCTGCGACCCCATCCTACAGGAAGAGGAACTGTGACCCTAAGGGTGAGGACACAGAGAAACATATCTAGTGCACTCAAGACTCATGATGAAAAGAGCCACAAGAAACACTGGGCTGACCACAGCTGGGCAGCAACTTCTGAAAAACAGGCAAAAAGAGCCAGAAAACAAAAAGAGAAAGGAAAAAATATAAAAAATGTATATCTGATTCAGGGTCTTTCTTCTTTACTGAGGAAGATGAGCTCTCCAGTTCAAGTTTCTGAGCAGGAATGGAAAAATACATCAAAGGACTTTCCACCCTGACAGATTTAATACTAGTCACAGAAAGTCTGCATCTGCTATTCAGATCCACCTAGAACTACCCAATAAGGTGGTCAAGGGCAAATACCCATCAGCCAAATCAGTGACCAAGATGCCAATCCTGCTGCACCCTTCCTATGAGGATGTGATCAGGGATCAGTAGAATACCCTAACAAGAGTAAGTGCATTAGCAGGCGTGCACTTAGATACCATAAGATACAAGAGCCAAAAAATGCCAACACATTTGATCCTGTAGGTGACATCTTTAGCTAAAGATAGCATAATCCTATCAGAAAGGGATTCCTTGATAGCAAGATGGAAGTCAAAGAAGGTATTTTGTGACTTTCTTGGCTGCCTTCAGAGTTCCCTGACCACTACCTGTTTTGCAAGAACCACAGTATTCTGGCTGAATGACCAACCCTGGATAATAAGGACCAACCTGACTTCAGGTCTAACTTAAAGAAAGTATTCTAGCAAAGACTTCGTGGCACATGTGTCTCATTAAATGCAATATGATTCTCAGCCAGGCTCATGTTATCAGCTCAGCAGCTGGGCACCACATTGACTATATCTTTGGATGGCAGAGATGCACACGAAACAAGTGTTGTGCTCATCCAGATTCACAAGATCTCCACTGTTTGGAGATAAATTTAATAAGACAGTGGTATACAGTGCATGCAAACTGCAGCAATCCCTCCCTTTCCCATGCGGTGCCTCAAGAAGCGATGACAAGTGCAGAAATGTTCCTTTCATCCATCCTTTTCATAAAAATACCAAAGTAAAGATAGCAGGTATGTCAGGGGAAAATCCTTTAGCCATGGATCAAGTGGCAAAACCAGAGGTGGTAGCAACACCTCTAAGGACTCACCTATGAGTCTGTGCCTCTGACCACATCTGGATCTAGGAGGCAGAGTGTCCTACTTCTCTAATGGATGGTGTCTGTCCATCACTGACAAGTAGATGAAAGCAGTAGTAAGTTTTGGTTACTCCCTTGAACTAAGGGCCCCACTGCATCACTTATTCATCCAGTCGCCTATCTCAAGCACTGTTATCAAATGCAAGCTAGTACTGAATGAAATCTGTAGCCTTCTGCACAGAAGAGCAATAGAATTGCTACCCTTGTAAGAAAGGTTCTTGTGGCTATATTCCATATTCTGTATTATCCAGAAATGTATAGTGTGAGTTAGTCATCCTGGACCTCAAACTGCTCTACAAATGAAGAAAATGAAATTGTGGATGCAAAGTTAGCCTCAGTGGTAGAATCCCTGTAAAAAAGGGATTTCCTTGTCTCAGTGGACCTAGCAGATGCGTAACCGCATGTACATGTCACTGCTGTGTATTAAAATTTATGTATGGCACAGCTGACTACCAGTACAAAATACTGCTATCCTTGTTTTTGTCAGCACCCAGAGTCTCTATCAAGATGCTGGTGGAGGTCATAGCCCAACTTTGGTCCCAGGCTTTCATCTGTATCCTTTCCTGGAGGACATTTCTATCAGTGCTCCAACCAAAGAACGAGTACACAGCACCACAAGTTGGACACTTCAAGCATGCTGTTTTGTGATAAACATGAAAGGAAATATCCGATTCCTTTCACAAAGATAGATCACCTAGAAGTGGATATAGACACTTCTGTGGCTGTAGTCTGGCCTTTATTGGACAGGTTTGAGAAAATCCAAAAGCTTATACCTGTATTTGTAAGGAACACAAGGCCATCCATATCTCAGTGTCTCTGGTTTTGTGTATAGGAACCACCTCCTGGGGAAGATCCCATATCAGGTTCTCTAGAAGTTTCTTTTCAAGGTTTGAAATAACTTACCGGAATGCATGCAGTATCAGGTGCTGGTCCCAAACCAGGTTCTGGACTCCCTCAGATGGTGGACAATCCTAGAAAATGTCTGTAAGGGTCTTTCCGTATGCCGTACAGACTCACAGGTACTCACAACAGATACCAGCCTAATCGGGTGCAGAGCATATCACAGACACAGAATAATGCATGGCACATAGAACTCCATAGAAAGGAGCCAGAGCATCAAGCTTGTGAAGTTTAGAGTGGTTGAAGTTAGCCCTAAAAAAGTTCTAGCGCCACTTCAGTTTTAATTTATATATATATGTGGATAGGTCCATCAATGGTTATTAGCCAAGATGGTCTGGATGACAGGGAATAGATCACTTGATAAATTCGCTCTTTCTGAAGCATCTGACACCAGCCACTGTTGAAGACCCGATTCTGGGCTAGATGGACCATTGGTCTGACTCAGTATGGCCATTCTTATGTTCTTATGTACTGTTTGCGGGCCAGCTAGTCTACCATACATAGTTTACTGGTTGATATTGAATTTTTTGTTACTAATCATATTCTGGGAGTTTCTACATAGATTTAGAATGATCTTTTGTCAGCAAGCAAGAGAAGAGGGTGTGGCCAGTATGGGCTGTGCTACAACACTTAACTGCCTGTGGAACTGCAAAGAGGAGGGGGAATAGCTCGTACAATCTCTGGAAGATATTGCTAGCAGAAAGGAAGTTATGGGGTAATAAATTCCTCATTCTTTGGTGAATGTGTAGTTAAGACACAACTGTTGTAAAAAGCATGATTGCTTACTCAAAATTTTAAAGCTAAATAATCTACAAACTAAGGCCCCAACTCTGCAAACATTCGTATGTGTGTAACTTTATTTTGGTGATTAGTCCCATTGACTTCAGTAGGATTGTACATGCAAGTAAATTTACATATGTATGTGAGTATTTATAGTGTTGGGCCCTAAATAATGAAATATTCAAGAAAAATTATGTATACCTAGTTTTAGTTACCATTATTTTGTATTGTAGTGTGGTATACAGATGTCACCCTTTGCTACTTTAAAAATCAGTTCAACAGTCAGCTAAAGAAAGTCTGAAATCAGTGGGTAAAATATTTTTTTTTCATAAATGTAAAGTATCTTTGACTGTGAGAAGTTTTTAAAAGAATCTAATTAATATTTTATCTGAATCTCTAGTATTACTTACAACAGATCATTTTTTTCTATTAGGTGTCTATAAAATAGGGATAATAATCCCTTTAGTCTTTGTAAGTGCTAGATATTATATTTTCAGTTTTGAAGGCTTTCTTAGTTATTTCTCTAATTGTACTTACCCAAAATAGAGATACACACTAATTCTCTCTTCCACTTGTATTATTCTCTAGAACAGTTTCTCTTATATTTAACATGTTTAGCATGTTGTTTATGGAGCTATAAAGTATAAATATGGTATTAATCATTTATGAAATGCATACATTGCTACTTCCATTTTTGAATCTTAAAGAAAAAAGTGATAATGAAGCCAGATAACAAAATTGGACAAATTATTGAGAATGTTAATGACAGAGCAGGGGCTTAAAAAAAAGAACACAGTGTACTGGTTAACAATATAAAAAGGTGCACAGTATGGAAGGGAGCAGCAAAATTGCATTACACAGCCTGAAAATTGGATTATGGCTGTTAAGGATTTTCAAACAATATGTTAGAGCTATATTGGAACATTAAAAACAACAGATATTAAGATTATTATTATTATTATTAAGCTACAATCTACTGATTTGTCACAAAATAAATAAATTATAACTTAGATAGATGCACATGTAATGAAGAGAGGTCAGATCCTTGGCCCAAGATATTTAGGGAGTGACTACTGCTATGGGGAAATAGACTATGAGTGAAAGGAGAAGATCTGCCATATAAATGTCAATAATTGGTAAGTTATCTTTCATTGGAAAATGAATGTGTTTCATTGGATTCAGAAATGTACATAAAACCTAAAGATTTTTTTTTCCAAGTGATTGTTCACATGGATTTCACTCTTGGTGCACATATACCCCATGTGTGCAAGATTGGATTGGCCAGCAGTATCTGTTGGAGAGGGACATATTTTTGAACAATGTACCATACATTGCTTCTCCAAGTAGATTAAAAAAGCTACAGATGCTCTCCTGAAATTGTCCCTCCTTGAGTGCGCTATGCAATCCTCTTCTGACACCAAAGGAAAGATGCAGCTAGACCTCAGTCCTACAATCATTCTTGCTCTACAAGTGGCCTGTGAGCTGAGATTCTACCCTGTGTTCCCAGGGCACATTGACCAAGAGACCCAGTCCTCTTCCATTATGGCTTTGATGACCTCTTATGGGTGGGAACGAGCACCAGTCCAGAATTGACCTGAGATTACCCTCTCCAGTGTGTATTGAGTCTAGGCACAAGATTTGTAATTCACAGCTCAGTGGCTGAAGGGCATCTAATGGCCTGAGAAGAGTCCAGAGAGCACCAGATGTATCCATTAAACCAGAGTACCATGTATCTTTCAGTACTGATCCTTCAGCACTTGACGTCTCATTACCCAACATTCAGTATCCTGTGCTTCTATACAGGCAACCTTGAAACTGTTCCCCAGTGCCCAGCGCATCAGAACCTAGAGTGGTGGAACCAAGTGGTTTATCTGTGGCAGTGGTATCAGAGTTTCTCTCCCTAAGAGCCTGAGGTTGGTGATAGGTAATACACCATCTTCCAAGGTATGGCAGGTGAAGGATTTATATCTGGCACTGACTTCACTTCCTACCCATTTAGGCAGGGCACAGCAGAGCCAGAGTACTCCTAACAGGACAGCCCCTCACTTGGAAGAAGTGTACTCCTTTTTCTTCATTCCATTTGAGGTATCATAGGGATTCCTTTCTTGCACACCCTCCTTCCCCCTCATTGATTAGTTCAGTGTAAATTAGGAAGAGAGTCTGGGGAAGGATCTGTAAGTGAGCCCTCTGTGTGTCTTCCACCTTAGTACCCATTTTGGTATCAGTCTTGGCTGTGGCTGATGTCTTGGGAGGTGCAGCCATATTCATACAAACCTATATCATTGGCCTCCTCTAGGGTTAGATCTCGCTTCTCAAATAGTCATTATAAAGCAACACAACCAGGTCAGGTAGTGCAGGCTCAGATCCTGGAAAGGCAGAAGGAAAAAAGTAGTGAATAATAAAATTTGCAAAGGGAAGCACCAGCTTGTCTCTAGTGTCACCAATGCGATCTCATCCTCTACTGACAAGACAGTAAATCCCTGGATTTATTCATTCAACAATTTAAAGGTGTTCCACCAGAGTCTAATCAAGTTCATGGCAGACACTCTGGATATATCTCTGCAAGTGGTTCAGGACAAACTTCACAAACTCCTGTACACTTTGCACCTTTCCATGCCTGGCAGGCTCAGCAGTCCCCTAAATGAGGAACTGTTGTAACCTGTGAAAGATCTGTGGCACCCTCCAGATTCCATTCTAATCACATCCAGGTGAGCTGACAGAAGGTACCAAGTGCCTCCCATGGGATCTGAGTACTTTTATTCCAACCCAGTACCACAGTTGCTTGTGGTAGCTGCCATCCAAGATAGGTTGAAGCAGTAGGGACCTCCCAAATGTATGCTTAGGGAGAGAGACCCAGAGATATTGGACCTATTCACCCACAGAGTGTATTCATCTGCCAGCCTCCAGATATGTGTAGCTAAATGTCAATTTCTTCTGTCCAAATAAAAATTATTTGAATTGGGGCAAACTGCTACAAAAACACTAACTGGAACTAAAGACCCAGCATGTCTGAAGAAGAGATGATAACCTATACTTCCTTACAAGCTACACACAGTGTGTCCAACCCAGTGATGCATGCTATGGCTACATCAGTGGCCACGATGGGAAGACCTTCCTGGCTCCAATCAGAGAGGTCCAAGCATCAAAGAACCACCTTCCCTTTAACTTTTTAATTAAAATATGGGTGAGGATCTCCATTTCTTAAAGGGCTGTAGGACAACTCTGTGTTCTCATGGCTTCTGTGTTCCAGTCCCAAGGAGAAAACAAGTAAGACCACAGACCTCCTTCCTGCAGTGTTCCTCTTCTTACTATTATTATTAGTCTCAAAGGACCTTGGAGCCATCAAGAAAGAAGTAGAGGTTCCACTGACAACCCTCTGGCTCTTCCTCTTCTACTGCACATTCTGCCTTTTCCTCCAGCCAGCAGGTTTGACACCAGTATTGAGAATCTGATGAATACTTCTGAGGATCCTCTTCCTTTTACTCTGTTTTATCCATCACCAATTACATGAAACCTGAACTTGGATCATGGTGTACCAGTGGACCCTGAAAATTGTAAATAAAGGGGTATTCTATCCAATTCCACTTCCTTCCTAATGCTTCCCCTCACCCTCCCCATCTCAAGAAATAGACTCTTCTTCTTCGAGTGATTGCTCCTATGCATTCCAGTTAGGTGTGCGCGCCGTGCGTGCACGGCTCTCCGGAACATTTTTACCCTAGCAACTCCGGCGGGTCGGCTGGGCGCCCCCTGGAGTGGCGCCGCTATGGCACCCGTTATATACCCCAGCCGGCCCGTCCGCTCCTCAGTTCCTTCTTACCGCCCGTGACGGCCAGTTGGAACTGTGGAGTGCTCTCTGTCCTCCACAACCCTAGCTCTCGCTACTTTTTCTGTACATAGTTCTTTCATTACTTAGTGTAGATAGTTCGTTCAGTTAGTTAGATAGTTTTAGGATAAGGATAAGGGGTTTTTTCCCCCCTTTTCCTCTACCGGTGCGGGCTCATGCCCAAGGCACCGGGCTTTAAGCCCTGCGCATCTTGCCAGCGGCATATGCCGGTCGGGGACCCGCACGACTCCTGTCTCCGTTGCCTCGGAGAGAGTCACAGGACAGATAAGTGCCCTATCTGTTCGGCATTTAAGCACCGGACGCGTAAGGAGTGGGACATTCAACTGAAGCAGCTCCTGATGGAGGCATCGCTCCAGCCCCCGGCACCGACCGCTCTGGCACCGAGGGCGTCATCGGCGCATAGCGCACCGGCGACCCCGAGCTGCTCCGGCACCGAGGCTCCTCGACCTCAGCCAGCGGCACCGGTGACCCGACACCGCTCCCTATCGCCATCCAGGAAGCGTAAGCCGGCAAAGGCAGCTGCAAAGACCCACACTCAGGGTCAAGCAGCCCAGCCAATACCACCAGCTACGGTACCGGCTGTGGCCATGCACAGGACGTGCACCGTGCCGTTGCCTCCGGCACTGCAAGGGCCGTCGAGTCCGGCACCGCCATGCTCCCCGGCGCCGACCGCGGTTGAGCTGCAGCTGCCATCCACGCCTGAGACTTTCTCAATGGCGCGGGAGCTCATAGAGCTCACAGAGGCACCGAGCCTCCAGCCCCCGGCACCGCCGGTGCGGGCTGTTGTATCGGCGGGAAAGCCGGCGATGATTCGACCCCCTTCTCCGGACGGACGGCACAGACGGCGCTCCCGGTCCCGATCTCGTCCCCGGTCCCGACGAAGGTCACCGTCTCGCCGCTCAAGATCCCGGCACCGCTCACCATCGCGGTACCGGTCGCCGTCTCGACGCCGGTCACAGTCCCGGTACCGTTCAACATCGCGGTACCGGTCGCACTCCCGGCGTCGCTCCAGGTCCCGATCGCCTTCGCGTCGGCACCGACGGAGGTCCGCTTCCCGGTACCGATCCCGGCACCGTGACTCTCGCAGCCGCTCCCGGCACCGCCGGTCCAGATCCCGGTCGAGCTCCCGGCACCGGTCGAGCTCCCGGCACCGCGGCGGACGTTGGTCTCGGTCACCATCCCGGTACCGTGATGACCGGCACTGATCCTCGGCACCGTCCGGGGACAGGCTGCTGCTTTCGACGGCGCAGTCCATCAGCGCCTCTGCACCCCCATGGCCATCTCGCCCCGCGTCGGTTGCTTCTGGGGCAGGCAGCAATGGGCACCTTCCCCCTGCTCCACATGGTCAACCTCAAGGTGCACAGCAGTGGGGCTTCTGGGTCCCCTGGGCCCAATACGAGACTCAGGGGGTGCCTTTCCCTCCAAGGGCCCCTGCCTCCGAGCGCAGGGTACCAGAGACCACCATAAGTCGACCGCCCCCTTCGCCACCGGCTTCGGTTTCGATACCGCCTGACCCCCAGAGGCATCCTCAGCCCGAGCCAGCCGACCAACCGTTGGAAGATCCATCTACGGAGGCTGTGGTCCAGGGCTTATCCTCGTCGTCGTCACCGGACGAGGCGGTGGCCGGAGCATCTGCCACAGATCCTCCACCAATAGACTTGAGGGCCCACCAAGACCTGCTCCGCCGCGTGGCAAAGGCCATCGATCTCCCCGTGGCAGAGGTCCAGGAGGATGAGGACCCAGTGACGAACGTCATTGGAGCGGAGGCTCCAGTATGGGTGGCCTTACCGTTCATCCGTACAATCCAAAAGAACGCCACGACAATCTGGCAGTCACCGGCGTCCGTCCCTCCTACTGCCCGCGGGGTCGAGCGAAAGTACTCCGTCCCCCCCACGGGATATGAGTATCTGTATACTCACCCGGCCCCAGACTCGTTGGTCGTACAGTCGGTCAACGACAGGGAGAGACATAGTCAGCCCGCCCCAGCGCCGAAGTCTAAGGAGGCGAGGCGGATGGATCTGTTGGGCCGCAAGGTCTACTCTGCTGGCGGTCTGCAACTTCGGATCGCCAATCAGATGGCTCTCCTCGCCAGGTACGCCTATGACATCATGGTGTCCCTGGCGAAGTTTACAGAACTACTCCCAACAACCTCCCGCCAGGAGTTTTCGGCGCTGTTGGACGAGGGGAAAAAATCTTCCAGGTCCTCCATCCAGGCCGCTCTTGACTCCGCGGACTCGGGAGCAAGGACCCTGGCCTCGGGAGTGACTATGAGGCACATCTCCTGGCTGCAGTCCTCCACCCTACCACCGGAGGTGCAGTACACGCTGCAGGACCTGCCTTTTGATACTCAGGGTCTGTTCTCGGAAAAAACTGATTCCTGGATCCAGACCCTGAAGGACGGTCGCATAGCCATCCGCACTCTCGGGATGCATACACCGGCAACACAGCGCAGGTCCTTCAGGCAGCAACCTTCCCGGCCTTTCACTCAGCCACGGTACCGTCCCTACAACAGTAGGCGGCCTGGCCAAAATCGCCGTCGACCATCCGGCAACAGACGCAACCAGGCCCAGGCCCCTTCCAAGGCCCCTCCAGGGTCCAAACAGGCCTTTTGATGGGACGCCCGAGGACGGCCCATCACTCTCCCTACCGGATCCTGCCCTTTTGTTTTACAACCGCCTTTCCCATTTCTTTTCGGCGTGGTCCCAAATAACAACGGACAACTGGGTGCTTCAAACAGTCCAGTCGGGATACCGCCTTCAGTTTGTTTCACCCCCCCCTTCCCACCCACCCTCCCTGTCCCTCTTCAGGGACCCCTCTCACGAGCAACTCCTCTTACAAGAGGTCCAGACTCTGTTGAGCGTGGGTGCCATAGAGGCAGTGCCTCAAGACAGGCGGGGCAGGGGATTCTATTCCCGTTATTTTCTCATCCCCAAAGCAAAAGGAGGGCTACGTCCTATCCTGGACCTTTGAGAGCTGAACAAATATCTGCTCAAGCCCAAGTTTCGCATGGTCACCCTGGGGACCATCATTCCCTCTCTGGATCCGGGAGACTGGTTTGCCGCCCTCGACATGAAGGACGCGTACTTCCATGTCGCGATCTACCCTCCCCATCGACGCTACCTACGTTTCGTGGTGAACAACGCACACTACCAGTTCGCAGTGTTGCCATTCGGCCTATCCACCGCACCGAGGGTGTTTACCAAATGCATGGCAGTGGTTGCCGCAGCCCTCCGCCGTCGTCAGATACACGTCTACCCGTATCTCGACGACTGGCTGGTTCGCGGAACGTCTCGGCGGCTGGTAACGGACCAGATGACAGAAATCCTGTCTCTATTTCAACGGCTCGGTCTTCTCATCAATGCCGAGAAGTCCTCCTTAATTCCGGCGCAGCGGGTGGAGTTCATTGGAGCGGTTCTCGACTCCAAGTTGGCCAGGGCCTGCCTACCGCGCTCTCGGCACCAGACACTGGTCTCCATCATTCGAGACCTCGTCACCTTTCCTACCACGACGGTGCGATCCTGCCTCCGCCTCCTGGGCCACATGGCATCCTGTACGTATGTCACCGCATATGCGCGGCTCCACCTTCGCCCGTTCCAGTCCTGGCTAGCGTCGGTGTACCGCCCGCATCGAGACCCGATCGACATGGTGGTCACGGTCACCAAGCCAACCCTCGAGTCTCTCAACTGGTGGCTAGACCCAGACGTCGTGTGTGCGGGAGTCCCGTTTCACCCTCCTCGCCCATCCGCCACTCTGACCACGGATGCCTCAGCGCTCGGCTGGGGGGCTCACCTGGGCGACCTTCACACCCAAGGTCTTTGGTCACCCCAAGAGCTCGCTCTGCACATCAACATCCGCGAGCTGCGAGCGATCCGTTTGGCGTGTCACACCTTCCGCACCCGCCTGCAGGGCCGCTGCGTGACAGTGTTCACGGACAACACGACAGCGATGTTCTACGTGAACAAGCAGGGCGGAGCCCGCTCCTCCCTCCTCTGCAGGGAAGCGCTGCTCCTGTGGGACTTCTGCGTGACCCACTCAATTCACCTGGAAGCGTCCTTTCTTCCGGGAGTGCAGAACACGCTGGCCGACCATCTCAGCAGGTCGTTCCTCTCCCACGAGTGGTCCCTCCGTCCAGATGTCATGCACACAATCTTCCGGAGGTGGGGGTTTCCCCAAATAGACCTATTTGCCTCCAAGGAGAACAGGAAGTCCACCTGTTTTGCTCGTTCCGGGGCCACTCGCCAGGCTCCCTGTCGGACGCCTTCCTTTACTCCTGGAAGGATCACCTCCTCTATGCCTTCCCTCCGTTCCCACTCGTACACCGAGTGCTACAGAAACTTTGGAGGGACAGAGCCCACGTCATACTCGTCGCTCCGGCCTGGCCGAGACAGCACTGGTACTCCCTGCTGCTCGAGCTCTCCGTTCGGGATCCCATCCCCCTTCCGTTGTGGCCGGACCTCATCACGCAGGACTTCAGCAGATTCCACCATCCGAACCTGCAGTCCCTCCATCTTACAGCTTGGTACCTGCGTGGTTGACCCCCGCGGAGAGGGACTGTTTGGCGGCGGTACAGCAAGTCCTGCTAGAGAGTAGAAAGCCTTCCACTCGCTCCACCTACCTTGCGAAATGGAAGCGGTTCGCGCTCTGGTGTGACCAACGAGGCCTCAATCCCTTCGTAGTCCCTGTCCCTACCATCCTGGACTACCTCTGGTACCTTAAGGAGCAAGGTCTGGCGGTCGCCTCCTTGAGGGTACACCTGGCAGCAGTGTCCGCCTTTCGTCCACCTACGGGAGGTTGGTCCGTCTTCTCCAACCAGATGGTTTCCCGCTTCCTTAAAGGCCTGGACCACTTGTACCCGCCCGTGCGGCGTCCTGCCCCGACCTGGGATTTGAACCTTGTTCTGGCCAAACTTATGGGACCGCCCTTCGAGCCTCTAGCCACGTGCTCTCTGCTCTACCTCTCCTGGAAGACAGCCTTCCTTGTCGCAATTACATCAGCGAGACGAGTCTCTGAGCTCCGTGCTCTAACGGTTGGTCCACCATACACCGTCTTCCACGGAGGCAAGGTGCAGCTTCGACCACACCCGGCCTTCCTCCCTAAGGTGGTGTCGGCCTTCCACCTCAACCAGGAGATCTTCCTCCCGGTCTTCTTCCCGAAGCCGCACGCCTCCCTTCAGGAGCAACAGCTTCACACCCTGGACATCCGCAGGGCCCTTGCCTTTTACATCGAGCGGACGAAGCCCTTCCGGCGTTCGACCCAGCTGTTTATAGTAGTCGCCGACCGCATGAAGGGCGAGCCGGTCTCCTCCCAGCGGATTTCCTCCTGGGTAACGGCATGTATTCGGACATGCTACGAGCTTGCTCGCGTGCCACCATGCCGCCTCACTGCTCACTCGACGAGAGCGCACGCCTCGTCGGCCGCCTTCCTGGCCCATGTCCCCATCCAGGACATCTGTAGAGCGGCCACCTGGTCTTCTGTCCACACCTTTGCCTCCCATTACGCGTTGGTGCAGCAATCAAGAGACGATGCAGCCTTCGGCTACGCAGTCTTACACTCTGCCACGTCTCACTCCGACCCCACCGCCTAGGTAAGGCTTGGGAATCACCTAACTGGAATGCATAGGAGCAATCACTCGAAGAAGAAAAGACGGTTACTCACCGTAGTAACTGTTGTTCTTCGAGATGTGTTGCTCCTATTCATTCCAGACCCGCCCTCCTTCCCCACTGTCGGAGTAGCCGGCAAGAAGGAACTGAGGAGCGGACGGGCCGGCTGGGGTATATAACGGGCGCCATAGCGGTGCCACTCCAGGGGGCGCCCAGCCGGCCCGCCGGAGTTGCTAGGGTAAAAATGTTCCAGAGAGCCGTGCACGCGTGGCGCGCACACCTAACTGGAATGGATAGGAGCAACACATCTCGAAGAACAACAGTTACTACGGTGAGTAACCGTCTTTTTCTACAGCTGGGAGCTGTGGAAGAAGTGCCCTTACAGTTCAGGGGCATTGGGTTTTATTCACATTATTTTCTTATCCCAAAGAAGAAAGGAGAGAGGTTGGTGTTCCATTCTGGACTTTGAATTACAATAAATTAATCTCTCATTTCAACTTCAGGATGATGATTCTGACCTCCTTAATTTCCTCATTAGATCCTCAAGGCTGATTTGTGGTTCTCAACCTGCAAGACTTCTACTTTCACATATCCATTCATCTGTCCCACAGGAAATACCTCAGATTCTTAGTAGGAGTATCTCACTACAATACAGGGTCCTGCCCTTTCATCTTTCCATGGCACTGAGGGTGTTCACTAAGGGCTTCGCTGTCATGACAAGTTATCTAAGGAGACAAAAGATCCAGATCAGCCCATACCTCACCTAACAGGCTGATCCAGATCCCAAATGGTAACCAACTTAGGGCTAGTCTACACTTACGAGCCGGGTCGACGCGGTGAGTTCGACTTCTCGGAGTTTGAACTATCGCGTCTAATCTGGACGCGATAGTTCGAACTCCGGAAGCGCCGCAGTCGACTCCGGTACTCCACCACTGCAAAAGGCGGTGGCGGAGTCGACCTTGGAGCCGCGGACTTTGATTCCGCGGCGTCTGGACGGGTGAGTAGTTCGAACTAGGGTACTTCGAATTCAGCTACGCTATTCACGTAGCTGAATTTGCGTACCCTAGTTCGACCCCGCTTCTTAGTGTGGACCAGCCCTTAGACTCTTGGGATATATGCCCTCATGCCCTATGTGATGCAGTTATCCAGACTTCACCTACACTGTATACAAGAGTGTTTGAAATCAGTGTATATATGAGGAAGATAGCCAATGGGCATAATGGTCCCAGAAGTTCTCTCCTAGTTAAACTGGTGGGGAAAAGTGTGCAGTGGGGTACCCTTCTCTGCACCTCTGCTTTTCAAGTCTCTGGTGCCAGACCCCTCCATTCACGGATGGGGAGTTCAGCTAGATCACCTTTAAATCCAGGTCCTATGTTCCCCTCTGGAAGCTTGTCTCCACCTAATTATTGTAGTGCTTGGAGCCATTCACTTGGCATGCCAGGCATTCCTAGCACTACTCTAGGGATGCACAATCCAAGTTCTGACTACTATACCACAGCTATGTGTTATATCAACAGACGAGGGGAAGCAAGAGGCCATTCAGCTATGGAGCTGGCACTTTGAGTCAAGTCACACCAGCAGCTCTGCACCTTCCCAGCCTTCAGAACACTTTGACCAGGACAAGCAGGCTAATGATCGACAGACATGTGAGATGGGTTTAAAATGATTTGCTGCAACATTATTAATTAAACCTTGGGGAGGGACACTACATTGCCCGCCATAGCTCTCACATACCAAACATTTAATTGGTTCCAGTGCAGGTTACAAGGCTTCTACCACGAGCCATACAAGTCAAGGTAGACCTTCCCTGGGCTACCCCACAGACTCAGTTCAGTTGTGAACCATCTCCCCACCATGTAATGAGGGGTGGAGTGACAGAGGCCATAAGGCTGGGTTGGCGGAACCTCAATCAGTAAAGACTTCTCCCCCTTCCGTCCCCCCACGAGTGCAACGTGTATCATTCAGCTGTGCAATCCCGAACCTCATTGACCTTTGGGAGCTTGCCCCTTTAGCCTTTACTTGCACTGGACACTGGTCACTGGACATGCAGCATGCCTGGTATCTTTCTCCTGAATGACCCAATCCCTAAAGTCACCGAGCCAAATGATGGTCCCAATATCTGACAGATGCTCTCCGTCCTCCCTAAAGAGCTCAGGACCATTTCATCAGCTATCCCTATGTGCCCCCACTCCAAGTCACAAAATTATCCTGGCTGCCTCTGATTCACATTTTTGTGCCCTGTTGATGTGTGCTGGCTTATGACCCCCCGCCCCCGCCAACTCGTCTTGCAAGCATCTCCAACCAAACCAATTGAACATGAGGCCTAGAGATAATGCATAACTCTTGAGCGGGGGGGGGGGGGATTTAAAGGTTCTGGAGGGCACATGACCTCTGATGTGAGATTACTTGCTCCAGACATAGTCCATAGCCTTTCAGCCATGAGGGAAGCCAGAGAGTCAGCTACCTCTGCTAACCCAAACTGGAGCTGTATATCCTGTCCCTTTGGCTTGTATATTGCTGGTGCTACTCCTGCCATGATTCCATGAGCCACCCTTACAGCCACTCCCATTGTGTTTCCAATCCTGTATTGTCAGGTCCATGGTCTTCTGTAGAATGTACATGACCCAGCAGAGAGGTTCAGATCCAGCCATTGCTTGACTGTCACTTTCCTCAGACTCATCCTTGTGTTTGAGTCCTATGTTTCTTGGTAGTGTGACCCAGGGCTGAATTTACTGGAGATTTGCCCTTCTGCCCTTTAAGTTTTGCTATATAAAATTTGTTAGCACACCCTAGCTTACCCTATCCATCTGAAGATCCTTGGATGTGGGTCACTGACTTGCCACCTGAAGCTGAGATCCTATTCCTGGGCAGCCTGTGGCTGTCAGCTGACCTTTACTCTCCAGTACATGGTAGATCCTCATCCTGGATCCTTGAACTGCAGTTTGGTATATGAGGTTCTCTTGCAAACACCAATGGCCAGAGCTCTCTTGGTGGGGAATGGTCTGTGTACCCATCTGCCAGCCTGTGGAAATAAAAACTGACCCTTCCAAATGGACTTGCCTGAAGCCACTGTTTTGAAAGAAGTGTAAAAAAAGTCAAAACATGCCATAAATTCATGGTTTATAACACTTTGTCATTCAATAAATGTTGCATTAACCAACTTGTGGGGTGCAGACGTGGTCCCACTGGATACCACTGGCCAAAATAATCCAATCTTGTGTGTGTGAGGTGGGGTGCATGCGCACCAAGAGTGGAATAGATATGAACTACAAGTTGCAAAGAACTAGAGTTACTTTAAGGTAAGTAACCATTCTTTTCTGGATGTGATCCTTCATGCATTATATAAGCCTACAATCTCCAGGGAGACAAAATTTCCATTGATTTCTTTGGGAGTTACGCACATGAATGAGCTGCAGAATCTGTAGCCACTGGAGAAAGACAGTGATTCCAAAGGAGAGGAAATGTTTTCTCACACTCTGGATTAAGTTCAAGTGTGTAGAATTGAGAAATAAGAGGTGCAGTAGAACTCTTAATGCCTACAATTCAAATAAAGTTGTAAGAATATGAAATTAAAATGTTCAGTTGTTTTCAATAAGTGCTGACTTTTCAAATTCTACATTACAGGATTATTCGTATTAGAGGCCCTGTTGAGCAGTGGCTAGGTAATGTAGAGAGCAGCATGTTTGATATGGTAAAAAAGTAAGTATATATTTCCCACTGAATAAAAAATTCTCTGTTACCGTCATTTGTGGGTTACATATGTATTTGTATTTGTGGTAGTATCCAGAGGCTTCAATCATGGTCAGGATCCCATTGGCCTAGGTGCTGTATAAACACACAGTAGGAGATAAATAGTCTCTGCCCCCAACGAGCTTACACTTGAACAAAGGACTTACAATTATTTAAAAAAAACCAAGCAAGTGCATACCATAAACGCTCTTATCTAGAGCTAAATGAAAACTGACAATGTGCAGAATTTCAGGCTTCTGTTTGGTAGCATAGGCATGCAGGAGTGCTCAGAAATCATTTGAGATAACCAGACTAGTCCTTTCAAAACAGCAGAGCATGATTTCACTGCTCTTGGAGCATATTTTATGTGCAATTCCAGTTGAAGATGGGGATAGTTCTTAATAGTCTAATCATGTATTAAACAGCAAACAAAATTATACTAACACTTCTTAAAAAAACAATCGTGCAGATGGTTTGTGTGTAATTTTCAATCCAACAGACCCCATCTCTTTCCACTTCATGTACACTTTAAGCGTTATTCTGTTTTGGTTTGATTCTGAATTATCCTTTTGTCCTTATATAAACTTTATTCTCAGGAGCCATTGGTAGCATGCCCCTCCATGAGTATCTGTCTCTGGACAGACATAGCACCCATTTGAGCTCAGCCAAGATCTCCCTTAAGAGGCGGAAGACTTTAGAGGATTCAGGGAAAGCTCCAAAGAGGAGAAACTTGGTCTCTCATCACAAGGATCCAGCTCCCAAAAGGCCCTGATCTCCCACCAAATTTACAGTGTTGGAGGCCTGGACCTCTCAACTTGGTACCATGGAAGCAATGAACTCTTCCTCCAGTACCAGCAGAGCCAGAAGATCCTGGAGTGTTTCAGAGAAATATGGCTCCAGCCGGCCCATGTACCATGAAAGACAGGATGCCCAGGACATATACTTCTGTAAAATGGCACCATATACATCAGACTTACTATCAATGCCTTCTTCCTCTGACAAAATTGAAGCACCAGACACCTGAAGCCCGAGCACCTACCTGCTCCAGATCAACAGTACCATCCACCTCAATTGCTGCATTAGTACTGATCCACTCCATACTGCAGGAATACCACTACTCCAGGGACCTATCAGATTTAGATGAACTGGAGTCCCCACTGTTAAATAGGTACCAACAACTCTTGGTACCAAGACCCCAGTCTCCAGATTACCATTGCTTCCCAGTATTACAAGATTATCTGCCTTTTTGTACAGGGCCCCCCTGCTTTGGAGGATATTGAGGAGGATGAAGGAGATATTCAGTCAGTCTCATATTATCAGTGCATATCAGGATAGAAAGCTATACTTTGACTGGCTCCTTGTCCACAACAGGAACAGTAGAATTACTTCTGGGTGCCACCCTCTCTTCCGTATGGCCTCCCCCACCCCCCAGTGATCATACTAGGATCCTTGGGCAGCATATTGGTAGCAGTTTGCCAAATTCCACCTCCATTACACCAAAAGGCTAGGGTTATACAGTCTCCCCATCAAACCCCCTTCATGAGAAGACCTTTGAAGAACAGGAGAGTAGAGAGGAAAAGGAGGCTGTGATGGATTCCCCCTGAGTGCCACCTGGAACTGGGGTACCACTGAGCCCCCTGACCCACCAGCCTGGGCCCCCCCCTCACACTGTACTGCTGTGACAAGCTACAAAACCCTCCAGCCTGCACTTTCACCAGCATACATACAGGTAGGAACACACCCAGCTGCAGTTACAAGCAGCTCTCTGACCAGTACCTGCATGGGAAAGCTACTCCCAGCTCCTCAGGCATACACCTGCTCTGGAGTATAAACCCAAAATTATACTGTCCTGCACTGCACAGACAACTGTACAGCATAAGTTTATAAAATTCACCCCCTCCCTCAATCTGGAGAGGAATATGCAACAGCCCTTTGCCTTGAGTTATGATTCCCACACACTAGTTTAGATAAAGCAAAAACAAGTTTATTAACTACAAAAGATGGACTTTAAGTGATTATAAGTGATAGCAAACCGATCAAAGCAGAATACCTATCAAATAAACAAAAAATGCAAACTAAACTTATCCAGTCTATTTAGTATATTATGAATAGCAGATTCCCACCCTAAGGAATGATACAAGCAGGCTGCAGATTCTTAAGAGGCAATCTGCACCTGCTTTGCAGCTTGGAATCCCCAGGTGTTTCATTCACAGGCTAAAAATCCTTTTAGCCTGGGTCCAGCACTTCCTCCAGTTCACTGTTTGTTCCTCAGGTGTTTCCAGGAGTCTTCTTGGGTGGCGAGTGAAGAACACCAGATGATGTCACTCCCTCCTTTATATAGCTTTTGCATATGGTTGGATCCCTTTGTTCCCAAAGTCTGGTTCCCATACCAGTCTGTGGAAAAACATTGACATCCTAAAATGTAATCTAGAGACATGTGGTCACATCACATGTCTTTGTAGAGTCATAGCAGCCATTACTCAAAGGCTGTCTGCAGTGTTCTCAGGAAGGCTTCCCAGGTGTGAGATAAGCGTCTCCTAAGGCCTATTGTTTTTTCCTAATGGCTCATTGCCCTGAATAGGCACTTCCCCACCCACTACCTAGACTGAAAACATCTAATCTAGTGGGCGTTTCCCAGGTGTAACTACATTTGGAATACAGATACATAGTCAATATTCATAACTCCAGATACAAAAATAATACATGCGTACAAATAGGATAACCATATTCGGCAAATCATAACATTTTCAGTAACATCTCACATGACTGATCTTGCATAAAATACATCATAACTAAGTCATAATTGTATCATAATATCACTATGAAGTATATGGAGTGCAGTGTCACAGAGGCCACCCCTCAAACTCCTATTTCATCCTCATTTCCAGACAAGGCAGTCATGCCTCCATCATCATTGATGGCCAACAATTTTTGTCAGTTCCAGGATCTTTTGGAGAGGTTGGTTGAAAGCCTTCAGGTACCTCTTGCAGAAGCTAAAGACTCACAACAGAAGCTCCTGGACATTCTGTAGTTGGCAACATTCACCTGAGTTGCGCTAGCTGGGAAGCATCCCTAAGTGCAGCAAAGACTGTGTGGCAAACTCCTGCCACCCTATCTCACCAACTTGAAAACCGGCAGATAAGAAATATCATGGTCCTCCCAGGGACTCAATTTTTGTTCTCCCCCAACTCCTACAGACTTAATTCTCTTGTAGAGGATACTGTAAATGAGAGGGATAAACAGCTACCAGGTCTACTTCATAGAATATCAGGGTTGGAAGGGACCTCAGGAAGTCATCTAGTCCAACCCCCAGCTCAAAGCTGGACCAGTTCCCAACTAAATCATCCCAGCCAGGGCTTTGTCAAACTTTAAAAACCTCTAAGGAAGGAGATTCCACCACCTCCCTGGGTAACCCATTCCAGTGTTCCACCACTCTCTGACTGAAAAAGTTTTTCCTAATATCCAACCTAAACCTCCCCCACTGCAACTTGAGACCATTACTCCTTGTTCTGTCATCGAGTACCACTGAGAGCAGTCTAGATCCATCCTCTTTGGAACCCCCTTTCAGGTAGTTGAAAGCAGCTATCACATCCCCCCTCATTCTTCTCTTCTGCAGACTAAACAATCCCAGTTCCCTCAGCCTCTCCTCATAAGTCATGTGCTCCAGACCCCTAATCATTTTTGTTGCCCTCTGCTGGACCCTTTCCAATTTTTCTACATCCTTATAGTGTGGGGCCCAAAACTTGACACAGTACTCCAGATGAGGCCTCACCAATGTCGAATAGAGGGGAATGATCACATCCCTCGATCTGTTGGCAATGCCCCTACTTATACAGCCCAAAATACCATTAGCCTTCTTGGCAACAAGGGCACATTGTTGACTCATATCCAGCTTCTTGTCCACTGTAACCCCTAGGTCCTTTTCTGCAGAACTGCTTCCATTCGGTCCCTAGTCTGTAACAGTAAATGGGATTCTTCCGTCCTAAATGCAGGACTCTGCACTTGTCCTTGTTGAACCTCATCAGGTTTCTTTTGGCCCAGTCCTCTAATTTGTCTAGGTCCCTCTGTATTGTATCCCTACCCTCCAGCGTATCTACCACTCCTCCAAGTTTAGTGTCATCTGCAAACTTGCTGAGAGTGCAGTCCACGCCATCCTCCAGATCATTAATGAAGATATTGAACAAAACTGGCCCCAGGACCGACCCTTGGGGCACTCCACTTGAAACCGGCTGCCAACTAGACATGGAGCCGTTGATCACTACCCGTTGAGCCCGACGATCTAGCCAGTTTTCTATCCACCTTATAGTCCAGTCGTCCAGCCCATACTTCTTTAACTTCTTTAACTTCATATGATAAGAATCAGAAGAAGTTAGACCTTTTTAGACAAAAAGATTACTCATTCATATTCCTCCCATTTTGGATCATAAGCTGTCAGGTGAGCATGGGAAGTATGACTTCATGAATTACAGCACTTTCAGACCATCTTTGTGACGTGTTAATTATTAGCTGGAACTTCTCTCCAAGCCTCCTTAGATACTGCAGATGATGATGCCAAATCCCGCTCCACAGTGGTTGTTATGCACAGAACGTCATGTCTCTAGCATTTGAGGTTCACAAGAGAGGTTCAGAATACTTTTGAGGATCTCCAGTTTAATGGTTGGAAGCTCTTATCTGGAACTACAGATGAGTCCCTACATACACTGAAGAAATCCATGACCATGTTGAGATCTCTGTTATATACACCCCTACGAACAAAAGGAGACTTGGCACATCTCAGACTGCCCAGAGACTGCACCTTTCCCAGTTCTCTTGATTTTACAGAACCAATGAACCCATTAGAAAGAGACAAAGATTCCAGGGGAAGAGAGCTCATCATCCTCCTTCAGCAAGTACCCACTTATCCTTTAAACAGTAATTTGGATGGATTGATCAAGGGTTCAATTCCTCCCTCCCCTCTAGTTTGCAAGCTACAATCTTTTGCCCATCTTCCCAATTTTAGAGACCATCTTTCCCATTTCCAACAGTCTTGGTGGCATATTACCAGGGGCGGCTCCAGGCCCCAGCACGCCAAGCACGTGCTTGGGGTGGCAAGCCGCGGGGGGCGCTCTGCTGATGCCGCGAGGACGGCAGGCAGGCTGCCTTCGGTGGCTTGCCTGTGGAGGTCTGCTGGTCCTGCGGCTTCGGGAGGTCCGCCGAAGCCGTGGGACGAGCGGACCATCCGAAGGCAGCCTGCCTGCCGTGCTTGGGGCGGCAAAATGCCTTGAGCCGCCCCTGCATATTACAAAAGACAAGTGGGTCATGGAGGTTATAAGATTAGGCTACACTATCCACTTTATGTCCTTCCCTCCCTGCTTCCTGCAGCCCTTCTCCATCTCTCTACAGGGACCCCGCTCATGAGACTATACTGATTTAAGAAATGCACTCTCTCCTTCAGTTAGGAGCAATAGAAATGATCCCATCTCCTCACAGGGTGAAAGGGTTTTGCTCAAAAGTATTTTCTCATGCCAAAGGACAGAGGGTGGTGACTGAGTTTAGATCTGAGATGGCTGAACAAATTCATAAAGTTGCAGAAGTCAGGATGGTGATGTGGGGAGCTATAATTCCTTCCTTGATCTACGGCCATTAGCAGTCCATTAAGACTATCGCTTTATTTTACATACCTATAGTTAGTCTCCTAGTTATAGTTCTAGTTGTAGTTATTTTCTTTCTTATTTTATGCTTAAAAATCCCCCCTCCCCCTCCAAGACTTTAATTTCTTTCCTGTTCTTTTCTCCCCCTTTCCCCCAGTGGGGTATACTCAGTTCATCGGGCTTCAAAAGATGCCTCACTTTAAAGAGGCAATCCCAGTTGTGAACAAATACTCTCAGTGCATTCTCTGCCTTGGAGAAAGCCACATCCAGTAGAAGTGTGGTCTTTGCCAACAACTCCGGCCAAGATCCCTTAAGGACAGAGAGATCTGCCAGAAGGTCATCTTCATGGAGGTTGCTCTCCAGCCTGAATCACCTGACAGATGTGAATCTTTTCCAAGCCCTCTACATCTAAGGACTGTGGGTCGAAGAAACAAGCTGAGGACCCTTTTCATAAATCATCTAAGAAGAGAGCAGCAAGTCCCCACAGTGAGCTCCGAGATAACCGTAAGCGATCTCCATTTCACTTGGTATCTTTGGCACCGTCAGCACCAAGACCATCTCCACTGCCACTGACCCTGGGATGATTGGTACTAGCAGAATCCCACCATTCCAGGGACCTCAGCATGCTAGACACATCTGGGTCCTCACCTCTTGGGACCTCTGCACCAAGCATTTACTGAGCACAGGAAATATCCACACTGCCATGTCATGCCCCTCTGCTCTCTAGTGACGCTTCAGACAGTGAGCCAGAGGAGGTAGTGTTGCAGTACTCCTCCCAAGCCTCATATGGTGCTCACTATTAACAGAGCCGAAGGATATACCCACAGATGGCCTCACAGTCTTCTTACGGCCACTCATGGGCTCCACCACCGGGCTGTATGCCCCCACCATCCCAGTACCCATATTGGGAATCTTGGGTGGCACATTGCCAGCATGCCTCTCAGGCTTCAAGCTTCACCCGAGAACTATCGAGAGACACCTCCTTGCCTGCAGCATCCAGTGCTTCAGAACCTCCACAAGACATAGAGGAACAGGAGGCCAGTACCGAGGAAGAAGTGACACCAAGGACCATATCCTCCTCTTCTTCTGGCGAAGTCATCATGCCTCCCCCATCATCTTTGGCATATGACTTTCACCTCTTCCAGGAGCTGGATAAGAGAGTGGCAGACATGGTCTGGATAGCATTGGAGGAAGTCAAGGACACCCACATACAACTCCTTCTTCACTTTCCTCCTCCTCCAAGATTGCTCTCTCTATCAACGAGGTCATGTTAGACCCAGCAAAAACTGTGTGGCAAACCCCATCACCAGTGGCGCCTACCTGCAAGCAGGCGGACAAAAAGTACTATGTCCCTGCTAAAGAATCTGAATTTCTGTTCTCCCAGCCACCACCCAACTCCATCATGGTGGATGCCATTAACTCCAATGGCTGACAACACCAGTCAAGGGCTATTCCCTGTGATAGGGATTGGAAGCATCTAGACTTTTTCATTAGAAAAGCGTACTTTTTGGCCACTCTCCAATTCTGTATCACCAACTACCTGGCCCTCATAGCGAATATAATTATATAAATTACTTAAAACTGAACAACTTTATTGAAAAGATGCCAGAATCACATTGTGACCAATTTAAGGCCATTATCCAGGAGGGCCAATTAGGACAAAGACATCACTGCAATCTGCCCTCGATGTGGCCAACATAGTGGCTATGGTGATGCAACTTTTGCCATGGCTCCATCTGTTGAGCTTCCTGAAAGAGGTACAGTCCACTGTTGAGGACCTTCCTTTTGATGGCATAAAGCTTTTTGCTGAAAAGACTGATGTCTCCTATCACACCCTGAAGGACTCCAGGGCTACTCTCCGGTCACTGGGTATCTATACACTGGGACAAGAGAGACAATTTAGTCCCCAATCCCAGCATCGACCACACATGTCTCAATCTTAATCTCAATGCCACTATGAGCCACAAAGAAAGAAAGAGAAATTTCCTATGTGCAAACCACCTGGCCCACCATCTTCTTTGTCTCAGCCCACTACATCCAAGCACCATTTTTGATGGGTGGATTGAAGTGCCATTAGATCACTTCCCCTGAGTGACACAGCCAACCAGTGTTTCACACCCATTTGGCCACCGATCGGCAGCATTCCGCAGTGTCTGGGAATGCAGAACATGGACCACTGGGTCCTAAAGATTGTTCAAACCAGGTGTTTCATCCATTTTACCTCCCTCCCTCCTCCACAACACCCTTCCCCATCCCTCTTCAGGGATTCTTCTCATGAGAGTTTAATACAACAAGAAGTAGACTGTCTCCTTCAGTTAGGAACCATAGAACCAGTACCTCAACTTCTACGAGGCAAAGGGTTCTACTAGACGTCAGAGGCTACGGAATTGGTGTATCTCCTGCAATGTTACACTGTCCGCAGCTTGCCTCCCAGGCACACACAACTCTATAGCGGAAAGTTCAGTCACAAACATTCAACAGTACTTCACGACGGATTCAGATGATGGGGGACATTGTCCACAGACCTGTTGGGCACTCACCTGAATAAGAAATATCCATGCTAGTTCTCCAGAGTGGGAATGAGTCAATATTCCCTGGGCAATGCTCTCCTCATCCCTGGAACAGGGACTTTGTCTCCACCTTTTCACCTGTATCTCTACTGTTTAACGTACTGCTGAAAATAAAGAGACAGAGCCCAAGTCATCCTGATTGCTCCTCCTTGTTCAAGACAGACCTGGTACCCTTACCTGGGAGAGCACAGCTGTGTCTTCACATAGTTTGGGTCTTTGCCCTCTGGATTCCTGAAACATGCAACATGAGTCAGTGCCCCTCATCTCTGGGGCAGAGCTTCAAAGGCCAGATATTTTTGGCATAACCAATGTTGGGGAGCTTACATTAACTGAAAGTAGAAATTACACAGGAAATTCATCCAGTAAGCCAGGACCCTGAAAACACATTTAACTCTTATTGTCACAAAAGCCCATGCCTCTCTGGTCCATTTCAATATAATAGTCTTTTGAAGTTCTCACACCTCCCAAGTCTCACATCTGTCACAGTCATTATAAGGACTAGTGATGGCAATTAAAATTTCTTGGAATCCCATTTATTTTATACATCTTTTACTATGGATGCCTTCACTCTCAGAGAAGTGGTTTTATTTGAAAGAGGAGTGGTTTGTCTTTTGTAAAAGTTTTATTAGGTAACGGATTGGTCTGATATGGCATCAGTAAGGAGACACTGAAGCAGAAGTGGGATTTGTTTCTGTAGTCTGAGCTGTCATTATTTGGAGGAGGAATTTTTGAAACTGATATTAAGCACAGATATTGCAATTTGTTTTATGGACAAAATGCTGGCATATGGCATGGTAGTTCTTTTAGGGTCTGTTCTACAAGATGCAAAGCACTTAATGCAAGGTTCTGAGCACCTCATATGACATTGAAGGTGATGAGGACTTTTAATCTTTGGGCCCTTGGTGATCTGCTGTAGCATCCAAAAATATCCAGAATAGCAAAGTCTGGTTTGTCAAAATACTTGCTATATTAGCTAGTGATTATGAAGTCTGCTACAAAACCTTAGTATATGGCAACATCAGAGACGACCCATGCCTGCTGATGGTGGGGCGGGGGGGGGCAAAGCGACGGCAGCAGCTTCAGCAGTGTTACTGAGCATGCTCACTACAAACCAAGCAGCAAATCTTGGGAGGGGAGGCATGGGAGCCTGCATGCTCTCTTCCACACGTCGCTTCTGGGCAGCATAATAATTAACTAATAGTATTTCTGTGATCACCTACTTTTATTTTAATGGTATGACATGTGTTGTAGATTTGTAAATATTGGAATGGTAGAGTGGAATCAAATGGAATTTAAACAGTGGTTTCTGACTCATCCAGGACAGGTGGTACTTCTTGTGGTAAGTATCATTTGAGAATTCATTCAAACATGAAAAATGCCATTGCCACTTGTATTTTGGATATCTGTTTTAGTGAGAAACTCTGCCTTTAAATATCTAAATCCTATTCTAATAATGCTATATGAATGCAGCTTTCTAAATTTCAGTACAAAATGCTTGACTACTTGGTTGATAACATGGTTCTTTAACATAAACCATTTCTGCAGGTTTAATCCTGCTTCTGTACTCTGGTTCTCTGATTATCAGAGGTGGCTGGAGCAATTTAAAAGTTGCCTGAGGTGGAACCATTTTGTATTGCCCAGCAGTCAAGGAAAAAAGAGAATGGATAGTAGCCTTGACATGAGGGCCTCAAATTTAATAGGGTTAAAATAAAGGAATAGTGGGAGGAGGGTAATTTTAAAGGGCTGTAACAGAAGTTTACAGAAAAAATAGTTATATGCTAATTACATTTAAATAACATTTATGAATGTGAAAAAATCATTAGTATTTCCAGAGTCCATTACCTGAAGTAGAGTACAGAAGAATGTGATCATTTGAGAAGGTTAAGATACAAAAAATCTAAGTGTGAAAAGATTATATTATTTTTTCTCTGTGTTCAGAAGGGAAATATCAAATAAGCATGGGGTTCTGCTACCATTATTCATCATAAGCAGCACTTCTCTTCATTACTCCATTATTTGTGGAGTAAAGTACTGGTCAATGTAAGGATGTCAGAATCTGACCCCTATGTTATTAAACCAATCTGTGGGTTTATGCAACATGTACTTTTGAAGTCAAAGAAATAGAAACTGTAGTTAATGCTGCCAGAATAATATTTTCCTTTTTTAGAGTCAAATTATGTTTAATAAGGATTGTACAAGAAGTTTCCAGAGTTCTGATCCAAAAATGGCACTGACAGGAATCCATGATGAACTAGTCCGTCATCTAGAGCAGCTTGCAGAGATGGCATCTGACATTCTTCAGTTTCACAAGCAAACCACACTAGAGGCATTGCTAACTCTGTACATCCACTGTAGGGACATACTTTCCAGTCTGATAGATAAACAAATCTTCAAAAGGGAGGATTTTGAATGGACAAGGTACAAAGTTTTTAAATTATCATAGGTGGGGATGATAACAACATCTAATTACTTCCCATTATTGGACACTGTTTTCAGTTGCTTATAACTTTGCCATACTTTAAGCATTAGGGCTGAAATTTTCAATGCTGGGCTCAGAGCAGGTTTTTTTTTTTTTTTTAAATTTTGAATGAACCTAGGGGAAAATGCCTGTTTTCCTATGTTAAAAAATTCCAGTGACCTTTTCTTTGAGAAGCTGTGTCACTCCATACTTTACAGCAGGGGCTTGAAATTTGGCAGGGGAGTAGCCTTTGTGTCAGGGATATACCTTTTGCCAACCCTATCAAAAACTTCCTAAATTTGGCCAAGTTATATGCATTTGAGAAATCACAATTTGCACATGCCCAATAGAGACTTGCTGGAGCCTTTCAACTAAATTCCTCAAATATTCTGTCCATATTGGGCATGTTCCGGTTTGGGGCTTAGCAGAACTTTCCTGGCCATTGTAGCTCTGGGTTGCTGCTGGATAGGTTGGGGCCAAGCATCAGAACTGAGAGAAAGAAGCCAGTCTCTCTCCTGTGCTGTCAGTGCCCTCTTCCTCGCGCTGGGTCCATGGAGCATGTAGAAGGAAGCTGCCTGGTTCTAACGCAGAGGGGACGGGAGCTGGATAGGCAGGTAGATTGGGACTGGAAGTCAGGGAGGGAAATGGGAAGGGACTGGCTAGAGGGCACATGAGGAGTCAGGGTGAGGGAGGAGACTGGGACTGGCTAAGCAAAGAGACTTGGGCAAGGATCCAAGTGTGGGGACAACATTGAGATTGGATGAAGAGCCCAATGTTTCAAATAGCAGTATGTCAAAGTGCACTACAAAACTCTTACTTTGTGGTAGCAGGATCCACAAGACCTGTAGTGCCTGGCAAGCTAGTATGCTTGGTTTGCTATGTATTAACTGACCATGTAGACAAGTCCTCAGAGTTTGTGGTATTTTTACTCATATAGTCAGTATTCCATGTCATTATGATAAAGTGATGCTTTATTTTCAGTACCTAATGTAATTAGCTTTGCTTTCTAAATTTTCTCCTATTTATGATTATTATTTTTATTTGACTCTTCTTGCACCTTCAGCTCTATCTAATTTATCCCTTCATTTAAAAAATCCATGTATATTCCATACAGTGTATAGGTGTGATGTTAGTTCCTTTGTCATTAATTTTACAAGATTCTGATACACAAATATTATTTCAGGCAGTTGCGTTATGAATGGAATGAAATGAACACCACATGTAGGGTAGTTCAAGGTAATGCCTCCTTTATTTATGGCTATGAGTACTTGGGCTGTTCCTCTCGACTGGTTATTACACCACTCACCGACCGATGCTGGTTAACCCTTACTGGAGCACTACACTTGAATCTAGGAGGCTGTCCTGCTGGTCCAGCTGGTACAGGAAAAACCGAGACTGTCAAAGACCTGTCTAAAGTAAGTACCATATGCTGATAGGACAGAATAAATCCAGTGCATTTATGACATTTCCTTTTAGAGAAACTATAACCAGTAGTATTTCTGCTATACAGCTTTTGTCTGCATTCATCACTAATGGGTAACACATCCCACTTGTAGAATTTGAAGGCGGTCTAGTGCTGTTGTTGGAGGCTTCAGGACTCAGGTCAGACCACCATATCTTCTGCCTCCAACAACGCTGGCAGTTTTGTTTCGCTGTATAATTTACATTGTTATTTATTTTCTTGCGGTAGTGACTTGATTTCAGCTTTTAGCTCCTCTCTCACTTTCCTAAGGTGAAGAATTAATGGAGTATTGAGGCTCTCACCCTCTGCCTTCTCCAGTACTGTACTTCTTGAGTGTGATCCCACCACCCTCTACTGTCAGCAGAGAAGCCCTGCAGGCATGAGTCAAGTCCAAGAATTGTTATGGGCAGCATTTCAGGAACTTTCAAGGGCAAGCTTGAAACTTACTCCAACAAGTTGCCAACCCTCTCTCTGCCAGGGAATGGGGCTTTGGGTCAGACAGGTGTGCTGAAGCCTCAGCCTCAGGGTCAGCTCCAAGCCATGACCCATTATGGAAGGCTTGACTTAGGAACAAGACCACAGAGATGAGAACCCCTCACAGCCTGCTAAGGGGTAAATATTGCAAACACCAGAGACTCTAGGTACCAAAAAGACAAAAGCAAATGTGCCCTCAATAAAGCAGCAGTTTGTATAGTGAATGAACAAGCAATATAAAAATTGGGGTTTAAACCCTTTTTCTTTTGCCTTCCCACCCTGAGGAAGAGTTTGCTGGGGCTTTTCTCCTCAAAGAGGCTCTTTTACAGTGCTCTGTATCAAGTCCATTGCTCCTCCTCCACTCTGCAGCATAGAAACATAGAAATATAGCACTGGAAGGGATAGGACTCAATAGGGCATCTCATCCAGCCTCTGCACTGAGGCAGAACTAAGTATTACGTAGACCATTCCTGATGGTTTCTAACCTATTTTTAAAAATCTCCAATCACAGAGAGATTCCATAGCCTCCCTAGGTAATTTATTCCAATGCTTAAATAGCCTTACAGTTAGGACATTTTTCCTAATATTTAACCAAAATCTCTATTGCTGCTATTTAAGCCCATTACTTCTTGTCCTGTCCTCAGACAATAAGGAGAATACTTTATTGCCCTCCACTTTATAACAACCTTTTATGTACTTTAAGACTGTTATCATGTCCCCCTTCACTCATTTCTTCTTCAGACTAAACAAGTCCAATTTTTTCCATCATTCTTTGTTGGTCATGTTTTCAAGACCTTTCATCTTTTTTTCCCTCTCCTTTGGATTTTCTCCAGTTTGTCCACACCTTTCCTGAAGTGTGGTGCCTAAAACTGGACACAGTACTCCAGTTGAAGCTTTATCAATGCTAAGTAAAATGGAAGAATTACTTCTCATATTTTACTTACAGCACTCCTGTGAATACATCTGTAAGGGGGGACAGACTCCAGTTTTTCTTTTGCAGGTTCTGTCAGTTCTGTGTTGCTAGGCATCAGCCAATGAGAGCTCCTGGTACTTCTGCAGAACTGAGAGCAGAGGTCTGCCCTCTTACACTGCCTGTTCCCTTCTGAGCTGCTCTGCTTCCCTTTTGAAAGTCCGTCTCCAGTTTGCATAAGCTTTATAAGTGTGGAAGGGCAGGGTCATCTGGTACCAAAGTTGCTCCTTAACCCCTTGTTATTTAGTGTGGAGTTTGTATACCACATCCCATACCCTTCCCCTCAAAACAGGACCTGGGTTCATATCCTTCAGACCCAGGTCCCCACCCTCTCGGGAGGGAAAAATCTATGTTTTGGTGGGCCTTCTGAGCTCAGTGAAATACCTGAAAACTGTACCACTGTAAGGAAAGGTACCACTGTGTGATTCTGGGGTTGGCATACTTTATGGAGTTTAACCAGTGAAGAGGGGCAATGGTCTGTTACTAGTGAAAATGGATTTCCCAACAAATGCTGTCTTAGGGTCTAATCTACAGGCCATTTCACAGCTAAAGCTTCCTTTTCTATGACTGAACAGGCCACCTCCTGGGGAAACAGTTTTCTGTGTATATAGAGGACCCGGTATTCTTCTCTCTCAACTGCCTGGGAAAGAACTACACCCAATCTTACATCAGAGGTGTCTGTTTGTAGTGTGAACTTTTTGGAAAAGTCTGATTGGAGAAGTACTGGCTCCTGGCACAGATGATCTTTTAGAGTCCTAAATGCTCTGTCACTGTCCTCTGACCAAATGATTTTCTTAGGATTAGTGTCCTTCATGAGGTCTATGAGACATGCTGCAATCATGGCAAAGTCTGGTATGAATCTTCTATAATTTCCTGGTAGGCTCAGAAAGTGTTGTAGCTGTTTGTTTGTCATCGGGATAGGGCAGGTAGCTAAGATCTGTACTTTGCCAATTAGTGGTTGTAACTTGCCCCTCCCTGTGTTATAACTGAGGTATATAACTTCCTAGTTCGCCATCTTACTGTTGGCTATCTTTGCAGCTAGTCCTGCACTCTTGAAAGCCCATAGGATAGAAGTGACATGTCATAGGTGATTGTCCCAATTATGGCTATAAATCATGTTATCTATATAGGCTGAGCATATTGGCTGTGAAGTCACAGCACTTGGTCCATGAGTTTTTGAAAAGTAGATGCTACCCCTTGGAGGCAGAATGGCATAGTGTGGAATTGGTATTGACTGAATGGGGTGGATATAGCTGTCTTTTCCTGTGATTCTGAGTTCAGCGATTTCTCAGTACCCCTTTGTGAGGTCTAGGGCAGAGATGTATTTGGCAGCTCCCAGCCTTTCTAGTAATTCATCCACCCTGGGCATAGGGTAGGTGTCAAATCTCGTTATGGCATTTACATTTCTGAAATCAATACAGAAGCACATTGTCCCATCTGATTTTGATACCAGCACAATGAGACTTCTCCACTCACTGCAAGACCGATTCCTTTCTTTAGCAGGGCTGGGATGAACGTGCCTGCACTCTCAACCTTTAAATTCTATAATTATCCAGAGAGAGAAAGAGAGAAAATATTTGAAAGGTTTAAAAACCAAAGAGAGAGAATTTGTTTAGTATAATTAAAGTTGGTATAACTAGGGTAATGGCACATTTTACATCTAGGTTGGAGAAGACACTGGTAAATGTAACAGTAAGAATGAGACCACCACTGTCAGGGAGATGGACTAGATGACTACAAGGGAAGTCTCTTCCATCTGTAGATTCTGGGCCATGACAGTTTGCCTTCCTTACATGAAGAGTTTTATGGAGATCAGTAAACTATTCATTGTGAGTAAGAAGGACTTGGCCTTCTTATCCTTATAAGGATTTTAATGGGTATTGTATTTTTTGCAAACCTTAGTTGAATATAAAACAAATACTGTAGCTACGAAGAATGTAGACACTCTTTAGGGTAATGGTTGTTCAGAATAAAATTTCAGCCTTGTTTAAATGTTGAATCCTAAGAACACATATACATAATGGTTTCAAGCCATTCTGAAAATAATAAATAAATAATAAATCCCTAATGCAAAACCATTATAGTTGATGGAGTTGCATTAGGGATGGAACTGGCCCATTGCCTTTTATTCTTCCCTGTGTAGCTCTAAAATGTTGCATTATACCTTTAATTTATCATTTCCAAAGTGATTTTAATTGATACAGAAATGCATAATTAATTAAAGTTTACATCAGAGTCAGAAAGACAGTGATACTTGGAAGAACTTGTGTTATGGAGGTTGCTTGCCATTTTTTAATAATGAAGACCTAAAAGGTAGTTAATTGTGTCCATTTGTGATAAATTTTAAGGTTTTACTGACTGTCAAATTTATGAAACTCTAATTCAGAGCATATATTCTATAGTTGGTTGCACTAATAAGATGATACAGTGTCAGAGCGTTATATTTAAGATACATCTTATTGCTTTCAAATCAACTTTGTGAATAAAATTGGGCCATCAAGTTCATGTCAGTTTAGATGTGTTTCCCTCAACTACTGAAACAATTTTTGTTTTTTTTTCAAATTGATCATATTTTCATAAATATTTGGAACTAAGTCAAAGATGGTGTATGGTACATATCTGAGTGTAAGGCAGGGGTCAGCAACCTTTCAGAAGTGGTGTGCCGAGTCTTCATTTATTTACTCTAATTTAAGGTTTCGTGTGCCAGTAATACATTTTAACGTTTTTAGGAGGTCTCGTTCTATAAGTCTATAATATATAACTAAACTATTGTTGTATGTAAAGTAAATAAGGTTTTTAAAATGTTTAAGAAGCTTCATTTACAATTAAATTAAAATGCAGAGCCCCCCGGACCAGTGACCAGAACCCAGGCAGTGTGAGTGCCACTGAAAATCAGCTCATGTGCCGTCTTCGGCACACGTGCCATAGGTTGCCTACCCCTGGTGTAAGGGATTAAACTATATACATCAGTTCTAGTTTCCATAATAGCATGCTGGTGAGAATGTTGAGCCTTTTACCATGAGACCAAAATTCATCTGTTTTGGAAAGGATTAATTAAATATATTAGGTAGATGGTGCCAAAAATATTTGTGATGTCAATATTTTCTTATTTTTAATCTATTTCATTCAATTTGCTGTATTTAATACATACATTTTATTTACCAAAATGAAATCAGTTATTTTAGTCCTTTGTATAATTTTTATTTCTTGTCTTTTGATTGAGCCTTGAATTGTTCAGTATTAAAGTGCTTAGGAAACATATACTTGGTAGATATGTGTTAAAAACATGGATGTTTTCAGCTTCTTTTTGGCCCCTACTTTTTACTAAGGCCTGGTCTACACTAAGGGGTGGGGGTCGAACTAAGGTACGCAAGTTCAGCTACGCGAATAGCGTAGCTGAACTCGAACTACCTTAGTTGGAACTACTCACCTGTCCAGACGCCGCGGGATCGAAGTCCGCGGCTCCCCCGTCGACTCCGCCACCGCCGTTCGTGGTGGTGGAGTTCCGGAGTCGACGGGAGCGCGTTCGGAGTTCGATATATCGCGTCTAGATGAGACGCGATATATCGAACTCCGAGAAGTCGAACGCTACCCGCATACCCGGGCGGGTAGTATAGACGTACCCTAAGAGACAAAACTTAACTGCTACTTTTCTTCTTTTAGAATTGTATATTATTAGAGACTATTAGAAGCTTTGCTTCTATGATCCAAAAAGCTTCAGAAAATATTTACAAATATCACTGGAAAACTAATATGTGAGATGTTCACCTTTATTCATAAAACAGTAACACACCAAGCATGCAATGCTACAAAGTGTTGAGCACTTTCAACTCCCTTTGAATTGGACTTCAGAATACAATAGAATGTCAGAGTTACAAACACCTTGGAAATAGAGATTGTTCATAACTCTGAAATGTTCTGAACAAACTCTGAACAAAACATTATTGTGGTTCTTTTAAAAGTTTACAACAGAACATTGACTTAATACAACTTACAAATTTTACTATGCAGAAGAAAAATGCTTCTTTTAACCATCTTAATTTAAATGACACAAGCACAGAGACAATTTCCCTGCCTTGTCAAATCTTTTTTTAAACTTTCCCTTTATTTTTTAGTAGTTTACTTTAAACACAGTACTGTACTGTATTTGCCTTTTTTTTTTATTCTGCTCCTGCCTGATTGCATACTTCTGGATCCAAGAGAGCTGTGTGGTTGACTGGTCAGTTCACAACTCTGGTGTTCATAACTCTGAGGTTCTACTGTATTTGATATCTTACTGGAGGTTTTCAGGATCTCACAGGATCAGGTCTTATTTTCTCATATCTATCTTTTTATTCTCCATGTGTATGGCCAACCATTACAGAAGCTGTCTACTGAAATGAAAAAGAAAGAAAGCCCTCTTTTAAATGGTAAATTATATGTATACAAGTAATAAAAGAGAGTATATAAGGTAATCAGATGCATTAATTTAAAATAGCTGAATGAATTAGATAACTATTTCAGAACAAATAATTAGTATAGCAAATGGGAAATCTCACAATGCAGTGGCAGGAGCACCGGGGCCTTTAAATACCTGCCCGAGCCCTGCTACCCCAGGGTAGCAGCGGCAGGGCTCCCACTGTGATTTAAAGGGCCCGGAGCTCTGCGGTGGCCAGAGCCCCAGGCTCTTTAATTCACCCCTGGCCCCGGGGCTCCCAGCCGCCTCTGCAGCTGGTAGCGCTGGAGTGATTTAAAGGCCCTGGGGTGCTGGCTGGGCCTTTAAATCTTATCAGGGCCTTTAAATCTTGAAAGGCCATGCCTCTTCCGGTTGAGGCCAAGCCCTGGCTCAGGACTCCAGCATACTAGTAAGTCCTTTAATTTACTTTCACCCCTGCTTTTGAGTTTGGTACTGGGCATGCCTAAGTCCCAGGGCATAAGCCTGTTCTGGCTATAGAACGTCTGTTACTCAGTGATCCTCACTTCTATTGTTTAAACATTTTGGGAGAAAGACACATTAGGCATAAGTGTCCTATCTGCAGGGGGTTTAAGACCAGAGCTAAGTTTTCTAGGGAGGTAAGGCTTCCACACTGGAAGCCGCTTTGCATGCCTCTTAAAATCCAGCTGCTCAGTACATGGGGGTTCAGACTCCACACTGTCCAGGAGCATACCACCAGACTTGACAGTATCCCCCTGCCAGAGGGAGTCAGAGAGAAAACACCATTATCCTTCTCCGGTGCCAGATTTTACTTTTGGAATCAAAGTGTCAGGACATTCAGGCTATTTTTTTTAATTTCCTCATCTCCAAATTTTCTTATTAAATGTTTTATCTTCCACATTTTATTCTGAGTCATTGTGGGGGTGCTTGGATGAGTAAATTGGTATGATAGGTCTTCAATTCCCAATGGCTCAGCTGATTATTTTGGGAGATTTTAATGCTCAAATAGGTCCCCCAACAAACACAGTATCAAGGGAAGAAAACACTGAAAAGACTTTTTTAACTCCTGCCCTGTGCTAAGAATTTTCAATGCTAAAATAATATTGCAGATGCTCTATGGGGCTGAAGTTTGGTGTAGAGGCCAAATTTCAGCCTTAGTATTTTTTTAGGAGATTTTTAGTTCTCCCAGTTTCTACCCTGCCTCATTTTTACATTCCGAGATTGGTGGTTTTTCTGAAAGTAGTAGAATTTGTATAGCTTTTCTTAAATTTTGGTTTAAGATCTATACTCTTCCAAATTATAGATTGCCCTGTATTTGCCTTCAGGAGGTGGAGGAACAACCTGGGTACTCCTTATTTTCATGGTATAAGACCATCCATATTATTATAGTTAGGTTCGGTTTTTCTGTTAGTCCCTGTCAATATGTTTTAATCAATGTAATCAGCTCAGAGTGACAGATATTACCCAACATGAAGATATGGCTATGATTCATGATTTTAACTTTGACTTTGGGTTTTCTACTTTGAAGATTGCCCATGTTTTTAACTATATTTGAATTAATTATCAAATCCTAATTTATGTAAGATACATATTCTGTTAAAATTCCAGATCATGGAAACTGCTGTCCTTAAAGGTAGATATGAAAAAGTTCCTTCACGTCACCCTTTTTGCCCATTAAATCTGGAGCTTTGGAAGATCTACCTCATTATAGAATGATTATAGAATTTTGGATTGTAGAATTTTCCAGCTGCTGAAAGCAAGCTGAATTTTTCCTCTTTTGTTTAAAAAAAAAGAAGTTTTTTTTATCATCATCTCCAAAGATAATGATTTTAATATTTTCTCAGTCCACAGTAGTAATTAAATCAATGCAATTTTTTGCCCTATTAGCATTGTACCAAAGAAGAGGGGTTTTGTTAAGTTCTGATTGATATTTTAATATATTATATGGATATTGCTGCTGTTCTAGATTGTGTGTTTTTCTTTCTGTATTTGCAAGACGTATGTCATATGCCTATCTTAATTGTAAATGTAAAGAGTGATGATTTAGAAATGTAAAGGGTGAATCAGACCTACAATGAGGTTACTTCTCTTCTTTTAGAATCACTTATAAAAATTTGTCCATGAAAAACAATTCTTCAAAAATATGCTTTCAACAATTGTTATGTCTATAGGGATGACCTTATTCATACGCTGTTATTTTAATGTTTCAAGAAATGTGTCATATCTGCTCTAAAACAGTATTCTTTCCCTTAGGCCATGGGAAAACTCTGTGTGGTTTTTAATTGTTTTGAAGGTTTGGATTATCAGGTAAGGCATGTTATGTTCTTTATCACAAATAATTTGGCAGGATAATACTGCAAAGCAGAATAAATGATTTCATGTTTTTCCTCTTAGTTCTATCCTACAACTATAGTACATTTCTGGGTTAAAAACTGTGATTATGATAATAATACAAGGTTGTTTTTTTTAAGGCAAAGTGAATATAGTTAAATTTAGAGATTGGGTCAGGGAGCTGTGTGCAAATCTAGATCTGGAATATGTTTAGATTAGGATCAGAGAATGTGTTTTATCTACTGTTCTGCTCCCTTGAATAAATAAGATGATTTCTTTCTATTTTTTCTCTCACGCTCTTGTGAATAAAGGACATTGCAGTTTTTCAAGAATCAGTATTACCAAAATCATCTAAAGCTTCAGCTCTTAATACTAATTTCTGTTCTTTTTTCTTTTTTTTCTTAAGATGATGGGAAGATTCTTCTGTGGACTAGTTCAGTCTGGAACATGGTGTTGTTTTGATGAGTTCAATCGCATAGATATAGAAGTTCTGTCTGTAATTGCTTCACAAATTCAGACAATCAAGGCAGCAAAAGATAGCCATGTTATCAGGTATTTGTTTTCATTTCCTTGGTTCTTTTGCAAGTAATAATGCCTTATAGAACTGGCTATTTACTGCTTTAGGTCTAGAAAGGCACTTTAATTTCTTACACCTGTTCCACACTATGGGTATGTCTACATTACGGGATTATTCTGATTTTACAGAAACCGGTATTTGGAAACAGATTGTATAAAGTCGAGTGCATGTGGCCACACTAAGCACATTAATTCGGTGGTGGGCGTCCATGTACCGAGGCTAGCGTCGATTTCCGGAGCGTTGCACTGTGGGTAGCTATCCCATATTTCCCACAGTCTCCCCCACCCACTGGAATTCTGGGTTGAGATCACAATGCATGATGGGGCAAAAACAGTGTCGCGGGTGATTCTGGGTAAATGTCATCAGTCAGTCCTCCCTCCGTGAAAGCAATGGCAGACAATCATTCCACGCCCTTTTCCCTGGATTGCCCTGGCAGACGCCATAGCATGGCAACCATGGAGCTCGTTCAGACTTTTTTCACTGTTTTCGTATGTCTGCTCAATGCTGCTGACAGACGCGGTACTGCAGTGCTACACAGCAGCATTCACTTACCTTCACAAGTTTGCAGAGATGGTTATCAGCCCTATTGCACCGTCTGCTGCTTTGCAAATTGGCAGTGACGGTTACCAGTCATATTGTACCGTCTCCTGTTGTCATGGGTGCTCCTGGCTGGCCTCGGTGAGGTCGGCCGGGGGCGCATGGACAAAAATGGGAATGACTCCCCAGGTCATTCCCGTCTTTACGTTTTGTCTAAAGGTAGAGTCAGTCCTGCCTAGAATATCAGGCAAGCCTACTAAAGAACCAGAGAGGCAAACGGCCGCTCCGGGTCAGAGCCCCAGACATCCCGCTGAAATGATGAGCTGCATGCCATTCTAGGGGGTGCCCCTGCAACAACCCCACCCATTGTTTCCCTCCTCCCCCACCCCTCCTGGGCTACCGTGGCAGTTATCCCCCCATTTGTGTGATGAAGTAGTAAAGAATGCATGAATTGCAATCAGAGATAAAAGGCGAGGGGAGGCTGCCTCCAGCTGCTATAATATTCCAGGCAGGACTGAATCTCCATTAGACAAAGCTTAAAGAAGGGAATGACTGGGAGTCATTCCCATTTTTGCCCAGGCACCCCCGGCCGACCTCACCGAGGCCAGCCAGGAGCACTCACGGGATGATGATGACAACGGCTATCAGTCATATTGCACTGTCTGCCATCAGGAAGGGAAGGGGAGGGGATGCCGCTGTTTAGCGCAGCAGCACCGCGTCTGCCAGCAGCATCCAGCAGACATACGGTGACATTGAAAAAAGGCGAGAAACGATTTTTTTCCCTTTTCTTTCATGGGGGCGGAGGAGGACTGACAACATATACCCTGAACCACCCGCGACAATGTTTTTGACCCTTCAGGCTTTGAGAGCTCAGTCAAGAATGCAAATGATTTTTGGAGATTGCAGGAACTGTGGGATAGCTAGAGTCCTCAGTCCCCCATCTCTCCCTCCCTCCCTCCCTCCCTGAGCGTCCATTTGATTCTTTGGCTTTCCGTTACGCTTGTCTCAGCTCCTTAAGTTTCACGCAGCACTGTGTTGAGTCCCTGTTGTGGCCTCTCTCTATCATAGCCTTGGAGATTTTTTCAAATGCTTTGGCATTTCGTCTATTGGAATGGAGTTCTGATAGAACAGATTCATCTCCCCATACAGAGATCAGATTCAGTATCTCCCGTACGGTCCATGCTGGAGCTCTTTTTTGATTCTTAGACTGCATGGTCACCCGTGCTAATCGGCGCTCCACGCTGGGCAAACAGGAAATGAAATTCAAAAGTTTGCGGGGCTTTTCCTGTCTACCTGGCCAGTGCATCCGAGTTCAGATTGCTGTCCAGCGGTCACAATGCACTGTGGGATAGCGCCCGGAGGCCAGTACTGTCGAATTGCGGCCACACTAACCCTAATCCGAAATGGCAATACCAATTTCAGCGCTTCTCCCCTCGTCAGGGAGGATTACAGATACCGGTATTAAGAGCCCTTTATATCGATGTGAAGGGCTTCATTATGTGGACGGGTGCAGGGTTAATGCAGTTTAACGCTGCTAAATTCTATATAAACTCGTAGTATAGACCAGGCCTATGGTTGATCCTGTGCTGATGATAACCAGATTTAAACATTCCTAGCAGAGTTAAGATGGTTTCTCTTAAGCAGTCTGGGCAAGGTTTTTTTTTTTGTTTTGGTTTGCTAAGAACAATGATACAATTTACCTTGAAGGGGTTAGCTTCTATTATGATTGAATGAGCAGAGTATGGGGCAGAGGGAAATCCTTGTATACCTTGTTCAGAGGACAAGTTCTGCTAGTAACAAACACAGAAAACCAGAATATCTTTTTGGCTTCCCCACACTCCCAAAAAGGAAACAGAAAGCTAAATCATGCCATCATTCCCTCCATAGATACATAAGGCCCTAAATGCACTTGAATCACTTAGGTTCTGTTACATGTGACTGGGGAAGAGGGAACTGTGGAGGGGTTGCACAAGAGGAGGACATTGTACCCTCACTATAGCAGTGCTTGGTAGCAGCTCTCTCTGGAGCAGTGTGGAAGGGGATGTTTGAGCCAGGTGCGTAACAGGAGAGTTGTGGTTGACCAGACCCTGGACTGTGTAAATCCACTGACCAAAACACTTATGGTATGTATGCATGAGTGCAGAGGCTACAGTCATTATTATAGGCCATAGACTGCAGTAATAGATGCATTGGCCTTTCCTTCCCTACAATGGAGAATTTTCACCCTCACAGAGATTCTCTGTGAAAGGCCCATTCACTTGCACTTTGTACTTTGTTCAAGATTTGTCCCAGAGTCATTTATCTTTGTCTGTCTGCTCCCTCTCCCTCATAATTTTGCTTTGCTTTTATGCATTTTAAGGCTTCTGTGTCTTTTTAATATTTGTATTAACACATTATATTATTATCCAATTTAAATTTGCAGAAAATATTTTTATTTTTTCCCCTTTTTTGGGGTAAATGATTAATAATGTGCTTTATAACATAGATTTGTGCTGGAAGGAAAAGAAATCCGTATCAATACATCCTGTGGAATCTTTATTACCATGAATCCTGGGTAAGTGACAATAAAAACTAGACTTGTTTGAGAATGCCGAAGCATGAGCTTCAAAATTCCCCTTTGGTGCTCATACAGATTAAACTCTGGGCTGCTTTTTGGCATTAGTTTATCTTCCAGATCAGTTAGAATATTTGTCCATTTAGTAACTAAAGAGTTGCTCTCTTTTTTCTGTTGCTTGTTCCAGGATCCGAAAGGAATGATGAGACTATTTTTCCTAATTTATGGTCATCATCTGTCCCTTAAGGCTCAGCATGTTGCTTTCTAACATATTTGCTCAAAATGAAGAGAGCAAATTATTTTTCCTATAAAATAGTAAACTATATTTTTCCTCTTTTTCTCAATATATTTTGTATACCTTCTATGTCATGAATTCATCATTTCTTGCCTCCCCATTTCCCTCTCTCTCTTTATAGACATAACATTTGTAACTTTTCCCCTGTCAAATGGATTTATAATATATAGTGGTATTTGCCTCCTCTGCAAGTCATGTGATTCTTCCTTTATGAAATCTCTGAAAATCTGTTTTCTTCATCATCCTTAAACCCTAGTCTAAGCTTTGGTAACCACTTGTCTCAGCTACTGAAACCCCAGGGGTCATCAATATGCAGGCTGTGGGCCAAATCTGGACTGCCAGATGCTTTTGAACACAACCAGAAATATTTTTATTTACTTATTATTATCATTATTGTTATTTTTATTATTTTCTCTGGAGTCTGGACCTTGACTATATCTTGACCATAAAAATTGAACCTGGACAAAAAAAGTAATTGACTTATTCCTGTTTACTCCATGGGCTCCCTGGCTTGTCCCCTTGCATCCCTGCAATCTATTCAAGACACTGCTGCCACAATTATCTTCCTCTCTGGCCACTATTGTTGACACTCCCATGTTTCAATCCCTGCATATTGGGTTGCAGTCACTTATCGCCTCAAATCTGAGCTGCTTGTCCTCCATTTCAGCCTTCTGTGTCTGTACTTCTCAGATCTTATTTCTGCTTACCTCTCCTCTCATTGTCTGCTTTTCTTTCAAGTTACCTGCCTAGCAGCTGGTTTGGTATTCTTCTCCCACTTCAATCCCAGGGCTGCCCAGAGGGAGGGGCAAGTGGGGCAATTTGCCCTGGGCCCCGCAGGGACCCCCATGAGAGTTTTCGGGGCCCCTGGAGCGGGGTCCTTCCGCTCCGGGTCTTCGGCGGCGGGGATTCCTTCCACCCCGGGGCGAGGAAGGACCCCCTGCCGCTGAATTACCACTGAAGCAGGACCCACCGCCGAAGTGCTGGGTCTTTGGGGCACTTTGGCGGCGGGTCCCGGAGCGGAAGGACCCCCTGCCACCAAATTATCACTGAAGCAGGGCCCCAGGCCCCCTGAATCCTCTGGGCGGCCCTGTTCAATCCTCTTTCTATATTGTTACAGATCTGGCTGAGTTCCCACTGTTGGACAGGTTTCAGAGTAGCAGCCGTGTTAGTCTGTATCCGCAAAAAGAACAGGAGTACTTGTGGCACCTTAAAGACTAACAAATTTATTTTAGCATAAGCTTTCGTGAGCTACAGCTGTTGGACACTCACTAAACTGCTGTGAGGAAACCTAAATGTTGAATCCAGCTTGTCTTTAGCTTGCTGGGGCTGGACAGAGTTTAATCTCAGTTTTGGCTTTGGGTACACAGTCCAGGTGCAGACCTTTTGTCAGTGGGGCCCCAGATGCCCCAGTTGCCTAGGCCCTGAAAATTTAGTGTCATTTCCCCCAAGCATCTACAGCAGCTTTTGCATATTCCCTAGAATGCCAGCAAAGGTGCGAGTCTTCTGGCTTAGTTTTCCTCTTCAGGGGTACATGATAGTGAAAGCCAGCCAATAGATAGACTTTGCACAGGATTCTATTACATATTTTCTCTTTACTTAGAAACATGAGAAAAACACAGATCTATATAAAATAATTAACACACCTGTACACATATCCCTGCCTCAGCCTCCTCTTTCGCTGGAGAGTTCGTTGGGCTTGGTTAGAAACCTACTGTTAGTATTTGTGCCACGAGTGCTCCCTCCCCTCCAAAGCTCAGCTGCAGATTATTGCCCAAAGGCTAATGCCCAGACACTTAATGGGTCGTTGGACAGGATAGGTGACAGGTGCCCCACACTGGGCCCAGTGGTGGTAAGTCTGTAATGTTAAATGCCCCGCTAACCCCAAACCAATGCAGGAACTTGGGCCCAGTGAAACTTGGAAAGAGGACACAAGGCTGATAGACTACAAGGACCAGATGCAATTGTCTGCTACTCCTGTGGACAACAGCGACATAGGTTTTGTGACTGCCCATCCATAGAGTGTAACTTTGTGCATGTATGGACAAGAGAGAATAGGGCACAGAGAAAAGCCCTAGGAAATCTCACAATTCCAGTAGAGGCAAATGTACAGTGATTATGCTGATCCATAGAATAAAAGTTTAAGGATGTGTCCGCATATGAGGTGTCTGAATCTGCATAGGTCTTACACTCTTCTAAAAGAGATTGGAAACATATCTGTAGATAATTAATTATCTCCTGCCTGTTTTTATACCAAAACTAATGATGTGCATGCATGCATTTATATGTATTCAAAACATCTAAACTTAAGGGAAATTGTTATAACCTGGCAATCCTAAAGTAAATTATCTGCTGTGGACAAATTAAAATATGTTGATGTAAGCAACAAAACTTCACTATTTAATTCCCTTAGGATAATACCAAAATAGGATAATACTATACTATAACTTTTTTTGTGTTTGAGAAATCATTCTTTAGTTTCTTACTATTCTAACTCCCAGATAATTAGTACAGATGTAACTTCTGAAGGCTTGAGAAATTTTCTTCTTCTTCTTCATTAGGTACAAAGGCCGTGTAGAACTCCCAGACAATTTAAAATCTTTGTTTCGACCTGTCTCAATGATGGTACCAGATTATCAACTTATTGCTGAAGTAATATTATTTTCAGAAGGTTTCAAATCAGCAAAGTCACTCTCTGGGAAATTGGTCAATCTTTACCAGTTGGCTTGCAATCAGCTGTCACAACAGGTAAAATATCATTTTTAGAATTAGAGAGATAAGAGGTAATATCTTTTATTGGACCAACTTCTGTTGGTTAGAGAGACAAGCATTTGACTTACACAGAGCTCTTCTTCGGGTCTGGGAAACCTACTCAGAGTGACACAGCTAAATACAAGATGGAACAGATTGTTTAGCATAAGTAGTCAACACATATTTCAAGGGACCATTCGATGTGAAGTGGCCCATTAACACCCCTTCAGTCACGGGGGGAGGGGAAAAGGCAGCTGTGGGGGCATTGTTAGTGGGTTATAGATTGTTGTAATAAGGCATAATTCCTGGGGCTCCATTGAGTCCATGATTTTTAGTATCTAGAAAAGTTATAAATTTAAGCTCCCAGGCTCATCTTTTGAACATGTTCTGCAGGTTTCTTTTGAGATTGAGGATTGATAGGTCAGATCTAGAGTGATTGCTTCATGAAAAGTATTCACCCACAGGTGATATGGTGTTTTTGTCTTTTATCGTTTTCCTGTGTGAGTTCATTCAAGAGGGTAGTGATTGTCTGGTTTCATCCACATAGTTGTTGTTGGTGCATTTAGTGCACTTAGTGCATTTAGTGCATTACTTTGCTAGACACTAAAAATCATGGCTTGAATAGAGACACTGGATTTATGGCTTATTACAACCATCTGTAACCCCCCAGGTGCCTTTCCCCCTCCTTCCCTTGCTTCCCCCTCTATGACTAGAGGTTTCAGGGGGGTAGCCCTGTTAGTCTGTATCAGCAAAAACAATGAGGAGACTAGAGGGGTGTTAATGAACCACTTCACCTCAAATGGTCCCTTGAAATAATCTATTCCACCTTGTATTTAGCCGACCTGAAGAAGAGCTCTGTGTAAGCTCGAAAGCTTGTCTCTCTCACCCACAGAAGTTGGTCAATAAAAGATACTACCTCACCCATCTTGTCTATCTAATATCCTGTGACCAACGCAGCTTACAACTACATTGCATTTTCAGAATTGTATTTTATAGATTGCAGAATATACATGTGGAGAGTGGGGCTGCTTACCATGAGCACAGAGGATATGTGGAATCCATTTGTAGTTGATTTCATAGCAGTTTTTTTTTTTTACAAATATCTCAGGGGACTCTATTAATACTAAATAGGTTTTAAACACATTTTAAACAAACCTTTGCATACAAATGATCTGCTTAATCAATTCTTGTTTCTACCAATTTATTTTTAAATTTAAAACATTTATTTCTTTTGAAGTTCCAAGAAACAGCAAAAAAACCAGGTTAGGATTCTTCTGGTTTTATTTTGCTTTTACAACTCAACAATGATCAGTCATTTAATATTGAACAATAGTTTTTGCAGGAGTTCATTCCATAATGTGAATTTATTGCTTTGGCCCCCTCAAACAATCCTTGACTTGGCCATGATTTTTTTTAAATTAATTTAGTACATTTTTCGCTCAGGCGTTAGTTGTTAAGTATACAGGATAGCCTTATCTTTCACTTGTTTGAGCTGTCATTGGTTGGTTTCACAAATTTCTTATCTAGATATATTTTTATATCAAACCTGTTTTGTTTGATTCCATGATTGGGTTGCATTTCTCCAAATATAGTAATTTATTATATATAATAAGTATATAGTTCAAGGGACAAATTTTGCCTTTCTCTGCATCCAAGCAATCCCACTGAGTTTCTTGTTCTCAAGTGCATATGTCAATTTATGTCTGATATTGTTTAAGAATTTGTTATATTCTTTTAGCCTCGTTAAGAAAATATATTTAATGTTTTCTAGGATCATTATGATTTTGGTATGAGAGCCATAAAGACAGTGTTATTGAGGGCTGGACAGAAGAAAAAAGAATTAAAAATACAGTGAGTAAGATTCTAAATCTCTTCCACACTATATTACTACAATTTAGGTCTTTATTATGGTGTCTTAATAAGCAAAATAACACATAATCTCACAACTAAAATGTTGTGAACAGAGAATCTTTAACAGGAATATTTACACACTGACATCACCAGCCCAGTGGATGTTGGGATGTCTCATCACAAGATGGAAGTTGGAGGACTGAGAAGCTCTGCTATAATCATTACCCTAAACAAACAAAAATGTAAAATAGCTTTAAAAATGTGCAAAAGACTTAACTGATGATAGTTACATTGAAAACTCCGGCTTTCAAAACAAGCAAGATCAATATTAACTCCATTGGTGAAACCTTGATTTGGCATCACATACTGCTTATGAGCGAGCACTGAGGTGCAGTTAAAGGTTTTTATGTTGTATGTTGATACAAAGCCTTGGTAGTGATGCATCCTACTTTCCAACAGCTAGATTTTAAGTATTAAAGTTCCAGAACAGTGAGTTGCTGAACACCCTCAACTCCTGTTAGCATCAGCATGTGCTTGGTAGTACGTAGGTGTGCACAATACCTTGTAGTTTTGGGCTCATAAAAAGAATGTGATGCATTTCTGCCCAGGAAGAGAAAGCAGACATCCAGAAGCAGACATTATCTGTTGTGCTTTACTTACATTCACATGTTCAAAGTTACATCAGGAAGGTAAAGAGCCAAATTTTTTCATGATACAACTTCACTGAAAATAATGAGGGTATACCATGGATGAATCTGGTCCAAAGTGTTTAGTAGCTGTTGTTATGCACATGTGGGAATTTACATATGTGTGTATATATAAATAGTATGGACAAACCCATTTCCTGTATGGCTTGTGCTGTCACTTAAGTTAAATAGAAAGTATATTTCTAGACATTTTCTAGGCTTCACTCCCTCTGTTTGCAACTGCTGTTTTCATTTCCTTGTTCAAATTGGCCAATATTTTCCCACTCCCAAATGCTAACTTCTCATCTCCTCCAAAATTCTTGGCTATACCCACTCTTCCAACTTGGCGCTTCCTAGTTCAAACTTCCTAGTTCAAACTTTCCCCAATGTCGTCTTCTTCCAGCTGCTTTCTTACATTCCTGGCCAAATCTCGATCATCACTTTCAGGCCAAAATGCTCTAACAACCCCTGCTGTCTCCCCTACTGAAGCTCCCTAACTTTCAGCGATGATGCAAAAATCTGTTTTTACTGGCTATTCAATTTGCAGTTGGTTTTGGCCTATGGGAATTCTTTATCCAGGGAATCATGTGGAGTTTGATTGCACAACAGTGACCTTGTTCTGTCTCTACCTAGTGCTTATCAGGATTTGGTGTTATGCAGTATATCAGGTTTTTTATTTGACTAGCTTGATAATAATGCTTAATATTTGGTAGAACCTGAGATAAATAAAGAGGGGGGAGCTCCCTTTTATAGACATCCAGCTAGCCAGTTAGTTATAAAGTCCCTCTTGGTGGCTGTTCTCTATTTGCTTTACCTGTCAAGGATTAACAAAGTCCCGCAGGTAAAGAAAAGGCCACCTGACCAAAAGAGCTAATGGGAAGGCTAGAACTTTTTAAAATGGGAAGAAGCTTTCCCTTTGTGTCTGTGGTCGTTCTCCGGAGAGCAGAGACACGGAGCAGCAATGCTGTAAACAACTTTAAGCCAGGTCTGATCATAAGTCATCAGATCTTACCTAGAACTACTTATCTGGAACTCCCAAATGTGTAAGTAGATCAGGAATGTTTAGAAAGACACAATTAGGGTTATTTCTGCTTATTTCTTATGGGTAATGGACTCCTCTGTGCCAACCCCAGATGCTTTTGTTTGCTTGTAACCTTTGAGCTGAACCCCCAAGAAAGCTATTTTGGATGTTTAATTTTTGGAATTGCTCTTTTAAAATCTAGCTAAAACCTAAGTTCAAGATGTATTTACTTTCTTTTTTGTTTTAATAAAAGTTACTTTTTAAGAACAGGATTGAATTTTTGGTGTCCTAAGAGGTTTGTGCATGTTGTTCGATTAGCTGGTAGCAACAGCTAATTTCCTTTGTTTTCTTTCTCAGCTCTTCCCCGGAGGGGTGTGTATGAAAGGGCTTGAGGATACCCCACAGGGAGGAATTCCCAAGTGCTCCTTCCTGGGTCCAAGGGGTTTTTTTTCCATTTGGGTGGTGGCAGCATTTACCACGCCAAGGTCAGAGAAAAGCTGTAACTTTGGGAGTTTAATACAAGCCTGGAGTGGCAAGTATTATTTTTTAAAATCCTTGCAGGCCCCCACCTTCTGCATTCGAAGTGCCAGAGTGGGATTCAGCCTTGACAGAGCCAATCCTCCCTTTTACCATGACCTATGTAAAGTAGATTGCTTAACACTGGGTTTCTTATTTCCCAAAATCAATTTATCATGGATTGCTATTTGATCGAAGAGATTTCCTGGGCCTGGAACTTGAACTGTTTGGAAAAAAGAAGTGATTTTGGGGTAAGATATTCATTTTAACTACTGCAGTTTTGCCAAACCTGAAATGTCGTGTTCTTCTTCAAGTGATGTCCCTATGAGTGCTCCACTGTAGGTGCGACAGCGCCCTCTGCGCCTGGGATCGGAGATCTTCATCAGCAGTGCCTGTCGGACCATACATGTGCACCTCCTCCCTCTTGCGCAGTGAGCGGTACATATATATATAGTACTGTGCAGTCTGACTCCTCCCAGTTCCTTTTCTACCACCTTTTGTCTGGGATGGAATCTACAGCAGAGCCCCCTTTTTCTTGTTCCCTCAGTAGTTAGTGTCTTACCTGTTAGTTGTAGTGTAGTTAGTATTTTTTTCTTCTCCTTTTCTTCTAAAATTTTTTTTTTTGTTTTCTTAATCTTTACAGTTATTTCATAGCTTAGGTTTCATTTGCCCCCTGCTTCCCGCCCATCCCAATTGGAAAGCTTTTTTTCTTCACCCTTATGCCCAGATCCCTTGGGTGTAAGAGGTGCATCTCCTGCAGGGCTACCATACTGGTAACAGACAGCCATCTGCAATATATACACTGTCTGGGAGAGGGATACGTTCTACAAAGTGTTCCCACTGCCATGGCCTGACAGCCCGAGCCAGGAAAGACCAGGACATTAGCTTAAGACTTCTCCTTATGGAGAAATCACTGCAGCATGCATCAGACCCAGGCCTGTACTCTCCCCCTGTGAGGCCCTCACGTTCTGCCAGGTTGTCTGCTGATCCTCATTCCCCTTGTCCTTCAAAAAGAAAGTCATCCCTTTCTCACTTGGATTAGAAAAAATGGGCTCCCTCCTCACACTTTGAGGCACAGGCACCAACTTTCTTCTTTCCGAGTGGGTGTTCCACCCCTGCTCCACCCTGAGGCCCTGTCCCCACTCTGCCCCTTCCCCCAAGTCCTCGCCCTCGCTTCATCTCTACCCACCCCTTCTTCTCCCCCAAGCACCCCTGCCCTCACTCTGCCTCTTCCCACCCCCACTCCATCCCCTCCCCCCCAGTGCCTCCTGCCTGCCACCGAACAACTGATTGGTGGGTGGGTGGTGGGTGCTGAACAACCACCATTTTTTTTCCTGTGAGTGCTCCAGACCCAGAGAACCCATGGAGTTAGCACCTATGCTTTGAGGCATAGCCCACCAGAACACCATCCCCAATGATGTCAGTCGCCTCAACAGCATCTGACAGGGGCCATAGCTGTGGGGCCTACCCAGGTACCTTCAGTACCAGAACAAAAAAAACCTGTCCTCAGAGCACACGGATGATTCCCTGCACTCCCTTAAAAACTCCTGAGCTACACTCTGATTTCTTGGCACCTACATGCCTGCATTGAAGAGACATCCGGATAGTATCATCTCCCCCTGCGATTCCTGCCACCGTATTATACTCCTCAATGTCATTTGGACATCCAGTGCTGAAAACAAAGGCTTTCCTCCAAGTGTAGAAAACCCACTCAGAGGGCTATTTCTCACACAACCCCACTTAAGCAACAATTTGGAAGGTGTGGTCAGTGCCCCAAGAAGCTTCCCCCTCTTCCAATCATTCCCACCATCTTTCAGATGGGTAACCGTGTTAGTCTGTATCCACAAAAACAACAAGGAGTCAAGTGGCACCTCAAAGTGCCACTGGACTCCCCACAATCTTTGACATCCCACCAGCTTGGCGACCAACTAACTCTGTTTCTTCCATCATGGAAACTCATCACTTCGGACAAGTGAGTTCTAGAGATAATCAAGGAAGGATACTCCATCCCCTTCCTATCTTGCCCCACCACCCCTCCTTCCCATCCCTCTATAGGGACCCCTCTCATGAACCCATTCTACAGGGAGAAATAAATCATCTTCTGCAGCTGGGAGCCATAAAATTGGTCCCTTTCCAAAACAGGGGACAGGGTTTCTATTCCCATTTTTTCCTCATCCAGAAGAAATCCAATGACTGGTGACCCATCCTGGACCTTCGCAATCTAAACAAATTTCTCAAACTGCAACACTTTAAGATGGTTATCCTCTCCACTATTATCCCAGCAGTTGAACAGGGGGCCTGGTTTTTGGCCCTCAATGTCCAAGACACATATGTCCATATCACAATACATCCTGCCCACAGATGATTTCTCTGATTCATCATGGGTGACAACCACTACCAGTACACGGTACTATGTTTTGGACTATCAGCAGCCCCTCAGGTGTTCTCAAAGTTCCTAGTGGTAGTTGCTGCCTGTCTACGAAGCAAGGCATCGTCATCTTTCCATACTTGGACAATTGTCTCCTCAAGGCCCCATCTGAGCCATCCATGTAACAATGGACCTGTTTACGAAGCTAGGCCTCCTCGTAAACCGAGAAAAGTCTACTTTAATTCCGGTACAACACCTGGAATTTCTTCTTCGAGTGCTTGCTCATATCCATTCCAGTTAGGTGTGCGTGCGCCGCGTGCACGTTCGTTGGAAGATTTTTACCCTAGCAACCCTCAGTGGGTCGGCTGAGCGCCCCCTGGAGTGGCGCCATAACGGCACCGGATATATACCTCAGCCGACCCACCCGACCCTCAGTTCCTTCTTACCGCCCGTGTCGGTCGTTGGAACAGTGGAGTGCGGCGTAGCTGACCTCCACTTCCCTAGCTTCCTTATAGATATCCTCTTCATCATTCTGTATATAGTTCGTTTATATTTTTCTTTATCAGTTTTTGTTTACTAGTTTGTTAGTTAGTTAGTGTATTATTAGTCAACGGGTTTGGGGATTAGCCCCTCTCCCGTGCCCGGGACCGGAGCGCATGCCCGGCTCCCCGGGTTTCAAGCCGTGCTCGGCCTGTCACAGGCCTATGCCTACAGGAGATCCACATAGCTCCTGTCTAAAGTGCCTGGGGGAGTCGCACTTATCTACTAAGTGCCCCATTTGCAAGGCTTTCAAGCCACGCACCAAGAGGGAGAGAGACATCAGGCTCAATCAGCTCCTCATGGAAGCAGCCTTGACCCCTCCAGCTTCGGCACCGTCCGCCGCTCCATCGGACGCTCGGAGCACCTCCTCGGCACCGGGCCGCTCTTCTCTACACAAGCCGCGAGCGCCGTCGGCACCAAAATCGGCCACGAGACACTTCCTTTCGCCGAAAGCGAAAAAAGCGAAGGCCGCTGCCGTCTCGGCACCGCCTGCTTCGGCATCGCAGAGTGTGCCCCAACCAGACCGCCTGGCACCGAAACCTGCCGCGGCGCAGATTACGCCGGTACCGACCACTCTGCCGGTACCGTCGACTCCGGTCCATCAGAGACCGTCGAGTCCGGAACCTGTGTCCTCCCCGGCACCCGCCGTGGTAGAGCTCCAGATGCCATCAACTCCAGAGGCCTTCGCAGCGGCAAAGGACCTTGACGGACTCGGCTGTGCCTCTGCCCCCGGTACTGCCGGTGCGGGCGCTCCATTCTATTGGCAAGCTGTCCTTGCTCCATCCACCTCCTGGCACCGAGTTGACCCGGCACCGCTCTCACTCCCGTTCACGTGGACGCTCCCGGTCCCGCCGAAGATCTCCCTCCCGGCACCGTTCTCAACACCGCTCACAGTCCCGGCACCGCTCTGCCACGCGGCGCCGGTCAGACTCGCGGCACCGGTCGTTCTCTCGTTCCCCGACTCGGCACTCGCGGCACCGATCCAGATCCCGGTACCGCTACAGACACCGTGCCTCTCGGAGCCATTCTTGGCACCGTGAATGGAGATCACGGTCGACCTCCCGGCACCGGGCCGGTCGTAGGTCCCGATCTCACTCTCGCTGCTGTGCTGCCTCCCGGCACCGGTCGCCTCAACGCAGAGAAACGAGATCAGTCGGCACCTCGGCACAAGGCTTCTCCGCTCCTCCGTGGCCCTCCAGGCATGTGTCGGTATCATCACAGGCCGACAGCTATTATGTGGACGAGCATGACCCTCAAGTGACCTCGGGAGTCTTCCAGGAGGCCCGTTTTGCAGACCAAGACCTTCGTCATTGGGGTTTTTGGACCCCTTGGGCTTACCATCAGGCCCAAGGCGCTCCACTGCCTTCCACCCACGCAGCCCCACCAGAGCCGCGTGCCCCGGAAGCTACAGTAAGCCGCCCCCTGGCTGAGACGGAGGTTCCGACACTACCCCTCCAACATTCACGAGAGCCTCTTGACCAGGAGCCGTCCCAGGAACCAGAGGCCGGACAAGACACCATCGTCCCGGGGGTCTCTTCTGCCTCCTCCCCGGATGAGGCAGTAGCGGGGTCCTCCTCCTCAGGGCCCCCTCCAATAGATTTGAGAGCACACCAGGACCTCCTTCGGAGGGTGGCATTACGCATGGACCTCCAAGCAGAGGAAGTGCCAGAGGTGGACGACCCTGTGGTCACCATTTTGTCAGCGGACGCTCCAACCAGGGTGGCTCTGCCATTCATAAAGACTATTCAGGCGAATGCTGACAGTCTTTGGCAATCACCAGCCTCCATCCCTCCCACAGCCAAAGGGGTGGAACGCAAGTATATGGTCCCCTCTAAGGGATATGAGTATTTGTACGTCCACCCTCCCACCTCGTCGCTACTGGTTCAATCCGTCAACGACAGGGTGCGTCACGGACAGCAAGCCCCGACTCCTAAGTCTAAGGACGCAAGGAGAATGGACTTGCTAGGCCGCAAGGTCTACTCTGCGGGCGCCTTACAATTGAGGGTGGCTAACCAGCAGGGTTTATTGAGCCATATTGCCATGACACATGGGCTGAGGTGGAAAAGTTCAAGGAGCTGCTACCTCAGGACTTGCGCCAGGAGTTCGCGGCCTTGCTGGAGGAAGGTAAAAAGGTGGCTCGTACATCATTGCAGGCCTCCTTGGATGCGGCCGATTCAGGAGCCCGAACTCTGGCCTCTGGCATCACCATGCGCCACATCTCCTGGCTGCAGAGTTCGAATCTCCCCCCTGAATTACAATATACAATTCAGGACCTTCCCTTCAATGGCAAGGGGTTGTTTTCAGAAAAAACGGACCCCAGGCTTCAAAGCCTGAAGGATAACAGGGTTATTATCCGCACATTGGGGATGCACACCCCTGTGACCCAGAGACGTCCGTTCCGCCCCCAGCTTAACCGGCCTTACTTTATGCCCCGATACAGGCAAGACTCTGGTCGGCGACGCGGTCGAGGGGGACGTAGACAGCAGCCTGGTCCGCAACCGTCCCAAGGTCGCGCCCCTTCCAAGCCACCGGCGGGGCCGAAATCGTCATTTTGAAGATGCGCCCAGGGACGGCCTACCAGCTGTTACTCAGGATCCTTTCCCTCCTTTTTCCAACTGCCTTTCCTACTTCCTCCCGGCGTGGTCCCGGCTGACCTCCGATGCCTGGGTCCTCCGCACAGTGGAACGTGGATACCACCTCCAATTCGTTTCACCCCCACCTTCCCACCCTCCTTCCCGGTCCCTTTTCAGGGACCCCTCTCATGAGCAACTCCTCTTACAAGAAGTGCAGACACTCCTCGCTATCGGAGCGATAGAGGAGGTTCCAGAGGGGGAAAGAGGCAAGGGGTTTTATTCCCGTTATTTCTTGATCCCCAAGTCCAAAGGGGGCCTCAGGTCCATCCTAGACCTGCGAGACCTCAACAAATACATGCTAAAGCTGAAGTTCCGCATGGTCTCCTTGGGGACAATCATTCCTACCTTGGATTCTGGAGACTGGTATGCCGCCCTCGATATGAAGGACGCTTATTTCCACATCGCCATCTTTCCACCGCACAGGCGCTTTCTACGATTTACACTCAATCACCTTCACTTCCAGTTTGCGGTCCTCCCCTTCGGCCTATCCACGGCCCCAAGGGTGTTTACAAAGTGCATGGCCGTCGTCGCCGCCCACCTCCGTCGGCACGGCATCTGCGTTTTTCCCTACCTAGACGACTGGCTCATCGGGGGATTCGCGGACCCAGGTGCAGCAGCATGTAACAGTGATCAAAGACTTGTTCACGCAACTGGGCCTGGTACTCAATGTGGAGAAGTCCATCTTAATGCCCACCCAGAGGCTGGACTTCATCGGAGCGACCCTGGACTCTTCTCTAGCCAGGGCCTTCCTTCCTCAGCTTCGATTCCAGGCCCTCACACAGATCATTCAGGGGCTTCAGACCTCCCGCATGACCTCGGCCCGTACTTGCCTCCGCCTCTTGGGTCACATGGTGGCTTGCACTTACGTAACCAAACATGTCAGGCTCCGCCTTCGCCCCCTCCAGATGTGGCTCAACGCGGTGTATCGCCCGCACAGGGTCCCTCTAGACACCCTGCTCACCGTTCCAACGAGCACCCTTCGTTCTCTGGACCCTTCGTTCTCTGGCTGACCCCGTCCCAAGTGTGTGCAGGGGTCCCATTCCATCCGTCTCAGCCTTCACTTTCACTGACGACGGACGCCTCGTCCCTCGGATGGGGGGCTCACCTCGGCCACCTTCGTACGCAGGGCCTCTGGTCATTGCAGGAGTTGAAGCTGCACATCAACGTCAGGGAGCTACGAGCAGTGCGCCTCGTGTGCCAGATGTTCCAAAATCAACTCAGCGGCCATTGTGTCTCAGTCTTTATGGACAACACAACGGCCATGTACTATATCAACAAGCAGGGGGGAACTCGCTCTTCCCCATTCTGCCACGAGGCGATACAACTGTGGGAATTCTGCATAGCCCACTCGATAGATATAGTGGCGTTTTTCCTCCCAGGCGTGAAGAACACCTTAGCAGATCGCCTGAGCAGATCCTTTCTCTCCCACGAGTGGTCGCTGAGACCGGACATCACTCATGTAATTTTCCAACAGTGGGGATTTCCCCAGATAGACCCGTTCGCATCTCGAGCAAACCGGAAATGCCAGGACTTTTGCTCATTTCAAGGCCTGTCACCGGGGTCCCTGTCGGACGCTTTTCCATGGAATCATCATCTACTCTACGCATTTCCCCCGTTCTCCCTAGTCCACAGAGTCCTGCTGAAGCTCCGACAAGACAGAGCACATCTCTTCTTGATTGTGCCAGCGTGGCCCAGGCAGCACTGGTACACCACGCTGCTCCGTTTTTCTCTAGCCAGCCCAATTCCTCTGCTGCTTCACCCGGATCTTATAACCCAAGATCACGGCACTCTCCATCACCCAGACCTGATGGCCCTCCACCTCACGGCTTGGCTCCTGCGTGGCTAGACGAGTCGGAATTGCGCTGCTCTGCTCCTGTGCAGCATGTCTTGTTGAGCAGCAGAAAGCCTTCGACTCGCTCAACTTACCTAGCCAAATGGAAGTGCTTCGCTTGCTGGGCTCAGGCGCGCAATGCTGGCCCTTCGGAGCTCCCTATCACAGTTGTCCTCGACTACCTCTGGTTCCTGAAACAGCAAGGCCTAGCATTGTCCTCTCTAAAGGTACACTTAGCGGCCATATCCGCTTTCCTCCCAGGAGAGGGTGGACATACGGTTTTCTGCTAGATTCCGAAAGGGCCTTGAGCGTCTCTACCCTCAAGTACGTCACCCAACTCCTACCTGGGACCTAAACCTGGTCCTCAACAGGCTCATGTCTCCACCCTTTGAGCCGTTGGCCACCTGCTCGCTGCTGTACCTGTCCTGGAAGACGGTCTTTTTGGTAGCCATCACATCGGCTAGGCGGGTCTCTGAGCTCCGAGCGCTCACGGTGGACCCGCCCTATACTGTCTTTCATAAGGACAAGGTACAGCTGCGTCCGCATCCAGCGTTCCTCCCGAAAGTGGTATCAGCTTTCCACAACAATCAAGATATCTTCCTTCCGGATTTCTTTCCAAAGCCGCATACATCCTCACGCGAGCAACAGCTTCACTCTCTCGATGTTCGTAGGGCGCTGGCTTTCTATATAGATCGGACAAAACTGTTCCGCAAGTCCCCTCAACTGTTCGTGGCAGTTGCCAACCGGATGTGAGGTTTTCCTGTTTCATCGCAGCGGATCTCCTCGTGGCTGACAGCGTGCATACGCACCTGCTATGACTTAGCTCATGTTCCCTTGGGCCATCTCACCGCCCACTCTACCAGAGCCCAGGCTTCATCCGCCGCTTTTCTGGCGCACGTTCCAATACAAGAAATATGTCGTGCGGCAACCTGGTCATCGGTTCATACCTTCACCTCTCACTATGCTCTGGTCCAGCAATCTAGAGAGGATGCAGCCTTTGGCTCCGCGGTCCTACATTTCGCCACATCTCTCTCCGACCCCACCGCCTAGGTAAGGCTTGGGAATCACCTAACTGGAATGGATATGAGCAAGCACTCGAAGAAGAAAAAACGGTTACTTATCTTTGTAACTGTTGTTCTTCGAGATGTGTTGCTCATATCCATTCCACACCCACCCTCCTTCCCCACTGTTGGAGTAGCCGGCAAGAAGGAACTGAGGGTCGGGTGGGTCGGCTGAGGTATATATCCGGTGCCGTTATGGCGCCACTCCAGGGGGCGCTCAGCCGACCCACTGAGGGTTGCTAGGGTAAAAATCTTCTGACGAACGTGCACGCGGTGCGCGCATACCTAACTGGAATGGATATGAGCAACACATCTCGAAGAACAACAGTTACAAAGGTAAGTAACCGTTTTTTATCGGCGCACAGTTGGATGCCATGCAAGCCAGAGCCTTCCTACCACCTCACAGATTCTTCGCTGTACTAGATCTGATATCCAATGTACAGATCCACCCCAGACATAGTTGCTGACTCCGTGGGTGCTGCAGAGTTGGAGCACCCCGGGGAAAAATTAGTGGGTGCTCCACACCCACTGGCAGCCAACCTCCATCCGCCCCCACCCCCTTCTCACCTCCTCCTCCTCTGAGCATGCCGCATCCCCGCTCCTCCCCCTCCCAGCGCTTCCCGCCCGTTGCCTAACAGCTTTTTGGCAGCACTTAGGACTTTCCAGGAGGGAGGGGCAGGAGTGGGGATGCGGCATGCTTAGGGGAGGAGATGCAGAAGAGTCAGGGCAGGGACGGGGGCTTGGGGGAAGGAGGTGGAATGAGGGCGGGGCTGGGGGGGAAGGTGTGGTGGGGGGGACTTTGGGGAAGGAGTGGAATGGGGTGGGGTGCAGGCAGTGCAGGGGCGGGAAGAGGCGGGGCAAGGGTGGGGCCAGGGGAGCAGGTTGAGGACCCACCGGGTAGAGGAGAAGTCGGCACTTATGGCCCCAGATCTCTGCCAGAATGCGCCTCCAACTTCTAGGCCACATGGCAGCAGCCACTTTCATGGTCAGACACAAAAGACTACACATGTGATGTCTTCAGGTGTGGCTCCATACAGTATATCTTCCCCACAAACACAGCCTCCGCAAACTTTTATCCATGCCGATGAGAGTCAAGGACTCACTACTTTGGTGGACGCAGCCCAACGACGTCTGCGTCGGAGTTCCTTTCCTCCAACCACCACCAACCATGATTCTAACAACTGATGCCTCCCTAATCAATTGGGGAGCACATCTCCACAATCACATAGTGAGGGCAGATGGTTGTTAACCAAATCTAGTCTACACATCAACCTCCTAGAACTACTAGCGGTCTGCAAAACCTGCTGACATTTCCTCCCTCTCTCGAACATCACACCATCAGAGTCATGATGGACAATCTCGCCTGCCGAGCCAGATCCCATTCTTTATGTTTGGAGGCACTCAAAATGTGGAAAAGGTGTATCCAACACAACATCACCATGTCAGGAGCATACCTCCCTGGACACTAGAACACGACCATGGATACATTGAGCAGGAGATTCTCCCATGATTACGAATGGGAACTGGACATGCAAGCCCGTCAGCCCATCTTCAACCAGTGGGGATGTCTTACCATAGATCTGTTTGCCTCTCTGCAAAACACCCATTGCCCTCATTTCTGTTCCAGAGCAGGACTGGAACACAGATCATTGGGAGACGCATTCCTTATCACATGGTATGCACCACTCCTCTATGCCTTCCCTCCTTTTGCCCTCCTATTCTGAGTACTTTGCAAAATACAGGAGGACTGAGCTCCTATCATTCTTATAGCTCCAACATGGCCACAACAGGTCTAGTATACTTCCTCCTTCAGATATAGTATGCCAACCAATTTCTCTCCGTCCAATACCATGGTCCTTCCACAAGACACGTCCTCCATCCCAATCCACAGATGCTCCACCTCAAGGCCTAGTTCCTACATGGTTCTGGGATTTGGAAATAACCTGTTCATATGCAGTCAAACAGATACTTTTGAATAGCAGGTGTGACATAATTAGATGCAAGTACATTTACAAATGGACTAGATTTCAAAACTGGTGTGCCTCCCACCAAGTTGACGCAGCACATGCTCAGTTACCACTTATCCTGGACTACATGTTATACCTTAAACAATCAGGATTATCTACCAGCTCAATTTGGGTACACATGGTGGCAATCACTACTTTTTACTGCCACATACCTTTTCACACACCTGCTCACAAAACAGTTTCTGAAGGGTCTCCAAAATCTTTATTCCCACATACGAGACCTGACCCCTGCCTGAGACCTCGTCCTAATCCTGTGTTCTCTAACTAGACCCCCATTTGAACCAATGGCGACCTGATCTTACCTGCATCTGTCAATGAAAATGGCCTTTCTTGTCACCATCACTGCTGCCCAATGAGTGGGCAAAATCACGGTCCTTATGGCATATCCATACACAATGTTTCACAAATACAAAGTTACCCTATGCACACATTCAAGATTACTATCTAAGTTTCCATCATCCTTCCACCTCAAGCAAGCAATACACCTTCCTTGCTTCTTCCCAAAGTGTCGTAACAACCAACAGGAGGCAGCTCTACACACTCTGGAGTAAGATGAACATTAGTGTTTTATTTGGACAGGACTAAACATTTCTGAAAATCAGCATGATTATTCTTCTCAACCACTGAAAGATCTAAAGAACAGCCATCTCTTAACAATGCCTTTCCAAGTGGATCTCACAGTGTATATAATTTATTTTATGAGTTCCACCACAGACAACCTCCTACCGCAATCAGAATACATTCCACATGTTCATTTTCCACCTCAATAGCTTTTCTGAATAAGGTCCGCATTGATGACATTTATAAAGCTGCCACATGGGTATCAACAGACAGTTTCACCCAGCACTACTGTATTATGCACAGTGCCGCAGCAGACACTCTCCTAGGACATGTTTCCTAGGACATCTCCAAAGCCCCAGCTGTCCATTTAGGGGCACTGCTTTCTAGTCACTGACAGTGGAGCACCCATAGGAACATAACTTGAAGAGGAAGACAAGGTTATTCACCCTGTACAGTAACTGAGGTTTTTCTGGATGTGTCCCCCTACAGGTGCTCCACTATCCCCCTCTTCCCCTTTGCTTCAGAGCCTAAAACATATGCTCTGCGGCAGAGAAGGAACTGGAGGTGGTCAGACTGCACATATACATCCCGCTCACAGCATGAGAGTGGGGAGATGTGCATATGTGGTCCTACGGACATGGTTGATGAAGATCTCCGATCCCAGGTGCCGGGGGTGCTGTCCCATCTACAGTGGAGCACCTATAGAGGGAGACATCTTGAAGAACCTCAGTTACTGCACAAGGTGAGTTAACCTTCTCTTGACTAACTTTCCAGATCTGTTTTGATATTCTTAATCAAATTAGTATAAATAATATTATTTAAGGTGTGTCGTCTTTTAGAAATGTGCATTCCCAAGTACCTTATTGAAGTAGTTATCCATTTGTTTTTGTATTTATCTTTTATACCTTTCTATAGATCAGACCGCACACCTGCATCCAGAACTTCTGACTTGTCACTGTTTATTTTAAATCCTGACACTTTTCAAATGTTTAGATTACCTCTTGCACTTCTTATAGTATGTGAACAGGATTCATAACAAATACCATGACATTGTCGGCATATAAGGCTGATTTGCATTCCCTCTTTCCTATTGTAATTCTATTTATATTAGGATTATTGCTAATTGATCAGGCCAGTCATTTGCCCAATCAGTCAGCAATGTTGGTAGTCATCGTTAGCGATGGACTACCAATATTGCTAATTGATCTTGCAAATGACTCCATTAACATGGCAAAAAGAAGAGGCGATAAGGGGCATCCTGCATGTCTACCTCTAAAAAGGGGACATTTTTTCTCATCAATATCCTGTTTACTCTTATTGTAGCAAATGGTTGGAATATAAGACAGAAATCCAATTTTCAAAAGTAGGGCCTAAACTGCGTGCATCTAGAATATCTTTTAAGAACTGCTAGTTTAGTCTCTCTAAACTTTTAGTGCATCTAGTGATAAATATATATGGGCCTCATTCATAAAGCCTTCAAAGAAATTGAGGTCTAAAACTCTGTTAACATTATCCGATAGCTGCTTGTTTAATACAAAGCTGTTTTGGTCACTATTAATGTATCTAGGTAATAATTTTTTCAGTCTGTTTGCTAGGATTGAAGCGTACATTTTTGCATCTTGATTTAGTAAGGAGATGGGCCTCTGAGGCACACCGTTGGATGATCCTCACCAGGTTTTGAGATGACTACATTTTATCCTTCTCTCTAAATATCTGAGGGGTTTTTTTGTTAGTTCATTGAAGATATTCTTAACTGTTATATTAGTTGTGTCCTAAAAAAATTATAGAATTCTGGATGAAATCCACCAGGGCATGGGGATTTGCCATTTTTAAGGGACTTAATAACCTCTAGATCTTCCTCTGAGTTAATATCTTGCTCCAGGGCTTCTAGGTCAGGGAGTTCTAGATTTAGCAAAATATTCCTCTGTCAGCTTATGGTCAACTGACTCTAGGGAGTAAAGTCTCCTATAGAAGTTTGCAAAAGTCTCACATATACCTTTTGGGCCAGTTGCCAGTTTATTTGGCGCTTCCAGACTGGAGGTATAATTTTACTTCCTTTTAAATTTTTAGTCTATTAGCTAGTCATTTATCACTTTTGTTAATCTTTTCATAATATAGGTGTTTGGTGTATCTGATTGACAGTTCAGCTTTTTCTGTTTGTAGCAAATCTAACTTGCTTCTGACCTCTATTTTTTTATATTTTCTGTGATTGATTTTTCTGGTGTAATTTAAATTTTTCAGCCTTGTTGAGCAATGTTTGCATTTCCTCTTTTCTAACTTTTCTAACATAGGATTTTTTGTTAATTAAGATGCCCCAATTACTGCTTTCAAGATATCCCACAGAGTGCTTTTTAAAATCTGGTCAGCACTGTTTTCCTTAAAATATTGCTTATTTTCCTCTCTGATATCTTCAACTCTTTTCTTATCATCCCATAGAAGTGAGATGTTTAATCTCCATTTTTTCATTTTAGTGTGTCTTTCCACTGTCTTATAAGAAGCCAAACTAATGCATGATCTGATCAAGGTATGCATCCTTCCAGTCCTGACATTGCTGTACTAAGCAAAGATCTAGAGATCATATATGTTCTATGGGATATTGAAAAGAAGGAGTAGTCTCTTTTCTTTGGGTTAAGACACCTCTTGGAGTATGTTTATTCATTAGATAGAAAATCAGGAGAAGAATTAATCTATCCTTTATTATACTACCTCTCTGATCTATCTAACCCAGGATCTGGATACAATTATAATCATATCCAATAATAATATTTCCTTCTCTAAAATCTTCTAATGTCTGAGATAACTTTCTGAAAAAAGGTATTTGACTGTGACTAGAGGCACAAATACTTCCTAACATTAGCATTCTATCACCAATTGTACCTTTAACTAGACACTTGCCTTCATTATCTATATATTTATCCTTTATTTAGTAAGGTATATGTTTGGCAATAATGATTTCTACTTCTCTTTTATTTGATGTTCCTGGAGAAATATAAGGTGTTTGGAACTAGTTACCTTTAATGTGTTTATGATGTTCCTCCATAAGGTGTATGTTTTTAACAAAAGTCCCATGTATCTGGAGTCTTCTTTCTTTCTTTCTTTCTTTCTTTCTTTCTTTCTTTCTTTCTTTCTTTCTTTCTTTCTTTCTTTCTTTCTTTCTTTCTTTCTTTCTTTCTTTCTTTCTTTCTTTCTTTCTTTCTTTCTTTCTTTTTCTTTCAACTGCTGTTAAGACATTGGTATTTATGTTAAAGAACTGGATTGCATTAGCCATGATAAGTCCACATGAGATTCTAATGAGCAAACTAGGGAAATGTGGTCTAGATGAAATTACCAAAAGGTGGTGCACAACTAGTTGAAAAACCATACTCAGAGTAGTTATTAATGTCAAGTATCAGAGGGGTAGCCGTGTTAGTCTGGTTCTGTAGAAGCAGCAAAGAGTCCTGTGGCACCTTATAGACTAACAGACGTTTTGCAGCATGAGCTTTCGTGGGTGAATACCCACTTCTTCGGATGCAAGTGAGAGAAGTGGGTATTCGAAGAAGTGGGTATTCACCCACGAAAGCTCATGCTGCAAAACGTCTGTTAGTCTATAAGGTGCCACAGGACTCTTTGCTGCTTCTATAGTTATTAATGGTTTACTGTCAAAACGGGACATCTAGTAGGGTCCTGCTCAGATCAGTCCTGGGTTGGATACTATTCAATATTTTCATTAATGACTTGGCAATAGAGTGGAGAGTATGCTTATAAAATGTACAGATGGCACCAAGATAGAAGGGGTTGCAAGTCCTTTAGAGGACAGGATTAGAATTCAAACTGACCTTGATTAATTGGAGAACTGGTGTGAAATCAGCAAGATGAAATTCAATAAAACAAGTGTAAAGTACTACATTTAGGAAGGAAAAATCAAATCCCCAACTACAAAATGGGGAATAATTGGCTAGGCAGTAGTACTGCTGAGAAGAATCTGGGGGTATAGTGGGTCACAATTTGAATATGAGACAATGTCATGCAGTTGCAAAAAAGGCAAATATTCTGGTGTGGATTAACTGTAGTGTTATATGTGAGACATGAGAGGTAATTGTTCTGCTCTGCTTGGTACTGATAAAAAAAAAAAATTGGAGATATACCAATCTCCTAGAGCTGGAAGGGACCTTGAAAGGTCATCTAGTCCAGCCCCCTGCCTTCACTAGCAGAACCAATTTTTGCCCCAGATCCCTAAATGGCCTCCTCAAGGATTGAACTCACAACCCTGGGTTTAACAGGCCAATGCTCAAACCACTGAGCTATCCCTCCCCCTCCTCCCTGAGGCCTCATCTGAAGTATTGCTTCCAGTTTTGGACGCCACACTTTCAAATGTGGGCAAATTCAAGTGAGTCCAGAGGACAGCAACAAAAATGATAAAAGATTTAGAAAACATGACTGATGAGGAAAGGTTTAAAAAAAACTAGGGATGTTTAGTTTTGAGAAAAGAGGGGGAGACCTGAGAAGTCTACAAATATGTTATAATGAAGATGGTGATCAATTGTTGTCCTACTTTCAATGGACATAGAGAAGAAATAATTATCTTAATCTGTAGCAAGGGAGATTGAAGTTAGATATAAGGAAAATATTTCTAACTGTAAGGATAGTTATATACTGGAATAGGCTATCAAAGGAGGTTGTGCAATTCCCCTCATAGGAGGTTTTTACGAATAGGTTAGACAAACACCTGTCAGGGATGGTCTAGGTATACTTGGTCGTACCTCAGCACAGGGAGATGGACTAGGTGACCTCTTGAGATCCCATCCAGCCCTACATTTCTTTAATTGTTGTTTTAATATACTGTGACTTGAATTCCTGTTTTACTCTATTTGTTTGCCTTTTTTCCCTCCTGTTGAATAGATTTTGTATGAATTTACTACTTATGGGCCTGATCCAACTTTTATTGAAGTCAGTGAGAATCTTTTATTTTATTTCAATCAGAATTGGATTGGGTCCCAAATGAGGAAAGTGAGCAAAATTATGTTCCAAGGTGAAATTCAAATTAAATAAACAAGTTTGATCTCATCTTGTCCTTCCAAACACTTTTCAGTACAAAAATGTGATCATTTTCAAAATATCTGCTAAAATATACAGTATGATGCACAATTATAAATAAATTAGAAAATGAGAATGATATTCTCCAAGGGTGTAAGACAGATAGAATCATATATTAAATATCCTGGTTTGACATTCTTTTTATAATTTTTCTAGAAATTATGAAACTAGTGTTCCTGCAGAAGAAGAAACTCTCATTATAATCAATTCATTGAAAGAAGCTAATTTACCCAAGTTTCTTGCAGAAGATGTTCCTCTGTTTGAGAACATTATGGCAGATCTGTTCCCAGGAATTACAGTTCCAAGAGTAAGCACTCACAAACTAGAGGTAATAAAATGAATAAGGCTTTTCAGGGATAGTGATTGACAACTTAAATGTCACTGTTTTATTTCAATAAAGAAAGGGATAAAAAAATCTTTAATGGTTTAAAAATTCTTAATTTTTTTATTAAGGGAGAAACCCTGATATGCAGCAAATCAAAGTGATGTGTCTTGATGGGGGAGAGTTCTCCAATGGCCAGGGAAATAGCATCCTTCCCCTCTCTACCCTAGGCCATGGAGCCACTCTGTAACTCCTGAAGATTCAGGCCTGACCCACTTCACACAGATACGTTTGAACCACAGCTCTCCAGTCCCAGATCTGCTGATTTATCCTCCATCCTTCACAGCCCCATTGAGACCAGGGAGTGGAACCCTCCTTTGCAAATTCCCTTGATTTGTGCTCTGTGCAGTGGAACATGTTCCACTACCTGTTGGGCCCTATGTGTCTGCAGAGGAAAGGGGAAGCAGGGTTTTCTCTTAACATTTTTTGTCTGTAGTCCAGTTATCTCAGTTGTCTAAAGAAAAATGTTTTAAAAGTAAATCAAATTTACTTTTTAGTCTTTTGTTAATTTCACATGTTCATATAAAATAACATGGGATTTCTGTTAAAGGTGGATTTTCTAGTTTGTTTGAGAGAAACCTGGAGAGCTTTTTCCTCTTCATTTGTTGAAATTTGCCCAAAGATTTGAACACTGTGGAGTCTTTTCTATTCTTGGTGGTCATGTGTAGCTGGAGTTTGTGTATGTATTGAAGAGAAGATGGATCTCTGTCCAGCCCTTGTGAATGAAGATCCCTTGATCATCTTAAGATCTCTTGTGAGACTACTGGGCTGATTTTCCCGCTACTTAAGCAATATGCAAGTCTTTGCGGTATGAGGACCTAACTTTAAGCAGGCAATGTGTCCAATTGACTTCAGTTATGTTAAGCATTTGCATAAGCCTTTGCATGATTGAGACCTTACACTGATATATACTGAGAATAATTCTGTTTATGTAAAATCGGTGTGAGGTTCCTCAAGCCCATTATTTATGAGGCTTTTACAGAAAAGAGCAAGCCATAACCATGTCATAAAAGATTTTTAAGTTCTTCTTCGAGTTCCCTGTGGGTGCTCCACTTCAGGTGTCAGTGTGTCCCGATGCCACTGATCGGAGATTTACGGTAGCAGTACCTGGTTGGGACACGCGTGCACAGTAGTTGTCTTGCAGTGCCCTTGGAGATTCAAATAGTGCTCGTGCATCCCAGCCCCCTCAGATTCTTCTCAACTGTCCTCAGCTGCAGATGGAGCTCCAATTGCAGTGTCACAGAACCATCTAGAAAAGTGTTAAAAATAGTTATTAGTTAAGTTCGTCCTCAATAATTAATTAGTCATTGTTGAACTAGGTTTCTGTTTCTTTTTCTAACTGGTTAAACTAAAAAAACCCCAAAAAACAAAAAACCCTCCCTAGGGTTTTTTTCCCTCCGTTTCCTTTAGTTATCCCATGACCAAAATTGGATTCTGAAAATGCCAGCCTCTCCTGGGTTTAAAAGATGTACTTCTTGTAAGGACGCAATGCCCGTCTACGACGGACACTCACAATGCGTCTGCTGCTTAGGAGAGGAGCACATTCCTCAGAAATGCTCTCACTGCAGTAATCTTAAAGCCAGAGCGAGGAGAGACAGGGATCTCCGACTCAAAATGATTTTTATGGAAAAATCCCTAACACCACCACCAACTCCGGGAATTGGGGGATTCGCCAGGTACCTTGTCCCTAAACAGAGCAAGGGCCCTCTCCTTCAAAAAGGTGAGGAAGAGGGAGACATCTCCTGCTCATGGAGAATCGTTGAAGAGAAAACGGTCTCCAGCAAGATCGCTACCCATGGTGACCAGCAGGGTGACCATATTTGATACTCCGAGCATCTCCAGCACTGCCAATACTGGGACCTCGGCTGGCAGAGATAAAGAATCAAGTTGCAGGCATAAATCAACTTCCTCCACAGCACCAACTACTCCAAGGAAAGACACGGTGCCGACAATGCCTCAGCTCGCTATGCCCCTTCTTATGGTGCCACATACTACAGAGCTGATACCTGACCGTACTAAGTCGGCACCAGCAAAGGCCATGCGCAGGTGGATGGGATCAACCTCCCAGGCGTCTACACATAAGAACATGGCACCGCTGCCCTCGGCACCATGCTCCCTCACTAAAGCAGCAGATATCAGAATCTCATCCACACCGATACTTGGTGCCAATGGCACTGGTGCAACTGGAATCACCAAATGCCTCCAGATTCTCAAGTGATGAGGAAGCTGATATGTATGAGGCAGTCTTCTACTCCGGAGATACCTCCCCATTGGGCACTGAACCTCCAGCGTTGCACACAAGTTCCAAGGAACATCTACACAGGGACATGCCTCCATGGCTGACTAACCTGTGGATGTGCCCCCCATGCCATTTCCAATGCAGTGGGCACAGTGGGACCCATGGGCAGTTTACCGTGCTCAGGCCCTAGGGCCCTATACATCGCAGAGGTGACAGATACGCCCTGTGACAGATACTGCAAAGAGCCCTCGGAGACACAGGAGGACTCTGTAGAGGAATTGAATGATTCCAACAACCAAGAACAATCACCAACTCACAATTCATCTTCATCTCTGGATGAGGCTGTCATGCCATCCCCGCCTACTATTGCAGATGACTCAAAACAATTTCAAGAGCTATTCAAACGGATGGCACCTAGCCAGAACATCCAGCTGGAAGAGGTGACTGAAAACCAACATCAGCTCAAGATACTACACCCAGCATCCTCAACTAAGATTGCACTACCGATTAATAGCGCTCTAATGGAACCAGCAGAATTAGTATGGCAAACACCAGCAACCATACCTCCGACATGCAAAAGGGCAGACAGGAAGTATTAAGTGCCCAACAAGGGTATGGATTTCCTATTTTCATCCTCTCAGCCATACTACTTGGTTGTGGAGACAGTGAATCAATGGGGGGGAACAACACCATTATAAATCCACACCACTGGACAAGGACTCAAAAAGATTGGATTTGTTTGGCTGAAAAGTCTACTCATCGGCAACCCTTCAGTTTCGCATAGCCAGCTACACAGCAGTACTAGCGAAATACGACCATGATTATTACCAAAAACTCAGTGAATTCATAGCAGACATCCCAGAAGACGGAAGGGATCAATTCCAATCCACCATAACCTAAGGTCAACTCATGGCGAGGACTGCTTTACAAGCGTCCCTTGACATCGTGGTCACGGCTGCTTACACAACAGCTACAGCAGTAGTCATGAGGAGGGCCTCCTGGCTACAATCCTCTGGAATACCAAAGGACCTCCAGACTAAAGTTGGGGACCTCCCCTTTGACAGGGAAAAACTGTTCTTGGCAAAAAACAGATGAAGTCCTACACTCAATGAAAGACTTTCGAACTACGCCCCAAACCCTGGGCATCTGTATGCCCCTTAACAAATGTAGGAGATATCAACCTTACCAGTGCAATAGACACAACTGGACAGAGACAACAGAGGCCTTATGATAATCAAAGACAAAGGCACAGATCACAGAGACATCACCCTACCCAGTCCCAGACTGCCATCCCAGTCATCTTCAAACAAGATGCAATTTTGAAGCATTGATTAAGGGTCTGACCGACCGCCCCCGACCACCAGCGCCAATAGAACCAATAATCCAAGTTTTTGGTCATTGACTCTGACCATTCGACCATATGTGGGCCACCATCACTACGAACCACTGGTTTTTGGAGATCATTCAAACAGGTTATACCATCCCCTTTACCTTCATCCCACCTACCCACCCGCCTGCCCCATCACTCTTCAGGGACCCTTCTCATGAGCACCTATTGAGACAAGAAGTAGATCACCTTCTACAATTACGGACCATGGAACAAGTTCCAACACAACACAGAGGGAAAGGATTTTATTCCCATTATTTTCTGACTCAAAAGAAAAATGGAGGTTGGAGACCCATACTAGACCTCAGAAAACTCAACAAATTTGTCCATATCCACAGATTCAAAATGGTCACACCGAACTCGATCATCCCAGCTCTGGAAGAGGGGGACTGATTTTCAGCCCTCAACATACAAGATGCTTACTTTCACATTACCATCCATACTGCTCACAGACAATTCCTACAATTCACAGTGGGACAAGATCACTTCCATTACAGAGTACTGCCATTCAGACTGTTGACAGTTCCATGGGTCTTTACCAAAACCCTAGCGGTGGTAGCTGCTCATCTACGCAGACAGGGAATACTGGTATTCCCATACTTACACGATTGCCTACTAAAAGGTTCTACCAGGATGGAAACACTACACATGACTTGACAAACCATCTCTCTGTTTCACTCCCTAGGGCTACAAATCAACAAAAAGAAATCTACCCTAACTCCAGTACAACAACTGGACTTCATAGGAGTGCACCTGGATTCAGTAGAGATCAAAGCATTGCTACCGATGCCCCGATTCACAGCACTGACCTCCGTCATATCGGTGATCTCAGACAGCCTGTAGGTGCCTGCACCTGCCGACAACTCCTGGGATATATGGCGGCCACCACTTTCATTGTAAAACATGCCAGACTACACCTGCATTGCTTTCACGAAAGCACAACCTACACAAAAGACTCACACCAACCCCAGAGGTCCTACATTCACTACGATGGTGGACAAACCCAATAAACGTGTGCTCAGGCATCCCGTTTCAGCAGGTACAAATCACAACAGATGCCTCACTGGTCGGATGGGGAGCTCACCTAAATCAATATACAACCCAAGGCAAGTGGTCTCCCACGGAAACACACTTACAGATCAACCTGCTCAAATTACGCGTGGTTCGCAATACATACCTACATTTCCTCCCCATTATGCGAGGCAAAACAATAAGGATCCCGACAGATAGCGTTGCATGTATGTTCTATATAAACCGCCAGAGTGGGGCACATTCCCACTCCTTTATGCACAGAGGCCTTAAAACTATGGAATTGGTGCATAAAACACAACATCTCTGTTACAGCAGCATACCTCCCAGGCTGACTGAACATGATGGCAGACACATTAAGCAGATGATTTTCCCAAGAGCACGAATGGGAACTGAACGACAAAATAATCAAACACATATTTCACATGTGGGGATCACCACACATAGATCTGTTCGCGACATCGGTAAACAAGAAATGTCCAAAGCTTTGTTCACGAGCAGGACTCAGAGCACAATCCCTGGGGGACGCTTTCCTCATCAAATGGAGTGCTCCTCTTCTATACACATTTCCACTCATACCTCTGATCTCCAGAGTGATGCACCAAATACGAACAGACAGAGGCAAAATAATACTCATAGTACTGACATGGCCCAGACAGACTTGGTTCCCTTACTTGTCGTGCATGGTGATCTTCAAACTGTTCACTTTTCCTCGCCTATGGAATCTTCTCTCTCAGGATGTCGGTCAAGTCCTCCATCTGGACCCGGAGAGACTTCACCTGAAGGCATGGTTCCACCCCAACGAACTAACCTGCTCAGAACAGGTAAAACAGGTGTTAATAAACAGCAGGAAATACAGCACATGCACTATTTACTTACAAAAATGGAAAAGATTCTTCCTGTGGTGCCAAAACAAACAGATAGCTGCAAGTTGGGCACCACTTCCACTAATCATGGATCATTTATTATCCCTAAAGAACTCAGAGCTTGCTACGAGCTCGCTTAGAGTTCACCTTGTGGCCATCACGGCCTTCCATAAACAAGTAGATGGGACATTGGTATTCACCCACCCGATTACTAAATGATTCCTAATGGGCATACAGAATATGTATCCAGACATCCATGTGGGTGTGGGTTCTTGGGACTTAAATCTGGTTCTCAAAAGTCTAACCAGAGCCCCTTTCGAATCCTTAGCCATATGCTCATTACTTCACTTATCTATGAAAGTGGCATTCCTGGTCGCCATTACATCGGCACGAAGAGTTAGTGAAATAGGGGTTCTCATGGCTCATCCCCATACACAATATTCTTCAAGGATAAAGTCACACTTAGAACACATCCTAAGTTTATGCCCAAAATATCATCTTCATTCCATCTCAACCAACCAATTCACTTACCTACATTCCACCCAAAACCACACACTAATGCTCAAGAGGCAATCCTGCACACACTGGATGTGCGCCGGGCCTTAGCTTTTTACCTAGACAGAACAAAGCCATTCCGTAAATCTCTTAGATTCGTTGTGTCAACAACAGAACAATCAAAAGGCTCTGCCATATGACTCAAAGATTATCCAAATGGATATCCAACTGTATCCATACATGCTATTCACTACATACAACTGAAGCCCCTCTGGGCATCAGAGCCCACTCAACAAGAGCTTTAGCTACCTCCACAGCATTTCTACACAATATTCCCATTCTAGACATCAGCAGGGTAGCCACCTGGGCCTCTGAACACACATTCACGAACCACTGTGCAATAACTCTTGGTTCCAGCTTGAATACATGACTAAGCCTCACTGTACTAGCCTCAGCAATTGACTCCACTCCGAAGTCCCTTCCATCTTCATGAGGGCACTGCTCTACATTCATCTGAAGTGGAGCACTCACAGCACTTGGAGAAGAAGAGAGTGTTCATCACCTTATGCAGTAACTGAGGTTCTTCGAGATGTGTATCCCTCGGGGTGCTCCACCACCCACCCTCCTTCCCTCTACTTCAGAGTTTGCAGTAAGGACTATACAGTAGAGAAGGAACTAAGGGGTTAGGACACGCGAGTGCTAGTTGAATCGCCAACAGCATCATGAGAAGGTTACTGCGCACACGCATCCCAACCAGGCACTGGTACTGAAAATCTCCAATCAGCAGCACCGGCATGCACCTGAAGTGGAGCACCCACAGGGACACACATCTGGAAGAACCTCAGTTACTGCACAAGGTGAGTAACCCTCTCTTTTCAATTTCCATGATATTATACACCGCTACCCTGATATAACGCTGTCCTCGGGAGCCAAAAAATCTTACTGTGTTATAGGTGAAACCGCGTTATATCGAACTTGCTTTGATCCACTGGAGTGCGTAGCTGTGCCCCCCCCAGAGCTCTGCATTACCGTGTTATATCCAAATTCGCGTTATATTGGGTCGCATTATATCGGGGTAGAGGTGTAGTTAACATGTTTCATGTCTTAGGAGTTAAGATGTGTACAGTATTATATAATTCAAGTAAGTGGAAATTCTGAGCATGTGTCTTTGCCCATAGAAAATAAAGAGAACTGTTTTATGAATACAAGGTCATGACACTGAAGGACTAAGTAAAAGAAAGAAACAATAATTTAATCTGTTCCATTTAATCTGTCAATTTGAGCTGTGCTAAACTGGATGCATGTGATATTTAAGCATTATAGTTGGAATTGCAATTAATCAGAGATTTCTTTATGATATTGTTAATTGCATTCTAGCATGCATCAGAAACATTTGTATGTTCTTAGGGGATACAATAACCTATTTTATTTATTTATTTATTTATTTAAGGAATATTAGCCCCAGGTATTGTGGAAATCACCTACTTTTCTAATTTCTTCTGCTTCTGATACTGCTGCCTTCCTGAAAATGTTTTCAGGAAAATGCATTTACCGCAGAAGCAGTCACTTTACCTTTTAATTTCTTTTAAGTTCTATTACTGTGCTAACTGTGTGATTTATTTTTTTCATCTTAGAAATCAGTAGCTGTTGCAATGCAACAGTTATGTTTGCAGCCTTGGGCATCTCAGATAGAAAAAGTTTTACAGTTTCACAATCAAATTCTGGTAAGTACAGCAGAACATTTGTTAATATGACAAATGCCTTGAATTTGAGGTACAAGTCCAGAGATTCTTTGAAGATTTGTGACAGTATCCAAAAGATCCTAATATAATCACATGCCTGTTGAGAACTACAAAATTGATATTGTAGTAGAAAGAAAAAATATTTTTGAGACCAAAATCAAATTCATATCAGAATTCTAAACTTGCACACATGCTAAATCATTGAAATTTTTTTCTAATAGTCTATCATTTTAGGGATAAGCTCCAATGCCACTTAGAAACGAGCTGATCTTTGCAAATGTGTTTTCAGGCTCGGGTTGGTGTGATGTTAGTGGGCCCTACAAGTGGAGGGAAGACAACTGTTAGAACAATTTTAGAAAAAGCTTTGGTAATTTTACCAACTTTATGTTTGGAAAAAATTTCAAAAAATGATGCTGTTTTGCAGGTAAGATATTTGAATATCTCTCTTATATGTTAGTTTTAAGCTGCTGGGTTTAGTTTAATTTTTAATCTTGAAGGGCATTTATTTTAAAGTTGGTTCATAATTATGCATAGATCATAATTTTTCCAGCAAACTAATTTATCAGTAAAGATCCATATTTGTTTCTCTTTTTAAATTGAGTGCTTTGGGAAAGTAACACATTAATATCCTGGGGAGAGTATTTTGAAAAGTGCCCAAGAAAGTTTAATGCCCAGTTCCCATTGAAAGTCAAGAGGAATTGGATGCCTTAAGTCTCTTAAGCACTTTTGAAAATTGCACTCTGAAGTGTGGGGGTGGAAAGAACAAGTTTCAGTGGAAGTTTCCTCACTACACTCAATCTTTGAGCCTTAACCTAGGAAGACCACCCCTGTACCTGAGAGGTAATTTGTTCTTCATGCCTATTCATTCAGACCTTGGCCTTTCTGTTGACTGCCACTAGTGTGCTCAGATATATCAGTGATATGGGCAGTTGTCTACTAGGAAGCAGACTGAGACAATTACAGATCGTTACAGATTTTAATAATTTTAATAACTTTTAATAATTACAGATCGTTGCGAGATTTGAACCAGTAATAACCTAGTAATGAAATACTTCATGTCTCATCACCAATTCCTTGAATCATCTAGTCCCCTATTTATTGTTTAGAATTAATTAGTCAGACATACACTTTTCAGCTAAGAAAACTGAAAGAGATCTGTTTATATTTCAAAAAGAATACATACTTTATGCTCCTTTTTTATTAAAGAATGTCAATATCTTGCAGTAAAATTTAAATTTTTGTAGTTAGCCTTTTAAAATGTAAATTAATTTAGACAAGGGATAACCCAGTAATAATCTTGCAAATAAGAATTTATTGCATGATACTGAACCACAAAAAAAAGTCATATATGGTGCAGGAAGACTTAGCAATGACAAATCTGGAAGTCAGTGCAACAAAAGATTTATGTAAAGACATCTGAAGCATAAAATACTCTTCTGTTTTTTATACAAATGTTTTACACTTAACTGCTAATTCATTAACATGAGCTTATTCTGGTCTTTTGATTAAGTATCCATTTTTTAAATTGGCCAAAAATTTACTGCTTCTTTGTGTGCTTGCTCATGTCCATTCCACTGTAGGTGGGTGCTCGCTACACGCACCGGTCCTGGAAGTTTTTCCCACAGTGGTATCCACAGTGGATCAGCTCTGGCGCCCTCTGAAGTGACGTGCATATGTGCTGGTATAGGGACTGCCGCCACCCCCCCTTCAGTTCATTCTTACCGCCAGTGATGGTGCTGGAACAGTCCCTTGCCTTGGCAAGCTTTTGGCTTTTTCAGTGTTGTTTCTAGTATTGTTTGCTGTATATAATTGTTGAGGGTAGTTTCTAGTGTAGTTCTTATTAGTTTCCTTAGTGTAAATATAGAATAAGTTAGTCTCCTATGACTTAGCCCAGGGACGGTGCATGCCCCAGTCCCTTTGCTTCAAGCCTTGTGAGCACTGTAAAAAACCTATGTCCATCAGCAATCCCCATCAAAGCTTTCTGAAGTGCTTGAGGGAAACCCACAAGTGACAACTTCCGCATTTGCAAAAGTTTTAAGCCACACACCAGAAAGGAGTGAGACATTTGGCTTTGAGCAGTCCTTATGGAGCCAGCCAGATTGGACTCTGCTACAAGCACCTCTGCGATGGTGCGGAGTGTGGCACTGGCCCTGACCACCGAATGGTGCCAATCCCCATCCCCAGTACTTGCTAAGAAGCAGAAGAAACACACTGGGATCGGGCAGTCTCACATGTCTCGTAAAGGGAAGGAGAAAGCCGGAGGTGAGCAAAGACCCACGTGGGGCAGCTGATCCCCTCCAGAGTGCAGCCAGGCTCCAGCATCACCGACTGATCTGTCGAACTCCCTCTGGGACCTGCCCGCCACCCTGGGAAGCAGCAGAGGCACTAGGCACCTGGCAGAGCTATCCACACCACAGGACTTTCAGGCTGCTTAAGGACATATTGTCCTTCCAACTGCTGCTGATGCCTGTGAGAGAAGTTGCCTGCTCGAGAGCAATCCTGCCCTGGGGCCTTTAAAACAATTCCTATCTACATGGCACCGCTCCCTGGCACCACCACAGGAGGCATCCCGCCAGCAGTCTCCAGAGCTGTGCTGTCTGCCCTCCAACACAAGCCAGCTGGCCTGCCAGAGCTCCTAGTACCACTCCCTGCACTCCAGGCTCCATTCTCTGGAATCTCAGTGTCATTTGCCAGCTATCTGGCACAGACCTCCCAAGGCACGCCGCCAGTCCGCAGAGGCCTGGCACTGGTCTCCTGAGTGTCTGTGTTACTCTCCAGACTCATGGCACCAATCCCTTGAGTCTCAACGCCGGTCTCTGAATCGACAGTACCAGTCTCCAGAGGCCCGACGCCAATCTCTGGAGTCATGATGGAGGTCTCTGCGCTCCCAGTCACTGAAGCCCTGGCACCGTTTCCAGAGTATGAGGCATTGATCACCAGGCAACCATCACTGATCCACCAAGCACTGTCACCAGAGACCCAACAACAAGTTCCGACTTCCGGGCACCGGTCCCCAGGGGATGAGCACAGGGACAGCTCAAAGGAAAGGCAAAGAGGCAGTAGTGGTACCACCATGGGGCGGGGAGGCGGGAAGGATATCTTAGTGGTTACTAAACCCAGCGTTGTGAGTTCAATCCTTGAGAGGGCCATGTAGGGATCTGGGACAAAAATCAGTACTTGGACCTGCTAGTGAAGGCAGGGGGCTGGACTCAATGACCTTTCAGGGTCCCTTCCAGTTCTATGGGATAGGTATATCCCCATGGTCCCCAAGACAAGTCTCTTCCTTCTCAGTCTCAGAAGGCGAGGAGCTCATAGTGCCCGTAGGCCAAGGTCAGCTGCCAGTTTCATCGGGATGGCCCCCAGAACTGCCAGCAAGTGCTTTGCCTCAGGGCCAGTGGCAGTTCTAGAACCCTTGGGAATTCCCTCAGATATCGGAGCTTGTGCAGTGATCAGTCTCAGGGACTTCTGAGAAGCGATCGGTGACAGTTTCCCGTCCACCCCGACACTCAGGAGTCGGAGCAGGGTGTCCAGTGGTAGCCAGCCTCAGCCAAGGCTCCCCCGGCAGCAGAAATGGAGTTGGTCAACCCATCTCCTCATCCTCTTCACTTGATAAGCCATTGGAGGGGCCCTCCCATGTGATTCTCCAGGACCATGTCAAAGCTCAGCAGGAGCAACTTAAGAATGGCAACAAATCTGGGGCTGGGGGTTGAGGAGTTGGCAGAATCTTCCAACACCCTATTTGACATATTGAGTGCAGCGGCCCCTTCTAAGGTGGTTCTGCCTGTCCACGAGGAGGTGGTAAAGTTAATCAAGGCCTTGTGGCAAATTCCCTCCTCTCTGCACCCCATCTCCAAGCGGGCAGAGAGGAAATAAATCCTGGCTAAAGGCTTCAAATACCTTTCCACCCACCTGTCCCTGAGCTCTTTGGTTGTATCCACTGCCAATGAACTTGACAGGCAGGGGCAACCTGATTTGACCCCTAAGAACAAAGATGCAAAGAGGCTCGATATGTTTGGCAGAAAGATTTATTCAACTGCCAGTCTCCAATTGCAAGTGGCCACACACACAGCCCTGCTTGGCAGATATAACATTTGGCAAGCCGTGGCCAAGCTTTTGGACTCTTCGCCAGAGGGCTCTAAGCAGGAGTTCCTGGCCATTCTCACAGTCAGGACTGTGGCTTTGGCCATGTCCATGAGAAGGGCATCTTGGCTATAGTGGTCCAGGCTCCCAGTGGAGGTTCAGCAGCCAACCCAAGACTTCCCCTTTGATGGCCTGGCGCTATTCTCGAACCAAGCAAGCAACAGATTGCATGGTCCAAAAGATTCCCAGGCTACATTGCGCTCCCTGGGTCTTCACGTGCCTGCGCCTGCAAGAAAGTGGTTCAAACTGCAGCAGACCCAGAGATTCGGGAGCCAGTTCAGGTTGGAGTGCTACCGTAAGACGGGCCACAGCTATAAGTACTGCCATTGCCAACTGCTGACTATTTCTGCTCAGTCGGGCTCCACCCAACACCAGCCGGGTAACAAGCAGGCATTTTGAGGGTGCGCCCAATAGCAACCTCCCAGTCTGCAACTGAAATCCAATGCCTCTTTTATTTTCCAACTGTTTACTGCCCTACCTCCCTGCCTGGGCTTCTATAATATCACCAGTAGGTGCTTAGCACTGTGGCAGAGGGGGTATACCCTCCAATTCCCTTCTATCCCTCTCTCCCTCCTACTCCCCCCACCCCGAATCCCTCTTCAGGGACCCTTCTCATGAGCATCTGCTTGCTCAGGAGGTTCAAGACCTCCTGCGGGTGGGAGCCATAGAGGAATTTCCCCAGAGGGAAAGGATTTTACTCCTACTGTTTTTTATTCCAAAGGCCAAGCAGGGGGCTATGCCCCATTCTCAACCTGCAAGACATCATAAAATATCTCAAGAAGTTGAAGTTCTGCATGGTCTCCCTAGCTTCCATCATCCTTTCCCTGAATCCTGGAGACTGGTATGCTGCCCTCGACTTGAAGGATGTGTATTTTCATATTTCGATTTTTCATGGCTAAAGAAGGTTCCTACCTTTTGTAATTGGGCAGACCCGTTACCAGTTCGCAGTGCTCCCATTTGGCCTAGTGACAGCACCAAGAGTGTTAACAAAGTGCAAGGTAGAGGTTGCAGCCTACTTCAGACATAGGGGTATCCGAATCTACTCATAGCTCGACAACTAGCTTATCGGGCCAGTCTAGGGAGCATGTCCAATGCAGTGTTGCGGTGCTACAAGCCATCTGCCAAGCACTGCGCCTGTTGATAAATGAACAAAAATCAGCACTGGTCCTGGTGCAAAAGATAGAGTTTATCAGAGCAGTCTTTGACTCTTCCCAAGCCAGAGATTTCTTGCCAGAAGCCAGGTTCGAGGCAATGTCAGATCTGATTGCCCAAATCACCACCCACCTGCTTACTACAGCCCGGGCCTGTCTCAGGCTGCTAGGACACATGGCGGCATGCACTTATGTTGTCCAGCACACAAGACTATGCCTCAGACCCCTCCAGATGTGGCTGGCATCACTTGGACAAGCTCCTCACTATCCCGCCACGGGTACTCACCGCCCTGCAATGGTAGTGCAACCTTGATCTGGTGTTGGAAGGTGTTCCGTTTGCGACTCCACGACCCACAGTGTCCCTGGTGTCGGATGCTTCTGACCTCGGTAGGGGAACCCACCTCGGTACACTCTGAACTCATGGTCTATAGGGTTGAGAGGAGCTGTCGCTACACATAAACATCAGAGAGTTCAGGGCCATCCACCTGTTTTGCGTAGTGTTCCTTCCCCATCTGTGTGGTTGAGTAGTGCAGGTATTGACAGACAACAAGGCCTCCATGTTCTATATCAACAGACAGGGGAGCTCGATCGTCGGCCCTTTGTCAGGAAGTCCTTCACCTGTGGGACTTCTGTATCCAAAATGCTAGCCACCTGGAAGCCTCCGGAACACACTGGTGGATCGTCTCAGCGGGTCCTTCTTCTCTCACCACGTGTGGTCCCTCCACTAGGAGGTTGTCAAGATACTCTTCCAGAAGTGGGGAGCTCCCCAAGTGGACCAATTCACCACCAGATAGAACAGAAAATGTCACCAGTTCTGCTCTCTGCAGGGTCTCGAAAGTGGCTCGCCATCCGTTGCCTTTCTCCTATCATGGACGGGCGACCTGATGTACACCTTACTGCCAATCTCATTGATCAGCAAAGTCCTTTTGAAGATCAAGAGGGACAAAGCATGAGTAATTATGATCGCCCCGGGTTGGCCTCGCCAGCATTGGTTCGGCACACTCATGGACTTAGCGGTAGCAGCCCTGTGGACACTTTCCAACTGCCAGGACCTGCTCTCTCAGGATCATGGACTGTTACTGCACCTGAACCTTGCCTCTCTCCACCTCACAGCATGGATGCTGCATAACTGAATCTTGAAGAACAAGCCTGCTCTAGTTAGGTCTGGCAGGTTCTTTCAGAAAGCAGAAAGGCCTCCACTAGAGTGACTTACCTGGCAAAGTGGAAGCACTTCTTCTGCTGGGTGTCGGAGCAGTATATCTTTCCAGTCCAGTCATCACTACAATACATCCTGGATTACCTGCTTCACTTAAAGCACCATGGCCTTGCCTTTTCATCAATCAACGTGCACTTGGTGGCCATATTGGCCTTCCACTCTCGCATCCAGGGTTGATCAGTATTCTCACACAAGATGACAATCAGGTTCCTGAAAGGCCTTGAAACACTTTTCACACTGGTCTGGGATCCAGTTCCCCAGTGGGATCTCAACCTGGTCCTCTCCAAGCTCATTGGCCCTCCCTTCGAGCCTCTGGCTTCTTGCACTCTTTCACACGTGTAATGGAAGATCTCATTCCTTGTAGCTACAATGAAGTCGCATCTTACGCGGGGGGTAGGTTCTAAAGTCAGCGCGTAAGGCGAAAATCGCGTATAGTCAAAATTACCCTTGAAAATCCCTTAAATCGCCCATAAAGTACAGTATACTGTACATGGTTTTGTGTATACAACCCTGTACAGTAATAGGTATAAATGTATAATGTATATAGTAATGTACAGTATATAATAAAGAGTACATATGCAAAATATATTTTTACAGTACTGTATTTTTAATTACAGGTGGCAATTACAGGGGGTAATTATAGGGGATCATCAGGGCTTGATGTCGATCCAGGAAATGGAGGTGACAGAGAGCTTGGATGACAGAGAGCGAGTCGTAGATGAAATGGTTGGCTTTGGTTCAGCTCGAGAAGTTGATTGTGTAGGCTCATCTGCTGCTGGCTGTTTTTCTTTGAAAAACATGGTGATTGGCAACTGTCGCTGTTGTCTCTTGAGCTGCTCAAACATTTCTTGATACGGTCTCAAATCGTCCATAATAACCACGTGTGATTTTGAGGCTTTGTTCCATAGAGGGATCATATTCAGAAATTAAATCATTCAAGTGTTTCGCTGCTTGGAACACTTCAGCAAGATTCCAACTTGCTGGCTCTTCCTGTTCGTCGTCATCATCTTCATCTTCTGTAGATGATTTTATCAGTTCCTCTAACTCTTCGTTAGTCAATGTTTCTCTATGGCTCTCAATTAATTCTTCAATTTCTTCCTCAAGGATGTCGACGAAGCCATCACCACCCACTTGCCTGGCCACCTGAACAATGCGTTTCACTTCTTTGTCAATGGTCAGGAAACCCTTAAAATCATTCATACATTCTTTCCATAGCTTTCGCCAACATGCATTGACTGTTTCAGGCTTGATTGCATCTATTGCCTGTTTAATATAAGTGATGCAATTAGCAATGTTGAAGGACTTCCAACACTCTATCACATTAAGATTGAGATCAGCATCCATAGTGCTACGTATCTGTGAGAACGTAAGCCTCGTGTACATGGCCTTGAAACAGTGAATCACGCCTTGGTCGAGAGGATGGAGGTGGTATTGGGGGGGAGAAAGACGACTTCGATGTCATTATGTGCAAACCGGAGTGCCGCAGGGTGGCCAGGAGCATTGTCTACAATCATCAACACTTTAAGTCATGTCCTTTCATTCCGGATGTCAAGCGGTACCTCGAAGAGAAACGCTTGTGGAACCAATCCAGAAATAATGCTGCCGTCACCTAAGCCTTTTTATTTGATTGCCAGAACACAGGCAGGAGATTTTTTGTTCTTGCCTTTTAGGGCATGGGGATTTGCAGCCCTGTAGAGCAAGCCCGGCTTTATTAAATGCCCAGCCGCATTGCCACAAAACAACACAGTCACATGGTCTTTAGCTGCTTTGAAGCCAGGGGCTTGTCTTTCTGATTTCAAAATGTAAGTGCGGTTGGGCATTTTTTTCCAGAAGAGCCCAGTCCCGTCAGCATTAAAAACTTGTTCCAGAAGATAGCCCTTTTCTTCTATGATTTTCTTTAATTGTTCGGGGTAGGCTTTTGCTGCCTCTTCATTGGCAGATGCAGCTTCACCAATAGTCTGCACGTTTTTGAGGTTGAAGCGGTTCCTAAAACTGTTAAGCCAACCTTGGCTGGCTTTGAATTCCTTCTCATCAGAAGGATGTCCCTCTTTGGCAGGAGGTTTGAACAGTGTGTAGAGGCTAAGAGCCTTTTCTTGCAACGTGTTGCCATCAATTGGCACACGTTTATGATTCATGACTTCCAGCCATAAGTTTAATGCCTTTTCAGTCTTCACTAAAGTCTTATCACGCACCTGGCTCGTCACCTTAGCAGTTACTGGCGCACTTGATGCCACGGCTTGACGAATTTCTCTCTCTCTAATCTTGATGGCATGGATGCTAGACTCATTGCGGCCATATTTACGCACCATGCTGGAGACTGACATACCATCTCTCAATAAGTCCAACACAGCCAGTTTTTCCTCCAGCATTGGAACAGATTGCTGTTTCTTCGGTTGAGCACCAGATGAAGTAGTTGACTTGCGTTTAGGGACCATGTTGTACGAAAAATACGTATCTTTAAACACTAGAATCACACTCAGCGTGGTGAGATGCTCACACTATGAGAGGCATGCGGAACTGAGACTGACTGAGGGAACAGCAGATTCACGTCTCCCATCTCACGCTCACTCCAGGGCATTCCCTCATTGCGTGGAATCGCCTGCACTATTTACAGGTATCTTGTTGTTTTTCTTTTTCTTTTTTTTTTTTTGCTGAGAGTGTATAGTTGAATTAGCGTAAGTTAAATGCGCGTGTGATGCGACTTGCCTGTGTTACATTGGTGAGGCGAGTCTTCAAGATTAAAGCTCTTATGCTGGAGCCCCCACACACGGTGTTCTACAAGAACAAGGTAAAACTGTGTCCCTATCCAGCCTTCTTGCCAAAGGTGATATTGTAGTTGCATGTCAATCAGGATATCTTCCTCCTGATATTCTGTCCAAAGAAGAGAGGCGTCTACACACCGTAGACATCAGGCATGCCCTAGCCTTCTACCTGGAGTGCACCAAGCCCTTCAGTACATCTACTCAACTCTTCATTGCGGTGGCTGATAGGATGAAGGGCCTTCCAGTGTCTTCTCAGAAGATTTCGTCCTGAATCACCACGTGCATCCATACTTATTAGGAGATAGAACAGGCTGTGCCCCCACCAATAGTGACAGCTCATTCCACAAGAGCTCAGGCATCATCAGATGATTTCCTGGTGCATGTCCCCATTCAGGACATCTGCAGAGCCATGATGTGGTCATCGGTATACACCTTCATGATGCATTATGCCATCACCCAGCAGGCCAGAGACCACTCTGGCTTTGGCAGAGCTGTCTTGCAGTTGACACTCCATGAACTCTACCCGCTCCGGAGGTACTGCTTGGGAGTCACCTACAATGGAATGGAAATGAGCAAGCACTTGAAGAAGGAAAAACAGTTACCTTTCGTAACTGTTGTTCTTCAAGATGTGTTGCTCATGTCCATTCCATGATCCGCTCTCCGTCCCCTCTGTCAGAGTTGTAGCAAGAAGGAACTGAAGGGGAGGCCAGTTGTGAGAGCAGCAGAGAGCTATCTCCTATGGATGCTACTGAGGGAAAAACTTCCGGCACCAGTGCATGTGGTGAACACATACACCTACAATAGAATGGACATGAGCAACACATCTCAAAGAACAACCAGTTACAAAAGGTGAGTAACCAGGGATTTTTTTTATATTCTTCCATTAAAGAACAAATTTTTTCTTTTAAAATTTCCATGGATGTTTGGTTCTCACAGACCTGACAGACTAATGTATCAGCAGTGGTTGTGCAAGCTTTCCCACACACTTTAATCTAAGGGTACGTCTACACTACGGGACTATTCCGAATTTGCATAAACCGGTTTTGTAAAACAGATTTTATAAAATCGAGTGCGCGCGGCCACACTAAACACATTAAATCGGTGGTGTGCGTCCATGGTCCGAGGCTAGCGTCGATTTCTGGAGCGTTGCACTGTGGGTAGCTATCCCGTAGCTATCCCATAGTTCCCGCAGCCTCCCCCGCCCCTTGGCATTTCCGGGTTGAGATCCCAGTGCCTGATGGGGCAAAAATCATTGTCGCGGGTGGTTCTGGGTAAATGTCGTCAGTCACTCCTTCCTCTGGGAAAGCAACGGCAGACAAGCATTTCGCGCCTTTTTTCCCTGGATTGCCCTGGCAGATGCCATAGCATGGCAATCATGGAGCCTGTTTTGCCTTTTGTGCCTGTCACCGTATGTGTACTAGATGCCGCTGACAGAGGCGATTCAGCAGCGCTACACAGCAGCATGCTTTTGCTTTTGCATGACAGCAGAGATGGTTATCAGCCATACTGCACCATCTACCAATCCATAAATTGGTAATAAGATGATCATGGCTACCAGTCCTTTTGCACTGTTCCATTTGCTGCTGTCATAAGTGCCCCTGGCTGCTCTTAGCCAGGGGCGCAAAAGCCAAAATTGGGAATGACTCCCTGAGTCAATCCCTCCTTTTTGGTATCTAAAAATAGAATCAGTCCTGCCTAGAATATGGGCAAGTGTACTAGAGAACCACTGTATCAGAGAACCAGAGAGCACAGCTGCTCTGTGTCAGATCCTGCAGAAATTATGAGCTGTATGCTATTCACAGGGGGTGCTCCTGCAACAACCCCACCTGTTCATTTCATTCTTCCCCCAGCCTTCATGGGCTACCGTAGCATTGTCCCCCCACTTGTGTGATGAAGTAATAAAGAATGCAGGAATAAGACACAGTGACTTGTTAGTGAAGGCAGCCTCCAGTTGCTATGATAGTCCAGACAGGACAGTAAGGAGTGCATCCCTCTGCTAGTTCAGGGGCACTTGAATCTTTTCTTTACACATGAAGGGTGGGGGCTGATGGAGCTCAGCCCCCTGTTGCTATGACGATGATGGATATCAGCCATACTGCACCATCTACCAGGAAAAATTAGGACCAGGCACCCTTGATCGACCTGACAGATGCTAGTACGCATGGTTACCAGTCCTTTTGCACTGCCCCATGTGCCAATAGGCTGATGATGACGATGGGTATCAATCTTATTGTACCATCAGCCACCCATGGCGGGGGGAGCAAGGATGTTGGTGTTGAGTGCTGCACCATCCCGTCTATCTGCAGCATTCAGTAAAGATAGGGTGACATGTAAGAGTCAAGACAGGATTGTTTTCCCTTTCACTTCTGGGGGTGGGTGGGGGGGTGCGTAAATTGCCTAGCTATGCCCTGACCCACCGCGGACACTGTTTTTGACCCTAGAAGCATTTGGCGCTCAGCCAAGAATGCAAATGCTTTTCAGAGACTGCAGGAACTGTGGGATAGCTTGAGTCCTCCAGTCCATGAGCGTCCATTTGATTCTTTGGCTTTCCGTTACGCTTGCCACGCAGCAGTGCGCTGAGTCCCTGCTATGGCGTCTGTCTGGAGATATTTAAAAAATGATTTTGAATTTCGTCTTCTGTAACGGAGCGCTGATAGAACAGATTTGCCTGCCCTTACAGCGATCACGTCCGCATCGTCCATGCTGGAGCTCTTTCTTTATTTTGATTTTTAACTGCATCACCACCCGTGCTGATCGGAGCTCCACGCTGGGCAAACAGGAAATATTCAAAAGTTCGCGGGGCTTTTCCTGTCTACCTGGCCACTGCATCCGAGTTCAGATTGCTGTCCAGAGCGGTCAGTGGTGCACTGTGGGATACCGCCCGGAGGCCAATACCGTCGATCAGCGGCCACACTAACCCTAATCCGATATGGTAATACCGATACTAGCGCTACTCCTCTCGTTAGGGAGGAGTACAGAAACCGGTTTAAAGAGCCATTAAAATCGATATAAGGTGCCTCCTAGTGTGGACGGTTGTGGCGTTAAATCGGTTTTACACTCCTAAAACCGGTTTAAACGCGTAGTGTAGACCAGGCTTAAGTCTGCAACAGATCTAGCTGTTTCAGTCCTAGGCTACTAGAATTGTGTGGTGGTTTTACAAAGAAGGCAGACGTCAAGTAGGAACTAGGTATAGACCACATATTTATTTTCACTTATGACATGTAACAAGTTATGAAGCCAGGCCTCCAGAGCTGTGGCTAGTTCATTAACCCATTGCGCTACCTACCTCTACTTTTGAATAAGAAAACAAATATAAATTCTTATCAACATACTGATTGTGAAAATAAATGTCATACTTTGTTGTCCAGTGTTGTGTTATTTTGAAGCTTTACTATCATGAAGGTTAGAATATTTTATGCTCACATTTCCACCATATCAAAAAGAGCTGGTCCTAAATTAATCTTCAATAGAAAAACTCAGTTTGGTAATGTGGCTTTTCTAATATCAGACTTACTGTGTTTAAAAACTCCATAAAGCTTCTTGATACTGTTTGAATGTAAATTAAACACACTTGTGGTGCATTTCAGACCTTGTTGCCAAGGTCCCTGAGTTCCTTATGAAGCTAATGGAAGATTTGACTGAGGCCCGGTCTCCACTGAAAAGTTAGGTCAACCCAGCTACATTGCTTAGGGGTGTTAAAAAGAAAATCCACACTCCTGAGTAATGTAGTTAAGCTGACCTAACCCCCAGTGTAAACAGCGTTAGGTCAAGAATTCTATTGCTTCTCAGGAGCGTGAATTATCTACACCAACAGGAGAACCCCTACCATTGTTGTAGGGAGTATCTACACTGAAGCACTACAGTGGTGCAGCTGCAGTTGTGCAGCTGTGCTGCTGTAGCATTTCAAGTATAGACAAGCCCTGAGTAAGAACTCAGGTCCAAATTCAAGAAGGTCTTTATGTGCATGTTTGAGTTAGTCCATGGAAATCAGTGGGACTGCTCACATGTTTAAAGTTATACACACGGATAAGTACCTTGCTGAATCAAGGCCTCACTAAGAATTGTTAGATTTGACCCTTTGTGGTATATAAATGGTGGTGCAATCTGTCATAGTCATTAAGGCTGAAGGCCTTATAATTGAAGTAGAATTAAGCTAATAGTAGAATACAAATTCTGCAATTAAAAAAAAGTCTTTACCTCAGAATGCACCAAAGAAAGGAAAAGTGGATACTTTTGTAATAAACCCAAAGTGTGTCAGTGTTGGTGAGCTGTATGGACAGACTGATCCTAATACTATGGAGTGGTCTGATGGATTATTGGCATCAGCAGTTCGAACATTTGCAAAACATTCAACAAAAAAATCTAAAAAAATGGAGGCAAACACTGATGCAGCTACAAGAATCCAGGACGCTTACACCGTGAGTTCAGTTGTTATTTTAATGATTATAAGGAATATGTTACAGTCTTGCATGACCTAATGTTGACCTGTAAATTGGGCCAGCTGTAGGGGTTTGAGAGGCTGGCAAGGCTATTATTTGGGCTCTCTACCCTCTAAACCTCTCCTTTCACTGCAATAATCCTCTTCTTTCCTCCTTAGTCTTCCCACCAAGGAGGATAGCTAGCAGAATGTCAATTGGTGCTCTTTTGGCCAATTTTTATTCCCACTGAAATCAGTAAGAGGTTTGCCTTGACTATAATGAGATCAGGATCTGGCCATCAGAGAGCTGCAGATCCTAATCACATGTAAAATATGGGACTGTCCCACAAATTTGGAAGTCTCCAAAAAGAAATAAAAAATCAATGACCATGTTTTAGATGCAAGCGTTGCTGGTTCCAAAAGAATCTTTGCTTTTAAATCTTCCAGCTGCTATGTTTAATTATATTTAATAAATGAAATTTGTGCTGCAGAACTCCCAGCGCTGGGGGCCTGTCTAAATTATGGTAGCCTTCTGGGGCTTTCCTATGGGCTATTGCACTGCCCAGAATCTTGGCAGTACTCTGTGCTGTGGCCCTGCCCCTGACCTGCCCCTACACCAAAACTTGTTGAGGGGGGGTTTGGAAGGAAACCTTACAGCTTTGTTCCTTAATTCGTGCACTAAAGGAATCTTCTCACAGCCTGAACGGGGACTTTTAAAGCTCCTTTAATCTTTGGTCCTTTTACCTTGTGTAGACCAGCCCCTGAAGTTCTTTTCCACAATTCTCCACAATTCACCACCAGATGTCAGGGTAGAGCTCATCCTGACTGCTTATACAATAATGATAATAAGTAAGGAAAAAGATTTCAGGGTCTGTTCAGAAGCATCTGGTGGTCTGCATTTGGCCCATGGTCTACCTGCTGACTACCCCTGCCATAGTGATCAGGAAAGCAGTAGCCTTCTACCTAGATAGGACCAAACCATTTAGAAGATCTCCTAGACTATATGTATCCATTGCGACAGAAACATGGGTTCAGTAATTTTTAAACAGCGGTTATCAAAATGCATTTCTGGCTGTATTAAGATTATGACAGAACTCATGTTCAGCCCTCTTTGAGAGTGATAACACGGTCCACAAGAGCACTATCTACATCTATAGGCTTACTTAAGGATGTACCAATTGCAGGCATCTGTAGAGCAGCAACTTCGTCATCTTTTCATACTTTTTCTAATCATTATTCTTTGTTACCTGAGGCAAAAGAAGATGCTCTAGGCAATGCAGTTCTCTCTTCTGTATTGGACTCTGCTCTGAATCTTCCACCTATATAATAGGGGTACTGCTCAGGAGTCACCTGAAGTGGAGCACACACAAGAACACTACTTGAATAAGGAGTTTCCTCACCTTGTGCAATGACTGGATTTCTTTGATATGTGTATCCCTGTGGGTGTTCAACTACCTGCTCTCCTTCCCCTCTGCTTTGGAGTCTCCCTAGTGGGTCTTTGTGGTGGAGAAGGAGCCGAGAACTGTTTGGCCATGCAGCCCAATATAGCTTCAGTGCAGAGCACAAGGATGTGTTGGGCGCAAACGTGGGCCGATTGGGAATTGCTATAAAAAATCTCTGATCAAAGGTGCAAAGATGCAAGCACACCTGAAGTGGAGCACCCACAGTGACACACATCTCGCAGAACTCCAGTTACTGCACAAGGTGAGTAACCTCTCCAACTGTCTCACAGGCAGTGTCAAGCAGGGACAGACTCACTCTCCAGCAGCCTCCCAGAACCTCCCCTCCTCACCAAGCCTGGATTAGTGTTACTGTGCTGGGGCAGAGGGTGCTGCTGCAGGTGGTTGGTGCCACCTCAGCGGGGCATAAAGGAGGCAGAGAAGGGATTGCTGTATATTATATTTAAAGAGGTACCATTGAATTTTCATACCATGACTTTATACACTGCTTTTCCCCAATCCCATGACTTTTACTAAATTTACTGTGAATGCTCTGTGATTTTTTATTTAAAAAAAATCCGTGACAAATCTTCAGCTCTAGGCAAGAGAATCTAACTTTTATATTGTCTAGTAACTTACACTGTTAATATTGTCCTTTGTTTTAGTTGAACACAATGGATCTAACTGACACTGCTGTGACTGCAAAAAACAAAGTAACAGAATCTTCGTACTCACACAGTAAGTGCTATGACGGTATAAACGTGGAACAAATGCCAAACATTTAATAAAGAAAACTCCTTTCTCTGAAGTCTAGTTCATTGCTATTTCTTCTGCCTGATAAAGGCTAAAGGCCTTATAATTGAAGTAGAATTAAGTTTATAGTAGAATATAAATGCTGCAATTAAAAAATTTGTCTTTACTTCAGAATGCACCAAAGAAAGGAAAAGTAGACATGCAACTCTTACTCACTTAAGCAGAATTTTCTTAAGTATCCCCAGTTAAACAACTGGGACTACTTAGGAGCCAGGCTGTGATAGCCTTACAGTGAGTAGTACCTTGCTCCACAAATAAACTCATTGACTTCAGTAGGATTATTCCTTCTTTAAGGTATTGTTATTCTGGAGGTTGGGTAAAACCTCATTGGAGCTGATCAGCAGAACAGCCACTTTCCACTTAGGATAAATGACGGAACAATGAAACGTCCCTTTGTTTAGAGAGAGCTGAAATAATAGGACCCACCACCTAAAACACAGACAGACCACATGTAAGGCCACTCAGGAATCTGCACTGTAGGTGGAGGGGTTTCATGATGGCCTAAACCTGAACACAGGGGTGGGTTTGGTTTGACTGCTGTTTTGTACTGTACGTATGAGATAAGGAACAGAAACACCACAGAAGTAGAGAAGGAGCAGAGAAGCCCTGGTAGTGTGACCCGGAGAAAAAGCTGAGAGAGAGAGCTTTTGGGCTAAATACATACTGGCTAGAAAGGGGTTTACAACAGTGAGCATAGAAACTGTCTCCTGCTGTTTGAATCCTGAAGTGTTCAAGTAAACAGGACATTGTGTACGTTCTTTGTAAATAAACAAGATTCCATCAAAGAAATACCTGACTCCATCACCAATTTCTTCCTTTAATGGAAACAACCCACAAGAACGAATTTTGGCTAACCTCGCGGTTCAAAAGGAGTAACAGTACTATTCAATATGAGTAAGGATTGAAGAAACTCACCCACAGTGAATAAAGTTACAGGTATTATGTCAGTGGTTTGTAACTGCTTTTAACATAAACTTTCCAGCTATGCCTCATGGCGTTTATCTGTCAGTGCTATATTTTTGTATCAAATTCACACATTGTCTTAAAATGTATCCTTAGTTAACTAATGTCCAGGCTCTGTGTAATCTGCAGCCACAAAAATTGCTACCCATCACTGATGAGTAGATTACCTTAAAATCTTGAACTGAATTGTAAACTAAAACAGTGATGCCTGCCTGAAGGCTTGTCTTCACTGCAACCGTTAACTTGAGTTAGCACACTCAGATTACTCCACTGGAGCCTTAATCAAGTGAGAGTGACCACATTTTGAAACAACAAAACTCTCGTTACACAGAGTTGTTTGATTAGTGGTACAGAGTGATTGGATGAACAGTTGATGAGTTCTTGTTACTCAAGTTGCCGCATCTCCACTTCATTACTAGATTGAGCTTCAGCAGCACTTGATTTTCAGCCTCTACACCCTGATGTTCCAGTTAGTTCAAGCTAAAAGAGATGCCTAGCTCAGGCTAGAGATTTTTATGTGTGGACCAGAGGCAGGTTAGGAGTAAAACTCAAGTTATACCTTGAGCTAACAATACAGTGAAGACAAGCCTTGAGTGTGTATAGAGCCAGGAACAACAACCCTGAGAGAGATGAATTGCCCGCATTCATCTCAATGCACCACTGATGCTAAATGTAAATGTCCAAAACTAACTATTTCACAGCTAATCATTTGAGCAGAAACAGAATTTATGATGTAATTATGCATCATCAATGCAAAAAATCCATGGCATATCAAAAAGTGGAAGTGTGAGGACAGTGTAAAATAAATGGAATTTAATGGCAAAATAAGTATTACATCGGCTACTGTACTGATTATATGATTGTTTCATATTTAATTCCATAAAAGTCTCCCATTTTCAATTCAAATGGAGCTGTGGAAGAATTTCCAGTCTGCTGCACTGGAGTGCCAAATAACCAGGTGGTTTTACCATAGAATATAAGTCAAGTTTGCTGAGAAGTTCACAGAAGCCTTCACTAAGGTTTCTTTTTATTATCATCTTTATTCAGATAGCACTGAAGATATGCATGGTGCTGTACAATGAATAAAATGTGACATGCATCTCTTTCTGTTGCACATCTTCTGCTCTCATTCATCACTAATGGGTTAATGCTCCCACCTCTGACATTCAAAATCAGTCCAGTTTTGTTGCTGGAGGTTCCAGGGCAAAGTCCCACACTTCAGCTCAGGAGACAAGATTCTTTTTTGAGTAGTGTCCCTGTGAGTGCTCCACTTCAGGTTCACCTGCACTGCACCTTTGGTTGGAGATTGTTGGTAGCAGTGTCTGTTCACCTCAGGGATGCACGCCACACATCCATGTGCACTACACATCCACACATCCCATACTGAGACTATATGGGGATGGATGGGTGAACTGCCCTCAATCCTCTGAGCTGCCTTTAGCCTGAGATAGAGTCTTCTGTCTGCCTGTTCTTGTTAATATTCAATTTAGCAGTTAGTCAGTATACAGTTAGTTATTTCATAGTGTTGTGGGAACAGTTGTTTCCTTTTTTTCTTTTGCTTTTTTCCTTTAAAAAAATTAAAAAGGTCAGCTTTTGTTATTTTGCTCAAAAATGCCAGGCTCCCAGGGATTTAGAAGGTGCCTCTCATGCCACAAGGCTATCCTGAGCAATGATGGGCATTCTCAGTGCCTCTGCTGTTAGAGAGATGTGTACATTCCCAGTAAGTGCAAGATCTACACTTCCTTCATGAGTAGATCCCAATGGATCAAACACCAGCTTTGGGTCCAGAGGTGGCGGGCCGCACTGTACATAGGTATCCTAGTACAGCTAGTGCCCTGTCCACCTCAAAATCTGTGTCACAGGAGGTTGCTAGACACATAGGACATAGCAGTACCATTTATGTCTATGGGGCTGAAATCCTCAAAAGCTAGCTTTGATATCTGCCTCTAGACAGAAAGAGGTAATGAGTAAATCTCCAAGGACATTTCAGTCACCACTGCGTAAATGGGCTATGGAGACCTCAGGTCCCAAGGGGAGTTCCATGCAGGCTCCAAGTGATTCTGGTGCTGCAACAGCGGTAAAGACAGTTTCAAAGAGTCATTCATCAAAGACAGAATTGGTACCAAGCTGGAGTACGTGTACCCAGAACTGCAGACACTCTTCTGAGAGGAATTCTAAACTCATTCTTCTTTGAGTGCTTGCTCATGTGTATTCCACGGTAGATGTGCTTGCTCGCCACGTAAACCGGTGCCGGAAGTTTTTCCCTCAGCAGTACCCATAGGGGGGAGCGCAACTGCGACCCCTGGAGTGGCACTGCTATAGCGCGCTATAAGCGGAGCCATGCGCTCCCCTCCACCCTCAGTTCCTTCTTGCCACCCGTGACGATGCATCAGAACTACTAGCTCCAGCTTCGCTGCAGCTCTTCCCAACCTCATTCGTTGTTCAGTAGTACCTATGTCGTTCAAAAGTTCTAGTTTTGTTTGTTAGAGTTCAGGCCAGGGCATGCCCCGGGCCCCAGGGTTTAAATTGTGTGAGTCTTGTAGGCGTTCGATGCCCAGGAGTGACCCGCACTCCAACTGCCTCTGCTGCCTGGGCAAAACCCACATTAGCGACCACTGTAAAATCTGCAGGTCCTTCAAACCCAGGACTAAGAAAGAAAGAGACATCCGACTTTGGGCCCTTCTCATGGACTTGGCACTGGCTCCGACCCCAGTGTGCTGAGCGGAGTCAGCACTGGGCATCTTATCTTTGGTGCACAGCAACCCCATGGCACCCGCCAGTGGCCGGCACCGCTCCCCGATGAGAAAGCAAAGAAAGGCATCGTCGTCATCACAGAAGCGCAGAGAGAAGGCACAGAGTGAGGCTAGGCCCGCGTCGGGCAGCCTTGTTTTCCCCCTTTCCCCTCCCCCCCCGGGCTGTAGAGCTCCGACTCAGGTTGAGCAGAGCAGCCCGGTTGCGTCAACTCAGGCCTCTTCAGCTGAAGTCTGCATGCCTTCGACACCGAAGGCCCTGAGGCAGCCAAAGACGTTATGTCCCTGCAGGTGCCCATGGCACCGCCGGCACCTGGACCCTGATCTAGAGGCAAGCCGCCGCTGGACTCTCACCAGCTGACGCTGACCTGACGCAGATCCCGGTCAGGGGACCACTCTCGGGCACGTTCGTCACCCAGTGTCCTGTCGGGGGACAACCCTCAGCCTCCACTCTCATCACCCTCCAGGCTGTCTGGTAAGGTGCCTTCGGAACAGAGTTCCAGCCACTGCTCCATGCTGAGTACAGGGTATCGGCGGGACAGGCATGGACGCCACAGACACTGTGGATTACCATTCCAGTCAGTGAAGCTGTCATGTAACCTATTAAAACTATCTGGCAAAACCCAGCTACCGCATAACTCAACGTAACTCAATATCCACCCCGCCTAAGCTGATTGGCACCACAAGCCTGGGAGGTGGGAGAAGTGAAGCAGCGACGGCGTGCTCGGGGAGGAGTGGAGCAGGGGTGAGCTGGGGCGGGGAGTTCCCCTGCATGCCGCCCCCCCCCTTACTTGCTGCAGGCGGCCCTCCCCGCACCCCCTTGCCCCAGCTCCCTCCGCCTAAATGCCGGCGGCGACTGGGGCGGCCGAAGATCTGGCCGCTGCGGTCACCGCTGAAGAAAATGCTGCCCCCCAAATCCTAGCGCCCTAGGCGACCGCCTAGGTTGCCTAATAGGTTGCACCGGCCCTGCCTATCAATACAAGAATTGCACTACTGTTTCCATAAGGAAAGGGTTATTCAGATAGCTCCAGAAATCTTTTTGTTCAAAATAAGTTACCCTTTACACAATTCCTGAGAAATAGTTCTCCCATTAATTTGTTCTAACTCATAGCACTTCTTTAGAAGGTTATGACATATATGTGGCTATTTCTAGCATTCTAAAGATATATCTCAAGCATATGGAATACACATACCAGTTGTGATCAGTTCATCTCATTCTATCAGAAATGCCAAATCCTTAGAACCACAAAGTTGCTGCAAACAAGATGTTAAAATCCTGCACCAGTTCTCATGGTAGACATCTGGGAAGCTATTCACAGGCATCCAGGAGCATTGGGGGGAAAAGTGTATGTCTCATCTGAGGAAGATTTGCAAAGTAAAGCCATGTAAAGTTAAAAAATTCTATTGTATGACATGGCTGAGACATGTTCCAAGTTTAGAAAAGCAGGCACAAACCAGTTCCTCAGAGACAAAAGGCAAACTGACACCTCAGCCAGGTGTCAAGAAAATCAAATGGACCATCACCTGGTTAAGTGGCCATTCTTTGGCAGGAAAAAGGGTCTGAGTGAGAAATTTACAGCTGGCAGTTCCCATCTCTCGAGACTTTCTGTTTCCTTATCCCCAGCTGGAGATGATTCTCAAAGGAGAGGAAAAGGATAAAAATAAGGGAGAGAGGCCTCAAATAATCTCTCCCTCATCTCTACTCAAAGCATCAACAATACCTTAAGGACAATGAAATTAACACTGAACTGAGGGAGGGGTCCTGGCTGAAAGGACTCCAGACAGTAAGATTGCTGGAGCATATGGTGAGAGAAACTTTTGCTTTGAATTCACTTAGCTTGTTGAGTTAGGTGTTGTTTGTGTTATACCTTTTATTTATTTGTAATCAATTCTGACTTTTATGCCTCATTACTTGTAATCACTTAAAATCTATCTTTCTGTACTTAATCATTAATTAAACCTGTTAAATGTTTGCAAGTTTTGGATCCAGTAATCTTCTTTTACTGACAGACAGACAGACGATATAAGGCAAAGCTGAGTTTATTTCTCAAGCACTCTCAGATAATTATTGGAGTAACACATTCCATTCTATTAACTGTATTGCATTTCTACCACATGTAGTAAGACAAGCTTTTATAACATCTGAAGACTCTCGTCAGGTAGAAAGTGCGACAGAAGAGCTTCTTTTTACATGTGTGTTAGTGTGACTATAAAATGAATGCTTATTTGTAGGTAAAACTATTACTGATTGGCAGTGGATAATCTTGGATGGACCAGTAGACACAGTTTGGATAGAAAACTTAAATACTGTGCTAGATGATACCAGAACTCTGTGTCTTGCGAATAGTGAAAGAATCTACTTACCTTCAGGAATCAGAATGATATTTGAAACAGACAGTCTCTCTCAGGCCAGTCCTGCTACTGTCAGTCGATGTGCAATGGTTTTTGTGGTAAGTCTGTAAGAAAAATTACATATTATTTTATAATAAGAATTTTTTTGCCTTATTGATATATTTGACTTCATCTGCAAAAATACCAACATAACAAACTGAGCGAATTAATGTTTAGTACATCATTAAACCACCAGATTTGTATTATCCTGTCAGTGATTTTAGAGGGAACAGTACACATGCACTGAAGGCTATATATTTGTAGAGTATTATTTTAAGTAATAGCCTCAATTTTTGAGGTCACAATTTTCAGTCACAAATTTTGCACTCACAGAGCTAGAGTGTGACTTTAGGCACAGCCATGAGTAAAGGACAGTGCATAAATTGCACCACCCAAGAAGTACCACCAGGAGGCACTGTGACTCAGGGATACAGCTGTAAATCACAAATTCCTCCCCTGCTTCCTTTTTCCTATGTAGTGGGGGAGTAATTTTGCTGCTGCTGTGTATGGGCAGCAAGTCTCTGCACCCTCAGTGTCAGTTTAGCTACAGTAGCCAGTGCATAGTGCGGTTGGAGCCAAGTCTCTGCGTGTTCCCTGTCCTTTCTGACCACTTGCTCTGGGATGGGGGGGAGTAATGGGAATGCAATGATTATTAGTAGTTGGGGGTCTGATTCCCTGTTTGTGGTCCCATCTTACTCATTTTGAAGCCAGTGCAAAAATAACAAGCCCTCCAGCTTTATAGTCTGTATAGCACAAACACATTTCTCAAGATCTATTGTAAAGACTATACAACTCATTTGATTTAATTAACAGGACCCAAGTAATCTGGGATGGGAACCTTATGTAAAGACATGGCTGTTAAAAGTTTCCAGAATAATTACACAAAGTGGCTCAGAGTGTCTTGAACGTTTATTTGAAAAAAGTATAAAAAAAGGACTAAATTTTTTACATAAACACAAGAAAATGCAGCCATTTCCCGTGCAGCAGATGGGAATTATAATGAATCTCTGCAGAATCCTTGGTGCTTTTATTGATATAATGAGCAAAAATGGACTCTTCTGTCACAGTGAGTAAATACATTTTAAAATTAATTTAAAATCATTTTTCCTTTCATAGGTGTTTGATTCTTTGATGTTGAGCATATAATTACCCATCTAATTAGTTTGTATTCACACACTTGTTTCCTCAAGACTGGGCAAAACTAAAATGACTCAGACACTTACATGTCTAGAGTTTAAAAAATACTTTCCACTGTTTGCATTACTCTCTTAAACTGCTTGAAAACAACAGTTTTTCCACAAAAATACCATTTATACCACTTTTGAATCTTGTGCCTCCAGAATGAGTCATTCAGAAAAATCCCTTAGATTTTAAGCTTTTTGGCCCTCTGACACGCCTTCAGGATGGCTCTAGAGTAAGCCTATCTCCTCACCAAGACATTCTGTGGACTGGGTGATCTAATAAAAGAGGTCATCCTCAGACCTTGGACTACAGTCAAGACTTGCCATGTTTGGCCACATGGCCTCATGCATCCACATTACTCCATTTGCTAGGCTCCATCTCCATTGCCTACAAACCTGGCTTCAACCTGTCTACTCACCAGAAAAAGACAACATCAGTGCCAAAGTAACAATTCTGACCAAGGTTCTGGCCTCTCTTACCGAAGGATAAAGCCAGAGAAAGTTTGGGTGGGAATTCCTTTCCTCACAGCTACACCCAAGGTGATTAGCTTCACAGATTACTCCATTTTAGGTTAGGGAGCTCATATGGGCAAGCGTCCTGCATATCAATCTACTGGAACTAAAAGAGGTCTGTTGGGCCTGCAATGCTTTCTTTCCACTCATCCAATCCTGACATATCCAAATAATATTGGCAACTTGATGACTGTCTTCTAGGTAAACAAACAGGGGAACAAGATACCTCCCTCTGCATATAGAGAGAGTCAACCTGTGGAATTGGTGCATCTGAAATCACATAACTGTTTCAGCAGTATGCCTACCAAATATGTAGAACTCCCAAGTAGGCAGTTTCAGGAGACATTTTTCCTCAGACCATGAATCGGCGAGATTCACAATTCCATTCTCAATGGGGACTCCCTTCTATTACCCTGGACAGACCACCTCAGTTATGCCTGTTCTCCCAAGCCACTAGTATTACAGGTCCTCTGGAACATCCATCGTGACAGGGCTTTGGGTAATCCTCATCAAATCCAGCTAGCTGAGGCATTTCTGGTTCTCAGACCACCTGAGGATTTCAACCCGCCTGCCCATCAACATCCAACCATTTCCGGATCTGCTAATGCAACACAATGGCACTATCATATATCCCAACTCAAGGCCTGGCATTTGGATGGGCATCAGAGGTAGAGCACTTATGTTCCAGGGTGGTTCAATCCATCCTCAACCAAAGCAGGAAGAATTCTACCACAAGATGCTATTCAGCCAAGTGGAAGTGTTTCTCCTTTTGGTCACCACACCAATTATCTCTAGAGTCCAGTGAGAACTCTGCTATTCTAGAATATCTATTCACCTTTAAGACATTGGGTGTCTCTGTCAGTTCCCCACAGGTTCATCTGTCAGTAATCAGTGCTTTTCATTCTCCTATCAGGGAACACACTATCTTCATTCATCCTGAGATGACGAGATTCTTGAAGGGACTTTTTAGATCCTTTCCACCAGTGGTGAAGTACCACAACTTCATTCTTTCGATTCTCATCAAACCTCCTTTCAGATCATTAGCCACATGCTCTATGTCCCATCTCTCGATAAAAGTTGCCAGAAAGGTGATCTAGCTGGGAGCACTCATGGCAAATCCACTATAGATTGCCTTTCATAAAGAGAAGATCTTTCTTCACCTACACCCAAAATTCATCCCTAAAATAATTTCAGAGTTTCAAATGACTCAAACCATCCATTTACCAATATTTTTTTCCAGAACCATGTGCCTCCAATGAGGCAAGGAGGCTTCACTCTCTAGATGTCTTATGAGCACTAGCCTTTTATCTACAGAGAACAAAAGCAACTAAAAAGACACATAGCTTTTTTATTGCCATACCAGAGAACTCAAGAGGTCAGAGAGACTCTAAATGGATCTTGGGTTGCAACATTGTTTATTACCAATTAGCTCTTATTTCCTCCACAGAGGGGGTGAAGGGCCATTCCACCAGAGTGCAAGCAATCTCAATGGCATCTCTGCAAGACTTGCCTTTACTGGAAATAGGTATTGCAGCTATCTGGAGCTCCTTATACACCTTTACAAGACATTATGCTTTGGTGGAGTCTTCTACTTCTGATATAACTGTAGGGACAGCAATATTACAGACAGTCATTACATCTGCATCTTCTCATCCACCTCCTGTTTGACCACTGCTTACTAATTTCCCACGTGTGGAATTCACATAGGGACAATCACTTGAAGAAGAAATGAAGATTACTTACTTGTTACAATGGGAGGTTCTTTGAGATATGTGGTCCCTGTCTGTATTCCACTACTTGCCTTCTATCCCCCCGGCTGCAGATCATAATTAGATTTGCAGTAGAAGAGGAACTGGAGAGGTGTTGGTCTGCACCGCCTTTTATATTCCGGTTCAGAGCATGAGAACAACTGTGCATGTGCAGACCAACTGACACTGCTTACTAAAAATCTCTGGATTCAGGTGCATAGTGTGCATAAAAACCCATGTGTGGAATACAGATAGGGACCACACATCTCGAAGACCCTCCAGTAGTAACTGGTAAGTAAGCATCCTTAATTTTGTCACTTAAGGCCTGATTCTACCACTTTTGCTCATGTTGAAAAGTATAAGAACATAAGAACGGCTGTACCGGGTCAGACGAAAGGTCCATCTAGCCCAGTATCTGTCTACCGACAGTGGCCAATGCCAGGTGCCCCAGAGGGAGTGAACCTAACAGGCAATGATCAAGTGATCTCTCTCCTGCCATCCATCTCCATCCTCTGACAAACAGAGGCTAGGGACACCATTCTTTACCCATCCTGGCTAATAGCCATTTATGGACTTAGCCACCATGAATTTATCCAGTTCCCTTTTAAACATTGTTATAGTCCTAGCCTTCACAACCTCCTCGGGTAAGGAGTTCCACAAGTTGACTGTGCGCTGCGTGAAGAACTACTTCCTTTTATTTGTTTTAAACCTGCTGCCTGTTAATTTCATTTGGTGACCCTTAGTTCTTGTATTATGGGAAAAGGAAATAACTTTTCCTTATCCACTTTCTCAACATCACTCATGATTTTATATACCTCTATCATATCCCCCCTTAGTCTCCTCTTTTCCAAGCTGAAGAGTCCTAGCCTCTTTAATCTTTCCTCGTATGGGACCCTCTCCAAACCCCTAATCATTTTAGTTGCCCTTTTCTGAACCTTCTCTAGTGCTAGAATATCTTTTTTGAGGTGAGGTGACCACATCTGTACACAGTATTCGAGATATGGGCGTACCATGGATTTATATAAGGGCAATGATATATTCTCAGTCTTATTCTCTATCCCCTTTTTAATGATTCCTAACATCCTGTTTGCTTTTTTGACCGCCTCTGCACACTGCATGGACATCTTCAGAGAACTATCCACAATGACTCCAAGATCTTTTTCCTGACTCGTTGTAGCTAAATTAGCCCCCATCATATTGTATGTATAGTTGGGGTTATTTTTTCCAGTGTGCATTACTTTACATTTATCCACATTAAATTTCATTTGCCATTTTGTTGCCCAATCACTTAGTTTTGTGAGATCTTTTTGAAGTTCTTCACAATCTGCTTTGGTCTTAACTATCTTGAGCAGTTTAGTATCATCTGCAAATTTTGCCACCTCACTGTTTACCCCTTTCTCCAGATCATTTATGAATAAGTTGAATAGGATTGGTCCTAGGACTGACCCTTGGGGAACACCACTAGTTACCCCTCTCCATTCTGAGAATTTACCATTAATTCCTACCCTTTGTTCCCTGTCTTTTAACCAGTTCTCAATCCATGAAAGGACCTTCCCTTTTATCTCATGACAGCTTAATTTACGTAAGAGTCTTTGGTGAGAGACCTTGTCAAAGGCTTTCTGGAAATCTAAGTACACTATGTCCACTGGATCCCCCTTGTCCACATGTTTGTTGACCCCTTCAAAGAACTCTAATAGATTAGTAAGACACGATTTCCCTTTACAGAAACCATGTTGACTATTGCTCAACAGTTTGTTTTTCTATGTGTCTGACCATTTTATTCTTAACTATTGTTTCGACTAATTTGCCTGGTACAGACGTTAGACTTACCGGTCTGTAATTGCCGGGATCACCTCTAGAGCCCTTTTTAAATATTGGCGTTACATTAGCTAACTTCCAGTCATTGAGTACCGAAGCCGATTTAAAGGACAGGTTACAAACCTTAGTTAATAGTTTCGCAACTTCACATTTGAGTTCTTTCAGAACTCTTGGGTGAATGCCATCTGGTTCCAGTGACTTGTTAATGTTGAGTTTATCAATTAATTCCAAAACCTCCTCTAGTGACACTTCAATCTGTGACAGTTCCTCAGATTTGTCACCTACAAAAGCCAGCTCAGGTTTGGGAATCCCCCTGACATCCTCAGCCGTGAAGACTGAAGCAAAGAATCCATTTAGTTTCTCCGCAATTACTTTATTGTCTTTAAGCGCTCCTTTTGTATTTCGATCATCAAGGGGCCCCACTGGTTGTTTAATAGGCGTCCTGCTTCTGATGTACTTAAAAAACATTTTGTTATTACCTTTGGAGTTTTTGGCTAGCCGTTCTTCAAACTCCTCTTTGGCTTTTCTTATTACACTCTTGCACTTAAGTTGGCAGTGTTTGTGCTCCTTTCTATTTGCCTCACTAGGATTTGACTTCCACTTTTTAAAGGAAGTCTTTTTATCTCTCACTGCTTCTTTTACATGGTTGTTAAGCCACGGTGGCTCTTTTTTAGTTCTTTTACTGTGTTTCTTAATTTGCGGTATACATTGAAGTTGGGCCTCTATTATGGTGTCTTTAAAAAGGGCCCATGCAACTTGCAGGGATTTCACTTTAGTCACTGTACCTTTTAACTTTTGTCTAACTAACCCCCTCATTTTTGTACAGTTCCCCCTTTTGAAATTAAATGCCACAGTGTTGGGCAGTTGAGGTGTTCTTCCCACCACAGGGATGTTGAATGGTCACTATTTCCAAGCGGTCCTGCTATAGTTACCTCTTGGACCAGCTCCTGCGCTCCACTCAGGATTAAATCTAGAGTTGCCTCTCTCCTTGTGGGTTCCCGTACCAGCTGCTCCATGAAGCAGTCATTTAAAGTATCGAGAAATTTTATCTCTGCATTTCGTTCTGAAGTGAAATGTTCCCAGTCAATATGGGGATAATTGAAATCCCCCACTATTATTGGGTTCTTAATTTTGATAGCCTCTCTAATTTCCCTTAGCATTTCATCATCACTATTACTGTCCTGGTCAGGTGGTCGATAATAGATCCCTAGTGTAGTTCTGTTGCAGTTATGTTACATTGGGGGCTATTTTTGGCCCTTACTGTCCTAAGTGAATTTTACTCATAAAGAAACCTATGTATGCTATGATTCAACTTTATTTGTCTTCAGTCCATGTTAATCCAAATGAACTCCTATCAGTCTGAGAAAAAAATAATTACAATTACACAACCAATTGTATGGTAAAGAAAAATCTGATACTAGTTAATGCTATTCTGGTTAACTAACACCACTAAAATTAAAATGGATAAAGTTCAATTACCACCTCTGATTTCCTAATGACCTGACTCTGCATGGTATATTGTCAATCTTCAGAATAACTCATGCCTAGCATTCTTGATTCTGACTTATGAGCTCAGTCATCCCCCCAATGTTTTAACCACCTGCTTTCCTACAGAGGAACAATCAGCTCCACAGTTACTGTTTGTAGTGCTTCCTAAGAGTAGAAGTAGTTAAGTAGATGAGCTTCTTGTCACCCATTCTCCATGTCTTCTGATTCTCCATCTTATCTGTCCTTTCCACAAAGGGCAGCATATTCTATAGGAGTTACTAGTAACCTAGCAGTGCATTCAGACTTATAGGTCCAGAGGAAGAACAGAAAGCTGAAAGATTTCATATGTGTAGAATGTCGTTTATGTTTTTTGTGTACATCAATTAGGTAGAACAATTTTTTTCTATTCCTGTGTTGGTAGAAGCAAAAAAGGACCTTTCACTGCAGTCAGTCATTTGAATTATTTTCTAGAGTAAATTATGATCAAGTCATAAAAAATTCTTTGGTAAAACATAGATCCAGTGTCAATCCAACATCTTCAAACCAGTTGCCTTTTGACATTACATTATTACATTAATGCAAATGAGAAGTTTCAAAGTTGATTGCCTAGCAAACTAAAATTAGTACAACTGTAGTTTGTGTAATCTTATAAACTTATTTCTTACATATGTCAAATGATGTCTTCTGACTTTTTTTTAGGTGTTGAACATCAGGATTCTGTTGCAGGTACTTCAAAAGTTGAAGCCAAAGCACTAACTGCAAAGGCCTCAGTAGAAAAGAAAAGGTCAGCCAATGGATTTAGATTTGTTAACAATGAGCCATTATTCTTTCAAGAAAAGACAAACTCCTTGATAAACAGTGCACTAATTCAAATTGGATAATTAGGAGTTGGCAAATAACATTAGTTTTCCTTGCATCTTAAAGAACAGGCTACCACAAGGTTCTATGTTGGCCCTAACTTTGTTTAATGTCTGCATGTCAAATCTTTTCCAAACTACAACTTCAAAGTGTGTAGATAGTAGTGATATCTGCCTGGCTGCGCAAACTGAAATGTTGGATGAAACTAACTAGATGATTGTTTACAGTTTTCTTTAATTCAAGAATTTAGAGAATGATCTGAACTTTGTACTTGAGCCCCAATAAGGACGGTCTCTTGTGCATTCCTCCAGAATAATTATTTCTTTCACAACATGTGATCATGTTCTGTGTCCCTCAACTCATTCATGACCACTAGCCAAACTACCGTATCTTGGAATTATGTTAGACCACAGTCTCACACTGAAACAGCACCTCACAATGTATTAGGAATTGTGGAGTAATACTCTTAACATATCTTGCCTTACTGGGGCTTTTTGAGAACTCTTGGCAGCAGTACTACAGAATTATTTACCGTCTGCTACTCAACAGCTGTGTAATATGTTGCACACCACTTGGCTATTAATAACCATGCATGTCTTTTGAAAATGTCACCCTACCAGTCCTTATGTTTATAAACCTACTTGGTGCATAATAACAATTTATAACATATAAGTTAATTACGTGCAATGAAGCAGTTGACTACAATAGTAATAGCCTGTTGTAATATTACTGAACTTACTTCTTTCTCATTGATTCCAGGGAAGATCAGAAATGGTTTTTGGAAAAGTATCCTGACAAACTGCCATCATTGTTAGAGAAACTCTATGTCTTTGCATTTACTTGGGCAGTTGGAGGAGTTTTAAGACGAGAGACTGATTATGAGGAAGAGTCTCTGATTGGCATAAATACCAAAGATGAGTCTCTTGTAACTGTAACACGTGGTTTCAGTAACTTTGTTCGGGATATATTTGAAGGAGAATCACCTATTGGTAAGTTTTGCTATATGTAGTATACTACATACCATTCATTAATTTTATGGTGTTTCTATTACAATTAGTTTGAAGGTTTTCATCTTTTCGAACCAAATCTTATAAATAAAAAATGTTCATGTTTGGACTTAAAAGCCACATATTATATATATAGTTTTGTACACTTTTTAAAATATTTAGTACTAAAAAACTAAAGAAGATCAAACTAGCTGAATAATTATCTCTGTTTTCAAAGTCCCAGATTTTCTCCCAGAAATAATTTGTGCAATTATCATATTCAGACAAAGTCAGAGTCATTAATAATACTGTGATTGGGAGAGGTGAAGTTGTCAGGGTAGGCCAGCCATGATTTCCATTTTGGCTGATTGCTGAAAAACTGTTCACAAAGCAGCATAAAATACATGTAGTTCCAGTGTTGCTAGTCAGTTTAAATTTAGAAGGCTCATTCATGTAGAGTATGTCTACACTGCAAAGAAACACTTGTGGCAGGGTACATATACACTGCAATTAGACCCTCATGGCTGGCCTGTGCTAGCTGGCTTGGGCTCGTGCTAAGGGGCTGTTTAATGGTGGTGTAGACATTTGGGCTCAGGTTGTAGCCGAAGTTCTGGGACCCTGCCACCTTGCAGAGTCCTAGAGCCTGGACTCCAGCCCGAGCCTAAATGTCTACACCATAACTACATAGCGCCTTTGCCTGAGCCCTGTGAGCATGAATCAGCTGGCATGGGCCAGCCACGGTTTTGTAATTATAGTGTAAACATACCATCAGTGCCCTAGTCTGGTGCCTTTGGTTTGCAAGACTTGCACTATGGGGCTAAAAATAGCAGTGTAGACATTCCCACTTGGGCTGAAGCCTAGGCTCTGAGACCCACCTCCCTTGCCAGATTTCAGAGCTCGGGCTTCAGCCTGAGCAAGCACGTCTACACTGCTATTTTAGTCTCATAGCATGAGCCCAAGACAGTTGACCAGGCTCCAAGACTCGCTGCCATGGGTTTTTTTTCAGTGTGGCATACCCTTAGAGATAATCAAAATGTATTTTTGACCTTGCAATGAGTGGTAAGAAGGAGAGATGGTTAAAGTGTTTTTTAAAAATCTAGAAATATAAGTACACATATTTCATTTCTTTGAGAAATAAGCTATATTGACTACTGTTCAGTTGTTTAGCTTTACATCACCACACGTAGAGGCAGTTGAACAATATGAAATCTCTAATTTTTCTGGGCAGATCCTCAGCTGGTGTAAATTGTCATAACTCTTTGACATCAAATTCTAATGTGCACCAGCTAAGGATTTGTCGCTCTGCTTCAATATCTGTTTCCAACTTCACAGACATTCAGTTCCCAGCTGGAGACAGGGTTATCTTTGAGTATTTTGTGGATTTACAAACAGGTGACTTTGCACCATGGACAGACTTAGTTCCTACCACTCAGTTTCTAATTCAACAAGGTAAGATTCCTCGGTGAAAATCTCTAGTACTATATGTCTACTTTATTATCTCTGGGAGGATCTTTTTTCCCTTTAAATATAGTGCTTACAAAAATGAAAGATTCACACCACTGTTTATCCTCAGAACAAATACAGTATTGTTAGTGTTTTATGTAAACTGTCCCCTGGGTGTTCATCGAGCATACCTCAAATTTGACTTGGAGACACCACCTGCATGGATAAGAGGATAGTTCAGTTTTTTGTAATTATCCATTTCTTAATGTCTATGCTGAGACAGCCAACAACATTCTCCTTCAAGTTATGGTCCCTGTATGTATTCACTCGAGGTACACATGAGCTTCACATGCCTGAGACCTGAAGATTGTTCACTAGCAGAGTCCTTTGGTCTGCGTCTGTGCCCTTCTCCTCCTCACGTTCCAAACCAAGGCTATAAGGAGTGGTACAAACCAACAACCTCTCTATTTCCTTTCTATCGCCTGTGGTCTGAGGCAGAGCTTGTCTAGTATCCGCAGCTTTAGCTAACATTCTTTATTTTAGTGTGAGCAGTTATATAAAAGAGCAGGCCAAACTATTTACAAGTTTATTCTAGGGTTAGGATAGGTCTAAGATCCAGAGGTCTGGGATATCCCTGCCCTCTCTCTCATTCCTCTGTGCAGAGTACGTAGTATGCCCAAGACCCCAGGATTCAAGATCTGTGTGATCTGCCCCCAGACCTTCCTGGTCAGTGACAACCACTTGACTGTATTGCCTTGGGGAAGCTCACATCCCCTCTATGTATAATATCTGCTGCTCCTTCCCTCACTGAATCCATAAATCCCGTAATTTCAGACTTTGAGAAATCCATCAGGAATCTTCTATGAGGCCTTGATCCAACCCAAAAGACCCCTTCTATATATCAGGCAGAAGTGTCAAGAAGTGCCCCTTCGACCACGGTTGTCTCCAGCTCCAAAACTGCTGAGAGCAAAGTGAAGGACTTTAGCAAACAAAGCAAACATGAATAGGGTATGGGTAAATTCTCTCATAAGAATAAATGTGAGAAATCCCTCTCTAAGTCCTCATCTAAGAAAAGGACTTCTTCCTAGACCCCTTCTGACTCAGGTGATACTCTGTGCCCTGCTACATGTGTGTCAGGCGCTCACAAGGAGCCAAGGGACCAGTTTCTCAGTGCTGAGAACCAAAAATGCCCTGTGAATGTCAGCTGCTGAAGGAGTGAAACCATTCTCGGTACCAATAAGGGAAAGGAGCAAGTGGATGCCTCCTCCACCAATGGTACCAACTTGTATGGAGGAGGAGTTGTTGATACCAAGAACTGCCACTCACCCAAAACTGGCACCGCCAAGGGTTTGTCCTGTTTGTCCCTCAGCAATAAAGGTCACATACACTATCCCAGAGTACCCTACAATCTCTGCAGACTGAGTTGCCAGTACTGTAAGATATGGTGCTTGCCTACACTATTGGTTCATCATTCACTGGTGCCATCTACCAGCTGAGCCATAGTAAGACCACCACCAGTACTGATGGTCCTGCCCGACCACATGAGGATTTGTACTCCTCCAACGAATCTGGGGTCAGTGGGAGAGCTTCACGGGTCTTGTCAAGGTGGGAAGTTGGCCCCAACAGAGACTCTAAGATTTAATGGGCACCTTCCCACTCCCACAGGAGAGACTACCCAGTTCCTCAGAAGGACCATTACCTCCACCATTACCTCTGTGATCCCTCTCAATGGCTTTAATGGAGTTCCTGGGGTCCTTGTAGGAGACATCTTGAATACAGAACAAGAGTCAAGGCATATATCCACACATAGGGAAGAATCCCAACCCACTCAGGAACACTCCAAGGAAAAGAGACAATCTGACCGCGGGTTTATCATCCTCAGCAGGTGTGTAGGTCTCATCAGCCTCACTGTCACCAGCAGACAATGCCAGGATCTTCTAGGAAAAATCACTCTAGATCCTCATGGAAGACATACAGGAGATCGTAAATTACTGGATATCCTCCAGAGCTTGGGTCATAGTAAGGTGGCATTGCCAATCTGTGAGGCTATCTTAGAACCAGCCAAAATGGTCTGGCATACTCCAGCCACCTATGCTTCCACTCTACAAAGAATGGAGAAGAAGTATTTTGTACTGTCTGAAGGGGCATAATACTGTTTCTCACACCTGCTCCAGACTCTTTAGTGGTGCAGCCTGTCACCCAAAAGGAACAAGCAACACCAACACAGATCTGCACTCACAGATAGGGAGACAAACATCTAGACCTCTTTAGGGAAAATAACTTCATTTCTGACACTTTACAGTTCTGCACAGTAATCTACTGGGTTTTAATGGCAAAGTATGCTTTTATTAATTATAATAAGGTCTCTAAATTCATCAACTAGCTGCCTCCAGAACACAAACTTCAGTTTCAAATAGTCATTGAAGAGGATATATTGATAGCCAGGTGAGTGGCAGTTCTTGGTATCAACAACTCCTCCTCTATACAAGTTGGTACCATTGGTCATCCACTTATCTGTTTTCTGTCAGAAGCCCCATGCATCCAGAGACAGGAAGCTCTACTTTCTGGAATATCTGTTGAGCCTTGGCTTTCTACCTACAGAAGTGCAGTAATGCTTAAATACCGTTAAAAATCTGTGCCTTACTGTTCAAATCAGATGCTCAGTTTGGTAGGGCAGTGCTTGAATCTATATCTAATTAGGACAGAATCCCATCACCCATTGATGGGGTACTACTTGCCAATCTAGCCAAAGAGAGGGAATATGCAGAGGGCACTCAAAAAGAAGTGAAGACTTCTTACTTGTGATGAGTTTTTCAGGGTTGACTCTGCATAGACACACTCACCACCCAGCCTTCTCTCTTCCTCAGAGTCCTAATAAAATCACTGCAGTGACAGTGGAAGAAATACAGGCAATAGCAGGTGCCATGCCCCCTTTTATAGCTTTATCCTCAGAACATTCAGAAATTCTAAAGGGAGGAGCAGGAGGAGGCACATGAGCACTCTAATGACATTGCTATGAGAAGTTCTAATCATCTAGGCTGCCCCTGAAGAGTATGAATATGCAGAGTCTGTCTCAAAAAAACTGGTTACAAATAACTTCTATTTCTCTTTACCCTCTGAGGCAGCTGTTCTCCTGTAGAACAACACAACCTACAATATCCCAGGGAAATTCTTGAGTTTTATAGATGAGGTGTTTTTTTATGTGAAAGTGCTTGAACTGTTGAATGACCCATCAAGGGAGATGAGACTAGTTCAAACCAGACCATTTTCAGAGAGTGCTGCAAAACTTCCTACAATAACTCAGACAATGACAATGAACTGTAAGTGCAACAAAAAACAAAACCCAAACAAAAAACATAGTAAGCAAAGACTGCCAAACATGGGGAAATCAAATAACAGAATACTACGGACATCTCATATATGGAATTGAAATATGCAGTGATAAGGACCATATAAATATTTTAGATTCTAAGCCACACAAGTACCCAATCCTGCAAGCACTTGCACATGAATAACTTAGGCCTGGTCTACACTAAGAAGGGGGTTCGAATTAGGGTACGCAAATTCAGCTACGTGAATAGCGTAGCTGAATTCGAAGTACCCTAATTCGAACAACTCACCCGTCCACACGCGGCGGGGTCGAACTCCGCGGCTCCCCCGTCGACTCCGCCAACTCCTTCTGCCGAGGTGGAATACCGGAGTCGACCGCGGCGCTTCCGGAGTTCGAACTATCGCGTCTAGATCAGACGCGATAGTTCGAACTCCAAAAAGTCGAACTCTCCGCGTCGAACTGGCAGGTAAGTGTAGACGTACCCTTATACATGTGAATCGACTCTCTTAGTTTAAAGGGACTTGTTTTTAAAGCAATATGTTCTTATAAAAAAAAATCTGAATTTTGTGTTTTTACTTTTGTTTATAAAACAGATGTATTATTTCTCTTGTAATATCACTTTTTTTGTGAGAAAATATGAAGCATTAATTCCTATGAAGTTTTTATCTGTCTATCTGTAGTATATCGTAGCAGATGGATAGGTCAAAGTAATAAAATTAAGTAAAATGTGCTAATAATGTCAGTGACTACTGGTGTTTCAAAACTGTTTAACTTCTGCTTATAAGGTTCCTGCTGTGAATAATACTACAATTTTATACGCCTTTTAGCAGAGATTAATTTTGCTTTGTGACAAAATATCTTGTCATGCATTTCATAGCTCTCCAGGTAAAATTATTATTTTATTTATTTTTTATAGTGTCTACAAATATTCAGAGAGCTATAGTAAGTCATGGTTTCCACTCTGATCTTTGTGTACCGAGATCATCATTGTGGTATCTCAGATCAGAATTTCTGATTCTGCTCCTGCTTCCACTTGCATGGAACCTGTAGACCAGCTTCCCCAACATGGTGACATGATTACCAGTTTTGATATTGTTTAAGATCAGACACCCTGACATCCAGAGTAAGGTATTTCTTTCAAAGGCTAATTCACAGCAAGACACCAAATGACCAGTCAAGCAGAGAATTAAAAGAATATGTGGCACATTCTCTTGTCACTTACATGTATCTTTGAACAGCTGGGCCAACTACATTTCTCACAGGAAGAGCAGAAGGAAGCATAGCAGGCTTCAAGCTCAGCTGCTGCTCTTTCTCCTACCCAGTTTGTGAAGAGCAGCCCCTGCTCCTCTCTCCTTCTCCTTACCATCAGCTCATCAGTAAGCATCAGCTCTTGAGCAGCTTAGCTCCCTCCCTTAGAGGAGGCACAGCCAAGGACATTTTGGGTGGTAGCAGCAATGGACCCCTGCAGAGATGTAGCGCCCAGGGTAAATTAATTCAGTAGCAGGAAGAGGGCAGCATTAACTGAATTGTATTGGGAAGGAGGAATGGAAAGAATGTGTTCAGTATGGAGGCAGCATGGGCAGAAAACAACATAACTTGTGAGTTCCTTAATCAATACAAAGATTAAAAATCAGAAATTAAAAGTAAACAATCTGTTTTTTTTATTCAGAGACTACATCATTTTCTGATTCCCTGAGATCTGGGAGTAATAAAGATGTGAACCTTGGAAGAAGAGATACTCTGAAGCTTATACCCAATATGGAAACAATTTGCTATTCTTTTCTAACAAGCCTTCTTTTAATGAATAAACATCCAGTACTTATCACAGGTAACAAACTCTTAACTTCTAAAAACAAAGCAAATACTGTAGTCTGTTAAATAAATTATTCATGTCCAAATAGATTTTAAACAAAATACAGACATAGGAATTCCTATCCATTGACTCCCATTAGCCTAGTGTGCTTTGTTTGATACGTTTTATTTAATACTTTATTAACCCCTTCTCCACATAGGAAAAGCTGAATATAGTATAAGTTGACACCTAATATATAGCATATGCATAATAAAGGACTGATGGTGCTGAATCTTCCAGTATCCGATTCTGTCGCTCTTACTCATGTCGAGTAGTACCTTACTCCACAAAATACCCCATTAGAATCAGTGGAGCTACTCACAAAAGGTATTACTTAATGTCAATGATAGTGACAGAATCTGTCCTACAGAAAGATGATGGGATTTAAGCCATTCTCAAAAAAAAGCATTTAACAAAATGGTGGATGAATAGCAACCATGAATAGAACATTCAAACAGCTTTTGATTAATTGACTTCCAGAAAAACTGTGAGGATGAGCCCTAAACTCACTCTTGAATCTGCAGCATCTACTGTTGCTTTCCCAGCTCCTTTTTCCCCATATGTAGGGATTGTCATGAATAGTTAGTAAAGGGTTAAAGCATAGTACTGGTGGGCACCTGACCGGAGGACCAATCAGGGAAGAGATTTTGAAACTCCTAGGAGGGAACTTTTTCTCTCTGTTTGGGGGGGGTCTTGGTCTTTGGCCGTTTGGAGTTCAAGAGACCAGACGAGTTAATCAAGTCCCTACAAGTTCCACCTTTCTGAACTAATTTCTTCTAGTCAAGATAGTGAGTATTAGAAAGATACTTTGTGTCCTTATCTAATAATCCTATGTTTGCAATTCTGTGTGTTTGTTATTGATTATTCTTAATTCTGCTTGTACTGGTTGTACTGAGAAAGAGAGAGGATTCTCTCCAGAACTTAGCAAGGTTATACCCTATGAGTGCCCAGCTTGGATTCATAGAGATTCTGTATTTTCTTTTGTTCTCTTAATAAATTCTTTTCTTTTCTTTGGACTTGGTTAATTCCTTCCCTTGGGGAAATTCAGGGGAAGGGGAGGGGGAAGTGGGCTGCTTCCCTGTGTGTAGAGATTCAAGGCGTTTGAATCCAGGCATCTCTGTCTCCGGAGCAGGCTGGAGAGAGGGAAGAGGGGGGAGGTTCCTCCTCTGTGAATTGATCTGTGTTCCCAAGGGGGGAAACAGGGGTGTCCCGGCCCACGGAATTGACCGGGTGGTGGCAGCCGAAGGGGAGACCTACCCTAGGATTTTGGGGTGGGGGGAAGACATGCGGGTCCTCACTTTGAAACCGCCCAGTTTCAAGTGAGGGTAGACTCTGACAGGGATAATATATAATCTAAAGCTATACTTGAATGTAATCTTTGACTTTCAGGTCTTAAGTTGTCCGTTAAGAGAGAGCTGAAAACAGCCATAGCTTGGGTAGGAGTACTCTCATGCACAGAATGAAAACATTCCAGCTTGAACATCGCAGCTCCCCTGTGGCAGCATTTTCTAAAACAAAATATTCTTATCAGTTTTTCTCGTTTGTATATTTAAGAAATACTGAAAGATATAAAACAAGCAGAGATTTAACCTGTGTAATAGCAGTAATAGTGTGCAGATTATGAATTCATGTTTTGGCACACAGTTTTGCCATGCCTATTAATGAAAATTTGAGTTTAAGTGTCTCAATTCTTTTTGTCTTTGGGTTTTTTTAGGAGACTCTGGTATTGGGAAGACTGCCATGATTCAAAATATGCTTGAAAGACTTCAGAATCAAGGGGGATTATTTGTAAAATCAGGAACAATTTTAGGAGATGTCGTCTTACATAATGAAATTAAAAAAGCAAGGTTGTAGATGGCTTTCCAGTTTTACATTTTCCATCAGTATTTAATATCATAGGAAGTAATACAGTCAAACTTTCCTTAGGATTGATAATGAATAAATAATAGACATTAATTATAGTATTGTGGTAAGTTATACTATAAGTATAGTGCTGTTGAGGCAGCATTTTTATTTTAAACCCCCATTTTCAAGTGCTTTAACTTTCTGGAAAAAAGTAATATTTTAGCCAAAATAACTTATGCTTCTTCTTAGCTCAAAGATTAATTTGTTTGAGTTTTGTGAAATTCCATTAGTTTACATTTTTAAAAAACCCTGTTTTTCATGTAATGAGAAATTATCCAGATTTTGTATGTGGCCAGATTGAAAAATGTGTTAAAATTTAAATTAAACTTTTTTTTAAAAAAGTAATAATAGTCTTCACTGAGAGCAAACTATTTTCAATACCAAAAGGAGAAGCACCTGAGAAATGTTGATATAGTTTTCACACTGGCAATTTGAATAACAATGTATAAATTCTCATCCTGAAGACAAAAGATTTATTTCATTACTCTGTATTATTTCTTCATGGCAGTTAAGTTACAAAAATGAATTGTGTTTTTTCCTACTCGTGTCTTCCTGATCAGTATGTTAAAGAATTCCAGTTACCTAACATTTGATATGCCCAAAGGTGCTCAGAAGAGAGTGTGGCCCTCACCTGGAGACTCAGGTATGTGATCACATTCATTTTTAAAAGGTTTTAGGACCAATTTTATTGGAATAATTTTGCATCTCTAATTAAACTTTGGAGCAAAATGTTGGGGGCAGTTAATTACACCAACATCTGATCCCAGTTAGATGTCTAACCATTTGAACTGTGGGTGCAAACTGAACCTGCAGAAAAAGAGGTTGAGCTGAAGTCTGTCTGATAATCTGGCCTTCACAACTAAAAATGACTGTAAAATTGTATTAATTAGTAGCAAGCTCTATCCTAGTACTGTACTTTTATTATAAACATTTGAATATTTACATGACATTGATAGCAGAACTGGGAATACAGGCATCAAAATTAGCTCAAGAACTCAAACCATGATAAGCTTCTACATGAGTGACACCAAAATAAACCAAGCTTTTCATCACTATTATATTTCAATTTGATTGGAGGGACAAAGCTTGTAAACGGTGTGTGTGGTTACATTTTATTGGTGTGAAAATCTGTTTGAAAAATGCAAGTAGACTTCAGCAAAGTCTTTTGGATTTTGCATCTAAGTGCATCTATAAAGATATTTCTGATCACTTATATAAAATTTCCAAGAAATATACAGCACAAAAATGTATTTATTTAAAATTTATTTAAGTATGCAGTAGTACAGTGGTTCCCAAACTTGTTCCGCCACTTGTGCAGGGAAAGCCCCTGGTGGGCCAGGCGGGTTTGTTTACCTGCTGTGTCTGCAGGTTCGGCTGATCGCGGCTCCCAGTGGCTGTGGTTTGCCACTCCAGGCCAATGGGAGCTGCAGGAAGCGGTGAGGGACATGCTGGCCGCTGCTTCCCGCAGCTCCCATTGGCCTGGAGTGGTGAACCACAGCCACTGGGAGCTGCGATTGGCCGAACCTGCAGATGTGGCAGGTAAACAAACCGGCCTGGCCCGTCAGGGGCTTTCCCTGCACAAGCGGCGAAACATGTTTGGGAACCACTGCTGTAGTAGATTCACCTGCAGTGATGAAATAAAGACCACAGTCACTCATTCAGAAAAAAGCAAGGTTAAATAGATCAGCCATGCACCATCTGAACTGAAAGTCAACAAGCTTACTTTCTTTAGGACTAACAGAGGAAGTAAAATCTAGCACTAAGATTTCTGCCTCTAATCCAGTGGTGGGCAAACCACATGGGATTGCCAGCCCCATGGTGCCGCAGGGCTAAGGCAGGTTCCCTGCATGCCCTGGCCCCGCATCGCCCCCAGAAGCAGCGGGCACCATGTCCCTGCTGCCCAGGGGCGGGGGCAGAGGGCTCCACACACTGCCCTCACCTGCGGGTACCTCCCCTGAAGCTCCCATTGGTCACTTCTGGGGGCAAAGTGGGGCCAGGGCAGACAGGGAGCCTGCCTTAGCCCTGCTGTGCACTGCTGCCAGCCCGGAGCCGCTCAAGGTAAGTGGTGCCAGCCCGGAGCCCACACCCCGAACCCCTGCCCTGAGCCCCCTCGTACACCCACACTCCTCCTGCACCCCAACCCCCTGCCCTGAGCCCCCTGCTGCACCCCGCACCCGCTCTTGCACCCCAAACCCTGCCATGAGCCCCATCGTACAACCCGCACTCCTCCTGCACCCGAACCTCTTGCCCTGAGCCCCTCCCTGCACACCGCACCCCCTCTCACACCCTGCACGCTAACCCCCAGCCTCAGCCCTACATTCATGGCCCTGCATTCAGTTTCCCCACCCAGATGTGGCCCTTGGGCCAAAAAGTTTGCTCACCCCTGCTCTAGTCCTTTAGATATTCAAATATATATGGGGAATCACAGTGAGAGCATGCTGGTTGATCTGAGGTGTCTTGACAGAGCACAGGGAGATAGCTAAGAAATAAATCTTATAGGGAATTATACATCTTAAATTGCACCTGGAAGTGAACAAGAACTTAGTGCACTATTTGGACAGTTCATGTGGTATTTTTCTTGTGCCGTACTCTCCTAAGCACTGCTGCACTAGGTGTAACTTCCAAATGGTCATCAAGTTCATGTAGTGCACTGTTTGCTTTTTTTTGACATGTCAAGCTGCATGTCATCTCCATACTGATTGCACTAAAGTGTAAACTTCTTCACTATCTCCTCCTATGACTTCACATAAATGTTGAACAGAAGGGATGACAGAAAATAATCCTCAGCAGCCATGCATTAGAAAGCCCTGCAGTTAACTGGGCAATTGCACAACATGTTCTTGGACCACTGTGCAGGAACAAAAAAGAATGGAACCACTTACGTGTAATTTCATCCATCCCAGCATGATTCACAGACAAGTCAATAAAACCTTACGGCTAACAGTATCAAATGCTACTGAAAGATCTAAAAAAAATTGTATGACTGTTGTCCATTGCTAGAAGGAAGTTATCATCCAGCAAGCTTGTTTCATTTTCCATACTGTTCTCTGAACGTAGGGATTATTATTACAGATCAAATAAATCTGACATAGGAGGTGCTTCACTACAGCTTTCCCAAAAACCTTACCTGAAATCGAAGGTTAGAGACACTATGGCTATGGAGTTCTCAGGATGTAAAATACCACCACCTTAAAAGTATGCACGACCAAATGCAGCATTTGGCAAAGTCACTCATGTCCCTCAGCTTTAAGTAATGTTGCAGCACATTTCCTCTAGGGTTCTGGAATGTCTCTTCTACTACAACTGCTACCTCTTTTGCAATTTCTTTGAGGTTGTCAAGTTCTAATTCCAGAAATGTGCATGGCTGCCATCTGAAACTTGGTGCATACAGGCTAGAATGGATATCCAGTTTCAGTGTTCTCTGTCACAGTTTAGTAGAGTTGCTATTTGCAGCTTTTCTTTCTTCATATACAACTGAAAAAACGTCATCTATCAGCGTTTCCCAAACTGGAGTCCATGAGTGTACTCCAAGGGGTCTGTGGGCCCAGCTGATCAACTCCTCCCCCTCCCAGTACCTGCATGCTGGGAAACAGCTCTATCTCCTGGACGCTACTGAAGCTAAACCAGGAAATTTTAGGTGCTAGAAGTCTGGTGGTGCAGCAGGATTAAGGCAGGCTCTCTACCTGCCCTGGCTCCGCGCCACTTCCAGAAGTGTCCGGCACATCCCTGCAGCCCCTAAGCGGGGGGTGCAAGGGATCTCCGCGTGCTGTCCCTGCCCTGAGCCTACTGTGCAGCTCCCATTGACCCAAACTCCCTCGGAGAGCCCGAAACCTGAACCCCCTCCTGCACCCAAACTTCCTCTCAGAGCCAGCACCCCCTTCTGCACATCTATCCCACTAGGGTTGCCAGCTTTCTAATAGCACAAAACTGAACACCCTAGCCCCACCTCCTCACCCCTGCCCCACTCTTTCCCCAAGGGTCTGCCCCCACTCACTACATTCCTCCTCGGTGGGTCGCTCTCCCCCACCCTCACTCGCTTTCACTGGGCTGGGGCAGGGGCTTGGGGTGGGGATAGGAATGAGGGATTTGGGGTGCAGGAGGGGGCTTCAGACTGAGGGATGGGGTTGAGGGATTCGGAATGTGGGAGCGGGCTGCAGGTTGAGGCGGGGGTTGGGGTGTGGGAGGGGGTATGGGCTCTGGGCTGGAGGTGCTGGCTTTGGGCTGGGGCCAGGGATGAGGGGTTCAGGGTGTGGGAGGGGGCTCTGGGCTGGGGCAAGGGGTTGGGTGCAGCGGGGGTGAGGGCTCTGGGCTGGGAGTGCAGGCTCTGGGCTGGGGCCAAGGATGAGGAGTTTGGGGAGCAGGAGGGGGCTCCACATTTGGGGGGCTCAGGGATGGGGCAATGAGTTGGAGCTTGGGGTTGAGGTGTGGGCTTACCTCAGATGGCTCCCAGTCAGCAGCACAGCAGGGATAAAGCAAGCTGCCTACCCTTCCTTACACCACATTGCGCACGCCCTGGAAGCGACCAGCATCAGGTCCTGTACTATGCGGGGGGACAAGAGGCTCCGTGCACTGCTCTCACCCATAGAAACTGCCCCTCCAGCTCCCATTGGCTGGAAACTGGCCAATGGGAGTGTGGAGCCAGTGCTCGGGGCAGAGGCAGCACGTGGAGCCCTATGCCCCCCGCACCTAGGAGCCAGACCTGCAGGACACTTCTGGGGTGCAGCGCGGTGCCAGGAAAGGTAGGGACTAACCTGTCTTAGCACCAGAGCACTGCCAACCAGACCTTTAATGGCTAGGTTGGCAGTGCTGACTAGAGCTGCCAGAGTCCCTTTTCGACCGGGTGTTCCGCTTGAAAACCAAACACCTCGTCACTCTATGCCCTAGCCTGGTGAAAGTGAGTGAGGGTGGGGGAAAACGAGTGATGGGGGGGGAATGAAGTGAGTGGGGAGTGGAAGAGGTGGGGCGAGTCCTTGGGGGAACAGGTGGAGTGGGGGTGCGGCCTGTGGCTGAGTAGCTTGGAGGGGTCCCTGAAACATTTTAAATCAAAATGAGATCCTCGGGTTACTGAAGTTTGGGAACCACAGTCAGGAGTAATTCTGGTGGAGAATTAGCTGGTTTGTTGGTCTTCTTCCACAGTTAAGAATTTTTTAAAACTTTTTTAATGTAATCTCTACATTTGGAAAAACAGTTTTTGAATAAATAATGTATATATTTTACACAGTAGCTTAGCAGTAAACTTCCTTTATCTCTTTCAGGAGAAGAAAACATTTTAACTTATGTTTTAAAAATGCTTTTTTAAGATACACAGGCAAAGAGATGCTTTGAATTCAAAACTATAAAATTACTGTTAAATCGCAGAAGCACATTTGAATTGTACCAAAATCCAAACAGTGTTCTACTCTATCATGCTTAACAAAGCTGGCAATGCTTAAAATACCACACTAATATGAAGACAATATGCACTTTGACTTGACTTATATTTTTGGTAGTGATATTAAAAGAAATATTTGCTGTAATAACAGTATGCAATATTAATAGCATCTTAGAATTGTGAAGAGAGTAGATCCACTGTTGATCAGATATCATTCTGACCCTTAATTTTGTATATGGCACAGATTTGAAGTCAACGACGGGGCCATATTCTGCAAGTGAAACTGGTGACATTGCTCTAACATCTGAAAGAATCAAGGGTGTTATAGTTTCCACAATACAGTGTGGTGCCCACACCAGTGCTGCCCAAATACAGTCATGGATTCATAAGAAATTAATACTAAAAAGTAAAAATGTTCTTGGTGCACCAAAATCCAAACAGGTAAAACAGTGTTCTACTCTACCAATGCTTAAAAATGCTGACAGTGCTTAAAATAAACACTAAAAAGATTGACAGAACTATTTGACTTATTTCAAAAGTGTGTCTGTCTAACTCCTGTTAAATACATTTGTAGCCATGTTGGTCTCTCTCACCAATAGAAGTTGGTCCAATAAAAGACATTACCTCATCCCCCTTGTCTCTCTAATGTTGTGTGTATTAGGCTGTTTGGGTTATTGTTTTTATCTGTTACTGTTGTGCTTCTTTTCAATTACTAATGTAGTATTTCAGATGTAATGGCAGGAATTTGGGGATAAGATATTCTTAATAAGTAATGTATTGGTAACCTTATTTATTCAATCCCATTCATTTATGAATGTTATAGTAGCTACAAAAATAAATACAAAGCTTCCAAGATGTTTCAGCCAGCTAGCCAGCCTACTCAATTAGCTGAATATGCCAACCCTAGTGGGATAGGGGTGCAGAAGTGGGTGCTGGCTCATTGAATCTCTGACAATGGGCTGTCGCTGTTTCCATTGCTGGCCACCACCCTGGCCTCCCCTCTGGACACCATCCACAAATCTAATTATTACAATAACTTTTAAAAATCCAAATAGGAACTAACAAAATACATAGTATTAATCTCCTCGCATGTTCTTCCATAGCTGTGAAACCTCTCATTGTTTGTAAGGTCAAATGTAGTTTGCCTGGCCCTGTGTAGTTGTGGAAGAAGGAGTGACTTCCTTTCCCAGAACTGCTTCCTGCAGGTTTTATTGTGGGAAGGGATGATCTCACTCAATATGACTATTTATTGAAACAGCTAGGCCTGGAACTCAAAAGGGAAGAGGCAGTTCTTGACTTAGGCCTAAGTGGAGCACAGCATTGGTCCAAGAGGTGAATATAGCTAAACCACCAGGTAATAGCAACCATAATGTAATTAAATTTAACATCTTGGAGGGACGGGGGGGAATATCAAATAAACCAGCACAAATAGCATTTAACTTCAAAAAAGGGGAACTCCACAGGTGGCTAGTGAAATTGAAATTAAAAGGAACAGTTACAAAACTGAAATGCCTGCAAGATTCATGGAAATTTTAAAAAAACTTAATAGAGGCTTTAAACCCCAGATTTAAAAAAGAAGAAGAAGAAGACCAAAAAATGTCACCAGGGCTAAACAATGGAATAAAAGAGGCAGTTAGAGACAAAAAGGTATCTTTTAAAAATTGGAAGTTAAATCTTACCGAGGAAAATAGAAAAGAGCATAAACTCTGGAAGTCAAGTATAAAAGTATAATTAGGCAGGCCAAAAAAGAATTTGAAGAACAACTAGCAAAAGACACAAAAAATAACAGCAATTTTATTTAAATGAATCAGGAGCAGGAAGCCTGCCAAAGCCTATCAGTGGAGCTACTGGACAATTGAGGTGCTAAAGGAGCACTCAGGGAAGACAAGGCCATTGCGGAGAATCAAAATTAATTCTTTGCATTGGCTTTCACTGCAAAGAATATGAAGAGTATTCCCATACCCAAGACATTCTTTTTAGGTGACAAATCTGAGGAACTGTCCCAGATTGGGGTGTCATTAGAGGAAGTTTTGGAACAAATTAATGAACAGCAATAAGTCACCAAGACCACATGGTATTCAAGAGTTCTGAAGGAAGTCACATATGAAATTGCAGAACAACTAACTGTGGTATGTAACATATCACTTAAATCACCCTCTGTACCAGAGGACTAATGGATAACTAATGTAGCACTTTTTTTTTAAAGGCTCCAGAAGCACATCTAGCAATTACAGGCCAGTAAACCCAACTTCAGTCCCAGGCAAATTGGTTGAAACTATAGTAAAGGACAGAATTATCAGACACACAGATGAACACAATGTGTTGGGGAAGAGTCAACACAGCTTTTATAATGGGAAATCATGCCTCACCAATATATTAGAATTCTTGGAGGGGGTCAACAAACATGTGGAAAAGAGTGATCCAGCAGATATAATATACTTGGATTTTCAGAAAGCCTTTGGCAAGGTCTTTCACCAAAGGCTCTTAAGCAAAATAAGCAGTTATGGGATAAGAGGGAAGGTCCTCGCATGGATCAATAACTGGTTAAAAGATAGGAAACAAAGGGTACGAATAAATGGTCAGTTTTCACAGTGGAGAGGTAAATAATGAGGTCTCCCAAGGATATTGACTGGGACAACTGCTGTTCAACATTTTCTGAAGTGACCTGGAAAAGGTGGCAAAGTTTGCAGATGAGTCAAAATTACTCAAGATAGTTAAGTCCAGAGCTGACTGCAAAGAGTTACAAAGGGAGTTACAAAATGGAAATGAAATTCAAAGATGATAAATGCAAAGTAATGCACATTGGAAAACAGAATCCCAACTATACATACACAATTATGGGGTCTCAATTAGTTGTTACCACTCAAGGAAGATATCCTGGAGTCATTGTGGATAGTTCTCTGAAAACATCTGTTCACTGTCAAAAAAGCTAACAGAACGTTAGGAACCATTAGGAAAGGAATAGATAATAAGACAGAAAATATCATAATGCCACTATGTAAACTCATGGCACACCCACACCTTGAACACTGCATGCAGTTCTGGTCACCCATCTCAAAAAAGATATATTAGAGTTGGAGCAGGGACATAGAAGGTCAACAAAAATTATTAGGAATATGGAACAACTTCCATATGAGGAGAGATTAAAAAGACTGGAACTGTTCATCTTAGAAAAGAGATGACTGAGGGGAGATATGATAGAGGTCTATAAAATCATGAATGGTGTAGAGAAAGTGAATAAGAAAGTCTTATTTACCTTGTCACATAACACAAGAACCGAGGGTAGCCCATTTAAATCAATAGGCAGCAGGTTTATAACAAACGTAAGGAAGTACTTCACACAACACAAAGTCAACTTGTGGAACTCATTGCCAGGGGATGTTGTGAAGATCAAAAGTAAAACTGGGTTAAAAGAATTAGATAAATTCATGGGTGACAGGTCCATCAATGTCTATTAGGCAGATGGTCTGGGATGAAATCCCATGCCTTGGGTGCCCCTAAACCTCTAACAATCAGAAGCTGGGACTGGACAACAGGGGATAGATCACTTGATAAATTGCCCTTTTCTGTTCATTCCTTCTGAAACATCTGGCACTGTCCACTGTCAAAAGAGAGGATACTGTGCTAGATGATCATTCTTACATGTTTATGTTTCTTAATATTAAAGCATTCTATTGTTTCCATTTGGATGAGATATAACAGCTTCCTGTACCTTGCAGTTTACATCTGAGCTGCTCATATAATGACATATACTAGGTCATTTGTGCAAGTACACTAATTAATGTGTGTTTTAGATAAAGAACACTGTAGCTCTTTCATAATTATGTGCGTAAAACACAGTCACTTCATGTTAATACTCTGTAATAATAAGTAAAGCTAAGTTTAACATAACTCAGATATGGTTTCTAATGTGGTTATATTTATTCACAGGTGATAATGTTTATTGATGATCTGAATATGCCAATGCCAGAGGAGTATGGTGCCCAGCCACCACTTGAAACAATCAGACAGTTTTTAGATTTAGGAGGTTTTTATGACACTAAGCAACTTGCATGGAAGGTACAGTATGGACTTCTGATTTTTTATCAGTTCTAATTAATCTTCTGCAAAGAGCAAGTTAAGTTAAATCTAAGGGCTACTAACCATTTCATATTAATATTATGATAATATTATGCTTACTTATTACAATGGAGTATATTTAAATGAGATTTCCAGGAGGGATGGGGAGAGTTGTAAATGTGTCTTATTGATTGCTCTAAAGGACTAGAATTTTTTTTAAATTCTGATTTAAGAAGCAAGAAAAAATTTAAAAAAATATTTTAACTAGAATTTATTTAGAAAATACGATTTTATTGTATTCTAGTTAAATAGATTACATTACAGTCTGGAAGGTGCCACAAGTACTCCTGTTCTTTTTGCTGATTCAGACTAACACGGCTGCTATTCTGAAACATTACATTTTATGAAATTTAAAATTCATACACAATTTTTAAAAATCTCATTTCAGCTCATACCTTGCTTCAGCTGGATAGATCTCCTCTCCCTGAATCCTTACAGAATGCCTTTTGGCCTTGTTCTCTCTCCTGAGGATCTTTTTCTCTTTTCAGAACCTTGTTTCATCACCACTGCTTTCAGGTCTTGTGGTCTCTTCTTTTTGTAGTGTCAAGACTTACACTTAGGGTGCCATGCATTAAGCAGTAACTAGAGAACTCCCTGACCCAAGAAGTCCTTCTCTTTATTAAACTCCCAGTGCAACTCATCATGGTCTACTCTGGAACTGTGGAGGACCAGGAGCTCCATAACCACTCCACATTTCCCTTTCTTTATAATAAAAGATTACAACTTAAATTATATCCCAGCCTGTGTGTGTGTGTGTGCCTATCTCTCTGTCTATCTAGAATTCAAAATAAACATTGAATTCCTTAAAATTTTTTGCACTTATATGTCCCTTATCAATTCAGTTTAAATAGTCCTGAGCAATATTCTAAAGATCAAGTCTCTGAGGGGGCCTGATCAATCTTCCAGCCCATGTGTGTGAAGTTCTCTGTGAAGGTGAGGGCTCAGGTCTCAGATTCTCTGTTGTCCTGGGAAGTATTGAAGATGAACTCAAGTCCCCCAAATAAGTCCTTTTGGAGTCTCCACTAGTCAGGATCTGAGAGTTTCTGCTACAATCTGAACTGTTCCAAATGGCTAAGAGCTTTTGAGCCAAACTTTGTTCCCTGGCTAAGTTCAGGTAGTGCTTTTGTTCAGTGCTAAGCCTTGAAGTTTAGATGCTGCCAGATTTTTATTTCATCATCTCATTTTCAAAATTCCATCAAAAAATCATAACAATGTAGGGCTGAAAAAGACCTCAAGAAATCTTCAAGTCCAGTCCCCTCAACTGAGGCAGGACCAAGTAAACCTAAACCATCCCTGATAGGTGTTTGTCCAGAGTGTTCTTAAAAACCTCCAATGACTGAGACTCCACAACTTCCCTTGGAAGGCTTTTCCAGACCAAAACTACCACCTAGTCTGCTCTCTGCATTTTGTAGTTGTGCATTTGATTTTTACTTCTGAAGTGAAGTACTGTGCACTTTTCTTTATTGAATTTAATCTTGTTGGTTTCAGACCAATTTTCCAAATTGTCAAGCTCATTTTGAATTTTATTCTAATCTAATTCTAATCTAATCCAAAATGCTGGCAACCTCACCCACTTTGGTGTTGTCTGCAAATTTTATAAGCATATTCTCCATAGTACCAGACCAAAGACTGACCTCTGTTGGACCCCACTAGAATTGCCCTCCAAGTTTGATGACAAACCATTGATAACTATTCTTTGACTACAGTCTTTCAACCAGTTATGCATCCACTTTAGTTTGCTTATGAGAAGGTCATGTCATACTGTGACAAAAGCAGATAGCTTTGTAGTGAGTAATGGTTCTGGTGATTGTTTTTCTTCTTTGTTACATACTTCACAGCTCTCCATTAAAGTCTGAATTTGCCTGCTCAGGGCAGGCCACCATAGGGATTGTTGTGCTCAGGCCCTGCAGTTGTTTATACCTTGGTGTCTTTCATGGGTTTTGGAGAGTTTCTCTTTCTGAAATTCCAAAGAGAGAAGAATGCGCTGATGTTCAAAAGCAGGCCATCAGCCATGTAAAGGTAATTTTGGTCCTGCCAGTATGGTAGTGGTCTGTTGGAAGCCTATTCCTTTGACCCCATGCTCTTTAGCAGGATGGATAAAAATCAATGATTAAAAAAAAATTAAAATAAAAAAAATGGATTTTGTTTAATTAAATCAGATTTTTTGATAAAATGCTTTTTGAGGAAAAAAACTATCTAGATGGTTTTAATTAAGATACATTATGGCTCAAAGATATCTCATCATGGAATAGGGATTATAAATTATAATTCTATAGTATGACAACATATTCATGTAATGTTTAAGAAAAGTTTTGTAAATGAGTTTCAACAGTTCATGGATTAGGGACCCAATCTTATGGGGTTTCAGGGGCTTCTGTGTAGATTATTTAGGTTAATCTTTCTATCTACCGAATGGGACTCAGTGCTCAGTCTAGAAGATACCATCAGAGATGCTTAGTTTTGCAGTTCTCAAACTGTGGATTTGTGTCTCCAGAGATAACATGCTTGTTAACAGAAAAAATGTTTTTAAAATAAATAAATAACCAACAAGAATGCAATTTTATGTAGAAATCCATGATTACATTGAGTCATCCTGACTAGTGATTTAAATAATTTTTTATGTTAAAATCCAACACAGTTATGTAGGCCCAAGTGACTGTTAAAACTTTGGTTTCCACTTGAGCATTCTGCTGCTTGGTTTCTGTGAGACTTCTTGATATAAATGCAACAGGTCTCTGATCTCCTGCTGGCTGCTTTTTTGTGAAGGCTGCTTCTAAACCATATGAAGATGCATCTGCTGCTACTGTTGTTGGATAGTTTACTGAGTATTGTGCAAAAAGAGATGGAGATCTCAGTAGTTCTTTTATTTTATTAAATGTATTTTGTTTTGTGCTCTTCCAGATCCACATATTGTAACCATTAAGGAGAACTCTTAAGGATTTGGTTAGATGAACTAAATTTGGATTTTCCAAAATGATTTGTCATGCCCAGGAATCTTCTCACAGCAGGAAATATTGTTGGGTTCAAATGAGGCAAGCAGTGCCTTCAATTTGTCTGAATCCTGCTGAATTTCCTGTTTGCTAAATGTGTGTCCTACAAATCTTACCTGCTCTTTTCCACATTAACATTTCTTGCTTAGCGTGAGGCCAGCTTGTTGGAAGCACCTCAAAACTGCATGTAATACTCATGTTCATTTTTATCTCTGCCATATACCAAGACGTCATCTGGATGGCAAAGGACAACAGGCAAACGTGACACAATCTTAGAGATTCTTTTCTGGAAATGTTCTAGTGCCAAAACTATGCCAAATGGAAACTGATTGAAACAGTACCTTCCAAACAGGGTGATGAATGAAGTTAATGGTATAGATTCTTTAGCAAGAGGGATGTGCCAGATGTGCTGTAGCATCTAACTTTGAGATTCTCTTTCATTCTTTTTTGACTTTCTGTAGCAAGGATATAGAGATGAGGCATGGTACTGTGAGACCAAAGGGATTCATTGATGGCATCAATTTTATTTTGTACTCCCAGACAGCTTTCCTTGTGAAGATGTGTAGATACATTTCATACGTAGTTTGCTTTTTGTATTAAAGCATTCCGGTTTCTCTAATAGGTGTAGTCTTTCCATTGCTGGCAACCCTAGTAGGGCCAATTTGTACACACACATCAGATTTGCATATGTATTTGTGCAGGTTCAGAATTGGCTTCTTCTTTAGGTAGATCAGCCCGCTCACCAGATGCGAGAGTCCCATTCACCAGATGCGAGTGTATTTCTGAACTGGGAGAGCACAACCTTTTGAGAGACCAATTGTTTGTCCATGATAACAGCTTTTCCTCCAACAAGCCTCCTTCCCCTTTCCTAGGTTTGAAACTTGGGCTATTCTCAATGCCTAGCCACCAGCATCATTCTTGCATCTCTTTGTCTCCTCTTATCTCAAGGAAGAAACCAAAGAAACTCACCTTCTCCAGCCTCAATCAACTCGTCTGTCTCATGCTTCTTCTGTCTCCGCCTCCTCTGCCCACTACAGTTTTACCCACTCAGGGCTTTCTTCATTCTAGCACATAGGGAGTGAACTCAATATCTCCCATCCCCTTCTTTCCCTGCTGTCCCAGCTCTCTCTCTCTCTCTCTCTCTCTCTCTGAAACAGGGGTTGGAAGTAGGAGCGGCCTCCACACCAAGAAACATTTCTCAAGAGAGAAAAACCAACCCAAAAGAGGTGCTGACGAAGTAGCCACACATGGTGAAGGGGAGAGTATTGAGTGGTATAAGGAGGCAAAAAATTGATTTTTTCATGGGTTGGGGGCACATATAGACATGGAATTTTATTAACAGCAAGACATGTGACTTCATTGAGCTATGGGATTTTTACCTGAGATATGTGTTTTTCTAGGAATTTTGCAAGACTGAAATAGATTATTCCTTGTTTAGAATTTTTCTCTCACCTTTCTGTTCCTTTTCCCTACATACTCATGTTTGTTTTTCAGTCGTCCTATTCTCTGTGCCTTTCTTCACCATTTTTCATTAGACTTTTTTATCTCTGTCCCTCTTTGCGTCTTTTTTCACACTCCTAAGCAGACCACAATCATTTAAATTCAAATCAAACTTTGAAATCCATGTTGTTTCTGTGGATTATGAATTAGGTAAAAAGTTTTCTTATTCCTAAAAGTACCCAAACAAAATAAGACTTCTCTTCTCTTCAGTGATAGTTTTGACTGAATGTTTCCAGTTTATTATTTAATCTGCAGGTTATACATCATAAATTCGTCAAATTACTCACCTGTCATTGATAAACCAGAGAAAGAGAACTCAATATTTGTATGTGTGTGTGTGTGTGTGTATAAATTAGGGCTGTCAAGCGATTAAAAAAATAATCATGATTCATTACGCCATAAAAAATTGAATCACAATTAATCGCGCTGTTAAACAATAATAGAATACCATTTATATAAATATTTTTGGATGTTTTCCACATTTTCAAATATATTGATTTCAGTTACAACATGGAATACAAAGTGTACAGTGCTCACTTTATATTATTATAAATATTTTCACTGTAAAAATAAAATATACTATTTTTCAATTCACTTAATACAAGTACTGTAGTGCAGTCTCTTTATCATGAAAGTTGAACTTATAAATGTAGAGTTATGTACAAAAAATAATTGCATTCAATAATAAAACAATGTAAAACTTTAAAACCTACAATTCCACTCAGCCCTATTTCTTGTTCAGCCAATTGCTCAGACAAACAAGTTTGTTTACATTTGCAGGAGATAATGCTGCCTGCTTCTTGTTTACAATGTCACCTGAAAGTGAGAGCAGACATTCACATAGCACTGTTGTAGCCAGTGTTGCAAGATATTTACGTGCCAGATGCGCTAAAGATTCATACATCCCTTCATGCTTCAGCCACCATTCCAGAGGACATACGTCCATGCTGATGATGGGTTCTGCTCAATAACGATCCAAAGCAGTGCAGACCAACTCATGCTCATTTTCATAATCTGAGTCAGATGCCACCAGCAGAAGGTTCATTTTATCTTTTGGTGGTTCAGGTTCTGTAGTTTCCGCATCAGAGTGTTGCTCTTTTAAGACTTCTGAAAGCATGCTCCACACCTCGTCCCTCTCAGATTTTGGAAGGCAATTCAGATTCTTAAATCATGGGTCTACTGCTGTAGCTATCTTTAGAAATCTCACATTGGTACCTTTTTTGTGTTTTGTCAAATCCTCAGTGAAATGTTCTTAAAATGAACTACATGCTGGGTCATCATCCTAGACTGGTGTAACATGAAATATATGGCAGAATGCGGGTAAAACAGAGAGCAGGAGACATACAATTCTCCCCCAAGTTGTTCAGTCACAAATTTAATTAACGCGTTATTTTTTTAACGAGCGTCATCAGCATGGAAGCATGTCCTCTGGAATAGTGGCCAAAGCATGAAGGGACATACGAATGTTTAGCATATCTGGCACAAAAATACCTTGCAATGCCAACTACAAATGTGCCATGTGAACATCTGTTCTCTCTTTCAGGTGACATTGTAAATAAGAAGTGGGAAGCATTATCTCCTGTAAATGTAAACAAACTTGTTGTCTGAGGGTACGTCTACACTACGGGATTATTCCGATTTTACATAAACCGGTTTAGCAAAACAGATTGTATAAAATCGATTGCGCGCGGCCACACTAAACACATTAAATCGGTGGTGTGCGTCCACGGTCCAAGGCTAGCGTCGATTTCTGGAGCGTTGCACTGTGGGTAGCTATCCCGTAGCTATCCCATAGTTCCCGCAGCCTCCCCCGCCCCTTGGAATTTCCGGGTTGTGATCCCAGTGCCTGATGGGGCAAAAATCATTGTCGCGGGTGGTTCTGGGTACAGCCTCACCCCTCCCTCCCTGAAAGCAGCAGACAAGCGTTTCGCGCCTTTTTTGCTTGGTGAACTGTGCGGACGCCATAACACAGCAAGCATGGACCCTGCTCAGCTCAATACCGCAATCGTGCATGTTTTAAACACCTCGCGCACTCTCGTGCAGTATATGCTGAACCAGGACCTTCAAACCGAGGCGAGGAGGAGGCGGATACGGCAGCGCGGCGATGACAGTGATGAGGACGTAGACACAGAATTCTCTCAAACCGCGGGCCCCTGCGCTTTGGAGATCCTGATGGTAATGGAGCAGATTCTATCCATTGAACGCCGATTTTGGGCCCGGGAAACAAGCACTGACTGGTGGGACCGCATTGTGTTGCAGGTGTGGGACGATTCCCAGTGGCTGCGAAACTTTTGCATGCGTAAGGGCACTTTCATGGAACTTTGTGACTTGCTTGCCCCTGCCCTGAAACGCCATAATACCAAGATGAGAGCAGCCCTCACAGTAGAGAAGCGAGTGGCGATAGCCCTGTGGAAGCTTGCAACGCCAGACAGCTACCGGTCAGTCGGGAATCAATTTGGAGTTGGAAAATCTACTGTGGGGGCTGCTGTGATGCAAGTAGCCAAAGCAATCACTAAGCTGCTGCTACGAAAGGTTGTGACTCTGGGAAACGTGCAGGCCATAGTGGATGGCTTTGCTGCACTGGGATTCCCTAACTGTGGGGGGGCGATAGATGGAACCCATATCCCTATCTTGTCACCGCAGCGCCAGGGCACCCAGTACGTAAACCGCAAGGGGTACTTTTCAATGGTGCTGCAAGCACTGGTGGATCACAAGGGACGTTTCACAAACATCCACGTGGGATGGCCAGGGAGGGTTCATGACGCTCGCGTATTCAGAAGCACTACTCTGTTTAAACGGCTGCAGCAAGGGAATTACTTCCCAGTCCAGAAAATAACAGTTGGGGATGTTGAAATGCCTGTCGTTATCCTGGGGGACCCAGCCTACCCCTTGATGCCATGGCTCATGAAGCCATACACAGGCAGCCTGGACAGTGGTCAGGATCTGTTCAATTACAGGCTGAGCAAATGCAGAATGATGGTGGAATGTGCATTTGGCCGTTTAAAGGCGCGCTGGCAGACATTACTGACTCGCTCAGACCTCAGCCAAACCAATGTCCCCTATGTTATTGCTGCTTGCTGTATTCTCCACAATCTCTGTGAGAGTAAGGGGGAGACCTTTATGGCGGGGTGGGAGGCTGAGGCAAATCACCTGGCCGCTGATTACGCACAGCCAGACACCAGGGAGATTAGAAGAGCACACCAGGAAGCGGTGCGCATCAGAGAAGCTTTGAAAACGAGCTTCATCAATGGCCAGGGTACAGTGTGACTGCTGTGTTTGTTGATGAACACCCAACCCCCTTGATTGACTCATTCCCTGTAAGCCACCCACCTTCCCCCTTCGATTACCGCTTGCTTCCTAAGGAAATAAAGTCACTCTCGTTTAAAAATCATGAATTCTTTATTAATTTATTATAAAAAGAGGGAGAGAAGTAAGGGTGTGGTTTGGGAGGAGGATAGGAAGGATGGAGAAGGCCATTAAAAAAATTTCACATTAACGACAGCCTTCTGGTTGGGCTGTCCACGGGGGTGGAGTGGGCGGGTGCACGGAGCCTCCCCCCACGCGTTCTTACACGTCTGGGTGAGGGGGATATGGAACATGGTGAGGGTTGAGGGTGGTTATACAGGGGCTGCAGCGGCACTCTGTGATCCTGCTGCCGTTCCTGAAGCTCCACCAGACGCCGGAGCATGTCAGTTTGATCACGCAGCAGCCCCAGAGTTGCATCCCGCCACCGCTGATCTTCCTGCCGCCACCGCTGATTTTCCTGCCGGTCTTCCTGCCGCCACCTCTCATCTCGGGTGTCCCTCCTGTCCTCACGTTCACTGGCCTTTTTCCTGTAATTTGATACCACGTCCTTCCACTCATTCAGATGAGCTCTTTCATTGCGTGTAACTTCCATAATATCCGAGAACATTTCATCTCGCGTCTTCTTTTTCCTCCGCCTTATCTGTGCTAGCCTTTGGGATGGAGGAGGGATGGTTGAAAAATTTGCAGCTGCATGAGGGAGAGAAATATTTAGAAAGATACATTTTACAGAACAATGGTTATACTCTTTCACAGTGAACAGCTCTATTCACCTTACATAGCACATGTGATTTCCCTACAAGGTCGCATTTTTCATCTTAATAGTGAGTGCCTGCAGCTCTGGAGTTACAGATCTCACAGACACAGGTCCAGGCTTCAGAATTCAGCTTGCATGCGGCCATGGTAAGCCACTGTCTTTCGGCGTCTGTAGTGATTTACCCCTCCCCCCAACGCATGGCTAATACCACGCTAGCTCCCTGCTAATCAACACCCTTCCCACCCCCCCACCCACTGCGTGGCTGGTAGCTTGGGGAAGCCCCGCTGACCAAACACAAAAAAGATCATCGGCATTTCATTCCTCCCCTCCCCCCGCTTGGCTACGTGGAGGAAAGGATTTTTTTTTAAGCTGCTGCAGTCCACGAACCCAGTAGGAAAATGGCCATCCCCCTTAATTAAATTCCTGATTTTTAACCAGGTTATCCTGAACGATATCACTTTGCTGAGGATAACACAACAAGATAAAGAACGGATGCTTCTTGAATGCCAGCAGTCACCGGGACCATACACTGCTATGCTTTGCCACGCAATGATACCTGATTACTTGCTACATGCATGGCGTGGTAAAGTGTCCTACCATGGTGGGCGGAACAAGGCTGCCTTGCCCAGAAACCTTCTGCAAAGGCTTCTGGAGTACCTACAGGAGTGCTTCATCGAGATGTCCCTGGAGGATTTCCTCTCAATCCCCGGACATGTTAACAAACTTTTCTAAGTAACTATACTGTCTGCGAATGCATCCCAAGTCCTCAGGGCAAATCAATCATTAAAAAACGCTTGCTTAAAAAACAATGTTTGCTATTTACAAAGGTACACTCACCAGAGCTCCCTTCCATGGCGTCATTGTCTGGGATACTTGCTTGGGAAGGCTGGGAGGAGGGTAATTCCGTCAGGGTGATAAAAAGCTCCTGGCTGCTGGGGATCACGGAGTGCTGTGTGCTCTCTGCTAGGTCTTCCTCCTCTTCTTCATCTTCATCTTCCCCGTCTGCATAATCCTCAGCCATGGCAGAGATTACAACCCCCACCTCGGAATCCACGATCAGGGGTGGGGTACTTGTGGCGCAGCCCCCTAAAATTGCATGCAGCTCAGCATAGAAGCGGCATGTTTTTCGACCTGCCCTGGACCTTCCGTTTGCTTCTTTGGTTTTCTGGTAGGCTTGTCTGAGCTCCTTAACTTTCACTCTGCACTGCACTGAGTCCCTGCTGTGGCCTTTATCCGTCATAGCCTTAGAAATTCTTTCAAATACTTTTTCATTTCGTCTTTTGGAATGCAGTTCTGTTAGCACTGAATCCTCTCCCCATATAGCGATCAGATCCAGTACCTCCCGTGCAGTCCATGCTGGGGCTCTTTTTCGATTCTCAGGAGACTGCATTGTTACCTGTGCTGATGAGCTCTGCACGCTGGGGAAGCAGGAAATGAATTTCAAAAGTTCGCGGGGCTTTTCCTGTCTACCTGGCCAGTGCATCCGAGTTCAGAATGCTGTCCAGAGCAGTCAGTGGTGCACTGTGGGATACCGCCCGGAGGCCAATACCGTCGATTTGCGGCCACACTAACCCTATTCCGATATGTTAATCCTGATATTAGCGCTACTCCTCTCGTCGGGGAGGAGTACAGAAACCGATTTAAAGAGCCATTAAAATCGATATAAGGTGCCTCCTAGTGTGGACGGTTGTGGCGTTAAATCGGTTTTACGCTCCTAAAACCGATTTAAACGCCTAGTGTAGACCAGGCTTCAGTGATTGGCTGCACAAAAAGTCAGGCTGAGTGGACTTGTAGACCCTAAAGTTTTACATTGTTTTGTTTTTGCGTGCAGGTATGTAAAAAAAATCTACATTTGTCAGTTGCACTTTCACAATAAAGAGATTTTATTATGGTACTTGTATGGGGTGAATTGAAAAGTACTATTTCTTTTATCATTTTTACAAATAATACAAAGTGAGCACTGTACACTTCATATTCTGTGTTGTAATTTAAATCAATATATTTGAAAATGTAGAAAAACATCCAAAATATTTAACACATTTCAATTAGTATTCTAATGTTAACAGAGCGATCAATCCCAATTAATTTTTTGAGTTAATTGTGTGAGTTAACTGTGATTAATCAACAACTCTAATATATAAATTGTAGCTCTCAGTAACTCTTTCCTGCTATCGTTGCTCAAGTCACTGGATTTATATATTTACCGGTATATTGGGGATTAATTTTGCCTATTTTCTAACTACATTTACATTTGGAGCAAGATGGAGACCTTGAAGTGGAAATCCTTGCAATAGCATAAGAGCTCTAAAATTTATTTTGTTTTGAAATGCTGATTCAGTTGCTGCCTTTCAAGCTTCTCCCATTCTGTTTCTTACAGAATATCCAGGATGTCTCACTGGTTGCAGACTGTGCCCCTCCAAGTGGTGGAAGAAATGAAATTAGCCCACGTCTTCTCACACACTTTTGTCTGTTGGTTCTGCCTCAACCTTCCTTACAATCCTTACAACGTATTTTCCAGGTAATAGATCTGATAGTTTGGGAGAAATTATACCAGCAAATGGAAGTTCTAAAAGAATGAATAGCCAACAAGTTTCACTTAAAATACCTCAAACCATTTTTTTCACACTAATCACAACATTTTATGTAGTATTGTATAAGCAAAGAGGTGGTTTTAGGTATCTAAGAAATCCTCATTTGTGTGGGAGTTCAAACCAGGTATGTCCCAAACATAGATTTTATTTCACTACTTAGGAAACACTTAAAGTTGTATGATCTTGAGTTGAAATAATGTTTAAATAAAGAATTCCAGGTTCTTATGAGAATTCACAGTTGTGAGATTTTGATTAAATTAGCCCTGAAAGCACCGAGGAAGATTTTTAGTTTATATGAATAAATTGCATTTGAGGAACAATAAGAGATTAAGCTCATCCTCAGTTTTTCATCTTTCCTTCTCCCACCTCTCCTGCCAAACAGGTGCACCAAAGTCTCCTATCAACTGCTGTACCCTTCTTTCTCCTGATAAGCATCTTGCTGCCAGCTGTTGTTGGGGCTGGGAATTGGAAGCAGTAAGGTGTGTGTCACTTGAAGAAAATAAGCCAAGGATTGAGGAGGGTTTTCTATCATTAGAGCAGGAATCTTTGCCCAACCTGTTCCATTTCTCAGCTGCTTGGACACCTTTTCTGATCCTTGGAATATTACCATTTCTGCCCATCTGTTCACAACCCTCCTTCAAATAGTGCTGTTTGCCTACCAGTCCCCAGTAGTTGTCTAAGGATTAAGATGCACATACTGTATATTTCTGGGTAGGAAACACCTGTGATAAGGTAGAAAGGCACTCTATAAGTCCCAGTGTTTGAGGGGTTAATGCAGATCCCTCCCTGTAACATGGGTAATCAAAGGTGGGGTATATTAAGTTAAAGAGGAAGTGACTATGGTGGTGGCTACCTAGTAGAAGGATGTGAAAGAAGCTGGAAACATCTCTGACAAGCACTGAGGTTCGTTGTTCTGAATGGATTATTTTTGTTTTTATTTATTTGGAATCCTTTGTTTATAAATCAGCAAAAGAAAGCCTTGAGGAAGAGGATTCAAACTGCTGCTGCTGAGTGTTATTCATCTTCCCTAGTTGTTCCCACTGACTTACATGCCAGTGTGATCCTGACAATGTCTCTGACAAAATACTATATGACATACGTGTACTAGAAATGTTATAAATCACTGTGCTTGACAAATGCATTATGTAAATTCTATTGTATTCTAATCTAACTGTAGGAAACTTGGATGGATTTGTTTTCTCTCATAGGGTTATACTGTATTACTGCTAAAACAGATGGATGCACCCATTTGTAAACATTATGAAACCATTTTCCATATAACATGATTGACATTCTCTGTTCAAGAGAGGCCCTAAACTGGAAAAGCAGGGGTTTTGCAGATCAAGAGTGAAGTACCTTGGAAGAGATGTGTTGGGAAGCTTGCATAGCATTTAACTTACCTAGAGTATGCCTGGTTTAAGATTGTGTGCATTAATACCTACTTTTCAGGAACTCTGAATTCAGTCACAGATTACTAAGGGAAAACTAAATGAGACAAATCGAGATGCATTATCAAAAGACTCATTTGTGAGTCTATTCTAACTACAAACAGTACATATTTGTTATAATTCATCTGTTATAATTCATCTTAATGTTTCCAGGGATTGTCATTTACACATCCCTCCAGGGACCAGGGAAGCAGCTATGCCAGAAACGGGAATTCATCCCTGGGGAAAAAGTAGATAGTTGACATATTGGAACAAAACCAGCATAGATGTGGAGAGCCCTATACTCAGTTTAATAGTTCTGCTTCACTGATGGAAGGCTTGGCTACATAGAGCTTGTACCAGTGAGAGTTGGGTGGGATTTTATGATGGGGGATGAATGGAAACAGTGGGGCCCTGAGGTTGCAGTAGTGGTTGCGGAGTTGCCTGAGGATTTTTTATTTATTTATTTAGAATTTAATATTTTTTAAAGTCAAGTATACAAGGCTCTGGGTTCCCTAATACATAATTAACAAGACAATTAAATTCCAGCAACAAAAATAACAGTTTTAAACAGTGTGAGATGGCAGAGCCAGGGAACAGTGGGAGAGTGGTAGAAGGGAGATATATAAACCCTAGGCTAATTAACATGTGGTTCCCTGTATACTAGGGAAGGTTACTAGAGGTTAATTGGAGCACCTGTAGTCAATTAAGGCACTGTCAGGAACCTAATAAAAAAACCCTGCTTCAGGCAGACAGGGTGGTGCAACGAAGGATTGAGGACTGGAGTTTGGAAGTGTGTTGCTGAGAATTGAAAGACCAGAGAACTGGAGGAATGGAGACCCTGCCCCAACAGGGCAGGGAGACTCCCTCCCCCAATGTCAAGGACCACCTTCCCATGCCACTAGGCACCGCAAGAGCAGGGGCAAGGGTGGTCTCCTAGCCCCTCCACCAAGAAAAGCACGGGACCCACCATACCAACATTGGCCATTTTTCCACAACAGGAACACATCCAGCCACCTACAAAGTCTTTTGGCCAATGGATTCCATTCTTTCTTGACACCTCCAAAAAGCTGATATACTCAGATTTGACACAGACAATTTGCTCTGCACCTTTACTCATAATCTGGACTGGTGCGATTTAGGCATTTTTATTACTATTTAGCTAATTGCTCCTCCCTTACAGGCATACGCATTTTCCTCATCAGTCTCTGACCAGAGAAGGATGGGCACCCCTAGTTACTTCTTAGGGCTTGTCTACATGGTGATTTAGTGCGTGGAAAACCAGAATGTGACTGTACAGTGCACTAATTTGCTGCTAAATGTTGCTCTTGACCATCAGGATTTGTATGTCTATATTTCAATCCACTGTGCTCACTGAAAATATCTTAGATTTGTAGTAGGGACAAAACCTCTTCAGTAAAGAGTTCTGCTTTTTGATTTGTCAGCAGCCTCAAAGGTTTTCACACAATATCTTGTGCTGGTGATAGCATTTCTAAGGGCATATCTACACTACAGACTTAGGTCTACCTATGTTAGGTTGACCTACAGCCACCACAGTAAGTACTGAGGTCCACGCTATCCTCCTCCTGTTGGTGATGTGTGTCTTCACCAGGAGTGCTTCCACCAACTGAAGAGGGGCAGTGTGAGGGGCTGAGAGCCAGAACTTTTAGCTCTGTTCAGCTCCTCGCTGTGGGCCCAGCTGCCCCCCAAGTCTCTTGCCTCCCCATTTCCTGCTGGGAACAGGGAGCTGGGCTTCTCACCTCCCCACTGGGAGTGGGGGCAGCTACCTGGGCTACTTGGCTCCGTGATCAGGGACAAGAGAGCTGAGTGGACACAGCCAGGCTCTAGCTGCCCAGCTTTCTTGTCAATTTCAGGGCTCCAGCATGGAGCCCTGAAATTGACAAGACAGCCAACAGTCAATGTAAGTAACTCAGTGTCTATACAGACACTGTGTCTCCCTAACTACATCAACATAAGCCCCATGCCTCTCGTGAGATAGGGTATGTCTACACTACGGGATTACTCCGATTTTACAGAATTCGATTTTTGGCAACAGATTGTATAAAGTCGAGTGCATGCAGTCACACTGAGCACATTAATTCGTTGGTGTGCGTCCATAGTACCAAGGCTAGCGTCGACTTCCGGAGTGTTGCACAGTGGGTAGCTATCCCATAGTTCCCGCAGTCTCCTCCGCCCATTGGAATTCTGGGTTGAGATCCCAATGCCTGATGGGGCAAAAAACATTGTCGCGGGTGGTTCTGGGTACATGTTGTCAGGCCCCCTCTCCCTCCCTCCTTCCCTCCGTGAAAGCAATGGCAGTTTCGTGCCTTTTTTCCTGGATTACCTGTGCAGACGCCATACCACAGCAAGCATGGAGCCTGCACTGCTGACCGTCACTGTAAGTCTCCTGGGTGCTGGCAGATGTGGGACTGCATTGCTACACAGCAGCAGCTCATTGCCTTTTGGCAGCAGATGGTGCATTAGGACTGAAAGCCATCGTCCTCATACAGAGATGGGAGTGACTCCGCCAGGTCATTTCCCGTTTTCTGCCGAGCACCCAGGAGATGATGAGGGCTTGCAGTCTTAATGCATCATCTTCTGCTAAGCACCCAGGAAATGACGATGGCTAGCAGTCATACTGCACCATCTGCTGCCAGCCTAAGATGTAAAAGACAGATGGAGTGGATCAAAACAAGAAATAGACAAGATTTGTTTTGTATTCATTTGCTCCCGCCTCCCTCTGTGAAATCAACAGCCTGCTAAACCCAGGCTTTTGAGTTCAATCCTTGAGGGGACCATTCTGTGTGACAATTGTTTGTGTTTTTCCTTGATGCAAAGCCTCCGCCTTTGTGGATTTTAATTCCCTGTAAGCCATGTCGTCAGTCGCTCCTCCCTCCATCAGAGCAATGGCAGACAATCGTTTCGCACCTTTTTTCAATGCAAACGCCATACCATGGCAAGCATGGAGCCCGCTCAGCTCAATGCAGCAGTGATGAACATCGTAAACACCTCACGCATTATCATGCAGTTTATGCTGAACCAGAACCTGCAAAACCAGGCGAGGAGGATGCAACGGCAGCATGGTGACAAGAGCGATGAGGACATGGACACAGAATTCTCTCAAACCACGGGCCCTGGCACTTTGGAGATCATGGTGTTAATGTGCTAGGTTCATGCTGTGGAATGCCAATTCTGGGCCTGGGAAACAAGCACAGACTGGTGGGACCGCATAGTGTTGCGGGTGTGGGATGATTCCCAGTGGCTGTGAAACTTTCGCATGTGTAAGGGAACTTTGTGACTTGCTTTCCCCTGCCCTGAAGTGCCAGAATACCAAGATGAGAGCAGCCCTCACAGTTGAGAAGCGAGTGACGATAGCCCTGTGGAAGCTTGCAATGCCAGACAGCTACTGGTCAGTCGGGAATCAATTTGGAGTGAGCAAATCTACTGTGGGGACTGCTGTGATGCAAGTAGCCAAAGCAATCACTAAGCTGCTGCTACCAAAGGTAGTGACTCTGAGAAATGTGCATGTCATAGTAGATGGCTTTTCTGCAATGGGATTCCCTAACTGTGGTGGGGCGATAGATGGAACCCATATCCCTATCTTGGCACCCAGTACATAAACCACAAGGGGTACTTTTCCATGGTGCTGCAAGCACTGGTGGATCACAAGGGACGTTCCACCAACAGCAACATCGGATGGCCGAGAAGGGTTCATGACGCTCACATCTTCAGGAACACTAGTCTGTTCAAATGGCTGCAGCAAGGGAGACCAGACCAGACCAGAAAAGAACTGTTCCCAGACCAGAAAAGAACTGTTGGGGATGTTTACGTGCCTATAGTTATCCTTGGGGACCCAGCATACCCCTTAATGCCATACACAGCTATGAAGCCATACACAGGCAGCCTGGACAGTAGTCAGGAGTTGTTCAACTATAGGCTGAGCAAGTGCAGAATGGTGGTAGAATGTGCATTTGGACATTTAAAGGGTCACCCCCTTGATTGACTCATTCCCTGTAAGCCACCCACCCTCCCCCCTTCAATCACAGCTTGCTTGCAAAGGAAATAAAGTCACTATCATTTAAAAACCATGTATTCTTTATTAATTGATTATAAAAATAGGGAGAGAACTGACAAAGTAGCCTGGGTGGGGTGTGGGAGGAGGGAAGGAAAAGGCCACTTCAAAACTTGTTGAATCCCAGCCTTCTGTTGCTTGGGCTGTCCACTGGGGTGGAGTGGCAGGGTGCACGGAGCCTCTCCCCACACCCACCCCCTGCATTCTTGGTTGTCTGGGTGAGGAAGCTATGGAACTTGGGGAGGGCGGTTAAACAGGGGCTGCAGTGGCACTCTGTGATCCTGATGCCATTCCTGAAGCTCCACCAGACACTGGAGCATGTCCATTTGATCATGCAGTAGCTCCAGCATTGCATCCTGCCTCCTCTGATCTTCCTGCCGCCACCTCTCATCTTGAACATCCCTCCTGTCCTCATGTTCATCCCTCCTGTCCTCATGTTCATTAGCCGCTTTCCTGTACTGTGATATAGTGAAACCCCACTATAACACGATGTTTAGGGTCCAAAAAATTCCATTGCGATAAATGTGGGGTCACGGTATAGCGGGGTTTCAAGACGGTCTGTTTAAGTCAGTGGTCCCCAACGCGGTGCATTGATGTGCGCCGCCTAGTGCCCCTAGTGCCCAGCAGGGGAGAGAAGCCGCAGCCCCGTGCCTGCCGGGGACAGAGAACTCCGAGGCTGCGGGCACCGGTGCTCTCTGTCCCCGGCAGGTGCGGGGCTGCGGCTTCTCTCCAAGCTGGGCACTAGGCAGGGGCACATCAATGTCCCGGCAGGCGCCATGGCGTTGGGGACCACTGGTATTAGGCCTTAAAGGGGAGGCAACTTATGATCGCGTTATATGCGATTTCGCGTTATGGTGGCGCGCGTTATTGCAAGGTTTGACTGTATTATATCCTTCCACTAATTCAGAGGAGCTCTTTCATTGCGGGTTCACTGAATGATCTTAGAGAACATTCCATCTCACGTGCGGTTTTTTTTGCCGCCTCATCTGAGAGAGCCTTCGGGATGGAGGAGGGAGGCTTGAAAAATTTGCAGCTGCGGGAAGGAAAAAAGGGAGAAAAGTATTTAAAAAGATACATTTTACAGAACAATGGGTATACTCTTTCACGGTGAATAACACTATTCACATTACATAGCATGTGATTTCGGTACGAGATCGCATTTTGCATCTTAATATTGAGTGCCTGCGGCTTTGGTGTTAGAGTTCACAGACGCAGGGCCAGGCAACAGAATTTGGCTTGCATGCGGCCACGGTAAGCCATTGTCTTTTGGCTTCTGCAACCTTCATAAAAGCAGCACCCTCCTTTCCCATACCAAGCAAAGCCCGTTGAGTGCTGCGGTTTTCATGTTAACATGCAGCAGCAGAAACCAAACTAACCCACCCACGCCCCGCCCAAATCCAGTTCTCTGGGATGATTGCTTTACCCCTGCCCCCATCGCGTGGCTAGTATCAGGGAAGATCCCTGCTAGCCAAACACGAACAGCTCAGCGCCAATGCCCCCCCACCCACCCACCACTTGGCTAACTGCGGGGAGGATTTCTTTTCAGCCACAGGCAAACAGCCCAGTAGGAACAGCCATCTCTGAATGTCCCTTTAATTAAATTCCCGTATTTCAACCAGGTTACCATGAACGATATCACTCTCCTGAGGATAACACAGCGAGCTAAAGAACGGATGTTGCTTGAATGCCAGCAAACACCAGGACAATACGCTGCCAGTCTTTGTTATACAATGATACCAGATTACTTGTTACTAGCATGGAGCGGTAAAGTGTCCTACTATGGAGGACAGAGTAAGGCTGCCCTCCCCAGAAACCTTCTGCAAAGGCTTTTGGAGTACCTCCAGGAGAGCTTCATGGAGATGTCCCTGGAGGATTTCTGCTCCATCCCCAGACACATTAACAGACTTTTCCAGTAGCTGTATTGGCTGCAAATGCATCCCAAGTCCTCAGTGCAAATTAATCATTAAGAAATGCTTGCTTTTAAACCATGTTTTATATTTACAAAGGTACACTCACCAGAGGTCCCTTCTCCGGCTTCATGGTCCGGGATACCACCTTGTGAGGGTTGGGAGGCTATTTCAGTCAGGCTGAGAAAAAGATCCTGGCTGTTGGGGAGAACGGTGTGCTATGTGCTCTCCGCAAGCTCATCCTCCTCCTTCTCCTCATCTTCCCCATCCGCAAAATCCTCAGGCATGGCTGAGAGTACCTCCTCCTTGGAATCCATGGTCAGGGGTGGGGTAGTGGTGGAGGCCCCCCCTAGAATTGCATGCAGCTCAGCGTCGAAGCGGCATATCTGCGGCTCTGCCCAGGAGCGTCTGTTTGCTTCTTTGGTTTTCTGGTAGGCTTGTCTGAGCTTCTTAACTTTCACATGGCACTGTGGTGAGTCCCTATTGTGGCCTCTCTCCATCATGCCCTTGGAGATTTTTTCAAATATTTTGGCATTTTGTCTTTTGGAACGTAGTTCTGCTAGCACAGAATCATCTCCCCATACAGCGATCAGATCCAGTACCTCCCGTACGGTCCATGCTGGAGCTCTTTTTCGATTCTCAGACTGCATGGTCACCTGTGCTGATCAGCTCTCCACGCTGGGCAAACAGGAAATGAAATTCAAAAGTTCGTGGGGCTTTTCCTGTCTACCTGGTCAGTGCATCCGAGTTCAGATTGCTGTCCAGAGCAGTCACAATTTGGACCAACAGTGTCGATTTCAGCGCTACTCTCCTCGTTGGGGAGGAATACAGAAATCGATTTTAAGAGCCCTTTATGTCGAAGTAAATGGCTTCATTGTGTGGAGGGGTGTAGGGTTAATTCGATTTAACGATGCTAAATTCGACTTAAACTCGTAATGTAGACCAGGCTGTAGAGTTATATTGATGTAGTAGGGCACTTACATCAGTGGGACAAGTCTGTAGCGTGTACACTGACATAATTAGGTCAATGTAAGGCAGATTATGTCGACCTAACTGTGTGGTGTAGACCAGGCCTAAGAAGACAATGCAACGCCTTTACTCTTACCTCAGTGGCTGGCTCATTTGAGGATCCTCTTCTCAACAAATTCACAGATAATATACATTACATCCTTCAAATCTTTACTAAGTTGGGTCTCCAGGTAAACAAAGATAATTCATCCTTAGTACCATCCTAGAAGACAGAATTTATAGGAGCACTTCTGGACTCCACAGCAGCTTACCTCGTAGTAGGTTCAAAATCAAAATTATAAATAATTTACTAATAATTCTCAGACAGCAGTACGAATGTGTCTAAAAATACTAGGTCATTTCATGCACATTCATCACTCCTCATACTAGACATCACCTTTGCTTTATGCAAGGCTGGTTGTAGTCATCTACCTACCAAGCAAACACCATCCAGATATGGCAGTGCAGATTCCACAGTAGGCCCTATCATCACTAAACCACTGGAAGTAATCAGTCCAAGTATGCAGAGGTGTTCCGTTTTCTGCCCACAGTGGGCCCCCTCTGCCCACAGTGATGTTAGTAATGAATGCTTCCAACCTCTCATAGGGAGCATACCAGAATCAACCTTAGACCCAGGAACTATGTTCAATAAACAGGTCTCAGCTTCATAAATACTTTAGAACTGAGAGCAATCTGCATAGCATGTGTGATGTTCCCACCTTTAATACAAGGCAAAACAATACAAGTGATGAAAGATAACACTATAGTTCTATATTAACTGATGAGGAGGACACAGATCTTCTCAACTGTACCAAGAACCTGTTCACCTATGGAGCTGGTGCATCAGATTTCAGATTACCTTGATAGCCATTCATCTACCAGGATCAGTGAACAGAGGATCAGTTGAACAGACACTTTCCTTTTGACCATAAATGGTCTATTAAGGACTCAATCTTTCAAATGGAGTCACTCAATTATAGACTTGTTTGCCACAAAATCAAACAGAAAATGCTGCATCTTTTGCTTTAGAGGGAGTCTGAGCCCAGGATTGCTATCTGATGCTTTCCTTATCTCTTATTCCCAAGATAAGATGTACACCTACGACCAGTTCCTTTAATTCTGAGAACATTGAAAAAGTTCAGACAGGATGCAACAAAGTTGCTATTGATAGCCCAGTGAGGCCCAGACAGTTTTGGTTCAAAGACCTGTTAAGACTCTTGATACAAACCCCAAAAACGTGGCCTCTGGATTTGGATATAATCTCCCAAAACCATGAGGAAGAACCTTTCATCCAGATACAGAGTCTCTGCATCATACAGCCTGGATGCCAGCTGCCTAACTGACATTGAGAAGTCATGTTCCAAAGACATCCAAAACATCCTGATCCATAGCATAAATGATTCCAGAAGACTCACTTGCAGTTCCAAATGGAAGCATTTCACTGTTTAGGTGAAATAGCATTTCTCTCCATTTTAAGATGACATTCCCTTTATTTTGGATTACTTTCTCTCTTACAGTGCTTTGGACTTTCGGTTAGCTCTACAAGAGTACATGTAGTGGCTATATCTGCTTATCATCCTCCAATACATAACCACACTGTATTATTATACCCTACAGTGTCTAGATTCCTCAAAGTGTTGATATATGTATTCCCTCCAGGCAGGATAGGATCTCAATGTAGTGTTGGCTGGGTTCATTGGACTCCCATTCAGATCAGTAGCATCATGTTCCCTATACCACCGTTTCATGAAAACAGCTTTCTTATGGGCAACTACCTCTGCACTTAGGATAGGAGAATTGCAAGCTCTGATATCAGGCCCATCTTAAACTACTTTTTCAAAAGGATTTGGTACAGCTTGTGGTTTGAATTCACCTGCAAATAGCAAAACTAGTTACGTTCTCTGGGCTTGATGGCCATTTCCTTGCTCATAGAGGCACATCCAAGTGTTAAGAGGTGTCATATTTTTAACAGGACCACCATTTCCAATTCAAAATGTTGTCTTTTGAGCGGACATAGGCGCACCATAGGTTTGCCAAGAACGTAACAGTGATAAATGTCCATCTCCCGATTGGGAATACATGTATTTCCTTTATCAGAGAGGTAGCCATGTTAGGCTGGTTCTGTAAAAGCAGCAAAGAATCCTGTGGCACCTTATAGACTAACAGACGTTTTGCAGCATGAGCTTTCGTGGGTGAATACCCACTTTGTCGGATGCAAGAGTGGAAATTTCCAGGGGCAGGTGAATATAAGCAAGCAAGAAGCAAGCTAGAGATAACGAGGTTAGATCAATCAGGGAGGATGAGGCCCTGTTCTAGCAGTTGAGGTGTGAAAACCAAGGGAGGAGAAACTGGTTCTGTAGTTGGCAAGCCATTCACAGTCTTTGTTTAATCCTAAACTGATGGTGTCAAATTTGCAGATGAACTGAAGCTCAGCAGTTTCTCTTTGAAGTCTGGTCCTAAAGTTTTTCTGCTGGAGGATGGCCACCTTAAGATCTGCTATTGTGTGGCCAGGGAGGTTGAAGTGTTCTCCTACAGGTTTTTGTATATTGCCATTCCTAATATCTGATTTGTGTCCATTTGTCCTTTTCCTTAGAGACTGTCCAGTTTGGCCGATGTACATAGCAGAAGGGCATTGCTGGCATATGATGGCATATATTACATTGGTGGATGTGCAGGTGAATGAACCGGTGATGGTGTGGCCGATCTGGTTAGGTCCTGTGATGGTGTCGCTGGTGTAGATATGTGGGCAGAGTTGGCATCGAGGTTTGTTGCATGGATTGGTTCCTGAGCTAGAGTTACTATGGTGTGGTGTGCAGTTACTGGTGAGAATATGCTTCAGGTTGGCAGGTTGTCTGTGGGCGAGGACTGGCCTGCCACCCAAGGCCTGTGAAAGTGTGGGATCATTGTCCAGGATGGGTTGTAGATCCCTGATGATGCGTTGGAGGGGCTTTAGCTGGGGACTGTATGTGATGGCCAGTGGAGTCCTGTTGGTTTCTTTCTTGGGTTTGTCTTGCAGTAGGAGGCTTCTGGGTACATGTCTGGCTCTGTTGATCTGTTTCCTTATTTCCTCGTGCGGGTACTGTAGTTTTGAGAATGCTTGGTGGAGATTTTCTAGGTGTTGGTCTCTGTCTGCGGAGTTAGAGCAGATACGGTTGTACCTCAGTGCTTGGCTGTAAACAATGGCTCTTGTGGTGTGTCCGGGATGGAAGCTGGAGGCATGAAGGTAGGCATAGCGGTCGGTAGGTTTTTGGTATAGGGTGGTGTTAATGTGACCATCACTTATTTGCACCGTGGTGTCTAGGAAGTGGACCTCCCGTGTAGATTGGTCTAGGCTGAGGTTGATGGAGGGGTGGAAGCTGTTGAAATCGTGGTGGAATTTTTCCAGAGTCTCCTTCCCATGGGTCCAGATGATGAAGATGTCATCAATGTAGCGTAGGTAGAGAAGGGGTGTGAGTGGACGGGAGCTGAGGAAGCGTTGTTCCAGGTCGGCCATAAAAACATTGGCATATTGTGGGGCCATGCGGGTGCCCATAGTGGTGCCACTGATCTGGAGATATATATTGTCATCAAATTTGAAATAGTTGTGTGTGAGGATAAAGGCACAGAGCTCAGCAACCAGTTGTGCTGTGGCATCATCAGGGATACTGTTCCTGACAGCTTGTATTCCATCAGTGTGTGGGATGTTTGTGTAGAGAGCCTCTACATCCATGGTGTCTAGGATGGTGTTTTCTGGAAGGTCATCAATGCATTGTAGTTTCCTCAGGAAATCAGTAGTGTCACGGAGATAGCTGGGAGTGCTGGTAGCATAGGGTCTGAGCAGAGAGTCTACATATCCAGACAGTCCTTCAGTGAGAGTTCCAATGCCCGAGATGATGGGGCGTCCAGGATTTCCAGGTTTGTGGATCTTGGGTAGTAGATAGAATAACCCTGGTCGAGGCTCTAAGGGTATGTTGATTTGTTCTGGTGTTAGTGTAGGGAGTGTCCTGAGTAGATGGTGCAGTTTCTTAGTGTATTCCTCAGTGGGATCTGAGGGAAGTAGCCTGTAAAATTTGGTATTGGAGAGTTGTCTGGCGGCCTCCTTTTGGTAGTCAGATCTGTTCATGATGACAACAGCACCTCCTTTATCAGCCTCTTTGATTATAATGTCAGGATGGTTTCTGAGGCTGTGGATGGCATTGCGTTCTGCACGACTTAGCTTGTGAGGCAAGCGATGTTGTTTTTCCACAATTTCTGCCTGTGCACGTCGGCGGAAGCATTCAATGTATAGGTCCAGACTGTCATTTCTACCCTCAGGAGGAGTCCATGTGGAGTTCTTCTTCTTGTGCTGTTGGCGGGAGGGTAACTGTGTATCAGTGCGCTGTTCAGTGTTGTCCTGAAAGTATTCTTTGAGTCGGAGATGGCAAAAGTAGGCTTCTAGATCACCGCAGAACTGTATCATGTTGGTGGGGGTGGCAGGGCAGAAAGAGAGTCCCTGAGATAGGACAGACTGTTCTTCTGGGCTGAGTGTGTGGTTGGATAGATTGACGATATTGCTGGGTGGCTTAGGGGTACCACGGTTGTGGCCCCATGTGGCAGGTAGGAGGTATTTCCTTTGTCTGGAATATTGATTTCTCAAGGATAGCATCTTGGAAGGAGTCCAAGGATTTGTTCATATCCCCACTAAAGTGCTGAAGTCACTACATTTCTTTTTTAGAATGATTGTCTTTATGGAGTCCCCTCTTGGTTTACGTGTACCCTGTGCATGCGAGATGGGATTCTTTTGGCCAGCTGTGTGTACTGGGGCTGCTTCTCTAGCTTAGGTGCCATCACACTCCTTCCCTCCCACACCTGAGGCATAAAGGGCAAAGCTGGTCCAAATTTCTCTCAGTTCCTTCTTAACACTCATGTCAGTTCCGCAGAAGCCCTGCAGTTTGCACATATTCTGCACACTATGCGATTTACTTAGCCTTGTATGTAATAGTATAGTGTAATTTGTGTGGTTTCTCTTTTTCGTGCTGTCAGGGTTCCCTCCCCACTCTGAACTTTAGGGTACAGATGTGGGGACCCTCATGAAAGACCCCCTAAGCTTATTTCTACCAGCTTAGGTTAAAACTTCCCCAAGGCACAAATTCTCCCTTGTATCTTGGATTAGGTAAACGCTGCCACCACCAAGTGATTCAAACAAACATTTAGGGAGGGCCACTTGGAGTCCTATCTCCCCCTTAATATCCCCCCAAGCCCTATGCCTCCTTTTCTGGGGAGGCTTGAGAATAAATAAGATGAGCATAGACCAACCTTGGGGTTTTTAGGACACTAAAAAAAACAATCAGATTCTTAACAAAAACAGAAACTTTATTAGAAAGAAAAAAGATAAAAGAAGCACCTCTGTACAGTTAGAATGGAAGATAATCTCACAGGGCAATCAGATTCAAAACAGAGGATTTCCCTCTAGGCAAAACCTTAAAGTTACACAGCACCCCCCCCCCAAAAACAGGAATATACCTTCCTCTCAGCACAGAGAAAATCAGAAGCCAAAACAAAAGATAATCTAATGCATTCCCTTGCTAGTACTTACTAATTCTATAGGAGTTGGATTGCTTGCTTTCTTGATCTGTCTCCGGCAAGAGCCACATGGAACAGACAGAACAGCGCCTTTCCCCCCAACCCCAGATTTGAAAGTATCTTGTCCCCTTATTGGGTCAGGTGCCAGCCAGGTTACTTGAGCTTCTTAACCCTTTACAGGTAAGAGGATTTTGTGCCTCTGGCCAGGAGGGATTTTATAGTACTGTATACAGAAAGGTGGTTACTCTTCCCTTTATATTTATGACAAATGCGTACTGTGGGAGGGGGAGGGAATTAGATACATTTTAATTAGCCTTGATATTGGTCTTCCTCTCCGCCACCCCTACCACTCCCAGCCATACAGGGGTACTAACATTATGGCAGAAGGTAAGTCACCAGTGTTTAATGTCACTCGTATGATTCTTGGATGCCCATTAAGAATGGGACCTTCCAGTACCTTCTTTTTCTTGAAGAAGGATACATCCTTGAGAGATGTTTTATCTGTTGCTCTTTCACCAAGCATACTCAGAGAAAGATGGAGGCACAAATGAAATTTTTCCGCCTAGAGAATTGATGCAAGCCTTCTCAGACTTTGAGAGAGAAGAGCTACAGCCAGGCTTCAGACAGTGGGCTGGTGAGCCGTGATTCATTTTGATCTCTTGAACTACATACACTCACAAGAACCGTTCAGTCACACTACACTGGTATCAGTGTCTGATGAGCAGAAAGAAGCACCAATCCAAAGATGAACCTCAGGCACAGGTTGCCATTCCCATTACATGGCAAGAAACAGAAGACTCATCAGCTGCATGACTTCTCTTGGGCTCATTTATCCAACAGCCATAAGCCTGACAAGACCCATGCCAGTGACCCAGTACTGACTTCCAAGACAGCACGTTTGGCACTTTCTAAATCAGCAAATTGCTGCCCTCGATACCAACCCTTTGGTACAGACTATGGCGCTAACTGCCATGGTACTCAGAGCCTCATTACAAGTGCCTCTATGATTGTAGCCCCAGTATCTTCCACCTCAGTACCAACTACATCAATGGTATCCACTATTTCAGTTCTGAGAAACTTATTGGTGGACTCTGTAGTGGAGTCTCCTCTCTTCAAAAAAAAAATAAAGAGAGGTGATAGCTAAACCACCAACCTTGTAGCCACTGGTACTGCAGGTCAGAGAGGTATCCCTGGTAGTGACCTTTCCTATACAAAGATGGTACACATGAAAGACCTGTCCCTTTCTTAGAGGAGGTGGTGTAATAATTGGGTCCTAGCACGCCTACTTTAATTGTTAGCCTAACTGATAAAAATTGGGTAAAGTTTCAAAAATTGTTACCGTAATTGTTATATAAAACTATTTTTAACAAGTTAAAAAGGATACAAAAAACTAAATTTAAACAAAAACGGTCTACTATTACCACTCAAGGACTGTGTTAAAATTATGACTGGTAAATAAGAGAAGTAAAAAATGAAAATTCAATAAGTCAATATTGGTGTGTCAAAATTAGGCCTAATTAATGGACAAAATAATGAAAGGATAGATTATTCCACTCATCACCTTTTTGGAGCCCTTTAAAAGAGACTTTGGGGGAGAAGAGGGAGAACTTTTTACGATCACCACAGGTGTAGCAGAAAAATTGTTTCCATAACACCAGACCTTAATACTCTGATGGGGACACTAGTCTAGGTAGTAAAAAGAGGTCTGGGCTTCATAGGGGGTCACCCTATCTGGTACCTCCCATGTGACTTCCAACTCAATATTTCTACCCATTCCAGTCACGGTTTATTTGGCACCCACAGGTGTACAGCCAGACTTCAAGAAGCCTGCTTCATCAACTGTCTCTAGGGCTAAATCATCCTCTCCAAAGAGACAAATCAAGTAACTCATTACAGCCACAGATACTTGAGAGGCAGGAGAAGAGTGAATAAGAACATCAGCTACCAGGGGGAAAGCATTCAATTTCTGCTATGGTTTGCTCACTGTCCCCTAACAAGTCAGTGAATCCACCCCCCTCAGCTGGTGAGTTTAAGGAATTCCAGGACCTCATGAAACACATGGTAAAAAGCTTAGGCATACATCCCTGTCATCTCAAAAAGAGCTGACAGGAGGCACTGAGTCCCTGCTAAATGATCTGAGTATTTCTAGATATTCAAGAGCAAGTTCTCTCATAGTGGTAGCAGTACAAGAGATCAAAACATCGAGCCCTTCCAAGTCCACATTGAGCAAAATGGACCCAAAGAAATTGAAACTCTTTAGCCTTAAGCTGTATTCATCAACTATGCTCCAGAGGTATGGCTAACTATTATGCCCTCCTCTCAAAATAAGATTTTTTTAATTGAGACAATGTCTCAATTTATAGGCAACTATCCAAAGAGTAGTAAGCGGAGATGAAATATACAATGGCAGAAGGACATCTGACTTTATGTACTTCTCTATTGTCATAGCTTCAGTCCTCAGGGATCCCCAGGCAGATCCAGGCAACAATCGAGGACCTCACATTTGAGAATAATGAACTTTTCAACAACAGGACAGAGGAAGCACCCTCTAAAGGATTCTAGGGCAACTCTGCATTCTTTGAAACTCTACATCCCAACTCTAAAGAGGAAGTGGCCATGCCAGCATACTTTTGACAGCACTCCTCTGTCAAATATTACAATAAGCCACAGAGGACCTAAGAGCCACTGAAGAAGAGACAGAGATTCCTGTGAAAATGACCCTCTACCTCCTTTGCTGTCCCACGGTTGACTCCAGCATTGAGATCCTACTAGAACCACTTGAGGATCTTTTTTGTTCTACCCTCACACCATCCCTTGGGAACAACCATTTTTATTTTTGAGAAGTTTGGGCAAGCATTACCTCAGACTAGTGGGTCCTAGAGATCATAAGCAAATCCCTTCCCTGTCCTTTTTCAGAGAGCCTTCTCACAAGAGACTGTTAAAACAAGTAAACTCCTTTCTATAGCTGGGAACTGTGAAGGAGGAAGTGCCCTTACATTTCAGGGGAAGATGCTTTTATTCACATTATTTACTGATCCCAAAGAATAACTATTGGGTTTGTGGCTTAGCCTGGACCTTCAGTGCCTCAAAATGTTCATCCATTGTTTCAAATTCAGGATGGTGACTCTAGCCTCCATAAATTCCCTCATTAGATCATCAGGACTGGTTTCCTGCTCTTTGCCTACAAAATGCCTGCTTCCATATATCTATCCACCCAACCCACAGAAATACCTCAAATTCCTTTAGGAACATTCCACTATCAGAATAGGGCTCTGCCCTTTGGGCTATCTGCAGCATCGAGGGTTTTCACCAGGTACCTTGCAGTATAGGCAACTCATCCAGGTAGATAAGGAATCCAGATCTATCCTTACCTCAACAACTAACTGATTCGAGGAAGAACTTCACAACAGGTGACTGACTCAGTCCAAGTAATTCTAAAGTTCTTTGCCTCGTTTGGTCTCAAAGTTAATAGACAAAAATCCACACTCAGTGATGCATAGATAGAGTTCATAGGAATCCTATTAGACTGCAGATAGTGATAGCTTATCTTCCAAAGGGAGAGCCCAGACAATGGCAAGGCTTATCAGTCAACTTCAAGTTCACCCAAGAACATCAGTGAAAGCATGTCTCAGACTTCTAACACACTTTACCTCATATACTTATGTCACCTAGCATGCCAAACTTCACCTACACTCCATGTAAGGGTGGTTGAAATCACTGTGTCTACCCAGAAGACACTTTATGGACTTGATGGTTATGATACCACAAGAAGTCATCATTAAACTAGTGGAAAGACCCTTCTCAGGTGTGCAATGCAGTACCCTTCTTTACACCTCTACATACTAAGACTCTAGTGACAGACAACTCCACTCAGGGATGGGGAGAGATCATCTAGATCACCTTTAAATCAGTAATAATTGCTGATCTCAGAAGACTGGGTATCCACGTTTTTCCATATCTGGATGACTGGCGAATCCAGAGTCAATCCAGTCTGCAAGTTTTGGACAATATCCTTCAAATTCAGTTTCTCTTTGCTCAGTTCGGCCTGAAAATAACCAGTGACTAGTCAGTTCTGTGTCCTGTGTAAAGAATAGAGTGCATTGGGGCCATTCTGGACTCCACAATAGGAGATTGCCTATCTGCCTCCAGAAAAAAAAGTCCAGCTAGGCTCAATTTATGCAATAATCTGCAGGTTTATCCAAGAACTGCAAGATCTTGCCTCAGGTTGCTTGACCACCTGGTCTTCTGCATTTACGTGACTCAGCATGCCAGACTTCACCTGTGCTGAATGCAAAGGTGGTTGAAGTCTGTATCAGCCAAGAAGACATCACATGGACATATTCACATTGCATCTTGAGTCCTGGCCTCATTAAATTGATGGATGAATCCAGTGATGTATATTGCAAGGTGATCCCCTTTTCTCCTCCAGTTTCATCAAAGATGCTATTAACAGATACATCCACTCTGAGCTGGGGACCATACCTGGATGATGTGCAAACACAAGACTTGTGGACACCTCAGGAATCAGCTCTTCATTTACACAACCTAAAGCCGAGAGCCATTTATTGAGCTTGCAAAGTCTTCCTATTATTCAACAGGGGCCTCACCATAAAGATTATACCACACAATATGGCTGCAATGTTTTATCTGAACTAACAAGGCAGGTCAAAATCCACTCAGTTGAGTCAGGAGGTATGTGTCTGGAACTTCTACATTTGTCATCAGGTCACTTTCAAAGCATCTGATCTCCCCAGAGCGCAGAAAGTTCTGACAGATTGCCTCACCATAAAATTAATCAACAATCACAAATGGACTCTAAAGGATGAGGGGTTTCAAATGATTTTCAGCAAATATGGTTTTCCCACCTTAGATCCATTTGTTATCAAAGAAAACAAGAAGTGTCATTGTTTCTGTGGCAAAGGAAGACAGAGTTCAGGGTCAGTTTCCAATGCATTCCTGATTTCATGGTGCTTGGAATGTCTATATGTATTTTCTCCAATCCCACTGATTCCCAGAACCATCAGAAAATTCAAACAGGAAGTAGCTAGTATCATTAATAGCCCTGGAGTGGCCAACACAGTTTTGGTACTTAGACCTTCAAACCTCATCCATTCAACCTCCCAACACCTTACTGTTACTCTGAGGCGTAATCTCTGAGTCATAGTCAAGTCTCCTTGCACTCTGCACATCACAACATGGACATTGAATGGTTAACTCATCAGAAAGTCTGTTCAGCCATGTACAGAACATTCTCAGTGAAAGTAGGAAAGACTCTACTAGGAAAACTTACCAGGCTAAATGGAAGAGATTTTCGATATGGGCTCATCATCATCAGTTATCGCCTTCCACAGCTCAGGTCCTAGACATGTTAGAATAATTCCTGGAATTCAAAAAATTCAGTCCTGTAAATTAGTTTGGTGAAGGTTCACTTAACAGCCATCTTTGCTATTCACTCTGTTATTCATGGACATTCTGTTTTTTCCCACCCTATGGTCACAAGATTTTTAAAAGATCTGATATGAGTTTAACCCCCCATAAGAAAACCAATCCCTTCCTGGGAACTTAATTTAGTCCTGGCAGATGTGACAGGGTTGGGACTCACCACTGCAGCGCCTCCTGCTGGCACGTCTGGGAATTAGCTCTGTCCTCTGCAGGCACCCTCTGCTGGTGGTGTCCCATCCGTCGTCTGCTCCCCTGTTGGTGTCTGGACCCGCGTTGCTCCCCGCTCGGCAGCGGCCTCTTCAGGACACTGCCCTCCGGCATGCCTACAGCTCTGGACTCATCCCCTTCCAGGGGTCTGGTGTTATCAGAAGACCTCCATCTGCACCTGTTCTAGTGGCCGGCTGCAGCCTCAAAGTCTAGCCCCTTTGTCACAGGAGCCAGCCACAGCCTGTATCAGGCCACACTCCTTCTCAGCCAGGTGTAGTACAAGGGGCAAGGTGGGACCCAGGCCCACCCGCTACTCTGGGTCCCAACCCAGGGACCCTCTAGCAGCAGTCTTCCTGCCCTCCTTCTCTCCCCTTGTCAGACTTTTGTCCCTGGCCACTTCCCGTTTGACCCTGTCCACCTGCTTGTCCCTTTGTAACAAGGCCTGCAGCCTGGGGTTTTCCTTGGCTGGAGCTCTCCAGCTTCTTCTGCCCTTCCCCAGCACTGCTCTGTCTGAGGTGCTACCTTTCAGCCTAGGAGCCAGTCCTCCTCCCTTGGCAGTCAGGGAGAGACTGCCTTTCCACCTGCTAGACAGCCTTTATATAGAGCCTTACCCGGCCCTGATTGGCTACCTCTGCCCTGCCTTGATTGGCTCCTAACAGGCCTCTGTTGATTGGCTGCCGGCCTGTGCAGCCTGAAAGGCCTGTTCCAGCCTTTTTCTCAGGGGGTGGGGCACTGCCCCACCACAGCAGGTCTCATGATTCCACCTTGGTCTATTTCACTTATCAGCAAAGAGCATTTTTGTTGGCAATAGCATTAGCAAGGAGATTTTTGGGGAGTTACTGTAGCTGATGGCAGGACATCTATATAGTTTCTTCCATAAAGCTAATGTCTCATTAAAGGTCTGTTCCAAATTCTTACTGAAGGTGGGTTTCGATTTTCACTTGACTCAGGTCATTAATCTGCTGATGTTTTTTCCTGAAATCCCAAACTCACAAGGGTGACGAGACTGCATTCTTTAGAGGTCTATAGGGCACTTTCCTTTTACATAGATTGAATGAAACAGTTCAAAATGTGTCTCAGGCTCTTTCTTGTATATGAAGAGACAATGAACAGTCAGACTGTTGTGCCTCACAGAATCTATAACTGGATCTTGCTGTGCAACAAAATTTGTTACGAACTGGCTAATGCAAGTCCACCCCCTAGGATTATTGCCTATTCTACTAGAGCTCAAGATGCCCACTCTCTCTAAGGAATGTTCCTATTGTGAACATTGGTAGGTCTTGCTTCCACAATGGTATAATACTGAGTGAATGTGGGGCTGTATCTAGAGGTGATGTGAACTTTGGGAAAAACGTTCTATAGTCTTTGTTTTAAAAGACTACTGGTTCTCACTTCCAACATGTCTATTGCTTGGGTGTCATCAACAATGGAATATATATGTGGACATGCATTCGAAGAAGAAAGAGTTACTTACCTGTACACACACATTCCACAACGTGCCCTACATTTTTGCTACTATAGAGTCTATTTTCATAAGGATTTCAGTGATGAAGGAACTGGGGGTGGGGCAGTTTGAGTGGCCCAGTCTTTTATCCCCTCAGCTGGGGGCATGAGGACCCTGAGGTCACCTGCCTCACCCAAAGAGGTACTGCTGACCAAAAGTCTCTTGCTCAAATGCACTGGACACAGACCAACAGTGGACAACACATCTTGAAGAAGTAAAGTTACTGTGCAGGTAAGTAACAGTGTCTTTTCCTTCAAAATAATAATGAAAATTGCTGCTTTTTGTCTTATAAATTTTGTTATATTTCAGCAGTTAGCAATATTCTTAAACATTTCTTAAGAAGTGGTAACTAAATCATATACATTTTTCTTCTTTAGGTTAATCTGGGAACATACCTGTATAACAACAGATTCTTATCTGAGGTTCAGAAATGCAGTGACTTTCTAACTTCCTCTTCCATAGCTGTATACTATAGTGTGTGCCGCAGCATGCTCCCAACGCCAGCTAAGTGCCACTATACATTTAATCTACGAGATCTCTTCAAGGTGTGTTATACTGCAGCAGACATTTTAGATTGCCATAAAAGTATTCTCAATTTTTGTGCAGAATGAACAAGCAAGAGTATATATTATTTTGTCTACTGAATGTAGCCTGGTTCTTGGAGTTAGATTATTAAATTAGTCTTGCTATCTGGAGTCCTATGATCGTTTCAATTTGGTTTATGACATACAGGAAAATAAATTTGGAGATTTCCATATAATCCAGTCTTTGCTTTCAGAATTGCCAAGATCACTCAGAAATAATTATTAATAAATAGAAGAAAACAGAGGGCGGAAGTGATAGTCTCCTTCAGACTGCAAATTGTTTGTTTTAAAAGTATTTGTTGCTGCCTACCAGAGTGGCCATACCATGAGCGCTATATACTAACCTATCTCTCACTTATTTGTGCACTGGTATATATTGTTGCATTTTACCTTTATTGCCTTCAGTAAAAAGATGTGTTAACATTAGAAACAAATATCTAGGAACTAAATAATTTTGGCCATTTTCAGCCCTGCGACAAGTGGGCACAACTCCATTGACTTCAGTGAAGTTGTGCTTCCACTTATACCAGGACTCAATTAACCCTTTAACTATATTCATTTACTGAAAAGATTAAAGTTTGAATCAAGGCTGAGCATATACATCAGTCCCTGTTGTGCATGATCTACAGATATAAAAACATGTTCATGCACTATTAAAAGTTTCAATAAATTGTGATTTCAGCAAGTGTGGTATTTCTTATAAAATAAAATACTACAGTATCTTACAGTAATGGAACTCAAACAAGAGCTATTTTATGAATTTTCAGGGCCTCGTGCTGCCAGGGAAGATGGGAAAGGGTAAATAATTAGGTCAGGAGTTGCTTCTATTCCTAGTATGTATGGAAAGTTGGCTCATGTAAGCTCCATGTGTTGCAAACTGACCATCGCAAAAAGTACCCAAGGCAGTCACTTGCATTGCTGATGCTTATGGCTGAACAAATATGGACTGTCATCTGGCTTATACCAACAGCCCGGTGGTAGGGCTTGGATTGAGCTGCGCCACCCCATTAGCACTCCTGAACCCACTGTGCCTCAAGAGGTACAATATTTTCAGTAGTTCCTGATGCCCAGGGAAGATACACCTGCTGCTACATCCTATAGGGGATACAATGTGCACTTTGTTTCATGTCCTCCCACCTTCCCTGGCTAGCAGGATGTTGTAAGCATGGTCATGGCCCAGGAACTGTCATGTTACCATCTCCTGTGTGGGAGGTATAAGGTAGGAGAAGGCTTCTTGTGCCCTCCTGCTCCCTTGAATGCATGTGCAAGGGAAGAAAACACATACCTTAAGTGAGAGCTATTTGAATGCTTTAGTTCTGATTAAAATGTATGATACTACTGTTGATAAAGCTTAATACAATATATGGTAGCTTAAAAATAAACATACCAGGATCTCTTTTAGTAATCCAATTACCGGTAATTTAAATCTTCATATAAACATGATGTACTAAAATTGCTAACAGGTGCTCCAGGGGTTGTTGCAAGCCCACAGGTCTGTTATTGTCTCAAATGAAACTGCAGCTCTTCTCTTTGTGCATGAAACAACCCGAGTATTCCATGATCGCCTGATTGAATCTGCTGAAAGAGAGATTTTTTATCAGTTTCTTGCAAATGAACTCCATAACTATTTTAAGGTAAATATATGTATTTTTCTTCAGACATTTTCTTTAGACGTGCATTTGTTTTAGGCCCTTTTGGAAAACTTCCTTAGTTATAAAAAATAATAGCAATTATAGATGTATAAATTAAGGGCCATAATCTGCTCTCATTTACACCAATATAAATCCTGTGTAACTAAGAGCAGAATTTGGCCTGATGTTAAAAAGTTAGCCTGCTCCTCAATCCCCCATATACATAATTCTTGCTGATTTCAGAAGGAGTTCCATGTGAGGAGGCTTGCAGGATTGGGCCCTTAAATATTAGATGACTGATTCTATCTGACCCTGTGTGGGTAAACAAAGGGAGGGAAGGAGGGAGGTCTTTTTCCATCTTCTACCACAGTTGGAGATGAGCAGAAGCAAGCATACTGGAATCTGATAACACATAAAGCTTTCTTTTGATAAAAAATAAATATTTCTCTACATGTAAGTGATAAGATAGTTTTCAGCTGAAATTTATCTGAAAAACTAAGGAAATCTCTCACCATACTTTGCTTTAGGTGCTAAAAATTAAATAATGAAGCCAGGAATGACAATAATATTCACTCTCCCATTTATGTACTGTATTGTGGTATATTTATATCTGTTTAACTTGCTGTCAGGAAATATGAGTTTGTAGCAAACTATGAATGTTTTCAGTCTGTAGCAATTTAGGAATGTTTAAAATACTGTACAACGCATTTTTAGTTGTGAATTTAGTCAAAGAGGAATTATTTTATAAGAAACACCAACACTGCTTCCTATGGCACTCAGTTTTCCATGGAGTTCTCTCTTACAGATATTGACTAGGCTTAACCCTGCTTAGTCTATGAGATTTGACAAGATCATAATCCAAGATGAAATACTGTAGATTCTGTATTTTTCACATAACTTATTATTAGCACAGTGCTAACATTGGCTGCCTTAATTTGGCGCAGCTCCATTGACCTCGTTAGAGCTACATCAATTTACACCAGCTGAAGAACTGGCCATTAGAGTTTAACTAGCTATTCCAATAACAGTTTGCAAGAACAAAAACAACTCTTAACTACAAGACACATTTCACTGTTTTATATTTAGTCAGGTTCAACATTAGGCAAACTCAGCTTCTAGGGTTGTACCATGTTTTTAATGTGGCAAGTTGAAAGCAATTTTACAGGAAGAATCAATTGTAATTAGTAATATGTAAGTAATATGTAAATCACAAGGGAATTACTGATACACAACTAATCATTGAAATACTCCTCTTGTAGTTCTTCTCTAATAGACTGTTGTTGTGTTGTGTGTGTGTGGTGTGTGTTTGTCTGACAAGCTGCATGCTTTAAATGTTTTCATGCATTTGCAAAAGTTAATTGGAAATAGAAATGCACAGAAAACATCTGGAAGATCAGTCATTTTAGATGGGAAAGGGAAATCAATTTCATGGCCTATCAGTCTTCACCAGGTCCCTTCAAATAGGTTGTGATGGATTACAATATGTTTGTTTTTCCCTGGAATGAGACAGATCTTATGTCTAGAACTTGTGTTAGCTGTACCAAGTTGGTGGGTTACACACACAACAAAATATATGTCTGCAATTGCATCAGGTTTTGTAAGCCAAATACAGGAATGTCTTTATTTTAATATGTATGGGTTGGGTGTTACAAATCTCCTAAAATAGCATAGTGAACATTTTAACAAATATACTGAAGATTTTTTTTTAAATACTGATCAATTGGGAGAGATATAAATGCAAAATAGAGTAATCATCTGTTTTCCAGACATCCATAATAAATTGGTATTGATTATTGATGAGCAGTATCATTTACAAAGTAAAAAGATTTCATTTTAAATGTTAGAGAACAATACTTTGTTGATTTGTATACCCTTTACTTCAAATCCTTTTTTAAAGATGCTAGCAAAAAAACCATAAAGCTCAAGAGAAAAACTGCATTACAAGTTACAGCCAGCAATCCATGCTAAATTGCTGTATTTTGCTGCAAAATGATAAAGATGCTTGTTTTATTAATATGCTCGCCTTAGAAAACACTATTTCTTGTCAAAGGCACTCTTGAATGACAAAAATACTTTCTCTGTTTGAAATGGTCTTAATGGTTGAACACTTACTGAATCTAAACATGAGAGCTGAATGGATTAAACCAGACCTGTAAGCAGCAAAGAGCAAGTTCTTCTTCAAGCAATTGTCTACACAGATCCCACTGAAGGTGTATGCGTCTTGTGCATCTTTTAGTCAGCAATGTCCTTTAGGAGTGTTCATGCACTTTGTACGCCGTCATGCCACCAACAGCAAGATTATAAAGGATGGAGCAGCCCCAACCTGCCACTTGATTCCTTCTAACCTCCCATGGCAGCAAGTCAGAACTACAGTGTCCTCCTGCCTCCTTGTTTAGAATTAGGGTACTAGATAGTTATGGGCCTGTTCTACACTATGGGTTTATACCGAATTTAGCAGTGTTAAACCGAATTAACCCTGCACCCATCCACACAACGAAGCCCTTTATATCGATATAAAAGGCTCTTAATAGTGATATCTGTACTCCTCCCCGACGAGGGGAGTAGCGCTCAAATTGGTATTGCCATTTTGGAATAGGGTTACTGTGGCCACAATTCGACAGTATTGGCCTCCGGGAGCTATCCCACAGTGCACCATTGTGACCGCTCTGGACAGCAGTCTAGAGTCGGATGCACTGGCCAGGTAGACAGGAAAAGCCCCGCGAACTTTTGAATTTCATTTACTGTTTGCCCAGAGTGGAGAGCTGATCAGCACAGGTGACCACGCAGAGATCATCAGCACAGGTAACTATGCAGTCTGAGAATCGAAAAAGAGCTCCAGCATGGACCGCACGGGAGGTACTGGATCTGATCGCTATATGGGGAGAGGATTCCGTGCTAACAGAACTCCGTTCCAAAAGACTAAATGAAAAAACATTTGAAAAAATTTCCAAGGCCATGATGGAGAGAGGCCACACCAGGGATTCAGTACAGTGCCGTGTGAAAGTTAAGGAGCTCAGACAAGCCTACCAGAAAACCAAAGAAGCAAACGGAAGGTCCGGGGCAGGGCCGCAAACATGCCGCTTCTACGCTGAGCTGCATGCAATTCTAGGGGGGTCCGCCACCACTACCCCACCCCTGTCCGTGGATTCCGAGGTGGGGGTAATCTTAGCCTTGCCTGAGGATTCTGCGGATGGGGAAGATGAGGAGGAGGACGAACTTGCAGAGAGCACACAGCACTCCATTCTCCCCAACAGCCAGGAGCTTTTTCTCAGCCTGACAGAAGTACCCTCCCAGCCTTCCCAAGCCACTATCCGAGACATGGAAGGGACCTCTGGTGAGTGTACCTTTGTAAATATAAAATATGGTTTAAAAGCAAGCATTTTTTAATTATTAATTTGCCCTGAGGACTTGGGATGCATTCGCGGCCAGTACAGTTACTGGAAAAGTCTGTTAACATGTCTGGGGATGGAGCAGAAATCCTCCAGGGACATCTCCATGAAGCTCTCCTGGAGATACTCCAAAAGCCTTTGCAGAAGATTTCTGGGCAGGGCAGCCTTATTCCGTCCTCCGTGGTAGGACACTTGAGCACGCCATGCATGTAGCAAGTAATCTGGTATCATTGCATGACAAAGCCCAGCTGCGTATGGTCCCAGTGTTTGCTGGCATTCAAGCAATATCCGTTCTTTATCTCGCTGTGTTATCCTCAGGAGAGTGATATCGTTCATGGTAACCTGGTTGAAATACGGGAATTTAATTAAGGGGAGGGAGAGAGATGGTTGGGCTGTTTGCCTGTGGCTTAAAAGAAATCCTTCCCTGCATTTAGCCAAGCAGGGGGAAGGGAGCGGGGTGATTGGCACCGAGCTTTTTCGCGTTTGGCTAGCTGGGATCTTCCCTGCTACCAGCCACGTGGTGGCGGGGAGGGTGGCTAGCAACAATCTTCCATGATACCAGCCACACGGTGGGGGGAGGGGTAAAGCGATCATCCCAGAGAATTGGATGGGGGCGGTTCTGGTGCTGCATGTTAACAGGAAAGAAGCAGCACTCAACGGGCTTTGCTTGCTATTTGGGAAAGGAGGTCGCTGGATATATGAAGGCTGTAGAAGCCGAAAGACAATGGCTTACCATGGCCGCATGCAAGCCGAATTCTGATGCCCGGCCCTGCGTCTGTGATCTCTAGCACCAAAGCCACAGGCACTCAATATTAAGATGCAAAATGTGACCTTGTAGTGAGATCACATGTGCTATGTAAGGTGAATAGTGTTGTTCACCATGAAAGAGTATAAGCATTGTTCTGTAAAATGTATCTTTTTAAATACTTCTCTCCCTTTTTTCCCTCCCTCCTGCAGCTGCAAATTTTTCAAGTCTCCCTCCTCCGTCCCGAAGGCTATCTCAGATAAGGCGGCGGAAAAAAAAGACGCGAGACTAAATGTTCTCGGAAATCATGGAAGTGACCCGCAATGAAAGAGCTCATCTGAATGAGTGGAAGGACGTGGTATCAAAGTACAGGAAAGATGCCAGTGACCGTGAGGACAGGAGGGACCAACGTGAGGACAGGAGGGACGAACGTGAGGAGAGGAGAGACGCTCGAGATGAGAGGTGGCGGCAGGAAGATCTGAGGTGTCAGGATGCAACTCTGGGGCTGCTGCGTGATCAAACGGACATGTTCCGGCATCTGGTGGAGCTTCAGGAACGGCAGCAGGATCACAGAGTGCTGCTGCAGCCCCTGTATAACTGTCCTCCCCCCTCACCATGTTCCCTAGCCTCCTCACCCACCAGACGACTAAGAACGCGTGGGGGGAGGCTCTGTGCACCCGCCCATTCCACCCCAGTGGACAGCCCAACCAAAAGGCTGTCATTATTTTGAAATTTTTTTAGTGGCCTTTTCCTTCCCTCCTATCCTCCTCCCAAGAGGAAAGGAAATCGAAAAGTCTGCGACAATCATAGAGGAATATCATTGCTTTCCAGCGCAGGCAAGATCCTTGCACGAGTGTTGCTGAATCGCCTGATTGACCACCTGGAACAGGGTCTATTACCCGAGACACAGTGCGGCTTTCGTAAAGAGCGTGGCACTGTGGACATGATCTTCGCAGTCCGACAGCTCCAAGAGAAGTGTCAAGAGCAGAATCGTGAACTGTACACCATCTTTGTGGATCTCACTAAGGCTTTTGACACTGTCAGTCGTGAAGGTCTGTGGCGTATCATGTCGAAGTTTGGGTGCCCTGATAGATTCATCCTGATGGTACGTCAGTTCCACGACGGCATGACGGCTCGTGTTCTGGACGACGGAGAAGCTTCAGAGGCCTTTCCCGTCACAAATGGCGTCAAGCAAGGGTGTGTGTTGGCACCGACCCTGTTCAGCATGATGTTTTCAGCCATGCTGTCAGACGCCTTTCAGAACAGTTCCTTGGGAGTCAGCCTGAGATACAGGACTGATGGGAAACTGTTCAACCTGCGAAGACTCCAGGCTGTCACCAAGATAAAGGAGACTGTGCTACGAGACCTCCTTTTTGCTGACGATTGTGCCCTGAATGCTGGATCAGAGCAGGAAATGCAAGCCAGCATGGACAAATTCGCAGCAGCATGCGATAACTTTGGCCTTCTTATCAACATAAAGAAAACCGAAGTGATGCACCAGCCAGCTCCGAAAGCCCAACATCAAGAGCCCATCATCACAGTGAAGGGGCAAAAGCTGCAAGCAGTGGACCAATTTACATACCTTGGCAGCACCCTCTCCCGTGCAGTGACAATTGACATCGAGGTCAACTGCAGAATCGCCAAGGCAAGCTCTGCATTTGGCGGACTGCTGACCAACGTGTGGGACCGCCGTGGAATAAGCCTTGCTACAAAGCTTAAAGTCTACCGAGCAGTAGTGCTAACTACCTTGATGTATGCCAGTGAGACCTGGACTGTATACAGGAGGCACGCTAGGCAATTGAACCACTTCCACACGACTTGCCTCCGCAGACTTCTGAGGATTCGGTGGCAGGATAAGGTGCCTGACACAGAAGTCCTTTCCAGAGCAGGCCTGCCATCAGTTTACACTCTGCTTATGAAAGCCCAGACACGCTGGGCAGGCCATGTTGTGAGGATGCCAGACCACCGCATCCCCAAACAGCTCTTCTATGGTGAGCTGTCTCAAGGAAAGCGATCGCACGGGGGACAAAAGAAGCGATACAAAGATACGCTGAAAGCCTCTCTTAAGTCCCTGGATATCGACGTCACCTCCTGGGAAACCCTGGCACAAGACCGATCGACATGGCGTACGCTGATCCACCAAGGCTGCCAGACATCTGAAGCTAGAAGGATAACACTAGCACAAGAGAAGCGAGCACTCCGTAAAGCCAGAGCTGCAAATGTTGTAACAGTGGTGCCCACGCATGTCTGCCCGACATGTGGCAGAACATTCCGTGCCCGTATTGGCCTTACCAGCCATTTGCGGACGCACTGTGGACAGCTCACAACCTGATAGATGTTAAGGTCTTCCTCGAAAACGATGGACGAACATCCTCCTCCCAAACCCCACCCGGGCTACCTTGTCAGTTCTCTCCCTCTTTTTATAATTAATTAATAAAGAATACATGATTTTAAAACAAGAGTGACTTTATTTCCTTAGGAAGCAAGCGGTAATCGAAGGGGGAAGGTGGGTGGCTTACAGGGAATGAGTCAATCGGAGGAGGGGGGAGTTCATCAAGATAGGGATATGGGTTCCATCTATCGCCCCACCACAGTTAGGAAATCCCATTGCAGCAAAGCCATCTACTATGACCTGCACATTTCCCAGAGTCACAACCTTTCATAGCAGCAGCTTAATGATTGCTTTGGCTATTTGCATCACAGCAGCCCGCACAGAAGATTTGCCCACTCCAAATTGATTCCCGACTGACCGGTAGCTGTCTGGCGTTGCAAGCTTCCAGAGGGCTATCGCCACTCGCTTCTCAACTGTGAGGGCTGCTCTCATCTTGATATTCTGGCGTTTCAGGGCAGGGGAAAGCAAGTCACAAAGTTCCATGAAAGTGCCCTTACGCATGCGAAAGTTTCGCAGCCACTGGGAATCGTCCCACACCTGCAACACTATGCGGTCCCACCAGTCTGTGCTTGTTTCCCAGGCCCAAAATCGGCGTTCAATGGCTAGAACCTGCCCCATTACCAGCATGATCTCCAAAGCACAGGGGCACGCTGTTTGAGAGAATTCTGTGTCCGTGTCCTCCTCATTCTCGTCGCCGCGCTGCCGTAGACGTCGCCTCCTTGCCTGGTTTTGCAGGTCCTGGTTCAGCATAGACTGCACGAGAATGCGCGAGGTGTTTACAACGTCCATGATTGCTGTCTTGAGCTGAGCAGGGTCCATGCTTGCCGTGCTATGGCGTCTGCACAGTTCACCCAGGAAAAAAGGCGCAAAACGGTTGTCTGCTACTTGCACGGACGAAGGGGTGAGGCTGTACCCAGAACCACCCGCGACAATGTTTGTTGCCCCATCAGGCACTGGGATCTCAACCCAGAATTCCAATGGGCGGGGGAGACTGCGGGAACTATGGGATAGCTATGGGATAGCTACCCACAGTGCAACGCTCCGGAAATTGACACTATCCTCGGTACATGGACGCACACCGCTGAATTAATGTTCTTAGTGTGGCCGCATGCACTCGACTTTATACAATCTGTTTTAAAAAACTGGTTTCTGTAAAATCGGAATAATCCCGTAGTGTAGACATACCCATAGTCACAGACTTTAAAGCCAAAAGGGACCATCATGATAATCCAGTCTGACCTCCTGCACATCGCAGGCCACAAAACCTCACCCACCAGCTCCTGTAATAGACCCATAACCTCTGGCTGAGTTACTGAAATCCTCAAATCATGATTGAAAGACTTCAAGTTACAAAAATGCACCATTTAATCTAATTTAAGCCAGCAAGTGACCCAGGACCCATGCTTCAGAGGAAGGAAAACAACCTCCCACCCCTGGGTCTCTGCCAATCTGCCCTGGGGGAAAATTCCATCTCAATCCCAAATAGGGCCATTAGTTAGACCCTGAGCAAATCGGCAAGACCCACCAGCCAGACACCTGGGAATGAATTCACTGTAATAACTTAGAGCCCTTCCCATCTAGTGTCCCATCTCCAGCCATTGGGAATATATTCTACTAGCAGCCGCAGGTGGGCCACATGCTATTGTAAGCAATCTCATCATACCATCCACTCCATAAACATACCAAGCTCAGTCTTGAAACCATTTAGGTTTTTTGCCCTCACTGTTCCCCTTGGAAGACTGTTCCAAAATTTCACTCCTCTGGTGGTTAGAAACGTGTCTGATTTCAAGCCTAAATGTGTTGGTGGCCAGTTTATATCCATCAAAGAGTCCTGTGGCACCTTATAGACTAACAGACATATTGGAGCATGAGCTTTCGTGGGTGAATACCCACATGCATCCGACGAAGTGGGTATTCACCCATGAAAGCTCATGCTCCAATACATCTGTTAGTCTATAAGGTGCCACAGGACTCTTTGCTGCTTTTACAGATCCAGACTAACACGGCTACCCCTCTGATATTTATATCCATCTGTTCTTGTGCCAACATTGGCACTTAACTTAAATAACTTCTCTCCCTCCCTGATCCCTCTGATGTATTTGTAGAGAGCAATCATAATCTCCCCTCAGCCTTCATTTTGTTAGGCTAAACAAAGCTCCTTAAGTCTCCTCTGATCATCCTTCTCTGCACTTCTCTGCACCTGTTCCAGTTTGAAATCATCTTTTTCAAACACAAGAGACCAGAATTATGCAGTATTCCAGATGAGATCTCATCGCCAGGCGAGGATATTTTCTCCACAAATGGAAAATCAAAGAATCAACAAATTGTGACTGTGCTGAGGTACAAATCATGTGACACATCACAAACAATGTCCCATTTACACTTACAGTGGAGGTACAAGGAGGATCCACCTAGCTTATCCCAGAAACATTAGAATGGCTTTCAAACCTTAAAATTAAATTATAATCCCAGCCCGAAGCTTTTCAAATATCATACAAAAGAAGAACCAATGAATAAATAATGGTAATAACACATCCCTGTCTCTACTGGAAATACTTCATCTCATACATCCTAGAATTGCATTAGCCTTTTTCACAGCGACATCACATTGGTGGCTCATAGTCATCGACCAGTGATCGACCAGTACAACCAGGTCTTTCTCCTCCTCAGTTGCTTCCAATTGATATGTCCCCAGCTTATAGCAAAAATTATTTTTGTTAGTCCCTTAGTGCATGACTTTGCACAATTAAATTTCATCCTGTTTCTATTACTCCAGTTTTCAAGGTCCTCCAGATCATCTGATATGATATTACCATAACCCTATTCCCTGAAGAACTCCCTTAGTAATCTCCCTCAAGACTGGCAGTTTATCTTTCACTATGACCTGTTGTAATCTCCCCTTTAACCAGTTCCTTCCCATCTTTCTTATATTAATTCTTCTAGTAATCCCCATCTTTTTAAATTAACTAATAATTTCCCATATGGAACTGTATCAAATGCCTACTGAAATCCAGGTAGATTAGATCTGCATTTTCTTTATCTAAAAAATCAGTTGTCTGTTCATTAGTTTGTTGTTAAGTTTCATTTAAGCCCATTGAGTTTTAAAAAAAAGGTGGGGTTGGGAGTCTCTTCTTCTTTCAGTCTTGCCTAAGTAAGAAGGGTAGATCTGATGGCAGAGTGCAAATCCCTAAATTTAAAATATGCCCAGGATGCAAGACAGTTGTGCTTGCTAACGATGCACATTCAATATGCCTTCTTATTTCAGAGTAACCCATTCTCTTAGTAAGTATACTATTTGAAACTGTCTTTCTAAGCATGTTGAAAAGATACACTAGCTTCCAATCTCAGTCTCCACCTCCGCTCCCAGTCTGCCTGCAGAGCCACTCATATTTTTCCATCTGCCCACCAGCTCTCTGTTCCAGTCTCCTTGTCCAATCAGTTCCAGTCTGAAACTTCCTCCCCTGGCACCCCAGGGGATTTACATTCCTCCACCCTGTCCCGGCCCAGTCCCAGTCTCACTAGGATCCTTGTCCTAACCTATTTCTTTCCATCTTCCCTAGTCTGATTTTAGTCTCTTCTACAGTCCAGTCAGGCCTCCTCTTTCTCCACACTGCCTGGCAGCCAGAAAGGGCCTCATTGAGAGCACATGATAGACAGTCTTCATGCTCTCAGTTCTGGTGCCTCGCCCTGCCCTATCACAGAAAAGCTGAGAACAGCATTTACAGGCATGCTCCTTCACTCTGTGAGGATATCATATGCACAGTTTTGCCAGTGCTAGGAGCTGTGAGGGTGGAATCTTCAGAGATTTTAGCTTCTAAATTCTACTGAGCAAGTGCAACCTGAGATTCTTCAGAGGCTTATAACTCTGCCAAATTTGGATGGATTTTTAAAGTAGCAGGAAAAGGTAAATCCCTGACACAAAACACCACCTGCCAAATTTAAAGTTCCTGCTCCAAAGCATGGAGGCGCTAGATTTTTGAGAAGAAAAGGACATACATTTAATACGGCAAAAATAATGTACTTTCCCTAATTTCATTCCCAGGGTAGGTCTATACTTACCCGCCGGGTCAACGCGTAGAGTTCGACTTCTTGGAGTTCGAACTATCGCATCTAATCTAGACGTGATAGTTCGAACTCCGAACGCGCTCCTGTCGACTCCGGAACTCCACCACCGCAAACGGCGGTGGCGGAGTCGACGGGGGAGCCGCAGACTTCGATCCCGCGGCGTCTGGACAGGTAGGCAGGTACGTAGCTGAAGTTGCGTACCTTAGTTCGACCCCCACCATAGTGTAGACCAGGCCTCAGAAATGGCTGAACCTTTCTAGCTGTAAATTTCAACAAAAAAAATCATCATTAGACAGATATCCAATATGGAAAATTTCAATACAATTAAATATGGCAAAGTTATGGGGAACTGAAATGAAGGTCTAGTAACAAGAACTGGGGGGAAACAATAATAGGCAGAACTACCATTTGATTTATGAGCAGCAGTGAACATTGCTTTCTAACATATAAAATGGTGAGGTTAATAGATTGAATTGTATTTTTAATAGATCACATGGACCAAAGAAAAATTGATGGAGGAGTCTACCATATTTGTGGATTTTCTGGATATGAACACACCTCTTGAAAGTAAAATCTATCGAAACATCACTAACTATAAAAAACTTGTTTCTGTCTTGGAAGAATTCCAAACTAAAATGAATTCAACGAATACTAAGGTATAGACTTGTATATGGTGTTCGTGTCTTCTGTATGCTGTAGAGCACAGCTTCCCACAAGCTCCCAACATGCTGTTAGGGGAGAAACAGTGCTGAAGCCTTTTAAGAGGGTAGAGTTGGCAGAGTGGCATATAAAATGAGGAATAGGGAGAAATAGAGTGCTGAGCTGTAGGGATGGATGGCAACATGTAGAGTCTTGAAAGTGAGGATAAGGAACTAAAATAAACTGAATGATAGAGACAATTGACATGGACAGCAAGGAAGAATAATTTAGCTGTAGCATATTGAATGGATTGGAGAAGGGAAAAGAGCAAGGCATAGAGCTAGAGAGGAGGAGATTGCTATATTACTTGCAAGAGAGATCCGGGTGCAGGCCAGAGTTTTTTAGTGAGGACAGGCAAAGGGGTAAACATCAACATATTTGACATCAGCTTGCGTCATGGCTGTTATATTGTATACGGACCAAATTCTGCCTGCAGATATGCTCAAGTTGAAATTAATAGAAGTTACTTGCATACTGGTATGGGCAGAAGTATATACAATATATTGAAGTATATATTTTTTCAAAATAATAAACACTATATTAGTATCACATCTCAGCCACCGGCTTCTTTTTTAAATTTAAAAATTAATCAGAATAGAAGCTATTCTGCTAATCATCATCACAAGTTTTATTTCTGTCCAAAGAAGTCAGCAGATATGTCTAATTCTGCTATGTGCTCCTATTTTCAGATGCTGGAGTTCTAACAATTTGTTTTTAGTGACTACATCACTGGTTTATATAATGATACTTCCATAAACTTTCCTCCCCACCTCATCTCCCTCCATTTCCCAAAAATTAATCCCCTCTGCTGACCATGAAGCTCATTGAGGAGAATCAAGGAATGAGAGATTTTTGGTCATTTTGGTTGTCCCCACTGCTGTTAGTCCATCTTCTTCTGCACTACTGTAAATCCACTCTGTCCCACGTGAAGCTAAATCCTTCTCTCACATACACGGTTATACTGTAATGCTAATTAACTTTAGTGGGGCTGCACCGCTGTAACAAAGAGCAGATTGTAGCTTATAGTACAGGGGTCAGCAACCTTTCAGAAGCAGTGTGCCGAGTCTTCATTTAGTCACTTTAATTTAAGGTTTCATGTGCCGGTAATAAATTTTAATGTTTTTAGAAGGTCTCTCTATATAAGTCTATATATTATATAACTAAACTATTGTTATATTGTAAAATAAACAAGGTTTTCAAAATGTTTAAGAAGCGTCATTTAAAATTAAATTAAAATGTTGAGCTTATGCCGCCGGCTCGCTCAGCCCGCTGCTGGTCTGGGTTCTGTTCACCTAGGCCGGCAGCGGGCTGAGCGGGGCCTGTGGCCGGGACCCTGGCTGGCAAGGGTCCAGCAGCCAGAACCCCAGACTGGCAGCAGGCTGTGCGGGGCTGGTGGCCAGGACCCCAGACCAGCAGTGGGCTGAACGGCTCAGCCCGCTGCCACTCAGGGGTTCCATCCACCGGCTCCTGCCAGCCAGGATCCCGGCTGCCAGACCCGCTTAGCCCGCTGCCGGTCTGGGGTCCCGGCCCTGCCCACATACAGTGGATACCTACCTTCTCTCTGGTTCTGGCCCATTCACTTTCTCTCTCTCTGCACTGAGCTGAGGGTGGGAGTGCACTGAGCACAGGGCGGGGGGTGAAGGAGCAGGCTAGGGGTTGGGGTGTAGGGTCTGGCCAGGAGCAGGGCCTCCCAGAGGGGGGGGCAATTTGCCCTGGGCCCTACAGGGGCCCCACGAGCTGCTCCGGGTTTTCAGCGGCGGGCCCTTTACTCGCTCTGGGTCTTCAGCGGCAGGTCCTACAGTGCAGCGGAAGACTCGGAGCGAGTGAAGAACCCGCCGCTGAAGTGCTGCTGAAGCCTCGGCACGCCGCCTGGTCAGTACAAGCACCGCAAGCAGCGGGGGAAAAAAAGGGGAAAAAAGCGATCGGCGGCACTTAGGCTGTTCTACCGCCACTGCTTCATTCTTTGGCGGCAGTTCGGCGGCAGGTCCTTCCCTCCAAGAGGGACCCGCCGCTGAATTGCCGCCGAAGACCTGATCCTGCCCCAGGCCCCCTGAATCCTCTGGGCAGCCCTGGCCAGGAGCGAGAATGAGGGAGGGGGCTCAAGGTTGGGGCAGGAGGTTTGGGTGTGGAGTGCTTACCTGGGCAGCTCCCATTTGGTGCAAGGGGTGCAGGTGGGAATATGGGGGGGTGTGCTGCAGGAGCTCCTGTCTGGTGCTCAGGGTAGGAGTGGGGATGTGGGGGATGCAAGAGTCAGGATGTGGGGGGGTGCATGGGGTGTGGGGAGGCTGGGTATGTGGGGGGGTGCCAGAGTCAGGGCTGGGGTCGTGGTGGGGGTGAAGGAGTCAAGCAGAGGGCTGGGTGTGTGTGAGGGGGGTATAGGGCTCAGGGCAAGGGCCTGCGGTGTGTGCAGGGTGCGGGGCTCACGGCATGGGCCTTGGGGTGTGTGGGGCTGCAGGGCTCAGGACAGAGGACTGGATGTGTGAGGGGGAATCAGGGCAGAGTGCTGGATGTGTGGGCTGGGGTCATGGGGTGCTCACGGCAGGGTGCTGTGTGTGTGTGAGGGGGGGTCAAGGCAAGGGCTGGGGGTGTGGGCTGGGGTTGTGGGGTGCTCATGGCAAGGGGCTGGGGATGTGCGAGGGGGGGTCAGGGAAGAGGGCTGGGGTGTGGGCTGGGGTCGTGGGGTGCTCACAGCAAGGGGCTGGAGGAGATATGCCCCTATTCCACCACCTCTCTTCCCCAAGGCCCTGCCCCCACTTCTTCTCTGTCTCCGCCAGGAGCAGCGAGTACGCTTACTCCACTCCTCCCCAGCCCCTCCCTCGCAAGGGCCATCAGCTGAAGGGCTGGCAGAGAGGGAGGGATGGAGAGGAGGAGGAGGGGCAGGAACCCAGCACACTGCAGGAAGAGGCAGGGGAGCCGGCAGGACCAAGCTTCTGCCCCCTGCCCCCGTGGGAGGGGGCAGAGGGTGGAGAAGAGCAGGCCAGGCCAGACCGGGCTGGGTGAGATTTTTAATGTCATGCTGCTGCCTGCCGGGACTCCGTGCCGTCTTTGGCACGCGTGCCATAGGTTGCCGACCCCTGTTATAGTACTTGCTTTTGCAATCTGAGTAGGGTATTGTTGGGTAGAATGGACAGAGTGCAGCGAATCAGGGAGATTAGTGGCAATATGGGTAGCAGCATGAGGATCTCTGTAAGTGACTTTGAGAGAGGCAGTCAAGAGGACAGGAAAGAGAAGAAATAAACATCTATTATACTTTTTCTAGTTATGGGAATTGAGCTGTCTCTCCCATCTCTTCTAGGTATGTTTCCCCCGGCTAGCCCTTTCCCCTTACTTACCTACTGTAAATATCACTTGCCATGTGCAGCTGCTTTCTTACTGAAGTGAGTTTGTCTTTTTTGCTTCCCCAGACTTCAATAGTGTTCTTTAAGGAAGCTGTAGAACACACTACAAGGGCTGCTAGAGTCTTTCGGCAACCAGGTGGCCACATGATGCTAGTAAGAATATTCATTTTTTAACATTTACATAATTCTAAATTTAAAAAAATTAAGAATCCCAATGGAAGTGGGGTTTTATGCAGAATTTCAACTTGCTGTACTTACTAAGAAGATTCACCTAAACTATATTAATTCCTAGCAAGATAAAATCAGAGCTAGCACTTGTATCTTTTGAGGTTACCATATTTAGGAAAATAAACTGAGCTTTGTATTGTATTTTAAAATAAATTATTCTGGCACTGAATAATGTTATCCATCCATCCACGTTCCCTGTATGGCCATGTCACCCCAAAAGTCTCCAGGAATCCTTTACCTTGAGAAGTCTTTGTTGGAGGCAGTTGCCCCCTTCTCCTGTAAGTTTCTGGAAGAATCAGGTAGTCATTCCTCCAATCTTATATTTCGAGAAGGGCATACCTCATGTAGTTGTTGCACCCAGACGTGTAAAGAACTTTGTGGAGGCAGCAGCTGGAAGCTACCAGTTCCCCTACTTGGCAGAAACAGGGCACAAAAGCCTTCCACTTCCTATACAGCACTCTGTACATATGTGAGGGTGTCTGAGGTGTCTTTTAGGCCTCAGCTAATGCTTCAGTAAGGCCATGAACTTTTCCTGCTCTGGTTCTCCCTAACGAGCTGGGCAGCCCCAGACCATACAGGCTCTTTCCTCTTCGAGTGGTTGTTCATGTCTATTCAAAGTAGGTGTGTGTGCGCCGCGTGCACGCCAGCCGGACGATTTTCCCCTAGCAGCGCCCGTAGGGTCGGCCCTGGCGCCCCCTGGAGTGGCATCACTACGGCGCCCTATAAAGGGGCTCGCCAACCCTCCACCCCTTCAGTTCCTTCTTACTGCCGGTGACGGCTAGCTGGAACTTCGCTTGCTGATAGCAAGTTTAGCAGTGTCCATAAACCTAGTGTATATAGTTCGTGTATATAGTTAGTCCATCTAGATTAGTTGTACATAGTTCTTTGCTGTTGGGGGTTCCCCCCCCACGTACTCGTCACCCCGCCGGGGCATGCCCGGGTCTCCTGGGTTTAAACTCTGCAAGGACTGCGGAAAGTTCATGCCAAAGAGTGACCCACACTCTGCTTGTCTGTGGTGCCTCGGGGAGAGTCACCAAAGGGACCGGTGCACTATTTGCAGGGGCTTCTGTCCTAGAACTCTCAAAGACAGAGCACAAAGACTTAGAGTTCTTCTGATGGAGGCTGCCTTGCGGCCACCTTCGGACCCGGAGCTGGCCGACGCGGTGACCAGCACGTCATCGTCGGTGCGGAACACCCCGGCACCGGCGTCAGGACTTAGAGCCCAGCCCAAATCCTCCAAAACCCGGCACCAGAGGGAGTCGGGTCATAAGAAGTCAGCCTCAGTGCAGCACCGCTCACCCTCCCCAGTGCCTGCTAAAAAGAAGAGGTCGGTGAGGGAGCGATCGCCCTGCCAGGACCTCCACAGGCCGACGCCGTCCACCGGTACAAGTGGACAGACTGGGCTACAGCCCCCGGCTGCTCCGTTGATTCCCGCACCGGAGAGAGGGTGGTCGAGTCCGGAGCGACCAACATCCCTGGACCTTAGCGGAGACGTGCGTCCCCCCTCGACGCCAGAGGCATTCGAGGCGGCCTCAGACCTGCTGAGACTCCCAGTACCGGCCTCCCCACATCGTGGCAGGGAGTTGCCGACCATAGCTCGTCCCCCAGTACTGTCTAGGGGCAAGCCGGCCATGCTGTCACCTCCCTCTCCGTCCCGCGCCACCCGGGCAGCACTGGACCAGAGAGACAGCTCCCTGCCTCCGTGCCACTCTCCGGTGACGACGGGTGCCGCTCCCCCCAGGTTCTCTTATTCAGAGACCTCAGACTCAGAGGCGGACTCCTATCGCTCCAGCTGATCGCGGAACAGGAAGTCGACTTCAGGGGTGAGCCACCAGCGGTACCCAACACAGTGGCAGCAGCAATGGCAACCGCCCTCCCAGTCGCCGTTTCGGACCCCTTGGGCCTACCACCAGTCGGTGGGCCAGGCGTTTGGTCCTCGCTCCAGGTCGGCCTCGGTCTCCTCGGCATCGATGGCCCCAGCGCAGTTGCCTCCTCCACCGGCACAGTCGCTGGGCAGGGGTGTGCCGCATCTAAGTTCAGCACCCCTTAGCCGGGCATCGGCACCGACGGTGACCACGGTTCGGGCTCAACAGGTGCCGCCAGACATGCCAAGCTGTTCATTGGTGACCCCGGTACCAGCCGCGGTGCCGCATTTGGAACCAGCACCGGCCCCGCAACCTCGGTACCATGTGCCGCCGGACCCCAAAGGGCTGGAAGTGCCGGAGGACGGGCTGATCCAAGTGATTTCCTCCTCTTCTTCCCCAGATGAGGCGGTCGCGGGCACAGCCACGGCACCGGCCCTGGAAGACACTAGGATCCTTCAACAACTGCTCAGGCGAGCGGCTCAGAGCCTCGCAATCCAGGCTGAGGAAATTGAGGTGGACATAGATCCGGTAGTGGACATCCTGGCTCCATCGGGACCATCCAGAGTGGCCCTACCATTGATCAAGACCATAGAGGACACGTCCCGCACCTTATGGCAAACGCCAGCCTCATTGGCCCCTACTGCCAAGAAAACAGAGAGGCGTTATTTTGTGCCCTCTAAGGGGCATGAGCATTTGTACACCCACCCTTCCCTGGACTCCCTGGTGGTAGACACGGCCAACCAAAGGGAGCGTCAAGGGTTTCAAGGGTCGACACCAAAGAACAGGGACGCCAAAAGGCTCGACCTCTTTGGTAGAAAGGTGTACTCCACGGCGGGCCTTCAACTATGAATAGCCAACCAACAGGCTGTCGTAAGCCGATATGGTCATAACACATGTTCGGCCATGTCAAAGTTTACCGAGCTCCTTCCCCAGGATTCGAGGGCAGAGTTTTCAGCCTTGGTGGAAGAGGGAAAGCTCTTCTCCCGAGCCTCCCTTCAGGCTGCCCTAGATGCAGCGGACTCGGCCTCACGCTCCATGGCAACAGGCCTGGTCATGAGGCGGGGAGCCTGGCTCCAGGTCTCGGGCCTACTCTATGAGGTCCAGCAGACTATCCAGGACCTCCCCTTAGAAGCGCAGATGCTGTTTTTGGACAAACTGGATAAGCGTCTGCATAGTCTAAAGGACTCGAGGGCTACGCTTTGCTCGCTGGGCCTGCATACCCCGACAACCCAACGTAGACAGTTTAGGCCGCAAGTGGCGCTGCGCCCTTACCAGCCTCAGAATCATCCAGAGGTTGGGCGCAGACGGGGCAGGAACGGCAGGAGGCGCCACCAACGCCATCCCTCCGGCCAGGCATCCGGCCAACCAAGACCGACGTCGGGGCCTAGGCCCCCTATTTGATGGTACAGTCGAGGACGGCCTACCGATCAGGACTCCGGATCCTTCTTTTCCTACCTTTGGGTCATGTCTGTCCCCCTTCTACTATGCCTGGTCCCAAATCGCATCAGACAGTTGGGTGCTTCGCACAGTAGAGAGGGGATATTCTATCCAGTTCTCCTCCCTCCCGCCCCACAAGCCCCCCTCCCCATCCCTTTTCAGGGACCCCTCTCACGAGCAACTTCTAATTCAGGAAGTGCGGTCCCTCCTCATAGCGGGGGCGGTGGAGGAAGTTCCTCAGGAGGTATGGGGCAGAGGCTTCTACTCCCGGTATTTTCTAATACTGAAGGCAAAAGGGGGCCTCAGACCCATCCTGGACTTGCGGCGGCTGAACAAGTTTGTGAGAAAGCTCAGGTTCCGCATGGTCTCCCTGTCTTCGATCATTCCCTCCTTGGATCCAGGAGATTGGTATGCCACCCTCGACTTAAAGGACACATATTTCCATATTGCCATAATCCCCCGACACCGTCGGTACCTCAGGTTTGTCATGGCCGACGCCCATCTGCAGTTCCCAGTGCTCCCGTTTGGCCTATCGGCGGCACCAAGGGTGTTCACAAAGTGCATGGCAGTCGTGGCGGCCTTTCTGCGCAGGCGGGGTATCCAGGTATTCCCCTACTTGGACGATTGGCTTATAAAGGGCCGCTCCAAGGAGCAGGTGGAAGCTCAGGTGCTTTTCATCAGGCGGACCTTCCTCGAGCTCGGCCTCGTCTTAAACGAGGCCAAGTCCACCCTGTCTCCTACCCAAAGGATAGAATTTATAGGGGCGGTTCTGGACTCAACACACGCCAGAGCGTATCTTCCGGAGTCCAGGTTCCGGTCCATGTCCGAAATCATTCTCGGTCCGCAACGCGCCCCGACCACCACAGCAAGAAACTGCCTCAAGCTGTTGGGCCACATGGCGGCGTGCACCTATGTGGTGAGCCATGCCAAACTCCGGCTTCGCCCACTACAATACTGGTTGGTGATGGTATACCGCCTGGCCAGGGATCCCCTGGACTCAGTGGTGACTCTTCCCCAGGTGGTGCTGAGCTCTCTCCAATTGTGACTCGACCCACTGAAGGTGTGCTTGGGTGTTCCCTTCGCCACCCCTCAACCCTCCCTCTCCCTGGTGATGGATGCCTCGGATCGGGGATGGGGAGCGCACTTGGGGGACCTCAAGACACAGGGCTTGTGGTTGCAGGAGTACCTCAAGTTACATATCAACGTCTGGGAGCTGAGAGCTGTTCGCCTGGCTTGTCTTACCTTCCAATCCCACCTGGCCGGCAGATGTGTCTCAGTCCTCACGGACAACACGTCAGCGGTCTTCTATATCAACAAACAGGGGGGTGCACGCTCCTCTCCCCTGTGCAGGGAAGCCCTTGCGCTGTGGGACTTTTGCGTTCAAAATGCTACCCACCTGATGGCGTTCTACCTCCCGGGGGAACAGAACGGGCTGGCGGACGCCCTCAGCCGCTCTTTCCGGGGTCACAAGTGGTCACTTCTTCGGGATGTAGTGCGCTCAATCTTCTGGCTCTGGGGTTGTCCCCAGTTAGACCTGTTTGCTTCAAGGGAAAACAGGAAGTGTTGGTGGTTTTGCTCCCTCCAGGGCCACAGCCCGGGGTCTCTGTCGGACGCCTTCCTCCTGTCGTGGAAGGAAGGGCTGCTCTACGCCTTTCCTCCAATTCCCTTGATACACAGGGTAATTCTCAAGATCCGCAGGGATCACACCCATGTAATCCTGATAGCACCGGCATGGCTGCGCCAACATTGGTACACGTTGCTCCTGCACATGTCCACCCGAGCGCCCCTGACGCTGCCCCTGCTGCCGGACCTGATCACGCAGGACCAGGGCTGCCTCCGCCACCCGAACTTGCAATCACTCCACCTCACAGCCTGGATGCTCCATGGTTGAACCCGGTGGAGATGCAATGCTCCCAACAGGTCAGACAAGTGCTGCTCAGTAGTAGAAAACCTTCGACCAGGGCCACCTACCTGGCCAAATGGAAACGCTTCTCCATCCGGTCAGTGAGGGCAGGAACTGTTGCGGGCCCCAATTCCCGTTATCTTAGACTATCTGCTCCACCTGAGACAGTTGGGCCTTTCCCTCTCCTCGGTTCAAGTTCACTTAGCAGCCATCTCGGCTTTCCACCCGGGAGAAAGAGGCACCTCGGTGTTCGCAAACCCGCTGGTTGGTCGTTTCCTCAAGGGCATGGACAGGCTGTTTCCGCATGTCCGTCAACCAGCTCCTACCTGGGACCTCAACCTGGTCCTCTCTGCCCTCATGGGGCCTCCCTTCGAGCCCCTGGCTTCATGCTGTCTGCTGTACCTGTCATACAAGGTTGCTTTTCTTGTAGTGATCACCTCGGCCAGGAGGGTATCGGAGCTCAGGGTGCTGACATCCGAACCCCCGTACACAGTCTTCTATAAGGACAAGTTCCAACTTAGACCTCACCTGGCTTTCCTCCCCAAGGTCGTCTCCCAATTCCACATGGGACAAGATATCTTCCTACCGGTGTTTTATCCAAAGCCACACTCTTCCGGTAAGGAGCGGAGGCTGCATTCCCTGGATGTCTGCAGGGCCCTAGCCTTTTATGTTGAACGGACAAAGCCGTTTAGACGGTTGACCCAGCTCTTCATCGCAGTGGTGGATAGAATGAAGGGGCTCCCGGTCTCCTCTCAGAGGATCTCTTCGTGGATCGCGGCCTGCATATGGGAATGCTATTGTATAGCTAGAGCCACTATCCCTCTGGTTACGGCCCACTCTACCAGAGCGCAGGCCTCCTCCGCGGTGTTCCTGGCTCAGATCCCGACTCAGGAGATTTGTAGAGCTGCCCACGTGGTCCTCCAGCCACATGTTCACGTCGCACTGTGCCATCACGCACCAGGCTAGGGATGATGCCACCTTCAGTCGTGCCGTGCTTCAGTCAGCAGTGACCTCCGACCCCACCTCCTAAGGTTAGGCTTGTGAGTCACCTACTTTGAATGAACATGAACAAACACTTGAAGAAGAAAAAATGGTTACCCACCTTTTAGTAACTGTTCTTTGAGATGTGTTATTTATGTCCATTCCAATACCCACCCTCCTGCCCCTCTGTCGGAGTGCCGGCAAGAAGGAACTGAGGGGGTGGAGGGTCGGCGGGCCCCTTTATAGGGCGCCGTAGTGGCGCCGCTCCAGGGGGTGCCAGCGCTGACCCTACGGGCACTGCTAGGGAAAAATCTACCGGCTGGCGTGCACGCGGCGCGCGTGCACCTACTTTGAATGGACATGAACAACACATCTCGAAGAACCACAGTTACTAAAAGGTGGGTAACCATTTTTTCAGCTTGGGGGACAGCTGATGAAAGATGTCCAATAAGTATGATATTAAGAAGTAAGTAGTTATCCAGCCTGAGTTGTGAAAAACCTGGAATTTATTTTGTTTCCAGATTTTATTTGAATTTCTGTGTCACTCTGAAATATTTACAATAATAAAACATATATTAGAATGTTTTTATATTAGAAACATTACACTCTAATCCTGGTCTATGAATGCAAATTTAGAATAAAGTTAAAAGTTAAGTGATGAGAACATTAAAAGATTCTTGCTATATCTATCCTCTCACTTATTTACTGCTTATCTGCAAACTTGATCAGTGAAAAAAATGTTGACTGGCATAGGGTAAAGAACCAGTTCCGGTGGGAACCCACTAGAAACACGCCTGCTCAATGATGATTCCCTATTTACTATTACATTTTGAGACATATCAGTTAGTCAACTCTTAATCCATTTAATGTGTGCTATGTTGATTTTATATTATTCTAGTTTTTAAATAAATTGTTTAATGCCTTACAGAAGCCTAAGTATATTATGTCAACACTATTACCTTTCTCAACCAAACTTGTGATCTCATCAAAAAAGATATCAAGTTAGTTTGACAGAATCTATTTTCCGCAAACCCATTTTCATTGGCATTCATTGTATTACCCTCCCTTTAATTCTTTATTAATCGAGTCCCGTAACATCCGCTCCATTATGTTGCCTGGAATTAATGTAAAACTGACAGGCTTAAAATTACCCAGGTGATTCGATTTTCCTTTATTAAATATTGGCACAACATTAGCTTTCTTCTTGTCTTCTGGAACTTTCCCAGTATTCCAAGCCTTATTGAAAATCAACTTTAATGGTCCAACAAGCTCCCCAGCCAGCTCTTTTAAAATTCTTGAATGTAAGTTATCTGGACCTGCAGATTTAAAAAAAGTCTCTAGTTCTTGCTGTTAAACATCCTCCTGAGATACTAGTGGAATGGAAAGAGAGTTATCATCATATGATATGACTAAGTCATCTGTTTTTTTGCAAATACAAAACAAATATTTATTGAACACTTCTGCCTTATTATTGATAATTCTACCCTTTCTATCTAGTAATGGACCAGTACCATTACTAAGATTTGTTTTGTTTCTAGTACAGCTTAAAAACTCCTTGTTGCTGGCCATAGATTTCTCCTGGTGTCCCTTTGCTTCCCTTAGGAATTGTAGAAAATTGATATCTTCTGATATATTTATTAATATCAACTTCTCTTATGATGGTCCTTAACGTGAATATATGATAAACACAGGATCTCCTGGACCTGAATCCAGCTTGTCCTTTTCTAAGTTTTGGATCCACTGTCTCTTTCATCCTGTATAGTATCACACTGCAGAAGATTTTCTCTACAACAAAGAGTAGTAGAGTAACTCCTCTCCAATTGTTACAGTCAGTGAGATCACCCTTTTGGGGGTATTCTGACAATGACTCCATGTTTCTACTGGGTCATAATCGTCCCTTTTTTCTCAGAATTCATTAAACAGTTCTGTCAGTTTTGTTAGGTTGGTGGTATCAAGTGCTTTTAGCAATTCTGCTGTAATTTGATTGTCTCCTGTCGCTTTGTTTTTCAGCTGCTTAATTACAGCCTAAACTTCTGAGAATTCTATTAGACCAGTGTTAATGTCAAGTTGATCAGATTTGCTGAAGTGGGGCTGTGGCTGTTGAGGATTTCTTTGAAATGCTGTGCCCATCTCTGTTTCTGTTCTACATCAGTTACAAACATTTTTCCATCTTTGCTTTTTATTGGCCCATTTCCACACAGGGTTTTAGTAACTTGGTAAAAAGCTCTGTGATTTCCTGTCATATCAGCAGTTTCAGCCTCCACTGCTAGATTTTCAAAATATTTCTGTTTCTTTCCCGGTGTTGCTTTTCACTGCTTTGTCTGCTTTTTTTTATTCTAACCATCATAGAAGAGTGAATGGAACTACATTACCTTGGACACAGCACACTAACCAGCAGGGATCTCAAGAAGCAAGTGGCATCATGGATAGGACAGGCGTCCATAGTGTTCAGTAAACTCAACAACATATGAAATCAAAGATATACTGCACCATAACAAAATTTAGAATTTTCAACACAAATGTAATCTCAGTGTTAACATATCACTTCGAAAGCTGGAGACCTACCAAAATGCTAGACAGAAAACTAGACACGTTTGAAAATAACTGCTTATGAAAGATTATGGGCATTGGATACAAAGACTTCATTAGTAGCTAACATATCCAATAAATTGCCAACCACCAGAATCAGATGGAAGCACTGGACATATTTAGGGCATGTACTCTGGATGCCAACACATAGACTCCCACATGAAGTCTGTCATGTCCTGCTGCATAGCATTTATGTCATCTCAGTACTCTAACTGAAGCAAATAAACTGGTGCACAGAAAAAAGTGGAAACATCTACATGCTACCTTCCAGAGCTACACATTCAAGTGGCAGAACTGCTTCAGCAACTGTCTGCTGAAGATAGTCATCTCTGTAGTTGTATGCTGTGTTGTAGCCATATTGGTTCCAGGAGATAGACCCAATGGGTGCAGTAATATCTTTTATTGGGCCAACTTTTCTCACCAATGGAAGTTGGTCCAATAAAAGATATTACCTCGCCTTCCTTGTCTCTCTAATATCTGTAGTTGTACAGTTATTTCATTTTATATTTTTTTTCTCAATCTATAGTGAAGGGATTCTCAAACCATCTGCATGAGTGTGTATGTGTGTGTATGTGTGTGTATAGATAGATAGATAGATAGATAGATAAAATAACTAATATCTTTCTGCAGATTGGCCTGGATGGAAATGGGAAAATAACCTGTGCAACCCTTGCCTGTTATTTAGAAAACTGTAGTCTCTTTAGATTGTCTGTTACCCACAGTTACAGCTACACAGATTTCATAGAGGACCTGAAAAGAGTCTATAGACAAACAGGGCTGGAGGGCCAGAACACTGTTTTGCTCATCACTGATTCAGATATAGTTCAGGTAAATGCTTTCTTACGTGATGTTTTTGCTAGAGTTAGAGTACTTGCATGCATGCTTGTTTTAGGCCTGGTCTGCATTGGGGGGATCGATCTAAAATATGCAACTTCAGCTATGAGAATAGCATAGTTGAAGTCAACATATCTTAGATCGACTTAGAATCACTTACTTTGTGTCCTCGCGGCGCAGGATCGATGGCCGCCGCTCCCCCGCCGACTCCGCTTCTGCCTCTTGCCCTGGTGGAGTTCCAGAGTTGACGGGGAGCGCGGTTGGGGATCAATGTATCGTGTCTAGACGAGACGCAATACATTGATCCCCGATAGAGCAATCACTACCCGCCAATCTGGCAGGTAGTGTAGACATACCCTTAGAGTTGTACCATTGTGCGGATACAAATATGTTTTGTACAAACAAATGGAGACCATGGGCTGAAAATTGGTCTCTTTAAAAGTTTGGTCCTGCTTCCTTTTAAACTCAATAGCAAAACTCCCTTTGATTTCAGTGGTGCAGTATTGGGTTCCGACTATATGCTATATAGCAGGGGTCGGCAACCTTTCAGAAGTGGTGTGCTGAGTCTTCATTTATTCACTCTAATTTAAGGTTTCGCGTGCCAGTGATACATTTTAACATTTTTAGAAGGTATCTTTCTTTAAGTCTATAATATATAACTAAACTATTGTTGTACGTAAATTAAACAAGGATTTAAAAATGTTTAAGAAGCTTCATTTAAAATTAAATTGAAATACAGAGCCCCCCGGACTGGTGGCCAGGATCAGGGCAGTGTCAGTGCCACAGAAAATCAGCTCGTGTGCTGCCTTCGGCACGCGTGCCATAGGTTGCCTACCCCTGCTATATAGTGAGAAATGTCCTTTTTCCTAAACTGTGTTCCTATTTCACAGTGATGTGAAAAAATAGGCACCAATTTGAACAGAAAGAAAAAAATGAAACATTTAAACGCGATCATACACTTCAATAAGTTGATTAATTACCAAGATAAATTCACAGTTCACCCATAGTTGAAAGAACGAGGTATTTGACTTTATGCTTGAAAAGGCACTCATGGCCACGGGTTTCGTGGTGTACCTGTATGCATCATTATGTATATTTTTTTTACTTGTGTATATTATATGTATGTGCCCAATGAAGACAAAAACCTGATATTTGGTGCTATCAATGATTGGGAATTTTTTAATATTTTGTTCTGGTGCTTGTACAGAGCAAATCTCTTTGCTCTGACAACTGGACTGGAAACCTGACAGGAGTAGACCTTCATATAAAATTTCAGCACTTTTGTTAATGGGGTCAAAGGCAATAAGAAAATGGCCTCTTTTGTGGTATTTCTTTTTCCAGTTTTAGCCAAAAAAGCAGGATGAGAAAGCATATGAAAATTAATAGATAATGTAAAGTTAACCAGTTTTTTCACCTTAGAGAAGTTTCAGGTTTCATCTGAGTTGCAGGCAAAGATTTGGGTTAATTCCTCTTTTTCTAAAATGGTCCAACTGTCCTAATCCAAATACAGTAATGCTTAGGGCTACAAATTTGTCACTTTATTTTTTATCAAAAATCACAGAGCAGTCTTGGTAAATTTAGTAAAAGTCATGTATTTAGGGGGCAATGGTGTGTAAAGTCACAGATATGAAAAGTCAGTTATATCTCCTTAAATACAGTCTACATAAATCCCTGCAGAAGGGCCACCGACCTCCCACAGCAGCTCCCTCCACCCCAGCACTGCAAACCTAATCCCCACCCAGTGCAGAGGGGAGGCCCTAAGGTGGGTCAGGAAAAGCTGGAGCCTGTTCTGTACTCATCCCACAGTGGTGGCTCCTGTCCCATAGGACTGGACCTGGCTCCCCAGTTGAGGCATTGCACCCTGGCACACAAAGTTACAGCACCGCTCAGGTTTGGCCTGGTCATCCCTCAGTCATGACAGAAATGCGGCTGAGCCAAACCTGAGTGAGTAGTCCTATGACCCTGACAGGTTGTAATGCCACTCAAACAAATTTGGCCGGGCAGCACTGCAACCCTTTGTGCCAGGTCACATTACCTGAGAGGGGAACTGGGCCCAGCATATGGGACAGTGTGGGTCAGACTCACTCTCCAACTCCTCCCCCTCCCTGACCTCTTCTGCACACCAAGCCAGTGACTCATTTAGAACCTCCCAGGAATCTACTGGTTTGCAATCCACTGTTTGGGAAACTCCCCTTTATTAAAATCACTGACACAAAGAAAAGTCACAGATTAACCAAAAAATCACTGTATCTGTGATATTTTTACCACTGTGACAAGCCTTCAGCCCTAAAAATGCTTTATGATATAATGTATTAGTTTTAAAAGGAAATAAGTAACAAGTTTTGCAGGGATTACTAACTGTTGTTCTTTACCCTAGGATTCTTTTTTAGAACATTTGAGCTGCATTCTGAATTCTGGAGAAGTGCTTGATTTATTTGATAAGGAGGAGTTGGAAGGTATTGTTGTGAAGCTTACAGCTGTTGCCGAAAAGGCTGACTACTCAAACAGCAGAGAAGCTATTCTTTCATTTTTCATGCAGGTACTGTTTCAAATACATTAATTTTAGAGAATTTGAAACTTTTTTATCAAAATGTCCAAGGGCTAGACCCTGTTCCAGTTGAACAATAGTTTCGCCATTGTCATCAGTGTAAGCAGGAGTAGGTAGCTGTATCTAAGACCATTTCAAAGATGCCTACCTAAGGCAAAAGTTACTGAGGCATTTAAATCACTTTTGAAAATGGAACTTAGTCACTTAAATGTTTTGAAAATTTTGCCACATGTTTATATTATTACATATAATTTTTAATAGTAGTAGTTTCAAATTTTAAAATTTATATTTTGCATCATGTTTCACCCTTTGTTTTTACATTCAACAATCTAGGATGCTTACTTAAGTATTTGATTTGCTGAAATGTTTTTTCTTCTTTATAAAAAGAAAACTAAAGAGATGGTCTGTGTGACATTCCACAGGGTACAGTCTGAACTGATGGACTGCTATGTCCCCTTAGCTGTCCAACCTGAGATGCTTTTTACATTGCTTTGCTGGTGAACAGCAACCCTCCTGGCTCTGCTCACTCGCAGTCACCAGCATGTAAAGTCACTCCGAGCTGAATACATGAATGCTATGCCCAGCCATTCATGAATTACATATAGAGTGATACCCACATATTCCCAGTCCCAGTCTTATGCACCAGAAATATGTGTTTTATACTGCTCAATAGCCCTCTGGACAGTATAAGCTCATAGATAGTCCAACATTCCAACACTGGGTAATGTTTATGCACCAGGCTTGTTGACCTAAGTAGAGATTCTCAAGCACTTCAGCCAAAACAAGTGTATTAACAGAGAAAGATGGTTTTTAAGTGATTACAAGTGATAAGGCTTAAAAATCAGAATTAGTTAAAAAGAAATAAAAGGATAAACACACAAACTAATACCTAAACTTTATCAAGGGTAATAGGTTTAAAAGCAGAAAGAAGTTTTTCTCAACAAAAGCTTACAGCAGTCTGTGCTGGCTTGAAAACCGCCAGGCCAGGACCAGTCCTCCAGTTCAATGATGCTTCTTTTGTCTTTCACGCAGTGAAGTTGCCGTCAATAGAGATGGAGGGGAAGTGGTAAGGTGGAGGTCACTGACTCCCATTCTTATATCCCACTCCCCTCTTTGAGGATTAGTCCCACTGGGGTACAGACAAACAGTCTCCTGTGTATGTGAGGTTTGAAAAGTTTCTGGGAGGAAATGTAAATTCTTTGTTTATATCTTCCCGCCCTGCTGGTGAATAGCCAATTAAGTAGGTAATGGCGCTTTAGCACTTTGCTGGCATGCCAGTGTGTCTTTGTCTCTGAGAAATTGGTTTGTGGGTGTTACCCAGAATTACAACATATTCCAGTAACAATCATACAGTAAAATCTCACCACTTTACACACAGTGTTGTTACACACATCTTAACAGGACAATGATATTCAGCAGATTATAAATTTTCAAATGATACATCACAAGGCATACTTTGTACAAAATATATCATAACCATATTAACGTGGTGAACATGGAGTACTGGGTGTCACAGTATGTCAACAAATTTCCATCACAACTGGGGTTTGATTCTACAGTCCATATGAATGTGTAACTCCCATTTACTCTAAGAATTAAGCATGTGTAGGGACTGCAAGATCAAGGATATTATGAGCTAGCAAATTCACTAAGTATTTGAGCTGTCTGCCTTTTCTTTTAGGTATTTTAATATTTTGAACTGTGTTTTTTATAGTCTTAAATGCGTGACTTAAAATGATTAGGTAAATTTTTACATTGTTGATCATGTATTAGTACAGTATTGTTGTCACTTAAAAAAGAGAGCATTACATTAGTAAAAAGTAGTAATCTTAACATAATTTTTTTAATAAAATAATTCCAGCCAGCAAACAGGTTTGGGAAAAGAGATATGTAACTGTAATTCCCCCTGCCAAAATTAAACCTTTATTTCAGAGAGTACGTAGCAAGCTTCATATTGTTTTGGCGACAAGTCCTGCAGGACTTAACTTCCGTCAACTTTGTCGGATATATCCTTCCATCGTTAATTGCTCTACCATTGACTGGTACGACAACTGGCCTGAAGAAGCTCTCCTGCATGTTGCAAAAATCTACTTTAGCCATGAAGACATTTGTGATGACAGTGAGGTAGCATAATAATAGAACTTACCTTTTTTTAACTGTAGTTAACACTTTTTCATTTATTGTGCATTTGATACCAGATTCAGACAACATGGAAATTGCAGAGCCAAATTCAGCAGAGATTGAAATGACAATCTAGGTCTGGACCTGAGTTTTGCATTTGTTACATGAGTACAAATCAGGAATAATTTCATTGAAGCCAGTAGGGCTAAACTGGTGTAAAACCAGTATAACTGAGAAAAGAATCAGGCCCATAGAATGTATGTCAGATCATTGTTAAAACACCAATTTGATATAAAATGAGACCTACATGCTGAGGTGCAATAACAGGGAGCAGTAGAAAAAACAGTTGTCAGAATGATATAAAATAAAATTATTACTACATTGCAAAAATGAGTACAATTATTTTTCCCACTTCCATGGTGATGTACAATTTTTGGCTTGGCTTATGGTGAATTTTACAAAAGCTGTTTTGCTATAGAAAACTGCTTTTCATTAAAGTAAAATTTAACCAAGCTACAATTGATGTGAAGTGAGTTTTCATTTTTTGCAAAAACAGTGACTAGAAAATTTTGCCATTCTCAATGTATATGTTTACATATTTTTCCAGGGCCTAATTGTCAAACATGATGGGTCAGAGTCTTCCCTCACTTACATTGGTGCAAATCTATTGGCTTCATTTTTATCATTATAACTAAGGCTAAGATTTTGTCATGGATATTTTCAGTAAAAGTCATGGTCAGGTCGTAGACAATAATTAAAAATTAATGGAAGCCTGTGACCTGTCCCTGACTTTTGCTAAAAATATCCATGACAAAATGGGGAGCCTGGGCAGCTGGGGGTAGGCTGGGAGCTCCAGGGGCCCCTACCACCCATAGAGGCTCGGAGCTCTTCAGTCCCCCTCTGCTTGCGGCTCTGAGCTGCGGGGGTCCCCCCTGCCTCCCATGGAGGTCGGGAGTGGCGAGGGTCCCCCCTGACAGCCAGGAGCAACGAGGGTCCCCCCCCACCATCCGGGGTGGTAGAGAGCGGCAGGGGTTCCCTCTGCTGCCCGCAGCGGGGGACCCTGCAGCTCTCATCCGACGCTGGCTGAAGTCACAAAGGTCTTTGGAAGTCACAGATTCTGTGACTTCCATGACCTCTCTGTCTAAATCGCAGCCTTAATTATAACTGACGACAGAATTTGACCCTTTGTATTGTTCAGTGTCCTCATTTGTAATAAAACTGTACAGATTTTCACTTGGCAACAAGAGCTGAAATTCTTATACAAATATCCTTTTCATATTCCTACTCATGAGACATGTCAACTGGTGCAGTGTAAATGGTGGAACCTTCTTATAGCAGTGTCCCAGAGGGTATGTCTGCACTGCAATGCAAGGTGTGAGAGCAGCATGGATAAACCTACTCTGGCTTTGCCCACACTACCATGACTAAAAGTATCAGTGTAGATGCAGTGGCACAGGCATCAGTGCAAGCTGTACAAGCATACTGGGGACCCTGGGTGTGCATCATGTGACTAGCCCACCTTGAAGCCCATGCTGCCTCATCTACAGTACTATTTTTAGCTGTGATAGCTATCTCTATCTATGCTGCAGTAACACCTCAGATTGCAGTATAGTTGTATCCTTAGAATGCTCAGGCTCTCCTCCAACCCCCTCTCCTCCACTTTCCCAAACATTCTGGGGGCAAGCCTATAAAAAGAGAAGCAATAGGACACAAGGAGAAATCAATTGCCAGTAGAATTTAAGATAGGAGGAGGTTTTTGATATATTAGGAACAAAAAAAATCCTGAGAATGGTATTGGTCCATTATTAGATGGAAATGATAGAATTATCAATAATAATGCGAAAAGGTAGGAGTATTCAATAAATATTTCTGTTCTGTATTTGGGGAAAATTTTAATTGTAAATGAGGAATCATCTTTGAGTAGTTGTGTATTTCCAGGGGTCCTGCAAGGGTCTTTGCTCTACACTGTTTAATACTTATATCAGTGTCCTGGAAGAAATCATAAAAACATCTCTGATAAGAGATCTCAGGTGACACAAGAATTGGGTTGGTGCAAAAATAGACAATTGAGTAATAATTACATAATCAGCTAGCCAGAGAGGAGTTACAGCTCCCTCCCACTTGAATGGGCCATCACAGAGACATATTAGTCCTCGGTGATTCACTTTCACTCCAAGGCCATAGGGGCTTAATTTTCAATATATAGATACATTATTCCTTAAATATTACCTGTATGCACATCTCATAATGATTAGGAGTATCAGTAAGTTACAAATATTTGGTAGAAACCTCACCTGTTGCCCTTTATGAATAAGTACCATAAAAGCAGTATATTTGGTGTAGAGAGTTTGTCAGGTCTGAGGCAGGAATTGCTCTTAAAGTACAGTGAACCCTTTGCCAGTTGACACTTATGGGCCTCTGTGTCACACTTCCCTAGACTTCATGCTTAAATAAGACTCAAAGACATATACTTTAAACACTAAGAGTGCTTTAGCTCAGTGGATTCTCAACCAGGATCTGGGGCCCCCTGGGGGGCCCTGAGAAGGTTTCAGGGGGTCCGTCAAGCAGGGTTAGCATTAGACTTACTGGGGCCAAAGTCAGAAAACTGAAGTCCGAGGCCTTGAGCCCCACCGCCTGGGGCTGAAGCTGAAGCCTGAGCAGTTCAGCTCCATAGGGACCCTGTGGCGTGAGGCCCCAGGCTATTGTCCTGCTTGCTACCTCCTAATGCCAGCCCTGTCTTTTATATGCAGAAAACCAGTTGTGCCACAGGTGGGCCATGGAGTTTTTATAGCATGTTGTGGGGGCCTCAGAAAGAAAGAAAAAGGTTAAGAACCTCTGCTTTAGCTTACTATCTTAATAGGGCTAAGTAATTTTGTAAGTGTCCCAATCTCTTTATTTCATGTTCTGACAATCCTAAAAGTCACATTACCTCTTCACAATCATTATCTAGATATTTTAGACCAGGGATTTGGAGCAATCAAATTTTTGAATTGCTCCGCTCCAGCTCCGGGCTCCACTCCAAAGCCCTGGGTTAGAAAGTGTATGGAAAAACGTTAAAGATAGCATCCATTCCTCCCCATGATGGGATTAGGCCATCGTCAGGCTATCCCTTGATATGAGGATGATGTCTGCCAGGGGAAAAGTCATTGATGAAACTTAAGATGGCTAAGGAGTCCAATTTGTGCTTTACATGTTTTTTTCATATATGTGATAGTGGTTGCTTGGAAAGAGCACAACTTCTGGCCAGGATGCTGTATCTTTTACTTCCTCCTCAACCGTTTCTCAGCCACTTGAGCAAGGCAATTCTCTTCAAAACAGGCTGAGGCTTGATGTATGATGCAACAACATTGCAGTCTATTGCCAGCCAGCTCTTCCCAATTGGTGCAATGCCTCCCTTCTTAAAATATTTTTTCAGGGTATTCTTGTAGCTTTTCCTCTGTCCCCCACAGATCCTCTTACCATCACTAAGTTGAGAAAAGAGGACTTGCTTCAGAAGGCAAGTATCGGCCATCCGCACACAATGATCAGCCCAGTTAAGTTGATGTTTCATAATTAAGGCTATGATATAGTCATGGATATTTTTAGTAAAAGTCATGGTCAAATCATGGGCAATAAACAAAAATTCACGGCCCATGACCTGTGCATGACTTGTACTATAAATACCACTATCTAAATCTTAGCTGGTGGGGGAGTTTCGCTGCTCGGGGAGGGGGCATGCCCCCGGGGCTATCCACCCCCCCACCCTCCCCCACTGCTCCGCCCACCCCTGGGACTACTGCTAGGGGCCGCTCACCTGCCGCTGCTGTGGCCACCCACGGGACCACTGCTCAGGCAGTCTCCAGGGCCAGCTGCACCGATCGCTGCTCAGGCAGTCACCGGGACCAGGTGCCTGGGGCCACCTGAGCAGCGGCCAGTGCGGCTGGCTCCAGGGCCTCTCCAGCAGTGGCCGGTGTGGCTGGCTATGGAGCTACTCCAGCAGTGGCAGTGTGGCTGTCCCCGGGGCCACCTGACCTGCTGGTCCCTGGGGTCCGCCACACTGGCAGCTGCAGAAGTCACAGAGGTCGCAGGAAGTTACAGAATCTGTGACTTCCATGACAGACATGGAGCCCTATTCCTAATCTTCACCTCAACATGTGATTTTAGCTGCAGAGAGAATGCTGGTATTGGTGCAATGGTCTTCCCATCTGATATGGAGAATCTTCCTAAGGCAGCACTCCAGATGCTTAAGGCGGCTTCGGTATGTCACTCATGTCTCGCACCCATAAGGAAGGGTAGGGATCACTATGGTATTGTAGACCAGGATCTTAGTTTCCATCCGCAGATCTCTGTCAGTAAAGACACAACGGAGCAACTTTCCAAAGGACACATTGGCACAATGGATGCTATGTTCAATTGTTGCATTGATTGTGCTTTTACAGATCCAGACTAACATGGCTACCCCTCTGATACTTGATACCAAAGTAAAGAAATGCTCAGCTTTTCCAGGGGTCCACCGCCAGTGACAATTTGTGGGAGAATGAGGGCAACTAGTGTGTGGACAGGCTGGTGGAGCACTTTAGTCTTCCCATTCTTGAGGGAAAGTCCCAAGCTATGATAGGCTCCTGCTGGAGCGGCTCTGCAGCCAGCTACAACAGGCGCTGCCAGAGTGGCCCCAGGGCCATCCACCCCGGACGCTGCTTGGGTGTCCCCAGAAAGCTGGCCCTGGGGACCACCTGAGCAGCAGCAGGTGCAGCTGGCCCTGGGGACTGCCTGAGCAGTGGTTCCAGGGGCAGCCGGAGCAGTGGGGGAGGTAGCACCAGGGGCGGCCAGAACAGCCACTGCTCAGCAGTCCCCGGCAGCTGATGCCCTCCTAAGCAGCTGTCTCCTGGCCCACTCTCCCAGAGCAGCGGCACCCCAGCTAAGATTTAGGCAGAGGTATTTATGGTACAAGTCATGGACAGGTCACGGTCCGTGAATTTTTGTTTATTGCCTGTGACTTATCATGACTTCTACTAAAAATATCCATGACTAAATCATCGCTTTAGCGATAAACAATGGCTGGTGTTGTTCTCTACGCTTCTCTTGGATCTGTCATGCAACAAAAATCATGTTGATGGTGCTCTGAGACAGTCTGAGCCCATATTGGGATTCTGGAAGGACATCTTCAGCAAGAGGGAGGAGACAGTTCAAAAGGATGCAAGAAGGACATTCCCAGAAATGGAGAGGAGGGCAATACCTCAGTAACTCCTGCACATTGACTTGTCCCCTTCCTTAAAAATTGTCACAATATCGACATTCTTTACGTTGGATGGAATTTCCTCATTAACTCAAATTCTAACAAAAAGTTTATGTAGTTTTTGCACAAATGCTATTCCCAGGGGTGAAAGTAACTTACAGGACTTACTGGTACTGCCGGAGTCCCGAGGGGGGTGTGGCCTCATCCGTAAAAGGCGTGGCCTCAACCGGAAGAGGCAAGGCCTCTCAAGATTTAAATTCCCTGGGGCACCAGCTGTGGCTGGGAGCCCCAGGGCCTTTAAGTCAACCCAGGGCTCTCAGGTAAATTAAAGGGCCTGGGGCTCTGGCCCCTTTAAATCCCCACCGCAGCTCCAGCTGGGCTTTAAAGGGCTCAGGGCTCCTGTAGCTGTGGGGAACTCCGAGCCCTTTAAAGCCCGGCCGCCGAAGCTGCAGGCGGGATTTAAAGGGCTCTGGGCTCTCCGCAGTGGTGGGGAGCTTGGAGCCCTTTAAATCCCGGCCCCAGCCCAGCCGCCGAAGCTGCGGGTGGGATTTAAAGGGCTTGGAGCTCCCTGCCACTGCGGGGAGCCCAGAGCCCTTTTAATCCCAGCCGCGGAAGCCGGTGCAGTCCGCCACAGCGTACTGGCTCTTGCCGGTATACTGAACTGGACCGGACCAGCTTACTTTCACCTCTGGCTATTCCACCACCTTTGAAAACCTCCCAGAGATGCCATCTGGGCCTGGCACCTTGTTGTTTCTTGTCTGAGTGATGCCAGACTTCCTCAGAAGATGGCGGGGGGTAGCAAGCGGTTCTATTACTGGATGCTGAGGAATGGACTCAATGGTGGCAGCTGAGACTTCAGATTCATGGTTCAGTAGAGTCTCAAAATGTTCCTTCCAACATTGCTTGAAGGCCATTGTCCTTAAGAAAGATGGAGTTGTCCTGGGCTCGCAGAGGGATTGTGCCATTTGAACGTAGATGGCTTTTGTTGCTTGAAAAAAGCTTCTCATGTCATGCTGATCAGCAAAACTCTGGATCTCCATGGCCTATGCTTATCACCACTGATTCTTGATGTCACGCAGCTTCCTTTGAACACAGCTTTAAGCCAATGATAAGTCTCTGGTATTTGCTGATTAGAGGATTCATTTTGCCAAGTGCAAAATGCACTTCTCTTCTAGTGAATAAGTGCTATGATTTCCTTATTGTTGTCACCAAACCAATCCGTATGGCAATGAGTGGACTATCCAATTGATTCAGCACATGCCTTATGAATGATGGTCTTGAATTCCTTCCAATGTGTTTAGATGTTGTTGATATTGTCAGGAAAGTCAGAGAGCCTCTCAATGAGGTGTTGCTGAAGAGTCTCGCAAATAGCTTGTTTCTGAAGTTCCTTGATGTTAAATCTCTTTCACATTCCTTTTGGTTGTTTATGGTGCTGTGGTGCAAGCTGTATGTTTATGATTGATCTGACTAAGCGATGAACGTAAGACCACTTGGAAACACCCACATGCCAAACACTGGCATCTTTTTCACTGTCATTGTCAGAACCCATGATCGTACTGTTGTCGATATTACATGAGCCATGAGAGGTATGGATGACTGGTTAGGACCAGAGTAATGGCTACTGCTATGGCATGTCTTAGAAATGTTCCAGTTGCTGAGATCTGTAAGGCTGGTACAGGGAGCTCTATACATACATTTACAAAACACTGTTCCCTAGATCTACTGTGTAGATCAGACACTTAGTTTGGTAGGACACTACTTCATTTTCTATTCAGTTAGAACTCCAAGTCCCATGATCCATTCATGGGGTATTGATTGCCAAATTCTCCTGTGAGTGGGAATATTCAGAGGACACTCCAAGAAGCAATTAAGTTTAGTAACCTGTAACTCGAGTTTTTTGAGATAGACTCTGCATATTCACATTCCCTGCCCACCTTCCTATCTTCTTTGGAGTCCTAATAAAACTTGGCTCTGGGGAAGTGGTGGAAGGAGTTGAGCTGGCAGAGGGTGTCATGCTCCCTTTTATAGCTTCACCCTCAGAATATCCAGGAACAGAGGAGAGGGGTAGGAAGAACACATGATCATTCCAAGAGACACTGCTACAAGAAGGTTTAATTGCCTAAGTTGCATCAGCTAGGACGGGTAGGCAACCTATGGCACGGGTGCCGAAGGCGGCACACGAGCTGATTTTCAGTGGCACTCACACTGCCCAGGTCCTGACCACCAGTCCAGGGGGCTCTGCATTTTAATTTAATTTTAAATGAAGCTTCTTAAACATTTTAAAAACCTTATTTACTTTACATACAACACTAGTTTAGTTATATATTATAGACTTATAGAAAGAGACCTTCTAAAAAGGTTAAAATCTATTACTGGCACATGGAACCTTTAATTAGAGTGAATAAATGAAAACTCGGCACACCACTTCCGAAAGGTTGCTGACCCCTCAGCTAGGACAATCCCCTGAGTGGGGATATCCAAAGTCCATCTCAAAGAATTCTGGTTACAGGTACATAATTTAAATTTTCTATTAACTTTGCATGCCAGTATATGAAGCATGATTTTATTACTTTATTTTATTATTACTACTAATACTAATATAATAAGCATTAATTAATATTAATAAGCATCATTTTATTAATTTATTATTTCCTGTGCATTTAACAATGTTATGTGAACCAAAATATAAACAAAAATGAATACTATGACTTAAAAATATGAAGATTTTACTTTTTCATATTTATTTAAAATCATGTTGCCTTCCAGAACTTAACAAACACAGTTGCCCAGGTATGTGTTGAAATCCACAAAAGTGCATCTACAACAACTGAGAAATATTTGAAGGAAACTAAAAGGCACTACTACATCACTCCTAATAGCTATTTGCAATTCATAGACACCTTTTCAAGCATATTACAGAGCACAAAAAAGAAAAGTCTGTTTAACAGGTGAGAAATTAATAACATTTTCCCATTGTGCTCTGCTGCAACGTACAGCCACATAAAATATCCTACTTCAAAGGAGCAAAATACCAAAACCAAACACAATGGGTCAAATTTTCAAAATTGGACACCTAAAATATCCTTGTAAAATCTATGAGCGTGTATGCACTAATATTGTGCAATAGAATACAGATGTGTAAGAGTGATTGCATGCACAATTACCCATTTAACATGCATAATTTTATATGTAAAGTTACCTGATATTATTTCTAGGACTGTTGATTAATCGCAGTTAACTCATGCAATTAACTCAAAAAAATGAATCACGATTAATTGCAGTTTTAATCACACGGTTAAACAATAGAATACCAATTGAAATTTATTAAATATTTTGGCTATTTTTCTACATTTTCATATATATATTATATTCTGTGTTGTAATTGAAATCAAAGTGTATATTATTTATGATTACAAATATTTGCACTGTAAAAATGATAAAAGCAATAGTATTTTTCAATTCACCTCATACAAGTAGTATAGTACAATCTCTTTGTCGTAAAAGTGCAATTTACAAATGTAGATTTTTTTTTGTTACATAACTGCACTCAAAACAATGTAAAACTTCAGAGACTACAAGTCCACTCAGTGCTACTTCTTGTGCAACCAAATGCTCAGACAAACAAGTTTGTTTATATCTAAAGGAGATAATGCTGCCCACTTCTTATTTACAATGTCACCAGAAAGTGAGAACAGACGTTCACATGGCACGTTTGTAGCCGGCATTGCAAGGTATTTTTGTGCCAAATATGCTAAACATTCCTATGTCCCTTCATGCTTTGGCCGCCATTCCAGAGGACATGCTTCCATGCTGATGACGCTCATTAAAAAAATAATGTGTTAATTACATTTGTGACTGAACTCCTTGGGGGAGAACTGTATGTCTCCTGCACTCTGTTTTACCCACATTCTGCCATATATTTCATATTAAAGCAGTCTCGGATAATAACTCAGCATGTTGTTCATTTTAAGAACACTTTCACTGCAGATTTGACAAAACGCAAAGGAAGTACCAATGTGAAATTTCTAAAGATAGCTACAGCAGTAGACCCATGATTTAAGAATCTGAAGTGCCTTCCAAAATCTGAGAGGGACGAGGTGTGGAGCATGCTTTCAGAAGTCTTAAAAGAGCAACACTCCGATGCAGAAACTACAGAACCTGAACCACCAAAAAAAAAAATGAATCTTCTTCTGGTGACATCTGACTCAGATGATGAAAATGAACATGCGTTGGTCTGCACTGCTTTGGATTGTTATCAAGCAGAACCCATCATCAGCATGGACGTATGTCCTCTGGAATGGTGGCTGAAGCACGAAGGGACATATGAATCTTTAGCGCATCTGGGACGTAAATATCTTGTGACGCCAGCTACAACAGTGCCATGCGAACGCCTGTTCTCACTTTCAGGTGATATTGTAAACAAGAAGCAGGCAGCATTATCTCCTGCAAATGTAAACAAACTTGTTTGTCTAAGCGATTGGCTGAACAAGAACTAGGACTGAGTGGACTTGTTAGTTCTGAAATTTTATATTGTTTTATTTTTAATGCAATGATTTTTGTTCATAACTCTACATTTGTAAGTTCAACTTTCAAGATAAAGAGATTGCAGTACAGTACTTGTATGAGGTGAATTGAAAAATACTATTCTGTTTTTTACAGTGCAAATATTTGTAATAAAAAATAAATATAAAGTGAGCACTGTACACTTTGTATTATGTGTTGTAATTGAAATCAGTATATTTGAAAATGTAGAAAACATTCAAAAATATTTATATAAATGGTATTTTATTGTTTAACAGTGTAAATAATCGCACAATTTATCATGATTAATTTTTTTAATTGCTTGAAAGCTCTAATTATTTCTAAAGATCCCAAAGTCAATATATAATAACTTATATTTTACTTAATCTTCACACTGTCCATATATTAGAGGATGTTTCAAAGTATTACAAACCACCCAAAATATATTTGTTACACTAGAGGCACCCGAGCAAGTGGAAGTAGTTGTAAATTATATTTTCCTGGACAAGCTAGTCTCTCCCTGGGACAACAAAATTACCCCCACAATCCTGTTTCTATCCTGCAACACCATCTTTACAGTTGGGACCCCATAATAACCCTGCCAGGTATGATTCCTCAGTGGATGTGGTAAATCAGCTCATCTCTGGATTCCCTTCCCAGACCATCTCTCCAACCCATACTGCAAATATTTGGGCTGTGTTGGCCTTTTGTGGGCCTTCATTGGAGGGGAGGTTGTAGCAGATTTCCACTGCTACTGCCTACCCCTCCACTCCTTCAGTCAGATTTTCCCAGAGCAGAAGTTAGCATAGACCATCGAATGAAACTGGGCTGTTATCTTTAATGACAAATAAAATAAAAGTACACAACTAGATAATGCACATTGCAACTTAATTTTTATTTGTAGGGCTTGTTTTTACAATGGTCTGACCAAGCTTCTGGAAGCAACATCACTGGTTGCAGAAATGCAAGAAGAGTTGCTTACCCTTGGCCCTCAGATAGAGCAAAAATCAAAGGTATGTTTTAATTACAAATTACTTTCTGTAGTGGGCTTTAAAAATCTTCTGTAACCTCCCATTCCACCTCCTCCTCTCCACAAAATTCAGGACCTAAAACCTACTTGTTATATCACCCTTGCCAGTGAGTTACATTATACCCTTTCTCCTTCAACACTTCCATGGCTGACAGGAGATTCAGACACAGTAAAGACAATTCAGTTTTCTGATTGGCTCATGAGAAAAAGAAAATGTTTCAATCTTCTCACTATTCCGTCATCTCACCAAATGTATTTGAAATTCTGCAATCAAAATGTTTTGCAAAGGAAAACTTTTTTTTTTCCTGTTAGGAGATAGAAGAACTCGTGGAAAAACTTCATAGAGACTCACAAGTAGTGGAGCAGGTTCGAACTCTTGTTAAACAGGATGAAGAAATCATGGCTGAGGAAACAAAAGTTGTGGAAGAATACGCTCGGGTACTGAGTCTCTTGTGGTCTCTCACAGGTTTGGTTTCTGTGGGCCTAGTTTTACAAAGCATTAAGAACAGTCTGGGCATTAACAACCTTGCACGATCCAGTTCTATTTATGGTAAAAATAAGTAGTTCCAAAAAGTGCAGAAATTTTCATATGCCTTCAGCATAGATACTGTTTTTTTAGGAATCTTCACCATATTATAAAATGTAAAGTAATAAAAACTGAAAGATATCTGTTTTAGTTCTTTCAAGCATGATTCTGATTAGAAAAGTAACTATGCATGAACAGCATCTTAGTACTTCACACATCATCTTTTTGTGTGTCTTACTCGCAAAACAAACATTTTCCTACTGGTGGTTACAGAAATCTGGTTTTGTTCAAGTACATATTGTCAAAAGAAAATGTCAACTCTAACTTTTTTCTGTGGGCTGTGGGGTTTTGTTTGTTTGGGTTTTTTTTTTTTACAATGTAGCAAGCAACTGAAGAGCTAAATGCTGTATTGCCAGCTTTAGAAAAGGCCCTCGCTGCTCTAGATGCATTGGACAAAGCTCACATTGCAGAACTCAGGTAGGTCGGTTTTGTTTTAAAACTTTGCTATTAGTTGGAACAGTGACAATCTTCAGTTCTGGAATAATAATGCTGGCAAATTACATAACAGAGCAAAGGTTGCCACAGGAGTTCCTTCCATTCAGAACATCCATAACTAAAGAAAATGATTTTGAAAGTGCAAACAATGCAATCTTGCCTACATTTCAAGCTCACTCACTCTTACTCTTACTTCTTTATGCTTTCATGTGTCAAATTAGTTCCTATTGGTTAGTTTATTCTCTTTCTAAATCAAGACACACCCACCACCCCTATATTGGGTCAAAAGGGGCTTGTCAGAAATTTTCATTTTCTACACTTTTATACACAGACCTTTTTCAGGGAAGAGGGGTGAAGGATGGTGTCATCAGATCTAAGTTGTTTTCCTCTGTTAATATAGGGGGTTTTTTTCTTCTCCGTTCTATTAATATAACAATATAGTACTTTGTAGTATAGTTATATACTAATTAGTAAGAACACAGAAATTAATATTAATTTAGAAACTAAAATAATAGTTCAGACTATTGAACCATCTAATCCAGTAGCCTGTCTTTGAGGTGGGCCAATACTGGATGATTTAAATGAAAATATACAGCACTGTATTTTGTATGAAACTGCTGATTGTTATCAATTTCTCAAATGTTTTTTTGTTTTTTTACAGAGTATACACTCATCCTCCTCCTCTTGTACTAACTGTTATGAATGCAGTTTGTATTCTTCTGCAAAAGAAACCTAGTTGGGCAACAGCAAAGCTCCTCCTTGCAGATGCAGGATTCCTCAAAAAATTGGTTACCCTGGATAAAGATAATCTACCAGAAAAGGTAAAGGGATGGTATAGTGCTCAATAATTCATCTTCATTTCTTCTAGGATTCTTCAAAGGATGTTGATTTTGTCTTAATAAAGACTGAATTTTGTATAATAACTTTGGGCCAGATTGAGTCCCATGTTGCAGCCCCTTTATGCCACTATGGCAGGATGAAGGGGCTACAAAGGGGACAGAGGCAGAAACAACTGCTGCAGAATCCTACTGTCATGGATAGGCTCTCTCTTCCCAGCATAGACCTGGGATAATACCTTTATGCTGGACTCCCTGGCAGCTCCAGAAGTATGGGCCATGTCAGGGGCAGGGTGGGAGAGTGAGGAAAGAGAAAGTCATGAGCACACTGTGCTGTGTGCCACTGTAATTGTCCATAGAGGGCTATTACAAACTGGCACAATTTAGATTAGCTCATGGGCTGCTCTGAGTTGAGATGAGGACTGGGGACAGAACAGAGGAGGTGCAGATGTGGTTTAAAGCTTCCTTTCTCCCCAACTCAACTGGTTTAGTGCTCGATGAAGAACTGGAGGAACACAGAACCTTCCCCTTTCTATCAATATGTAGAAAAGAATGGATGAGAGTAATGCTTTTAGAAAAAATTAAACCAGTAGTTTCTTCTTTGAGTGCTTGTTGGTATATATGACAGGTTTCAGAGTAGCAGCCGTGTTAGTCTGTATCCGCAAAAAGAACAGGAGTATTTGTGGCACCTTAAAGACTAACAAATTTATTTTAGCATGAGCTTTCGTGAGCTGCAGCTCACTTCTTCGGATGCATAGAATGGAACACACAGACAGGAGAAATTTATACATACAGAGAACATGAAAAGGTGGAAGTATGCATACCAACAGGAAGAGTCTAATCAATTGAGATGAGCTATTGTCAGCAGGAGGAAAAAAACTTTTTGAAGTGATAATTAAGATGGCCCATAGAAGGTGTGAGACACGCCATCAGGGGCTCGTACACCTGCACATCTACCAACGTGATATATGCCATCATGTGCCAGCAATGCCCCTCTGCCATGTACATTGGCCAAACCGGACAGTCTCTACGCAAAAGAATAAATGGACACAAATCTGACATCAGGAATCATAACATTCAAAAACCAGTGGGAGAACACTTCAACCTCTCTAACCACTCAGTGACATTCTTGAAGGTGGCAATTTTGCAACAAAAAAACTTCAAAAACAGACTCCAAAGAGAAACTGCTGAACTTGAATTAATATGCAAACTAGACACAATTAACTGTGGCCTAAACAGAGACTGGGAATGGTTGGGTCATTACACTAATTGAATCTATTTCCCTATTTTAAGTTCTCCTCACACCTTCTATGGGCCATTTTAATTATCACTTCAAAAAGTTTTTTTCCTCCTGCTGACGATAGCTCATCTCAATTGATTAGACTCTTCCTGTTGGTATGCATACTTCCACCTTTTCATGTTCTCTGTATGTATAAATTTCTCCTGTCTGTGTGTTCCATTCTATGCATCCGAAGAAGTGAGCTGCAGCTCACGAAAGCTCATGCTAAAATAAATTTGTTAGTCTTTAAGGTGCCACAAATACTCCTGTTCTTTTTGTTGGTATATATATTTCAGTTTTGGTGCACATGCTCCCCATGTGCTTTTTTGTCCAGCAGCATCTGTTTGGGGCTGCACTGCCCCCTGAGTGTCCTTCTGGTCTCATATTGAGGGCATCAAAGGTGGAGGTGGTCCACCTGCAACTCATTTCCTTCTCACTGCCTTTGGCTGTAAAACAGAGCTACCCAGTAACCATGACACATCTCTTTTTAGCTTATTATACTAATTCTTTTGAACATAATTAGTGTTAATTTAGGAAAAGATAGGCTTAGTTACCTGTTGGCAATTTTTTTAATAAGTTTTTGTTGTTCAGGAAGTTTTTAAATCCCACTTCCCTCACCAGAATTTTCTTCTTAATATCAAGGTTTAGGGGTATTGTAATGGTTTGGGGGACCTGCCTACATACAACTTCTGAATTCTGTTTGATATTTTGAACTCAGTATACATCTATACTGAATAATAACCTCCATTTTGTTTTCTAAGCACCATTGCAATTGTAAAAATTGTTCTGTGCCTTCACCTTGCGTGAGGCAAACCCACAACCAGACTACCACTGCTCACTCAGCTGCCGAGATTCACCCCTCCAACAGAGCCTGTAGTGACTCAGCACTCAGGCATGCTGTAGCAGCCTATCCCTGAGCAGGGCCTGAGTCAAATAACCTCAAGGCACAAGTATTTTACTGATGGCACCAGATATCAGGTTAGTCTGTGCTATAGCACTACCCAGCCAGGAATCCTCACGCTGTCTCACTGTGTTATAGACTCCCTCTGCTTCCAGCCTGCCTTTGGTACAATTCCTGCCCCTGATGCAATTCCTGCCCCAGCCTTACCTGAGCCTTGTTCCAGCTTGCTTCAGCCTTGCCCGTGCCCTAGTCCAACTGTGCTCCAGCCCTGTTACTGACCCACTCCAGCCCTGCATCCATCTCCTGACCCCTCAGATCCTCAGACTGACTCCCACCCAGCTTCAATCTTTGGCCTGAATTGGGACTCCAACTATAAACCTGATTTGGTTTGTCTTTGGACTCTGACCTCAGTTCTGACCCACAGCCTCTCCCCAACTCAGCCCAGACCCAACTCTATGGCTGTCTTTGACCCTTGTACCTGTTCTTGACCACCTCTCTAACTACCAGGTCTGCCCGCCTCAAACCAGAGCCTGACAGTTTGCACAGACTCTCTACCGGGCACTGGTGAGGACTCAGCTGGAATATTGTGTCTGCACTTTCAGAAATATATGGACAAATTGGAGAGGGTTCAAAAGAGAGCAACAAAAATGATAAACGTTTTAGTAAATGTGACCTGTGAGGAAAGGTTAAAAAAACTGGGTATGTTTTGTCCTGAGAAAAGAAGACTGAGGGACGACCAGATAACTGTCTTCAAATATGCTAAGGGCTCTTATAAAGAGAATGGTCCTATTAGGATCCAGGAAGTCAGCAGGCAGAAGCCCACTGCTAAAGGACCTCCCCCCAGTCTAAGGGGGGGATCCACAGGACCTGGAAGCCAAGTGATTCCGAGGGGACAACTAATGAAATAACAGGGACAGGAGTGCGGTCAAAGGGTCAAACGAAGGGAACCTGACGGGGGCACCGAGCAGAGAACCCTGGGGAAAAAAAAACCTAACAGGACAAATATACCAATGTCTATAGATTTAAGATGAAGTCCAATTTTTCCATCCTGATCTTTACACACAATTATTTCATGGATGCCTTGTTTAATCTCTGCTCTGCGAATTCCAACATCATTTCCAGTTACTGGAGCTACCATATAATTCACAGTGGAGGGTCTCGTTACCGGCTGCCCCTGAGATTGTGTACCTGCAACCATTGGCAAGTTTTTATGTACCCCTTCTTCATTAAGACTCAGACCCATGTATTCAGAAAGTTCTGGGTATAGTCTGGGATAAAGACTTCCATCTTGAGGGATGGGAGCAGAAGCTTCAGACAAAATTGCTGGATTGGCAGGGTTTGAATAAAAGGCAGTCTGAGCCTGAATTACCTTGTCCACTTTCAGATCTTCCAGAGAAGGATAGAGAGACATTTTTGTGCAATTTTCACAGCTGAGGCGGAGGCGGTGACAGAAGCTGCTGTTCCTAGGCCGCTATCAACGGTGGCTCTAGCTCCTGGCAACGCGGCTCTGCTAAGGGAGTGGCGTTGTTGTTGTTCTCCATGTTCACTGTTTGTTGTTCTCCATGTTCACTGAAGATAGAATAAGAAATAATCGACTTAACTTTCAGAAAGGGAGATTTAAGTTAGATATAAGGAAAAACTTTCTAACTGTAAGGATAGTTAAGTAATGGAATAGACTACCAAGGGATATCGTGAAATCCCTATCAATGGATGTTTTTAAGAACAGGATAGATAGACACCTGTCAGTGATGTCTAGGACTACAGGGTCCTGCTTCGGCACAGTGGAATGGAGTAGGTGACGTCTCAAGGTCCCTTCCAGCCCCATATTTCTATGATACTATATAGATCTAACTGAAGACAGTAACATTTCTATGGATTTACATCAGTGAAAATGAGATCATAATCCTGCCCAGAGTATTTATAGTGTTTTTTTCTCATCTTCACATAACTAAAAAATATCCAAAAAGACTTTCCATTGTCTTCTCCTTAAGCAACAAAGAATGCTGTAATAATTCTTCAAATCTGTGGGAACTCTAAGTCATTGTTCTAATATTTAACCTGTTCATTTTTTTAGGTGTTTCTGCAATTGAAAAGATATGTAAGATCACCTGACTTTAGCCCATCAAAAGTGGGACTAGTGTCTATTGCCTGTTGCTCCATGTGTCACTGGATTTTAGCTTTAGATCACTACCATGAAGTACAAAAGGTATCTTATTTAATAAAATTATCATTAGTTCCAAAAACTCTTTTAATATTCCCAGTAAAATACAAGTCCCTATAAGAATACATTTGGTAGATGATCTTCTGTTCTTAGAATATGATCTTTCATATACAAATGCATTCAACAATAACTGAAATTAGCTATTTTAGTAGGAACCTTCATATGAAACAGTTATTCTACTGGAATACTGATTCAGCCTCTTAATCAAATAGTTACCCATAATAAAGCTCATGGGCCAAATTCTGTTCTTAGTAATATCTGTGCAATCCATCTAAAGGCAGTAATCTCAAAATAGAAATGGTGAAAATTAGTTTGCAAAATCCATGCTACTTATATTCCAAGAACTCAACTAGATGCCTTAGAGAACGTGGAATAAAAACAGAAATTAAAATCTGTGCTGACTCAATTTCACTTCCATGTTATGCAAGGTCATAGAAACCGAGCATGATTAAAAAGCCAAATAAATTGAGTACCAATTTATTCTTTACTCTCTCACATCATATATAAATCTTTCTACATCTGTGACCATCCTTAATGGTCTTTTCATTCTTGTCTTGTTAGGAGTTTCAATAGAGAGATCTATGATTTAATAGCCTAGAAAACCAAGCTTCTGTCTTTTTGAGGTTATCTCTCTGAATCAGGATTGAGATATATTTGGTGTTGCCATATTGTTTCTGTACTGTGGATAAAGAGAGGTCTAGCCCTTCCTTCCTTCCTTAGGTCCTACCTTCCTATCAGACACTTTTCACAACCAGTAAATTCACTTTTAAATACAAAAATGTCTTTTAAACATCTTTTATAGAAATTCAATTTTAAGCAAGTTCTAGGTAAAGTAGAAATAGGAATTTAACACTCGCTAAAGAAGAGGGGCAAGATTCAGGTCCCAAGTACTTTTAGATCAGACAATGGACTTGTTTTCAGACCAACTATAGACTCATGCACTTTCCCATGAAGATTGCTCATTGGCTGCTTCTGTAAAAGAAGCAATCTACCAGACATCTCAGACATACGTTGCAACTTCAGAGGTGATTTTTATTGTTATTTACATCTAAAGAAATAAACCAAGTCAGAGAGTGCACCTTCTAAAATATAGGGTCCTGACTCCCGGTCCCACCCTGGAATATTACTCTCCATAGCTCCAGCTGCAGAGGACCTGTGAGGTGTGAACTCTGCAAGATTTGGGGAGTGGGACACAAAAATTACCCCTTATGATTCCCCTCGGGCCATTTTTGGGCGTATGTTGTGTGTCATCTGAGCCTTGAATTTAGCTGTAAGAGTGTTTTGCACAGTATAGTTATGTTCTTGAATAAAATTCACCTGGCATAAACAGTTGATTCAGTAGACTAGGGTAGTTTAATTCATTACAGCATGTTTAATTTGACTAACCTCAATATATATGATAACATAACCAATAATATTTAGGTCTGTAAAGCGATTAAAAAATTCAATCACAATTAATTGTGCGATTAATAACTCTGTTAATAGAAATCCAAAAATATTTATATAAATGGTAGTTTTCCACATTTTCAAATATATTGATTTCAATTACAACACAGAATACAAAGTGTACAGAGCTCACTTATTATTTTTTATTATAAATATTTGCACTGTAAAAATAAAAGCAATAGTATTTTTCAATTCACTTAATTCAGTACTATAGTGCAATCTCTTTATCATGAAAGTTGAACTTACAACTGTAGAGTTATGAACAAAAATCATTGCATTAAAAAATAAAACGATATAAAACTTCAGAACCAACAAGTCCACTCAGTCCTAGTTCTTGTTCAGCCAATTGCTCAGACAAACAAGCTTGTTTACATTTGTAGGAGGTAATGCTGCCTGCTTCTTGTTTACAATATCACCTGAAAGTGAGAACAGGCGTTTGCATGGCACTGTTATAGCTGGAGTCGCAAGATATTTACATCCCAGATGTGCTAAAGATTCATATGTCCCTTCGTGCTTCAGCCACCATTCCAAAGGACATATGTCCATGCTGATGATGGGTTCTGCTTGATAACAATCCAAAGCAGTGCAGATCATGTGTATCAGATGTCACCAGAAGAAGGTTCATTTTCTTTTTTTTGGTGGTTCAGGTTCTGTAGTTTCTGCATCAGAGTGTTGCTCTTTTAAGACTTCTGAAAGCATGCTCCACACCTCGTCCCTCTCAGATTTTGGAAGGCACTTCAGATTCTTAAATCATGGGTCTACTGCTGTAGCTATCTTCAGAAATCTCACATTGGTACTTCCTTTGCGTTTTGTCAAATCTGCAGTGAAAGTGTTCTTAAAACGAACAACATGCTGGGTCATCATCCAAGACTGCTTTAATATGAAATATATGGCAGAATGTGGGTAAAACAGTGAGCAGGAGACATACAGTTCTCCGCACGAGGAGTTCAGTCACAAATTTAATTAACATGTTATTTTTTTAATGAGCGTCATCAGCATGGAAGCATGTCCTCTGGAATAGTGGCCAAAGCATGAAGGGCCATACGAATGTTTAGCATATCTGGCACAAAAATACCTTGCAATGCCGACTACAAATGTGCCATATGAACATCTGTTCTCTCTTTCAGGTGACATTGTAAATAAGAAGTGGGAAGCATTATCTCCTGTAAATGTAAACAAACTTGTTTGTCTGAGTGATTGGCTGCACAAAAAGTCAGGCTGAGTGGACTTGTAGACCCTAAAGTTTTACATTGTTTTGTTTTTGCGTGCAGTTATGTAACAACAAAATCTACATTTGTTAGTTGCACTTTCACGATAAAGAGATTGCGCTACAGTACTTGTATGAGGTGAATTGAAAAATACTATTTATCATTTTTACAGTGCAAATATTTGTAATAAAAATAATACAAAGTGAGCACTGTACACTTTCTATTCTGTGTTGTAATTTAAATCAATATATTTGAAAATGTAGAAAAACATCCAAAATATTTAATAAGTTTCAATTGGTATTCTGTTGTTTAACAGTGCGATTAATCACGATTAATTTTTTGAGTTAATCACATGAGTTAACTGCGATTAATCGACAGACCTAATAATAATTTGATTATAGAAATATATGCATGCGTGAAAAGAGTGTGTACAATATATTTATTGGGATTAAACATTTCAACAGTTATCTCATAAGGACAGCACAATAATTCTGTGTGTATATTCAGTGTCTGTGTACTACATACATATTCAAATACATACACAGAAAATGTAATACAAGCAGTTGGGTCCTGTCTTATTCCTTGAACTGTGTGAGGATCCCCAACCCTATTCTGAAGGCAGTTCCATTTCCATTGCACTTCATGGAAGACTGTCCATCCGGAGATCTGCATGGTTGGAGGAAACAGGCAGTTGGGCAGGCCCAACTCTAGGGAATGATGTGCATTGTCCATATGCCAGGCCTCTGTTAATTTGGCAGGAGAAGTAATATAGCCTCTAAATAAGGTCTCAGGCCATCTGCAAACAGGGAAATCCCTGACATTGCAGCTCCATTGGGTCCATGTTCCCAAGAAGTTGAGGTGAGACACAAAGCCTGCCTACTGTCTAGTCCACACCTGCAGCAGTTTCAGAGATTCAAACCCTGCCTCCCAATTAAACCATGTGGGAAGCTCTTCATGAGGGAAAGTTTGTGAAATCTTCCTCTCAAGGTCCCTATTTGTGGGGATGTTGAATATGTGTACATGGAGAATGATGATTTTTTATTCCTTTTTCATTCTTTAATAATGTAAGAAACCACCTTTTATTTAACCCTCTCATAAATTGATGTTCAGAAGAGGGAATCTCACCAGGTATTCTGTTTGGTATGTAGCTAATGGCTAGAGGCAGAGAAACAGATGGAGCAGGAGCTGAAGCAGAGCATCCAGACCCAAATGGAGATTTAAATAGAGTGAATAGGAATGGAGAATAGAGCCAGGACGTAGGGAGGTTTAGGTGAGATGAGAGGTGAAGCCAGTCTGTGTGGGAAGGAAGTTATTTGATAGGCACAGCCTGGGCCAGGATAAGAGTCAGATGGGGAAGTAAGAGAAGTGTATGGGCAGATTAGATTAGGTAATTGGAAGAAAAAGGAGTGGAGTGGGAGAAGCAGTTACTAGGGAATGAAAGTTGGACAAGGCTCTAGGGTTCACATAAAATCAGGGAGCAAGAGTAGAAACTAAGCAGAAGTGTTAGGAGTAGAACAGGAGGACAGGTAGAAGCGTCTGAGGAGACAGCCACTGACAGGAACACTTAGAGCTCTTTGCTTTCAGATCCTCACTGTGGTGAAGGGGATATTGGAATTAAAACATATTAGTTAGGATGAATACATTATATTAAAACTAATACATATGTATTGCAACTGCATTATCTTCTGACATTGCTCACAATTCAGAATTTGGCTTTGCATTTGAAATCCTCTTCCCTACATGTATGAAGTGCTTTGTCTTTATTTTCTGCCAGAAAATTACACCTTAGATCTTCAAAAGGAGATAAGTTAACTTTGGTCTGGGAGAACCAATTAATAAAAGATTTCATGTTACAGTCACATGACCATGGATTATTGTGCAAGAAGACATCTTTAATAGCTGAAATAGAAAAATGGTAAATGCAGCTTAGTAGTTGACATTTGTCAACTAAAATTTGTTTTTGTGTTTAGTAAGAATTGAATATATGCTTGAGAAGTATCTATCAAACTTCTAGAACCCCCAGACTCCTCTCCTACTCTTAATTCATTTCCTAAGTGTCCCTCTGATCTCATTGGTATGTGGTCCCTTAATCTCCTGGATCATTTGAAGTTTCCTCACACACCAAAAAGGTCACACTCAAATTTGACTTCACTAAAAACTACTCTCTTTGATCTCACCACCATTAAGTTTCCATTCTTTGACCTCATCTAATTTAACATCACTCACCCTCTTGCTCTCTAGTCTTGCCATATAGACCTTCTCCAAACTTCAATCCATCAGTATCCCCGATTTCTCATAAATGGTCAGTTCTGTCTCCTCCCTTTCCAATTTTCAACTCTTTTCAGCTCTAAACTCATCAAGCTCACCATACACAACTGCTGCTTTAAGTTCCCTTTCTCTAATTCCATCTTGGATCTCCTCTATTGTAGCTTCTGACCTCTTCACTTTATTGAAACTACTCTTCTTAAGGTTTCTAGTGACCTGTTCGTACCCAAGTCTTGGAAACAATACTACATCCTCAACCTTGACATCTCTCCTAATCTTGACACTATAGTCACTCCCCTCCTGGTAGACAGTCTTCCCTCCCTTGGTTTTTCTGATATTGTCGTCTCTCAGTTCTCCATATGCCACTCATACTATTCCTTCAGCATCTCCTTCAATGGGTCAACCTCATACCCTTTTACACTCCTTATGCACATCCCACCGGGGTCTTTCCTCAGTCCTCTCCTCTTCTTCCTCTGGATTCTCTCCTTGGCTGATTTTGTCCTCTTACATCTTAATCTACCATCTGTTTGCTGATGACTCTGAAATCTGCCTGTACATTCTTCACTGCCTCCCTCCATCCAGACCCATGCCTCTGTAAGTCTGACATCTTCTCCTAGATCTCTTACCATTAGCTCAACCTTAACATGGCCAAAACTGAAATCCTTATTTTACCAAAAGGTCAGTTCCTCTTTCTGGCCTCTTGATATGTTACCCCCATATCTATTCATCCATCCATTGTACTCCCCCTTCTAATCCACATCAGGCTCGATTCTTGTCTTATCTTTAAGGCATCATCCTAATTATCTTTCCAATGACCTATTTCTACCATAATGCCTTAGTTGCCAACTCTTATGATTTTATACTGAGTCCCCCAAAATTTTGGTGTTTTTCTTGAGGTGCCAACTCCAGGAGTCATTTAATTACCTGAGATTCTCAATTTTAATTTTTAAAGAGTAAGCCTCTAGCCCTAATGGTTGCAGAGAAAAGTTTGAAAATATAAACCCTAAAGACTCATAACAGAGAAAGAAAATAAAGAACTCCAAATCTATTATTTTAAAATTTTCAGGATTTTTAATACAATCAACTGATTTTTGTTGTCCTGATGCATGTTTTGAGTATTTGGAGTTTGCATTCTACACATGTAAATATTTTCATTTATACTGAAAAAATAAGTCATGGAACTTACATTTGTGTTTATGTGATTTTATTTTATGCATGTCTTAAAATAGTATGAGAAATATGTGAAATTCTTAGAGAAACAGTTGTTCTTACCTTGATGAACTATCTGAATTAGAAGCCACACAGATACTTTGGTTAATCAATAACTTCTAATAATATGTTTATTAAAACACAATTGGCATTTTACAGACTGAAAAAAATGTTAATCTATACAAGAGCTTTTGCTCAAATGTTCTGCATGTATGAAAACCCCAGAAAGGCAGACAAAACAAGCAAATGCAGCCAGTAATAATACAAATCAAAAGGAGGCATATACCCATGAAAAAGTGTATGGAGTGATAGCACAGAACTGCAATGAATTTAATATAATTTATGCACAGAATGAAAGATTTGGGCAGTCACTTGTTTGAATTGGACATTCTTTTGATTCACTTTTAATATTGACTTCTCAGTCCTGTTAGAAAGTACAGTTGCCACATTTTTTATGACTTGAGCTAAATATGTCATATAACTATACTATAAGAGCTGAAGTTTATTTTTCTTGGAGACCTTTTTCAGTAATATGCACCTAGGTTAATAAACATGGCCTTAGGATGTCAAGGTAGGTATTTGCTTATGTCTACAAGCTAAACAAAGAGGGTACAGTGAAGAAATGGGAAAATGTAGTTTATACTTGTCTAGGTCTGCATTAGGAAATAAGATGACCAGCAGATTTTTCTTTCATATCAATACAAATATTAACAACCAATACCATTACCAACTAACTGATAACCACTAGTATTTCAGGATGCCCAGTTTTGAAAATATTTCCCAGGGGGACTGCAGGAGAAAGGAAAAGTCATTTTTCAGTTTATTGAATACATTCTAAATATGTAGGTGGTATTTAACAAACCGTATATTTTCTTCATTCAAAATGAAGTGTAGCCTGAGATACATATTTTTATCTAGTTGGTGAAGCCAAAAAAAATCCGGGTTACAGAAGCTCAGGAAGTACTAAGACTTGCCCATCAAAAACTGGATGAAAAACAAAGAAGTTTGGCCTTGGTGAGACATTTCTCATTATTATATGTTATTGCTTGGTTATTGAAGCATGTAAATATTCATATTTTTCTTAGACCCTACTAAAACTTGTACAAGTTTTTTTTTTAAAAGCTTCAGAAGAGGGAGACATTTCTTTACAGGATGTTAGGGCCCAATCCTACGATCTTAAGACTTTGGAACTCCTGTCTGATCTCATTTACTTCAGTGGAAGCTCTACCTGCACTAGGACTGCAAGATCAGGCCTTTAATCAAACTTCAGCAAAGCCTAGAAAATAGTGATTTCTTCAGAGAAATAGCTTCCAGTGCCTCCCAGTTTGCTTCATTCCTCTCAACCAATTTGGGACACTGGACTTTACAGTGGGAGTGGGAGGAGGACTTATTAATGCAGGAAGCGTTAAACAACAGAAAAGTGATCAGTAGTAATAAATAACCCCAAAAGAACAATTTCAGTACCAAGGGAAAATGTTGCTCCAAAATGTAGTAAAGGCCCACTTGAAAATGAACAATAGAAATTTGTGTTGTGCCTATACTTCAGAAAGGGTAAAGATTAGAGGTGACTTAGCCTCTAAATTGCTGTGACCATTCGTGTATTGCCATTCGTGTATTGCCATCTTACTGTCAGACAACGCATAATGAGAAGACTGAGTTTTAGAGTAATGCAATGTGAAACAACTGTCAGTCACTACAGTGTAAGCTCTTACTTTCTTAAATAAGCTCAAGCCTGTTACACTGTGATAAAAGCAATGTAGTGATAAAAGCAATGAAGTAGGTCTATTAAGTCTAATAAATGGCAGCCAGGCACCCCTTAGTCAAAATAAAAAATAAAAACCTTGATCTATTATCTGCCAATTGATTACTAGATTGAAGAACATGAACAGAATTTAGAGGCAAGCTATCAAGAAAGCATAGCCCAGAAAGAAATGCTAGCAACTCGAAAGCATCTGGCAACTCAGCGTCTACACAGAGCATCTATATTAAGCACAGCTCTGGCGGATGAGATGGTATTGCCTTTCATTTTTTGTATTGTCCACTTTTTGGCCTCAGAACATTCAAGCATAAGAGCATCATAGGAGTTTTACTTCATTTACATTTTTCAGGGGTGGGAAGCTGCCTCCCCTTTTCAGATAGTGCTTCCCCTCTCCCACATTACCACATGGCTTAGCATGGTGTTGTGGCCTTTTGTGCTGGCTTGTCCAGTTTAATAACTAGATCGCAGCCCTGGGCAGAAGAGGAGAACTGCTTTTCTGAGGATTCTTGCCCAATAAAACCAATCTTCCTACCTTTCAACAGCTGCACCTTAGTTTCCTCCCTCCAGCAGGTACAACAGTATTTCCAATCCCTTGTACTGCAGGGCAGAAAGAGGCCTCCCCTATTATGACTTGTTCTGCAGGGCAGGAGGAAGCCTTCCCTATTATGATTAATAGGTTTTGAGGTGCTGCAGTAATGATTCCTTTCCTTGGTCCAGAGTTGCAACTGTCACTTTAATTAAACTCCTGATTCCTATTCCACATAATTGTAAATAGTAAACTTTGATACTACGTTATTAAAAATGCATATTTACATACATTTAAAAACAGGTACATTTTTATTGTAAATGATAATATTTCATTTGGATGTGTTAGGAGCGATGGAAAGAATCAGTTAATAACCTGGACGAAAGGCTGCAAGGTATTATGGGCGATGCCCTTGTTTCAGCAGCATGCATCATCTACAGCGGAGTGTTATCAGCAGAATATCGTCAGCAGCTAATAAATGAATGTCTGAGATTGTGTAATGAGAACATCATTCCTGTGTCTCCAAATTATTCCCTAATAACAGCTATGACAGAAAAAAATGAGGTAATAATATGAGCAGATGGTGAGGGGCATAACTGATTTTTTTACATCAAAGGCTTTATCAGGACTTCCCCCTTTCAGAACACTTGATTCCAAACTTGATTTACTAAGAGTAAAATTCAGAGGTCCAAGTATTTTACTGAGATTATTTACAATATAGATCGTTGTGTTTTGTTGCATCACCTTGTTTATGTCTTTATATGTAGTTAATTGTAAACAATGTATCCATGAAATAACAAGGATTGTCAAAAATGTAAAAATATTGAAAATTGAAACTTTTCTAGATCAGTAAATGGCAAAATGAAGGTTTGCCTCTCGACCAGTACTCCATTGAGAATGCTATCCTTGTTAAGAATGGACAACGATGGCCTTTACTAATTGATCCACAGAAACAGGCTTACAGATGGATTTGTCAAATGGAGGGAGACAGGCTACGACAAATTCATGCTTCTGATTCCAATTACTTAAGAACTTTAGAAAATGCCATGCGAATTGGAGACTCCATTCTGCTACAGGTAATTTGCTTTAATTTGAGGGGGGTTCTGAGTAAATAACAAGGAAAAAAAATCCCATCAGAAAACTATAAATGTAAGAAGAATAGAATGTGTTTGAATGTTAATTTCCCTTGTCAAAGGTGTAAGAGTAGGAGAGCGATGGAAGCGATGGAACTACTTTGTAGTTTTATTTATTTAAATTTAATAATAAATATCTGTCTAAAACTCTAGGAACCTGATTCTCCTCACTGACACTCATGTAAATTAGTAGTAACTCCAGTGATGTCAGTGGAGTTACACTGCATTAAAACTGGTATGGAGAACTGGCCATAAGCACTGACAATTCTCGATAAAACCACATACATACGAGAAAGTCTCAGTCAGCTACATGGATTCCTATGGGATCAGAAGGCCAGAGCCATCTGCACTGAGGACCTATGCTTCTGCACTAGCTCTGTGTCCTTGCCATCCCCACACTTGCATTACTAGGCAGCATGATTCCAATGGAGTCTTACTGACAGGGCATCTCTAGTACCCACTGTCCCTGGGTCCCTCTTTAAGGGGAGTTCCCAGCTGGGCACAAGGGATATGAATATCCTTCCAGAAATTAAATTTAATGATAAAATGCAAGGTGTATATCTGATTTCAAGCTCACAAAGCTAAATAATTATTTGAGCTTATTAATTAACCATAATGATTGCTATGTAGACAATACATTTATGGGTTTTAGGATCTTGCTGAAACTTTGGATTCAAATTTAAAGCCAATCTTAAGAAAGGAAATCTACAGTACAGGAGGTAAAGACTTCATCAGGATTGGAGATGCTGAAATTGAATACAACCACAACTTTAGGTAACTGACCTCATCCATGACAATTTTTTCTAACTACTATTGTATTAGGTTGTACAATATATTAAACTACACTCTCAACATGCATTTTAAGAACATTATGAAAGTAGCAAAGTAAAGTGCTCAAAAGTTAGAAAATGCCTGTGCAATCTTAATTCAACTCCCTTGTGCATGTCCATGATGATACTGTATTGATTTATATGATCACATGATTTTTTCCTCAGAACCCCTGCTTCATTCAGTAAGAGCATGGATAGTGCTCACTTAATGAGTAGCTATTCAATATTTTTTATTCTCTTTGTTGTTGTGTGCCACATGCCTTATTTACTGCACACTATTCAAAATCTGCTCTGAAAACAGAATAATTGGTTTCTTCATGGTCTTTTCTATGGTGCTTATCACTGTGGTATGTGATTGCTTCACAAACATTAAATAATTCATTTTAACAAAACCTCCGTGAAAGTGAGTGGTATTATCCCCATTTTACAGAAGGGGTATAGAGACACAGAGACATTAAGGTCAAAAGTAACCACTAATTTTGGGTCCTCAATCTGAGATACCTAGGCCCCGATTTTTCAGTGTGTTAAACTTAAGACCAGCTTTCTGTTGACTTTAAGTGCTCTAAATCCACATGATTACTAGGATTGCCGTGAAATTTGGTGTTCCTCATGGGACACAGAGTTCTGTTAGTGATCCAAAATTGGGGCCATTTGACCAAGTTGTTCCCAAGATACAGCCCCCAGAAAACACATTATGACACTTTTGTTCACAGGTAGAGATCAAACCAGGGCTCAGATCATCACACTAGTGTTATGCTCAAGGGTTATCTCAACTGAGTGCATGGCACCCACCAGCCTTTTGGGGAAAATATTATTTGAAATAGGGTTTGCTTTTCCAGTTAGGCACGTGCCAAGCAGTTCTAAGGCTCATGCACCTATTAACACTCCTAATGGATCACACTGGACATGTGAAGAGAGAGGCGAACTACAGTATTTGGAAAATTACCTCTGTGTTACAGGACCTGTGTGGCTCTGAGATATGTTATTGAATCTGAGCACTGCCCCAGGCACTGAGGGTATATCTTCACTGCAATTAAATACCCGGGGCTGGCCCGTGCCAGCTGACACAGGCTCATGGGTTGCAGAGCTTGGGCTAAGGGGCTGCTTAATTGCAGTGTAGATGTTTGGCTTTGGGCTGGAGCTCAGGCTCTGGGACCCTGTGAGGTGTGGTCCACCTCTACACCTCAGTTAAATGGCCCCTTAGCCTGAGCTCTGCAAGCGCAAGTCAGCTGGCGCGGACCAGCCATAGGTTTTTAATTGCAGTATAGACATATCTTGAGAGTTTAAATCTGGCCCAGGGCAGAAATCTGAAGTGAAAAAAGCAGGCATATTGCTCCAATCTGCCTCTGACAAAAGGTTTCATTTTTATTTACTTTGTGGAAACTGTAACGTGAATACAGTAGAATATTCAGAGGTGCTAAAACTATTTTTGGAAAAGAAAATAAACTACACAAGCAAATGCTTGTTGGGAGGGGAGGGCGAGTAGAGGCGAAGATGTGGGTGATAATGGGGGAGGGGGTTGTGGAATCTGGTGATGGGGATTGGGCAAGGATACCAATTGGGGGGGCAGGGGAGGGTGGTAGCTCCCCCTCCCCCCAGTTTCAGAAGTTCCCACTCTACCTGTGGTACTTATGTGGCCCCATCACCATAGTATTTGAGCTTGCACCTCACAATGTCTAATCTAACCTATTTCTCCTCCCCGCCCCTTGGTGAGGTGGAGCAATGCTGTTATCCCCGTTGTACAGATGGGGCACTGAGGCACACACAACTAAAGGCCAGATTTTCAAAGGTATTTAAGCACCTAATGAGATTTTTCAAATGCACTTAGAAGGTTAGGTGCTTTGTAAACCCCATTAGATGCCTAGCTGCATCTTTGGGTGCCTAAAAACCTTTGAAAGTCTGTCCTTAAAGCACTGGCCCGGGGTCAGAGAGGAAGTCCATGGGGGGAAGTAGAACCCAGGTCTTTCAAGGCTAGCTCCCTATCCAGCAGACCAGCCTCTCTCTCTGCTGCATGCTGCAATAAAGAGAACTCCGACAGATGGGAGCAAAACCAAAGCGGCCAGTTCTCTGAGACTCTAGCAAACAGTCCCAGGATGGATGCCATGGTTGACAGCAGGAGGCAAATAAAAAGAACCCCCAAATCTGTTATTTTTACATACTCATATCTTATGATTTTAAAAACCAATCACATGATTTTTGGTGTGCCTGCTTCATGATTTTTGAACATTTGGGATTGGCAATACTGTGAAAGTGACTTGAAATGTCAGTTTCACTTCTGTCTAAGGTTATTTTCTAGTGTATTATTTGTAATGAGGTAACACCTCTAGAGCCCCAGGCAGGTGCAGTATAAATTCATGGCGCCTTGCCATAGTAGGATGTTTCAGTTAAATGATCTAGTCCAAGCTTGATGAACTGCAAAAAGGGATAGAAAGTAATCTAGATTTTTCTACAATTTTTTCAGTTGTTGTATTCAAGAGTTAGTAACAAAGAATATACATTAAAATTTTAAACCTAACCAGTGTTCCTTAAGTGACTTGACACAAGATGTGAGAACATATTAGTATTAGAGCTGAGTGGGTCTAATATTTATTAAATCATCTTTTTTTATATAGGAATTAGATACACTACTCCTATCAGCTAATTTCTAAGTTATCTGCCAAAAAAAAAAAACCCTAGAGTTTTCAGGTGCCTAAGTAGCCTTTGGTATCATGGTTAAAGTTCTCCCCCCCTACCAAATCTGCAATGATGCCCTAGGGCAGGGGGGTCTCAGACTTTTGTACTGGTGACCCCTTTCACACAGCAAGCCTCTGAGGGCGACCCCCCCCTTACATATGAAAAACACCTTTTTATATATTTAACACCATTATAAATACTGGAGGTGAAGCAGGGTTTGGGGTGAAGGCTGACAGCTTGTGACCCCCCCATGTAATAACCTCATGACCCCCTGAGGGGTCCCGACCCCCAGTTTGAGAACCTCTGCCCTAGAGAATGGAGAAGGGCTTGGGACACTGAAGAAGAATGTGGGAGAGGATAGGGGCAGGGGCATCTGTCAGCCCCACATTCTCTCCCATATGTGTGCCACAATCTGGGACCCTCCCCAACCCATCTACAGGGATATGACCCCTTTCTCTGCCCCTCTACATGTGAGCCAACTTCTGGAGGAAGCTTGCTTATTTGGGGAGTGGGATGTTCTGAGCTGCTCTCCCTACCCCCCATGTGAGCTGAGATCTGGGGTTCCCTGCTCATGTGTGGGGTTTGACCCCCCTTGCATGTCCCCTTCGTGAGCCAGGTTCTGGAGGTGCTTGAGCCCCATTTCCTATTCCCCTCAGGTGATCTGGGATGCCTTGACCTTCTAAGGAGATCTGAGCCCCTCTCCCTATCCCCCACATATGAGCCAGAACCTGGGAACGTCCTGCCCCTGTGGATGAGGAGCTTAGAACAGGCATGTTGCTCAGAGCATACCCCCAAAACACAGTGCTGATACTGGGGTAAGGAGCTGAGAACAATTATGCTTGATGCATATCAGAAACTCTCCAGCACTGGGGAGGAAGGAAGGGAACACTCACTGACATGAATGGGAGTGGGGCATCATACTTCTCAGAGCCACTGTTTTAGGTTGTATTTATCTGCATTGGTTATTCATTCAGCTGAGAATCTCATTGAAATGAATGAGCCACTTAAAACCCCTCTGAGCCTGCTGTACTGCTGATGGATGTGTAGAGCCCCTCTGCTCCATTCTCCCTATAATTTCATAGAATATTATAATGAAGTGCTAGCTCTTCTTTAGCTAAGGTTGGGAAGCCCTTCCTGTGTAAAGGACAACTCTTCTAAATGCTCTAAAACCTGCATGCTTATACAGATTATCAGTTTAGGGGTAGGGTTAGCTATGCAAATGTAGGTCATTTCAGCAAGATACAGACCCCAGGGAAAAAACAGCATTTCATTAAGTTCACTTTCTAGCAACTTTGACGTTTGAAACCCACCATGAGTAGAAATCTGAGAATGAACAGTAAACATTTGAGAAAAATCTGCCTCTATCAAGGTGTGTTTTTGTTTTGTTTTTTGAGAAGTACAATCTGAATACAGGATATTCAGAAGGCACTGGAACTATTTTTGAATGAATGAATAAATGAATTACATGAATGAATGCACACTGGGACGGTAGGGGTGGTTAAGGGGCAAGATAGGTGGTAATTGGGAGGAGCTGTTTGGGTCTGCCATGAAGAATGCAAGTATTCTGGAGAGGGGGATAAATAGGAATGGGTGGTAGGGGAGGGAAGAGAAGCTAGGGGGCTCAGGTAAGGGGGAGAGGGTAAGGATTAGAGGGAATGGGAGGGGAAAAGATGGGTTGGAGAATGTGAGGAGTACCAGAGGTAATTGGAGTTTGGGGCGGGGGAGACTTTCTGCCCTGAATTCTCTCCTTCCGTATGTGTACTGGGATCTGGAGGAGCCCTACCCCTGTTCAGGGATCTGAGCCCCTCTCCCTACCTGCTGTGTGTTCTGGGATCTGGGGAACACTGCTCCTCTTGGTCTGTTTGAGTTTCTTGACCCGCTCCTCCATGAGAGGTCACGGAGGAGGAGGAACTGAAGGTAACAGATTTAGACATCTGAAATCCAGAAAATGAATAGTTAAGTTAAACTTCTCTGCTGTGTGGGGGTGGAGCTGTTGAAAGTGTATGGGGGATGGGCTCAGTTTGGAGAAGGGGCAGACTGGGTGGACCTGAGGCATGGCTGGGGAAGCCTGGCTGAAGTAGGTGCAGGAGTCCCATCTGCAAGTGGGCAATGGAAGTGAGGTGCTAGCTCAGGTGGCATAAGCAAAGTAGTGTGGGACCCTCCAGGAAAGTTTTGAATCTTTAGATCCACTGCATAGACCTCTGCACCTTGAGCTAATGGAATAACCTATAGCAGTAGTACGCTGTCAGCCTTTATGTGGCCCAGAACAAGAAGGGGAAATTTTTCCAGTAGGATTCACAGATATTTGATGACATCAGGAGACTAGTGAGACTTGGTGTTGTGGGTAGGCAATCCCCTGCATACCCCCAGACCACAATTTACACTGCTTACACAGTCCTTCCCCTGTTTGAGGCACACAAGGGATTTCTCCAAACAAAACAAACAAAAAGGTACTTTTTCATCTCCTTCCCCTGCAAGAGACAGAATCAGAGTGAAAGAAAAAGACAAATGTGGTCAGTCTCTTAGGTGGTCTTTTGGTCACCCCTTTGGAATTCATTTTATCTGCATGTGTGCTGACTGCTCATTGGGGAGCACCTGACAATCTGGATACCTTTTCCGTTTACTTCAGTCCTGGCTGTGGGACAACTCCCATTCCTACTCCTATTTAACAGGGATAAAGCTGGGGCTAGGGCGGGAGAAGAGAAATCTCTGATTTTCTGAAAAAAATTAGAGCATTCCTGAGGCTGTTCTGACTTATAGTGGGAGTCAAACCAACTCCCAGACAGGATCAAGAGGACATAAAAGTGATGTATAGCCATCTTTGCTGCCACCTCACCTCACCTCACACCACCCCACCCCACCACTTTTGTTTCTGCAAGGGTCTAGCTCAATATCCAATTTATTTTTAAAGTGTTCTTAGTGTTGCTGAAATATGCCAGATTGAAAGCGCTAGACAAGAAACATTTGATACTCAAATCCTCTTGTGATGGATGCTCTCATAATATATTTCTTTAGACAGATTTTCATTCACAGAACAGGTAAAGTGTGGTCAAAGAAAGTGCTGCCTTCTTTCATCTCACCTTGCCAATGTGCTTCATCCCTAACCTGAAGTTCAAATTAAAAGAAAACGTATGAGTAAGATATGTTGATATGTGCATTATTACTTATTCCTTTAACACTTAAAATGCTTTGTGGTTTCAGATTATACATAACGACGCAAAAAGCCAACCCCCATTTTCTTCCTTCAGTTTGTAACATGGTCACAATGATCAACTTCACTGTAACATTCCAAGGTTTGCAGGACCAACTGTTGTCCACTGTAGTAATTCATGAAACACCCCAGTTAGAGCAACAACGTTGTGAGTTATTGGAGAGTATCTCTGCTGACCAAATCACACTCCGAGAACTGGAACAAAAGTCACTTAAACTGCTCCAGAAAACAGAAGGTAAGCAAAAATGTTACAGAAATTGAGGACATACTGTGCATCTGTTTGAGGAAAGTATAGAACAAAATTGCTTACTATGCTGTACAGTATTGTGATAGTGAACATGGATAAGTTCTTAATGTGCATTGCAAACAGTAAACTTCTGCTTCAGTTTCTTCTGTTAATTCTTGTGTGTGAAATTATCAGATAACTTTATTTCTTTGTATTTATTTTCATTACAGTTTATATAAAGTATTAAGATAAATATAAATTATACAGCAAGACAATAAATTCCATATAAAAACAAATAATGTGAAATACAATACTAACATCAGTTAGGTTTAGTGTGAAACTTTGTTTTTGTTTTTTGGGTTTTTTTTAAATAAATGTATGACTACAGGGATAGTTTATGAAGTAACCTCCATAAAATACAGCCTGGCTTATTTTTTAAAAATGTGTTCATTTGTCTGCTGCATTCTAGTTCACAAATTTTCAATTTGAATAAAACCTTTTTCACATTTTAGGACACATATTAGATGACCAGGACCTCATTGACAACTTACAAAGAACAAAAGTTACTTCAAAAGAGATTTTTGAGCGTGTAGAAGCATCAGCAAAAACAGAGGCCGCAATTGAAAAAACACGTAAAAACTATCTCCCTATTGCAACTAGAGGTGCTGTGCTCTACTTTGTAGTGGCAGATCTTATTAAGATCAACTACATGTATCAGTTTTCATTGGAGTGGTTCCATAAAATCTTTGTAGAATCTATGGATTTGGTGAATAAACTGCAAAGTCAAATTTCTCTGTCAGATTCGACTTCTTCTGTATGTGGAACAGTACGAGCCCTTAGCAGGCAGAGAAAAAGGCATTTCACCCAAGAGCACTGGGAAGAATGTGAGAATGAGACAGACAGCTTTAACAGGCATCTTAAAGATATAATTGACATGTTGACGAATAACGTTTATAAGGTGAGGTGTCGCCAAAATACAATATAGTTACTTACTCATGAATCTTCCTAATTACTATGAGAAGCTTTGTGTCTGAAGCTATGTCTACACTATGGGCTATGGGTGTGAGTCTCTTCCTTATGGACTCATACTGCTACCATGAGTATAAATATCAGTGTACCTGCAATAGCTTGGGAAGCCGCAATGGAAGCATGGCTCAGTTGTGCTGAGTATGACCCCCTCTGTACGTACCCATATATACTCAGCATGGCTTAGCTGTGCCTCCATTGCCTCTACCAGTGCTACTGTGGCTACACTGCTATTTATACGCATGCTAGCAGTATTCAAGCAGGAGAATCACACCCCAGTCTGTAAAGTAGACATTGCCTTAAATATCTGCTTTGTGTGTTTTCTAAGTATATTACACTATTAGTATTGACACACATCTTTCCCCCTCAACAGACAGTTTGTTCTGCACTCTTCACTGAAAATCAACTTTGCTTCTCTTTCCTACTCTGCACTAAGATCATGCAGAATAACTGTGGTGAAAATCAAGCTCAAGACAACCTTGGATTCCTATCTGAGAATGAGTGGAACTTCTTCCTCTACTCCAGCCTGTTGGCAAATATTATGGATACACAATCAGAGTTCGAAAATTATGGTAAATAAAGCTCCTATCCTTCAGTTAGACTTATACAATCCCACTGAAATTAAAGGGGCCTCATGAGTGTAACTAAGAGCAGAATTAGGTACCTTTAAAGAAACACAGACGAGGTAATAAACATATATATTTAAATATCTTTCTTGCCTCTGCTGCCAATAATGCTTTCTACTCTGTTACAGTGAAGTCACTGGAATTTCTCTGGTTTTACATCATATAACTGGGAATAGAATTTAGCCTTTGTATTAGCAGAACTGAAAAGTTTGAAAAATCTCATCAAATGTTCAATAGAGAGCCTGTTGTTATTGTTGTTGTTTGTTTTTGCTTCTTGAACTGGGTTTGACTGTAAATCTTGATTAATCTGCTTATATCCAATTTCACTTTCTGATTCTGATACTGCCATAATTCTGTTGTGTGTTAGATTGCAAATATTTCAGGAAAGTATTTAAATACAAAAAACATACTTGCATTTTTGTAAACCATGAAAATATTTAATTAACACAATTTTTGTAAAATGCAAGCCTTTTATTCTTATGTTTAATATAAAACCTAAAATTTGGGCCTGGACTGCATGACACAGTGCCGTTGTAACAACAATTCTTCTTTGAGTAGTGTTCCTATGGGTTCTCCACTTCTGGTGCACATGCGCTCCATATGCCTTTGATCAGAGATTTTCAGTAGTAGTGCCCATTCAGCCTGAGCATGCACTCCAGACATCTCTGGAGTGCATCTCTGGTACATTTCTGCCCCACATCATTCCCACGAGCTGCTGTAGTCTGTCAATGGGATTATCCACCTAGAGTGTACTTGAAAACTGCTACATTTTTTTTAAACCTTGTATCAAACTGGACAAACTGTCTTCAGTTCCTTCTCAGTTGCCATTCAGCCTGAGGCAGAGCGCTGAGCACGCCCACTTCACTTTAGGCACAGTTAAGTATAGTTATTCTTTTATTTCTTTAGTTTAGTCTAGTTCATAGTATTTAGTTTTTGTGGTTCTGTTGTTTGTTGTTTCCCCCCTTTCTTTTTTCCCACTTCAAGGGTTATTCTGCATATTGGCATTTTTTTGATATGCTGGGATCCTTAGGTTTTAAATGTTGTCCCTCTTTCTGGGAAGCTATCCTAGTCTATGATGAGTCTCTTTCCACAGATTGAAGAACCCACTGCAATATGGGATTTGAACTTTTTCCTCAATTCCCTTATAAAATGTTTCTTTTGAGCCATTAGCTACATTCTCTTTACTTCACCTATCCATTGAAACAGCATTCTTGGTGGCTGAACCTTCTGCCTTCAAGGAACAGAGAAATGGGGGCATTAATTGCAGATTCTCCCTTTACAGAGTTTTTCAAGGGAAAGGTTTTGTTATGACTACATCCCAAATTTCTACCTCAAGTGTCTTCTGAATTTAACAGTAGTCATGTCATTCATCTCTTCCGAAAGCCACATCAGCCCAGGAAGGAAGCTACCTTCCATACCTTGGATATCAGTAAGGCATTACCTTTCTATCCAGACAGAACCGATCCATTTAGAAAGTCTCCAAGACTGTTTCTATCCAAGGAATCTGCAGTCTCTGCCCAAAGAGGACCTCTGGATGATTTATTTGGTGGTACAATCTATCAACATCCAATCTCCTTCTAGGATGCTAGCTCATTCTACAAAGTTTCAGTCTACTTCCGTGGCATTACTCAAAGATGTTCCAGTTGTTGAAATTTGCAAAGCTGCACCTTAGACTTCACTACATATTTTTTCTAAACACTGTGCTTTGGTTCATGCCGCTAGCTCAGGTGCTGCAGTTGGCAGTGCAGTTCTGTCCTTCAGTATTAGACTTAACTCTGAAGCTCCCTCCTCTTTCCAGGAATAATGCTCAGAAGTTACCTGAAGTGGAGTACCCATAGAGACACTACTCAAAGAAGAAGAAGAGGTTACTTTGTGCAGTAAAAGGAGTTCTTTGGGATGCATCTTTCTATAGGTGCTCCACTCAGCCTCCTTCCCCTCTGCCTCAGCATTTCCTTTCACAGAATTTTGTGGTAGAGAAGGAACAGAGAGTGGTTCACCTGCACAGCTCTATGTATCTTTAGTATTGGGTGCAGGGATGTCTGGAGCACATCTATGAGCCGAATGGGCACTGCTACCAAAAATCTCCAATCAAAGGCAAATGGGGTGCATGTGCACCTGAAATGGAGCACCCATAGGGGAACACATGTCAAAGAACTCCAGATACTGCACAGAGTAAGTACCCTCTCATTCAAATGAAATAGCATTACCATTGGTAGAATAGAGTAGTGGTAATGTAACAATGCTGTTTTAACATCCAAAAAGCATAAACAGTAATCTTTCTACAAAGTCTCCTTTATATTATCAGTTTATGATCAAACTTAAGTGAACAGACCATAGTTACTTTTTTTGCATCAGTTAATTTTACTTGTATGACGTGGATGAAAATCTAAGAAGCAAAGGATTAATGTGTTCTAATCCTATAATTCTTGTTGCTTAGATTCATATATGTTTAATAAAACTCCTCATCTCTGGATTACTGAATCTATGTGGAAGGAATGTCAGTACATGAGCACTCACATGCAACCTTTCAATCTCTTGTGTGACTCCCTTGCATCAAATTCCCAACAATGGAGTTCTTTCCTAAACAGTGGTAACTTATATTATTTACTTAGCACACAGTACAGGCCAACATCATCACAACAAGGTACGAGCTCATAATTTTACTTTATTTTGTTTAAAACTTTAAGTAATCTTGGGTAAGGAGTCATGTTTCCTCAGCTGTGCCCAGTAAATCTATATGCAGGGTTGTAGCTGTCAGTACCAGGATACTAGAGAAACAAGGTGGGTGGGTATTGGACCAACTTCTGTTGATGAGAGAGAGAAGCTTTCAATCTTACACAGAGCTCCCAGACCTGAAGAAGAGCTCTGTATAAACTCGAAAGCTTGTCTCTTTCACCAATAGAAGTTGGTCTAATAAAAGATACTACCTCACCCAACTTATCTGTCTCTCTAATATCCTGGTACTGACACAACTACAACAACACTGCATATAGATTTGCTAGGCACCTCTACCACCTAGTAAAGCTGTATGTCAATCAGGAGGTTTGTGGTGACTTTATAAACCAGAAAAGTAACATTTATAAGGCTTTGATTCACCAAGATACTTCAGGTTGTGTGTACACACACAATTTGTACCACTTTGATTATACCAATATAGACAGTGGTACAACCTTTGACAGGGTTATTGGCCTAGTGCAGTGGTCCCCAAACTTTTCATGGACAAGCCCTCCCTTACACCTGTCTGTGCCCCTGCAAGCTGGGGCCAGGAGTGGGGCCACAGCTCCCCGGCCGGGGGGGGGGGTGTTGACAGGAGTAAGGGAGCCAAGGCTAGGGCTGCAGCTGGGCGTGGGTCTGGGGCCAGGAATGGAGCTGCAGCCAGGGCCTGAGGTTGGGGACAGGGCTAGGGCTGTGAGAAGTTGTGGCTGGAGGCTGAGGCTGGGGGTTGGTCTGAGGGCAGGGGCAGGAGCAGAAGCTGCAGCTGGGCCGCAGTCAAGGACTAAGGCTGGGGCTGGGAGCAGAGCCACAGCCAAGATCCAGGAGCCAGGGCTGCGGCAGAGCTGAGGGCAGAGCAGGCTGTGTGGTGTTCCCTCCCCACTCCCTGTGGGGGCTGGCTTTGGCCCCCGCCACTTCCCCCCAAACATTCTAGTGGGTGTGTCCCACAGTCTGGGGACCACTGGCCTAGGGGATGGGAGGGAAGCTGTAAACATGATATATCTTTAATAATGCTTTTGATACAGTTTCACATGACATTCTCATAAGCAAATGTGGTCTAGATGATTACTTATAAGGTGAGTCAAAACTGGTTGAAAGAATATTCTCAAAGAATAGTTATCAATGGTTCACTGACAAATTAGAAAGACATATCCTGTGGAGCTCTGAAGGGGTCTATCCTGGGTCTAGTACTATTCAATATTTTCATTAATGATTTGGTTAATCAAGTGAGAGTATGCTTATAAAATATGCAGATGACACCAAGCAAGGGGAGTAGCAAACAGGTGGAGAGCAGGATTAGAATGCAAAATAACCTTGACAAATTGGAGAATTGGTCTGAACTCAGCAAGATTACATTCAAGAAAGACAAGCGCAAAGTACTTCACTTAGGAAGAAAAAAATCAAATGCACAATTACAAAATAGGGAATAACTGAAGAGGCAGTAGTACCACTAAACAGAGTGTGGGGGTTGTAGTGCATAACACATTGAATATAAGCCAACAATGTGATCCAGTTGCAAAAAAAGGCTAATATCATTTTGGGATTTATTAATAGGAGTGTTCTATGTATGACATGGGAGGTAATTCTCCCATTCTTCTTAGCACTGGTGAGGCCTCAGTTGGAGCATTGTGTCCAGTTCTGGGCATCTAGGAAAGATGTGAATAAATTGGAGAGAGCTCAGAGGAGAGCAACAAAAACTATAAAAGTTTTAGAAATCCTGACCTATGAGGAAAGGTTTAAAAACCTGGACATGTGTAGTCTTGAGAAAGGATGACTGAAGATGGCACCTGATAATCTTTAAATATGCTAAGGATTGTTATAGGAAGGAGTGTGATCAATTGTCCCCCGTGTCTACTGAAAGTAGGACAAGAAGTAATTGGCTTAATCTGCAGCAAGGAAGATTTAGGTTAGATATTAGAAAAATCTTCCTAACTATCAGGATAGTTAAGCATAAAATAGGCTTCCAAGAGAGGTTGCAGAATCCCCATCATTGGAGGTTTTTAAGAACCGGTTAGATAAACACCTGGCAGGACTGGTCCTGCTGCAGCACAGGGGCCTGGACTAGATGGCCTCTCAAGGTCCATGATTCTGTGATAACCATCACCCACCCCACATCAGAAGGGACACAATTATACCACTATAAAGTTACTCTATCTATAGATCTATTCCTGTACGGGAAGGGGAATAAGCTATACTGATATATGGCATCTTTATACCTGTATAATTGGGTCCACATGAGGGACTATATCAGAATAACTATATTGGTAAAACTTTCACACAACTCTGTAAATCATCCCAGATTCACTTTTATGATTGTGTTGATATCAACAGACCTTAAGGCTTATTGTGTAAAGTTGGCTGCATATAATGCTATGAACTGGTTGCTGTGCATGTATACCACTGCTCTCCATTGGATAGAATCAGAACTGCTCCAGTGTCATAGGCCCTGTACTGCTAATAGCTATTGAGATTCTCCTTTAGCTGAAATGGTAGGGGTTTGTGCTTTTGGAGCAGGATGTCTACATTCTGTTAAAACTGTGGAGTCCATGGGGGGCAGGGATTTGTTACAGTATTATTCAGATGGTATCATTCTTGAAACTCATTCAGTTGACAAAAATCTTATATTTAGCTTTTAAAAGGTAAACAAAAAGCCATCTAAAATATTTGATCAATGGCTACTTTTGGTGAGGTACTCACTGGAAAATATAGTTAGGCAGCTAGTGCTAGTCTTTTTTATTACTGTTGTATATTTGTAACTCTGGTTTTATGATTCTATAACAGATACAGACCTGCAATCAAATGCACTGAAAGAAAGAATTGGGCTTGATAGTGCCGTGGTAGATTTTCATTGGGAGAATCTTTCTTCATTTCAAAGAATTATATTGGTAAGAAAATAAAATGATGAGGGAATATTCTTTTACCAAAAATTTTAGACACTGTTGACCACTTAGTTAGATATAGATTTGAGAGGACTTTATAGCTCCTAAATTCCAAAATATTTGTCAATGATGTAATGTTGAAGACACATAAAATAAGTTCTGCAAAACTTCTGTAAGAAAATAAAGGGGGCAGGTTTCATAGAAAGCTATTTATAATGCAATTAAATTGTGTTTTTTTCTGAATAAATACATTACTGTTCATTTTGTGAAATAAAAAGCATTATACAGAGGCCCAAATTCTAATCTGCATTCAGGTTGCTCTGCACCATACCACAAGTACAAAGCAACCTAAAAACGAGCATAGTAGAGTCTTATATCACCCTGCTCTCTGCAGTCAAAATAGGAGATGTGTCTGAGAGTTTCCTGGGGAACAGTGATCTCCAGCTACCATAAATAGCCCCTGGTGGCTATCTGTAGCCTGAATAAGTTAAAACAGGCTTCAACCAGACTCACTTCAATAGGCCTCCCTTAGACCAGAGGACTCTTAGGTCCACGGTTCACCTTAAATCAGGAGAACACAGAAGTGGCTTACCACCATCTTTGCACCACCTCACTTGAGTTACATTGTGTGCTTCTTGACTCCAACCCTAGATCTGGGCTAGACCATCTTTAATCATGCTTGGATTAAAGAATTTTGGGACCATGTGCACTGTGGAAATTGGGGCAACCACATCTTCCATAAACTAGACAACAAAGCAACCCGACCACATATATACCCCACCCCACACAAATCCCTGAATGCCACTGTCTCCCCACCCCACACACAGACCCTCAAATGCTCCTCTCACCCCACATGTACCCCAACAACCTCCTACAGTCCTTTATCCAGTTATCCTGGTAGTTTCCACACACATCCCAGCAGCCTTGACATACATCCCGCTCACTCACACTTCAGTTCCACTAGCCATAGACCCCAACATCCCTCACTCGCCCCCAACATCCCAGACCCCAACTGCCACTACGCATCCTCCATTCCCTCCACAGGCCTCACAACTCACCTCAGCCACCATCTTTCACTAGTCTTTAACTCCTCACCATGTAGCCCTCCAACACACCCCTCTTAGCCCATAGCCCATCACCGACCACTCCCAGGACCGTTTTAGCCACTCACCAACTCAGTGATCTGCTTTTATCCCAGGCTATGGTGGCTTCTCCCAATCCTGGCCCACCCAGCTCTGCTCACTTCCATTGCCCACCCTGCACTTACAGGGCCCTGTGCTGCTCAGGTTTGGTTCAGCCACTTCTCTGTCATGACAGAGGGGTAGCCAGGCCAAACTTGAGTGAGAGGTGTTGCAACCTGGTGCACAGGGTTGCAGCACTGCTTAGGTTTGGTGTGGCTATCCCTCCATCTGACAGGAGGACAGCCAGGCCAAATTTGAGTGAGTGGCATTGTGACCCAGCGTACAGGGTCACAGTGCTGCAGAGTTTCTTTTGTTTTTCCCAGTTGTCAGCAACCCCCTGAGATGGGTGTCCTGTGGAAGTGAAATTCCAATTCCCAGTTTTATTAATTTTAAGGATTTCATAGAATTGTAGGACTGGAAATGACCTCAAGAGGTCATCTAGTCCAGTCCCCTGCACTCATGGCAGGAGTAAGTATTATCTAGACCGTGATAGGTGTTTGTTTAACCTTCTCTTAAAAATCTCCAATGATGGAGATTCCATAACTTCCGAGGCAATTTATTCCAATGCTTACCCATCCTGACAGTTATGAAGTTTTTCCTAATGTTCAAGCTAAACCTCCCTTGCTGCAATTTAAGCCCATTGCTTTTTGTCCTATTCTCACAGGTTAAGGAGAACAATTTTTCTCCCTCCTGCTTGTAACAACTTATGTACTTGAAAACTGTTATGTCCCCTCTCAGTCTTCTCTTCTTCAGACTAAGCAAACTCAATTTTTTCAATCTTCTCTCATAGATAATTTTTCTAGACCTTTAATAAATTTTGTTGCTCTTCTCTGGACTTTCTCCAATTTGTCCACATCTTTCCTGAAATGTGGTATCTAATCAGCATGGAGTAGAGCAGAAGAATCATTTCTTGTGTCTTGCTTACAACACTCCTGCTAACATATCCCATTTGCCTGATTTAAATCCTGCAGCAATACTCCATTCTCTCACACACAAACACACTGCCTCCCTCTTATACCCATGTCAAGATACACATACACAAGAACCAATCATCCAATCCATTGTTCACTTACTGTCTCCCAAACACACCTATAGACACTCCCCGACTTACGCAAGCGTTCTGTTCAGGAACGCCTTGCGTAAGTCTAATTTTGCGTAAGTCGGGAACGTATACCTGACAATTATGAAGAAAAAAAAAAGCTTACGGGACTTACGGAACTTTTTCCGTAAGTGCGGCTTTGCATAAGTTGGGTTTGCGTAACATGGGGAGCATCTGTATTAATGTTGTTGTGCCCCTTCCCTTCAATAGTCAGTTATCTCATTTTCTAAGACATAAGCCCCTTCCCTTTTTACCAAGACTTTCATAGAATTTTCTTTGTACTTAGGATTCTTCTGAGAGTGATTGTCCACACAGATTCCACTCTTGGTGCACATGTGCCCCATGCATGTGAGATCAGATTCTTTTTGAATAGCAGTGTTCATTGGGGCTGTGCCTATACACTGGGAGCCCTCATGACTACCATAGCTCAGGGTGCTGTTTAGACTAGCTATCCCAGACAAAACCACTCCATTTATTGAGGAGGCCTATTGCTTCTCCAGAGCACAGAAGATGTTCTCCTCCAAAGGATTGTGTACATATACATTCCACTGTAAGAAACAAGGTATCTCTGAAACCTGTTCACCGTCCAGGGGTAAGGAACACAATTGTGCATTTCCTCCGAAAGGATTTCATAGACCAGCATAAGTGCCCAATGAGGAAAGATATTCTTCTCTGGATCTTCTACCAGTGGAAACATCTGATAATAAATTTATTTCTGGCTAATCTGGACAACAATTGTAAGAGTTTTTGCTCCAGGGTGAGCCACAGCCCCAGTTCCATTACAGATGCCTTCCTTCTCCCCTGGTCCACTCATCTCCTATTTGCATTCCCTCCAGTTCTTCTCATCCCAAAAGTACTCCGAAAACTGAAAAGGCACAAGGCAACATTAATCGTAGCCTGTAAGGGAACTGCTGATGAGTCATCTGCAGTGGAATGTATATGTGCACAATCATTCAAAGGAGAAAAAACAGTACTTACCCAGTTTAATCCAGTAACTGTTGTTTTTCAAGATGTGTTGTACACATATACATTCCACAATCCTCCCTCCTTCCCTGCTACTTCAGACACTTGATACACAGCAGTGCAAAGGACCAGAGAGGGAGGCAATAGAAACACCCCTTTTATGGCCTTGGCTTGGAAGAAGAGGAGAGCAGGGTTGCATGCCCTGCCTAGTGGTACTTCTGGCAAAAATCACAGACTCAAGTGTGTTGGGCACCCATATACTTGCAATGGAATGTATATGTGCACAACACATCTTGAAGAACAACAGCTACTGTTCAGGTATGTAACTGTTTTTTTCTCACTGGTTGATCTTCACTCCCCACCACTTCCCAGACCACTGGGAATCAAGTAGGACAGAGGGCAGGGACCCACAAAGAACTTCCATCTTTGTACCCCGCATGTGCCCTCCACCTCAGAATGCCTAACAACCTATCACTTGTGGCCTTACTGATCTCCATGAGATATGAACCTTTATACTACAAAGCCCACTTCTACTGTGACTAGATTGAAGTCTCATTCTCTGAAGAAGCAGATTCAACCTCCTCCAGTTCCTCATCTACTGCAACATCAGATTCTGGAAGATGAGGACATTGAGAATGTAGATGACAATTCCCCAGACCAACACCACCCTCTCCCTGAATGGGTGTCTTCTTCATTGCTTGAGGAAGCAGTTAATCCACTTTTTTGTGATTAATTTTTCTATTTATTTTCATAAAGAAACAGGCAATGAAATGTAAAAAAAATGACATAGCTTTTATATGTTTCTGAATACTGCACGTTTCATGGGATTTGCAACAGATTTATGCAATTACACAGTTTTACAATTTATTAAAGCTGAAAAACCAGACAATACAAAACCAAACCATGCTACATAGACATTACATGTTAGGATGGGGGTAACAGTAATAAAATAGGAGAAGTACATGAATAGGCAGAGGGGGCTGGAGTATGAGAAAAAAAGAGGAGGAGTTAGGTGGAATTAGAAGTCTGGCATTCTTTGAGCTGTCTCAAATATATCTAGAAATGGGTTCCAGACTTCTCTGAATTAATATAATTTCTGTCTACTGTGATAAGCTATTCTTTCTTTGACTGCTGACTCAGAAAGATCCAAATACTGCTCAGTGCTGGAAATAAGCCTACTCTTCCATTTATGTAAAATCATGGCCTGGATGATAAGTGCAGCCCTCAAGAAACAGTCTTTGTGTCAAATTTAAACCCAACTTAGTAGGTAAATAACCTAAAATATAATTTTAGGATGAGGTTTGGCTGCTGAGGTCGAGCACTGTTTTAACTCTTGAGTTCACCTTTTTCCACAGCTGCCTGACCATTGAATAGCATATGTATAAGGGTTCCTTTTTCTTTGTAATAAAGAACAAACATCAGAAGTTAAGGCCTTTATCTTGTGCAACCTCTTTGGCATCCAGTATATTTTGAATAAAACCTTTTGTTATGTTAAGCATAGCCTGAGATCCACAGAGGCATTTTTAACATTATGTAATATGCTCAGCCATGGAGATTCTTTTAAGGGCTGTGATAAATTCCCTTCCCTCATTTTTCACAAAGAATTCCAGACTAGAACAGAAGAACAGCCATACTGGGTGTAGTGGGGTGGTTACCCCACTCCTGCCCTGAAGGGCTTAAAACAGCCCTGGGAGCGGGCTGTGGCAGGGGAAAGGCTAGGCTGATTGGAAAGCAGCCACAGCTGTGGCTGGTATAATGTGGGCCCAGCTGGCCTTTATAAGAGGCCTGGGGCCGGGGCCAGGGCCAGCTCTGGCTTTTTTGCCACCCCGAGCAAAACAAAAAACCTGCAGGGCAGCTGGAGCGGCGAAGCAGGGGGAAGGGGGAGGAAGCGGGGAGGAGAGAGAGAAGGGGGGCCTCCAGGGCTTCCTTCAGCCAGGGCGCTCACCACTCAGCCCCTCCCACCGCGCCGCCTGCCAGGATGGCTCCGCACCACTCCGGTCGGCGGGGAGGGAAGGACACGGGCTGCCGGGCTTGCTGTAGACCTGGCACCAGCTGGGGCAGACAGAACACGCAGCTGGCTCCCAGCAGGGCGCCCCCTTCCTCCGCACCGCTGCCCCCTACAAGGCGGCCAGAGCGGTGAACAAAAGAAAAAAAAAAGAAAAAAAAAGGGCTGCCGGGCCACCCTAGGATTGGACGGAATGCTGCCCCTTAGAATCTGCCGCCCCAAGCATGAGCTTGCTTGGCTGGTGCCTGGAGCCGGCCCTGGCTGAGGCCAGAAGCTAAGGGAGACTCTCTCTAGCTTTGAGAGGGAGGGACCTGGCTGCAGGGAGCTGAGAGACGGTACCTGGAGTGAAGCAGGGCTGGGGAAGGCCAAGGGAGCTGGGGAGCTCTGGCCTAGAAAGCTCATAGACTTTAAGGTCAGAAGGGACCATTATGATCAGCTAGTCCGACCTCCTGCACAACACAGGCCACAGAATCTCACCCACCCACTCCTGTAACAATCCCCTAACCTATGTCTGAGTTATTGAAGTCCTTAAATCATGGTTTAAAGACCTCAAGATGCAGAGAATCCTCCAGCAAGTGACCCGTGCCCCATGCTGCAGAGGAAGGCGAAAAACCTCCAGGGCCTCTGCCAATCTGCCCTGGAGGAAAATTCCTTCCCTACCCCAAATATGGCACTCAGTTAAACCCTGAGCATGTGAGCAAGACTCACCAGCCAGCAACCAGGAAAGAATTCTCTGTAGTAACTCAGATCCCACCCCATCTAACATCACATCACAGACCACTGGGCATATTTACCTGCTAATAATCAAAGATCAATTGCCAAATTAATTGCCAAAATTAGGCTATCCCATCATACCATCCCCTCCATAAACTTATCAAGCTTAGTCTTGAAGCCAGATATGTCTTTTGCCCCCAATACTCCCCTTGGAAGGCTATTCCAGAACTTCACTCCTCTAATGGTTAGAAACCTTTGTCTAATTTCAAGTCTAAACTTCCTAGTGTCCAGTTTATATCCATTTGTTCTTGTGTCCACATTGGTACTAAGCTTAAATAATTCCTCTCCCTCCCTGATATTTATCCCTCTGATATATTTATAAAGAGCAATCATATCCCCCCTCAGCCTTCTTTTGGTTAGGCTAAACAAGCCAAGTTCTTTGAGTCTCCTTTCATAGGACAGGTTTTCCATTCTTCGGATCATCCTAATAGCCCTTCTCTATACCTGTTCCAGTTTGAATTCATCCTTCTTAAACATGGAAGACCAGAACTGCACACAATATTCCAGATGAGGTCTCACCAGTGCCTTGTATAACGGTACTAACACCTCCTTATCTTTGCTGGAAATACCTCGCCTGATGCATCCTAAAACCGCATTAGCTTTTTTAACGGTCATCACATTGGCGGCTCATAGTCATCCTGTGACCAACCAATACTCCAAGGTCCTTCTCCTCCTCTGTTACTTCCAACTGATACGTCCCCAATTTATAACCAAATTCTTGTTATTAATCCCTAAATGCATGACCTTGCACTTTTCACTATTAAATTTCATCCTATTACTATTACTCCAGTTTACAAGGTCATCCAGACCTTCCCGTATGATATCCTGGTCCTTCTCTGTGTTAGCAATACCTCCCAGCTTTGTGTCATCCGCAAACTTTATTAGCAGCAAAGAATCCTGTGGCACCTTATAGACTAACAGACGTTTTGCAGCATGAGCTTTCGTGGGTGAATACCCACTTCTTCGGATGCAAGTGGTGGAAATTTCCTGGGGCAGGATCTTGAGTAGTAGATAGAATAACCCTGGTCGGGGCTCTAAGGGTATGTTGATTAGTTCTGGTGTTAGTGTAGGGAGTGTCCTGAGTAGATGTGGACAGTCTCTAAGGAAAAGGATAAATGGACACAAATCAGACATTAGGAATGGCAATATACAAAAACCTGTAGGACCTCTTCACACTTCAACCTCCCTGGCCACACAATAGCAGATCTTAAGGTGGCCATCCTACAGCAAAAAAACTTCAGGACCAGACTTCAAAGAGAAACTGCTGAGCTCCAGTTCATCTGCAAATTTGACACCATCAGCTCAGGACTAAACAAAGACTGTGAATGGCTTGCCAATTACAGAACCAGTTTCTCCTCCCTTCAGCTGCTAGAACAGGGCCTCATCCTCCCTGATTGATCTAACCTCGTTATCTCTAGCTTGCTTCTTGCTTGCTTATATATACCTGCCCCAGGAAATTTCCACCACTTGCATCCGAAGAAGTGGGTATTCACCCACGAAAGCTCATGCTGCAAAACGTCTGTTAGTCTATAAGGTGCCACAGGATTCTTTGCTGCTTTTACAGAACCAGACTAACATGGCTACCCCTCTGAAACTTTATTTGCACATTCCCGCTTTTTGTGCCAAGGTCAGTAATAAAAAGATTAAATAAGATTGGTCCCAAAACCGATCCCTGAGGAACTCCACTAGTAACCTCCTTCCAGCCTGACAGTTCATCTTTCAGTACAACCCGTTGTAGTCTCCCCTTTAACCAGTTCCTTATCCACCTTTCAATTTTCATATTGATCCCCATTCTTTTCCAATTTAACTAATAATTTCCCATTTGGAACCATATCAAATGCCTTACTGAAATCGAGGTAAATTAGATCCACTGTGTTTCCTTTGTCTAAAAAATCTGTTACCTTCTCAAAGAAGGAGATCAGGTTGGTTTGGCACAATCTACCTTTTGTAAAACCATGTTGTATTTTGTCCCAATTACCATTGACCTCAATGTCCTTAACTACTTTCTCCTTCAAACATTTTTCCAAGACCTTAGAATCATAGAATCATAGAATTCAAGATCAGAAGGGACCATTATGATCATCTAGTCTGACCTCCTGCAAGATGCAGGCCACATTAGCCGATCTACCCACTCTTTTAGCAAGCGACCCCTGCCCCATGCTTCGGAGGAAGGCGAAAAACCTCCAGGTACACTGCCAATCTGCCCTGGAGGAAAATTCCTTCCCGACCCCAAATATGGCGGTCAGCTGAACCCCGAGCATGCGGGCAAGACTCTCCAGCCACGCCCTCTGAAAGAGGTGAAGAATATCATATCATTGACCCAATTTGACCCAATTAAGTACCAGTTTGGCACTTAATTGACCTATTGACTAAGCCCGTTATCCTATTATACCATCTCCTCCATAAACTTATCTAGCTTAATCTTAAAGTCATGGAGGTCCTTCGCCCCTACTGTTTCCCTCGGTAGGCTGTTCCAGTATTGCACTCCCCTGATGGTTAGAAACCTTCGTCTAATTTCAAGCCTAAATTTCCTGACTGACAATTTATATCCGTTTGTCCTCGTGTCCACATTAGCACTGAGCTGAAATAATTCCTCTCCTTCCCTGGTATTTATCCCTCTGATATATTTAAAGAGTGCAATCATATCTCCCCTTATCCTTCTTTTGGTTAAGGAAAACAAACCGAGCTCCTCAAGTCTCCTGTCATACGACAGGCCTTCCATTCCTCGGATCATTCTAGTGGCCCTTCTTTGTACCCGTTCCAGTTTTAACTCATCCTTCTTAAACATGGGAGACCAAAACTGCACACAATACTCCAAATGAGGTCTCACCAACGCCTTATATAACGGGACTAGCACTTCCTTATCCCTACTAGAAATACCCCGCCTAATGCAACCCAAGACCGCATTAGCTTTTTTAACGGCCACATCACATTGCCTACTCATAGTCATCCTACGATCAACCAGGACTCCCAGGTCCTTCTCCTCCTCCGTTACTTCCAACTGGTGCGTCCCTAGCTTATAACTAAAATTCCTGTTAGTCATCCCTAAATGCATAACCTTACACTTCTCACTATTGAATTTCATCCTGTTACTAATACTCCAGTTTACAAGGTCATCCAAATCTCCCTGGAGGATATCCCGATCCTTCTCCGAATTGGCAATACCTCCCAACTTGGTGTCGTCCGCAAACTTTATCAGCCCACTCCTACTCTTGGTTCCCAGGTCAGCAATAAATAGATTGAATAAAATAGGACCCAAAACCGAACCTTGAGGAACTCCACTGGTAACCCCCTCCAACCCGACAGTTCCCCTTTCAGTACTACCCTCTGCAGTCTCCCCTTTAACCAACTCCTTATCCACCTCTGGATTTTCATTTCGATCCCCATCTTTTCCAATTTAACCAATAATTCCTCATGCGGTACCGTATCAAACGCCTTACTGAAATCCAGATATATTAGATCCACCGCATTTCCCTTGTCTAAAAAATCTGTTACTTTCTCAAAGAAGGAGATCAGATTGGTTTGGCACGATCTACCTTTCGTAAATCCATGCTGTAATCTATCCCAGTTGTCATCGGCCTCCTGCTCCTTAACCACTCTCTCTTTCAAAATTTTTTCCATTACTTTGCATACTACAGATGTTAAACTAACAGGCCTGTAGTTACCCGGGTCACTTTTTTTCCCCTTCTTGAATATAGGAACTACATTAGCTAATCTCCAGTCCAACGGTACAATCCCCGAATTTAGAGATTTATTAAAAATCATCGCTAACGGGCTAGCAATATCACTCGCCAATTCCCTTAATATTCTAGGATGAAGATTATCCGGGCCCCCCGATTTACTTCCGTTAAGCTGTTCAAGTTTGGCCTCCACCTCAGATACCGTAATGTCTACCCCCATATCTTCATTCCCATCGGTCCCTCTATCACTATTCCTTAGCCCTTCATTAGCCTCATTAAAGACCGTGGCAAAATATTCATTCAGATATTGTGCCATTCCAAGATTATCCCTAATCTCCACTCCGTTTAAAGTTTTAAGCGGTCCCACTTCTTCCTTCTTGGTTTTCTTCCTATTTATATGGCTAAAAAACCTTTTGCTATTGGTTTTAATCCCCTTCGCTAGGTCCATCTCCACCCGTCGCTTTGCCTTTCTCACTGCATCCCTACACCCTCTGACCTCAATAAGGTAGGTTTCTTTGCTGATCCCTCCCATTTTCCACTCCCGGTACGCTTTCTGTTTTTTCTTAATGCCCCCTCTAAGACGCTTGGTCATCCAGCTCGGTCTAAAACTGCTACCTACGAGCCGTTTTCCCTTTCTCGGGATACATGCCTCAGACAACTCCTGCAATTTCAACCTGAAGTAACCCCAGGCGTCATCTACCTTTAGATTCCTAAATATGTTGGTCCAGTCCACTTCCCTAACTAGTCGTCTTAATTTAGTAAAGTTAGCCCTTTTGAAATCGTAAACCCTAGTCTCAGATGCAATATTAATTATCCTCTCATTAATTTTGAAACGAATTAGCTCGTGATCACTCGAGCCAAGGTTGTCCCCTACAACTATTTCCTCAACAAGGTCCTCATTACTCACCAAAATCAGATCTAAAATGGCATCCCCCCTCGTCGGTTCAGCAACCACTTGATGTAGGAATTCATCAGCTATCACGTCTAGGAAAAGCTGAGCCCTATTGTTATTACTAGCATTTGTTTCCCAATCTATATCTGGGAAGTTAAAGTCTCCCATGATCAAGCAGTTCCTATTAGTGTTTACCTCCTTAAAGACATTAAAGAGCTCTCTATCCGTCTCCAAGCTAGATCCTGGCGGTCTATAGCACACCCCAATCACTATCCCGGGTGAGGCTCTGGTAGTTTTCTTCCCCAATGTGACCATTGCCCACACAGACTCCGTATTAACCATTGCATTGCTAGTTATTTCATTACATTTCACCTCATTATTGATATACAATGCTACTCCCCCACCTTTACCTTTGCATCGGTCTTTTCTAAACAGCACATACCCTTCCATACCTGTACTCCAGTCATGGCTATCGTTCCACCATGTTTCGGTTATTCCTACGATATCCGGTTTCAATTCTCGGACCAGGAGCTCCAGTTCCTCCATTTTATTACCTAAGCTTCTCGCATTGGTGAACAAACATCCTACCTTTTGCTGTTGTTCTCCTCTCACTCTTCTCACCCCGCTCGGTAGGGACACAGTACTACCAGTATGACCTGTCGATCTAGTATCCGTCCCCCCCCTCTTCCTTACACCTAACCGTCCCCCTCTGGCTATATCTGTTGTTATCTTCTTGTTCTCACTCCCAATGTATAAATTTGGCGTGGAGTGCACCAGGGCCTCTCCCAACCGTCTCCCCCCAGTGTCTAGTTTAAAGCTCTTTTAATCAGATGAGCCAGCCTCCCTCCTAGAAGTCTACTTCCTTCCCTACTTAGGTGGAGCCCATCCCGTGAGAACAGTTGTCTGTCCCCAAAAGCCTCCCAGTGCCCATACATCCCAAAGCCCTCCTTGTAACACCACTCTCTCAGCCAACTATTAATCGTCAGGATTCTCTCACCCCTTTGGCGCCCTTCCCTAGGGACAGGTAGGATCCCACTGAAGATCACCTGAGCCTCAATTTCCTTAAGCGTCTTACCCAACCTGGCATAGTCTCCCTTGATCCTGTCTAGCGAGAATCTAGCAGTATCATTCGTTCCCACATGAAGGATGACCAAAGGGTTCTTACCTGCTCCTCTTAGGATCCTTTTCAACCTCAGGTCCACATCCCGTATTTTAGCGCCCGGTAGACAGCACACCCTTCTGTTCTCCGGATCGGCCCTGGTCACAGGCCTGTCCAACCTTCTCAGTATGGAGTCCCCAATCACGTAGACCTGCCTTTGCCTGGGGACAGTGCGGTCCTCTAACCTATCCCCCGTTCCCCCTGGTTGCAAGCTCCTTCCATTCCTATCTTCCCTTGTGGTTCCCCTTAAGCCATCCTGTAATCTCCCCTGACCCAAACTTGGTGTTGCCTCCATAGACTCCTCCCCTCTATCTATGGGACTGGCCGCTCGTCTCTTTTTCCTTGGCCTCCCACCATCAGCTACCATATTCTTTACCCCTTCCTCATTCTCCAAACCTTCAAACCTGTTCCTTAGCTCTATTTCCCCGTCACTGGCTCTCCTTTTCCTCGGCCTGCTTCTCACAGTCACATGCTTCCACCGCCCATCCTCCTCGTCTGGTGGTCCCCCCTCACTGGCCTTAGCCCCTGCTCCCACCTGTGCCCCTGGGCGTTCCCCTTCAGTTACTGCCTGCCATTGCTCCATCAGCTGCTCGAACCCCCTTCTATTCTCTATCAGGGTTTCTACCTGCAGCTCTAGGCCCTGGATCTTTTCCTCCAGCAGCTCTATTAGGCGACACTTCATACATACATAGTACTGCTCTGGGTCCCCTGCTAGAACTAGGTACATACCGCAGCTGCTGCATGCTCTCATCCTTGGTGTGTCCTCTGCTGCTTGGCTCATGGCTGCTGCTGTCCCGGCCTCGCTCGGTGCTTGTACCTAGGGAAGCACAGGGGACACGGCGCGGCCCCCTGCTCCTCCAATAGGAACTCCCACGCAAACTCCCCTGTTAGCAGCTCTGTTTGCTGCCTCCTGTGCCGCTGCTCGCAGCTGTGCCGCTGCCTGGCTGGGCGGCCGCTTTTATAGGCCCCTCCTAGCCTGGCTCCACCCCCTAATCAGGGCTCAGCCAATCCAGGCTCGGCTGCCCCTTCAGCAGTCTGCCCCTCCGGGCCTCTACTGAGGGAGACAAACACTACACAAACAGACACAAAGACACTCACCTGCTCCTCCAATAGGAACTCCCACGCAAACTCCCCTGTTAGCAGCTCTGTTTGCTGCCTCCTGTGCCGCTGCTCGCAGCTGTGCCGCTGCCTGGCTGGGCGGCCGCTTTTATAGGCCCCTCCTAGCCTGGCTCCACCCCCTAATCAGGGCTCAGCCAATCCAGGCTCGGCTGCCCCTTCAGCAGTCTGCCCCTCCGGGCCTCTACTGAGGGAGACAAACACTACACAAACAGACACAAAGACACTCACCTGCTCCTCCAATAGGAACTCCCACGCAAACTCCCCTGTTAGCAGCTCTGTTTGCTGCCTCCTGTGCCGCTGCTCGCATACTACAGATGTCAAACTAACAGGCCTATAATTACTCGGATCACTTGTTTTCCCTTTCTTAAAAATAGGAACTATGTTAGCAATTCTCCAGTCATACAGTACAACCCCTGAGTTTACTGATTCATTAAAAATTCTTGCTAATGGGCTTGTAATTTCATGTGTCAGTTCCTTTAATATTCTTGGATTAAGATTATCTGGGCCCTCCGATTTTGTCCCATTAAACTGTTTGTGTTTGGCTTCTACCTCGGATGTGGTAATATCTACCTCCATATCCTCATTCCCATTTGTCATCCTACCATTATCCCTAAGCTCCTCATTAAAGACTGAGGTCCTCTTCATTAACTAAGTATATATAGTGGACGCAGGCCTGAGAAGTTTATGAAGCATTTCTAAGCCTCCCCGTATTTTGGAGCCTCTGGCAGCCCCAGGGCATCTGAACCAAATTGATATGTTAGCGAGTGTCTTAGCTGTAAATACTGCCACTCTGCTGATGGTCACAGGTCATAATGCTGCTTTAGCATTATAAAAGGGACAAAGTCCTCATCATTGACTAACTGGGAAATGCATATGATGCTTCTGCTCACCCAGTTCTTCCAAATTATAAATTAATTCCCAGTTGTGAATCTGAGTTGCCACAAATAGGTGACTTTGCATGACGTCAAGGATCACAAACCTAGAAGACCAACACCTTCTTTATAGGATGAATAGTCTTTCAAGATCTTTTGCCAAGAATTGCCAAAACCTGTGTTATTCCACCAGAAATAATCCAGGAGAAATAGCATAAATTACTGACATATGTAACTCATCAACACCTGGTAGCCTAGGACTGCACACAAACAATGGCATTCTCAAACTTGCAAAAGCATCTTGGCATGCTCCCGCTTCAGTAATGGCGATCTCCAAGTGAACAGATCAGAGGCCCAAACAAAGGGTATGGTATATTTATTTCAGCACTCAAGCCCAGGTTCACTGGTCATGCAAGCAGCCCAAGAGAGGTCAAAATAGCAAGAGTCCTTCAAAACCACTCCTTGCAACAAGGACCTAAGAAACTGTACCTATATGGTTATAAAATATACTCCTCCATGAGACTTCAAATGAGAGTGGCCAACTGCAACACCTTACTCCTGTCTAAATATGAATTCTTCTCTGGGACAGTCCTTTGAACCTCCTCAATAAATTATCTAAGGATCATCAGGAGGAGTTAAAGATCTTTATGACCAAAGGCCAATTCACTGTGAGAACATCCCTCCAGGCCACTCTTATTGCTTCTGACACAATGGTGAGGACTGTGACCATGGCCATCTTCATGAGGTGATCTTCATAGCTACAGGCATCTGGGATCCTTTGGGAGGTCAAGATGACTATAGCAAACCTTCCTTTCAAGGGCTGTGAGCTCTTCAGCAGCACTACTGATGAGGTTCTTCACAGACCTAAGGACATTTGAGTGACCTGCGATTCCAGGCACTCTAGGTCACTACTTCTCAGGGGAAACAGCCTCTGAGGCGGCAGCCTTGCTACAAAACCTGTACTACTCTCAACAGTGACTTTCTGAGCCTTTGAGGTAGAGATTCCACAAGCATCACCCTTTCACCATCTCCTTGACTGTCCCACAGTTTTGACACAAGTAGCAAGAGCCCGCTCAAACTACCTGTGGATGCTTCTGTCACATCTTTTGGAAACTGATTTTCCCTCTTTCAAAAAGCCAAGAATGGGATAACTTCAGACCGGTGACTTCTGGATATAGTAACCCAGGGGTGACCAACCTGAGCCTGAGAAGGAGCCAGAATTTACCAATGTACATTGCCAAAGAGCCACAGTAATATGTCAGCAGCCCCCCATCAGCTCTCAGCACCAACCACCCACCAGCAGCCCTGCCGATCAGTGCCTCCCCCTCTTTCTCCACACCTCCCAATCAGCTGTTTCGTGATGTGCAGGAGGCTCTGGGAGGGGAGGTGGAGGAGCAAGGGCATGGCAGACTCAGGGGAGGGGATGGGAAGGGGTGGAGTGGGGGCAGGGCCTATGGCAGAGCCAGGGGTTGAGTGAGAACTCCACGGCACATTGGAAAGTTGGTGCCTGTAGCTCCAGCCCCAGAGTCGGTGCCTATACAAGGGTCCGCATATTAACTTCTGAAGAGCCGCATGTGGCTCCAGAGCCACAGGTTGGCCACCCCTGTAGTAACCAATGGGTATTCCATCCAGTTTTAGACAGTTCCTACCCCCCACCCCTTGTCTGTCTTCAAGAACCCCTTTCACAAGATGCTGGTGAGGCAAGAAGTAGGAAATACCCATAGAATTAAGAAGAAAGGGCTTTTATTCTCATTACATCCTAATTCCAAAGGAGAAAGGGATCTGGGCATCCAGTGCCTCAACAAGGTTATTATTCAATGTTTCATATTCCATCCTACCCTTCAGCCTCTTGCTGTCCCCACAGGTCTTTACCACGTTGCTAGCCATTGTGGCTGCACATCTATACAGACTGGGAATGCAAGTTTGTCTATATATAGATGACTAGACAGTTCAAGGAAGATCCCCACAGCAAATATTCAATTCAGTTCACATAACTCTACATGTCTTTGCATCTCTGTGCCTAGAGTCAACAAGGACAAAGTCCACTATGATCCCAACTCGAACCATAGAGTTCATCAGCACAGTGCTAGATACTTCCCCAACTCCAGAACACTCTGGCAGGCCAGCTCAGCAGATCATTTTCAGAGAACCATGAATGGTCCCAATTCCATTTTCCACAACATATTAATCAGGTGGGGATTTCCAGTTGTGGTCTTGTTCACATCATACAAGAACAGCAACTGCTGGACCTTTTGCTCCTGAAGGGATGTAAACCCAGGCTCGCTGACACCATTCTTTGTTCCTGAGTGCTGGATCAATTCTCCACCTTTCCACCAACTCACTTAATTTCCAGAGTTTGAGAAAGCTGAGACAGAACTCTTGCCACATTATCCTGACCACTCCCAGCATGGGCCAGACAGCTCTGGTTTTTTGAGCTGGTGAATCTTTTGATCATCCCACCAATCCCCTTATCACTTCTTCCTGACATAGTCTCCCAAAACAAGGGCTGAATATTGACCCATATACAATGTCACTCCATCTAATAGCCTGGATACTGTTTGGATAACTCCACTGGAGAGGGTCTATTCATTTGAATTACAGAAAATTCTCTACAAAGCAGAAAGCCTTCTACCAGACTAGCATGTAGAAATGGAAAAGGTTTTATTATCTGAACAATCCAGCAGCAGCTTTCACCAATGACGCCTTGATTTCCAACTATCCTGGAATAGCTATCCTTCCTGAAGTGATCCAGGCTTTCCATCAGCTCAGTTAGAGTACATTTGGCAGCAATTTCTGCATATCGTCAGGGTTACATTGTATTCACACACCCCACAGTACTGAAATTTTTGAAGGGCCTTGCTTATATTCTCCACCTACTTAAGGACCGTCCCCTTTCCTGGGACCTCAACTTAATTCTTACTGGTTTAATGGGATTACCCATCAAACCCATGGTGATTTGCTCCTTCTGTCATCTGTCAGTGAAGACACCTTTTCTGGTGGCCATTATCTCAGCTTAGAAAAGTCAGCAAATACAGGCCCTCATGTCCCCATAAGGACAAAGTAATCCTTAGGCCTCATCCCAAATTTCTGCCTAAGGTAGTTTCAATCAATCAATTCATCTCAATCAATTAATCCATCTCCCATTTTTTCCCCAAAACCTCACTGCAACCCAGGCAAAATAAAACAGCACATACTAAAGAAGTGAGAGCTTTATCCTTAAATGGAACAAAGTTAATCATTTCTTCCCCCAGACCCTTTATGGCTTTCCCAGAAAAAGTTAGAGGGCAGCCCATGTCAACAGAGGTTATCCAGGTGTGTTCCTGTCTATATTTAGTGGTTCTCAGCACCCCCACTACACAAATTGTTCTAGCACTCTGCAAGCCACCCTCCATCCCAGATAATCAGAGTCCTGTTCTCTTGTGACTCTTGTTGGCAAAGGAACTGAGTGGCTGTTGAGGCCACTCTGCCCTTTATGCCCTCAGCTGTGGTGGTCGCAAGGGATCTCAGAGTACAGGTACAACCCCAAGGGACACTGCTATCCAAAAGAATCCAATCTCACACATGGGACACCTGCACAACTTGAGTGGAATCCGTGTGGAAAACACACCTTAAAGAACCACAGTTACCATGGGGTAAATAACATTTCTTTCACCTTCTTTTCAGCTCCTAGTCCTGATTTTATTGCAATTCTTCCCATATTACCTGATAAGTGCTTTACTTTCCCATGTAGATATGTTTTGATTCCTGTAAAGTGAGAGGTATACAATGACCTAGTGGTATTAATAGTGGTTAAGTAAAACACGAATGTTGAGATTTTGGAATCTTTTAGAACTGTATAGTACAAAACAACCAGACTTTATTTTTATCACAGGCATAATTATTATGCTAATGTTAATTTAAATGACTTGATTAATTTGCTCTCTCATCTTTCATATGTTATTGTTAGATTAAAATTCTCAGACCAGGAAGTTTAAATAGTGCAATACGAGAGTTTGTTATTGAGAAATTAGGAGCCAGATATCTTCAGACTGGAGGGATTAACTTGAAAGAAGTGTATGAAGATTCCAGTGCCACCACTCCATTAATATTTATTCATTCTCATGGTGAGATACTTATAAACTAAGAAGGGGCACATAAAACCTGGTTTATGAAGCATTAATTTTCAGATTCTAGTTTAGCTCTTATGTTCAATAGGTTGCCCCTGCTTCCTAGAGTGTTACCAACTTTTGCATTCATGTTATCCTTGTCTCCTGTTAAACTGAACAGCAAAGAGTGAAACTGGGAGTAGACAAAAATCACAGGAAGGAGGAGGGTTGTGAGGGATGTTCCACATCAATCCACCAGTACCTCTGGCCTTGGAACTCTGCTCCAATCTTCAAATTCCCCTTTAACACTGGGTTCAAGGTAGCTGCTGGTAGGGGAAGCCCTGCTCATCGTCACCAAAGATAAGCAAAGAATCCTGTGGCACCTTATAGACTAACAGACGTTTTGCAGCATGAGCTTTCGTGGGTGAATACCCACTTCTTCGGATGCAAGTGAAGAAGTGGGTATTCACCCACGAAAGCTCATGCTGCAAAACGTCTGTTAGTCTATAAGGTGCCACAGGATTCTTTGCTGCTTCTACAGAACCAGACTAACACGGCTACCCCTCTGATACTTGACACCAAAGATAAGGAAAGTGGTAAGGAACCAGGAGGCAGCACAGAGTTACAAGGCCTGGCTTTAAATGGATTCCCCGAAAATCCATGGGCAAGTTTTTCTCCTTCTAGACTGCCTCTAGTGGTTTTTCCATGAGAGTGAGTGATCTGGCCCTATATTATTTTTCAATATTTAAAATAACACTAAATAACTTAACCAAAAATGTTGGTTGAACCACCTCAGCATTTTCCTGATAAGAGGTACTTCTGCTGCTCAATAGCATTTGATGTGATAGTTACCATTTTGAGAAATTCTTGAACTAATACAATCAAACCATTTTTATTCATCAGTGTCTCAGTGCTTTCTTCTGATAATATAACATAACCCATTGTTCCTCACCCCATGATTCCCTTATAATGAAATGTATAATATTACAAAAATAACACAGAGTACTATTCTTACAGGTGAGATGATTAAAGATGACACATTTTTAAATATGTAACTCTAAAGATAATTTTTGGCTGCTGTAGCCACATAAATAAATCAATTCCATGTTGTTACACAGGAATAGACCCAGCAGCTCACCTTCTGCGCCTTGCACAGGAAATAAAAGGAAGCACACGGCATGTGCAAATGGTTTCTTTGGGACGTGGTCAGGGAAGCAAAGCTGAAGATTTGATACATAAAGCACAGCTGTTGAGTGGACAATGGGTTTTCCTACAAAACTGCCATCTTGCTGCATCATTTATGCCCAGGCTTTGTACTATTGTTGATTCGTAAGTGTTTTATTTATATTCAAAATATAAATAAGTTATATACTTAACCCAGCCAAATCTGAAGCAATCAATATAAATGCAAATGTCAATCTTTTTAACCCAAGAGAGAAAATGCTTTAAACGGGGGAGGGATAGCTCAGTGGTTTGAGCATTGGCCTGAGCATTGGCCTGCTAAACCCAAGGTTGTGAGTTCAGTCCTTGAGGGGGCCACTTAGGGATCTGGGGTAAAATCAGTACTTGGTCCTGCTAGTGAAGGTAGGGGGCTGGACTCAATGACCTTTCAGGGTCCCTTCCAGTTCTATGAGGATAGGTATATCTCCATATATTATTTATTATATGAGGTATAAATAAAGTCTCAGAAGAGGAACTTGAAAAAGTTTTCTTCTTTGAGTGTTTATATATTCTACTCTTGGCTAGCAATATCTATTGGGCAGTTCCTACAACCTGAGTGCCCTCATTCTCCTCTCCAAAGGGCATAAAAGAGGAGAGCCACACCAACCTACTCTTGGTTCCTTCATACCACCCAGGACTGAGAGACATAACTGAGGACAGTATTTGTCTCTTGCCCATTTGTGATTGTCAATACAATCATTTTGTATATAGTTGCTTTTAGTGTGGATACAGTAGTTTATGATAGGTTTCCATTCTGCATAGTTTTTACTCTGTCTTTTAGTTATCTGGTACCAGGCTTCAGACCTTATGGCTGAGCAAAAATCACCAGGTTTCATGCCAGGTGCCTATACCCTTCAATGACAGGCATATTAGATGCCTATTTTGTCTGAGTGAGTGGTATATTACTAACAAATGCTCTATTTGTTGGTTTTTTTCCAAAAAAACTCAAAAGCAAGAGAGGCTTATTTAAAGCTGTACCTCCTAGACAAGCCTATACTTGGTCCCGGACCAACAAGATCTGCCTGGATCCAAATTTCTTCTACTGGACCTGCTCTGGTGAATGGGAGTGCCACAACTTCCTCTATGGTTCCAGCTCCCAAATGTACTCCTTAGCTACTTCCATTTCTAAATTCTCTCTCAGAGAAATTCAGGCTGTCACTGAATGTAACAGACTGCACCAACCCAGCTCTACTCTTTCTGACAAGGACACCAAAAGATTAGACCACTTCAATAGGAAGAGTTTTATCTCAGCTAACCTACAGTTCTGTATTGTGAATTATCAGACCTCAATTCCAAATAGGATTTTATTAATTATAATTTTTCTGAGTTCAGAAACAAACTGCTCCAGGAACCTAAAACAGAATTGCAGACCATTGTCTGAGTGAGTGGACAAACTGATAGCTTGATTGTCCCTCCAAGCCTCAGTAGATGCATCTGTCACAGCTTCCTGTTGCATGGTAACTTTGGTTGCAATGAGATAAGCTTCATGACTTCAATTCTCTGGGTTCCCCAAGGACATTCCTACCATGGAGGATCTCCCCTTTGAGGTTAACAACATGTACAGTGACAAAATGGATGAGTTGCTACAGTCCTTCAGGACTCTCATGCAACCCTCCACTCCCTGAGTATATACACCTCAGCACCTTGGAGAAGGTACTCCAAACCACCTCCTTATAAGCAAGAGCCTGCTTCTCCACCCCTTTACTACCAGAGATCCTATGAACTTCCCAGGAAGCATCTACCGTGCATGGTCCCGTATTACTTTGGACTCACAGTAGGGAGAGGATACTCCATCCAATTCTGTGCCCTCCCATCGTTCCACCCCCCCTTACCCATCCCTCTTCAGAGACCCCTCTCACAAGCAACTCCTTATACGGGAGGTGCACTCGCTTTTATCACTAGGGGCAGTGGAAGAGGTCCCTCAGAAGCAGAAGGGCAAGGGCATCTATTCCTGGTATTTCCGAATACTGAAAGCCAAAGACAGCCTCAGGCCCATCTTGGACCTGTGAGAACTCAACAAGTTCATGAAGAAACTAAAGTTCTGCATGGTCTCTTTGGCCTCCATCATCCCCTCACTGGATCCAGCAGACTGGTATGGCACCCTCGACTTGAAGGACACATATTTTCATATCGCAGTCACTCAGCCCCCACAGAAAGTACCTCAGGTTTGTGGTGAACAATACCCACTACCAATTCACAGTCCTCCCTTCTCTCACTTTTCTGCAATCATAATTGTTGGATTTACCATGCTCAGAAAACCACATAGGCTTCTGATTTGTCAAAGATATTGCTGTCTGCATTGTTCCACCATATGCTGAGTTCTGGGGAAAGGCTACAACTCCTGGACTTTAGCTAGCAGCTCCTGACCTGGACCTCAGTGGAGGCTCAGTGGAATACAGCTGTTGCTGCTATTGCTGCCCACCAGTACCCTTATCCCTGAAGGCAAGAGAACTGTCCCCCATTACCACCCTAGAGATCAGTCTGACCAGGGAGGCATGAGCAGATAGGCTGAAGTTGCCATTCATTGTCAGAAATGAGTGAAGAGTTCATCCACAATATCTGAAAAGGGAAGATCACCACCCAATATATCCGTGAACAAAAGGTAGCGGCTGTGGGGTTCGCTGCCAGAGATTAGTGAAAGGGGATCCACCTTGCATCTGTGAACCTGTTGGGCTGTTGAATTCTCTCCTCTATCCACTGCACCACTCACTTGGAATGCAACTGAGTATTTTCTGACCTTGGCAAACCCCAGTACCTAGTAATTAGCTACCAGATAGGAATGACCATTCCCAGTCTTATAGTACATCATTAGAGGTTCTAATGTGAGTGGACAGCATCACATTTCTCAACTGGACCATGATGTGAAGATTCAGATTCTCTTTTGCAGGACCCGCTAGCTCTCTTTCTAGGCTTACTACTTTGAAGAATAAGACAAAAGCTGGAGAAATCACATTATTTCTGTCCAGGTTGTTTCATTTAATTAATTTGAGCAATTGGTAATGAAATTTGATTATTAAAAATTTGCGTCTTGCCTGATATTTGGTAGAATAATAATTATGTTACCAAACTACCTGTCTTTACAGATTTACCCAGCCGAACATAAACATGGATCCTCAGTTTAGACTATGGTTAAGTTCCACACCTGATCCTTCTTTCCCCATACCTATCCTGCAGAAAGGTTTTAAGGTAAGGGCATAGGCAGTGAGTTATATGGGCTCCACCAATGTTTGGGCTTATATTTTCAGAACCATCCCGTTCATATGACAGATGGGGGCAAATGCCCTGGGGGGCCCTGCACCCAAGGGATTAGTGTTAGGGCCTGGGGTGTTAGCCTGGCTGTTAGCCTGGGGCCAGCAGCAGCGAGCAACCCGGCCCAAGCCTGCCCCACTCCATCCCTTCCCTCAAGCCCCTGCTCCGCCTCTTTCTAGCTTCTGCCCCCTCCCCCCAAGCAACACCAGGAGTGGGCAAGGGGCGGGCTGGGGCTGGGCCACTCGCTGCTGCTGCCAGCGCAAGCCCCATCCTCGCCCTGCTAGCCCCCCAGGCCACCCTGGACCCCGTGTCCCCCTGAAGCGCATGCCCCCCTCCCCCCCCAAAAGCAGGATGGCTCTGTTTGGACCCGTTCTGGGCATCACCAAAAATTATGCTAACCTGGCGCCCATGGGTAAGGGTTGATTATAATTTGCTAAAACACCACAATCAGAAAGTTGCTGTGGTTTTGGCTGTGAATACTCAATTTGAATATTTCAAATTTCTCATTCTAATAGTATCTTAACAAGAAACAGAGCCAAACCAAAATTCTGCACTCCACCACCCAACGTTCATGAGGAAACTCAACTCCAGTTCCTCCAGTCTGCCCACCTAAAGCCCAATTCTACTCTGACCTAGATGGCCTTGTTTCTCCATATAAAAAAGGAGACATTATAAAGACTACTTTGCTTAGTAGAATCCTGTCTGACCACTGAAGATTTATCTCCTCCCTCCCCCCACCCAAGTGAGCTGAATGTTATTCTTGCAGTAACAAGGAAAAAGTTAGAATTCAAACATCCTGGATTTGTTTTTTAAATGTATTTTAAGTTCAAGAGATTGATACAAGTATATGTTGTAGCAATGAAATAAAATGAATGTGCTCTAGGAGAAGATGGCCTCATGAATAAAACACTTTCATCTCTTGTTTCCCTTGAAGAAATAAACAGAATTTTTATGGTCTCATCTTTGCTTGGTGGATGAGTGCTCCATTTTCCACTTTTTTAATTTGAGTGATTTTTCTGGGAATATGTCATTTTATATATACACATCCTTTAAGGCCATTAGATTTACTCATTCTTGTGGCTAAGAAGAGCTGGATGGTGCTGATGGGTCAGCGAGCGGAGACTATTTGAGAAGAATGCAAGGTGGTCCATCATCCCCCAGATGCAGCCTCCATAATGCCCTCAGCTCCTGCTCAGAGCAAGAGATTAAGCTTCACGTCGCATTCACTTTTCAGAAGACTATCAGCTAAAAAATCAGGTCTCAGTACTGCAGATAAATTTACGTGGGTTTCCTGTTAGGGCAAGGGACACAGGTATCATCTGGATGACCTGCAGGAGTGGGAGGGCCACCTCAAACTCTCCTACTGACAGGGGAGAATCCTCAGGCCCAGTTTACTAAGTCTGGCAATGTGTAAATCCAGCATCAATTTTGGCCATCCGTTAACCTAAAGTGGCTGTGTGCCTGGCTTGAGCCACGCCCATCTCAGTGATCTTATCTGGGTGAGCCCCATGCCAAGGTCCTGGTGCCAACCAGCACCAAGGTCCTTGGATCCCTCCTGGTCAGTCTAATTCAGTACTGAGATACCAACACAGTTGACGTGCTGCCAAAGTCTCCTCATCCCTCCAGCTTGACCTATTCATCACCAAGGTCAGCATTCTTGTTCTGGTGTCAAAGTCCCTGTATTCCTCCGGATCAGTCTAATTCCAGCAGCCTTGATGTGTGCTAAGGTCCCCTGGATTTCTAATTTGATGCTGATGTCCCAATATTGTTGTTATAACGTCAAAGCACCCGGATCCCTCTGGGTTGATCTATTAGCATTGAGGTTCTGGCACAATTAATGAAGTGCCTAAGTCCCTGTATTCCCCGCAATCAACCTGAGGTCTCAGTATTGTTGATACATCCATTGCAGGCCTTCTATTTTTTTTGTAGAATTTGCACAGCTGTTGCTTGAAACCCTTTATGTAAATATATTGAAATAAAAATGTCTTTTGCTGAGGTCTGATGTGGGAAAATGAAATTATAATCACTTCCAACATTCTCCTGTATTGCAATCTAGCGCTGATGCTCATGTTGGCAGTTTGTAGTCCTTGTTCACCTAGACTTATCAGCCCTACTTCCTCAGAGGTTATACATCTTGCTAATCTCTCACAAGTGAGCATAGATAGAGGCCACTTAAAGAAGAAAGAGAGGTTACTTACCAGAAATTGTTCTTTGAGAGTATTGCTTCTGTATATTCACACTCCATATTCACACTCCCTACTCACCTTCCCCTCTTCTTTGGAGTCTCAGATAAAGAATTCCAAAAGTAGCAAAGGAATTGAAGAGTGGTTGGGGCCACACCCTCTTTTATACCCTCGGAATCCTCCCCAGGGGGAGCAGGGGGTAAACAGGTAGCATGACGGGTTTGGCCAGTCAGACCTATGAGTCGGAGTTAGGAGTCAGTAAACCAAGTCAAGGGTCAGAATCAGAGGTGGAAGTCAGAATCCATGACTGGGGCATGGATCAAGAACAAGGCAGGAAAGCAAGAACTAGGTCAAGAAAACCAGAATCAGGAGCAGACAGGGAAGCAAGAACCAGGGACAAGTCAGGAAAGCATGGCTCAGGAGTCAGGCAAGAAGGCAGGGTTCAATGTAGCAACTACCCAGTTGCACAGATAACTTCCTGTGTCTGCTTCTGGTTTAAGTAGCACAGCCAGATGGGGCCAGGCACTCATCCAATCAGGACTTCGATTGCCGATGCCTCTGGTGGGGTAAGGTTCCATTAGCCACTGAGCCCAACAGTTACTAGCAAGCCGCCAGATGGTAGCCAAAATACGAAGGTTGCTTGGGGATCCAAGGATCGTGGTTCAAGACTTGTGAATCCTTATGGGGGTCAGATGACTGGCACCAATGGATATTGATCACTAATAAAATTCCACAGCTCAACACAAGGAGTATTATATCTCATAAGTGTGAGGGATGATATTTTCCAAGAACAACAGTTCTTCTTCGAGTGATTGCTCATATCCATTCCAGTTAGGTGTGCGCGCGCCACGTGCACGTTCGTCGGAAGATTTTTACCCTAGCAAACCCAGTGGGTCAGCTGAGCGCCCCCTGGAGTGGCGCCATAACGGCACCGCATATATACCTCAGCCGACCCACCCGACCCTCAGTTCCTTCTTACTGCCCATGTCGGTCGTTGGAACAGTGGAGTGCAGCTTGTCTGACCTCCGCTTCCCTAGCTTCCTCATAGTTCTTTCTCTAAAATTTGTATATAGTTGATATCTTAGTTGTAGGTTTTCTTGTTTTTGATAGTTTTCAGTCAGTTTAGTGTTAGATAGTTAGCGGGTTCGGGGATTAGCCCCCACCCGCACCGGGGACCGGAGCGCATGCCCGGCTCCCCGGGTTTCAAGCCGTGTTCAGCCTGCCACAGGCCTATGCCTACAGGGGATCCTCATACCTCCTGTTTGAAGTGCCTGGGAGAGTCGCACTTGTCTTCTAAGTGCCCGATTTGCAAGGCTTTCAAGCCTCGCACAAAGAGGGAAAGAGACATTAGGCTTAAACAACTCCTCATGGAGGCAGCCTTAACCCCTCCGGCTGTGGCACCGCCCGCTGTCCCTCTAGACTCTCGCAGTGCCGCCACAGCGCCGGGCCACTCTTCGGTGCAGCAATCAAGAGGGCCGTCGGCACCGAAATCCGCCCAGGGGCGCTCTCTCTCACCAAAGGCGAAGAAAGGCAAAGCCGCTGCCTCTTTGGCACCGCCTGCTCCGAAGCACCAGAGCGCGCCCCGACCGGACCGCCCAGAACCGAAACCTGCCGCAACACCAGTTCCTCCGGCGCAGACGCTTCTGCCGGCACCGTCGAGTCCGGCACCTGTGACCTCCCCGGCTCCGGCCGCGGTAGAGGTGCCACTGCCGTCGACTCCAGAGACCTTCGCAGCGGCACGGGGCCTTATTGCGTTGACAGACCTGGCTGTGCCTCCACCCCCGGTGCCGCCGGTGCGGGCGCCCCGTTCCATGGGCAAGCCGTCAATGCTCAAGCCGCCTGCCGGCACCGAGTCCGACCGGCACCGGCACCGATCCCAATCCCGCTCTCACCAGCGTTCACAGTCTCGACGCCGATCTCACTCCGGGCGCCGATCGCAACGCCGCTCGCAGTCCCGGCACTGCTCGACTACGCGGCACCGGTCAGACTCGCGGCACCGTTCTTTCTCTCGATCTCCGGCTCGTCGCTCCCGGCACCGTTCCAGATCGCGGTACCGCTACGGCCGCCACTACTCAAGAAGCCGCTCTCGGCACCGAACATGGAGATCGCAGTCGACCTCCCGGCACCGTGCCAGTCGGAGGTCCCGCTCTCGCTCCCACTCTCGCTGTTGGGATGCCTCCCGGCACCGATCGCCGCAGAGGCGGGAAATGCGATCAGTTGGCACTTCGGCACAGGGGTTATCCGCTCCTCCCTGGCCCTCCAGACACACCTCGGCCTCTTCCCATGCCGACAGCTACTACGTCGATGAACATGACCCTCAGGTCCCTTTGTGAGTCTTCCAGCAGTCCCACTACGCGGACCAGGACCCTCATCACTGGGGTTATTGGACCCCTTGGGCCTACCACCAAGCTCAAGGCGCTCCTGTCCCTACCACGCGCACCGTACCACACGAGTCACGCATCCCGGAGGCTACAATAAGCCGCCCCCCGGTTGACACTGAGGTACCATCGTTCGTAGAGGAAGGTAATCAGCCTGCCCAGGAACCTCTGGAGCAGGAACCTTCCCAGGTCCCAGACGTTGAGCGGGATACCATCACTCCCGGGATATCTTCCTCTTCCCCAGATGAGGCGGTGGCGGGGTCGTCGTCTGCAGGTCCCCCGCCAATAGACTTACAGGCACACCAAGAGCTTCTTCGCAGGGTGGCATTGCGAATGGACCTACAGGCTGAGGAGATATCGGAAGTGGACGATCCGATAGTGACCATTTTGTCAGCGGACACCCCAACCCGCATAGCCCTCCCTTTCATTAAGACTATCCAGGCGACTGCTGATAGCTTATGGCAGACTCCGTCCTCTATTGCGCCCACAGCCAGGGGGGTGGAACGCAAGTACATGGTCCCTTCCAAGAGATATGAGTATTTGTATGTGCACCCTATCCCTTCGTCGTTGATGGTCCAATCTGTCAATGATAAAGAGCGCCACGGCCAGCAAGGCCCGGCTCCTAAATCAAAGGAAGCTAGGCGAATGGACTTGCTTGGTCGCAAGGTCTACTCTGCTGGTGCCCTGCAGATCCGAGTGGCTAATCAGCAGGCCTTGCTGAGCCATTACGGTCATGACACTTGGGCTGAGGTAGAGAAGTACAAAGAGCTCCTACCTCAGGATTCACGACAGGAGTTCACAGCCTTCGTAGAGGAAGGTAAAAAGGTAGCGCGCACCTCGTTACAAGCTTCCTTGGACGCAGCTGACTCGGGAGCACGTACTATAGCCTCGGGCGTTACCATGCGCCGGATCTCTTGGCTCCAGAGTTCGACGCTTCCCCCTGAAGTACAGTACACCATTCAGGACCTTCCTTTTGACTCCAAGGCTCTCTTCTCCGAAAAGACGGACTCCAGACTACAAAACCTAAAGGACAATAGGGTCATTATCCGTACTTTGGGGATGCATACCCCTGCGACCCAGAGGCGTCCGTTCTGCCCCTAGCTTAATCGGCCTTATTACCGGTATATGCCTCGCTACAGGCAGGACTCTGGTCGGCGACGGGGTCGCGGGGGACGTAGACAACAACCTGGCCACCAACCGTCCCAAGGGCGGGCCCCTTCTAAACCTGCGGGGCCTAAACCGTCCTTTTGAAGATGCGCCTGGGGACGGCATACCAGATCTTTCTCCAGATCCCTCCCTGCCTTTTTCCAACCGTCTTTCCTATTTCCTCCCGGCGTGGGCCCGGCTGACCACCGATGTCTGGGTCCTACGCACTGTGCAACGTGGTTACCAACCACAATTCGTTTCACCCCCACCTTCCCACCCTCCTTCCCGGTCCCTCTTCAGGGACCCCTCTCACGAGCAACTCCTCTTACAAGAGGTGCACTCGCTCCTTGCCATCGGAGCGGTAGAGAAGGTTCCAGAGAGGGAGAGGGGCAATGGGTTTTATTCCCGTTATTTTTTGATCCCCAAGTCCAAAGGGGGCCTCCGACCCATCCTCGACCTGCGACACCTCAACAGATACATGCTGAAGTTGAAGTTCCGCATGGTATCCCTCGGGACCATTATCCCTACATTGGATCCGGGAGACTGGTATGCCGCCCTCGATATGAAGGACGCTTATTTTCATGTCGCCATCTTTCCACCACACAGACGTTTCCTCCGATTTACAATCACTCACCTTCACTTCCAGTTTGCGGTCCTCCCCTTCGGCCTATCCACGGCCCCAAGGGTGTTCACGAAGTGCATGGCCGTTGTTGCCGCCCACCTCCGTCGGCGCGGCATCTGCGTTTTTCCCTACCTAGACGACTGGCTCATCGGGGGGACTCGCAGGCCACAGTCCAGCAACATGTCACAGTGATCAAAGACTTGTTCGCGCGCCTGGGCCTAGTTCTCAACATAGAGAAGTCCACCTTAGTACCAACTCAGAGGTTGGACTTTATTGGCGCGACCCTGGACTCATCTCTAGCCAGAGCCTACCTTCCTCAGCTACGGTTCCAGGCCCTCACGCAGCTAATTTGCGCCCTTCAGACCTCTCGTATGACCTCTGCCCGCGCTTGTCTCTGCCTCCTCGGTCACATGGCAGCTTGCACGCACGTAACTCCGTTTGCCAGGCTCCGCCTCCACCCCCTCCAGCTGTGGCTCAACTCGCGATACCGTCCGCACAGGGACCCTCTGGATACCCTGCTCACCATTCCAATGGGTGTACTTCAATCCCTGGACTGGTGGCTGACCCCATCCCACGTATGTGCGGGGGTCCCATTTCATGCTCCTCAACTTTCTCTTTCCCTGACGACGGATGCCTCGTCCCTCGGATGGGGAGCCCATCTCGGCGATCTTCGTACTCTAGGTCTTTGTTCGGTGCAGGAATTGAATATGCACATCAACGTCAGGAAGCTCCGGGCAGTGCACCTGGCATGCCAGATGTTCCAAACTCGCCTCCACGGCCGTTGTGTCTCAGTCTTTACGGACAACACAACGGCCATGTACTATATCAACAAGCAAGACGGGACCCGCTCTTCCCCCCTCTGCCACGAGGCGATGCTACTGTGGGAGTTCTGCATAGCCCACTCGATACATCTGGTGGCGTCGTTCCTTCCCGGCGTCAAGAACACCGTCGCAGATCGCCTGAGCAGGTCCTTTCTCTGCCAGGAGTGGTCGATGAGAGCGGACATCGCTCATGCCATTTTCCAACGGTGGGGATTTCCCCATGTAGACCTGTTTGCATCCCAATCAAACCGCAAATGCCAAGAGTTTTGCTCCTTTCAAGGCCTGTCACCGGGCTCTCTGTCAGACGCGTTTCTCCTTCCATGGACTCGTCATCTGTTCTACGCCTTTCCCCCGTTTCCCCTTATACACAGAGTCCTGCTGAAGCTCCAACGGGACAAAGCACGTCTCATCTTAATCGCGCCAGCGTGTCCCAGGCAACACTGGTTTACCACGCTGCTCCGTCTATCGGTAGCCAGCCCAATTCCTCTGCCGCTTCACCCGGATCTTATAACACAAGATCACGGCACTCTCCGTCACCCAGACCTGACGGCCCTCCACCTCATGGCGTGGCTCCTGAGTGGCTAGACCAGTCAGAATTGCGCTGCTCTGCTCCTGTGCAGCATGTTTTATTGAGCAGCAGAAAGCCTTCCACTCGATCTACCTTCCTGGCCAAGTGGAAGCGCTTCGCTTGCTGGGCTCAAGCGCGCGATGCTGTTCCTTCAGAGCTTCCGCTTCTGGTGGTCCTTGACTATCTCTGGTCACTAAAACAGCAAGGCCTTGCACTATCCTCTATAAAGGTGCACTTAGCGGCTATCTCCGCTTTCCTTTCCAGCTTCTTCCATGATAAGCCACATTCAACCTTGTTGAAGATAATTTCCGTATATGAGGGAGGATATACGCTGTTCTCTCATCCGCTGACTACCCGTTTCAGAAAGGGCCTTGACCGTCTCTACCCCCAGGTGCGCCATCCGACTCCCACCTGGGACCTCAATCTGGTCCTCCACAGGTTCATGTCCCCACCCTTTGAGCTGCTAGCCACCTGTTCCTTGCTGTACCTGTCATGGAAGACGTTTTTTCTGGTAGCTATCACATCAGCCAGACGGGTCTCTGAGCTCAAAGCGCTCATGGTGGACCCACCGTACACTGTTTTTCATAAGGACAAGGTGCAGCTACGTCCACATCCAGCATTCCTCCCGAAGGTAGTGTCCGCGTTCCACAATAACCAGGACATCTTCCTTCCAGTTTTCTTTCCAAAACCTCACGCATCCTCGCGAGAGCAACGACTTCACTCCCTTGATGTTCGTAGGGCGTTGGCTTTCTATGTTGATCGGACAAGACCGTTCCGCAAATCCCCTCAACTGTTTGTGGCAATTGCTGACCGGATGCGAGGTCTTCCTGTCTCGTCGCAGCGAATCTCCTCATGGCTCACAGAGTGCATACGCAACTGTTATAACTTGGCTAATGTTCCTTTGGGCCATCTCACCACCCACTCTTCCAGAGCACAGGCGTCCTCTGCTGCCTTTCTGGCACAAGTACCGATACAAGAAATATGCCGAGCGGCGACCTGGTCGTCGGTTCATACTTTCGCCTCTCACTATGCTCTGGTCCAACAGTCTAGAGATGATGCAGCCTTTGGCTCTGCGGTCCTGCATCCCCCCACGTCTCACTCCGACCCCACCGCCTAGGTAAGGCTTGGGAATCACCTAAATGGAATGGATATGAGCAATCACTCGAAGAAGAAAAGACGGTTACTTACTTTTGTAACTGTTGTTCTTCGAGATGTGTTGCTCATATCCATTCCACACCCACCCTCCTTCCCCACTGTCGGAGTAGCCGGCAAGAAGGAACTGAGGGTCGGGTGGGTCGGCTGAGGTATATATGCGGTGCCGTTATGACGCCACTCCAGGGGGCGCTCAGCCGACCCACTGGGGTTGCTAGGGTAAAAATCTTCCGACGAACGTGCACGCGGCGCGCGCACACCTAACTGGAATGGATGTGAGCAACACATCTCGAAGAACAACAGTTACAAAGGTAAGAAACCGTCTTTTACTTGTAAGTAATCTCTCTCTCTTTCCAATTGATCATATCCAATTAAATAACTAATCCACTAAGAAAAAGTGAAAGGGTTTTGTTAGATTTGTTTTGCTCTCATCAATCTGCCTGCAGCATATTATTCAGAAAATATAATACACCTCTACCCCAATATAACGCGACCTGATATAACACGAATTCAGACATAACGCGTTAAAGCAGTGCTCTGGGGGGGCGGGGCTGCGCACTCCGGCAGATCAAAGCAAGTTCGATATAATGTGGTTTCACCTATAACGCGGTAATATTTTTTGGCTCCCAAGAACAGCATTATATCGGGGTAGAGGTGTAATGGTAATACACTTGCCTTGTTTCCCTCTTCTTTTTTAAAGATGGCAATAGAACCACCTAGGGGTCTGAAAGGAAAATTACTTCAGACATTTGGATACAGTGGCAGCGGAGATGTAACGGAAATTATCTTCAACAAGGTTGAATGTGGCTTATCATGGAAGAAGCTGGTGTTCAGCCTGTGTTTCTTCAATGCTGTAGTCCATGAAAGAAAAAAATATGGCTCTTTGGGCTGGAATGTTCCATATGAATTTAACTCTTCTGATTTAGAAGTAAGTACTTTGCAAAAAAACCCACAAAGAAACAAATAGAAAGTTATCTGGCACTCTGATTCCCAAGTTCATGAATGCTTACACTAGAGATGGGTATGAACTAGAACACCTAGTCTGATCTCCCAAGTACACAAATTCAGTGTCTCACGCCCATGCCTAGCTTATACTGTACTTTGATTCTAAGTTTGTCTCCCAGGAACTATTCAGTTTCTAGGAGACAAAATCCCAATAAGTTTAAAATAAGAAGTAAACACTCAAGGGTCAGGCCTGGGAGGAACCCAGTGTTCATTAAGTATTTATAAATGTGTCTGAAAAAGAGAAAATTATGGAAGACCACCATGTATTATTTTTCCCTACAATACAGGAAGGGTACCCCATATCCCTTCTAATACCACTAGTGCAGGAGATCATGAAAACTCTGTGGAGAAACAAAGACTCCATAATTCCTGAAACCAGCAGGTAATTGTTCTACTTTGATCACTGCACATGTGGATCCCACTCGTGCTGTGTTGGGCACCCCAGAACAATAGTTTGCAACATTTTCACTAGCAGTGTGTAGTAGGGGTCACATTCACACTCCGCGTACCCTTCCCAAGGGTATAAAGAGCCTGAGACCCTAACTTCCACTCAGTGCTTTGCAACCACCCTAGGCAGAGCAGATGGAACATCAATATTCCTTTTATAGTTCCTCGTTGCTTAGATAGGATGTTACTTTTTAGTAATTGGAACTTAGTATTCACTAGCGTTACAGTTACTCTAGTTTTTAAAAAGGTACATTTTAATTTTGTTTTTTATTCTCAGGCAGTAGGTTTTTAGTTTAGATACAACAGTGCTGAGCTCTATTATGATAATTGAACCTACAAATTTACTCTAATTGTGGTCTCAACTGCAAAAAGTATGTGAAAGTTCATAAGATATCACAATAACAAATAATAACAAATGTTGATAGGAAACAGTACAAAAGGGAGACTGAATTAGTCCAAACTAAAAGGAGGTTACTGAGCCTCATCATAAGCAGCTTGATATCCTCCACCTTCAGAGGCCTATATAGCCTTACCTGTTAATGAGGTTCTTTTAGATCCAACAAAGATTGTTTGGCAAACACTAGCTTCCATTCCCCCTATGTAAAAGAGCAGACAAGAGGTATTACGTCTCAGCAAAGGACTCAGAGTTTATATTTTCCCACCTCTCACTTAACTCCCTGATAGTAGATGTGGTGAAGGAAGGTGGTAGGCAGCACCATGCTAAATCAACACCTCATGATAAAGATCACAGGTGCCTGGACCTATTAGGGAGAAAGTCTTACTCCTCGGCCTCTCTTCAGTTCAGAATTGCCAATTATCAGGCCTTGATGGCAAAATATAACCACATCAGCTATACCAAATCGCCTCCTTTGTTGACCACCTATTGGCAGAACACAGGGAGCAGTTTCAGGTGATTGTGGCAGAGGCCTAGCTATTGGCCAGAAGAATGTTGCAAGCCTCCCTCGATGCTGCTTACACCGCCACTCGTTCAGTTGCCACAGCAATGGTAGTGAGAAGAGCCTTCTGGCTCCAGCTCTCTGGTTTCCCTTAGAAGGTTCAAACCATGGTCAAGGACCTTCCTTTCAATGGTTCTAAATTGTTCACAGATTTGATGAATGAGCCTCTGTGAATACTGAAGGATTCCAGAGTGACTACATTCTCTTGGCATTTATACCCCCTTCATACAAGAGAAAATTCCCAGACAGCACAGAGACCCCACCCAATCCAATTCCATTCCTCTCAGAGGCCAAATGAACCACAGGCGCCGAGTTTTCAAAATGCTGGGGGGGTGCTTGACCCCCCAGACCCCACCCACACTCAACCTTTCCCCCAAGGCCCCACCAAAGCTCTGCTTTCTTCCTGCTCCACCCCTGCCCTGCCTCTTCCCCCCCACTCAACCCCTGCCCCACGTCTTCCTGCCCAGTTCCACCCCCTCCCCCAAGCGTGCCGCATCCTCGCTCCTCCCCCTCTCTCCCAGCTTCCTGCCTGCACACCGCAAAACAGCTGATTGTGGTAGGAAGGAGGGAAGGGGAGGCGCTGATCCGACTGCGGGGCTTCCACTGGCGGGCGGAATGTGCTCGGGGAAAGAGCTGATGGGGGGCTGCCAGTGGGTGCTCTGCACCCACCATTTTTTCCCCGTGGATGCTCCAGCCCCGGAGCACCTATGGAACTGGCACCTATTATATGAGCCACACCTAAGAAGCAGAGGTTTCAGAGAAGGAAACTATCCACTTCTCAGCCTTCTGCCTCATACCCATCCACTTCCAATCAGCAATTTTGATGTGTCTGTTGAGAGTGTGAACTACAATCCTCATTCTCTCCTGTTGCACAAGTTCATCAGCCTTTCTTCCTTTGGCAAACACCTTCACCGCTTTAGGCGAGCCTGGGAGTTAATCACTATAGACAAGTGGGTCTTGGAGATCGTTTCCACAGATTATTCAATACACTTCACTTCACTTCCCCCTTCTCCATCCCTCTTCGGGGACTTCTCTAATGAGAGCATGCTTCTCCAAGAAATAGACACTGTCTTATGTTTGGGTGCTCTAGAACCAGTCCCCATGCTGCACAGAGGAAAGGGGGTTTATTCAAGGTATTTCCTCGTACCAAAAAAGAGTAGAAGTTGGATACCCATCCTAAATATGAGACTACTCAATACCTATGTGAAGGTACGGAAATTCAAAATAGTGATGCTTGCAGCGATAATTCCTTCACTAGAGCAAGGGGATTGGTTTTCAGCCCTCAACCTTCAAGACTGTTGGCTTAGTATGATGGGGTGGACTAGGCTCTGCGGCCCCCTACTGGAGGCCTTGTGGCCCTGCCACACCTGCCCCAGAAAAGGACAGTAGAGAGGTCCTCCAAACTGCCTAGAGAGGCTGTGAGGGAAGCAGCTAATCAGGGCCCAGCAGGCTATTATAAGAAGAGCTGCAGGGCCAGCGCAAGTTCAGTCCCTTGATAGAGCTGGAGGGGCCTGGATGGTGTGTGGCTGGCTGAAGGAGCTGCAGGACCTCAGATGAGGTAGTTCTGCCAGAAGCTGGGGAGAGCGAGAAGGAGCCCTAAGCTGGTTGCAGGGATTCCATCAGGACAAGGCCCTGAAGTAAGGGTGAAGATGCCATGGGGAAGTGGCCCAGGGAATTAGAGCAGCAGCGCAACTTAGATAAAGGGACACAGTGACTACTGCTATCTACAGGGTCCCTGGGCTGGGACCTGGAGTAGTGGGCAGGCCTGGGTTCCCAAAACCCTCCCATTAGTCATTGAGGGAAGTGGCCTGGACTTTGAGGTACCCCAAAGGGCAACCTGAACTGCAGTGACCCAGCTGAAGAGCTGGCGCCAGAAAGGCCCTGAGAGGGCGAACACATTGCCTTCAGGGAAGGAGCCCTGAAGCACCGCTGTATTCCGGAGCAGGGACAAACTGAGAGAAGCATTACAGAGGGCACTGAAAGAGGCCCCTGTAGACAAAGTGTATCTGATTTGGCCAGTGGGCTGAGTCACCGGAGACCCACCAAAGAGAGAAAGTGAGTGTACGGTCACATGCACTCTGCCAGGGGTGCTCATGAGAGGTGAGTCTGCCCCTGTTACACTTAGAAATTACAAATTGAAGGCACAAAGATGGTTAGCAACAATGCATGTTTCCACATCGCTATCCATCCATCCCACAAATGTTTCACAGCATATTACTGTGGATGCACTCAGCAGACACTTCTTCCAAGACCATAAATGGGAAATAGATCCCAACATATTACATCACATATTCCACCAGTCGGGCACCCTCCAAATAGATCTGTTCACCACAGAAGTAAATAAATGGATTGGGTTGCCAGTCCTTAAGAGATGCTTTTCAACTTCAGTGGTCATCAGCCTACTGTACGTGTTCCCTCTGACTCCTCTAATAGGCAAGACATTGCTCAAAACAAAGAACAGGGCCATATCATCCTAATAACTGCCACGTGGCCCAGGCAAATGTGGTTTCCTTACACCCTACAGCTGGTTGTTGCCGTCCGATCATTCTCCACAACACTCCCTGTGACCAGTCGGATCACAGAAATCCCCTTGGGAACTGCCAACTGATGTGCCAAGACTACTTCTGCCCCTGCTTTCCTTGCCAGCTTGGGACTCCAGCACTCTGTCTTGTTGAGCCAGTCAGCTTCAGCACAGACACAGAGGTTGGGCCACACCCATCTGCATTTCACTGAAACTGATGCACTCAACTCAGGGGCTTCTTAGTTAACAGACTTTCCCAGTGCCGTGTTCAGCCTTTCTGGGCAATTTGCAACTTGTGTAGTTCTAGATTTTTCTGATCTTCACTCTTACTTGTTTTGCTTCCTTTTCTGTCCCTATTGCTCTTACCCGAAATAAGCAAATAACAAACTAGTAACCACTTTGTCTGTTCTCCAGCCACCACACTTAAAATCACTACCAGTATCTCAAAGCAATCAGCTGTGCATAGACCCTGCTCGACTAAGTCACTGTGATGGGTTGGATCACAGAAACCCCCTTGGGAGCTGCCACCTGATGCGCCAAGACTACTTCTGTCCCTGCTTTCCCTGCCAGCTTGGGACTCCAGCACCCTGTCTTGTAGAGCCAGACACACCAGTCTGCTCCAACACTGACCCAGAGTCTGAACCATTTGCCCCAAAGCTGCAGACTTAACTGAAAACCACTTAAAAAGTGTTCCTGTCTATAACACTCAGATGCCAACTCCCAATGGGGTCCAAACCCCAAATAAATCCGGTTTACCCTGTATAAAGCTTATACAGAGTAAACTCATAAATTGTTCACCCTCTATAACACTGATAGAGAGATATGCACAGCTGTTTGCCCCCCGCCCCCAGGTATTAATGCATACTCTGGGTTAATTAATAAGTAAAAAGTGATTTTATTAAATACAGAAAGAAGGATTTAAGTGGTTCCAAGTAGTAACAGACAGAACAAAGTGAATTACCAAGTAAAATAAAATAAAACATGCAAGTCTAAGTCTAAGAAAACTGAATACAGATAAAACCTTACCCTAGAGGAATTCCAGTAAGCTTCCTTTTACAGACTAGTCTCCTTCTAGTCTGGGTCCAGCAATCATTCACACCCCCTGTAGTTACTGTCCTTTGTTCCAGTTTCTTTCAGGTATCCTTGGGGGGGTGGAGAGGTTATCTCTTTAGCCAGCTGAAGACAAAATGGAGGGGTCTCCCAGGGATTTATTATCTCTCTTCTGGGTGGACACCCCTTCCTCTCTCCTATGCAAAGTCCAGCTCCAAGATGGAGTTTTGGAGTCACATGGGCAAGTCACATGTCCATGCATGACTGAGTTTCTTACCAGCAAAGCCACATTCCTGGGAAAGTTCTGATGTGGATTGGCATCTTCGAGTTCATTGTTGGCTTAAGTGGTTCTTGACTGGGTACTTAATTTGCACATTCCTTTCTCAAGAAGCTGACCAAATGCTCTGCTAGGCTAGGTAAAATCAAGCAACTACACAGCCAATATTCATAACTTTTAATACAAAAATGACACATGCATACAGATAGGATTAATATATTCAGTAGATTATAACTTTTACATAGATATGTTACATGGCATATGTAGTGTAAAACATATTCCAGTTATGTCACACATACATTCATAAGCATATTTCCATAAAGCCTTATGGGGTGCACCATCACACTCTCCACCTCCTCTCCTAAAACCACAGAATGATTCTTCACTCCAATTTCAAGATTCTTCGTCTCGAAGCATGATTAAGCGAGGGCTCACTGGGGTAGAGATAACCAGGGCCGCCTGGGGGGGGGGCAAGTGGAGCAATTTGCCCCAGGCCCCAGGCTCCACAGGGGCTCCCAAGAGAACGGCTGAGTCTCCCGCCCCGGCCCCTTACCCCCGCCTCCGCCCCTTGCCCGGAGCCTCAGAGCATCCAGGAGCTGCCCTTGACAGTGGCAGTGTGGCTCCGGCGGAGCCCCTGAGCTCTGCCCCGCTCAGAGCCGCATGGTAAGGGGGCGGGGCTGCAAGCTCCGGGCCGAGTGGAGGGAACTCAGGCCTCGCGGGAGCTCACAGCCCCGCCCCCTTACCACGCGGCTCTGAGCAGGGCGGAGCTCAGGCCCTGCCGGAGACACGCTGCAGCTGGTCAGCGATACGCTGAGGCTCCGGGTGAGGGGGGAGTCAGGAGTAAGAGGCTGGGGCCGGGGGGGTTGGCTAAGGGGCAGAAAGTCCCAGGGACAGTCAGGGCACAGGGAGGGGGCAGAGGTTGGGGGGCGGTCAGGGGACAGGGAATGGGAGGGTTGGATTGTGGGTGTTCCGGGGATCTGTCAGGACTCAGTGGGGGAGGGGTGGATAGGGGTCAGGGCAGTCAGGGGACAGGGAGCAGGGGTGGGGTCACGGGGTGGGGGTTGGGGGTGGGGGTCTCTGGGGGACGGTGAGGGGACAAGGAGCAGGATGTGTCAGGGATTCTGAGCAGGGCAGGCAGTCAGGGGCAGGAAGTGGGTGGGGGTCGGATAGGGGGCAGGGCCAGGTTGTTTGGGAGGCACAGCCTTCCCTACCCTAAAGCTCATTCAGCAGTTTGAGGCTTGCAGAAGAGCCAAGCTGTTAGCTTTTCCATTAGGGCTACCATCCCTTTCACTTCTCAAATGCCAAATTATAGTCTATATTTAATTTCAGTGCCATAGGGAGATTCATGTCAGGGGAGGGTAGCTTCATTCAAAATTAGCCACTGGGGGAGGGATCACATGAGAACAGTAATATCCTGCCCAACCCTACCAGGGGAGACCCCTCTCCCCTGCATTCCCGGAGGCTTCAGAGGGGTTAATTCAGTGGTTCTCAAACTTTTGTCCTGGTGACCCTTTCACGTAGCAAACCTCTGAGTGTGACCCCCACCCCAGCCCCTTATAAATTGAAAACACTTTTTTATATATTTAACACTATTATAAATGCTGGAGGCAAAGCGGGATTTGAGGTGGAGGCTGACAGCTTGCGACCCTCAGTAATAACCTCGTGACCCCCTGAGGGGTCCTGACCCCCAGTTTGAGAACCCCTGGGTTAATTTAATTTTAGCACTCTGTGTCCATTCACATGCATATGCTATTTTGAGCATTTCAGTTTTCACAACATAGGCTCATCCCAGATTCTGGAACAAGCTCAAATGCTCAGTTTGTGGAGTATGTACATAAGCTGTACTAAAGACAAACCCACAGTAACCGTCTTCAGTTTGTGAGGGACCCTATGGAGCCAGTTTCTAGGAAACAGCTAAATGCATGGAGGTTAAGTCCATTAATGGCTGTTAGCCAGGATGTGTAAGGAATGGTGTCCCTAGCCTCTGTTTGTCAGAGGGTGGAGATGGATGGCAGGAGAGAGATCACTTGATCATTACCTGTTAGGTTCACTCCCTCTGAGACACTTGGCATTGGTCATTGTCAGTAGACAGGATACTGGGATGGATGGACCTTTGGTTTGACCCAGTATGGCTGTTCTTATGTTCTAACCTAAATGAACCCAAAGTTATGGAGACAGATATGAGTCAAGGAAGCCAGCAGAGTATCAGAAACCTGGAAAAATCTCTGCCTAGATGGGCTCAGGTGTTTGGTTACAAGCTGAGGTGGTTCAAAAGTTTTGGATTTTTTTTAAGCAGAATTTTTTTATTGTTTCTTTAAACAACCAAACGCACCAAGCAGCAAATATTTAGCCACACACTTCTGAAATCCCAAATCATGTTCAGGTTTTGGCAGACTTATTTCAGCTTTTCAATTAAAAAAAAAACACAACAAAATTTGAATGAAAGCAGACGTCCGTGATTTTTTCTGCTTTTTAAAAACCCCTAGTTTTCAATCCAAAAAAAGTTTTGATGGAAAATATTTGTCCAACCATTTTAATGAGCTTTAGTGCCTTTTAGCACTAGCTGATGCTGAGAGCCAGTGATACTTTGTAAAGAAGTTTTCTCAAAACTGGGTTTGTGCTCAGATGTGGAAGGTTTATTTTTCCCAGGGCCGCCCGTCGGGGGGAGCAAGTGGGGAAATTTGCCCTGGGCCCCGCAGCGGCCCCCATGAGAATATAGTATTGCAATTTTTTTTATGGAAGGGGCCCCCGAAATTGCTTTGCCCCAGGCCCCCTGAATCCTCTGGGCTGCTCTGGAGATAACCTGTTCAACCAATGTAAAAAGAGTGCTACTACACAATGGGAAACAATCTACTTGCTACATGTATTGTCAGAAATGGACACATTTTGCCAGTTGGTGTGGCCATAGACAGCATTCACCAATGACTGCATCACTTCCAGATATACTAGATTACACTGTAGCCCTAAAAACTTCTGATTAAGTAAGAGCCCACCTAATAGCCATCAGAGCCTTTCACACACCCCCATACAGGGCTATTCCATCTTTAGCCTCCCAACCACAGGATGGTTCCTCAAAGAGCTTGGAAACCTCTACCCAGTGGTCCAACATCCATCTCCAATATGGGACCTCAGTCTGGTCCTTAAATGCCTCCCAAGACTGCCCTTTGAACCTCTGGCTTCTTGTTCACTACTCCATATGTTGACAAGACAGCATTCCTGATAGCCATTACGTTGGCATGACAGTTTGGTGAGTTACAGGCCCTGATGACATATCCCCCTTTTACAGTGTTTTTTAAGGACAAGGTCATGCTTCAACTTCACACCAAATTCTTACCTAAGATCTCTTCTGCATTCCACCTCAGTCAGACAATTCACTTGCCTGTCTTCAACTCCTAAGTGCATCTGGACCTCCAGGATGTAGTACTGCATACCCTGGATGTCAGAAAAACTCTAGCTTTCTATCTAGACAGAACAAAACCCATCAGAAAGACCAAAAAGTTATTAATCTTGATAGCAGACAGATCAAATGGGTTGGCAATCTCTAGCAAGAGACTTTCCAAATGGATTTCACAATGCATTAGCTCCTGTTACCAATCTCACAACATTGAGCCACCCTAGCTCATATGCACTTATTCAACAAGGTCCATCGCCACTTCCATGGCTTTCCATAATAACATACCAATCATCAAAATATGTAAAGCTGCCACTTGGGCTTCTGTGCGTACATTCTCTGAACATTATGCAATCACCCATGACTCCACTCTGATACAATATTCAGCTCGATTGTACTCTCTGCTGTAGTGGATTCAACTCAGAAGCCCCCTCCACCTTAGAGGGTACTGCTCAGTAGTCACCTAGAGTGAAGCACCCATAGGGGGACACATCTCAAAGAACCACAGCTACTGCACAGAGTGAGTAAACATTTCATATCCCATCAATAAAAGGATTGTCATTATCTGATTCCTCTTTAGACTTCAGCAGGAGGCCTTCACTGAAGACTAGAGCAAGTCAGCAACAAGAAAACAACAACAGTAAAGGCAATACAAACTAGCCTTATTATGAATGTAAAGATTTAAATCCTAATTACTTTCCTTGGTATCCTCCAAGTTGGGCGAATGTGTGTCATCCATAAGATCCTCAACTGTGGCATATTGACCCCCAAGATCACAGTATCTACAACATTCAGGATGAGTTTCCCCCTCAATACATGGAGCATACATGTAAGTCACTTAATTCAAGTTCTTGAGTGTCATATTCTCCTGCTTGGATTGTGGAATCAGAAAATCAACAGAATTATAGTGATAAAGATTTCCCTACCTACTCAACTGGTGATGTCCCAACCAATCACTCTCCAGTCTGTTCCTCATTTCCTCTGTGAAGATGCTGACTAGGTCCATCACCCCAATCTCCAGCTCAAGGCATGGCTCTTTGATGGTTCCAAAGCTTGGAAATGACTTGTTCCGAGTATGTAAAGGTGATGCTGTTACATAGCAGGAAGCAAACTACTTTCACATATATGTTCAAAGGTGGAAGAGATTCTAACTCTGGTTACTTGAGATGCATTACTTCTACATCCTCTCCATTACTACTTGTGTGAGATTACATCCTAGAACTAAAAATGTCAGGATTATCTCTAAATTCCATAAAGGCGCATCTCGCAGTCATCACTGTCTTCCATCGTAAGATAGAAGGTTGTTCCGTTTTTGCTCATCCTTTCACAAGAAGGGTTCTCAAGGGAATGAGTAACCTCTTCCCACAAATCAAATGGCCTACATCGTCATGGGATCTCAACCTTGTCCTCAGGTGCCTTACAAGGCCTCCCTTTGAACCCATGCCCATCAGCTGTCTTCATGAAAACCACATTCCTAGTGTCCATTACTTCTGCTCAGAGAGTGGCAGAGATAGGGGCTCTAATGGCGTACCCTCCCCCATTTATAATCTTTTTCAAAGACAAGGTTACACTATGACCACACCCCAAGTTCCTACCAAAAATACCTTCAGACTTCCATATAAACCAGCTTATCCAGTTCTGAGTTTTCTTTCCAAAACCACACTGGGACAAAAGGGAGGCGACATTACACACATGATGTCAGGAGAGCACTAGTCTTCTATTTGGATAGGACTAAGTCCTTCAGGAAAGCTCCCAGACTATTTCTCTCCATTGCAGACAGATCTAAGGGATCCTCAATCGCTAAACAAAGATTCTCTAGATGGATATCAGACTGCATTACCTATTGCTATCGTTCTCACAACATTCAGATTCCTCCTAGAGGATGAACGCACTCCAGATCTCTCTCCACTTCCATAGGCTTCCTCAAAAACATTCTGGTCACAGAAATGTGCAGAGCAGTGACTTGGACATCTGCTCATACATTTGCTGAACATTATGCAGAATCAATGTCCAATGCCATATTTGGCTCCACTGTCTTATCCTCAATTCTAGACTCAATTCCTAAGCCCCACTCCTCCATTGGGGCACTGCTGCAGAGTCACCTGCAGTGGAGCACCTATAGGGACACTACTTGAAGAAGATAAGGGTTACTCACCTTGTGCAGTAACTGTGGTTCTTCAAGATGTGTGTCCTTGTGGGTGCTCCACTACTGCCCTCCTCCAGACTGCTTTGGAGTTCTTACCAATGAGCTCTGCAATAGAGAAGGAACTGGGGATGATTCACCTGCAAAGCACTATATAGCCCTGATGCAGGGCATAAGACGGGGAGAGAGCAGAATCAAATGGACACTGCTACCTAAAATCTCTGATCTGAGGCACAGGAAGTGTGAATACACCTACAGTAGCACACCAATAAGGACACACATCTTGAAGATCTACAGTTACAAGATGAGTCAACTTTTATTTATTTTAATCTGTTTTTATAGTTAGTATACAGCTAATAGGGTGCTCTTGAAGGATTCACATATATCATGAGGTTCTGATGATGATAAAGCTTTTGATACAGTCTCCCACAGTATTCTTGCCAGCAAGTTAAAGAAGCATGGGCTGGATGAATGGACTATAAGGTGGCTAGAAAGCTGGCTAGATCATCAGGCTCAATGGATAGTGATCAATGGCTCCATGTCTAGTTGGCAGACGGTATCAAGCGGAGTGCCCAAAGGGTCAGTCCTGAGGCCATTTTTGTTCAATAACTTCATTAATGATCTGGAGGATGGCGTGGATTGCACCCTCAGCAAGTTTGCAGACGACACTAAACTGGGAAAAGTGGTAGATACGCTGGAGGGTAGGGATAGGATACAGAAGTACCTAGACAAATTAGAGGGTTAGGCCAAAAGAAATCTGGTGAGGTTCAACATGGAAAAATGCAGAGTCCTGCAGTTAGGATGGAAGAATCCCATGCACTGCTACAGACTAGAGACCGAGTGGTTAGGCAGCAGTTCTGTAGAAAAGGACCTAGGGGTTACAGTGGACAAGAAACTGGATATGAGTCAACAGCGTGCCCTTGTTGCCAAGAAGGCTAACAGCATGTTGGGCTGTATAAGTAGGAGCATTGCCAGCAGATCGAGGGACGTGATCATTCCCCTCTATTCATCATTGGTGAAGCCTCATCTGGAGTACTGTTATCCAGTTTTGGGCCCCACACTACAAGACAGATGTGAAAAAATTGGAAAGAGTCCAGCGGAGGGCAACAAAAATGATGAGGGGGTTGGAGCATATGATTTATGAGGAGGGGCTGAGGGAACTGGGATTATTTAGTCTGCAGAAGAGAAGACTGACGTGGGATTTGATAGCTACTTTCAACTACCTGAAAGGGGGTTCCAAAGAGTATGAATCTAGACTGTTCTCAGTGGTAGCAAATGACAGAACAAGTAGTAGTGGTCTCAAGTTGCAGTGGGAGGAGGTGTAGGTTGGATATTAGGAAAAACTTTTTCACTAGGAGGGTGGTGAAGCACTGGACTGGGTTACCTAGGGAGGTGGTGGAATCTCCTTCCTTAGAGGTTTTTTCAGGTTAGGTTTGACAAAGCCCTGGCTGGGATGATTTAGTTGGGGATTGGACCTGCTTTGAGCAGGGAGTTGGATTAGATGACCTCCTGAGATCCCTTCCAACCCTGATATTCTACGATTCTGTGATAACATAATCACAAGAGTCAAATTAAAGTAACAATAGTAATGCTTAACTTCAATCTTTTGCTCCAAAGGTTTCCATACAGATGTTGGGGATGCTTCTGGCAAACCAAGAAGAGATTCCTTGGCAAGCAATATGTTATCTTACTGGAGAGGTAGTTTATGGAGGTCGCGTGACTGACCACTGGGACCGTCGTTGCTTGCTCAGCATTCTGAACAATTTCTATAGCCCTGTTGTATTGCAGGAGGGTTTCGCTTACTCTAGTGACGGGGTCAGAAAAATATTTTTTCTCTCACTATTCTCAAGTGTTGTAATAAGTTGTACCTTTATATTGCATATTTAAAATATTTTCAGCCTTATAAATTACTGAACTTCAGATTATGGGCATCCAAATCTAAATTTTGAATGGCAATTAATTGTTAAACTTTACTATGGCACAGAAGGCTCTTGTCATTCAGATTAAAGTTATATACATGCATCTGTATGTATTTTTTTGAAACAGTTGGTGAAATATAGTATATTTAGCTGCATTGATCTGAATTACATTGGCACACTTTGATTACCATACTTGTATGAATTTTTGTAACTAAAATAAGAGCTCAAGGTGCATCTCTATGGTCAAAATGCACCCCTGTCGTTTTATGTAGTTGCATGTAACTGACTTAGTGGCAAACTTCTGGAAATGGGCAACAGAAGGATTTATTTGCACACTGTTAGCTCCTGGGTCCTGCTTTGCTATGGTACCAATAACAAAATGACTCCCCTCGTTTTTTTAAAAATCATGTGGAGTGATGTTTAACTACAATGGGGTATTGAAAAATGGCACAATGTGGTAGTGAGATTACAATCACACTTTAAAATACATTATAATGTCTCCATTTAGTAGTCAGATAGATGCACCAGGATATGAAATGGCATTTGATCCTTTTAAGACCCTCTAGCTAAGCAGGGATACAGGCACTGACTCAGAAACAGTTACCCCTGAGGAGCATGAGAATTTATTGTGAGTAGAGATTAAACTAAAACCTGATTATAGCAAAACCAATATAGAATTTTTAAGAAAAAAATTGATTCTTCAAGGGCTTCTGTGAATTCCCATTTAGGAGAGCTAACACCTCTAGCATGAAGCTGCAGAATGATAGAAAAGAGTTATGTCCATTAGGGAGTGCAGGAGCACTCTTGTGCTAGGATATCATCGGCTCCATCGATGGGAGGCTGCATCCCCCTGACCATCTCAGTTCCTTAGCCACCAAGAGCTAAATGGAACTATCTGTTGTGTCTGCAAGCTAGTTAGAAGAAGCTGTTTTCTTCTATTATTGGTTATTTAGAGAGTGAATGATTGGGGTAATTTGCCTTGGATTATTCCCAAGGCAATGTCAGGTCCCAAATTTGGTAGGGGATTCAAAAGGTATGCAAACTTCTCAGCCCTCGTTCCTGAGACTGACGCACATGTTCAGTGTCTAGTGTGCCAGGGAGAGGCTCATGTAGTGTCACAGTGCAAAATTTGGCATGCCTTCACTAGCTGGACAAGGAACGACAGATGGTGCAGGTGCCCTTAGCTTCCTTAAGCTTTAAGCCAGACTGTCCTAGAAGTCCTTCAGGAATTTCAAAGTCTGCCTCTTCTTCCGAGGTCTTCCATTAAATATCCCTTTGCCTCAGCCTTGGTGCTGCACACAATACCAGGCCTGACATCTATCTCCCCAAGACATATCTGCTGGGGCTGAGCTTGCTGCCCAGAATCTCATCACCATAGGCTCTATCAAAACAGACTGCTCCGGCACTGCAGTCTACACTGGTATCAGCATTGGCACTGAAAACTGCCTTGGTGTTCTTAGAATAGACACTGACACTACAAATAAAAGACAAGCTTCCAGATCTCCTCATTGCAGAGAGATGTTTGTTAAAGGTTATAATTTAGAGAAGCTCCCTCATAACAGCATTATGACAGCATTATGGATATAAGAATTTTGAGACATGCCCTGGTGGCAGTGATGGTGAACACAGGGTGTGTGTACCATGAACACTCCCAAGTTTTCTACTAAAAGTTTATGCCTTTCTCATTCAGTGGCTTGTTGTTTAATGACCCCTAAGATCATTATATCAAGTCAGAAATGCCAGATGAGAAAGAGACTGCAGTAATTTTTAGGTTAATTCTGTGTTTGAAACTGATAACAGGAAAGAGGAGCACATGGGGCAACAAACAAAGAACAACAAAGGCTTTTGTATCTATTTTATGAGCACAATAGTAGTTTGATACATTTAAGAAGGGAAGAAAGCGAAAAATGGATACGTTGCAAACTCCATCCAGTCTGCAATTGTCAGGCAATGTTGCAGAGAAGTGAAAAAAATTCTGAAAGAGATTTGAATTGTATAGGAGCAGAGATGAAAAGTGATAAAGTGAAATCATCTGTCTTTTTGCATATTGTTGGGGAGGAAGAATTGAATATTTATAACAACTTTAAGTTTGAAGAAAGCATGAAGTTAAGTAAAATACTGACCAAATTTGAGGAATATTGCATGCCAAAAAGGAATGAAACCATAGGCGCCAGCTCTGGGACTGGAGCACCCACGGGGAAAAAATGGTGGGGTGCTGTGCATCCATTGACAGCTCCCCTATTAGCTCCTCCCCACCTCCGCCAACATCTCCTGCCTGCTGACAGGCCCCACAGATCAGCGCCTCCCCCTCCCTCCCCGCTCCTCCCACATGCCACAATCAGCTGTTTCGTGGCATGCGGGAGGCTGGGGAGGAGGAGCAAGGACATGGCGCACTGGAGGAAGGAGATAAAACTAGGCAGGAAGAGGCGGGTCAGGGGTGGAGCAAGGTCTGGAAGAGGCAGGGCACAGGTGAGGCCTTGGGGGAAGAGGTGGAGTGGGGGCAGGTCCTGGGGCAGTGCACCCACTGGCACTTTAGAAAGTTGGCGCCTGTGAATGAGACCTTTGAGAGAGACTTTTTTTACATGCACACAAAAAAACTGATGATAGACTAGAGCAATGTGTCACAGAATTAAGGAGGCTTAGTGAGACCTGTGACTTTGGTTAGCTGACAGAGACTCTGGTCAAAGATAGCATTAAAGACAATGTTTTAAGAAAGGGACTGCTCCATAAAGGAGATTTAACTCCAGAAAAATCTCTCCATATATGCAAAGCAGCAGAAACTGAAAGCACATGCCAAAGAGCTGAATTCACTAGAAGGGCTTATTCACACACTAAATACAAAAGAATATAGCCAGAAAAGGTCAGATCAAAAAGTGCAACCACCTACTATGAAAGCGACTGCTGGGGGGAGAGTGAATACAGATTATGTGGAAAGTGTGGATCACAGCATGGCCCCCAAACAGTGTTTTGCCTTTGGAAGCTCTATCATAAATGCTGCAGATTCCAAATGCAGAAAAGTCAAGAACATGTAGTTGAAGACAACCTGATTGAGGAGTTTTACATAGGTGTGCTGGAATCAAGCAAAACTGATGAGAGGGACTGGATTCTGCCAATGGCAGTGAATGAAACCATTATTCTACTCAACCTGGACGCAGAAGAGCAGGTTAATATTCTGTCTCAACAAGATTATGAGAGACTGACAATAAGACCAAAACTGGGAACAACAAAAATAAAAGTAACTGATTATTCTGGAATAAACATACTAGTGGAGGAGAAGTGCATTCTAGCATCAAATATGAAAACACCACATATAGGCTCCTATTCATTGTAGTGCCAAAGGATGTGACCAGTATCTCTTGGTTTAAAGACGCATTCTGAGCATGACTACACAGTGATTTAGTGCCTGGCAAGTCAGCTTGCTGCACACTAACTCGCCATGTGGACACTGCTACAGTGCACTCCAGGACTTTTACTACTCCCTCTATAGCTTGTCTGAGATAGGATCCTGTGCAGAGATTTGCAAAGCAGCAACATGGAGTTCGGTTCTAACTTTTACTTAGCACTATTTGTTGGATTTGGCATTGTGTCCTATTGCTTGGTTTGGTAAGCTGGTACTACAGTTCATTTTTGCCTAGAATTCCTCACCTTCCATCCTCTGATGGGAGCATTTCTTGCTAATCTCCTGTAATGTGGAATGCACAGAAGCCCTCAAAGGAGAAAGAAGGGTTGGTTACTTGTAACTGTTGTTCTTCAAGTGTTGCCTGAGTTTATTCACACTTCCCACCTGCCTTCCTCTCTGCCTCAGAGTGCTTTGTATTGCTGGACTCTGTAGGCTAGGAGAAAGATCTGAGGTGGTCAGGCGGGGGAATATTCTGTTATGAAAAAGCGCATATGCAACCCCCAGCAAACATGGCTTTTTACATAGTTCCCCAGGTCTACACTAGAGGGGCTAGAACCCATGAGTGTGAATGCACAGAGACAACTCTTGAAGCATAATAGTACTAGTAAGGAAAACTTCTCTGCACAGCTAAGAGTAGCCCCCAGAAGGATCTCTTATATTGCTACCTCTGCCACTCAGAAGTGTTAGGAAAAATCAGGAGTTAACTCTGAACAATTGAATTACTAGCAGAACTATCTGAACAACACAGCGAATTACAATTGAATTACTAGCTTAGAACTATCTGAACAACACAGCGACAGCATTAATTTAAAATAGTTTTCTTACTGAATTTTAAAAATAATTAACATATATATAAAAAGCAAAAATACCTGTAAGTTGACATAAGTTTACAGTGCTTGTGGGAGGAGGAGAATACTGAATTCTCTCCATGTCTTGTCCTTTTTTGTTATTTTAAAGGAAGGTGAATTGATTTATTTTATATTAATAGATGATATTTTGGCCCATATATAAACCTTACAAATAAATTATGCTGTTTATTCCTTTGTGTGTGTTTGTGTACATGTATGCGTGCATGCATGTATATACATATAGAGAGAAGAATGGGGGAAGGGATATATGCTATTTTTATATAAGCAGTACAGAATGATTTGCACTCACAGAAGAACCCCACCACCACCAACACATGTATAAATGCATGTGTTAATCAGATAACTGCTCAAGCAGAAGGGTATGTGCAATATAATTACATTCTTCTTCAAATTGGCTTTGAGTCTATTCCCACCTGTAAGGAATATCACGCACCACTGACTTTCAGGAATCTTTTAGAAAAGCAGTCCCAGTTGGGACCATATAAGCAACCTTGAAGAAAAGTTACTTGTGTGTAACCTTTTTTTCACTAACCAGCCTTTCATTAAGTAGGGAAATAAAATGTTTGTCATTTATTTTGCAGGTATATCGACCTGTGTCTGCCACAGATAGCTTACAAGACTGTAGAGCCTATTTAGAGTCTCTGCCAGACACTGATTCACCAGAGCTATTTGGAATGCACGCCTGTGCTGGAAGAGCATTCCTGGAATCTCAGGCACAAACCTTTATTGATACCATTGTCAGTATGCAGCCAGGAATCAGCATGGACACCCTGATCATCAGGTCAGTGTTTTAAAAAGAAACTGTTTTGGTGACAGAACAAAGTAGAATCTATTACCTAAGAGAGTTAAGAAGTTATTTGTTATGCTTGCCCACAATTTTAAAGTTTATTTGCATATATTAACTCTGATTTACTGAATGAGTAAAACAAGGGGAGTGAGGTCATATTTTTTTATAGGACCAATTTCTGTTGGTAAGAGAGACAAGCTTTCGAGCTCCACAGAACTCTTCTTCAGGTCTGGGAGAGGTACTCAGGACTTGTCTACACTTAAAACACTGCACTAGCACATCTGTGCCACCACTGCAGCCACTGTAGTGCATCAGTGAAGACACTACCTATGTCAAAGGGAGGGCTTCTCCTGTCAGTGTAGATAATCCAGCTCCCCGAGAGGTGGCTGCTAGGTCAGTGGGAGAATTCTCTTGTCAACCTAGCACTATCTAAACTGGGAGTTAGGTTGATTTAACTGCCTCGCTCAGGGGTATGGATTTTTCACACCCTAAGCAACATAGTTATGCCAACCTAATTTCCTAGTGTAGACCAGTGCTTAGGGCATGTCTACACTACAATTTTAAATCAACCTATGTTAGGTTGACTTACAGCCACCTCACTAATTACTGCAGTAGCTGATGTCCACACTGCCCTCCTTCGGTCAGTGGTGCGCATTCTCACCAGGAGTGCTTCCACTGACTGAAGAGGGGCAGTGTGGGGGACTGAGAGCCAGGGCTCTCAGCTCCACGTAGCTAACCGCCGGGAGCCCAGCTGCCCCCCGGGGCTTCTCACCTCTGGCAGGGAGATCTGCACCTGGAGTCTGGTCAGGTGCCATGCATCCAGAGGGGAACTGAGAGCCTGGGGGGCAGCCGGATTCCCGACAGGAAGATCCATGCCTGGAGTCCGGTTGGCTGCCGTGTTCCCAGTGGGGAGCCAAGAGCCATGGGGGGCAGCTGGGCTCCCAGCCAGGAGTCTTGGTGCAACCGGCCTCCCAACGGGGAGCCGGGACCGGGTTGGGGGGGGGGGCAGCAGGGCTCCCAGACAGGAGTTCAGGTGGCAGCCCAAGCCAGGAGTCTGGGTGGCAGCCTGGCTTGGAGCGGAAACCTGGTAGCAGCCCAGTTAGAAAGCTGGGCTTTCTTGTCAAATTCACAGTTCCAGTGGAGCCGTGAAATTGACCAGGCAGCCAACTGCCGATGTAGGTAATGCAGTGTCTACACAGACACTTCATTGCCCTAACTAAACCGACATAAGCCCCTCACAATATAAACAGACTTTAGTCTCCTCAGTCTTAAAAACCCATCCTTGAGCTCATGTTGCCTGTGCAACTATTGATTATTCTTCCTTCTCTACTTCATCTCAAAACTCATTGAATGTCTCATCTTCAACTGCTGTATGGATTTCGTCTCCTCCAGTTCCATCCCTAGACCCTCTGCAGTCTGGATTCTGACCTGAATACTTCACTGAAACTGCTCTCACCAAAGTCTCTAATGACCTATTCGTGGCCAAATCCTAGGGCCTGTACATTTAAATATTCTCATCCTCCGTAAGTTCTTGGCTACCTTTAACATAGTCAACTATGCTATTCTTCCTGAAGTCTTTTCCTCCCTTGGCTGTCATGATTCTCTCCTTTCTTGGTTCTCTAATTCTTCCTTCAGTGTTTTATTTGGTGAAGTCTCCTCCCTTCCAACTGCTGTGTTCTCTGCAGGGTAGAGTATTACCGCATAATTCCAGAGGCATTGCCACATTATTTAAATCTAATCTGCTGCATAGTAAAAGACCTTGCCTAGAAAAGAAAATGAGTATCTTCCTGGCCGTATTTTAGATTTACAGGCATCACTGTAACCTAAATTCAACCCTCGGCTGGTCTGTTTCTGATATATGGGTACAATATTCTGTTCTTTGTGTATTGTGCAAGTCAAATATATTCTAGCTCCTATAAAACAACCACTAGGAAAATGATCAAATGTCCATGTAACTAACTTGCTTAGTGAAATGGCTATTTTTCTGTAATTCCTAGATACTTGTACTGCTTTGTCAGGAATCTGCCTTAACTGCATAGATCATTGACTCTTCCTCGGTGTCATGTTGAAAGGACCATTCTTTTGGAATATCCCCCACAACTCTTCATCCATATCCACTCATCTAACTATAGAAACCGGCTAGAGATGGTCTAGAAATATTAGAATATAACCATAAACCACAAGTGGAAGTGGGGAGATTAGATCATCTCCTTTTGGACCCCTCCAGCCCTGACAATTCCTGAATTATAAGTCTTAACTTTTTTTTTTTTTGCCCCTTCCAGTGGTGGAAAGAGCCAAGATGAATTAGTACTGGAAATAGCTTCTGACATTCTAAGGCAGCTGCCACTCACTGTAGAGGAACAAGATACAGAACTGACACCTGGAACTCAACATTCCTCCAAAATGAAAATCACACTGGGAAGCTTACTGTCAGGCCCCATTTGGGCTGCTCTTGCAAAAACTGCTAAAGGTCAGAACAATGGTTTACATAATGTTTAATTAGAAAGAAACTTTTATTTTCACAAATTAATCTTTTATTTTAAAATATTCCTTGTCTGTTTTTAACATTCTATCGCAGTTTCTCTCCTCATTCACAACATGCCCCCCACCTATGGAGCCCTCACCAACCCCAGGTAACAAACTTAAAACTTCTCCTTGAATCTCATCTACCAAAAGCTGCAATTCAGAGTCCCATTCTGGTGCCCTGGCACAGAAAAGCAAAGTGACACCAAACACTCCTAAGGACCATGCTACCCCTGGTACAGTTCAGGTGCCATATATTCCAACAGCATCTTCAGCACTGCAACTTTTGGCACCTCATCCCTGGTACCACTCACAACCTCCTCATTACCAATAGACATTTTCAGCACCAGATGTTTTGGTGCTGTAAATTCTGGCATTGAAGCTTTCATGGTACTGGCCAGTCTACCTGTAGATTTGGTACCGGAGTCTCCTCTATTGGAGTACTTAAGAAATGTCATCTCCAAGCAGCCTGTGTCTCTGCCTGCATCCAACCTGGTATCTTTGTGTAGACCTGATATCCCAGAGAGGATTGCTCCACCCCTGGAGGAGGTTTGCTATTTTCGTTGTCCTCTCCAGATCACAACAGAGACTTCTCTCCTTCCTACCCCAACTCTCCACCCTGGGTGGCGCCACAGGAATCCAGCAGAACCTCCAGAAATGACTCCATTAAAGGACATAGAAAGAGGGCAGGTATTCTTAAAGAACCTCCATTTTGTTGTCTTCCTAGATATCCCCTTGTTCCCTGATGAAGCATTCAATCCACCTTTCACAGGTTCTCAGGACAAACTCAGGAGTTCTTCTTCAAGGAGTGTCCCTGTGGTGCTCCATTTCAGGTGTTGGTGCATCCCTGTGCCTTTGATTGGAGAATTTCAGGAACAGTGCTCATTTGGGTCACGCATGCACTCTCCCCGTCTTGCGCCATTGTTGGTGCCTATCTAGCACCATGTGACCAGACCCCCCTCAGTTCCTTCTCAATTGTCCTCGGCCTGAAATGGAGCTCCTAGCAGTGTTAAAACTGATAGCTATACTTAGACTTCAGAAAAAAGAACAGGAGTACTTGTGGCACCTTAGGGTACGTCTACACTACAAGACTATTTCGAATCAACTTAATTCGAATTTGTGGAATCGACCTTATGAAGTCGAAGTTGTGTATCCACACTAAATACACTAGTTCGACTGTGTGAGTCCACAGTAACGGGGCCAGTGTCAACTTTGGAAGCGGTGCACTGTGGGAAGCTATCCCACAGTTCCCGCACTCCCCGCTGCCCATTGGAATCCTGGGATTTCCCCCCAATGCATGCTGGGGGGAAAAATGTGTCGAGGGTGGTTTTGGGTAACTGTCATCATTGAACCGTCACTCCCGCCCTCTCTCCGTGAAAGCGCCGGTGGGAAATCTGTTCGCGCCCTTCTCTGGTCGGTTACAGCTCGGACGCCACAGCACTGCGAGCATGGAGCCCGCTGCGATCATCGCTGCACTTATGGCACTCGCACCTTATCGTCCACCTCTTCCACAGTCAGCTGCTGAGAAATCGGGCGAGGAGGCTCCGTCAGCGCGGTGAGGACAGGAAGTCACAGAGTGGCGCAGACCTCTCACAAAGCAGGGTACGCCGCGCAGTGGAGATCATGGTGGCAATGGGTCAAGTTCATGGTGTGGAACGGCGATTCTGGGCCCGGGAAACAAGCACGGACTGGTGGGACCGCATAGTGCTGCAGGTCTGGGATGAATCACAGTGGCTGCGAAACTTCAGGATGCGTAAGGGCACTTTCCTTGAACTCTGTGACTTGCTGTCCCCTGCCCTGAAGCGCCAGGACACCCGGATGCGAGCAGCCCTGACTGTGCAGAAGCGAGTGGCCATAGCCCTCTGGAAACTTGCAACGCCAGACAGCTACCGGTCAGTAGCGAACCACTTTGGCGTGGGCAAATCTACCGTAGGGCTTGCTGTGATTCAAGTAGCCCACGCAATCGTTGAGCAACTGTTCTCAAAGGTAGTGACCCTGGGAAACGTCCAGGTCGTCATAGATGGCTTCGGCGCGATGGGATTCCCAAACTGCGGTGGGGCTATAGATGGGACTCACATCCCTATCCTGGGACCGGCCCACCAGGCCAGCGAGTACATTAACCGAAAGGGCTACTTTTCTATGGTGCTGCAAGCACTGGTGGACCATAGGGGACGTTTTACCAACATCTACGTGGGGTGGGCGGGCAAGGTTCATGACGCGCGTGTGTTCAGGAACTCTGGTCTGTTTAAACGCCTCCAGGCAGGTAGTTTCTTCCCGGACCACAAAATAACGGTTGGGGATGTGCAGATGCCTACAGTGATCCTCGGGGACCCAGCCTACCCGCTAATGCCCTGGCTCATGAAGCCCTATACAGGCGCCTTGGACAGTGAGAAGGAACTCTTCAACTACCGGCTGAGCAAGTGCAGAATGGTGGTGGAGTGTGCTTTCGGACGTCTCAAGGGGAGATGGCAGAGCTTACTGACTCGCTCGGACCTCAGCGAAAAAAATATCCCCGTTGTTATTGCTGCTTGCTGTGTGCTCCACAATCTCTGTGAGAGCAAGGGCGAGACCTTTATGGCTAGATGGGAGGTTGAGGCCAATCGCCTGGCTGCTGATTACGCTCAGCCAGACAGCCGTGCCGATAGAAGATCCCAGCGGGAAGCGCTGTGCATCCGGGAGGCTTTGAAAGATAGGTTCCTCGGAGAGCAGGGTAACCTATGACTCTCCAGTTGATTTACAGAGAAGCTGAACCTGAGCCTGTTTCAGTGACTGTTGACTTCGATCTGCGGTTACATACCCCGTTCTCCAGGTTTCCCCCCTTCCAACACACGTTTTAAAATAACTTTAATGGAACACTGATTATTAATAAAGTTTTCTTTAATTATGAATTCCTGTTCAAGGGTTGAAACATGGACGCGGACTGTGGTGGGTACGGTGTGCACTGATGTCCAGACCGCTTCTACACTAGAGGAATGACAGGCTCCTGCTCCTACAGCGGTCTCCGGGGGGAGGACGGTTGCAGGTGGGTGTGCAGGAAGGGGTGGGTTTGCAGGAAGGGGTGAGGGGTGCCGTCTTTGGGATGGAGTTTGGATGCAGGCTCTGGACTGGGGGTTGGGGCGTAGGAAGGGGTGAGGGGTGTGTGGGAAGGGTGTGTATGTGTCCGTGGATGAGGGCTCTTGCTGGGGCTCAGGGCATCGGAGAGGCTCGTGGCTAGGGGGGAAGGGCATGGTAAGGGCAGCCTGCCTTGCCATTTGTGGATGGCAGGCGCTAGGACCCTGGGGCAGCATACACCTCACAGACTGACCCGGGGCAGCATTCACCTCCCAGAATGACCCTAGTGCCTAGTGACTGCAGTCTGTGTGTGTCCTGCTATTGATCCTGCCCCCAAGTCTGTACCCTGGTAATGGAGGCTGTCCATTATGCAATTAAAAAAACCCTCCCCCCCCTTCACACAAAGTCTTCTGACAAGGAAAACGTGACGGAAACAGTGAATAACAACAAACTACTTTTAATACTCAACTACACAGTGGGGGGATGAAACTTGGATTTGGGACTGGGTGATCCAGGAAGGGAAGCACTTCTCACACTTTAGGGAATGAGAGCTGTTTGGTACATGAGCGCTCTGCTGGGGTGGAGTGACAGTTTTCACGGCCCCTAGTGCCCCTCCTTCTTGTGATTTTGGGTGAGGGGGGGACAGGACTTTGTGGCGGGGGAAGGCGGTTGCAGATACAGTTCAGGGGGGCGCTCTGCTCCTGCCTGCGGTCCTGCAGAACATCTACAAGGCGCCGGAGCGTGTCCGTTTGTTCCCTCATTAGCCCAAGCAGCGTTTGAGTCGCCTGCTGGTCTTCCTGCCGCCACCTGTCCTCCCGTTCGCTGTGTGAGCGCTGCTGCTGACATAGGGTCTCCCTCCACTGTCTCTGCTCGGCCGCCTCGGCTCTGGAGCAAGCCATCAGTTCCGAGAACATGTCGTCCCTAGTCTTTTTCTTTCGCCGCCTAATCTGCGCCAGCCTCTGTGAGGGGGATGCCGGGGCAGTTCGTGAAAGAGCTGCAGCTGTGTGATGGGAAAAAGGAATTGATTTCCTTGAAAAGATACATGTTTGCGAACACTGAACACAGTCTAGTCAGTTTCTGTGAACAAGACCATACAGGGCACCTAGTCTCACGAGCTCTCAGGACAAGTTCGAGATTTCGGAATACGCTTTCATTGGCTGCGGTCTTGCACAGGAGATCGGACAAGCGGGGCGGTACAGCTGAATCCGTGTAGCAGCCAGGCCTGGTAAGCACTACGCTATAGGCTGCTTAACAGTTAATGGATAGCTGTGCCCTCCCGCTGAAGGCAATCTGTAAAGCATAAAGTCTGACCCTGTTCCAGCCCCTCACGGCTGTGCACGGGAAAGATCACTGTATGCTTTTCCTCTGTGGCCTCCAACACGTGGCTGTTAAGCGAAGGTCATTGCTATGCAAAGTAAAAGTCAAGCATTCACAATAGTAACAGTACACTAATTGCCCTAATTAGATGCAGCAGTCTCCGAACGAGATTAGCCTGAGGCGGGTCACTCGGAGAGAGAGAGAGCGGATGCTGCTCGAATCCCTGCACAGACCAGGACCGTACGCTGCAATGCTGGTGGAGGCAATGATTCCGCTGTACATTAGGATGGCCTGGCGCGGAAGAGTGTGCTTCCACGGAGCACCAAATAAGGCACCTCTCCCCAGGAACCTCCTGCGGAGACTTTTCAAGCTGCTCTCCGAGAGCTTCGTGGAACTGTCCCAGGAGGATTTCTGTTCCATCCCTATCTGTGTGGACCTTCTCTTTATATAGTTTTTTAAGCAAAAGGTTTTATATAGTTTTTACATATTTTTTATTCCTGTTTTTTAAAAAATAAATGTTTCCATGTTTATAGCACTTACCGACTGATCCTGCCCCTGATTCTGAGTCCGGGTTAACGGCCGGGGAGGGTTGGTAGGGGATCTCTGTGAGGGTGATGAGGAGTTCCTGGCTGTCGGGGAAAGCGGTATTGTAAGCGCTGTCGCCTGCGTCGTCCTCCACAAACCCTTCCTCATCTTCCCCATCGGCGAACATCGCCGAGGAACTGCCCCTCGACACTATCCCATACTCAGAGTCCACGGTCACTGGTGGGGCAGTGGTGGCAGACCCACCTAGAATGGCATGCAGTGCCTCGTAGAAGCAGCAGGTCTGGGGCTGTGCTCCGGAGCGTCCGTTTGCCACTCTGACTTTTTGGTAGCCTTGTCTCAGGTCCTTGATTTTCACGCGGCACTGCGTTGTATCCCGGCTGTATCCTCTGAGTGCCATGGCTTTGGAGACCTTCTCGTAGGTCTTTGCATTCCGTTTGTTGGAGCGCAGCTCCGAAAGCACAGACTCATCGCCCCACACAGCGATCAGATCCAGGACTTCACGGTCTGTCCATGCTGGGGACCTCTTTCTATTCTGGGATTGCATGGACTCCTCTGCTGGAGAGCTCTGCATCGTTGCAGGTGCTGCTGAGCTCGCCCCGATGTCCAACCAGGACATCAGATTCAAAGTGCCCAGACAGGAAAAGGAATTCAAATTTTCCCGGGTCGTTTCCTGTGTGGCTGGTCAGAGAATCCAAGCTTGGACTGCTGTCCAGAGCGTCAACAGAGTGGTGCACTGTGGGATAGCTCCCGGAGCTAGTAAGTTCGATTTGCATCCACACCTAGCCTAATTCGACATAGCCATGTTGAATTTAGCGCTACTCCCCTCGTCGGGGTGGAGTACCGAATTCGAACTAAAGAGCCCTCTAGGTCGAACTAAATGGCTTCCTGGTGTGGACGGGTGCACGGTTAATTCGAATTAACGCTGCTAAATTCGAATTAAAGTCCTAGTGTAGACCAGGCCTTAGAGACTAACAAATTTATTTGAGCATAAGCTTTCATAAGCATCGGATGCATGTAGTGGAAAATACAGTAGGAAGATATATATATATACACAGAGAACATGAAACAATGGGTGTTACCATACACATTATAAGGAGAGTGATCAGTTAAGGTGAGCTATTATCAGCAGGAGAGAAAAAGAACTGTTTGTAGTGGTAATGAAAATGGCCCATTTCCAGCAATTGACAAGGAGATGTAAGGAACTGTGCGGGCGGTGGGGGTGGGGGTGGGGGTGGGGGGAGGGAATAAACATGGGGAAATAGTTTTACTTTGTGTAATGCCCCATCCACTCCCAGTCTTTATTTAAGCCTAATTTGATGGTGTCCAATTTGCACATTAATTCCAATTCAGCAGTCTCTTGTTGGAGTCTGTTTCTGAAGTTTTTTTGTTATAATATTGCGACTTTTAGGTCTGTAATCGAATGGCCAGGGAGATTGAAGTGTTCTCCAACTGGTTTTTAAATGTTATAATTCTTGACATCTGATTTGTGTCCATTTATTCTTTTACGTAGAGACTGTCCGGTTTGGCCAATGTATATGGCAGAGGGGCATTGCTGGCACATGATGGCATATATCACATTGGTAGATGTGCAGGTGAACGAGCCCCTGATGTGGCTGATGTGATTAGGTCCTATGATGGTATCCCCTGAATAGATATGTGGACAGAGTTGGCAATGGGCTTTGTTGCAAGGATAGGTTCCTGGGTTAGTGTTTTTGTTGTGTGTGGTTGCTGGTGAGTATTTGCTTCAGGTTTGGGGGTTGTCTGTAAGGAAGGACTGGCCTGTCTCCCAAGATCTGTGAGAGTGATGGATCGTCCTTCAGGATAGGTTGTAGATCCTTGATGATGCGCTGGAGAGGTTTTAGTTGGGGGGCTGAAAGTGATGGCTAGTGGCATTCTGTTACTTTCTTTGTTGGGCCTGTCCTGTAGTCGGTGACTTCTGGGTACTCTTCTGGCTCTGTCAATCTATTTCTTCACTTCATCAGGTGGGTATTGTAGTTGTAAGAATGCTTGATAGTTATCTTGTAGGTGTTTGTCTCTGTCTGAGGGGTTGGAGCAAATGCGATTGTATCGTAGAGCTTGGCTGTAGACAATGGGTGGTGTTGTCTGGATGAAAGCTGTAGGCATGTAGGTAAGTATAGCAGTCAGTAGGTTTCCGGTATAGGGTGGTGTTTATGTGGCCATCATTTATTAGTACTGTAATGTCCAGGAAGTGGATCTCTTGTGTGGACTGGTCCAGGCTGAGGTTGATGGTGGAGTGGAAATTGTTGAAATCATGATTGCATTCCTCAAGGGCTTCTTTTCCATGGGTCCAGATGATGAAGATGACATCAATGTAGCGCAAGTAGAGTTGGGGTGTTAGGGGACGAGAGCTGAGGAAGCATTGTTCTAAGTCAGCCATAAAAATGTTGGCATACTGTGGGGCCATGCGGGTACCCATAGCAGTGCCACTGATTTGAAGGTACACATTGTCCCCAAATGTGAAATAGTTATGGGTGAGGACAAAGTTACAAAGTTCAGCCACCAGGTTTGCCGTGACATTATCAGGGATACTGTTCCCGACAGCTTGTAGTCCATCTTTGTGTGGAATGTTGGTGTAGAGGGCTTCTACATCCATAGTGGCCAGGATGGTGTTTTCAGGAAGATCACTAATGGATTGTAGTTTCCTCAGGAAGTCAGTGGTGTCTCGAAGATAGCTAGGAGTGCTAGTAGTGTAAGGCCTGAGGAGGGAGTCTACATAGCCAGACAATCCTGCTGTCAGGGTGCCTATGCCTGAGATGATGGGGCATCCAGGATTTCCAGGTTTATGGACCTTGGGAAGCAGATAGAATACCCTTGCTCGGAGTTCTAGGGATGTGTCTGTGCGGATTTGCTCTTGTGCTTTTTCAGGGAGTTTCTTGAGTAGTTGGTGTAGTTTCTTTTGGTAACCCTCAATGGGATCAGACCAGTTGGAGAACACTTCAATCTCCCTGGCCACTCGATTACAGACCTAAAAGTCACAATATTACAACAAAAAAACTTCAAAAACAGACTCCAACGAGAGACTGCTGAATTGGAATTAATTTGCAAATTGGACACCATCAAATTAGGCTTGAATAAAGACTGGGAGTGGATGGGGCATTACACAAAGTAAAACTATTTCCCCATGTTTATTCCCTCCCTCCACCCCCACCCCCACCGCCCGCACAGCTCCTTACATCTCCTTGTCAATTGCTGGAAATAGGTCATTTTCATTACCACTACAAACAGTTCTTTTTCTCTCCTGCTGGTAATAGCTCACCTTAACTGATCACTCTCCTTATAATGTGTATGGTAACACCCATTGTTTCATGTTCTCTGTATCTATATATATCTTCCTACTCATAGGCAGCAGGTTTGTATAATTTTTGGTGGGGCCCAAAATGGTGGTGCCCCCCTGCTCCCGCCCTGTAAGCTGATATAAAATGAAGCTACAACGCGTCAGCGCCACAAGATTACAAGGGTCAATTAAAAGTGGAAAGTCAGAAGCAGCACTTGCCTACTTCAATATACAGTATTATATTTTGTTCCACCTGTTGTGATGAAGTGGGAATGTTCTTAATATTTTCTCTGAATACTGTGTGGGTGCCTCAGTTTCCCCTGCAAGATGCCAACTGAAGGTGTTGGGGACAAAGAGATCAGGTGGCCTCCTTGTCCGGAAGAGAGACAGAGGCCAGAGGAGGGAGTGTCAGTTTGGAGCTGGCTGGGGAAATGGGGAGAGACCCAGAACTTGGTTCTGGGCTCCCCACCCCCCAAGATGGACCTGACAGAGGGGTTCTGTTTTCTGTACCAACAAGCTCTGTTTAAACTGTGTTCCCGTCATCTAATAAACCTTCTGTTTTACAGTCTGGCTGAGAGTCACATCTGACTGCGGAGTTGGGGTGCAGGGACCTCTGGCTGCCCCAGGACCCCGCCTGGGCGGACTCACTGCGGAAAGTGCATGGTGTGGAAGGGCATGCTGAATGCTCTGAGGTCAGACCCAGGAAGGTGTAAGCTTCTTGCCCTGGAGACAGTCTGCTCAGAGAGGAGGCTCCCCCAGAGTCCTGACTGGCTTTGAAGGAGTGGTTCCAGAGCATCCCAGCATCCCCTTCCACCCCATGCACTTCCCAGAAGTCCGCACAGGCACTAACACTCCCTCCTCTGGCCTTTGTCAAGAAGGCTAACAGCATTTTGGGCTGTATAAGTAGGAGCATTGCCAGCAGATCGAGGGACATGATCATTCTCCTCTATTCAACATTGGTGAGGCCTCATCTAGAGTACTACGTGCAGTTTTGGGCCCCACATTGCAAGAAGGATGTGGAAAAATTGGAAAATCCAGTGGAGGGCAACAAAAATGATTAGGGGGCTGGAGCACATGACTTCTGAGGAGAGGCTGAGGGAACTGGGATGGTTTAGTCTGCAGAAGAGAAGAATGAGGGAGGATTTGATAGCTGCTTTCAACTGGTAGGGGGTTACAAAGAGGATGGATCTAGACTGTTCTCAGTGGTAGCAGAGGAATAATGGTCTCAAGTTGCAGTGGGGGAGGTTTAGGTTGGATATTAAGAAAAACTTTTTCACTAGGAGGGTGGTGAAACACTGGAATGGATTACCTAGGGAGGTGGTGGAATCTCCTTCCTTAGAGGTTTTTAAGGCCCAGCTTGACAAAGCCCTGGCTGGGATGATTTAGTTGGGAATTGGTCCTGCTTTGAGCATGAGGTTGAACTAGATGACCTCCTGAGGCCCCTTCCAACCCTGATATTCTATGATACTCTAAACTGACCACCAAATTTAAGTTGCATGTTTTTCCCGTCAGGTGAGGACTCTGGGGCAGGGCTGGGGATAAGGAACTTGGGGTGCAGACAGGCTGCCCCAGGGCTAGGGCCAAAGAGGACTCCCCTCCACCCTCCCTGGCAGCAGCAAGCTCCAGGGGAGGGACCCCTCCTCTCCCCCGCAGTTCACTGCACATGCTCCTAGGTCCCTCTCAGGTCCAGAAAGCCCACTCACCTCCCCTATGGTGGGTACCGAGGGGGGAGGTTGCCATCACGTGTGGCCTCCCCTGCTGCCACCCCTCACCATAGCCTCACTGGGGATGGGGCTGCCCCTTGCCCAGCATGGTGCAGGAGTGGGGACTGCAGGGTGGTAGCTGGGGAGGGGCACAGTATCACAAAATTCACCTAAGCCCCAGCTGCACAGGTCTAGGAAGCTCCCCTCCCCAGTGGTGTAGCCAGGTTCTAACATCAGGGGGAGCGAACACGTAAAAAAAGATGCCAGCCAACATATCCAATTACTAATCAGGTAGTTCTATAACAGGCTATAACAGGCTGCCCTGGACCCCATCACCCCCTGAAGCACAAGGTAGGGGTAGGCACCACCATGTTGTGCAACAAACACTTGACAAAATTACTGGACTTAGTGATGGACAATGCGGGCAGGTGGGTATTATGTCATTCAATCATTCAACCCATAAAATTGCACACATTTTGCCTCAGTGAAATTAAATATCCAGAGAATTACTGGGCCTGTGATGACCAGGGCTTGCTCACCTGTGGCTCGGGCTCCCCCTCCCTGTGCTGTGGAGGCACAGCCAGGCAGGTCTGCATTTGCAGGCAGGGACCCTGCCTCATGTGCAGCTCCCGTGGGCCCTGCTAGCCACTAGACTGGGAGCCTCCCGGCCCATGAAATGGGCTGGGCTGGGGGGCAGAAGGCAAAGGGGGAGATTGTAGGGAGCTTTGGAGGAGGGGAGGCAGTGGGGGAGGGGAGTGGGCTGGCACAAAGGAGAGGGCTCTCTGGAGAGGAGTGACAGGGGCACAGGGGTTATTGGGAGTCTCTCGAGGGGGCAGAGGGTTGTGTGGGTCTCTGTGGGGCAGGGGGCTGTGATGGGCAGAGCCAGCTACAACCTGGGTCTGCTCTGCGGGGGGTGTTGCTATAGTCCCCTCAGGAAGCTCCCCCCATCCTGTGTATTTTATACCAGCCCCGGGGTGCCCATTGCTGCTCCTTTCCCCGCCCACGGCTCCATCTGTCTGTCCCCACAACCCCCCAGCTGTGTCCGTCTGTCTGTCCTCACAACCCCCCTGTCTGTGTCCTGGTGTGTGTCTGTCCCACAACCCCCTGGCTGTGTCCTTGTGTGTGTCTGTCCCACAACCCCCAAGCTGTGTCTGTTTGTCCCCACCAACGCCCCCCCCGGCTGTGTCTTTGTGTCTGTCTGTCCCCACCACCCCCGGCTGTGTGTGTCTGTGCCACAACCCCCCGGCTGTGTCCTTGTGTCTGTCTGTCCCACAACCCCCTGGCTGTGTCTGGCTGGCTGCCCCCACCACCCCCAGCTGTGTCTGTCTGTCCCCCGCCCCCCCCGCTGTGTGTGTCTGTCCCACAACCCCCTGGCTGTGTCTGTTTGTCCCCACCAAACCCCCCTCCCCGGCTGTATCCATGTGTCTGGCTGCCCCCACAGCTCCCCGGCTGAGTCCGTCTGACAGGCACAGACCCTGCTGCTCGCTCTGCCCAGGGCTCAGACGCTGCCGGTGGCTCGCTCCCCCTCCCTGCTGTGGAGGCGCGGCCAGGCAGCTCCGGCACCGCCCCCGGCAGCTCCCATTGGCTGGGGTTCCCGGCCAATGGCTGTGAGCCCAGTTGCTGCTGGGGCCTCTCCGGGGAGCTGTCGCTGCCGTGAGAGCGCCCGGCATTGCAACGCGGGGACCCCCAAAGCACAGAGCCTGGGGCCCAAACATTGCTGGAGCTGGGCCCAGCTTCAGGATTATTGGTGGGGCCTGGGCTCCACGGGCCCATAGAACTCGCCGCCTATGTTCCTACTGTATTTTCCACTACATGCATCCAATGAAGCGGGCTGTAGCCCACGAAAGCTTATGCTCAAATAAATTTGTTAGTCTCTAAGGTGCCACAAGTACTCCTGTTCTTTTTGCAGATACAGACTAACATGGCTGCTACTCTGAAACCTTAGATTTTAGGGTAGTCTTTAGCATCCTAGTTAGGTTTACTTATCTCTTTCTCCCTGTTTATTTTTTCCTTTCTCTTTTTACTCTGAGTTTGAATATTCCTTAGCTTATTAGAGTTCACCGTTAGGGTTGAACCATGATAACTCAAGCTACGCCTGGTTCACTGGGTTTCAAGTGCTGCCTTTCCTGCTGAGAGGTGACCCGGTCTCAGACAGACACTCTCGGTGTGTCTGGTGCCTAGGGGAGGCACACGTTCTTCAAAATTGCTCTCACTGCATTAACCTGATACCTCACACCAGAAAGGATAGAGACCTATGTCTCAAACTTCTGTTAATGGAGAAGTCTCTGTGCCCAGCATCTGATCCAGGTCCACAAACTCCCCCAGGGACGGCGAGTTATATATACTTGTGGTGCCTGGACTCCACCAATATTCAGGGCCCGGGGGCCAATATTTGGGGCCAGGTCTCTCCCTTGCCCCTGCCTGCCGCCCCCACGTGCCTCCCCTGAGTGTGCCCTGGCCCCATTTGCTGCCCCAGCTCACCTGCCCCAGGCCCAGGAGCCTGCAGCTCCACACTGACTCTGGTCTACCAGCTCCCGGCATCAACTGCTGCTGCAGGGTCCTAGTGCCCCCCATCCACTAATGGCAGGGCAGGCTGCCCTTACCCTGCCCGTCTACCCTAGCCCTGAGCCTCTCCAACACCCCAAACCCCTCAACCCCAGCCAGAGCCCATATACCCCTGCACCCTAATCCTCTGCCCCAGCCCTGAGTCCTCTTCTGCATCATGAACCCCTCATCCTCAGCCCCACAGCCCCCACCCCACACCTCAACCTTCTGCCCTAGCCTTGAGCCCCCTCCCACACCCCAAACCCATCTTCAGCCCCACAGCCCTCACCCCTGCACCCCCTCCTATCCCCAAACTCTGTCCCAGAGTGTTCACCCCCTCCCCCTTCCCATACACCCCCTCTTGTCCCCAAACTCCCTCCCAGAGCCTGCACCCCTCGCCCCCACCCCCAGCCCAGAGCCTGCACCCCTCACTCCCTTTTGCACACCCAGCCCCTGCCCCAGCCCGGAGCCTGCACCCAAACTCCCTCCCAGAACCTGCACCCCTCACCCCCTCCTGCACCCCAACCTCTTGCTCCAGACCAGAGCCTGCACCTCAGACCTCCTCCCCCACCCAAACTCCATCCCAGAGCCTGCACCCTGCACCCCTCCTGCACCGTAATCCGCAGCCCAGGGCCTGCACCCCAGACCTCCTCCCCCCACCCAAACTGCCTCCCAGAGCCTTAGGCAGGTGGGGGGTGGAGTTTTGGGGGGGCAGGTTCTGGGCACCACCAAAATTTCTACAAACCTGCCATCCATGAACTCCCCGCCCAGACAGTGTTCCCCAGCAACTTCACCCAGTTCACAGTGGAAGGCTCACTCCTCCAAAAAGGCTGTGAGGAAAAGGGCTTTGACTTCTCTGAAACAGCCGCCAAAAAAGATGCACTCCCCAGTCCAGCTGAGTACTTATGAGGCACTGGGCTTATCTGGTGCCATGCATACCGTGAAAGCCAAAGTGGGCAGGCTCAGAGTCAAGGGGCAAACAGAAACCTACCTCCTCCTCTATGGCACCAACAGAGCTGCCACAAGATGTGGCACCAATACGCTCCACCCAAGTTCTGATGCCACCTCCTGTCCCGACAACGCAGAGCGCACGGAGGCCAGCACTGACAAATGCGACTACAACAGCACTGTTGGCACTGACCACCTTGGTACTGAAACCATCGGCACCACACTTCTTCTTACATCAGGCAGACCTGCATGGCTCATTGACACTTGAATCATGTCGTTTTGGCACCGGTGTTTCCCTGACACACATGGCACCGCGTCAGCTCACTTCATCTCTGGCCCCTCCATTCTCCAGTGAGGAAGAAGATACTGAGGAAGAGGGTGTCTTCTCATCTCAGCACTCCTTTGCTACTCAATCTACTATAGTGCTGGGTCCACCTATACAGCCTAAAATCCATCACAGGGCTGACACCCAGACCTGATATGCTCCCCCCCCCCCCACGTAGATGTGACCGCTTATGCCATTCCCCACTCAGTGGCCCTACTGGGACCAATGGGGGGCATACAGGAGACAGTTCCCCTGAGCCCATATAGGGAGAGGTTTAGATCTCCCACACTACCCTCAGTTTCTGCACATATTGGGAACGTGTGGACAGCACATCTTGCAAAACCACAGTTAGTGCAGGGTAAGTAACCATTCTTCCCAAGCTCTGATGAAATGTTAAATCAACTTTCTTGTAACTAAAAAGTCCTACAGAGACATTAGTTGAATAAGCCTATGTTATATGGATCAGCAACTCACTATAGCCAGTTATGCGCTTGAACAAATTTTAGGATATTATCTTACTTTGGGCTAATGTATAATATAAGGGAGACATCTAACTATGACTCTGTCAGTTTTTTCTAGCCTTTGATGTGCAATAGGATGCCAAAAACACTGAGAATTCTTCTCTGTCTTTAATGTTAATCTAGGGAGGAATTTTCTAATCTGTATTGCTCAACCATTTGGTCAGTGCTTTAACCAAAGGCTGACTCATATCTAGCTCTAGATTCATGTGTGCATGCATGTGAAATCCCAAAAGAAAATATAGTAGTAGTGTAAAATACTCGTTGGCATATTTGAGAATCCCCTGGGTCCACATTTGTGTTTCAGTCCCAAAGAATTTCAAGTTTATCTGAGCTCCACCTCATTGATCTGCTGCAATGATTTGGCTGAAAGAGTGTAACAAAATAGAAAATGTAACAGTAAATAAATTCTAAATCTGTTGCTATTGGACTTTAATAATTTTATCCATGTTTTTAAAAATGAGAATAATAATTTTTTAAAAGGCCCAAAACCTGAAGTCCATATTTACGCCTTAATTGGGCAAACTTTCCAGTAATTTCAGTTGTAGTCTTGTCCAAGTAAAGATTAAGTGTTGAGCAAAGATTTCAGGATTTGCACTATTAATAGTTAAGAGAAATTCAAAATCTGAAAGAAAAGCAAATTCCTCTCAGAGGATCATGCTGCTAGATTTGAGAACTTCTATAAAATTGGAAGTTCGCACATTTGACATTCACTTGTTGCTCTAATGTGCTGAGCCTGCTGGTCTCAGACAGTGTTGCAGATACTGTGGAAGCCACATTCACAAAAGTGAATACACAGGGAAAGGATGTTTTCCTTCTTTGCTGAAAAAGAGAAGTAAATTACCTTGAATTATAATAAAACTTGAACTTCCATTTCCCTGCCTCATTTAAGTGAGGATCACAAAGCATTGAGACAAAAAATGTCTCAGACATTCTGAGTGTCATTTATGCATCTTACTTCAAACCTGCAGTTGGCTAATAGAAGACTTTTGATAAAGTTAATGATAAAGTTCTCTCCCACTACTTCATATGGTGCAAAGTGGCTTGTCCCTAACTCAGCATAGGAGAGAAACTAAGGCAATATTTGCAAAACTTGAATGTCATGATAATGAGCCAGCTCCTCCTCACTTCTCTATGGGAGGAAAGCTCCAGCTGATATTACTCCTTTTTCCTTTACCAGGACATGATCCTTTTATCAATTCAGCTTTGTTAACTGTTCTTCGCCAGGAGATTGACCGATTTAATAATTTATTGTCTGTAATAACCATATCGTTGCATTCACTTCAACAAGCTATGAAAGGAGAGATTATCTTCACCACAGGGTTAGAAGAACTTTATAACTCAGTTTTGAAGTCCAAGGTGCCTGAGTTCTGGCAGGTAAGATTAAATAAAGCCTCTTAGTTTACATGTGCAGATATAGATAAATCGATCAATCGATTGATCAATCTTAAGCACTGAGGGACTCTTCCAAACAGGCTTTTACTAGGGGATGATTCAATTCAGGAAGCTCCCTAGAAGGAGAGAGGGAATTTTTGTTCTAAAATTGTGGCCCTTTTTTCAAACCAAAAAAAATTGTCTGAAAAATATTCATTTTTTTCCTTTCTACCACTGATTGTAATAAAATGACTCAGGGCTAAGAAGTCTTTTTGTTGTATTTTTGGATGTTTATTGTTTGTTGGGGGGAAGGGGAGTGTTGTTGTCTTTGGATATGTCTATACTATGAAATTAGGTCAATTTTATAAAAGTCGATCTTTAGAAAGCAATTTTATACAGTCGATTGTGTATGTCTCCACTAAGCACATTAAGTCGGTGGAGTGCATCCTCAATACCACTGCTAGCATCGACTCATGGAGCGGTGTACTGTAAGTAGCTATCCCACAGTTCCCGCAGTCTCCGCTGCCCATTGGAATTCTGCTCCCAATACCTGATGGGGCAAAAACATTGTCGTGGGTGGTTTTGGGTACATGTCTTCAGTCTCCCCTCCCTTCTTCCCTCCGTGAAAGCAATAGCAGACAATATTTTCGCGCCTTTTTTCCTGGGTTACCCATGCAGGTGCCATAGCACAGCAAGCATGGAGCCTGCTGTGACGTTATTGATATAATCTGGGACCATATAGAACATGGTTGCAACCAAGGTCCTGTAGTGGCACCAAATCTTATGTAAAGGGGGTCATAAGGTGTCTAAGACCAGGTTATAGGTTGCTGGTTACGATTATGATGTCTGTATGCATGTATCATTTTTGTAGTTGAAGTTATGAATATTGGCTCTATACTGTCTGTACTTCAAACTTATGCTATGCTTCTGGGTGACATCCCAGACAAGTTGGTGTTAGCTCTGCCTAGCCTGCTTGATGGCCCATTAAGGACCATCAGCTATACACCTGACCCATTGAGAGAAGGCAGATACGCCTTGTAACTCAGCAAAGTATGCAGGAACTTGCCCATGTGACTCCAGACTCCATTTTGCTTTAATTTTCCACCGTAAGACCAAAGAGGTGTTCTTAACCTGGAAAAGACTATAAAAGGCTGATGCCTCATCTCCATCTTGTCTTCAATCCTGCTTCTTACCTCTGGAGGCACTTCGCTAGAAACTGAATCTCTGAACAAAGGACTGAATGACCCATCCCAGCTGTGGATGTACTCCAGAGACTTGATTTGAACCTGCAGTTTACTCCATCACTGCTACAAGACTGACACTAATGGAAAGTTCTTAGTTATTGATTCCATTTAACCAATTCCAGCTCTATCTTTTTCCTTTTATGAATAAACCTTTAGATTTTAAAGGATTGGCAACAGCATGATTTGTGGGTAAGATCTGATTTGTATATTGACCTGGGTCTGGGGCTTGATTCTTTGGGATTGAGAGAACCTTTTTCTTTTATTGGGGTGTTGGTTTTCATAATCATTCATCCCCATGACGAGTGGCACTGGTGGTGATACTGGAAAGCTAGAGTGTCTAAGGGAATTGCTTGTGTGACTTGTGGTTAGCCAGTGGGTGAGTCCAAAGTCCTCTTTGTCTGGCTGGTTTGATTTGCCTTCGAGGTGGAAAAACCCCAGCCTTGGGCCGTAACTGCCCTGTTTAAGCAATTTGTCCTGAATTGGCACTCTCAGTTGGGTCCCGCCAGAACCGCATCGTTACACCCGCTCAGCTCACCGCTGCTGTTGTGAGCATTGTAAACACTTCACGTGTTATCCTGCAGTATGTGCAGAACCTGGGAGATACCAGCACGAGGACGATTGTGAGGCGGACATGGACACAGATGTTCCTGAAAGCATGGGATGTGGCAATTGGGACATCATGGCAGCAGTGGGACAGGTTGATACAGTAGAATGCCAATTCTGGGCCCAGCAAACAAGCACAGACCGGTGGGACCGCACAGTGTTGCAGGTATGGGATGATTCCCAGTGGCTGTGAAACTTTCGCATGCATATGGCCACTTTCCTGGAACTTTTTGAGTTGCTTTCCCCCCACCCTGAAGTGCAGGAATACCAAGATGAGAGCTGCCCTGACAATTGGGAAGCGAGTGGTGATAGCCCTCTGGAAGTTTGCAACGCTTGACTGCTACTGGTCAGTCGGGAATCAATTTGGAGTGGGCAAATCTACTGTGGGGACTGTTATGATCCAAGTAGCCAGGGCAGTCACTGACCTTCTGCTAGCAAGGGTAGTGACTCTGGGAAATGTGCAGGTCATAGTGGATGGCTTTGCTGCAATGGAGTTCCCTAACTGTGGTGGGGCGATAGACGGAACGCATATCCCTATCTTGGCACCAGACCACCTTGCCAAACAGTATGTAAACCGCAAGGAGTACTTCTCAATGGTGCTGCAAGCACTGGTGGATCACAAGGGACGTTTCACCAGCGTCAACGCGGGATGGCTGGGAAAAGTGCATGACGCTTGCTGTTCAAGCAGCTGCAAGAAGGGACTTACTTCACAGACCAGAAGATTATCATTGGGGATGTTGAAATGCCAATAGTTATCCTTTGGGACCCAGCCTACCCCTTGCTCCCATGGCTCATGAAGTCATACACAGGCAGCCTGGACAGTTGTAAGGAGCAGTTCAACTATGGGCTGAGCAAGTGCAGAATGGTGGTAGAATGTGCCTTTGGACGTTTAAAAGCTCACTGGCGCTCTTTGCTGACTAGGTTAGACCTCAGCACAACCAATGTTCCTATTGTTATTGCTGCTTGCTGTGTGCTCCATAATATCTGTGAGAGTAAGGGGGAGACGTTTATGGCGGGGTGGGAGGTTGAGGCAAATCGCCTGGTGGCTGATTTTGAGCCACCAAACACCAGGGCTAAGAAAAGCACAGCTAGGCGCACTGCGCATCAGAGTGGCTTTGAAAACCAGTTTCATGACTAGCCAGGCTACAGTGTGACAGTTGTGTGTGTTTCTCCTTGATTCAAACCCACCCCCTTTGTTGATTTTAATTCCCTGTAAGCCAACCAAACTTCCTCCTTCAATCAGAGATGGCAAAGGAAATAAAGTCACTATTGTTTTGAAACCAGGCATTCTTCCTTTATTAATTTTTTAAAAAGTGAGATACCTGACAAGGTAGCCCAGGTGGGATGCGGGAGGAGGAGTGGCGGGAAGGACAAGGCCACATTGCTTATTGTAGCCAGACTACAAATAAAAGCTGTTGGAATGACAGCCTTCTGTTGCTTGGGCCATCCGCTGGAGTGGAGTGGCTGGGTGCCCAGAACCTCCCCTTTCCTCCCCCGCGCGTTCTTGGGTGTCTGGGTGAGGAGGATATGGAACTTGGGGAGGAGGGCAGGTGGTTATACAGTGGATGCAGCGGCAGTCTGTGCTCGTTGGCTTTCCTGCAGCTCCACCAGATGCCTCTTCATGTCCGTTTGCTCCCCCCTTACCCTCAGCATCGCCTCCTGCCTCTTTTCATCACCCTCACTTACTGCTTTCCTGGCCTCTGCCACTGAATGCCTCCATGCATTCAGCTGTGCCCTATCAGCTGCATGAGCTCGGAAAACATGTCATCGCGAATACGGGGTTTTTTTACCTTCTAATCAGTGATAACCTCAGGGATGGAGAAGATAGGGGGAGCATAGAAACATTTGCACCTGCGGGGGGATAAAAAGGGAGAATACAATTTATGATGATGCATTTCTGAGAACAAAAGGGAGACTCTTTCACAATTCACATCAGACAGCACGTGCTTTAGGTACAAGGTCACATTTTGCCTTTTATATTGATCACCTACCGGTATGGTGACACATCACACATGGCTGGGCAACAGAATTTGGTTTCCAGGCGGCCATGGTAAGCCAAAGGGTACATGGGGTTGGCTTCTTCTGCGTTCATAACATGTAGAAATGGTTTCAAACTGCAGTGCCCTCCTTTCCCACAGCAAGCAATGCCAGTTGAGTTTGCCATTTAAAAGGAGGGGCTGTGGTTTTCAGATGGATGTGCAGCACACATGTCCCCCCACCCCACCATGTGGCTATTATCTGGGATGATCCCTTCACCCCTTCCCCCACTGCGTGGCTATTCTCAGGGATGATCCCTTTTAGCCAAGCACAAACAGCCCAGCATGAACGGGGTCCTTTTACTGTTCCCTTACCAAAATTCCCCTATTTCAACCAGATGACCATAAATGATAGCTCTCCTGAGGCTAACACAGAAAGATATAGACTGAATGTTGCTTGAATGCGACCAGAACCTAGGACCATTCGCTTCCATGGTTTGTGCTACAATGATTCCAGACTACTTATTACTGACTTGGCATGGTAAAGTGTCCTACCGTGGAGGACGAAATAAGGCAGCCCTCCCCAGAAACCTTCTGCAAAGGCTTTCAGAGTACCTCCAGGAGAGCGTCATGGAGATGTCCCTGGAGGATTCCCGCCCCATCCCCAGACACATTAATAGACTTTTCTAGTAGCTATACTGGCCGCGAATGCATCCCAATTCTGCAGGGCAAATCAAACATTATTGCTTTTAAACCCTGTACTATAGTTACAAATGTGCACTCACCAGAGGTGCCTTCTCCAGCTTCAGGGTCCGGGATCCTGCCTTGGGAAGGTATGCGCTCCAGGGTGATGAAAAGGTCCAGGCTGCTGGGGAGAACAGATTCACCGCTTGCCTGCCACGTATTATCCTCCTCCTCTTCCTCATCCACAAAATCTTTTGCGTGAGACTCCCCCTGACAGGAGTCCACGGACAGTGGTGGGGTCGTGGTAGGGTGCCCCCATAGACTGCTATGCAGCTGATCATAGAAGCGGCATGTATTGGGCTCTGACCCGGCGTGACCGTTTGCCTCCTTTGTCTTTTGGTAGGCTTGGCTGAGCTCCTTAACTTTCACACGACTCTGCTGTCCGTACCTGTTGTAGCCTCTGTCCACCATGCCCTGTGCGATTTTGGCATATATATTAGCATTTCTTCTTTTTGATTGGAGTTCAGCCTGCACAGATTCTTCTCTCCATACAGCAGTCAGATCCACTGTCTCCTGTTCAGTCCATGCTGGAGCTCATTTGCGATTCTGGAAGGACTGCATGGTCACCTGTGCTGCTGAGCTCACCACGCTGCCCAAACAGGAAATGAAATTCAAAATTTCCTGGGGCTTTTCCTGTGTACCTGGCTAGTGCATCGGAGTTGAAAGCTGTCCAGAGTGGTCACATTGGAGCACTCTGGGATAGGTCCTCGAGGCCAATACCGTCAAATTGCCTCTGCACTACCCCAAATTCGACCCAGCATGGTCGATTTTAGCACTACTCTCCTCACCGGGGAGGAGTACAGAAGTCGAGTTTAAGAGCCCTTTAGGTCAACAGAACGGGGTTGGTTGTATAGATGCATTGCTTATAAAATCGACCTAACGTGGCTAAATTCGACCTAACCTCATAGTGTAAACCAGGGCTTTGTTTTGTGGTTGGTTGTCTGTTTTTAGAAAAGGCACAAAGTGCCCAAAGAATTCAACACACTATCTCTGCCACTGTAACTTTGCAACAGTTGGAGAAAGGTTAAAAAGTGACATTTACTAGAGTTACAGTTTCATTTTCCCTTTTGTCACTTCATAAGTTTTCCAAAGTTGAGGCAGCTTTGAAAAGGCAGAATGGAAAAAGAATATGTAAAAAGAAAAGTCCAATTTAAAATCTTGATATCATTCATTTTTATTGCACTGACTAGCATAAAGGGAAAAATAGGGAAAAGGGAATGGGGAATTGAAATTCCAAAAATATTTTGCAAAAAATTTTGAAAAAAAAAATAAGAATTGTTCCACTTTTAAATCCTGTGAAATTAAAAGAATTCCAAATTTTGAAATTTTTAGGAAAGTAGATCTGGTTTTTGAACCTTCCGTAACACAACTAATCTTTTCAAATATGTGTGTTGAGCGCAAAGAAAGCATGGTGATACAATGACAGTAGAAATGCTTAGGCAGATGGATCTAATGTGAGACTTTGGTTTTTGAGGAAACCCATATTAAAAGTGTGTTTTGGAAAAGCTGGTGCATTTGTGTTTTTGTTTTCTTTTTGAGCATGTATGTTCTGAATTTTAGCACTTTGTGTCAGATTTTGACACTTTGGAAAGTCCAGAGAGCGACATCCGTTAAAGGGTATTTCATAGTGAGCACTATCAGAAGTTTGTGAGTTGTTTCTGAGTGTTCTTTCAAAGGTTTTTAATCTATATTTTGTCCATTTCTACCTCTCATGCAGTGATTCCCTTCTGCAGACCTACTGATAACAGTTCCAGTTTATAAACTGGCTGTATTTGATAGTGTAGTGGTATTTAATGAAATTCTGCTTTTTTATCATTTGCAACAGCTATATTCCTATATGTCAAATAAGTCTCTGGGATCATGGATTGATGACCTTATTCTACGAGTGAATTTCTTTGCAACCTGGGCAAACCAGGTCATCACTTGTATACAGTTAAGGTAAAGTGAAACATGAAAAAATAAACTAGAAGTAAAGGGGAAAACCATAATAAAATTACAATTCCAGCTGGAACTCTAAACCAAATACTTGGGTGAGATGGACTCCCACAGGCTCTCCTCTTGAGGACCCCCAAGCATAGGAGGCATGACTGGGGACATGAGGAGTGTGTCAGGGTTGGGCCACAGCATGTAGTGCTATGAAGATTCTGGGTAGTGCTGCTGCCATAGGGCAGCTCGGAGACGCTGACATAATTTAGATAGGCCCCACTCTCTAGAGCAGCCTGGATTCGGAAGGGCACAAAGGGTGGTTATGCTGTATTATTAATATATTATTATTTGTGTTATCACAGTGCCTAGGAGCCCCAATCATGGGCTAGGGCCAACAAAAAGACAGTCCCTACCCCAAAGAACATACAGTCTAAAACAGGCGTGGCCAACCAGAGCCTGAGAAGGAGCCAGAATTTACCAATGTACATTGCCAAAGACGCACAGTAATACGTCAGCAGTCCCCGCCCCCCATCCCCACTCCCAGTGCCTGCTGCCCAGCAGCTCCCCCCCACTGCCTGATCAGCTGTTTCGTGGCATTCAGGAGGCACTGGGGGGAGGGGTAGGAGCGAGGGCATGGCAGTCTCAGGGGAGGGCACGGGAAGAGGTGGAGTGGGGCCAGGGGGTTGAGCAGTGAGCACTCCCCGGCATATTGGAAAGTTGGCGCCTCTAGCTCCAGCCCTGGAGTCAGTGCCTATACAAGGAGCCACATATTAGCTTCTGAAGAGCCACAGGTTGGCCACCCCTGGTCTAAGACAAGAGACAACAGATGGATACAGATAAACCAAAGGGGGGAGTACAAGGAAAATGTGAGATAATATTGGTCAGCATGATAGGCTGTGGTCTCAGCACAGCTGTTATCAATTTTTTTGTAGACCTCATGGCAAAGGAGAGTTTTAAGTAGGGTTTAGAAGGATAGATAATTAGTTTTGCAAATATCTGTGGGAGCTTTTCCCAGGAGTGGGGGGGCAGCATGAGAGAAAGCACAAAGGTGACAATGGAGGTTGACATTATTGACCTATCACAGGCAGGCGTTGACCTTTCAATACTGAATGAGATGATAGGTACAGTGGGGATAGGTTCTGAAGGCCCTTGAAAGTGAAGACAAATAGCTTATGTTTCATACAATAGAGAGGAAGCAGCCAGTAGAGCAGTAGTGGGCAAACTGCAGCCTGTCAGGGTAATCCGCTGGCGGGCCACAAGACAGTTCGTTTACATTGACTGTCCGCAGCTCCAAGTGGCCGTGGCTCGCTGTTCCTAGCCAATGGAAGCTGCAGGAGACGGCAGCCAGCACCTCCCTGCAGCCTGTGCTGCTTTCCACAGCTCCCATTAGCCGGGAATGGTGAATCGCGGCCACTGGGAGCTACGGGTGGCTGTGCATGCAGATGGTCAACGTAAACAAATTGTTGCGCGGCCTGCCAGCGGATTACCCTGACAGGCCGCATGTGGGCCGCAGGTTGCCCACTACTCCAGTAGAGAGATACAAAGAAAGGGGTGACATGCTAAGTGATGGGCTAGGAAAACATTGCAGCAACATTCTGAATGAATATGAGCGGGACAAGTTTGTATTTGTCAAGGACAGAGAAAAGTATATTGCAGGTAATTGAGACATGAGATAATGAGAACCTTGATGAGAGTTTTAGCTATGTGGATGGATAGAAAAGGCCATATCATAAAGAAGAGGACCAAGGACACACTCTGAGGAACCCCCCAGAAAGCTGGTGGGGAGATGAGGAAGCTTGTCTGAAGAACATGCTGAAAGCACAATTAGAGAAGTAGGAGGAGAGCCAGAAGAGGGCAGAGTCACAGAAGGACAAGATTTCAAGAAGAGCATGGTTGCCTGTGACGAAGGTGGCTGACAGGTCAAGGAGGTTGCAATTAGAGTATTGGGTCTGAGCTTTTGCTAAGAAGAGGTCATTAGAGATTTTGGTGAGAGCAGTTTCAGTTGAGCAGAAAAGGGCAGAAACCAGACTGGAGAACTTCTAGAATGGATTGAAGGACAGTAACTGCAGACAGCCATTGTAAACATCATGTTCAAGGAACTTACAGATGAAAGCGAGATAGGTTGGTAGTTGAAGAATCAAATGGGATCAAAGGTAGATTTTTTTTTAAGATGGGAGAAACTAAAGCATTTTGAGGGGAAAGACCCAGAAAAGACTGAAAAATAAAGGAGAATAGGCACCACACAGACTCTCATGCAATTTGAGGAAGTGTATTAAAAACAAGGAGAGATTCAAATTGTCAAGATGAGTAACCTGGTCATTTTATGCAAAGAGAAGCAAAATTAATTCAGTTGCCTTGCCAAAGTTATTAAATATTAACCTTGGAGTCATTGATTAAAATAGATCCACTTATCCAAGTGAAGCATGTTGAATGTGAAACCTACTTTACACTAAGAGAGTTTGTAACAATGTATTTCATATACATATAAGTTCTCACTAACTTTTAAAACATTGTAGTGGTAAAAAGACAAAGGTCCAAATCCTCAAGATATTTAGGTGCCTAACTCCCACTGATTTCAACAGGCGTTTGGCCAGACCCTTCAAGTTATTTAGGTGCCTAAGTCCATACTCTGAATAGGGAATAGGGAAACCTGTCTATTTCAGAACGCAGAAGACCAAGGGAGAAATCCTGGCTCCATTGAAGTCAATTACAAAATTCTCTTTGACTTCAGAGAAGCGAGGATTTCACCCTAGAAATATATTTAGAAGGCAGGGGTGCCATCATCTGCAATGCTGTCCTTGGTACTTATTCTGAGTAATTTTAAGAGACATTTTTATAGTTTGATTTGTAATTAGGTTAAAAATCTAGGATAGCGTAGAAAATATCAAAACAGAATCTTCTTGAATAGAGGGTGCAGTCCTCTGTGTGTGGAAGTTTAAGAGTCTTCATACTAAACAACACAAAAATCCTGAGCATTGTTTACATGTAAAGATTTTTAAACATTAGCTATAAGAATTTTTTAAAAAAGAAGAAGATATATGATCCATTTTGCTTGAAGAGTGACCCTTACGGACAATTCTCTTTAACATCACCGCCAGTCAATACTTGGTTTGACCATGATTTTTTTTCTTAAATTTTATTGAATATTCACTGATGTTGAAAGGTGCTGGATTGCCAGCTCCAGAGAATGAAGTCCTCTGTTTAGTTAGAGAACAGGTACAGTATAGGCAGCAAAAATGCAAGTTTCTGGCCCCCCGGTTTTGTCTGCAAGGTCCACCTCTAGCAATGAAGCAAAAATTCAGTCTCCCTGTCTATGCAATCTATTGTCCCACTGCTCAGACTATTAGCAAGTGATGGTGATGGTTTTGTGATCTAGACACTTGTCCAGTACTGGACTGAGAGCATCATCTCATTTCATATAAATAATAGCTATTGCATTGTCACTTTAGGTTACTAGACATCTGTAATTAAATCCTTCTTGACTGTCACATGAGCAGCTATTTACCAATTAAATTATTCATATAAATAAGGAGTGCAAATTTTGGCTCCTACCTTTTATAATATTTAAGATTAAAGTTTCAGGCGTCACTTTGAGGTAACTAGCTTTTTCTCACACAGATGAATTGTTGTTTGAATAAAATACATTGTATCATATTTAATCAGTCACAAGAGCTTACCAAAGAGAATTTTAAATCACAGTTGTCTGCTCCTAAATCACATTTATTTAATAATATGATTTGCTGTGATCTTACTGGTTGCATTCAGACATTAATTTGCTAATTTTTATGATTTATCTAAAGACGTTTAGAAAATTTGCTAGGGAATTCATAGGCCTTTAAGAATAATGATGAAGAAAGATTTTGTTTTCAAAAAGTGAGCTAGGGTTTGGGGTTTTTTTTGAGGGGGACGGGGTGTTAAAAAAAACCTACTTACGCATTTATTATCCTCTTTTAAAAAACAGGTATAACAGCTGCATTAAGCTGCTTCAGAAACAAGCCAAAACATCTGGGATCTCATTTTCATCACCGACTGCCGATAGGTCCAACATAGCCACCAACAGCATTCAGGGAAATCCCAGTCGCTTCTGGCTTTCAGGGTTTTTTTCCCCACAAGGTACACTAGTAAATAGGCAGTCATCAATAATGAATAGTGATTTGTAATTTTTTCTTCTCAAATCTTCTGCCCTCTCTGTCTTGGACTAGGGAATGGGGGAGTTTCATGTCTTAGAGGCAGGCAAATGGTTCTTCCTTTTTGGGGCCATTTCTCTTCTGTTTTTGCAGAAAATCATACCAAAACTTGGGCTGTTTCCCAATCTATATTCAGTTAATACTTAGTTTTGATTGAATTTATATCTTGATTTTTGGCTGACCACCTAATTTCAACGCTGCTTGCCTCATTAATGATTAAATTGGAAAAAGTTGGCCAGCTGATGCTTCCTTAAATCTACCTGGATTACACTGTTATTTTTCAGCAAATATTCTTTTGAAGGCAGTCCAAAAGCTGCGCACATTATATAGATCATAAAAATAAGGCTGCGGATTATATAGCAATATTGACTATCCATGCTGAGTCTCTTTCTGCATGTACTTTATATTTTTATGCTTCCAAAATGGTATTGCACAGCTTAGCCATAGAATCTTTGTCATTTTTCATTTACTGATTAAATGATGCCCTCCCATGGTGGCATCCAAAACTGAATTAACTGCCAACAAAAGTCAGGGCTATTTTGTTTATTAAACTGTAGTATTATGGCACCAGCACTTTTTCTTACTGCACCCATGCCCCTTACACCAACTGAAGTTTAAAATGACTGGAGAAAACATTGACTGTGGGAGGAAGGTTTAAGGGTTTGGAATAAGTGCCCTTATTGGTTTTAAAAAATTGTTAATACATTATTTCCAAAGGCCTCATTATAAAAATGAACTGAACTTGCAACTGCTCTGTGTTGATAGCTGTGGTTTTAGATGGAGTGTCTAGCATTATGTGCGTTGGATCTCTCACAAAGAAATGAGGTGTGGATCTTAAGAGGTTTATTCACTGCGGTATCCTCATAAGTTAAAACATCATGTTTTAGTTCTACTCAGCGAATTCATTGTGTAAAAACTTATGGCTAGATCCAAAAAGGGGGACTTAGCATCAGCATTGCAATGCCTAATATTTAGGTGTCCTCTGCCACCTACTGGCATCTGCATAAGGCAACCAGTCATAAGACTATGACTCTGTCACAAATTCTGTGACTTTATGAAAGCTCCACGACTTCAGTTCAGCCCTGGGCGGCGGGGCTCTGGCTTCAGCACTGCATCAACAGGACTTAAACAGCTTTGCGTATGCCCACTGGCAGAACTTGAGGTGCCAAGAGGACTTTACATGCCTATAGAGTTAGGCAGAGGCTGAACAGGGGTTTTGAGGAGCTAAATGTTGAGCTTAAAGTGTCAGTTAGGTGCATATGGTGCATTGTGGCTTTGTCACTAAGTAAAAAGAGCTGATTCCAAATATGCCCAAGGAGCTGATCAGTGACCTAAGAAGCTATGGGTTAGCTCCACAAAGGGGTTTAGGTGCCTAACTGCCACTTTAGGCCCCTACAGCCAACATTTAGGCGCCACCGAGATCCTCAGAACCCCCCACTCAAAGTTTCTGCCAGCAGAGTTCCCAAGGCACCTAAAATTTGTGCTGATGGGCGCAATCTGTCAAGCTGCTCGTGCCCAAGCCCTGGTGGGATTCTCAAACTAGGCATGCCCCTGCCTATTAGATCAGGCCCCAACAAACAACAGCTAGGAATGAGAATTTTCCTGACTTGATGGTTTGTGCATGTCTCTATCCAACTTATTAGAGCACTCCCCCACCATGAAATCCCCATCTGCCTGAACCAGTGTAGCATTGAGAAAGGCACCTGAGCCAGGTCAGCCCTAAATCCAGGCATGGGTTCATGGCTGTGAAGCCCAAGCTGACACTAGGCCCTGCCTAAGTCCCATTCCTCTCCGCATTATTTCTTAGTGGCTTCCCTGTTTTATATAGAGAGCCTGGAAGGACACCTTGGAGATAAGGATTCAACACAGTGGCAGGGTCCTTAAAAATTAGGTATTGTGATGCCTAAGTCCCTTTCTGCATTTAACCCACATTAATTTTTTTAAAACACTTTGCAAAGAGCACAGCCCTAGTACTGAGCTGGATTCTTTTCTGGATCATGTATTAATTGTTTTTAACAATTAAAATTTGTTAAAAACATCTTTATTTTTTATACATGAACCAGGAAAAAACACCCACCACCTTGGCTTTCAAATTCCAGGGGGAGAGTGAGAGACTATACTTGTCAATACTGTATATTTACATTAGAGTAGCTTTAACTTGAAAGTCACTGAGAGATGACAATCATGGGTTGATGTGATGCCGGTTGTCAGAGCATTTTGAGTTTGGGAATGCATAGCAAATGTGGGCCTCAGAGTAAACTCGGCTCTGGTCTTAAATACACTTAGTGTTTTAATACTAGATTGTTGTGTATTTTATTCCTGCAGGGTTTCTTACTGCTGTGTTACAGAACTATGCTCGTCAAAATGGAATCTCGGTGGATTCTCTAACTTTTGGCCATAGACTGCTTCCTACGATCCACGATGAAGACTGCAACCTCAGAGAAGTCAAAAGAAAACAAAATATAATACAAACTGCATTTAAGGTAAGGGCTGTAATGGCAGCTAGACGACAAACTATAAATGTGGCAGGAACCAAGGTCATTCTAAAACAGGTTTTTTTTAATTTTATTTTTTGACACACACGTCTGCGCTGTCTGCAGGCTATTGCTTCACCAGTTTCATGCTCCACCCCCTCCCCCCAATATTTAAGTTGTCCTGTGTTTAAATTGTTCCTATACCACTAATCTTATAATCATATTCTTAAAACTTGAGTCAAACACCATGATGCTTTGAATCTGTAGCAAACTAGAAAATACCACCCTGCCCTCTGTCCCATTTTGGAGGTTACAATTCATGAGCAGAAAATCAGAAGTAAAACTTTTTCATTTCTGTTTATTTCCAACTCATCCTCAGAAAATTGACTATTGCTAGTATCTATACAGAGAGGGCTCCCAGCGGGCAGAGTACAAGACTGAAAGGATCTTAACCCCAATATATACAGAACATGCCCACATCCGCTCTGCTAGTAGGGCCTAACTGGACCCTCACATTGAGGCCAGGCCAGCAATTAGGAGGGCATTTCTGACAGCAGACACCAACATTCTGAGAATGGAAACGCAGCTATGAGAGACAGAAGGCAAGGAAATTCAGGGAGAGCACCTATTTACTGTCTTGGATAAAGGGGGCATAGATATCAGTATTTGGGTTGTAAGTGGATAAGGCGCAATGAGTACTAGAGCAACATCTGTTGCAATTTATTGAGAACAAGTGCACTGAAAGTGTTTTTGTCTTATTTGCTAAGCCCTAAATTGGCAGCTCTAACAAGGTATTACCTTGTAGTAGGTAATCACAGTTAACAGAATTAATCGCAATTAATCACAGTTTTAATCGCACTTGAAATGTAAATATTTTTGGATGTTTTTCTACATTTTCAGCTATATTAATTTCAATTACAAGACCAATTACAAAGTGTATAGTCTTCACTTTATATTATTTTTATACAAATATTTGCACTGTAAAAATGGCAAACAAAAGAAAGTATTTTTCAATTCACCTCATACAAGTACTGTAGTACAATCTCTTTATCATGAAAGTGCAACTTACAAATGTAGATTTTTGTTGTTGTTACAGGAATGACTCAAAAACAAAACAATGTGGAGCCTACAAGTCCACTTATCCTACTTCTTATTCAGCCAATCGCTAAGACTAACAAGTTTGTTTACATTTACAGGAGATAATGCTGCCTGCTTCTTGTTTACAATGTCACCTGAAAGTGAGAACAGGCCTATGCATGGCACTTTTGTAGCCGGCATTGCAAGGTGTTTACATGCCAGATGTCCTAAACATTTGTATGCCCTTACATGCTTCGGCCACCATTCCAGAGGACATGCTTCCATGCTCATTTTTTTTTTTAAAAAAAAAATGCATTAATTAAATTTGACTAAACTCCTGGGGGGGAGAATTGTACATTTCCTAGGCTGTTTTACCCACATTCTGCCATATATTTCATGTTATAGCAGTCTCGGATGATGACCTGCCACATGTTGTTTGTTTTAAGAACATTTTTCACTGCAGATTTGACAAAACACAAAAGGTACCAGTGTGAGATTTCTAAAGATAACTACATCACTCGACCCAAGGTAGAAGAATCTGAAGTGCCTTCCAAAATCTGACAGGGATGACGTGTGGAGCATCCTTTCAGAAGTCTTAAATGAGCAACACTCCGGGTATGGCTACACTGGCGAGTTGCAGTGCTGGAAAGCCTCCACCAGCGCTGCAATTAGTAAGTGGCCACACCTGCAGGGCACTTCCAGCAGTGCAACTCCCTGGCTGCAGCGCTGGCTGTACACCTCACTCAGCATGGGGAATAAGGATTCCAGCGCTGGTGCTGCAGCGCTGGTCATCAAGTGTGGCCACACACCAGCGCTGTGATTGGCCTCCAGGGTATAAGGATGTATCCCAGAATGCTTTTATAAATTACTCTTTGTTTTGTTATGCAGCCTCTCTTTGTTTTGTTGTGAACTCCGAGCTCCGTTGATCTCGGAGCTGTTTATCTACAAACACAGCTCCTGTTTGCTGTGATCAATCTGTGAACAATCAAATGAGATAGTAAGGCAGGCAGGGAGTGAGTGTAGGTTTGACAAACAGCGGGGGCAGAGGGGAGAAAGGGAGTCGTGTTGGCTGCAGGCTGTTTGCAGTTAAGAGTTAAGGGTAAGGGATCGGGAACATGTTCTGATTTTTCAAGTCAGGAAGCTAACACACAGTGTTGGCTCCAAAAATCCACTCTCTCTCTCCCCCGCTCCCTGTCACACTATGCCCCACCCCACCCCCCTTTTGAAAAGCACCGTTGCTGCCACTTGAATGCTGGGATAGCTGCCCATAATGCATCACTCCCAACAGCGCTGCAAATGTGGCCACACACCAGCGCTGGTAGCTGTGAGTGTGGCCACACACCAGCGCTGGCCATGCACAGCTGGACGACCAGCGCTGCAGGTTTGTAAGTGTAGCCATACCCTCCGATATAGAAACTACAGAACCCGAACCACCAAAAGAAAATCAACCTTCTGCTAGTGGCATCTGACTGACTCAGATGATGAAAATGAACATGCGTTGGTCCACACTGCTTTGGATGGTTATCGACCATAACCCATTATCAGCCTGGATGCATGTCCTCTTGAACAGTGGTTGAAGCATGGACATATGACTCTTTAGTGCATCTGGCGCATAAATATCTTGCGATGCCAGCTACAACAGTGCCATGCAAACACCTGTTCTCACTTTCAGGTGATATTGTGAACGGGCAACATTATCTCATGCAAACTTGGTTGAGCAATTGGCTGAAGAAGGACTGAGTGGACTTGTAAGCTCTAAAGTTTTACATTGTTTTATTTTTGAATGCAGTTTTTTTTGTACATAGTTCAACTTTCATGATAAAGAGATTCAACTACTGTATTTGTTAATTGAAAAATACTATTTTATTTTTTACAGTGTGAATATTTGTAATAAAAATATAAAGTGAGCACTGTACACTTTGTATTGTGTTGTAAGTGAAATCAATATATTTGAAAATGTAGGAAACATCCAAAATGATTTAAATAAATGGCTTATTGTTTAACAGTGCAATTTTTTTAATCACTTGACAGCCCTACCTTGTTGTAATGCTCTAGGGGCCTCATCGTGATAGCACCCTGAAAACACAGAGACAATCCCTTCCCTGAAGACCTTACAGTCCCCATTAAAACAAGAACAAGCAGCTACAGAAACTACTAGTATGTTATATAGAGTTACTGTTGTGACTTGGAACTATCAAGCTGTGTACAAACACCCTGCTCCCCTCTGCTTTCACATACCTTAAAAATAAAAACAACAACCCTGGACTTCCTTCCTACTTAAACTTGTTTTCCTCCTTCATGCTGGACTATATCCACCACTTCTGGATTTAACATTCCAATTTCCTTTAAATGAGCAGGAGTGGTGGGTACATTTTATGTTTAGAGTATGCCATCTTCAGGCTGCCAACCGCCATGCATCCTTAAGGTTGCTGAAAAGCAAAGTCTTGTTCTCTACCTCATGATACATAATCTGAGTATTTCTCTCTCTAATCTTAGGGATCTTCCCCTCCAGAAAATGGTGTTCTAGTTTTTGGTTTATATATAGATGGTGCACGATGGAGCACTACTACACATGTGCTGGAAGAACCCTTTCTTCATGACAGATTTTATCCACTCCCTGAAATAGTGTTTTTACCACAACAGGTGAGAGCTAACTTCTGATGTAAGTTTTGTTATCTGTTGGCTACGCCATCTACAAACAAATCTGTTATGTATCACTTTGGGCTGCCCATGGAAATACCAATGGCCTTGTCCTGTAGTTCTTACTTGGGTAAAATGTACTGTGCTCAGTGGAAATTTTGCATGAGTAAGAACCGGAGCTGATCCCTGAGTCAGCTAAGGAAAAGGCAGGATTTAGTTTCTAACATAGGGGATCTAGTCCTGTTCTCACTAACCAAAAATTGTTGGAGTACATTTTCATTTGGTTTAACTATATACCTGCTATTAAACAATCCTCTTGTGTCTGGATTATAATTTTTAGATTATCCAAACAAGAGACACATGTCCAGATGAGGAACAAGGAGAACTAATGCATTATGAATGTCCACTTTACCGGACTCCTCAAAGAGCTGGAATCTTGTTATCTACAGGTCTGTCCACTAACTTTGTAACAACAGTCAGTCTACCAACCAAGAGAACTTCCAGTCATTGGGTTACAAGAGGGGTTGCAATGCTGTGCCAACTGGATGACTGACAAATTGGAACAAAACAAACCACCACCATTTATTGTTCATGAAACCACATCTTATCTGCTGTACAACTAAGACTGGGGAGTATAGTGGTTTCAAAAGCATTAGGAGTACTAGTAGTCAGTCAGCTACTTACTGTACAAATGCGATCAAGATAATGTAGCACTCCTTGGGTTAAATAAATCTTATTTAAAAATCCGTAGTTTGATGTACAGCATGATACTTTCTTCCTGCATTGGTTTTATCCATTTGCTCGCCTCCCTGGTATCTGATTATTCATCTGAAGCAGTGTGTCTAAGTTTTATAATTACGCACCATCTCTGTATAGGCTAGACAGGAAAGTAGAGCATTCTAAGTAGCATTATGATTTAAGTTTATGATCGAAATTAAAGAACACAGTTGTTAACTGCTCCAATGAGAAGACCTTTTTCATAGTATTATAAGTGTATTCCTCACTTCTATCCATGGTAGTTCAAGTGTTTTACCAAAGTGTGGTAGCTACTGTGGAGTTATCAGAGCCCACTTCAAAACTACAGGGATAATCTTCATGTTATAACTGATTAGAAACTACTACTTCCGTTTCTCTTGTGCATTCCAGTTTTGCCAGGTTTAAAAATAGCAACCAGATTATATGGACCACTGATCTGGTATGAAGATCTTTTTCACTTCTCCATTTTAATAAAATGTATATTAATGTATATTTTGGCCTCTTCCCCATCACCAGAAAAAGACTGTGCAAACAGAATTTAGTTACTTATATTGATGATGCACAAAATTAAAACTTTGTCCCAACATATATTAAGAGTGCATGTAAACCTAACACTGCTCCCCCCTGAAAAGCACACAGAAGGAGACAGAATTAGGTTCTTCTTACCCAATAGCAGGCTGACCAACATTCAAGGCTGGGCCTCTTGTCTTCTCTTGCAAGGACATCTTACCATTGCAGAGGAAATTAAAGGCACTATTTCATGGACAACTTCCACATTATGTACTGCATAATTAGAAAAATCTCATTCCCACCCCTACATAAAACAGCACGGCATTAGCTGGGCATGGGTGAGATTAACGAATTCAAACTACTGGGGTAGGTGCCCCTCACACTGTGAAGATCCACACTTGTTACAAATGTGAGTTACTCCTGATTAAACCAAAAATGTGAAGAGGAATGTTTAAATAACTCTGCTTAATAGGTCCAAAAACTTGCTTATAGAGTTTAAGTGCTGCCATTAGTGAAGGGCCAAGAAAATTTTTACAAATAAAACACCTCATTTGAAATTTTGTTTCTCTTCAGGTGATGATTCAAATGAAGATTCAGCTGGCACTGTTTTCTTAAAAATGCAATTAAATATATAAATAAGTGATCAAAATTTGCACTCTACCACTTTTTAAAACAATTTTATTTCAGTTTACAGGTTGTTTGTATAAAATGCTACTTAATCAATTTTACATCAAAAATATGAGCATACAGAAAAAATTGCAGTTGATATATACCCATGTCTCCAAAGAATGGCATGCAGACTGTAGAAAGGTTGCTAGTTTATTTTTTAATAGCATAATTTAACCTCATTTTAAAAAGTGGTACTTTTAACCACGTTTTTTTCCAGAAATCAAAATAGTTGGTGTTAAAATATTCTCCTTACAACAGCAACCACATGGACCTGCTGAAGCTGTCATGATCATGTTGAACAAGTTATGCTATATTCACTAAAATGACTCAATGCATTTTAAAAAAAAGCAAACACTAGCTTTTCAATTATATTACTATTTTTAACACATCCAACTATTCAACATTTTTAACAATTGTAATCTGATAGGAACCCTGACTATGGAGTACCAAATTTCCCTCCACAGTGCAATTAAAATTCAAGACCAATGACTTATTAAATTTTTGTATCTGAAAAAAGCTACCAACTGAAAGACAAGCAGGATAAAACTAGTTCCCCAATGTTCATTAATGCAAAATTACCTCAGCACTCTCCCAGCCTTATTAAAATTAACCCACTTACAGTTAATCAAATACAAATTAAACCTTTGCAGTGGGATAGAATTCCATTCTTGGGATATAAAGAACATAACTGACAGAAGTAGATAAAAATATATACGCTAGATTAAAAAAAAGTCAAATATATACAAAAATATATTAGAATGTGACAAAGATTCATGTAAAAATTGACTTAAATAGAAACACTGAAAAAACTTTGCTATTTGCAACAGTATAAAAGGCAAAACCTACATTTGAGGTAGTAATGCCAGATTCACAAACTTTGGATTGAATATATTTTCTACATTTTCATAGCATATTTGTCAACAATATTAAAATGAATACTTCAATTAATTTTCAAGACAATTAATACATTACTTTACAAAATCCTTAAGAACTTTAAAAAAAAAAATACTGGAAATGGTTTGTTTCTCCCTGTTCCTAAAAAAAACTATTGTATCTCACATTCTCAAACACTGTACAGGAAAAACATGAAGGTTTTATAATACAGTCAATGGATCCTATGGTACATTAAGAACTATTTTACAAAACTCAGAGCAAACACACTGTAGCTAATTTACTTCATAGTGTGTACTATACACCTTATAATATCTTCCATTTATCACTGAATGCAGGATTATGGTTTTTAGCTCCTCAGCGCTGGGAACCAGCAAGTGATTGAAGAAGAGTGAGCTGGATGGAAATCGTATTCCCTTAATATAACAAAAACATACATCACATCACAGTGCTCAATTAAATGAACTTTTTCTAAAAAAATGTAAACTCAGTAGATTACGGTTTCACTTAAAAAATTGGGTCCTCAAGAATAAAAAGAAATTCACAAAACCTTACAATTTTGATTGGGCTGTAAACCCCAAAGCCTTGCACCCTACAGTTTTTGTTTGTTTTGTTTTGTGGGGTGGGGGGAGGGAAAGAGAGCACATTTTCTCAGGGATAATACTGAAAGTCAGTTAAATATGTGAGTTATGTGAACTGTATTTCCTTATCTTTTACTTATTCATACATCACAAGGTAACTGGTTTATTCTAACTGAATACACCGTGTAGCTTAAAATGACTAGTTGGTAAATATTTGGAGACGGCTGTCTAATAATCATATTTGTTTGTTCACTACGTTGTTTAATCACACCTTTAAGAAAAGCCTAAAAATTTAACAAACAGACCAAGTGCAAAGGTATGGGGCATGTTTTTATTTGCAAAGAATGTGTAACTGCAGACGTAGTTTGCAACACAAGTTCCTGGAGTACCTTAGTAGATGTATGGAAATATACGGTATGGTACACGTTGACAGTACCTTTCCCATGCCAAGCCATATTTTTTCTTACACTGATGTTCATCACGAGCTTCTCGATGAATAAGCAAGCAGATGAAATAAATCACGTAGAAATATGGCAAAATATGATTAAAACCTGTAGAACACAGTTGGAAAGTCATTGTACATATAGCAAAACTCAGAAAAATATGCTGGTATTCAGAGTAAGAGTAAAAACCTTGAAATACAAGTCATGATACAGATATTGGGTTCCAACTATCAGGTCAAACATTATACAAAACACAACATTTTATCCATACCAAACTGTATGGCATGTGCTTGTTCTGGCCTGTGAGCATCTTCAAAGAGATTGCATCTATTTGTACAGTAGTGAACCTCTTGTTAGCACTCAATAATAGGATATAGCAAGACTGCTATGGCACATTTTGCAGGTGGTTTGTCTAGACTAACAGTTTGTTTTTGGAGGAGAGGTGTAAAGGAAGAAGGCCTTGTAATTTTGCAAACCTGCTCTCTGTTTTATGTACACATGTGACAAATTTTACAATGCTTAAAGCAAGTAATTTTACATTAAAGCTCACAAACGCACACTTCCTGTAGGCTAAAGCAAAAGGGATATTCAGGCAGAAAAATGCATTGAGAGAATATTACAGTATTGTGCGATGCATACAAAAGCAAGGAAATGTGAAGGTAAAGTATCCTCCCAATACCTAGATCTCCAAATTTAAGATAAGAGACTGCTGACGGTGCTCTTTAGGTGAACTTCACTATACTCAAAATATTTAAAAGCTGAAATAATTGATATTTGAACCTAAATGTTGAATTTCCATACTTTCTGAAGTTTGGATGTTTTTTAACTGAAATATTTTTAATAGTGGAAGATTTGCTCAATTTTAGCTGCATCCTAATTCCAAGGCATAAAACTTCGGAGTTTAAAACAAATTCTCAGCAACAAAAGTTCAACACACAGCCTCCTTCATGTGTGTTAACTGTCATCAATTCATTTGGATGTACTCTGTTTTGAGATCCTGCCCATATCTGGTGACACTTGTCCCCAAGCAGCGGGAAACCCTGCCTACTAAAGTAGTACTTCCTCTAGCTCCATTTGTAAACATCATAGCCCAGCTGGCAGCCCCAGGACGGATGAATGAAGAAGGGGCTCACAAGTCAGCCATCCCCAGAAGAGCACAGGTAAAGCAGGAGGATTCAGAAGTTTATCTAAGACCTAAACTTGGTTCAAAGGGATTATGTAATGGGAAGCCAGATGTCAAATCAGGCTTATTCCACTGAATTAAAACTTTCTGTTAACTACAGACAGTCTAGCGTCTTAAATAATTATTTGCAAATTAGAAAATGGAAGTCAGTTGCCAAAACACATGCACAAGTTTTTAATAGAAAGCACTTTAGTTTCAGGATCTTACCACATGATAGGGACCAAGCCAGAGCCATCATAATATCACCTAGATAGTTAGGGTGACGAACCAAGCCCCACCAGCCTGTGACTAGAAGACTTTTTCCAGCTGCAGTGGGAATACATTTCAAGTCTGCATACAGAAAATAGGGTATAAAATAATGTTAAAAATGTGCATGTAAAGAGTACATAATTGAGAGATGCTGTATGGAAAGTAGTAAAAAAACTGAACACTAAGGTAGCCAAAAGATACTTACGAGCCAATTTGGGATCATTTGGATTCCTCCGAAATGCATTTTTCTGTGAGTTTGCACCACGGAAAATGTAATACCCAAAGACTAAAATAAAGAAAATATTTTCATTTCATAATTGCAATATGTTTCAGTAAACTTTTCTATCATCAAAATACCCGCTTGTACAGTCACAAAATTATTTCATTAGACACAGTTATAATTACCCAGCGCTCAAGAATCACTCACTAATAGAACTGAAATATTGTAAAAAAAACCTTGGGTTTCAAATGTTAATGTGTTTCATACTGTATCTGAAGCTTTATACATAGATATAGGATTTTGGAGAATCTTTACCAAGAACTTTGCCTTTTTACACGTTTCATTTTTAACATGATGCTGGATTTTACATTTCTATTAAATAACCCACAACAGGTTATTCTGGGAAAATACATGCCCAATATATCATTGCAAGCAGATGGACGTCCAAGAGGCAACAACATTCATGGCTACATTCTTTTTTATTACGCTCTTCATATGCACTACTATAGTCTTACCATGTTTACTTGCCCACTCTCCCCAGTCAAGTAAACTTTTAAGAGAAGATAAATTGAATTCAATTTAAAAAAAAAAAAAAAACAAGCTAAAGAGTAGATGAGATGTTGCACCTGGGCCACTACATTTTCACTGTATGTTTTTGACGTTTGCATTGTACTACTATGTACCCTAGCACAATTGATAAAAATGTAAGAAAGAAGAGGGGTGGGCACAAAAGAAATTTAAAGGAAAATGGGACAATGTTCCAGCATATTAAAAATTAAGCATTTATTCAAATGAAAGAAACCTCAGAATTGAAAAGGAAGGGGGAAAAAAAAGAAGCATTTTGCATCTCTTGCCGGTAGCAGATATGAAGTAAAATGAATGAATAAAATGTATAAAAGTGTTATTGCATTTCGAGGAGCTCTCCCAGAATTCTGATACATACGGGCTATACTGTTCCCCTCTTGAGTGCAGTTTCAGAAGGCAGTTCAAAGCTGTTGCACAGCCAGTGCTAGCAACACCCATGCTTGCCTGCTTATGCTTCATACACTGGATGCCAGACGTGCCTTACCATTTTATTTGCAGAGGATAAAATATTTTAGATCTTCAGCTAGACTGTTCATCTCAGAGGAGAGACAAAGGAAAACCCATCTGGTTCAAAAGATTATTTAGATGGATTTCTGTAGCCCAGCATCTCCCACAATTCTGATATTTATGGACTATTCCCCTGTTGCCTAGACTGTGCTAGCCACACCCCTTTTTCGACCCTGCTGCCAGATCTTCTGCCTCCACAGCAGCAAAGTGATAGTTCACTTTGCTCCTTACTTTTCTTTGCTCACTTATTATTTTATCCACTTTTTGAGCAGAAGCAAACAGCCTCTTTGTTTTCCCTCCATTGGATCTGGTCTCAGTCACCCAGAACCAGCATTGCAATGCCTCCCTGCTACACTCCTTTGCCTTCAGTCATGCATGACAAACACCAAACTAAATCAAATGGTATTCTATCTGTGAAGCAGCTTTTACAGGCTCTTTGAATGGCAAATTGGGCCCTGCCTGTTTTTAGCCAGGTAAACCTTGCACTGGTAGAACACAGGGCTTTAGGTCAGGAATGCATGTTGGTCCCACTACTCCACAAAGCCCTAACTCCTACACAGAAAAGCCCAATCTGGAGACTTTGGATGAACGATAATATCCAGGGTGGATGACCTTAAGGCCATGAAGAACAGAGGCTATCTTGACTTCAGGTCTACACTTAAGAAAATTTCCCTAGCAACAACCTTTATGGCAGATGCCTGAATGGATGCAATGAGATTTTCAGTGAGAGCCATGGGCATCCAGCTCTGGAACCCTGGAAAGTTGATGCTCACTCCAAAGAAATTCCGTGCTCATCTAAATTTAGAGGCCCTCTCCTCTTTGGAGAAAAATCTAGACAAGCTGAAACAGTCCTTTCCCCCAAGTCCTCTAAGGAGAGACCACAAACCCAGCAAGTCAAAAACACTCTATTTGTCCATCCTCCTCACAAAGGTACCAGGGGAAAACTCTGGGACCAGAGATTGGGTGGAAAATCCAAAAGGTGGGTCCACCGCTTGTAAGAGCCCACTAGGACAACAAACAAATGTGCCTACATCCAAACATGAATCTAGGACGCAGAATTTCCCAGTTCTCAGAAGTATGATCTCTATCAAACTAAAGACAGTGAGTGAGAGAGGCAGTTACTTCTTCAAACTAAAGGCTCCAGCCCATCCCTTGTTCACCCAAACCCCCATCAAACACAAGCTGGTATTAAACAAAAAGTCACATTTCCTGGGCATAGGAGTAATAGAAAAAGTTCCCTCAGAAGAAAAATTCTTAAGACTATACTTCATTGTTCAGAAGCACACCGGAGGGGACTGAGGGGTGTCCCAGAGCTATCCTGGATCTCAAGCAGCTCAGCAAATGAATGAAGAAAGAGATTCTGGATTGAGATCCTAGCTTCAACAGTAGCATTCCTGTCTCAAGGGGAGTTCCTCGTTACTGTGGCTCTAACAGATGTAGATCTCCACATTCCCATACGACCATGACACCACAGACTGCTGAGATTTGCATACCAGTACCAAACGCTTCTATTTTTTAGCCTTTCATCCACCCCCTGGGTCTTTACCAAGATGCTGGTGGTAGTAATAGCCAGGCTCAAATCTCAGGGCTCCCACATGTCCTTATCCTTTCCTAGATGACATCTTGATCAGAGCTCTGATCCAAGCAGCAGCACACAGTGCCACAATCCGGACACTAGATCTGCTTCGAGCACATGGATTTGTGATAAACACTAAGAACAGCTCCTTCATTCCCTCCCTTCACAAAGGCAGTTTGCTTGGGAGTGGAAAGATTTCTCTGGCAAAAGGTCTACCCATCACTAGACAGATTCAACTGGATCCAAAACTTGATATACATGTTGGTAAAATGTGCAGGCCAACCATAGCTTAATGTCTATAGCTACTGGCCCTCCTAGCTTTATGTATAGGAATCACCCTATGAAGAAGGTGCCTTATCAGGTGCCTCCAGGCTTCTGCCCTGAAAGTATGGACTAACTCATCAAAACGCATGCAAAATCAGGCACTGGTTCTGAACCAGGTGCCGAACTCTCTAAGATGGTGGACGATCCCATACAACAGTGGTTCTCAAAACACAGGTATGTGTACTTCTGGGGGTATTAAAGGTCTTCCAGGGGATACATCAACTCATCTAGCTATTTGCCTAATTTTACAACAGCTCACATTAGGTGAATCTAACATGAGTTTATTCTTTGCAGTAATTGCTAGCCAAAAAATATCCCCTCTTAAGTAACTCATTAGTTGTCCAGAGTATATTCGGGTTTTTTTAGTGTATGTAAACCTATAATACTTAATATGCCTACTCAAGAACTATTGTAGTAATGGGGGCCTCACAATTTTTAACTTATGGTGGGGAACTCCTATTACTGTGGTGGGGAACTGAGACAGAGATTAAATGACTTGCCCAAGGCCACATAGGAAGTCTGTAGCAGAGAAGGGAAATGAACTCCAGGCCTCATAAGTGCCCTAACCACTGGACCATCCTTCCTCTCTCAGAAAAGGAAATAAAGATTAGTTTTGTAATTGTAAAAAAATGTTCATGACTTACTATTCAGAATAATAATTGCAGAAGCAATAGGCCAAGAAATTTCACTAGGATGATTGACTAAATAGAAGGCTTGTAAACTGTAGACGAATGGAATCCATACCAAATCTCCAAATGCTAGCATGAACCCAAACCCATCGTGGGTAATGTCCATTGTAGTCAAGATAGCTTCCTAGAGAGATTAGGAGGGAAATTTACAATTCATAAAAAAAAAGCACGAGTACATTAGTCTGTCACAATTTAACTGGATATGCCAGCAAAAGTTTACTACAGACTGAAGGGAATGTCAGTTACCTCATTCCAGAGAGCATCCACCACATAGAGAAGTTGGAAACTATTAACCAGTATCATTGACAAAGATGGCACATTACGATCCTGTACCTTCATCTCAGCCAACAGCATTGCCAAGTTAATAACAACCTAAAAAGAGTCAGATTTCACTACAAATTTTGCACAAATTTCAAGACACTTATTTCTACTATGTCAGGGGTCAGCAACCTTTCAGAAGTGGTGTGCCGAGTCTTAATTTATTCACTCTAATTTAAGGTTTCGTGTGCCTGTAATACATTTTAACGTTTTTAGAACATATCTTTCTATAAGTCTATAATATATAACTATTGTTGTATGTAAAGTAAATAAGACTTTTAAAATGTTTAAGAAGCTTCATTTAAAATTAAATTAAAATGCCAGGACCCAGGCAGTGTGAGTGCCACTGAAAATCAGCATGCGTGCCGATTTCAGCACCCGTGCCATAGGTTGCCTACCCCTGTACTATGTTATAGTTCATTTTTAAAAGCAGACTGTCTGGCAATTTAGACCCAAGATCTAGGTTACATTTATTTAAAAAAAAAAAAAAACCTACAAATTTCACAAAAAGGTAACTCATTAGTAGCCATGGTTCAAAAAAGTATAACCTCTGCATAGTCACACTTTTAGAATGCTTAATACAAGCAATGTGATAGAGCTGTAAAAACTGTTCCTGTGAGATCTGTTTTAATCATGTCTTTCAATACACAGCTGTTTTGCACATTTTCCCTTCTTTCAAGCATATATTTCTTTACCACAATTAAAAGTTTTCATATTTAGTAAGATCCAAGCAAGTGAAACAAAATGGTTAAGAGTACTCATACTCACCCAGCCAATTAAGCCTGGACGCATCTCACAGAAGTATTTGAGGTCAAAATTTCCAATGCGAGGGTTTAATTCACGTCCAATGAACAAGTCATAAACAAAGTTCCCTGCAAACAAAATGCACATGCTTCCAGTAATGGCTTTCTGTCTGTTCCCCACCACCTTCCTCCAACACTTAAAAAACAACTATTACTTTATCTGTGGTTACAAGTCGTGCAGTAATCCTAAAATGTGAATTTAAAAAAAGTTATAATGGAATTTTTCCTGAGAGCCCTCATATGGTAAAAACATAAGCTAAGTCTGCCCAATAATTTCTTGAGGAAATTTTTCATCTTTTATTCCTCCTTGAAGTTTGCCTCTTCCATAAACTCTGCTGTTAGGAGCTTGTGAATTTCATTTTCTGTGACACAGTGACATCACAATCCCCATGTGCAAGTTACATACTAACTAATCTTAGCTGCTCCTACTCTTAAATTCCCCACCGCACCTCTCACTCTGCGCTGGATAGCAGCAATGTAACTTCAGCCAAGAACATGTAGCAGTTTTAATCAAGAAAATGAAACAATGCATAAGTGAATAAAGTGTGACTAATTATTTTTTTTGGGTGGGTGTGTGTGTGTGTGGGGGGGGGTGGAAATAGGAGAAAAGACGGTTACTCACCGTTGAAACTTGTCCATTTCTTCGAGATGTGTTGCTCATATCCATTCCATGTAGGTGTGTGCGCGCCGCGTGCACATTCGTCGGAGACTTTTACCCTAGCAACTCAGTGGGTCGGCTGGGCGCCCCCTGGAGTGGCGCCACCATGGCCGCGGATATATACCCCAGCCGACCCACCCACTCCTCAGTTCCTTCTTGCCGGCTACTCCGACAGTGGGGAAGGTGGGTGGGTGTGGAATGGATATGAGCAACACATCTCGAAGAACAACAGTTACAACGGTGAGTAACCGTCTTTTCTTCTTCGAGTGATTGCTCATATCCATTCCATGTAGGTGATTCCCAAGCCTTACCTAGGCGGTGGGGTCGGAGTGAGACGTGGCTGAGTACAAAACTGCCGAACCGAAGGCGGCATCGTCTCTAGATTGCTGCACCAAAGCATAGTGCGAGGTAAATGTGTGCACCGAGGACCAGGTTGCTGCTCTGCAGATCTCCTGGAGCGGTACGTGCGCCAGGAAGGCGGCCGAGGAAGCCTGAGCTCTCGTGGAATGCGCAGTGAGGTGGCCCGCCGGAACATGGGCCAAGTCATAGCACGTGCAGATGCAGGTTGTGAGCCACGATGAAATCCTCTGAGTGGAGATAGGGAGGCCTTTCATACGATCCGCTACTGCCACAAAGAGCTGAGGGGACTTACGAAAGGGCCTGGTGCGATCGATGTAGAAGGCAAGTGCCCTGCGGACATCTAAGGAATGTAAGCGCTGCTCTCGGGGAGATGCGTGAGGCTTTGGGCAGAAGACCGGGAGGAAAATGTCCTGATTAGTATGAAAGGCCGAAACCACTTTAGGCAGAAAAGCGGGATGCGGCCTTAGCTGCACTTTGTCTTTATGAAAGACCGTGTAAGGAGGGTCTACAGTCAGGGCCCGTAGCTCGGAGACCCTGCGGGCTGAAGTAATGGCAACCAGAAAAACCGTCTTCCACGAAAGGTAGAGAAGAGAACAGGTTGCCAGCAGCTCAAAGGGTGGCCCCATGAGCCTGGTCAGTACCAGATTGAGGTCCCAGGTAGGGGCGGGGCGACAGACCGGAGGGTAGAGGCGTTCCAGCCCCCTGCGGAATCTAATCACCACCGGGTGAGAGAACACTGAGTGTCCACGTTCGCCAGGGTGGAAGGCGGATATGGCCGCTAAGTGCACTTTCAGAGAAGAAATAGCAAGGCCTTGTTGCTTAAGGAACCACAGGTAGTCCAATATGGCCGGAACGGGAACCTCCATGGGTACCAAAGAACGTGACTCACACCATAACGAGAAGCGCTTCCACTTGGCCAAGTACGTGGACCGAGTGGAAGGTTTCCTGCTGCTGAGCAAGATGTGCTGCACAGGGGCGGAGCAGCGTAGCTCAGAGGCGTCTAGCCACGCAGGAGCCACGCCGTGAGGTGGAGAGCGGGGAGGTCCGGGTGGCGAAGAGTCCCGTGCTCCTGTGTTATGAGGTCCGGGCAGAGGGGGAGGGTGATCGGTGGGGATACCGAGAGGCTGAGCAACGTGGAGTACCACGGTTGCCTGGGCCATGCTGGGGCGATCAGGATCAGGTGGGCCCCGTCTTGCCGGAGTTTCAACAAAACTTTGTGGACTAGAGGGAAGGGGGGAAAACGCGTAAAGCAGTTGGTGCATCCACTGGATGAGGAACGCGTCTGAGATCGACCCTGGAGAGTGCCCCCGGAACGAGCAGAACGCTTGGCACTTCCTGTTCGCACGTGTCGCGAAGAGGTCCACCTGGGGAAAGCCCCACTCACGGAAGATCGCGTGGATAATGTCCGGTCTTATGGACCACTCGTGGCACAGGAAGGATATGCTCAATCGATCCGCGAGAGTGTTCCGAACTCCCGGGAGAAAGGAGGCCACCAGGTCGATTGCATGAGCCAGGCAAAATTCCCACAAGTGGATGGCCTCTGCACAAAGCGGGGAGGAGCGAGTCCCGCCCTGTTTGTTTATGTAGTACATGGCCGTTGTGTTGTCCGTAAGGACGGCGACACAACGGCCGGACAGAGGCCTGCGGAATGCCTGGCAGGCTAGGCGAACTGCTCTGAGCTCCCGCATGTTTATGTGGAGGGAGAGCTCCTCTGGTGACCACAGGCCCTAGATGCGGAGATGACCTAGGTGGGCTCCCCAGCCAAGAGAAGACGCGTCTGTCATCAAGGACAGCGTTGGTTGGGGCGGGTGAAAGGGCAGCCCCGCACAGACCGTGGAGGGGTTCAGCCACCAGTCGAGGGACCGAAGTGCACTCAATGGAACGGTGACCAGGGTGTCCAGCGAGTCTCTGGCCGGGCGGTACACCGAATGTAACCATGTTTGAAACGGGCGGAGCCGAAGCCTGGCGTATTTGGTGACGAACGTACACGCCGCCATGTGTCCTATCAGAGTGAGGCAGGTGCGGACCGAGGTCGTAGGGAAAGCCTGAAGGCTGCGGACAATGGACGTCAACGCCAGGAACCTTGGCTGAGGGAGACAGGCTTTGGCCCGAGTGGAGTCCAAGGTCGCTCCTATGAAGTCCAGCCTCTGTGTGGGAACCAGGGTGGATTTGTCCGTATTGAGCAACAGGCTGAGATCCGTGAACAGGGCCAATGCCACTCGCACATGTTCCACGGTCTGTTCTCGAGAGGCCCCCTTGAGGAGCCAATCGTCCAGGTAGGGGAACACGTGGAGCCCTTGGCGATGGAGGTGGGCGGCCACCACCGCCATGCACTTCGTGAAGACTCGAGGTGCTGTGGAGAGGCCAAAGGGTAGGACTGCAAACTGGAAATGGCGATGGCCCGCTACGAAGCGGAGGTATCGTCTGTGTGGAGGAAAGATGGCTATATGAAAATAAGCATCTTTCATGTCGAGGGCAGCATACCAGTCCCTGGGGTCCAAGGAAGGGATAATGGTCCCTAGGGAGACCATGCGGAACTTTAACTTTACTAGAAATTTGTTGAGGCCTCTTAGGTCGAGAATCAGCCTGAGACCCCCTTTTGACTTTGGAATCAGAAAGTAGCGGGAGTAAAAGCCTTTGCCCCAGTCGTTCCGTGGAACCTCCTCTATCGCTCCGATATTGAGGAGCGTTCGGACCTCCTGTAAAAGGAGGTGCTCGTGAGAGGGGTCCCTGAAGAGGGACTGGGAGGGAGGGCGAAAAGGCGGGGGTGAAGCAAACTGGAGGTGGTATCCGTGCTTCACAGTGCGCAGAACCCAGACATCTGAGGTCAAGAGGGACCACGCCGGGAAAAAATAAGAGAGGCGGTTGGAGAAAGGGGGGGAAGGATCCGAGACAGGAAAAGGTATGCTGCCCCCGGGCGCGCCTTCAAAAGGACGACTTTGGGTCCGACTGAGGCTTAGAGGAGCCGCGATTCTGGCCGGACTGAGGGCCCGAATATCGTCTACGGCCTCCTCGCCCTCGGCGTCTATTGAAATCCTGACCTCGTCGGGGTACAAAGTACGGACGGAAATGCTGAGGGCGGTAGGTGCGTCGCTGGGTTACGGGAGTGTGCATACTCAGGTTGCGCATCGTGACTCTGCCATCTTTTAAGTTCTGGAGTCTAGAATCGGTTTTGTCCGAGAACAAGGCACTGCCCTCGAAGGGCAAGTCCTGAAGCTCGGGCGGAAGAGTGGAGGCCTGGAGCCAGGCAGTGCGCCGCATGGTGATTCCGGTCGCTATAGACCTGGCCGCGGAATCCGCCGCATCAAGGGAAGCCTGCAAGGAGGTCCTTGCCACCTTTTTCCCTTCTGCTAGGAAGGCTTTATACTCCTGGCGGGAATCCGAGGGAAGCAATTCCTGAAACTTGTCCATTTCAGTCCAGGTGTTGAAGTCATAACGACTCAGCAGGGCATGCTGATTGGCTACGCGCAGCTGGAGGGCGCCCGCCGAGTATACCTTACGGCCCAGAAGGTCCATACGCCTGGCCTCTTTCAATTTTGGCGCGGGGGCCGGCTGGCCATGACGCTCCCTGTCGTTAACCGACTGAACGACCAGAGAAGAAGGAGGCAGATGCATATAAAGGTATTCATACCCTTGGGATGGCACCATGTATTTCCGCTCGACTCCTTTCGCCGTCGGCGGAATAGAAGCTGGCGTTTGCCACAACTTATCCTTTTTTGCCTGGATGGTCTTGATAAAGGGTAGAGCCACCCTGGTAGGCGCGTCTGCCGACAAAATGCTGCAGACCGGGTCGTCGACCTCTGTGACCTCCTCCATCTCGATGTTAATGTTGAGTGCCACTCGTCTGAGGAGGTCTTGATGTGCAGCAAGGTCCAGTGGGGGCGGGCTCGTGGACGACGCGCCCGCCACCGCCTCGTCTGGTGAGGAAGAAGAGGAACCACCGGGTCGGAGGACCTCCTGGATGAGCTCCTCCTGTTGGGGCTCCTGCTCCAGGTGTTCAGGTCAGGTGGTGGCAGGAAGTGGCTGAGCATCCGTACCAGCTGGCGGAGGGTGACTCACTGTTGCCTCTGGGGCCCGACGTTCGGCAGGGACCGTCCGAGATGGAACTATGGGAGCCCCTTGGGCCTGGTGGTAAGCCCAAGGTGTCCAAAAAGGCCACTGCTGAACTGCTTGCGATTCAGAGTGGGAGTCCTGGAATAAAGCCTCCGGCACATCTGCTTCCCGATCTTGGGAGTAGAGGCTACCTGCCCGGGACGAAGCCGAGGGGTGTCGAGAAGGCCACGGTGGAGCAGATAGGCCTTGGGCAGATGTTCCCACCGACCTGGTGCTTTTGCGCACCGGGGAACGGTGCCGTGAGGTACTCCGGTGCCGCGATCTGGTCCGGGACCTGCGACCAGGACGGTGCCGGGAGGTCAACCGTGACCGAGAGCTTCGGCGTCGAGAGCGGCTCCGAGTGGAGCGGTGCCGGTAATGGTGCCGAGACCTGGAACGGTGCCGAGAGTAATACGAAGGCGACCGGGAACGGGAACGGTGCCGCGAGTCCGACCGGCGTCGTGTCAAGGAGCGGTGCCAGGACTGCGAGCGGCGGGACGACCGCGAACGGTGCCGAGATCTTGAACGGCGACGGGACCGTGATCGGGAGCGGTGCCGGTCCGGGGCGCCGACTGAAGGTGGACGGATCAGGGCCGGCTTTCCAAGCGATCGGACTACCCGCACCGGCGGTGCCGGGGGTGGCGGCGGTGCCGCATCCGAGATCGCGATCAAGTCCCTCGCCACTTCACAGACTTCCGGCGTGGATGGGACAATCAACTCAACCGCGGCGGGTGCCGGGGAGATAGGTGCCGGACTCGACGGCCCTTGGCGAACCAGAGTCGACGGCAACGGCTCAGCAGACACTACCGTGGCTGCAGGCACCGGCCGGTGCGTTGGAGCCGTGCCCTCTTGCCGCACCACGGGCGGTGCCGGGTCGGCAGGGGTCTTAGGCTTTCTCACTTGCGGCAAGAGCGAGCGGCTGTGGCCTGACTTGGAAGCAGGCGTCCGGTGCCGAGGAGTAGACGATGCACCGGTTCGGCCCGGTGCCGAAGAGCCGCTTTTCAGTTCCGGAGGGGGACCGCTCGGTGCCGAGGACGGAGGGGTTAGAGCCGCCTCCATGAGGAGTTGTTTAAGTCTAATGTCCCTCTCTTTCTTTGTATGAGGCTTGAACGACTTACAAATCGGGCACTTAGCTGTTAAGTGCGACTCCCCCAGGCACTTCAAGCAGGAGGAATGTGGATCCCCCGTCGGCATCGGGCAATGGCAAACCGAGCACGGCTTGAATCCCGGGGAGCCGGGCATGAACTCCGGCCCCGGGGCGGGAAGGGCCTAAGCCCAGAACCCGACTAACTAACTAAACTCTAACTAATCAAGTAGAACTAACTACACTATCTAAATTAACAACTTAGAGAACTATATACACAAACAGAATAGAAAATTGAGAGAATGCTAGGGAGGTGGAGGTCAGCTACGCTGCACTCCACAGTTCCAACGACCGACACGGGCGGTAAGAAGGAACTGAGGAGTGGGTGGGTCGGCTGGGGTATATATCCGCGGCCATGGTGGCGCCACTCCAGGGGGCGCCCAGCCGACCCACTGAGTTGCTAGGGTAAAAGTCTCCGACGAATGTGCACGCGGCACGCACACACCTACATGGAATGGATATGAGCAAGCACTCGAAGAAGAAGAAGAAGAAAGATAATACTATATGCATATGCTAGAAGGCGGAATTCTTGTTAACTTTTGAAGATGGACAAGGAGGACAGAAATGGCTCACTTGGAAGGTAGAAAAAAATCTGGTATAGAAGAGACATAGAATACCATTTTTAAAAAGTCATATTTTGAATGCTAGAACTATACTTTTAGAAGCACAATTATTGTGACAATTTCTCTTCTGTTCACTCCCAAGCACCAGCAAAAAGCCAGTAAGCTCAAGTTTTCAATAATTTTCTTGTTTCACTCATTCATTTTGTCTGGTAACTCCCCTTGTTAGTCATCATACTGCTATTCTATTAGAAGCAACACTGTCAGTTTAATGCCATGTTATATACACACATTTCTGCAGTTAGCCAGCAAGGTCTGACATGGTCCCCCCCGTACCCATACTGTTACAAGTAAAAGCCAAGATTATTACTATCATAACTGTATGGTTTTTTTGGGGGGTGGGGGGAGAGAATCTACTTTTATTTGTATATTTGGTAAATTTGCGTATAGTCAATCTTTCCCCTCCCAATTTATCACTGATCCTGCAAAACCCTGACACATATGATTAGCTTTGCATAAATGAGTAGTCCCACTGGAGTCAAAATATCCTTCCAAAAACTAAGTTAAATGACTAGATTTAAAAACAGATGCAGCCAAGTAAATAAAAACTGAGTTAAAATAATACATTGAAATTCTCTCCTACCCCTGACTTCCCACTGCCAGTGTTTCTAGTTTTTGAATCAATCATTTTCTCCCTGTTCCTCCCCACCAGCTGTTGTTGGAGAGGTTTCAACCAAGAGGGGAAAGTGTGAAAGTGACTATACAGAAGACTATCAAATGCTGAAAACTGCAAAAGAAAAATCATTTTCCTCTCATCTCTAAGTACAGGGCTACATAAAACACTTCAAATAATGCTTCTGAGTTCAACTAAATTTGAGGTGCTATGCAGGATCTGTATCTTTATTAAAAAACATTCAACTTGCAATATAAATATGAGAAACATCTAATAATTAGCCAGACTGTTATGGCAATTATCCTAAAATGTACTTAAGATTTGATTTAACAAAGATTTCTTTGTACTATGAAAGTAATAAAACAGAAGGGAGGAAAGGTTTGAAATATTATTCACACACTTACCAGAATTTCCACCAGGTGACAGTTCTTCCTTAGGTGCTTTCAGGGACCGGGCATAGAGATAAAGGCTCAACAACAAAGAAAAAACTGCAGCAGAGACTGCAAACTGCAGAAAATGGTCATATAAATAATGAAGCTCAATTTCAAAATATAAAGAATTTCCTACAGCGGCAGCAGTCAGGACAAAAGCATAAAATCCTTTAAAAAAGACAAAACAAAAACAAAAGTTAACAAATAAGCCAAAAGACAAACTTTTAGTATAAGGAGTCATTCATTACATTTGTGTGTGATTTTGTGAAGTTTTGAAAAATAAGATTTCAAGATACCTACAATGACATAATTATCTAATTTTAAAATCGTGTATAGATGTGTCCCACTTCAGCTAAGCATTTAGCAGAATCAGGGCTTCAAAGTATATGCATAGCAACATGCATGTAACAGGCCAAGCAGTGGTCATGCTGGCTAGAAGTTTTTTTGTTTTGTTTTGTTTTTAAAAGGTGTTTTCAGCCACAGTCTCCTCTGGTTGAAGGTCCACACCCACAACTGGTCAAGCCAGTGTGCAGTTTAGAACTTACCCTGGATTCCAGGTTTATGATAAGCTCTCAACATAGCAATATCTATGAGCAAGGAATTCAACCACCTCCAGCTGGCTACGATCACATAATGACCTGGTTTCAGCAACACACAACAGGATTACAGCAATACAGTCTACCTGGTCTACAGTTAATACAAAATGCAGCAGCGCCCCTCTTCAGCAACACAGCTTACCCTCAAGCACATCGAACCCATCTATTCACTTCACTGGCTCGCCATAGTATATTGCATCAAGTTCAAGACTTCAGTACTTTTCTTCAAGACAAATAATAATCTGGGCCTGGGTTATCAAATAGGTCACCTAAAGCTCCAGGACAAGGACCACCATCTACAGCTATGATCCTCTGGCAACATATCCACCACAGGGCTAAAAGCTCAATTGTGTAGGAGATAAAAATCTTTTGGGAGATCCAGGAATGTGCTCTCCCACAGAAGCTAAACTAAGCCACAGGCTTTGCAGCTTTCCATCCCACATGCACACACACTTCAATCTTACCTTCCTCATAAAAAGCACATAGATCAACACACACAAACACGCAAGAATGTTGGTTTTTATTTTTCCCCCGGGGAAAAATAAAAACAAAAAGATAAGAATCACACAACAGATGCTAGTTGCATGCAGTGTTGTTGTAGCCACGTCGATCCCAAGATATTTGATATTTTTATATATATAAAAATAGCTTTGGATCCACTTGGCTACAACACTAGTTGACATATACTAGACATGTCTCAACTTCTTAAAGCAGTACTGAAAGGGACTCAATACATGATGATGGTGCAGTATAAGAACCTGAATAGAAAAGGTACAGGTTTGGACATCAGCGTTCTTTTCTCAACAGTAAGAAAAACTTTCTTTCGAGAGCAACAGTCTTATTGTAGTGTGTTGTGTTGCTCAGCATAAGAGGATCTTCAGAATGCTGCTCTATGGTGTTGAGGGGACAGAGTGCTGAAGCATGCAGAGCTGCCCAGCAGAAACATGGGAGGGCCCTTTTGAAGCACTCCTTGTCCTTGGAGGGACTTGGGGTATGAAAGCATTGAGGAGAATTGTGGCCAGAGTGTGGGTTAAGAGATCCTATAGGACGAACCGCTTATTTGAAGTGGAAAGGTGAGAGCAAGAACTTGAGCTCTTAACATTGCATGCCAGGTAGGAAAGCAGACAGGAATAGACTTGTTACCTGAAGCCCAGGATAGAGGGGAGCCAGAGTCCCTTGTCTGCTGCCGCTGCCACGGGCCTTGGTGTAAGAGACATAGCTGGGATTGGGGATGGTAGGACCCTATGATCTTTCACTCTGCTGGAGAAGTTTGAATAATGGAGGGGAAACCTTTGGTCCAGAAAGAGTAAATAGCGACAAAGGAGAGCATGCCCAGAATACATACTCTTCAGATATATTTTTGTATGACTATTTTATTTTCAAAGTTTTGCTCTACTGTTCTCCGAGCTTGCACTCAACTTGTTAACATTCCTCTATCTCTTTAAACACATTAACTTTTGAATGCCACATTGAGTTAATTCTAAAATGTCAGGGAATATTCTGGGCATCAGTAGCCAGAACCTTATTGATTTTAGGGAAACCAAGAGAGGGGGGAAAAAGACGGTTACTCACCGTAGTAACTGTTGTTCTTCGAGATGTGTTGCTCCTATCCATTCCATGTAGGTGTGCGCGCCGCGCGTGCACGGCTCTTCGGAACATTTTTACCCTAGCAACTCCGGCGGGCCAGCTGGGTGCCCCCTGGAGTGGCGCCGCCATGGCGCTGGATATATACCCCAGCCGGCCCGTCCGCTCCTCAGTTCCTTCTTGCTGGCTACTCCGACAGTGGGGAAGGATGGCGGGTCTGGAATGGATAGGAGCAACACATCTCGAAGAACAACAGTTACTACGGTGAGTAACCGTCTTTTCTTCTTCGAGTGATTGCTCCTATGCATTCCAGTTAGGTGATTCCCAAGCCTTACCTAGGCGGTGGGGTCGGAGTGAGACGTGGCAGAGCGTAAGACTGCTGAGCCGAAGGCTGCATCGTCTCTGGATTGCTGCACCAACGCGTAGTGGGAAGCGAAGGTGTGGACAGAAGACCAGGTGGCCGCTCTACAGATGTCCTGGATGGGGACATGGGCCAGGAAGGCGGCCGACGAGGCGTGCGCCCTCGTCGAGTGAGCGGTGAGGCGGCATGGTGGCACGCGAGCAAGCTCGTAGCATGTCCGGATGCACGCCGTCACCCAGGAGGAAATCCGCTGCGAGGAGACCGGCTCGCCTTTCATGCGGTCGGCAACTGCTACAAACAGCTGTGGCGAACGCCGGAAGGGCTTCGTCCGCTCGATGTAAAAAGCGAGGGCCCTGCGGACGTCCAGGGTGTGAAGCTGCTGCTCGCGAGGTGAGGCATGCGGCTTCGGGAAGAAGACCGGGAGGAAGATCTCCTGAATGAGGTGAAAGGCCGACGCCACCTTAGGGAGGAAGGCCGGGTGTGGTCGAAGCTGCACCTTGTCTCCGTGGAAGACGGTGTATGGTGGGCTAACCGTTAATGCACGGAGCTCAGAAACCCGTCTTGCAGATGTAATTGCGACTAGGAAGGCTGTCTTCCAGGAGAGGTAGAGCAGAGAGCACGTGGCCAGAGGCTCGAAGGGCGGTCCCATAAGCTTGGCCAGAACGAGGTTTAAATCCCAGGTCGGGGTAGGACGCCGCACCGGCGGGTACAAGCGGTCCAGGCCTTTAAGGAAGCGGGAAACCATCTGGATGGAGAAGATGGACCGACCTCCCATGGATGGACGAAAGGCGGACACTGCTGCCAGGTGCACCTTCAAGGAGGAGACCGCAAGACCTTGCTCCTTAAGGTACCAGAGGTAGTCCAGGATGGTAGGGATAGGGACTACGAAGGGATTGAGGCCTCGTTGATCACACCAGAGCGCGAATTGCTTCCATTTCGCAAGGTAGGTGGAGCGAGTGGAAGGCTTTCTGCTCTCTAGCAGGACTTGCTGTACTGCCGCCCAACAGTCCCTCTCTGCGTGGGTCAACCATGCAGGCACCAAGCTGTAAGATGGAGGGACTGCAGGTTCGGATGGCGGAGTCTGCCGAAGTCCTGCGTGATGAGGTCCGGCCATAACGGAAGGGGAATGGGATCCCGAACGGAGAGCTCGAGCAGCAGGGTGTACCAGTGCTGTCTCGGCCAGGCCGGAGCGACGAGTATGACGTGGGCCCTGTCCCTCCGAAGCTTCAGTAGCACTCGGTGTACGAGCGGGAACGGAGGGACGGTGTAGAGGTGGTGATCCGTCCAGGAGCAGAGGAACGCGTCTGACAGGGAGCCTGGGGAGCGACCCTGGTATGAACAAAACAGATGGCACTTCCTGTTCTCCTTGGAGGCAAACAGGTCTATCTGGGGAAACCCCCACCTCCGGAAAATTGTGTGCACCACATCCGGACGGAGAGACCACTCGTGGGAGAGGAACGATCTGCTGAGATGGTCTGCCAGCGTGTTCTGCACTCCTGGAAGAAAGGACGCTTCCAGGCGAATCGAGTGGGTCACGCAGAAGTCCCACAGGAGCATGGCTTCCTTGCAGAGCTGGGAGGAGCGGGCTCCGCCCTGCTTGTTCATGTAGAACATCGCCGTCGTGTTGTCCGTAAACACCGCCACACAGCGGTCTTGCAGACGGGCACGGAAGGCAAGACACGCCAAGCGGATCGCTCGCAGCTCCCGGACATTGATGTGGAGGGAGAGCTCTTGGGGTGACCAGAGACCCTGTGTATGAAGGTCTCCCAAGTGAGCCCCCCATCCCAACGCCGAGGCATCCGTGGTCAGTGTAACGGATGGACGAGGAGGGTGGAACGGGACTCCTGCACACACGACCTCTGGGTCCAGCCACCAGCTGAGCGAATTGAGGGTAGGCTTCGTGACCGTGACTACCGTGTCTATGGAGTCACGGTGCGGGCGGTACACTGACGCCAGCCAGGATTGAAATGGGCGAAGGCGCAGTCTCGCGTAGGCGGTGACAAACATGCAGGATGCCATGTGACCCAGGAGGCGTAGGCAGGACCGAACTGTTATAGTGGGAAAGGTGTGCAGGTCTCGGATGATGGAGACCATCGTCTGGTGCCGAGGTCGAGGGAGGCAGGCCCTGGCCACCGTGGAGTCGAGGACCGCTCCAATGAACTCCACTCTCTGTGATGGGGTCAATGAGGAGTTTTCGGCATTGACGAGAAGGCCCAGTACCCGAAACAGGGATAGTATTTCGGAAATTTGATCTGCTACCAGTTGTTGGGATGGTCCGCGAACCAGCCACTCGTCGAGATACGGGTAGACGTGAACGCGACGACGGCGGAGGTCTGCACCAACTACCGCCATGCACTTGGTGAAGACCCTCAGCGCGGTGGATAGGCCGAAGGGTAGTACCGCAAACTGGTAGTGCGCACTGTTGACCATGAAACGCAGGTAGCGTCGATGGGGAGGGTAGATCGCAATATGGAAGTACGCGTCCTTCATATCGAGGGCGGCAAACCAGTCTCCCGGATCAAGGGAGGGGATAATGGACCCCAGGGTTACCATGCGAAATTTGAGCTTGACCAGGTACTTGTTGAGCTCCCGGAGGTCCAGTATAGGTCTGAGACCTCCTTTCGCCTTGGGGATCAGGAAATAACGGGAATAGAATCCCCTGCCCCGCATGTCCTGCGGCACCTCCTCTATGGCACCCAAGCTCAACAGAGTCTCGACCTCTTGTAGGAGGAATTGCTCGTGAGAGGGGTCCCTGAAGAGGGACGGGGAAGGTGGGTGGGAAGGAGGGGGCGAAACAAACTGAAGGCGGTAACCATACTGGATAGTACGAAGTACCCAGTTGTCCGATGTTATTTGGGACCACGCCGGGAGGAAGCGGGAAAGGCAGTTGCAAAATAAAGGGGTTGGATCCTGGAAAGAGTCTGATGGGCCGTCCTCGGGCGTCCCATCAAAACGCCTGCTTAGGCCCTTGCGGGGCCTTGGACGACGTCTGGGCCTGGTTGCGCCTGCTGCCGGATGGCCTACGGCAGTTTAGACCGTTCCGCCGACTATTATACGGCCGCGATCTGGCCTGGGTAAAAGGCCGGTAGGGCTGTTGTTGCCGGAATGAATGCCTCTGGGTAGCCGGTGTGTGCATACCCAGAGTGCGAATAGCGATACGACCATCCTTGAGGGTCTGGATCCTGGAGTCCGTTTTCTTCGAGAACAGACCGTGAGTCTCAAAGGGGAGATCCTGCAGGGTATATTGCACCTCCAGCGGCAAGGTGGAGGACTGCAGCCAGGAGATGCGCCGCATGGTCACTCCTGAGGCCAAAGTTCTGGCCCCTGAGTCCGCCGAGTCCAGAGCAGCCTGGATGGAGGACCAGGAGGCTTTTCTGCCCTCTTCGACTAGAGCGGAGAACTCCTGTCGGGAAACCGTCGGGATCAGCTCCGAGAACTTAGTGAGGGACACGAAAATGTCAAAGGTGTAACGAGCTAGGAGGGCCAACTGGTTGGCAATCCGGAGCTGGAGACCCCCCGCCGAATACACCTTTCAGCCCAACAGGTCCATGCGCCTGGCGTCCTTGGACTTTGGCGCCGGGGCTGGCTGTCCATGCCTCTCGCGGTCATTAACAGACTGCACGACGAGGGAGTCTGGAGTGGGGTGGGTGTACAAATACTCGTATCCAGTGGGGGGGACCGAGTATTTTCGTTCAACACCCCTTGCGGTAGGAGGGACGGACGCCGGTGACTGCCAGATGGTAGTGGCATTTTTCTGAATAGTCCGGATAAATGGGAGGGCCACCCGCAACGGGGCCTTGGCTCCGATGACATTGGTCACCAGGTCTTCGTCCTCCGGGACCTCCGCCACCGGGAGGTCAATAGCCTTCGCCACCCTGCGAAGAAGGTCCTGGTGGGCCCGCAAGTCAATCGGAGGAGGGTCCGCCGTAGCGGCCCCCGCCACCGCCTCATCCGGTGAGGAAGACGAGGAAAGAGTCTGGACCACCACATCTGTCGGTGGTTGCTCAGGGGCTTGGGAAGCTGTATCGTGCCCCGGATGCTCAGCGGGACCGGACGGCGACAGGGCCTCACCCGGTGGTGATGGGGGAGGCCGGCTCGCTGTGGCTTCTGGCACCCTGTGTTCAGCACCCGCGGGGGGAAAGGGAGACCTTGGGGCTCATGGTAGGCCCAGGGGACCCAAAAACCCCACTGCTGTGGTCCAAGGTCCTGGTTCTGGGTACCAGCCCGGAGATCTCTCCCGCTGCCCGCCTGAGAGGCGACTGACGGCTGACGCGAAGGTCACGGGGGAGGGGGGGCAGAGGCGCTGATGGAGTGCGCCGTGGAAGGTGGCAGCTTGTCCCCGGACGGTGCCGAGGATCGGTGCCGACCATCGCGGTGCCAGGATGGAGATCGGGACCGTCGATTGCCTCGGTACCGGGAGCATGACCGTGACCTCAATCGACGGTGACGGGAGCAGCTTCGGGAGTCGCGGTGCCGAGAGCGGTACCGGGAGCTAGACCTCCGACGGTACCGTCGGTCCGGTGACCGGGACCGTCGCCGGGAGTGCGACCGGTACCGCGAGACTGAGCGGTACCGGGACTGCAGCCGGTGCCGAGACGGGGAGCGGTACCCAGACATTGATCGGGATCGGGATCGGTGTGACGGCGACTGTTTCCTGGATCGGGACCGGGTCCGAGACTTGGAGCGCCGTCCATCCCGTCTGTCGGGGGCCGCATCATTGCCGGCTTGCCCACCGACTGAACAGCCCACACCGGCGGTGCCGGGGGCCGGAGGCTCGGTGCCTCTGTGAGCTCGATAAGCTCTCTCGCCGTCGAGAATGTCTCGGGCGTGGACGGGAGATGCAGCTCGACCGCGGCTGGCACCGGGGAGCAGGGAGGTACCGGACTCGACGGCTCTTGAGGTGCCGGAGTCAACGGAACCGTGCACAGCTTGTGCACTACCACAGCCGGTGCCGGCTGGGTAAGCTGTCCCGAAGCAGGAGGCTTAGAAGCCGAGTGCGCCGTCTTTCGCTTCCTCGGTGGAGAGAGGGAACGGTGCCGGGACGTCGGTGCCGTCTGCGAAGATCTAGCAGCGTCGGTACCGGGGCTGCTCGGTGCCGCTGGTGCGCTGCGCGCCAAGGACGATTTCGGTGCCACCGGGGACGGCGCGGGAGGCTGAAGAGCCACCTCCGTAAGGAGCTGCTTGAGGCGAGAGTCCCGCTCCTTTCTGGTGCGCAGCTTAAACGCCGTGCAGATCGGGCACTTATCTGTCCTGTGAGATTCCCCGAGGCAGTGCAGGCAGGAGTCGTGCGGGTCGCCAACGGGCATGTGCCGCTGGCAAGCCGCACAGGGCTTAAACCCCGGTGCCTTGGGCATGAGCCCGCACCGGTTGTGGAAGAGGAGGGGCTAACCCCTCTAATTCCCCTACTATACTATAACTAATTAAACTTATTCAACTAATCTAACAACTAAACTAAGTTAACCAACTATGTACACTGAAGAATGGAGAAACGCTAGGGCTGTGGAGGTAAGAGAGCACTCCACTGTTCCAACTGGCCGTCACGGGCGGTAAGAAGGAACTGAGGAGCGGACGGGCCAGCTGGGGTATATATCCAGTGCCATGGCGGCGCCACTCCAGGGGGCGCCCAGCCGGCCCGCCGGAGTTGCTAGGGTAAAAATGTTCCGAAGAGCCGTGCACGCACGGCGCGCACACCTACATGGAATGCATAGGAGCAATCACTCGAAGAAGAAAGGGAGGAAACACAAAGACTCTATCCTCTGTTTAGCAAACCAACTGCTTCAAGCACCTCTGCAATTATCTGTAGATCAAATAACTGGTTGATAGCACCCAATAATGCTTTCCAGCACAATAATGCTAATTCAGCTATGTCCATCTTCCCAACAGAGTTCAGTGTGTGAGACCCTGAATAACTTCTTGCCAGACAGAAAAATTACCAAATAATAATGATGGAAGGATAGGGGGCATGCACACAGCCCCAGCATGAGGGGAGATTAAGGGACCTGGTATGGGGAAGTAATGGAGCAAACAGAACCTCTGGGCCAGGAGACTGGCAGTCTCCCTGGCATATGGCAGAGTGAGGAATGGACAACACACAGCCCCCAGCATTAAGGAAGGGGGGTGATGAAGAGCATTGTAGGGAGTGCTGTAAGGAGTGCCTGAAATGGAAGGTCATAGGAGGGTGGCACACATGGACCTTGTGGAGGGAATGGAGGGAAGCAATGAGCATATCCTTCAAAAGGTGCAAACTGCACAACTCCATAGTATTTATGAAGGGATCACCATGAGAAGTTACTTGAACTAGAAACTGCTCAATATACTGAGCATCCTGGAGTTATCTGAAGAAAAAAAAAATCCTTTTTTTGTTTCTATGGATGAGGACAGATACAACAAAACAGTAGGTCTCCATAGCTAAGTAATTGCATAGCAGCCTTCAGAGTATGCTAGAAAGTATAACAGACCAAGAAAGACAGGCGATAACATAGCCTCTCTTGTTTTTAGTTACATTGGGATTGATTTTAAGGAAAATGTGGGCATGGACATGTAATCACCAAATATAATAATACAAACTGACTTGAGTTAGTCACTTCATTGGTATTGCACAGCTACAAACCAATCAGACATTGGAGAATGTGTGCCCCCGAGAAGCCAATACACGAAAGCAACACCCCAAAGCAAAAAAATCTCCCAGAGCACAAAGCAATGCAATTCAGAACTCCACAATCTGAAAAGTTTAATCCCCTCATCCACAGCTGGACACTACAGTGAAAATTCTGGGCAACTTTATATCCATCAAGCCATAGAGAATAGTGCCAGTCCATGTTGTGCCAACCTTGCAATATAGCCATTAAAATTTACCAGACCACACTCTTACCAAGATAATTAGGTTCTACAGATATGGAATGGAGTTTAAATTATTCCTTAGGCATGTAGAACTTTCCAAAGCCATTTTATATATGGATTTCATAAACTAGTAGTGCAATATGAATATATAAGAACGCTTCATCCTGTGCCCTCAGAGACAGAAGAACAATATAAGTTATCGTGTTTACCATAGCCATGGGTACATTTACCTAAATCTTACAGTATTCCATGACCAAAAAACAACAACAAAAAACCCTATGTTAAAATGAAGTTAAGACTGAGAGCACATATTTCCATGGACAAGGACCAATACAAAAAAACAGGTCTCCATAGCTACGCAATAAAAGGTTACCAAAAAAATAAAATAAAATCTTGCATGCGCACTCTAAAGGGACAGTGTAATTAATTACCCCAAAACAAAGAATTACAAATCCAGGAAATTCAGTTAGAATTACACTTAAAAGAAATCCACACATTAAGATACCAGAACTTTAACTCTGCCCCTACAGTGAAGTCATGCAATAACCCCATGATTAGGGCTGAAATATTTTAGTGTTTGTAGTCCCATTTAAAGACACAGGGTTTTTTCATATTGTGTCACTACAGGGTATTTAAGGTTGTGTGGGCACCTTACCTGTGTGTTTCCATACCTTAACATATTTGGATTTCCTTTAGACGTAACAAACTGTGAATTTCCTGGGTTTTAATGCTCAATTTTATGATATATAGTTACAAATGATTTATTTCTCTGTAAGTTATTGTATGTACTGAATCTTCACTCCATTTTAACATAGTTGTGTATCTTGGAATTTTCTAGTTTTCTTGTTTGTTTTTTTAAGTGTCCCGCCTGAGAACTAAAAAAACCTAAATAATAATACCGAGAGATATTTCTAATGATTTGAGGATAGAAAGCATCAACCTTAAATCGGTTCTATTTTAAACCTGTGTGTGCTGATTCTCTGATACAGCAGACCAGCACAACACAGCCAGAGCACACTGACCACTTAAGCTTAGCTTATTTCACAGCTGCTTTGCATCACCAAGTGTACTAGTGAATCAGGCCCTTAATTGCAATTGACTTATTGGTTTAAAAGAGCAGTGTTAGTGAGACCAGCCTTTCAATCACTGATGGCCAAGTTAGCATACTGCCATAGAATCTTTAAAAAAAATGACTGTTTAGCCAAATCTCCAACAAGAACTCTTGACACATGTCCAGTCTCCCTCATACCACAGACTCATTACAGCAGCTGGACTGTTGCATGTAAATCAACCGCAGAGAAAGGGCTGCGGTCCCAACTTAAAAAAAAAAAAAAAAAAAAAAAGGAAATTAGCTGTTGATTTGACCCTGTCTTTAACCTGTATAATCTTAATAATTATATGTTATTGTTCACAGCATATCTTAATTACAACCTAGTTTCTTCAAAGATAGCATATGCACAAGATACCAATTAATTTTAACTCTATTGAAAGACTGAAGAGTCTTATTCCATTATGAAGATTGTACCGGGCACATGAAACATTCACAAAACATCTAACTTTTCCCCACTAATACTACACTATGTGTATTTTAATTAACCTGTGGCACTGAGCTAATTAAAGCGGAGTGTCACAGATTAGACAAATTTCAAAGGAGACTATTGAACACACTTACCATTTATTCTGTACTGTAGCCTTCTTCCATTCAAAAGTGGCATTCCTTCTATAACCTTAGAAGAGAAAGGATAAAAGGCTAGTTGATTTTTTTTAAAAACTTGATTAAAACAATTTAATTTGTCAACATGACATTCAGTCATGATCGTCAACTAGAGGCATGCCATCAACTTGAAAATCTTACTCCTTTCTAAAATTTTTCTACCTTCTGTAGTAAATAGCAACAACTGAGATTAAAAAATGAAAGCTAGCAAGTCTATTCTTCCCATCACTTAATTAGTTTACAGAAAGTATTGTCAAATGCACAAAGTATAATGTCAGCTTCCCTTCAGTAAGCTTCCCATTTATTTTGTATTTTCCCACAAAGAGCAGGGAGGGTCATTTAGAAAAGGGAAAATAAAATAGGAAAATGGGGTTTACAAGGGGAGTCAGGAGCAGGTTCAATACCTAAGACTACTTTTCATGCCTTTTTTTTTTTTTTTTTTTTTTAAATAGAGACAAGGTAGGTGAGGTAATATCTTTTACTGGACTAACTTCTTCTGTTCATGGAGACAAACTTTTGAGCTACACAGAATAATAACTATTTGATGTAGTGATGGAACCAAATAGAAACTCAGTAACAGAAGCTGGTAAAAATGTATATGCTCAAAAGTTGCCATATGACATTCTTCTAGGATTCTATCAGTGCATCAAGTCCATTTTACTACTTGATACCTAAATGATCAAAGTACTGGGATATATGACCAGAAATCAGACTTTTGTCAGCAAGGGTTTTCAGGATGGCAGTTGTGTAATTTAAGCTTTCAACAAATCTGAAGTAGTTATATTCCAATATAGTATTGATAAATAGATAGTTATTGGTTAATTAACAGTATTTCAAATAATGGAATCAAACCTTCTTTCAACCCAGTCCACAAAACCCTCCAGAACACATTTACTACTAGAAGTTTACCTTTCCAACTGGCAGTAATGAAAACAGAGCTTGAAGAAAGAACCACAGAAGAAAGACACCAAACACTCTGGTCTCCCATAAACTGTCAAATGCTGGCAAAGGAGGGAAGTTCATAACACTGGGATCTTCCTGTTTGCACATCAACAGCAAATAAAATACAGTGGCAGGCAGGAAAAATATCATGCAGAAGGCCCCTGTAAACAAAAAACACACAACAGTAAAAGATAAACTTGGAAAATAAAATCATCCCATTAGAACAGCAATTTTCAATCTGTAGATTAATAAACTCATAAATTATTTCATACAAGGATAAACACTTATTTGATAAAACAAACAATTGCATGTAATGCTATCAAAGATTACCATGTGTTTACAATGGCTGTGTTAGCTACAAGTGGAATAATCATCTTAAATAAGTGCCAATTTTTTTAAAAAATACCATGCTACATAGTTAGTTTGTTTTTAAAAAAGGGGAGTTCTGTAAACAAACCACTCACTCCAGAGTTACCTTAATACCAGAAAGAGGGTGGTAAAAAAATTCTATAATGTAAAACCATATATAAATTATCTAAACTGGCATTTCTATAAATTGGTGTTGCTGTTTTAGAGCAAAACTCCCTCTAGAAACAGACTATGATAAACAAAGAATTCCATAACCTTAGATAAATAAATTGCTTTTAAGACAGGGAATCTTAAAACTGCCAATTCAACCAGTTGTGAAATTGGTCAGTGTAATTTTTTTTTTAATTTAAACTAGGTTCAATGTAATTAGATTGTGTAATTTTAAGATCACTGTGTTTTCATCTAGACTCTTTATTTAAGGATAGCAGCTGACAGGTTAATTTAGAATATTAGATCCAGTGCCAGTGGAGACAGATTATCTTGATTAGTCACACAGTGCAAGCAAAAGACAAAAAAATAGAATCATAGAAAGGTAGGATTGGAGAGGACCTCAATAGGTCATCTCATCCATAGACGAGGCAGGACTAAGTATTATCTATAATATCCCTGAGAGGTGTTGGTCTAACCTGTTTGTAAAGACCTCCAATGACAGAGATTCCACAACCTCCCTTGGTAATTTGTTCCAATGATGAACTACCTTTACGATTAGGACATTTGCCTAATGTCTAACCTAAATGTCCTTGATGCAGTTTATGCTCATTACTTCTTGTCCTGTCCTCAGTGGATAAGGAAAACAACTTATCACCTCTCTTTTTATAACAATTCTTTTACATACTTGAAGACAGTTATGTCCCCCCTCAACCTTCTCTTCTCCAGATTTAACTAATCCAATTTTTTTGTCTTTCCTTGTAGGTCTTGTTTTCTAGACCTTTAAACATTTTTGTTGCTCTCCTCTGGACTGTCTACGAAGAGTGGTGCCCAGAACTGAACACAGTATTCCAGTGGAGGCCTTATCACTGCTGAGCAGAATGGAAGAATTACTTCTCATGTCTTGCATAAAACACTCCTGCTAGTACATCACACAACTTTTGCCTTTTTTTTTTTCCCCCCTTCTCAACAGTATTACACAGTGTTGACTCTTATAGTAGATCACAAGTTTAATAACTCCCAAATCGTTTTCTACAATACTCCTTCCTAGACAGTAATTTCCCATTTTGTATGTGCACATGTGAGGGGGTGTACCAACCCCGCAAGGGTTAACCATGTACTTTGGGCTCAGGAGGTCACACCCCACTCCCCTCCGGGCATACTCCATCTGGAAGCAGTATATAAAAGGTCACAGCTCAGCTCAATCTGGGCTGACTGAGGAGAAAAGCAGATGCATGCTGCAGGCTCCTGCCAGGGGGCTGCTAGAGCTCCAGCCTGCAGAGCCCAGTCGACTGCGGAGAATGTGGGAGGTGGAAGGCTGCTAACCCTGAAGGAACTACAGGATCCAAGACCAACAGTAGGAAGTGGTCCAGGGAACATGTTTGTTGAGCAAGGGACCTAAGCCTGAAGCCAGGACTACTGGTTCCGCAGGACATTGGGTTGGGATCTGGTTGAGTAGGATGGGCCCAGGTCCCCCTAGCCTAATGCTAGGCCCCACAGCCCTGAGGCCAAGGGCAGCCATAGACTCTAGCTGCTAGCTCCCACCACTCTGAGGCCAAGGGAAGTTCCCTAATCTCTGTCTGGTAGGCCTCCCCACCCTTACTGCGAGAAGCCACATTCACCAAAAGGGGGCGTTCTTCCCCAACGGTCTGAAATCCTGCTACAGTGCCATGGATTATTCCTTCCGAAGTGTAGTACTTTGCATTTGTCCTTGTTGAATTTCATCCTGTTTATTTCAGACCACTTCTCCAGTTTGTCAAGATAATTTTGAATTCTAATCCTGTCCTCGAAAGCACTTCCAACCCCTCCTAGCTTGCTATCATCCATATATTTTATAAGCATTATTCTCTATGCCATTATCCAAATCATTTGAAAAGATATTGAATAGAACCCAGGACAGATTCCTGCAGGACTCAATTCTATATGCCCTTCCAGCTTGACTGTGAACCATTGATAACTACTCTGAGTGTGATTTTCCAACCAGTTGTGCACCCACCTCATAGTACGTTTGTCTAGGCTATATTTCCCTAGTTTGCTTATGAGATGGGCATGTGAGACAGTATCAAAAACCTCATTAAAGCTGAGATATCAAATCTACTTCTTCTTCCCATCCACAAGGCTCGCTGCCCTGTCAAAGGATATTAGATGGATTTGTCAAGAACAAATCACGTCAAACCAAAGTTGGCTATTATTTATCACCTTGTCGTCTAGGAACTCACAACTTGATTATTTGCTCCATTATCCTTCCAGGTACCAAAGTTAAGATGACTGGTTTATAATTTCCTAGGTTGTCCTTATTCCCCCTTTTATTCACAGGTATTATATTTGCTCTCTGATCTCTCCCATCCTCCACAGGTTCGGAATGATTGCTGATGGCTCAGAGATCTCTTCAGCCAGTTCCTTAAATATTATAGCATGTATTTCATCAGTCCCTGCTGACTGAAGTCAACTAACATGTCTAAGTTAGGCTACTGTAGACATGACAAGCTTACAGCTGTACCGATGCAGCTGAGCCGCTGTAAGACTGCTTATGTAGCCGCTCTATGCCAACAGAAGAGAGCTCCTGGTTAAGCCAGCGTGGTCTTTTACCGTACTTCCTATCTTCCCCTGCACTGGGATATATCTGTAAAAAGCTGCCAATTCTCCTGAACTCTTTTTTTCCCCCATAGACTTGCTTACCTACCAATACTGCTAATAAAAGGAGTTCACCATACAGCTATAGATACAAAGGGATTTATTCGAGGGTTGTGTCCACATACAGTATGTTGTATAAATTAATAAATAAGTAGCCACACGCAACAGGCAGTGGTGGTTAGCATAGGCACAGTGTGAAAATGTGTGTCTCACATTACAGGTGTCTGTATTCACAGAACTAAATGCAAGATTGTTTCTCTCATGGATTTTTGTCTAGGTTTGTCCTCTCTAGTTTTAACCCCAAAGGGCTACTTCTGTGATAACAAAGAATGTAAGATTGAATACCCAGTGTCCTAACACAATGGTACTCCACTATTTCCCTTTGCAATCTATTCCAGATTTCAATCAACTAATGGTCAGAAATCACTGACCTCTCATTATTCAGCCAAAATTTTCCTTGTTTTATTTTCACAGCATTAAACCCAGTTACTTTCCAATTGGCTTTTTAAAAAAATAAAATGATCATATTGATTCCATTGAAGTACAAAGTACATTTGCCTTCAGTAGTTCTCCAAAAAGGTGGAATATCTGAGTTTGAGACAACTGGCTTTTCAAATTATGAAATTTAAAGATGCTTACTCTAGTAACTTCAAGGAGAAAGATCATGATAATCACTCATCTGTCTCACAGCAGGTCAAACAGAACCAAATGTGAGGCATCAATGTCACCAAAGCCAAACAAGATACACTAGCACCAGATGAATGACCCCAATGTGTGTGTGTGGGGGGGGGGGAATCTTTGAGAATGGCAACGTGATATCAAGTAAAAATAAATCAGTGACTATCACTATTGTTAATATACATACCAATTCTTCCACCAAACTCTAGCTCCTTTGTTTCTGTTGATACTTTTTCAGTAGTTTTTGCTGTCTCAAACACTCTCTCTTCCAAAAATATTTCTTCCTTTTTCTTCTGTCTTCTTGGATGTAAGGTGTACTTGTCAAGCACATGCCCAATTTCTAGCTCTGATTCAACTTTCTGCTGATAAAGAACAAAAGGTTACAAAAACCAAACAATTATCATGTCTTATTCTATAGAGTGGTGTAATCAAGAGAACATTACTCAGATTTGAGCACTGAAGTACAATGCATTTTTCCCCCGTTAAAAGGTATTCAACTATATTAGCAGTAGAATAGAAGACAGCCAAAAGGCAAACATTCTGCTTAATATTCCCTCCCCGCCGCACTTGTCTGCTTTGTTTCCACCCTTTCCAATTCTACAAGCCCTAGTCCTCCCTTCAGATGAGTGTTATCCTAAACAACCACCTTCCCCTGCCAGAAGAAATTATTTTAAAAAGCAGCAGTTAATATTGTTTCACTGCTGATCAATTAGAGAACATGGTCATTTAAAGTTGCGTAATGCTCCCTTATAACATTGTTTGGCAGCCGCCTGCTTTGTCCACTGCTTGCAGAAAGAGCAACCCATTGGAGCTAGCTGGTGGGGGCTTGGAACCAGGGTGGACCAGCAGCCCCCCTACCAGCTCCCTGCTCCCCTAAGTTCCCTATATGGCAGCTGCCCAGCAGGTTAGCTGTCCCTCCCGCAACTGCCATGTGCTGCTCCTGCCCTCTGACTTGGAGCTGCTCCCGGAAGCCTCCTGCTTGCTGTGCAGAGGGGGTAGGGTGACCAGATAGCAAGGAAAAATCGGGACAGGGGGTAATAGGCACCTATATAAGACAAAGCCCCAAATATTATCGGGACATCTGGTCACCGGGAGGAGGGAGAGAGAAGAGGGGTGCTAATGTCAGGGTGTCCTCCTCTCCCCACTCCTGCCCCCCATCTCCACAAAGCAGGTGGGAACATGACAGGGCTCAGGAGGGAGGGAGCTTGCTGGCAGCAGCTGCTGTCTCAACTTGCTGATCTACTTTAAAAGGCAGTGTACTTAAGAGTGGGGGCAGTGTACTTAAAAGGGCAATGCGCATCTCTCTCTCTCACACACACAGTCTGTGTGTGTGTCTCTCTCTCTGCCATGCTGTCTCCCCTCTCTCCATTCATGCTGCCTTGTAAAGGGTGAGGCTACATTAACAACGTGTTAACCCTTGACGGCTCACCCGAGTGCTTGTTCATCATTTAGCAGTAAGGCATTCCCTGGGAAATACCCCACCATCTGACTCTGCCACCTCAACCAAGCTTCACAATCATCATTGGTGTGTGGGTGTGTGTGTGTGTATAAAAAAATATAAAAAATTTAGTCTTTGGCAAAAAAAATTTCCCTGGAACCTAACTCTCCCCCTTCCCCCCCCCCCCCATTTAAATTAATTCTTATGGGGAAATTGGATTAGCTTAACATCGTTTCGCTTAAAGTAGCATTTTTCAGAAACATTACAACCTTAAGCAAGGAGTTACTGTAACAAACACTTTTTTCTGGTAATGCTGCAGATTTACTGTGGCCATAAGATATACAGTTCTTAGCTCTCTTACCTGTAAGATTTTGTAGGAAGTATCATTCCTTTCTGTACTATCAGGTTCACCATTATACCTGCTAGTGTTGTTCTCATTCAGTTTCTAGTTTGAAAAAGAAAGTGAATTTTTAAATGCTACCATTGAATTAAAATAAGTACATAATGAATAATTTAAAAAGTATTTACTGACAGAGGTATCTGTCACAACAGTAGACTAGTATAATTGAAAAAAATAGAGAAGGTGTTTTGTTATCCCTCCCCATTTGTTTACTTTGTGCACCTGGCAGCATTTTTTGAAAATGAGTAAATGCAATCTCCACTGTTTGGATGAGTCAAAGGAAAAAGGGGAGAGAATTCCTTTAAGAGTAAGAAAATGCAATAGTAAAACAGGGTAAGTTGGGAGAATTCAGAGGAAGGTGCAGTTCCCAAGTCACTTTTAACTCAGTGAATTGAAACGTCAATTACAAAAAGTGTGTCCATTTAACCATTTTGTTACGCAAGCTAATTCACTCTCCCGAAATTGTTTCTTCTGCAAAAGGAGCAGACCTGCCAAGTCAAAAAGGTGCCATTTAACATTATACTTTTCCATAGTAAAAAAATAGGAGCCAAATATGTCCTTCAGACAAATCTGAAGTCTGGCTACACAGCTCTGGAAAAATCTAACTGATGAAATAAAATTTTGGTTTTGGTTTCAGTTTCTGCTTCACAGCAGGGAGGCTCAGAAAAGCCTGCCTGTAGCTAGGGAAACAGACCAAAATTATGAATTCTTCAGGAGCGAGTCACTCCTATCATGCCAGTGATCAAAATGTCTGCTTCCTAAGCTTTAAGCAAGTTTAAACCCCACTGTTAAGCCCATGAGGACCTTCATGCACAGAAGGAGAATTGTGGGCCACAAGTCATTAGAAACACAACATGTGGGCATGTCGCCAACAAAGGCCCAGGGCGTAGCTTAAGTCACCTGAAAGGTAGAAAATTAGGTGATTATAAAACAAAATCCAGAGCACAAACCACTGTATGTTTTTAAGGGGTTATAACTCAGCCAAATGAAAAATAATTTTAATGGATCAGTGAAAGGCACATTTTTAAACTAGAAACTATGTCCCAGCCTTATTTCAAGTTCCCATCTCCTCACTGAAGCACTTCAAAACAAAGTTCTTATAAAGCAGACATGTGTCACCCCTGCTAACCTTCATTCTCAAAAGCTGCTGGTCCATTTTTAATCAAAATTTTCAACACAAATTCACTTCCAGGTTAGAACAAACGTGCAAAATTTCAGCTTGAAAGCCAAAAGTTTGACAGTTAAAAGCTATCAGAAAATGATCCTTTATAATGAAAACACTTATGCAACCTCACACATAGGCAAGGCCACATATACTTCACAGCAAGCTAGTCCTAAATTCTGCACCAAAATCCCAACTTTCTGCAGTAGCTTCAGATAAATTTTTAATATACAGGTTTTTAATTAATTAAATGTGAAAATAATCAATACTGCTGCACCTGTTTGTTTTGATACTAAATTTGACTTTATCTCCACATTTTCAGTGTGCCACAGATATTCATCTTTAGATTTCAATATTAGCAACCATTAAGATAAGTGGTGCAGTTCAAACCTCTTAGAACTAGTGCTTCAAGTTCTGTGCAAATTCAAGGAGGTATTACTGCATCTCTTTACACTTGGTTTACATTTTCAAGTTTCATACCCATGTAAGCTAAGAAACTTATTTTGTTAAAATGAAAGTGGAGCTTCCTGAGCACAATTCTGCAGCCAGGCCCTGACCATAAGCAATACTATGCTTATAATAGCAACTGGGAAGGGCGTTTCAAACTGTATTTACAGTACTATTAATTTTTTCTTTAAATCTAGACATACCCACAGATCCAAATCTTCAAAGGTTTTACTCCTCTAAAAAAATGTCATTTGAGACTATACATGTTTATAGAACACAGTACATATCAGTGCAAGTAGACAGATCTCAATCAGAAATTAATCCAATACCAGAAGAGTTAAGTTAGTTTCCCGAACTGTTTTCTTTTTCTCATCTCTAGATTCTCTGCTTTGGGAGGAAGAACGACGTTTGCCTTTTGCTGACCGACCAGGAGAACGAGATCTGGATCTGCTACCACTGCGTCTGGAAGGAGAACTTGAGGAAGAATTGCTTTTTCGAGGTTTAAATGATGATACAGACTGAAAGAAACAGGACACATTAAATATGATTTGTAAAGTTTTTGCTAAATGAAAGAATAAATTGTCATAAAAATACAATTAGACAGTAATTTTAGCTGTTATTTCTCAATATATATTTGTACCATTGAAAACATCTAATACCTATAAAAATGTTTAAATATTTGTAGTAAATTTAGGACTCAAAGGGACTCAATTTTCAGCTCTAGTAATTGAGCAGAGACTGTGGTAATGCAAAGCTTCCCTACTCAGCTAACATTCCACAAGACCAAGATGGAGGGACAATCTCATTAGTATTTAGTCCCTATTCTTCCATTACTGGTTAATACTGAAGCAACTGAAGCAAGACAGGCTTGAGTATCTGGTTGCTTCAGGTCTCCTTAACCCTTGCCAAATTTGGGTGCAGACCTGGGTATAGCACAGAGACTGCACTAACAACATTGTAATATATGCTCCTTCTAGAAGCAGTAAAGATCAAGGTGTTCATGTCAGCTGCCTATGATCCCACTGACTCTTCTAACAATCCCAGCAGGAATAAACAGGCTGCCTTCTGAGATCTTGTCTCAGATACTGCAGAGAACAGTATTCGGAAATTTTCTGCCATCAGTACTCTCTTATTGAGTTCTACAGAACTTTAACTTGTTTCCCCTGTTGTTCAGTGTGTACACAGGTCCCTGAAGAAAACTGAAATACAGTACTTTCAGTATGCTGATACCACCCAGCTCTATTCACTGTCATCAGTCCAACCAGTTCTGTTGGATGGCTTCTCCCTGAGACTGTAGAGATTAGAGGTATGGATGAGACCTAGCTGTTGCACTTCAGCAAAAATGCTACTACACTAACAGGAGAGCTTTTCCCATTGACAGACGTACCACCTCTCATTGAGGTGGATTAACATGCTGACAGGAGAAGCCCTCCCCTCAACATAGCGTTGTCTACACCAGAAGTTAGCTTGGTATAAATGCATTGCTCAGCGATGTGGATTTTTCACATCCCTCAGTGACATAGTTATACCCATGTAAGTTTACAGTGTAGACTAGACCTCAGTCTAAAATAAAACTAAGGTAATCTGGGAGAAGCAACTATAAAATATGACATGACAACAATTATCTTCCCTTTAATGTAAGGTGTGTGCCTACTAATTGTTAAAGTTTGCATTGTGACGGTATGGTTGAATTCCCAGCTGCTGCTCAATGATCTTATTAGCAGCTGTGGTGAGGAAGACTCATCTATATCTGACCAGGAGACTGAAACCACTTCATTCAGATGTGAACTCTGTTACTTCTGCATTTATCACCCGACGATTAGATTACTGCAGTGTGTTTTGCACAAGGCAACACACTTTAAGTCAACCTGGAAACAGAGTGCTGTAGAATGTGTCAGCCAATTTAAAAAGCAGTATTTCTCACTAAGAACACATAACACCAATGTTTCAGGATCCACATTAGTTTCTGGATGGAGTTTAAGATATTGTTTTTCACATATAAAACTGTAAGGGTAAAGTTTTCAACAGCACCTAAGATTGTATGTCTAAAACTACGTCTACACTACACAGCTTCGAGCGACATGGCCGTGTCGCTACAGCCATGCAGCTAAAAGGCACACAGTGTAGCCGTTCTTTGTCAGCTCTCCTGCCGACAAAGCGCTGGTCACACTGGCGCTTGTCACCAGCAAAATGTTTGTCAGGGCGGGAGAGAGTTTTGTCATTCAATTGCCAGTGTAGACATTACCTCACTCAAATAAGGCTATTTGATGTCAAATCCTAGTGAAGACAAGGTAATCTGTAGCTTTCACACAATTTAACAGGTTAAGTTGGTAGCCTACGCTAACTCAATTTTCTAATTTGCATTAAAAAACCACTTGTCTTTGATAATGATGACAAGGCCACAGTGATTTAGAGGCCTACATCCTACTGACTTTCAGTAAAAATTTAAATGTTTAAGTCATTTGGGAACTATTTGGAAATTTTATCCTCAATGGCTTGGGGACCTGCCTACTTCTTCAATTATAGTCAATAGAGGTGCTCAAGTTGGAGGATAGTCAGTATAAAAGACTTTTAAGGTGAGGACATTGCTTTTGAGATTTTTTTGATCAATGTACTGAATATTGTTTTGCTTCAATTTGTTAAATCTAAACCCCACCACTTGGGAGCAAAACTCTATTCAAACACATCCAAGGCCCTACCTGATGACTGAGAAAATTCCCACTCAGTTCAGTGGTCACACAAATCATCTAAGTTTACACAAGGAAAGTAAGGACCTGTAATTCATCAATGTGAAGCTCTGTTGTGAGAAACAGATTAAGATTTTAGGTTAACTTAAACAGTATCCTGTTTGTTACGTTTCTTATTCTTACAAATCAGTTGTTTTCAGGGTTCTGTTGCCAGAGGCTCTAACATACAGCAAACAAATCCTTTTAAGATGTATTAAAATGCACATAAAGAAGAGTGTTAAAACATTTTAAAAATAAGTAAACTTTCATTTTAATAGCCTCCCTTATTTCCCATTTGCATAGTCTTTTATAGGGGGAAAAACCTTTGCTGGGCAGTGACTCAGATGGCATCAAATACTCTTTTTATAGCTTTCAGGTTTTGTTTCTCAAATTCAATCCTGCTTCATAAGATGACAGATCATACACACACAGGAGAGGCAAAAAGATGAGTAAAAGATTTTTAAAAATACAGCATTTGATATTTGTTCAGTTTCTGGAAAAAAATAATCACTTGTACAGTATTTAGCACAAAATTCAGATACCTAATCTGGGGGCAAGACAAATTTTTACCCATCACTTCTACTTTGCCCCTGGCATAGCAAAGTATTGCAAGGGCATATCTGTCGTACTTGGGTAAAACCAACCTAGTTAGACAAGTAGAAAAGTGATAAAGATTATGGAAAAAACTGATTAGGAAGGGACCAGTAGTAGAAACCTTAAATTCTCTTCTCAGGACTTGTTCAGGACACAGTCAAGGAGATGTTAATATCTCTGGTCCCTTCTCTTCACCTGATCTGAACATATTTCAGGATCAGGAAAGAGAGGAGTTTCTTTGTCCCAAGAGTGGTGGTGAAAACCATGATAGTGCTGCAGATTTTTATTCCCTTCATTATCAAAATTGCTAAATGTTGCTCAGAAAAGCAGTGCTTAGAATAGAGAACAACTTTGTCCTCAAACTGAACGGAACAAGTTTTCATTAGTCCTCATACACACGCTTCCTATAATTTAAACATGTTTTTCTGTCTAAAAACAACTCTAACCTCATCAGGAGCCATAAGAAACCTCTAACAAACAGATTTTCATTTGAACAAAAAGAGTTCACATAATTCCTTTGACTCTTTGGTGTTGAGCAGCTATTTTAAATAACTTGCTTATAAATTTAAATGACCTCTCTTTCATCTTTCACCCACTTTAGACTATTTAAGACTTCAACAGAGAGTACAATTCAACATAGTTCATCCATTATAGCCTCATCCAAGTCTATAATACATAACCACAATTACCATCTCTAGTGGAGAATTCAGAATCTCATTTTTTCTTGTGCAACACAGCCAACCACAGAAGACAAGATTGCTATCTAAAAATTAGGCTTACCATCTGAAAGATCTTTTTAAAAAACACCTTTCAAGCCTTTACACATCAAAAAAACAAACACACACACACACAAAAAGAGAAGGAAGTATACTTCCTTCCATTCTTTTGCAGCTCGCATGTAAGGGTCAAGATTAAGAAGTATCTTAAAGTACCATCAACTTAAAAACTACATCTAAAAAGGTTGTACCTTCTATCTGTAATACTATAATGGAAATTTCTTCCTCCCAGTTTACTTTATGCATTTGACAGCACTTTGTGTCTATTCAGTTTTAGCATTCTGCTGATGTCAGCTGACTTCCTGTCTCATGCATTAGCACATGGATATTACATTCAAGGGAAACTCATAGGCAGGCCCTACAGGAAGGCATTCACAAGTAATAGCAATTGAACAAATTTAAGAGACAAGTAGCAGGTACATGGCACAGAGTAAGGAGGAGAAGGATGGGCCTTAGCATGTATGGTGTTATTCTCATCATCCCTAAGGACTCTACTAGTCGTCACTGGAGCAGAATACCCTTACGAAAAGAGTATTTTTTTAATTGCTCTGTACATAGTATTTAAAAAAGGGTATTTTAAACAAATTTAGATTTTGTTTTTTTAAATTGGCTTACTTAACAAAAATCTACTTAACATCTAGCTAACAGCTCTGTAGGCAATTCCACAATTGTGTGGTACAATCCTCTAATGGGAGTTCTATTTGGGGAATACTTGCAGGCCTGGGCCTTCATTTTCAAAATGTATCACCAAGTTTTTTAGATAGCAAATTGGATCACGGTTTTTAAAACTTTTAATATAGTACACATTATGAACTTAGTCAAGACTTCAATATGGATTCTAAATATTGTTAATTATATAGATGAACACTTACCCTTATATCGCTTTCCCTCAACTCAAGCTCAGTTCCATCTTTGTATTGTACAGTGTAAAGGTGAGTGAGGTCATTATAGCTAGTTATTTGTACTTCATAATAGAGGACACTTCCTGGCCAACGACCCATCACCACCTCACCAGTCGCAAATCTTCTGTTTGGCATTTTCCAAAAAGAATCCTTAAATTAAAAAAAAAAAAAAAAAAAAAAAGTTTTTACATCAAACAACAAATTTAAGCCAGGCCTTCATTCCCACCTTTCCCCCACCCCCAATCTTTTTGTACAGAAGCACAATTGTGATGGTCTATTCTGGAATGCAAAAATAAAGCATTCCAAATCTGTTGAATCTACATGTGTTATCCATATCATGCACCAAAATAAAATACCTATTTTAAAAGAACATTATTAAGATTGCCAAGTCAAGCACTCAGAATTTAGGAAATACCAGAATTAAGGTTGCTTACGCAACTTTAATCTGTGTCTCCCCCAGAGAATATATGATATAGTCCTTAATAACATGATCACAAACTATTTTTTCCACAAGATCCCTCTCTCATTCAATGCACAAGCTAGGTGGTACTCACTGAATGAGCAGCTATATTATCCTCATTGAATGACATACTGCCTCATGTCTTATTTAATGCACATTATTGAAACTGCTGTGAAGAGAGAATTATTAAAATTTCCTCATGGGTTTTTCTATGGTGTACATCAGTGTTTCCCAAACTTGGGACACCGCTTATTTAGGGAACGCCCCTGGCGGGCCAGGCCGGTTTGTTTACCTGCCGCGTCCACAGGTCCGGCCGATCGCGGCTCCCACTGGCCGCGGTTCGCTGCTCCAGGCCAATGGGAGCTGCTGGAAGCAGCGGCCAGTATGTCCCTCGACTCGCGACGCTTCCTGCACTCCCATTGGCCTGGAGCAGCTCAGTGGTTTGAGCATTGGCCTGCTAAACCCAGGGTTGTGAGTTCAATCCTTGAGGGGGCCCTTTAGGGAACTGGGGTAAAAATCTGTCTGGGGATTGGTCCTGCTTTGAGCAGGGGGTTGGACTAGAAGACCTCCTGAGGTCCCTTCCAACCCTGATATTCTATGTAATTAAAGACTATCATAATGCATATATTCCTCCCAAAGGGGCCAAATTAAGGTTGTGTAGACCTTTCTTAATTATGCAGCCTGAGATATAACCAAATGTTCATTTTGTTTTCTCTCCACTATTCCAACATAGGAGACCATCTGACTGAAGTCCTAGAATAAAATAATCAATTCCAGGACTTTCCTATTTCAGGTAATCTTCACTTTTGTTGAGTTCATGGATGCCACAATCAAGGGAGTTACAGATCCCTACCTTCAGATTCCAGTTATTTGAATGATAAGTCATGCTAGTAGTATGGACAAGATCACTTCACCGCACTGCTGAGTAAAGCCAGTGGACAGTGTGGTAAAAAGGTTTATAGGGTTATGTCACACTGATCATATGCTTCAAGAGAGGTGGACAGAAAATAGAAGTTCTACTGGCATTGGCAGAATGTGCAAAACCACTCTGCTGCATCCCTGAGAAAGACCAATAAAGGTCAGGTAAAACAGCAGAATAAACAAGGCCACACAAACACATACTGAGGGAGCCAGAACAAAATATTTAATACTCTGTATCGCCAGGCTGCCCTAAAAGAATGGTTAAACTGCATTAATTCCAATACTGCAAATCCAATTTATTTGAAGGTATTGGATTTGTTTTCTGTGTTATCCCACCTCCCACCTCTTTCTGTGAGAGCTCAGGATCCAATGCTGATAGCCCAAAAGGGGTGAGAATCTTGAGCAAGGGTAGGCAACCTATGGCATGGGTGCTGAAGGTGGCACGCAAGCTGATTTTCAGTGGCACTCACACTGCCCGGGTCCTGGCCACTGGTCCGGGGGGCTTTGCATTTTAATTTAGTTTTAAATGAAGCTTCTTAAACGTTTTTTAAAACCTTATTTACTTTACATACAACATAGTTTAGTTATATATTATAGACTTATAGAAAGAGACCGTCTAAAAATGTATTATTGGCACGCGAAACTTTAAATTAGAGTGAATAAATGACGAGTTGGCACACCACTTCTGAAAGGTTGCCGACCCCTGATCTTGAGGATGCTTTCAAATTAGAGAGCCATCAGAACTTTCAGAGCTGGTTAGGAGGCACTGCTACCTCTGGTACTGACTGACACATGCATGAAGTGATCTAGAGAAACAGATGAATATTCAGAGACAACACAACAGGGACACATACAGGAGGCCTCCTGCCCTTCTTACTGACCTGATCTTTGGACTAGCTATGTCATACCTCACATCAGGAGAGAAAGTGGCAGGAAAATGATTTCCAAAAGACCAGGTCCTATCACCAAAATGTTACCCTTACATAACTTAATACGTCCTTGCACTCTTGCTGCTGTGGAGTGCAAAAAGAGCTATAGCCCTTCTGAACCACTGAATGAGCATCCAATAATACTTTCTTCCCTCAGAATCCTTTAGTAGCCCATCTCCCTACCAGGACTGAAGGGAGAAATAAAACTGAAAAAATCTTTTCCTGTTTGGAAACGTTGGGAGAACTCCAAAGGAACCCACTGCTTTGCCATATTGAGGAGAAACACTGAGGAGAGTTGAACATTTGTGCATTATGCTGTGCATACTAGAAGAGAGAGAGAGAGTTTTTCAGAAGACAGAAGGTGAAGAGAGACTCTCTATACTTTGAAGATCCGGAAGAACATGCCAGTAGTCATGTCTAATGGAACAGCAGGTATTCACAAAGGAGAAGTTAGTTTTATGTTCAGTATCAGAGGGGTAGCCGTGTTAGTCTGGTTCTGTAAAAGCAGCAAAGAATCCTGTGGCACCTTATAGACTAACAGACGTTTTGCAGCATGAGCTTTCGTGGGTGAATACCCACTTCTTCGGATGCAAGTTCTTCTTGCATCCGAAGAAGTGGGTATTCACCCACGAAAGCTCATGCTGCAAAACGTCTGTTAGTCTATAAGGTGCCACAGGATTCTTTGCTGCTTTTATGTTCAAAACACTCTGTAAAAATAAACTATGACAGATAATTTTAGGACCACCATTTCCACTGTTTGTCTTGAACACGTAAATGCTGGCATCTACCACCATTTTAACCATTGTGTAATCTGGACCTGATTAGGTGACATGATTAAGTTAAACTATCAGCAATCAATGGGACCTTGTCCATACTACTGTTCCCACCACTGCTAACAGCGGTGAACATTTTTAATGAAGAGTGGCTGTCTCTATGCTAGGTTGTGTCATCAATCCTCCTATGGTCAACGAGTACTCTAGCTGCTCTTCAAATTGCCTTTTGCATTTTACAGTTTCACAGTGCAGTTTCCAGGTCATGGACTGTACAGTACTTAAATAATATTTAAATCACCCTTTAGGAAAAGGTCTCCACAATACTCACTAAGGCACAGCTTTCAATGGAAGAAGTGCTCACAGTGCATAAAGTTAAGCACATACGTAAGTTTTTGTACAATTGGGGTCTAGGAGATTATGTTTGCCCATACCATCACTCATACCACTTTCACATTAAATCAAGAAAAACTGAACACAAAAAGTTCAGGCCTAATCATCATTATACTTACAATCTAGAATTATTTGTATAGTGCCAATGTAAGGATTTGATTAGGAAGAATGGAATAAGCAAGTTAACTGTTTAAGAACTAAGAGGAGTAAAATACTATTTTTTAAAAGTCAGATTATACATGTTTACATATAGTTTAACGCACTTACAAAATTTGGAAAATAAAATGTGTTTGCAAGCAAACATAAATAGGCTTAGAGCAAAAACAAAACAACATTTTGATCTAACTATCCTTATATTATATATACCAAAAGAGTATAGTAAATAGTTGGGTGTCAAGTAAAAAAAAAAAAAAAAAAAAATTTGTGACTACCACAGAAGTATTTTGCATAGTATCTTTCAAACCAGCCTTATCCAAAATATATATATTTTCTTGCCAGTGTTAAGAAAAAAGAAAGAAGAAAAGACAACACCACCACTCCATCTCCTTATTTCTATACAGCATTTACATTTTAAACTGAAAAGCAACTGACAAAGACCATAACTGACAACTACTAAATACCCAACTGAAGAGAAAATCTGTCAGCCTTTGCAAAGCAAATCTTGAAGCTATTAGAGAAGAAAATGCGCATTCGTCCCCTTTAAATATACTTTCAACCAGAAGCATTCACAATGGAGGGAAAACGTCATAATTTAAACTTTTCCCATTTAACTTGATAGAAACGCTTCAGTGATAAATGGCTTGAGCGCGCCCTGGAAATGCAACAGATCTCACGTGTGTTTTGTGGATCGGGAATCCTCCCCGGCAGTGCGAGTAAAGCGAGGGGACGGTGAAGAGGAAACGATCCCGTGACTATCACTTTCCTCTTCAGCCCCCCCGCAGCCCCGCTTTTGCGCGCGATGTAAAGTCTCGCTCGTTTGTTTCGCAGCGTCCCGCGCGCCCCAGGCCTCAGCCCGCCCGCGCCTCGCTCGTTAGCCCGGAAGAGGCGAGGTACTCAGCAGTCGCCCGGCTCTTTCGCAGGGTGCAGGGGAGCGTGTCCCCCCGGACATCGCCTCGCCCCACGGGGCAGCCGGCCAGTCTCGCGCGCTGGGGAGGGCGCTACACGCCTGTTTTCATGGACGCGTCAGGTCGCGGGGCTCCCCCGCCACGAGCCTCCCCCCCGGTTACTGTCCGCCCCCCGCCGTGTAGAAGGGAGGCGAGGGCGGATAACGGAACCTGTCACCGCCCGCTCCGAGATGCGAACGCCACTGGCGGGACGTTAGCGAGCGAGAGAGGTCGGGGACGGAGCCCCCAGAAACACAGAGAGAAACGTCTCGGCATCGCAAGGCCCCGGAGCGTGGGGGAGGGGAGGGGAGGAAGCGACTGGACGGTGCCCTTCCTCCCGGGAAAGCCGCTGAGGGGGTGTGTCCTGGTCCCCGGCTGCCCTCAGTCCCGGGTCCTTACCTGGGCTGCCGCCCCCACCTGGCCTGGCCGGAATCGCCTCTGCGACACAGCAGGAGCCGGGGCCGCGCGGACCGGACCGTCAACGAGCTACGAAAACAACCACCCCGAGCGACGGTTACAGGGCCGCAGCCCCGCCCCTTCCTGCGAGCTGTTGGGCGCCAACAGTCCCCATTGGCCAGGTCGCCGGGTTTGAATCGCGACCGAGACGCGGAATTGGCTACGAGTCGGTGGCGCGTTCCACCCGTTTGTGCCCCTGTCGGGCCCTCCGAGTGACTGAGCTGCCCCAGGCCAGCAGGGAGCTGCAGGTCCGAGTTCGTCCCCGCGCCTCGGGGAAGGGAAACTTCAGCCTCGCTCACCGGGACACTCAAATCCTAGCCCCTCCCGGGCCCTGCCTCATTCTGGGGAGGACACAGATTCCGGCCCAGAGCACCAGATCCCCCCCAAAAACCCTCCACCTTTCCCTCATTCCCTCTTCTGTCAGAGCCACCCACCTGCCACTGGGGTTGCCAGTCCTCCAAGATTGGCCTGGAGTCTCCAAGAGTTAAAGATTAGGGCATGTGATGAAATCTCCAGGAATATATCCAACCAAAATTGCCAACCCTACCTGCCACTAACCAGGGGGAAGGGAAATGGAGACTGACTCAGGGAGGGGAGAGGAAACACCTACACCGCTGAAAATGGTTTCACTGGTTGAAAAGACTTACGCTGCTTGCAGAGGTGGTATTTTTTATGTCAACTCTGGTCAGCAATAAAGCCTCTTTACGATATACACTGCAGCAGCGCACCTCTATGGATGCAGCTGTAACACTGTATGTAGAGACATAAGACACAACTGTTCCTGTTCCCCAGAGACAAAGAGTAGGTCAGGCCTTTTTCATGTAAAGAAAAAACCCCGCACAGACACATCTGAAATCTTCAGGAGAGAAAGGTGGTTTGCTCATCTGCACTAGCATTATTCCAAGTACCGATTTAGGGGTATCAATTGCTGACCATTTTTGACAGCAACAGGTTCATTTCCCCAAACAGAGCTTGGCCTATTCTCCACTAATGTTCCAAAACATAAGATTGACAAGCATTTTACTAATAGGTTTTATCCACATCCTCTGACGATGGACAAGGGTGAGGGACAATCTCAGCACATGGGAAAAACTTCACAAACAAATACATCATGCTAAAGTAGTTTACGTCAAGTTAAAGCATGTGGAAGGGTTCCAGTAAAGGAACACAAGGTTTGGGATGGAATATGGTTTTAGGGAAAGCTCTGGAATAGTGCTGTATATGACACTCATTTTAGCTCCATATTTAACTCCATTCTGTACAGCGTTTGTATTAAACACTTTTCTAAACAGTACATCACAGCAGCAGATGGAAGTACATCCAAAATTCTGACTCAGAACCAAGTTTGAGGACTGTATAGAAGTTATAGGCATTAATTCATCTAGGTTTTTATTTACCACCCAGTCATGTGGTAACTTCCTAGCCCCAGGAGCTCTACTTTTTGGAAACTAGTACCTCATAAAATTGTACACAAGAAGGTATACGCGTCATGGCTGTACCTAACTGATTCTCATTTAATCACATTGGGCTGTGGGCTGCAACCATAATAAGCTCATCAAGTATCAGAAGAACTGGCAATACTGTCTAAAGTTCAAGTAATACTAAACGCTATATTGAGACAGTGATCAGACACACAATCTTGTCTAAAGCTCACAGTATTAGAAACACCTGAGTCTTGTCTGTATTATAACTATAGTGGAGCTGCATGTGTGGTGAATTAGACACACAATTTTTTAAAGAAAAAAAAACACCCTATCATCTGTAGGCAAACACTTTTCACAAAGCAATCACTTCATATCTGACCTCTCAGTCCTCATCCTCAAAGGATACCTGCACAACACCTCTTAGTTCCCAATCTCGTCTTTTGAACCCATAACTCTACTGGACCCCAAAAACCACAGACTTAACAAGAATTGATTTTATGGCCCATTACAACGACTTTTAACACACCCTGCTGCCTACTATCCCACTTCATTTGAAGTGGTCCCCTACAGTGTGTGTGAATCCCTTATGCTTAACAATATGTCCCACTTTGTATTTATGTCCCACTCTCTAATTTCCTCCTCCAGACCTGAAGAGCTCTGTGAAGCTCGAAAGCCTGACCTTTCCACCAACAGAGGGTGGTCCAATAAAGATATTACCTTACCCCACCCCAACCACCTTGTTTAACTACAGAGTTTGACTGCCTAAATGCCAAAGATACAATTTTCTCTCCCTTCATTTCCATCTGCAGGAATTGGATATTTTTTAATGAATATTATTGCAGGTAGGCTAAGCCAAAATATAATTTACCTCTAAAGAAGCTGAGATTTGTAGTCATGCTGCTTCTCTTCCAGGAGTTCCAGGTTCATGGGCATTTGGTGCAAAGACTTTGTCACCGATGCACATAATACTCCTGAGGGCATTCTATGGCAAAAAATTAAAAATTCTGCGCACAATATTTTAAAATTCTGCAAACTTTGTCAAATAAATGTGGAGGCTCCAGCATGGCATTGGGGAGCACAGGCCACTTGCTGCACAGAGATGGGAGATAGCTTTGCATCCCCCCCTCCTGGGACATGGAGTAGTGGTGAGGCTGCACCCAACCCTGACACAGCACAAGGACCGGGCCTGCCCCAGAAACACCCCAGAGCCCTGCCCCTCTGCCAGGTGCACTAAGTGTGGGAAGGCAGGCTCAGCAATGGAGGATCCAAGTGTGGAGGGGCTTAGTGTAGGGGAATCCAGTTGTGGGTTGAGAGGGTTCTGTGTGGGACAATCTGGGTGCAGGCAGCTCAGTGGGGGATCCGGGTGCAGGGGGGATCTGGATGCACAGGGGCTTGCTGGGGGGTTCTGAGTGCAACAGTAATAGGACTCTGCGGGGGGGGGGGTGTCCAGGTGTAGGTGGTTGGGGCTCAGAAGGGGAGGTCTGAGTGTGGGGTGAATAGAGCTCAACACAGGGATCTGGGTGTGGGAGACTCAGTAAGGGGGTCCAGATGCAGAGGGAATGGGGCTCAGTAGGGTGGGGATCCAGGTGCAGCTGGTTAGGGCTTGGTGTGGGGGGATCTGGGTGCAGGTGGCGAGGGGGTGGTCCAGAGTGGGGCTCGTCAGGGGGGTTCTGGGTGCCAGGAAGGGGTGAGGCTCAGCAGGAGGGTGTGGGTATGAGGGGGTCTGGATGCACGGGGGATGGGGAAGCAGCTCCTTGTAAAGGGATCCCTTCCTCTGCATCTGAGGAGCTATGGGTGCAGGAAGCGCAGGGGTGGAGAGAGAGTTTGCACAGCTTCCTACAGCTGGGGGAGAAATCTAGGGGTGGGTCTGACCCAGCCCCAGATGCCATGCAAGGCAAGAGTAAGTTCCCTCCTGCCCAGCCCAGCCGGAACTAGCAGCTGAGCCTAGCGCAGGGTAGGAGCCACCAGCCGTGTCTTCCCCAGTTCCACCCTGCCGCACAGTGATTTACCTCTCTGCTGTCTGCCCTGGGCACCCAAAACATACTGCTGAGGAGGGTCACATGACTGCTTTTGTGGCTTCCCTTTGATTTCCCATCAGAAAGTCATTTTTCTGCAGGGAAACAAAGAAATCTGTGGTGAACATAAATTCTACACATGCGTGGTGGCACAGAATTCCCCCAGGAGTAACATAAGATTGACTTTTGAGGTTGACAGCTCCATTGTTTCAGGGGAATGTAGCTGCCTTGGAGGATGAAGATCTGTGTAAAGTGATACATTTTGACTTATTTCATGAGTGATTTTGAATGTCAAAATCACAACCTTGATTTCGACCCACCATATGACGAGGAGCCAAAGAGGAAGTGTGAATCACACATTATTTCCTGCCTTTTTAAAATACATCTATCTTTCTTGGGGGCGGGGGGGTAGAGGGATTGTCATATGTGGGGGTGACAAAGTAAGAATTATAATTATACTAGTTCATATTTTACTTTTTAAGACATCTACTGTTGGATTAGTACCTTTCACCAAGGATCCAGAAGCACTTTATTTAATATTAAGATTTGCAACATCCCTGTAATGTTGAAAAGAAATACAGAACCCTCTTCACTTAACCACCAGAAAGCAAACATCTTTTAGATTAAACACAGTAGACTATAATATTTTTGAATGTCACAAACAGTAAACAAGATATATATACAGATTATGCATTTAAAATTTATAATTGGTGGTATCCCTTTAATCCATCCTCACACGAGAAAGTATGTGAGAATGACTGGCATATTTTGAAATCAGGAAACCTAAGCAATAATATTTCTTGTTATCTGCACAGAAATATATTGTGAAAAGGTAACATAAATGCACTGGGTAATTTCTCAATAAAAATAAAATTCAAGTTAGTTTTTTATTTCCACCAATAAGGCAAGTGATTTATCTATTTTACACATGCTCATTTAAAATTAATTTAATATTGTTGTAAGTATTTGGATTAAAAACCTCAAAGTCTTCTCGTCATCCATAAAATACTGAATAGTCAATTGCAATACAAGCTCCCCTTCATTGTCAAAAGTGCCTCAACTCTGTTCAGGGAGTTTATTTTGTAGCCTAATCAGTACTTCACCTATCCAGCAAGACAGCAAAAAGGCTAAAAACAAACTTGTTTGTTTGCTTTTGTGATGTGAATAGTATCCACTAAAGGACTGACAACTCCATCCATGCAAAAACCATGAGTTAGGCCCCCAGAAATCATGTGACTATTTTAAAAATCCTGAGATTCTAAAAATAATACATTGTGGGTTGTTTTTATTTGTTTTCTGATTTTAGAGCCTTTGGTGTTTGTTTTCAAGATTTCCTCTGCAGCTCTGACAGCTAGAAACTTACAGGTTTAAAAATAAATTAACACAGAGATTCTCACCTAATCAAATCAGTTGGAGCTTTAAGAATAACACTAAATATTGTGGGACTCTTAATAAATTGTGAGAGTTAGGAACACTTCACTATGAACTGAACTGAGACATCATTTGTAACAAACCAATAGTGTGTGTAATATCATGTATGTTGGAATATACAATTCAGAAATTCCATTGTGTTGGTAATAAACCATACATATGCCCATAAAGGATGACAAAATACAACATGATTTATGTAACTAATCAACACAATTTTCAAGTTGCCTATTTCATTGTAATACTCATTTTGCAGTCACCTATATATTTAATACTCAGTGTGAACTGTGAATATTACACTTATAAAACTTGAAATTCACTTTAAGTTCAAATATTCATCTAAAGTTTGCTTTTCAGAGATATTCACATTAGTAAATCTCAAAAGCCTTAATATTCCCAGAAACCAAATGCGAAAGTTAAATTTACTTTCATATTCAAATGAAGATTTGCAATTAATGTTTTCCACTATATGCTCAGCTCTGCCCTTAACTTTCCAATTCTCCAAAGCAAAGGAAATCTTGGTGCAAATACTAATACCAACCCAGAAAGTCTATTTTTTATTCAGCTTTCTTATTAAGGAGAACAAACACCAATTTGTATTTTCTTTAACAAAATGCCCTTTGTGTTCATTTTATTTTCCATTACATAGGCTATTAAGAGGCTTCTAAATTAAATCAGGCACATAATTGAACTGGAATCAGTGTCACAAAATCATGTTAGAGTACAGATTTGCAACAATCCAGTTAGTACAAATTTGCTCTTTTTAAAACATGTTTCTTTTTGACTGACTGACAGATAGATCTTACTGCAAGGAGCAGAGCAACTGAAGCACATTTCTGACCTCAAGTGGACAATTTGTTTGTTTCTGAAAAGTAATCCAATATTGCACAGTTTACAGTGATAATCTAATAGGGCTTGTTTTCAGGCGGACAGCTTGTATATTTAAACAAAGAAAGATCCAATTCATGCTTATAGAGAGCCAACTTTATTTTACTAGTGATAAAGGCATATAATTAATGTGTCTAACTATGTAGGCTTTCAATTGTAATCTCATTTGGAGAATAAATATGCTTTCATAGTAAAATAGAGTCTTTTGGAGTTGTTTGTCAAACCTGGATTAGAGAGCTTGTAATTTGACAACTGAGGATTTATTTACAAAACCAATGTACTTGCTGATATGGATGTTAAATTAAGTGGTCATTTCAGATTAGTAATCTAAAATGATCCAATAATGTTTTAATAATTAAAACATCACAAACTTGAAAACTAGTAAATTAAAAAAAGGCTAAAATACTTTCCCTGAGCCCTCTGCAAATATATGTGGCTTTACAATCAAATTTTTCTATTTTCTTTTTATAAATGAAATCTCTCTCTCCTGTTGCCTAACTCACCCAAACAGGGGAAAGTGGCAGACTATATACAAAATAAATAAGCAGGAAAAAGTATTGTTTTTCCTCTAATCACTTTCATTTTAGTAACTGCAGGTATTGATTGTAACAATCGTAGGTAAATATTTTCAGACAGATATGGGATATTTAAAAGGTCTGTGTCCCTTTAAGAATCTGAAACTGCAAGATAGGAATGTGCTTGAAGCTGCAAATCTGTAGATCTTGAGCAGGGGATCTCAGTTCCTGCTTCCAAAGCAGTATGGCTCAGATCAAGCTTTGCCCAAGATTTTCTCCTCTGGCTGTTACTCCATAACCGCCCCTCATCACTGGGGCAAAATCTACTTCAGATAATGTTAATAAGTGAGGATTAACTGAGGCAGGGACTTCCCACAAAGTCATGGGGATGGTGAGAAAACAATGCTGGTGAGCAGTAGTATGACTGTCCCCACTATCCTTGCCCCCATGGAGAAGCATCTGCATATTCAAGGGAAGTGTCTCAGCAGAAGAATGCTTTAAAAGGAAATTAAACAATAGCTCCCAAATCTCCTTAGTAGAGGCAGTTTGCAAAAGGCTATGTCTGAGGTTAAGAGGAAATATAAAAGTGATGGACTATAGTAGGAATTTCATGTGGGTAGTTACATCTGGGCACCATATGTTGCACTGTTTTCTGGTTCACTTCCGCGTGTAATTTAAGATGTGTGTTTAAATCTATAAAGCCCTACATCATGCCTGAAGACCTAACTACTTTAGGCCCTATGCCTGCAAACATGGTATTCCCATGCTTAAATGTACATGAGTAGTCCCACTTACTTCAATTACGCTAAATATGTGCACAAAATTAAGTATGTGCAAGTTTGAATTACCAGGGCCTTACAGACTGCTTTTCCCCACAGTATGCACCGACCCAAGAGCAGAGTTCAGCCCATGCATTCTCAGTTAACAGTCCCAAGATTTAAAATTCAGAGGCTGGTGGCAATGTATTTTTGGTGAACAATCCATAACTCTGGAACTAGCTTCCCTTGTCTGCCAGAGCCTGAATGTGATGACCTTCAGGAGCCCCTAACTGTTTATCCATGCCCTTTTTACTCTGTCAAAGCTCCTATTTGGTCACATAGTGTTCAGTTGTTTCCCCAGACTGTGCCTCAGTTTCTCCACTAAAGGTGCGTATAAATAATCCCTTTCTACCCACCAAGACTATTGTGAGGTCAAATTAAGTGATTGCAAAACACTTTGAGATTCTCTGGTAAAAAGTGCTATAAAAGAATGTCAAGAGCATTACACAATTATTCAAAATATCTAGAAGTATTACATAAGATACACAATCATATAAAAGATAACTTAGTTTCACTGTGTTAAATATATGCAAAATATATCTAAATAAAACCCTAGAGAATCCCCCAAAACTGGACCTTTTCCTCTATCTTTTAGCAGGATAATTAATGTTAATAAAACAGAATAACAAACACATTTTAATATAAAAAGAAATTTGCCAAACAATATATGCAACAATAAGTGAAGAGAGAGAAATATAATATTTAAACTTTATACTAATATTTGAGGCATAGAACACTTACCGCACATTGAACGAACAAGGAAGAGCTACTCATAATTCTACAAAATTTCCTTTGCTTGGGGCTGTTCCCGCAATATTTATTACTCCTTTTTCCTTACAGAAGGACTCAGCCCTTTAATCCTCATTCAGACCTTTGCAACTGAAACTAAACCCAGTTGCATGCACTCTAAGGCCTGGTCTACACTAGGGGGTGGAGTCGATGTAAGATACACAACTTCAGCTACGGGAAGGTATTCCTGTAGCTGAAGTCGACATATCTTATTTCGATTTACCTCCCATCCTCACAGTGCGGGCTTGACGGCCGCGGCTCCTCCGTCGACTCCGCTACTGCCGCTTGCAGTAGTTCGAGGAGTTCTGGAGTCGACAGGGAGCACGTTTGGGGATCGATATATCGCTTCTAGATGAGACGCGATATATCAATCCCCGATAAATCGATCGCTACTCGCCGATCCGGCAGATAGTCTGGACATACCCTAAGTATCCAATTTACTTTGATTTTCACTTTCCCACATGCAGTGACATACCTAGCAGCCAGCCTTTGTACCAGTGAACACAATACTTTCTTTGTATGATAGTGTAATTTTTCATCTTTTCTTTCAAAAAACAAATTTTCATGATGAGTTTTTACGTTCATCCTTTCTTGTATATTTTCCCATTGTCCTATCCTCTTTTTAAAGATTTCTGTATTAAGATTTTTTTCCCTCTCACTTGAAAATGATAAATAAATGTTATGGAACAGACAAATAACTTTGCAAAGGTACTCCTTAGCCCAGTCAGAGACAGGATACTGGACTAGGTAGACCTCAAGTCTGATTCACTATGGCAATTCCTATGTTCCTATTATTTCTCCATTTTAAAGCCAGGGAAAGTGAGGCAAGAGAGGTTGAATTATTTACCCAAGATCACACAGAGAGCCAATGACAGAGCAAGGAATACAATCCACATATTATAATTCTCAGTCTCATGCCCTATCCAATTGACTGTATTCCCCCCCTCTCACAATTGGGACTACGCAGGCTGGCCCCCCTGACCACATTGAGCCCCATGGATTTCAGTGGGGCTCCAGGCAGGCACAGGAATTCACCTGCACAACGCTGATTGCAGGGTCAGCTTTGTGCATGTGCCACCTCTATTAACAGCCTGCAGGAACTCCAAAAACAACATGCACAGAGATGAAAACCAGTGAGAATTATTAGAAATTTTAAAATGTAGAGTACACAGAAAACAAAGATGTCTGTTTTATATCTACACACACTAAAATGAATACACCTGAACTTCGGGGAAATGCAGATCCAGATCAGAGCTTTGCAGTTCAGCGTCTCATCTTTGATGCACAGCTCAGTGTTCAAAATTGTACATCTGATTAACTGAAAAATCATCACACTATGTAGCTTCTGTGTTGCAGATCACACAGCAACCAGATCACACAGCATGTAGGCTTTCTGTGCAGCTTATCATTCATGATAATGGGATTTCTCACTTGCATCAGTGCTACTGATGTTTGTTAAACATTTTTATCTAAAAATATCACCTTGAACGGGGAGAAAGGTTTATGAATACTACTAGAGGAAGGAAGAAACTCATGAAAGGGCAATCTTTGGCTGCTAATAAGGGAACATGAAAGGCGACCCACTCCATAAAACAATCTAGGTGAAATTCAGCTCACCCCCGAAACCTTGAGTGATTGAGCTTTATGTGGATGAAGTGCATGGAGGCTGCAAGCAAAATCCCTTAGCAGCCACTGCTCCACTCTATCTGTTGAAACAACACCTACAGCCCATCTGTGCCGATTGTGTGGGGCTCTGGGGACAATGGAGACTTGTCAATACTTGGGATTTTACCCACTGGTGACCAGCCATTGACGCAGGTGCACCTGTGCAAATCCCTATTGTAGACGGGCTGCTCTGCTATAAATCACAATTTATACTAGTGCAACTACAGTGATGGCTGGCCACAAATGGGTGAAATCCTAGTGTATGCCATGGCTTAGCTTGACTACACTGAATATTTGCACAAATGCAGTTGTACTAGTAGCTGGCCACCAATGGCTATAACCAGGGCAAATCCCCGTATCTGAATAATCACAGATTCTCTGACTTTTTCTCTTATCTGTCGCCATTACTATACATGGGTCAGCAGAGATCCTCTCTATGATGTTCATGCATTATGGAACTCCCCTATACAGCTAATTAATTGGTAGATGCTCCCACACTGCCCCATTATTGTGCATTAGTGAGGTGGAGGCCTTCCAAGGCATATCCACATTAAGGTGTATTTCACCTATGCACTAATCTACTGGTTAAAAAAAGGCAGTTCTTTATGCCTTTATTTTATCATAGATATTCCCAAAACAACTTTTTGTAGTTTTTTTAAAATGCTTATTACGCACTCATTCATAATAGGTTTCACCTCAAGCAATTTAACCTACTTCTGGAGGTATTGAGCTCCTTGTGATAAAGCAGGAATATATTTTAATGGTAGCAAGGTTTCAGTTACATATCCATGACAGCTACCTGTTGAAAAGCAGAAGTTAATACACTACTACATAGTAAATTCAACAAAAGCTAAAAGAATGCAGTGAAATGCTTTCGTAAGCATTGTTTTAAATCTGCATAGCATTGGATGAGGAAGGCAAGGGTCTCCAGGAAAGAAGAGGAGAAAAGATGGGCCTAAGAGGGAGCTGAACTGTAGTACCTCATGCTTTGTCTACTGATGGTTTCTGTAGAGCCCAAGAGCTGGTCTACACTAGAAAGTTAGGTTGACATAACTGTGTCTCTCAGGGGTGTGAAAACCCACAGAGACATAGTTAAGCCAACTTAGGGCTTGTCTACACTGCGAAGTTGTCGACAAAACTTTTGTCTTTCACAGGTATTTTAACCCCCTCCTCCCCCCGAAAGACAAAAGTTTTGCCAAAACAAGTGTCAGCGTGAACGTAGCTTTGTGTAATGACAAAGTGCTGACAAAGTACCGAAAAAGAGTGTTTATACACGCCAACTTTTAGCAACAAGGCCTTGTCGCTAAAAGCTGCGTGGTGTAGACAAGCCCTTAAACACCAGTGTTGACAGCGCTAGGTCGATTTACTACACCGCTGTGGTAAGTGTCTACACTACAGCAGCGCAGTTTCTAACGTAGAGTTTCTAGTGTGGACATACCCTAGGGAAAAAAGAGGGGGGGGGAAATTGAGTACATCATTCCTCTAATTGGATACATAGGTTGGAAAACAGGTGCCCGCTTTTTCCTTTGCCCGGGGGTCCTCAACCCCCGCTCAGCCCCAGGCCCTGCCCCCACTGCACTCCACTCCTTCCTCCAAACTCCCACCTTGCCCTGCCTCTTTCCACCCCTGCTCTGCCCCAGGACCCATCCCCACTCCACCCTTTCCCCCAAGCCCTTACCCCTGGCCCCTTCCTGCCCAGTTCCATCTCCTACCCCAAGCGCACCATGTCCCCCTTCCTCCCTCTCCCTCCCAATGCCTCCTGCATGCCATGGAACAGCTGATCGCAGCAGGCAGGACGTGCTGGGAGGGAGGGGGAGGAGTTGATTGGTGGGGCTGCTGTTGGGCAGGAGGTGCTGAGGGGATGGGGGAGCTGGCTGCTGATGGGTGCCAAGCACCTGCTAATTTTTTAATGTGGATGCTCAAGCCCTGGAGCACCCATGGAGTTGGTGGCTATAGTTGGAAATATAACAGCAGCTGCTTCGTTCTGCAATTCTTTGGCAGGCCTTGGGTTTGTGCCTGCCAGTTGCTCTCTCTTGTGTTTGAATTTAGTACATTAATATGTTATGTATTAAAAGGTGTCATCCATCAGCATAACAGAGTTTATACATTCAAACGTTTTCTGCTCCTCATGTGCCCACTTTTCTACATTGGATCTATATTCTGTTGGATCTTGGACCCAGATCCATAAATCAATGGGATTTATGCTTAATCTGCCACTGTGTAGACTGATCTTGGGGAGTTTCCTTATAACTCGGTCTGAACCCAACTACATATTTCAGTACCTTTTTAGAAGCTTAAAACAATTTCTTCCTTCCTCCATTTGTCAAGCATTGATGTTTATTTGCTTCTGTTACAGATCACAAATCCACCATAGCTTGGAGCCCAATCCTCCTACTGAAATCAAAAGGAGTTTTGCCGTCTAGTGGGAACAGGAGCTGTATTTCCTTTTTCTCACGATAAGTCAAGGTTTCTCGACCTGAGGAGGATCATGAAAGCCTAACATGGGGGTCACAAGGCACTGAAAATTTTATTACAATCTAAAGCAAAGAAAAATCTCACTTCCCACATACCCTTACACACTTCAAGGTCAAGTATTCTCTGTCAATCGTTTAAAACACTTACACAAATAAATTATATAGGGTTACAACTATTATCATTAATATATTTTTACTCTTAGTTTTATAGTAAATGTAAGAGTGTTGTGGAAATGTTTTACTTCAATAAGGGATGGCCATTCTGAAGAGGTTGTGGAACACTTTTTTTTAATCTGAGCAGAGCCTTTAGGATTGGTTTGAGTAATTAGCTTGTATTTTCTTGTTAATTTGCTCTCTGCTTTTGTAGAAGAAAATTGAATGATGAGACACTGATTTAACAAGAAAAACAATGTCAGGGAATCCAAACCTGTCTGGTTCAAAAGCATAAGTAAGTCTATACCACTTGAGCTACCACTGTCAGCAGTACAAGGGTGTGTGACACACAGTTTAGCAATTCCAGTTCCAGGTACCAGGAAAGTGATACACCCACACACATCTGTTGGTTAAGGCCATGATCCAGAGATCAGGAGAGAGGGTTCAATTCCCTCCTGAATATTGGGCAAGCTATTTAGTCTCTGAGTCTCAATTCTCCATCTGTAAAACAGGAATATTTCCCTACCTCAGGAGGAAGTTGTAAGGATTAATTAATTAATATGAAGTGCTCAGACACTATGGGAGTCATACAGGTTGATATACTAATTTTATTTTTAATTTCTCAGTGATAAAGTGGTGGGTTTTTGGTTTTTTTTTTAAAAGGAGGGCGATTGGAAGTCAATGGAAGTTGTGTCATTGACTTAGGCTATGGCTACACTTGCAGATGTAGAGCGCTGGGAGTTAAACCAGCCCTCGGGGACAGCAGCAGGGAAAGCGCTGCCCTGTGTTCACATTGTCAACTGCAAGCGCAGTGGCATGGCCACCTTAGCAGCTCCTGCAACAGCACAGAAAACAGTGCATTGTGGTAGCTATCTCAGTGTGCAAGTGGCTGCAACGTGCTTTTGAAATGAGGTGGGGTGGAGTGTGACAGGGCGTGTGTTGTGTGTATGTGGGGGGAGAGACAGTGTGTTTTGGGGGGCAGAGAGTGTGTCAGCATGCTCTCTTGTAAGTTCAGACAGCAGCGGGGGGAAACCCCCGACATCAGCCACCACCCCACACACCCCGCCTCTCTCTCTCTCACACAAGCACAAACACCTGCCTCGGCAGCAGCAGCATTCCACAGTGCCCTGGAGCAGACAAGTAGGCCAGCTCTCAGAAACAGAGCTTTGAAAGGAGATATCCCCATGCCTGCAGCCAAGTTCAAAACAATGACCAGAGTGGCCATTTGACTTCAAGGGGTTATGGGACATTTCTGGAGACCGATCACAGCGCAGTAATGCAACATGTCATCCACACTGACACCCTGGAGTTTCAGCCAAAGCACAGCAAGCTGTATGCTTTTCGTGGAGGAGGATTACCAGGGGCACTACAGCTGCAGAGTCCAGGCGTTCTAAGTGCCTTGCCAGTGTGGGCACCTCAGGAGTTAGGGTGCCCAGGGCTGATTTAATGCGCTCTAACTTGCAAGTGTAGCCAAGCCCTTAATGGGGCCAGGATTTCACCTTTCGAATCTAGAAGATTCCTCATTAGATCTCAATTTAAAATATGTCAAATTGGGGGCCTACAATTCCATCTTTTTTGAGAGTCTGAAATACTTTCGGACACTACCATTTACCAAGGGTTGTGGTGGATTCTTTATCACAGGCAATTTTTAAAACAAGATGGGATGTTTCTCTAAAAGCTCTGCTCTAGGGATTAGTTTGAGGGAGTTCTATGGCCTGTGCTATACAGGACATCAAACTAGATGATCACAACCATCCCTGCTGGCCTTGGAACCTATGAATCTACAGCTCTCAACAAGTGTGTTGGGCACTTGCATTCTGGGAATTTTTCCAAAATGTTATCTTCACAAACAGCTTTAAAAAAAAACTGGCCAGAGTTATAAATAGCTTTTACTTTGCTGCATGCTTTTTAGCTTGTGCCCTGGAATACATACCAAGAACGGGTACAGTGTTTACAAAGTGTTTCCAAATTCTCTACACAGGAGAAGTAGAAAAATTACATTGAAACTTTGATCTCTACATGAGTGTAACAAACTTCCTCTTTGTACTGCAACTACATGAATTTATAAATAAGGCCCATTATTGGCTAAGGGAGGTTCATGCTTTTCTCAGAGACCTGGTGATTATGATAAGCTCTCTTGCTGCAGTATCTTCTGGTGGGAAGTTGAACACTCATTTTTGACAATGAGACCCTTACCTTGCTCCAGTGACAGGTTCCTGGAAAGGATCATCTCTTTCAGTATGAAGAGTATTAACAAAAGTATTTATTGCAATAACTGCCCATAAAGTATTTTCCAAGGGTTCATAGATTTTGTGATATATGAGCCAACATTTTTCAGCCATGTCAAAGGCAATTGTATTAAAAGAACAAAAGAGTTTGAAATGTTCAAACCAAAGCATTTTTGAATCCTAGGATGGAATACAATAGCCTACACCTTATTTATTAAATAAAGGAAAAGCTAGTTTCCTCCATACTAAGTGCCTGTAACTCACAACCAGCTTTATGGAGTTTTTAAATCAGTGCCTTCTGGCCTGTTTGCGTCAGTGTAGCCATCACAAAGGGGTTGTAAAGCATCCTGACATGGGCTTCTCTGCCAGGTGGATAGCCAGCTCTGGTAGCTGTAGCCCCCACACCCCTGGTGCAAGAAGCCTTCTAGGAGCATGGTAATAGGGATAGGAAGGAGCCTGGGCAGGGGGTACCTATGCTCCATCTATTCTGTTACAGAGCCATTTCAGAAGGGGTGCAAGTTAGAGCAGTCCATGACGGCTGAATTGATCCCCCAAATAGGGGAGGCATATTGCATGCGCCCTCAGTTCCCACACCAGGAACTGCACTGAATGAGGGGATGAATTTGGGCCTCAGTGTCACTGTTTGTAGAGTGTTAATGACGACACATCCCCTACATCACTGGGGTGTTGTAAGGTTTAATTCATTAATATCTCTAAAGTGCTTTGAGACACTCTGATGGAAAGTCCTGTGACAGTGCAAAGCTGAGAATCTTCATGCAATCTATTAATTGCAGCATCTGGGGCTTTAAGGAAAAGCACCAAATAGCACAAGACTTGTAATAAATTTGTGAGAGTTGGTAACTTTTTTACTAAACAAACTAGAGCAGCTCAATTTCATCCTATCTGAATCATACCTATCCTTAGGGTGACCAGATGTCCCGTTTTTAAAGGGACAGTCCCGTTTTTTGTGACTTTTTCTTATATAGGCGCCTATTACCCCCTCCACCCCCGTCCCATTTTTTCCACAGTTGCTATCTGGTCACCCTACCTATCCTTCTCCCTCAAATGGAATGAATATGGATGCCCCTGGGGTAGCCCGAACAGCATATGTGCTAGTTATGCTGCATTTTTTCTAACCTCATACAGAAGAAGAAACCATGCTGACTCAGTATAGGGTTGTATTCAGCCTTCCCTACTTCCTGTACTGAAGGCTAAAATACATAGTGCTAAATGCAAAAATAGCTGCATCCAGGATGCAAGACATATTGTGGTTGAAACACATAACTGTAGCTGTGATGCCAAGTTGTGTATTAGTATTTAATTTTTTAAAGGTAAGTTTCTGGCCCTCATAGCTGAAGAGAAATTTTGAAAACATGAAGTGAATACAGACTGAAGAATCAGAAATCAGAACACAAAGAAAAAGAATCCAAAATTATTTAAACAAAACAATGATTTTTATGCTATCATTAATATTCTTGTCTGACTCATGATTTCTTGAATACTTGAGGCTGGCAATACTGCATAATACCTTGTGGTAGCTGGGATGGTGAGCAGGGAAAGCAAGGGTTAAAGGAGGCTTTGTAGGGGAAGCTGAAGAAACATGAAAAGGCAAAGAGAAAGCAGTACAAATTAACATACCTTGTAGCATCCCTGAACAACTAGTACTATACCACTAGAACAGATTCATCTGCAAGGGATATCAGCTTTGCCTTTTTGTCGCTCAGCTGAGCATTGACAGAAAGAGTCAGAGATTAATCTAATTTGCATAAAATGAAGGCAATTGGATCCAGATGAAGCATTGCACTGGGGACATTAGTCTGGGGCCACTCCTCAATATTAAAATAAAAAGAGGAGAGGTTGTAATTTGGCAACCCCATAAAAATGTGCTTACTTCGCAAGACCTGTTCTCTAATCACCTCAACAGTAGGACACTTTGAAATGCTGGTCTCTCTTCCTATCTCTCTCCATTTTAAAGCAAAGGTGAAAGCATCAACTAGGGAATAATGCCAGTTTCTTTAATTCCCTGCCTCCTCTCACAACTCTAGAAGGCTAGAGTCCTTAGTCTCCAGTCCTGATGCCCCCACTATTCTCGCCCCTCCCATCATCTTCCTCGTTAAAAAAATGAAACAAAAATCCAAGCATACCTTGCTGAAGTGATGAGGCCAGAAGCAGAGGCAGTAGATCAGGTGGCCAGCTTTGGTATATCCCAAAAGACTAGCTCCTATCTAATGGCTTTAAAAATAGGGGTCTCTCTTCAGAGATAATACACTTAAGTTACGCTGACTTCAGCTGAGTTATTTCCTATGCACACCAGGGGAACAAATTCTGCTAAGGATGTTCTCTGAATTAACTCCATGAACTTCAATAGTTATTACAGATTTATACCAATGTAAACATAGGTGTTGGAACTAGAGGTGCTGGGGGTGCTGCCACATTGCCCTGGCTTGAAGTGGTTTCCATCCATGGGTGGCAGGTGAAATCCCACTTTGGGAAGGCTAGCCCCTGGGCCCCACCCCTTCTGCCTGAGGACCCGCCCCTTCCACACCCACTCTCACCCATCAGAGCCCTGAGCCCCCTCCAACATGGCCAGAGGAGCCTCGTCTGAACAGACCCAACCCTTGGGCCGCTGGCCAGCCAGAGCACCCGCCTGACCCCTGGCCTGAGCACCCCGAAGGGGGTGAGGAGAGATGCGGCAGGCGGGGTGGGGGGGGACCCTCGGGGCGGGGGGTAGAGTGGACTTACCAGGCAGCAGCTGAAGCAGTTGGTGGGGGCCCTCAAGGAAGGGGCGGAGCAGGGAGGGGAAGAGGCAGAACGCAGGCAGGGCCACCATATCCCGGGCATTTGGTGGCAGGTCAGTGGCGGATGAACCAGGAGAGGTTTAGCCTCCCCTGCCCTATTATACCTGTCACCCATTTCCATCATATACATGGTTTACAATTTGGTTCAATGGCTCCCAGCACCCTTACTATACAAATTGTTCCAGCACCCCTGAGTGTAAAGGAGAGCAGACTTTGGCCTCTTGGAGTTACATTGGCATAAAACCACATTGAGAGACATCTGATTCAGGCCCAAATATCATGTGTGTGTACCTGTACTCACTAATTTCTCCAAGGTATTTTTCATGCCTAGTTTTATTATTGCTTGTGAAAGATTTTGTTTATTTAAAGGAGAATGGAAAAATGTATTAAAGAGATATGACTATCAAAATTGTAAATCGTGTTGGTGACATCTGGACTCAGTTCACTCAACAAAATATAGCCCTTTATTTCAACACCTGCTATCATAGCCTTTCTGTAGCATTATACTGGATAAAATAATCATAAAGAAGCAGCCTCATTGATAGGACCCTACCAAATTCACAGTCCATTTTGGTCAATTTCATGGTCATAGGATTTTAAAAATTGTAAATTTCATTATTTCAGCTACATAAATCTGAAATTTTATGGTGTTGTAATTGTAAGGGTGCTGACCCAAAAAGGAGTTGTGTGGGGGGGTTGCAAGTTTATTGTAGGGGGTGTTGTGGTACTGCTACCCTTATTTCTGCGCTGGTGCTGGCAGCGGCACTGCCTTCAGAACTGGCCAGAGAGCAGAGGCTGCTGGCTAGGAGCTCAGCTCTGAAGGCAGAGCCGCCGCCGCAGCAGCACAGAAGTAAGGGTGGCATGGTATGGTATTGCCACCCTTACTTCTGTGCTGTTGCTGGCAGGGCACCACCTTCAGTGCTGGGCGCCCAGCCAACAGCCACTGCTCTCCAGCCACCCAGCTCTGAAGGCAGTACAGAAGTGACGGTGGCAATACCGCGACCCCCATAAAATAACCTTACAACCCCCCTGCAACTCTCTTTTGGGTCAGGACCCCTAATTTGAGAAATACTGGTCTCCCCAGTGAAATCTGTATAGTATAGGGTAAAAGCACACAAAAGACCAGATTTCATGGGGGGAGACCAGATTTCATGGTCCCTGATGCGTTTTTCATGGCTGTCAATGTGGTAGGGCCCTACTCATTGATGTTCAGTTACCACAATAGTTGTCCAAGTGACTATTAGAATGGGATTTTATTGTAATCTTGTGGTGGTCCTTCCTGGGCATGAAGCAGTTACAAAACATTTTGATGGCCTAACATTTTTCATTTTTGTTACAAAAACAAAGGAGAAGGTTACTCACCTTGCAGTAACTGAGGTGCTTTGAGATGTGTCCCCCTGTGGGTGCTCCACTCCAGGTGTCAGTGTGTCCTGGCACCATTGATCGGAGATCTTCGGTAGCAGTGCCTGGTCGGGACGCACACACGCAGCTGTTGTCTCGTGGCATCATTAGGGCCTGTCTGTGCGCGCGTATCCCGCATTCCCGCCCAATTCCTTCTCTACTGTAGAGTCATCTGATTCATACTCCAAAGTAGGGGGAGGAGGGTGGATAGTGGAGCATCCACAGGGACACACATCTCGAAGAACCTCAGTTACTGCAAGATGAGTAATCTTCTCTTCTTCTTCGAGTGCTGTCCCTGTGGGTGCTCCACTCCACTGTGAAGCAGTACTCACTATGGTTGGTGGGACTTTGGAGTTGCTTCACTGATAACGGTAGACAGTACTGTATGGCCTACTATGGTGTCTGCCGTAGTGTCCTGTGTGATAGCATAATGTTTGGCGAACATGTGATCTGATGCCCATGTGGCCGCCTTGCATATGTCGGTAATAGGTATGTTTTTAAGGAATGCAACGGATGTTGACATCGCTCTAGTAGAGTGTGTTCTGATTCCCTTGGGGGGTTGAGCATTCTGGGTCTGGTAGCAGGACCTAATGCATTTGGAAACCCACTTGGAGAGTCATTGCTTGGAAATAGCAGCACCCTTCGATTGTTCGGTAGTGAACACGAATAGTCTAGGAGATTTATGGAATGCCTTAGTTCTGTCCAAATAAGGACTTCATCGGGGGGGTTTTGGAAAAAAGTTTATCCTTATCAAAGGGAAGGTCCTCCACTTTGGTTTGCAGGTCTTTAGGGATGCCAGATGAAGACAGCCAGGAAGACCTGCGCATCACTACTGCGGTGGCAGTAGTACAGACTGCTGTGTCTGCCATGTCCAGGGATGCTTGTAGCGCCACCTTAGACACCAGTTGACCTCTGATGAGGATGGATTTAAAATTTGATCTTCTGTCCTCTGGGATATGGGAGGTAAATTAAAATAACTTCTTGTAATTGTCATAGTCATAGCTTGCGAGGAGGGCAGAGGTGTTGAGGGGAGCCGCCCGCTGTGGCGGGTCAAGTCCTTGTTTCTGAGGTGCTGGAGCGGTCACCTATGCTGGTCTTTGTGGTCTCAGCACAGGGGGAAGTGACTTTACTGGAGACCTTTTTCGTTTATTTAGGTCCCTTTGTGGAGAAGTTGGGGCTTCCTGCCTCTTCGCATGAGAGGGTGAAGCTGTGCTCCTGGTCGGTTCTGACCCAGTAGGAGAGCATGAAGGAGAAGGTTTACTTGTGCCCGTCTCCACTGGTGGCTGCAGGGTTTCTCCATAAGGAGCATTTTCAGCCGCAGGTCTCTGTCACAGTGAGCCCTGGCTCTCAGGCTATTACAATGGACAAATTTTGCGGGGACGTGTATCTCACCTACACACTTCACACACAGTGACTGTCCATCAGACCGCGGCAGAGACTCATTGCAGGAGCTGCATTTTTTTAATCCAGGGGACCCCGGCATCATGAATCTATGACTGCCTTGGGGGGTTGGGGGGAGTCTCAGCAGGAGACGAACTTCAGAGAAAAGGAGGGTTTTTGTTTTTTTTAACTAACGAACAATGAATAACTATTCTAAAGGAAGGGAAAGAACTGGGATATTTCTAGCTAACTATTTCTACTTGTTTCCTTCAGTGACCAGGGGAAGAGGTTCAGCACTGCCCTGAGTCCTGTCTTCAGCCGAGGACAGTTGAGAAGGAACTGAGGGAGTGCGGGACGCGTGCACACAGACAGACCCTAACGACACCGCAAAACAACAGCTGAGTATGTGCGTCCCGACCAAGCACTGCTTCCGAAGATCTCCGATCAACGGCGCCAGGATGCACTGTCACCTGGAGTGGAGCACCCACAGGGACAGCACTTGAACAAAAATATCCACAAGAATTTACTATGTAGTGCACTGGCTGAACAGTTATTTAGAGCGGAATTTTAGCTACATAGGGTTAGGCTCGCCTTCTAAATAGTCCCCCTTCACCCTTTCCTAACTTTCAAGGAAGATGAAAGCAACAGTTTTAGCAAATAATGTCATTTTACTCTAGGCCCACTTACAATACGAGACTGTCTCAAAGTCATGGCCCCCTCTGGATAATCATTCACACAATAGCTATACATGGCAAATGACTAAACATCTATGGGAAAAAGTTCCAGTGAGCCAACATCTGTGAAACATGATAGAAAAGGCATTGATGTACTATACTTCAGAGTCGTCTTCCTCTTCCCCAATTACAAGGCAGGCAACCTGGCTTGATTCTGGTTATCGATCTGTGGCTCTGTTCTCAAGTTTGTCTCCTGCTTCTGATCTCCTGGTAACCTGACCCTGCCTGCCTCCTTACTCTTAATTCTTGTTTGTTCTCTGGCCTGGCTTTTACTCTGACCTCCTAGTATCTGACCTGGCCTGACTCCTGCTTTGACCACTAGGTCAGACTGCTCATGTCCCAGTTGTGACATATCCAGAGATGGCTTTAGGTACATCCTTATATATGGGGCGCACACTTCAAGGATCTCCAGGTTACACACACATGCCTCAGTCAGAACACCATTTCCAGTTCTCCAGCTATAAGTACAACTGTAGACTCCGACTGGACTAGTACCACTGTGCTGTGGGAGAGAGAAACGTATCTAATAGCGCTATTCTCTCACAAAGTTGTACTTTGGCTTTTGTAATCATCAGTTTCTTCCATGATGCCTGCAAAGTCTAGACCAGCATTTAGGGATACTGTGTGGTGACATTAGGTTAAGTTAGTCTGGGAGCGAGAAAGAAAGGCCCTGTGGGTGGGGTGCTCTAAGATAGTACGGAGACTCAACCACATGGAGGAACAGTTGCTAAAGAACTAAGAGGCAGAAAGATTCATAGGCAATAAATGGCCACAGGATGTTGTCTCTGTCATGCAGAAGTGAGGGGACATTTTTACAGGTATGGAGAGAGGCAGATGTGGCCCTGCATATAGTACATTATATAGATCCACAGAAAACCTAGGGCTGGACCTGATTAGGAGTCTTTTTAGGTTCTATTGCTAATAATTTAAAAGAAACTTCAATCTGCTTCATAACCCAGGGAAACGCCTATTTGCTTAAAGCTGTTTAAAGCCTACGAGCACAAAGTGAAAGTGTCTCTTGTTTCCTGACACAGCCCTGCACGTGGGACCAACTTATTGTTTCAGAGACTACAGAGCACAGTTCAATCAATTCACTGAATGTTCCATATTTTTAAGTAACTGGTCTTTAGCAGTTATGTAGAGTTCAGACTGTCATGGCATGATTGTATAGAGATTTATTCAGATTAGAATTAGACTGCTATACACTTTGGACCTGGGATTTCCATGGACTGTGGAGGGTAGGATCTTGCTTTAAGATGCAGCTTTATTTGGTTCTTTATCCACAACGCTCACACAGGGATTTGGCAATCACTTCCCTAAACAGCATGAGGCAAGAATCCAGACCTGTGGTCTCCCCACATATCCGTATATATCATACCTATGATGAAAGGCTGGCTGACCAAGCACACTCAGACATAATCATTATTTAAATGCCCATGGAAGGACCCTTTGAGACAGCCTGACCTAAAAACACTCTCAGAGCCAATCACTCTTGCATGAAAACAAAGATGTTTCCGGCTTATGCTTAATGCCTACCCTCTTGTCAACAGGCATTCTGGCTCAGAGTCTATTTACCTTTATAGGTTGACTATGGCTTGGAGACAAAGAATAGACTCTCAGGCCTGGTCTACACTAGGGTGGGGGGTCGAACTAAGGTACGCTACTTCAGCTACGCGAATAGCGTAGCTGAAGTCGAACTACCTTAGTTCGAACTTACCACCTGTCCAGATGCCACAGGATCGAAGTCCGCAGCTCCCCCGTCGACTCCGCCACCGCCGTTCACGGTGGTGGAGTTCTGGAGTCGACGGGAGCGCGTTCGGAGTTCGAACTATCGCGTCTAATAGTTCGAACTCCGAGAAGTCGAACGCTACCCGTCGACCCGGCAGGTAAGTATAGACCTACCCTCAGTTGTTCATGTAGGCTAGAGTTTTCAGAGCACCCTTCATACTCAAGGCATCTTAAAAGTACTTTACAAAGTCAGACAGACTGCTGCTGAATTTTAAGTCACTGTTGTGGCCCCATCATAGGGTTAAGCAACATTGCATTTTCCCTTTTGTATCTCTGCAATTTTGAGTGGCAGTTGGAGCCAAGATACAAAAGTGACGAGCATCTTAGAAATACATATAACACACAAACGGTACATTTACATAAATAGCATTTCAGCAATGACACAAAAAGTATTCTTGTGTAACATTTAAATTTAAATAAAGATCCTTTATAGGGCACCGGGCTACACACAAAGCCAATCAAGCAGAAGACCCATGGTTTACATTTGAAAGTGAGTGTTGCTTTCACATTCAGGGTTAGTGTTTCCTCTTCCTGTACACAGCTGCCAGCAGGCTTTTGAAGTTTCTCAAGTTCTATAGATTTCCTTTGTCAGAAGAGCGGCATTTCTTTGTTTAAAAATATTTGTTTGCCTCTCACTGTTCCTCTCCCACTCCTTAACTGCTCTACCTAACTTGGGATTTTTCAAAATTAAACAAAAACTCGATATTTCTGTTTGCCCACTTGTGTCTCTCCACTTCCATTAGTCTTTGTGCTTTTAGCCACCTCATTGTTTTGTTTTTTCTTACTGTTGGGACACAAGTGGGACTGAGCAAAGTTATTTTATTGTGAAAATGTCAGCCCCACCCCAGAGTTTCCTTATTTATGACCAAAAATCCTGAAATCTACTGAGCACCAACAACTTGCACTGACTTTCTTTTGCAGGATGAGGGCCTCACCATTGTCCAAAGATTTATTTGAGGGGCTAGAATTGAGCTTTAAGGCACAATAAAGTTACTATGTGAGACCTTTGGCAGTTGATGCATCAGCCCCTCTTTTCAATTACAAGATGTAACGTAAGTCAATATGATTGTTAGACTTTGTTGAGGAGAAGTGCTACAGTGGAAGGGCAAATGCTACATCAGGAGTAATACACTGTGTTGGGTGGGAATGTGAGAGTGAAACAGAAAGGCTATTGTCAGGGCAGCAATGGTGTGTAGATGGAGCTGGGTGTAAAGGAAATCATCAAGACCACTTGGGTGGGGGGATGGGATGAAAAAAGGCTCATTAATATAATGTTTGATCTTTGTTGCATATTTCTGTTCACACATATTCCTCTTACGTTCTGGAGTTAAGTAGCTTATTACAGCGTGGGAAGAGTTCCTGGCAAACAAGATTTGCTGAGTAAAACAATGACAAATGTAACAGCATTTCCCCCACTTTATGTAGCAGGATAAAAAGATCAGTCTCCGTCCTTGTGGGAATGCTTAAGTACACTGACAGGCAGAACAAAAAAATGTAACATACTGAAGCCAGAGACCAAACTAACTGCAGCATGTATACCCCAAGGCAGAACTCTTGCGGTCCAAAATTCTTAAGAACCTGACTTATCAAATTTTAGATTTCTGGGTCTTAAAGAATGGCTCGCTTACTATATTTAAAATCTTTTCCTTAATTCAGCCAGTTTTCAGCTTTGCTTGTCCTTTTTGCTAATGATTCAAGACAAAATGTTTTAAATAAAACGTTCAGCCCAGCTCCTCAGTCCTTCAGAAGCTGTGATATCTTTGCCATTTCCCTTGGCACAAATTGTCGTAATAAACACAGGATCACAACTCCACTGCAGGATAGCCGAGTACATTTGTTACCTACAGAACAAGAAGAGGAGCAGAGCATGGCTTTGGATCCATGTTCCACTCCTGATCGATCCCACCTCTTGAAATATCAAGACTGAATATGTTTTACTAGTATATAATCGTGCTAAACCTCCATTGCAAAAATGATTGGCTGGCTTCTGAAAGTACAGCCAATTACAAGGAAGACGGAGAGGCATTGTGCTAATCTCATTGCAGCATGGCACTGGGATCGGTACATTAAAATAGATGAATCTTTTACAATGGAGAGTCTTCAACTTTTGGAAAGCATCAAAATCCAGATTGGTATTTCAAGGCTGCCCTGTTTCTCTAGTAAACTGAAACACTGGATCTAAGCTTGAGGGGTGGGGGCAGGGAGTGTATCAGAATCATAGAATATCAGGGTTGGAAGGGACCTCAGGAGGTCATCTAGTCCAAACCCTTGCTCAAAGCAGGACCAATCCCCAGACAGATTTTTGCCCCAAATGGCCCCCTCAAGGATTGAACTCACAACCCTAGGTTTAGCAGGCCAATGCTTAGACCACTGAACTATTCCTCCCTCCAGGGAGTAGTGTTCCACCCCAGAGGGGACTTGAACCCACAATCTCTGGCTTCAGAAGCCAGTGCCTTATCCATTAGACCACTGGGCCCTGAAGTAACCTTCCTGTATGCGCATATGCATCCATGCAGGGAGTTCAGAATCTGAACATGTCCACATTTTGCAGCTCAGGCTGATGTCTAATGCGAAGTTTGTAATACATTAGTCATTGAAAGGCACAGTCTGCTGAAAATGGGATGTGTGTTCCAGGTAGCCCCATATGGGGGGAGACAGAAAATTCTGGAATGAAAAGCGCTCTCTCTCTCTCTTTTTTCAAACCAAAAAGGGTAATACCCAGTAAAGCTGGGACAGAGTTTAAGCAAAGCTGCTGCTTGAATTGTAATGGATTTTGGGAACTAAACTTACAGGAAATCTATATTTATCTATGTACACACCAGATAAGAATTCCTCAACCTGGTGGGCAAAAGCCCATTTTTTCTGTCTTCATAAACAGTTTTTTCAATTACAACAGTCTTTCCTGTATTGATTACATCTATTTGCATCTACAAATATTCAATAATGGGCTCTTCAGTCTAGCAGAGAAAAATATAACACGATCTATTGGCTGGAAGTTGAAGCTAGATAATTCAGACTAGAAATAAGGTGTACATTTTTACCTGTGAGGGTAAGTAACCAAAGTGGTCCCTTCTGGCCTTGTTTACTGTGCCCCAAAGAAAACAGCTACTGCCATCAAAATTATGCATATACTTAACTTGGGGGTTTTGCCTTCTATTTTTTTTTGAAGCAAACCACCACAAGTCAGAGTGAAAGAGATTATGATGAATTATGTTGCTGTCTCTGCAAAAATACAAAGTAATGATATACTCAAAATGTCACTCACATGATGCTGCTGGTGGTTTGAGGAGTCAGAGTTTGACTTAAGCAGAGAACAAACAGGCATTGTTATGGCTTTGGCATTTGCCTCCTGATTTACTGCATTACAAATGAAACTTTTTTGATTTAGGATTTATAATGCCTTGTATACAGAAACTGCTCTATAAACCCTCCAGCTCTATCTTCTAATGAAAACAGACAAGAAGTTAATAAGAGAGTGCTATGTGGGCTAATCAATACACCTTTCCCCTACTCCATCACCCTTCAAGTTATTAAAAAAAATTAGGTAAATGTGTGTGGGATTAGTGTTAATTTCATGATCAGAGATGGCAAATGTCAAGTCACACATAGGCTATGGCTACACTTGCACTTCAAAGCGCTGCCGCAGCAGCGCTTTGAAGCGCTAAGTGTAGTCAAAGCGCCAGCGCTGGGAGAGAGCTCTCCCAGCGCTGTCCGTACTCCACCTCCCTGTGGGGAATAACGTACAGCGCTGGGAGCCACGCTCCCAGCGCTGGGGCTTTGACCACACTGGCGCTTTGCAGCGCCGCAATTTGCAGCGCTGGGGTGTGTTTTCACACCCTGCTGCAGCGCTGCAAATTTGCAAGTGTAGCCATGGCCCAAGTCTACTCCCTTGCCAATGGGGAATTATTCCTGCCAGCTATCCCAGGAACAGTTCGTCCAGTTTTAGATGATTGGACTTCTACCACATCCTATTGAGTTCACTCTTGAAGAAATAAGTCTCAGACTGCCCAGATCTCCCACACTAAAGCAGTGGGTATAGCCATTACACTTGTTAGATTAAGGAGCAGACAATCATGAAACTATTATCTAGAACAAGACAGGGATAAAACATCATTCATCCTTCGCTGCTATGGTGTATCCCTTTTCTCCATTAGTCCATTGTATTTTATCTGTTTAGACTGCAAATTATTGAAGGAAGGCTTGGGCCTGTCTTCCCAATCATTTTTAAGGGCCTAGCCCATGTGGGTTCTGTATAGATACATCTTGTACGGCTCTACGTAGGGCCTAAAGCACAGCAGTTTCCACTATGCAAGTGAACACTATTGACCTGAATTTATAGTGCTAATTTATTATGGCTCACCAATGATCTAACCAGAAAATACCTAGGTTCTTGTCCCAGATTCAGGCTACAGAATTAGAGAACATACGGAGTGCAATATCTTGTACAGACCCTCGGCATGTGTGGGAAGGACACTCATGCTGAGGACAAAACCAAATTTTCAAGATCTTTATTAAAATCAACGAGAGAGTAACCAAAGTTACAAACCACAGAGCCACAAAAATGTAATACAGTTCTATAGTCCCTGGTGGTAACGTCCCTTTTATAAAAGGCTACTTAAACTAGCATACTCGCACCCTTCTTTGGAGACCTGGTAGTGGGAGACAGAGGACCAGCCTCGTCTCTGGCATACCCAATGAGTTCAATGCTCCAGGCTCTTCAATCCCAAGCTGGTAGAGATCAGGTTTAAGCGTTGAGTAGCTAAGCTATATTACAGATGCTGAGCTGATAGCTTAACAGAAGATAACTAAGAGAAGGAATGACCCCTCCACATGGTGATTTTCCCTCTTATAAGGTCCTGACACTGTCCTGAATATTCATATCAACCATCAACCCAGATAAATCTTCGGGTTCACTTACTCTATAGGCTGGCATATTCTGACATATTAATACCATATTCATACATATTAATATAAATTATCTCATCCTCAAAACCGTCACCTTTGGCCTAGATCATTACTTCCATTTTCTGTGGTATACAGGACCTTGTGTACCATAATTTTGGTGAACACATTCAGTTTTTTGTTCAGTTCCCCAAAATCAAAAGAGGTATCCGGTAAGCCATTTGTCTATGCCAAAGGTTACAAACTTTTATGCTAACTTGCTGTAGCTAATCATACAGGATACAGACCTGTATGTTCCTTGTGTTACAGCCAGGCGCGGCTCCAGGCCCCAGCACGCCAAGCGCATGCTTGAGGCGGCAAGCCGAGGGGGGTGCTCTGCTAGTCACCGCAAGGGCGGCAGGCAGGCTGCCTTCGGCGGCTTGCCTGTGGAGGGTCTGCTGGTCCCGCGGCTTCGGTGAACCTCCCTGCCTCCGGGGACCAGCGGACTGAAGCCACGGGACCAGCCGCGGGACCAGGGCCGAAGCCGCGGGACCAGGGCCGAAGCCACGGGACCAGCAGACCCTCCGCAGGCAAGCTGCCGAAGGCAGCCTGCCTGCCGTGCTTGGGGCGGCAAAATGCCTAGAGCCGCCCCTGGTTACAGCCAAGTATAATGAAGAAATGTGTACTGGAATTATTCAGTACAAAACAAACCAAGAGAATAATAATCAAATCAATAAAGAAAACAGATTACATAATAGACCAAGCTAGCAGGCTAGCCCCATGGGCTACAACATCCTTTGCATCATGGAATAGCGCTGTGTAGCAGCTCTCCATACTGGACCATGGGTGTGTTTGGGAGCAAGGAGGCGGGATTTCTACACAATTATGTTTGCTACCCCTCCTCATGCTCTGTAGTAATAGCTACAGCCATCCTCTGCCCTGGTTAGGATTCCATTTTTCAGCCCTTGCACAACCCATCCACTCAGACTGAGTTCAACTCGCTAGACGTTTGTTCAAACAACATCAGTTGTGTTAAAAAAAAAAAAAAAAAGATTTTGAGACTGCACTCACCTAGCCATCTTCATCCTGCTCTCCCCCTCCCAAATCTATTTGAAATAAATAAAGTCAACATTCTTGACTGACCACTTTGTCCATGAATTTTGAGGTCTGTGCCTTCTGCTAGAGATATTTTACAGCAAAAAAGTTAATACAGAATATTTAGTGTAAAATAGCATTTGTGCACAAACAGAACAATGTTATTACTATAGCTCCACAAACTGAATTTCATGAATGGAACCATGAGAAAAAGATTCGTTTTTCTCTCTCTAAAAGTGTTTAATTTCAGAGTATGGTGCAAAAAGTTTTTATTATTTTTCTCATGATAACTCCAGTCCCATTTTGTCTTTAATTTAGACTATCTTAAGATTTATTGTTTGTTGGTAGGCAGGGTTTGTACTTCACATGAAGACACTGAATAGCATAGAAAGGATTCATTTTGTGTGTGTGGGATTTGCTCCCAGTTTTGGAATACTGCACAAAGCTGAATAGATCATTTCCCCCTGCAAATCAGAGGAACTGTGCGAACAGGATCTACCCTTTCATTAGGAAGTGGCCTCTCATTGTAGTAGCAACACTATATCCTGAGCAAGTGGAAAAGGAAATTCTTCAACTGGAGAGAGTTCACAGAAACAACCACCACCTCAAGGGCATTCAGGGAGCAGATTCTGTTGAGATTTGGGTGAACCACACAAATTAGAAGTTATGCAGTGTGAAAAACAAGGATGTGCTTTCGGTGAAAGAACGCTCAAGACTTTAAGGGTCTAATAGGGTTAGTTATTATGCAACTGATACTAAGAGAACAGCAGTGATTAGTGTTTCTAAGAAACAGCTCTAAGAATGCTCTGACCTACATTGCTATTATTGTAGATATACTGTACCGTCTGCTTAGTATAATAGAAGCTAACTCATGTAGTGATCAGCTTTTATAGGCTGACAGAATTAATGTGGCATCATTAGCAGTTATAGTTGCCTGCAGAGAAATAACTGTGCAAGTTATGAAATGGCAGTTATTGACCTGGCAGTGGCAAGACTGGGATATAGTCACAGAAGAAAATAGACTACCACATTGATTCTGTCTCTCTATGAACAAGTGTGTGTGTGTATATTTTTTGGAAAAGGGCACTATCTTAATTCAGAGGGAAAAGAAACACATAATTGGAGCACTGTTCAAGCAGCTGAAGGTAAACTAGACATTTGTCAGGGCTTAGTGAAATTCTGCCATATGAAGAGACTTGCTGACCACACTGCAAATGGATCTGCTGTTGTTTTCTTAACCTCTTTCTGTTCTCATTACCAACAACAACCTGACATGTCAATGGCACACTCAGGGTTTTCTAGCTGTAGCAAATGAAAGCTTGATTGCCAGTGCACACCGATAACTGACTCAATGCTGTGGTTTTTGTACTTTAGATCATTTCCTGTTACAAGCTACAGCCTGTTGATTTCTCTGTATTATTGCTAACGTGCCAGCAGTGGAACAGACATTTTTGTCAAACAGGCAAATTGTTTCAGTTCACGTAAATCCTCTGTTTGGCATAGAATAGCTGAAACAGCTACTAGAACAAGAGGCTAAAAATAAAGTATCATCTAATTTAGATACAAATTAAGCTTCTCTAGATTTTTAGTGTTTTTTTCCCTGGCAGATATCACTATTACTGAACATCAATAGGGTAAATGTACTAAAATCAAGATTACTGGAACTGCTGAGTTTCATAACAAAACCTCAGAAATGCTTACGATCAAATTTTGCTCTCAATTAAATGTCAATGGAGTTAGTCTGGATTTACACTGGTGTAACACAGCAAAATTGGGCTCTTACAGTACAGTATCATTTATATAGTGCCAAGAGGTGCATAGTAATTTTCAGACAGCTTGATGAGAAGTTCTTTGACCTGAACAGTTTACAATCCAAGTAGCTGTATCTATTGCATCCATTATAGCAGAATCCAAGTTTCATGTTTGAATGGAAATAACTTCAGAAGGAATGTGGGCCGACGTAAGAAAACATTGCATTATACACTGATCACAGTGCTTTTTTGCTTTACTTTTTTGTCATATTACAGCAAGGTCTATTCCAAGATGACCCTCTAACCACAGATCCTTACTCATTTATTACTGCTACAATCAAATACAAAGATTTGCTGATAGTTATTTGAAAGCCTCTGCTAGAAATGTGGTCAGGGCACAAAGATATTTCATAGTGGCATTAGGTTAAGAGTGCTTGGAATATACTGCTTGTGTACTGCAACTTTTGCAACTAAAAAATAATACCAATACCTCCCAATTTTAAACCTTTATACAATTTGTCAAGAATTTCTCAAAACATAAGAGCACCCAGGACACACCAACGCATTTTTTCCTTGGAACAGATACACTTCCTATAGTCCAAGAGACAATTTGGTTCTTGAAAAAAGTTTAATATCAGACAGTGGATTTTGCACAGCATAACATCAGCAGCTTATAGGAACGGATGGAACACTTGAATAAGAAATACTTGGTTCAGGAACTTATCGCAGAAGTGAAATATGTTGTTGGATGAGCCTGTACATCTCTCTCCAGTACCTTTTGTAGAGTTTAGACACAGGATGTAAAAATCTATTTTAGACAGCTGAGTAGTGTCAAATAGGTGTATTTTACTTTAAAATGGCTGGGATCATCTAAAAACAGGTTTTACAGGCAGTTCCATATTCTATAATAATCTCTTCTTGTATTTAAAAAAAAAGATAAAAGAAAAATTATTATTTAAAGCCCCATGGGAAGACCAGAATCAGCACAGCTGAACTGACAGCTCATTTTCATATGAAATAACTACTAGATGTACACAATTCTTCCCAAAGTTTGGACTGTACTTGCTTTTTCTAGTGACAATATAGGTATCATGATGCCAGTCATAGGCCGTATTTTCTGTCCTGCAGCTGTGCAACAATGGCCCTACAAACAATGAAGTAAATTGCACTAAGGGAATAATATTGGGGAAATGCCTACAAATAAATTGTAAATCATAAAATTGTAGGACTGAAAGGGACCTCGAGAGGACATCTAGTCCAGTCCCCTGCACTCGTGGCAGGACTAAGTATTATTCTAGACCATCCCTGACAGGTATTTGTTTAACCTGCTCTTTAAAACCTCCAAAGATGCAGATTCCAGAGCCTCCTTATGCTGTTTATTCCAGCACTTAAACACACTGTCAGTTAGGAAGTTTTCCCTAATGTCCAACCTAAACCAATTTGCTGCAATTTAAGCCCATTGCTTCTTGTCCTAGCCTCATAAATTAAGGAGAACCATTCGCTGCCACCAGTCAGGTTAAAGTGTCTGACACACTGCCTGTCCCCCAAGCTTCCCCTGGGGAACCCAGATTCAAACCCCTTGAATCTCTACACACAGGGAAGCAGCCCACTTCCCCCCTCTCTCTCTCCTAGCCACTTTGGAGAGATATACACCGAGTCAAATCCTTGACTCAACACAAAGAGGGACTCACTTCCCCCCTCCCCTTCCCTAGTCCTGGAAAGAGATACCTGATTCAAACTGCTTGAATCAAACCCAGGAGGAACTGTCTCTTCCCCCCTCCCCTTCCCCTGAATTTCCACAAGAGAAGGAATTAACCAAGTCCAAAGAAAAGAAAAGAATTTATTAAGAGAACAAAAAGAAAATACAGAATCTCTATGAGCCCAAGCTGGACACTCATAGGGGATAACCTTATCAATCTCTGGAGAGAATTCCCCCTCCCCCTTTCTCAGTAAAAGCAATATCAGCAAACAGGAATAAAGCATTTCCTTTAGCAAACACACAATTGCAAATATAGAAATCAAATCATAAGACTAATTCGCCTTTCTAATTAATACTCACTATTAATTAGTAGAAACTACTCCAGGAGAACTTGGAGACATGACTGTCCTCTCTTAGATCCAAAAAGAGTTTTCACAAAGAACACAGACAAAGGCTTCCCTCCACAGAGATTTGAAAAAATCTTGTCTCTGATTGGTCCTCTGGTCAGGTGGTCATCAGGTACTGCATGTTAACCCTTTACAGGTAAAAGAGACCTTAACCCTGATCTGTTTATTTATGACACCAACCTAAACCAATTTGCTGCAATTTAAGCCCATTGCTTCTTGTCCTAGCCTCATAAATTAAGGAGAACCATTTTTCTCCCTCCTCCTTCTGGCTACCTTTTATGTACTTGAAAACTTATGTCTTCCCTCCGTCTTCTCTTCTCCAGACTGAATAAACCCAGTTTTTTCAATCTTCCCTCATAGGTCATGTTTTCTAGACCTGTAATAATTTTTTCTGCTCTTCTCAGGTGCCATTCATCCACACTGAACCTTCAAGAAAAAGAGTCTATATTATGAACCTCGCTACAACATTGAGAACAACATCTGCAGAGCAGGTATAAGAACCCCCCAACATTAATTTGGAGGAAGCAAATCCTAAAAAGAGTGGATTTACTCTGCAGCATCATTACTTACAGCAAGGATGGAAGAAAAAATGTGATGCATTTCTTGTTCCTAGGTCTGATGTTCTGAATGGTTCAACAGAAAATTTCTTTAGCATTTGGGATTCTCATACCTTTTGACCTATCAATAAAAATTAGCACAAATACTGCAGTTGTAAACCTTGCCACCAGGTGCCACCAACAGTAAATGTACAGTAATTAAAATATTACCAACAAGAAAGAAGCGATTGCACAAAATGGCTTTTTGTTCATCAGGATAGTAAAATGATCTGCATGGATTTTATTATTTTTTCTGTTGGGGTAGCACCTAGAGGCCCTGATCAGAATCCTGCTGTACTAGATGCCATACAGAGGTAGACATGGTTCCTGCGCCGAAGTACTTATTACCTTTGGTTTTCAATCAAATAATGGATCATTGGAACTTATGTATTTCTGACTTTAGTGTCTCATGCTCTCTTGCGTTAAGCACAGCAATAGGCATACAACATGACAAAGCAAGGGAGGCTTTCACTCATTCCAAGCATCAAAACCGCACGTGACCGATGTTAGTCATGTCGGAAGGCACTAAACTACGGTGGTGATGGGGGAGGTATAAGAATCTGAATAGAATGGAGTATCATATACGTCACATTCCCTTTTAAACTCCATGTATAGTTCAGAGATCTAATGGTTCTATGGTTGGCTAGATGCATACCTGGATCTCTAGTCTCTTCCTGCTGGAAGCCCAGGGGATTAACTGAGGCCTCTGACGTCTCTCTCTCATCTTTTAGCCTGCCTGTCACTAGAGAGTGCACATAAAAACTTGGTACACTAGTCAGATCATTTCCGAAGTAACAGGTTCCTACCTTGGTATACAGCAGGAGGTCCCAAATGTTACCTAATCACAGGCTGCATTGTCAATTTGCCTGGATGTCAAGGACCACACTTAATTTGCACACCAATTGAAGCAGTCTGTAGTCACCTTCCTCTTCCATACAGAAGTATGGCTCATGCTGACGACAAGTCCCAGCAGACATTGAGTCATTTTGATGTGAGCAGCCCACATAAGTGCTATATTCAGAAGCCACAGGTCTCAGCAGTCACACCTTATAAAGGATGGCCACATGGTTGATTGTAGCTTCTGTGGGATGCTCTTTGGCCATGTCCCATTTAGACACTTTGGCTTATTCTCTATAATCCAAAAGAGTCCCTAGGAGTTTCCTTCCACCTAAATAGAAAAAGATAGTGATTCCAGTGAACTAGCCAGACAATACTGTTTTTTCTTGGAGACGTTGGGAGGAAGGTAGAAGAGACACCGCATTTCTTTGCCTACTGTGGCTAGAGAGACAGTGTAATCAAATAAAAGGACTCACCCAGCTGCATAAGCACTTCTAAGGGTTGCCAATAACAGCTGCCTGAGGAGTCTGATAAGGCAACAGAAGCTTAGCATCTGGGATCTACAACTTATCCAAGGAGTGGCTCACTATCCTGGCAAGAAATGTGACACAACACTGGCCTGCTACAGCTGGCTGAGAATATTTTGTGTTCAATTTTGTTGTTAAAAAGGACCCATAAACAGAGATGGAGGACGGATAAACTCAAGGTAGCATAGTACAAAAAAAAGCAAATGGCATGGAGTGGGACATTTAAACCACAGAGCATTAGCTAATATAGCAGAACTTCTGCAGACATAGTGGGTGAACACGGAGAAGCAAGAAAACATACATAATAGCATAGTTTGGGATTCCCTCCAGGAAACATGAGAACAAGACAAAACAACTATTAAATCCAGACAACTGCTCAGCACCATTTCAACTCAAGCCAGATAGGTCAGCTTTGTTCTAAAGGACTGGGAGGACACCAAGATGATGTAGGAAACAAGAAAACCACTCTCTCCTCAAGCACCGGATACAGCAGACTAGATGTGGAAAAATATCACCTAGGCTCTGGGATTTCTAACAGGTGAGTCATTGTGCTCATACTATTCATAGAGTGGGGAGGGGGGTCATACAAACCTCTCAGCAAATTTACAGATTTTCTTCATGGCCACTGATGTCCCCATTTTCTTAAACCATCCCAGACATGTCCATAGAACTATCTGGAGGCTATTAGGGTCATTGCAACCAGTACTAGTTAATTGCAGAGATGATCACAATGCAAGCATTAAGCAGAAGGTGCAGAAACACACACATACACACCACAAATATGGTAATCTCCATGATCACTGCATCTTTGCCCAAAATTTCTGTATCTCAAGGAAACACCACCAGATGAGAAGGCAAGAAAGCCATATTGTCTGCTTCCCTTCTGGCATAGCAGTCCTATTGAAGTGTTAATGGTGCAAAGCTTAGGTATATGTTGAGTGAATCTTTATTTGCATTTCTCTTTTTATTTTCTTCCGCTTGCTCTGCTTCCCCTGGACGAGAACCCAACCCTCTAAGGTGTCAGTAGAGGGCTGGCCAGCAGGGGTGAGGTCAGGGGTAAGGGCGATGGTATCGAGGGTCAGGGAGACAATGGTGGGCAGTAAAAAGGGGGCAAGGGCAGGCACTAACTGGGCAGAAGTGTGGTACCTTTAAGGCTAACCTGTCTGCTTCAGAGAACTGAGCATTTTGCTCTTAGGGACTGACAAATAGACGTTATTAAGGGTATAAAAAAAGCTCAGTGCACTATCAACCCACAATACAAGCTTAGAACACTCAGTTCAATGTCCACTCTTGCATCTCTGAATATTTGTGCTTCCATGTGCCAGCTGTCTGCTCTGAAACTGATGGGGCACGTTCATAGGATTATTTAATATTGTGGTAGCAACCTGAGACTGCAAACAAGTTGTGGTCTCATTGTGTTAGGCATTGTGCACAAATATAGTAAATGACAAGAATGGCCCAAGTCACAAAGTTCAGGAGGTATCTGGATCCATTGTTTTGGTTTGTACTCATCTTTATGTATCATGTCACAGAATTGAGTCATGTGATTTCCTGAAGGCTAATACTGTGTTACTGAAACCCTGGGAAATTTATAGAATAAAAGGGTTAGAAGGAACTGCAAGGATCACCTAGTCTAATCCCCTGGAATGGTGGTTGAAGCACAAAGGGACATATGAATCTTTAGTGCATCTGGCATGTAAATATCTTGCAATGCCAGCTACAACAGTGTCAGGCAGTAGGCACAAACTTGTTTGAGCGATTGGCTGAACAAGTAGGAGGACTGAGTGGACTTGTAGGATCTAAAGTTTTACAATGTTTTATTTTTTAATGCAGTTATTTTTTGTACATAAACTCTACATTTGCAAGTTCAACTTTCATGATAAAGAGACTGCACTACAGTACTTGCATTAGGTGAATTGAAAAATACTATTTCTTTTATTTTTACAAAGTGCAAATATCTATAGTAATAAATATAAAGTGAGCACTGTACACTTTGCATTTTGTGTTGTAACTGAAATATATTTGAAAATGTGCAAAACATCCAAAAATATTTATATAAATGGTATTCTATTATTGTTTAATAGCACAATTATTCGTGATATTTTTTTTTTAATCGCTTGCCAGCCCTAATTTAAATCTCCGAAGTTTGTGCCAGTTCGGGCCCTTAACATTCCTCATGGGCTTGGAGGCAGCTGGATCCATAAACGTTTCCCCATTCAAGGGGAGATAGTTACCCTCTCCAATTGTACTCAGGAGATTTTGGAACTAGCTCTTCTTCTTCCACTATAACAGGAGACTGAGCAGGGGTGTGTTCATGCAGACCTGCGTAGAGCCCATTTGCTCTGCCCCAAGGCATTGGTAATGGAAAGGCTCCCAGCTATACAGGGCAGTTTTAAAAATGTCTTTAGCAGCACTGCCAGTTATTCATGTGGTCAGCAGCAATGTGCATTGTTTTGCCTGCATCCCACACAACACCCTATTGGCCCCACTTCTGCTCACAGCCCTCCTGCCTCTGATTATCATATTCTTGCATTAAAAGAATGCAAATGAAAGTTGCCTTTGCTGGTGATTTTCTTGATTTCTCACCAACTTCTCACTAGATTTGCCCTTGAGCAACCTTAACTCTGAGTAAATGCAGTGTTGCATTTTGGCTATAAACTAGCTGTGTCTGTTTGCAGCACATCAATTTATCACCTTACATCAGGAAAGAACATAATGCAAAACAGTAACCATGATTTCGCTTTTCTTTTCTCTTTCCAATTTTAGCAGGCTGCGTTGTCTCTCAGAGCAGATAATTGAAATACAATGGCCTCAGCGGCTTGCCAAGTTTTTCAGTAGCAAGTGGGATGCTTTTTCTGCCCTGGTTGCCCCGCTCCCCCCATATTTTTCAAGAGTTCTTTTTGTAAAATGTAACTAACAGGATTTATCTGCAAAGGGAGCAAAAGTCTGTAGGTTCCCCCTCTCACACACTTTGCCTCCCTCAGCCCAGGTGCTGTATAATGTGGTTGTGTAGTAACTACCTCAGATGTAGAGCATTGTCTACTGGCTATAACCAAAGGCTCCTCACCTATTTCTCTCTCACCCCTTCAATTTTTGCATGTGTGAAAATTTCACCTGAAGATGAGCAGAGGTGAGAGTATCACAGAAATAGAGTCATTGCAGAGAAATTATTTGCTCTATAAGTCACTTAAAATAATTACTGTAATTAAGTAAAAATACCCAGTGACTCTCACGAGCTGCAGCGTTCATAAAAGAAAATGAAAGCAACAGACGCAGAGTCCTCCATATTGACTATTTGTAATTGGTGGGTATTTCATGGTTTGCATTTGAAATGTTCCTCCTGTGATAAAACCTACTCTTCTGAGGACAGTGAACCTAGCTTGAAGGACCCACACAGGATAGCCTGATCCAGTAGACACAGAGTAGGGCTGGGTTCTAGTCCCAGCTCCTGCATAGTCTTGTAATTTCTGTGCTTCAGGTACCTCTCTCGAAAAATGGGGACTATAATTCACTTTTGGGAAGGTCTTGAGGTCTATGGATGAAAAGTACATTGAGTACAAAGTATTTTTATTATTAGTTTAAATAAAAAATGCAGACCGATTAGAGGACATCCAGACATTTAGTTCTTGTGCTCTGACACATGCACTTTTTGCCGGAAGCCACTACAAATTATGAATAAAGGACTTACAAGTTTTGGGGCCCAGCACACACCTTCTGTCATCAGTCAAGCAGAAATTCCATTGACCTGAATGGGAGTTTTGGCTGAGTGAGAACTGAAGGATCACCTCCTGTGTAAGATAATCACTTTAGTGCTATGTACAATAACCTGCATCCTATTATGTAGTCTAGTTTTTAACTTGTATGGAATTTAAGCTACGAGCAATGGACAAAAACAGCTTCAAGATGTTATCGAGTAATCAGTATTCAGTTTGATAATGCGGACTATGTTATTGAATCCAGCTGGTGTAGGTCTAAATCATCAGATATTAATGCACAATCAGACATACATCATAAGGCAGTAGGTTGTGAACTATGACAAGTTTTGGAGGACTTTCATTGTAAGAATAGTGGCATGCATTGGCAGATTAGCCACTGGGCCAGCTAATTGGGGGTCCCAAGAAAAATGGATGCCCCCAAACCCTAACCCTGCTCCCTGCCAGGAGCACTGCAGGTGGGGGAAGCCCCAGAACCCTGAGCCCATTTCCGCAGCAGGAGCGCTGTGGGGTGGGAACTACAGGCAGAAGGAGTAGGCAGGGGCCCTCACTTGCTCTAGCCCAAGGCCCCACAAAACCACAATCCGCCTCAGAGCCTCATTTTACAGTTCACTTAGGTTTCAGAGAGGGAAAGTTCTATTTGAAGTCCAGTTGTACTCTGAGAAGTGACTCTAAAAATGGCAATGTAGGGCTCCATATTTGCTGCATCAATCACAATCAGATTGGCTCAGCTGATAAGTAAAGAGATGGTTTTTCTAATTGTTAGCATTGCAAGATTAACCTAGGATCTGAGAGTCAAGCTGGGTTTTGTCTGGCTCATAAATCATCAGCAGCTATAAAGATTCTGCAAGTGGAGTTTAGTTAACAATTCTAGAGTCAATTCACAGGCCAAAATAGCATGCAGCTTCCTCTCAGAATTAACAGAAGTAATCATAGAATCATAGAATCATAGAATTCAAGATCAGAAGGGACCATTATGATCATCTAGTCTGACCTCCTGCAAGATGCAGGCCACATTAGCCGATCTACCCACTCTTTTAGCAAGCGACCCCTGCCCCATGCTTCGGAGGAAGGCGAAAAACCTCCAGGGACACTGCCAATCTGCCCTGGAGGAAAATTCCTTCCCGACCCCAAATATGGCGGTCAGCTGAACCCCGAGCATGCGGGCAAGACTCTCCAGCCATACCCTCTGAAAGAGGTTAAGAATATCATATCATTGACCCAATTTGACCCAATTAAGTACCAGTTTGGCACTTAATTGACCTATTGACTAAGCCCATTATCCTATTATACCATCTCCTCCATAAACTTATCTAGCTTGATCTTAAAGTCATGGAGGTCCTTCGCCCCTACTGTTTCCCTCGGTAGGCTGTTCCAGTATTGCACTCCCCTGATGGTTAGAAACCTTCGTCTAATTTCAAGCCTAAATTTCCTGACTGACAATTTATATCCGTTTGTCCTCGTGTCTACATTAGCACTGAGCTGAAATAATTCCTCTCCTTCCCTGGTATTTATCCCTCTGATATATTTAAAGAGTGCAATCATATCTCCCCTTATCCTTCTTTTGGTTAAGGAAAACAAACCGAGCTCCTCAAGTCTCCTGTCATACGACAGGCCTTCCATTCCTCGGATCATTCTAGTGGCCCTTCTTTGTACCCGTTCCAGTTTTAACTCATCCTTCTTAAACATGGGAGACCAAAACTGCACACAATACTCCAAATGAGGTCTCACCAACGCCTTATATAACGGGACTAGCACTTCCTTATCCCTACTAGAAATACCCCGTCTAATGCAACCCAAGACCGCATTAGCTTTTTTAACGGCCACATCACATTGCCTACTCATAGTCATCCTACGATCAACCAGGACTCCCAGGTCCTTCTCCTCCTCCGTTACTTCCAACTGGTGCGTCCCTAGCTTATAACTAAAATTCTTGTTAGTCATCCCTAAATGCATAACCTTACACTTCTCACTATTGAATTTCATCCTGTTACTAATACTCCAGTTTACAAGGTCATCCAAATCTCCCTGGAGGATATCCCGATCCTTCTCCGAATTGGCAATACCTCCCAACTTGGTGTCGTCCGCAAACTTTATCAGCCCACTCCTACTCTTGGTTCCCAGGTCAGCAATAAATAGATTGAATAAAATAGGACCCAAAACCGAACCTTGAGGAACTCCACTGGTAACCCCCCTCCAACCCGACAGTTCCCCTTTCAGTACTACCCTCTGCAGTCTCCCCTTTAACCAACTCCTTATCCACCTCTGGATTTTCATTTCGATCCCCATCTTTTCCAATTTAACCAATAATTCCTCATGCGGTACCGTATCAAACGCCTTACTGAAATCCAGATATATTAGATCCACCGCATTTCCCTTGTCTAAAAAATCTGTTACTTTCTCAAAGAAGGAGATCAGATTGGTTTGGCACGATCTACCTTTCGTAAATCCATGCTGTAATCTATCCCAGTTGTCATCGGCCTCCTGCTCCTTAACCACTCTCTCTTTCAAAATTTTTTCCATTACTTTGCATACTACAGATGTTAAACTAACAGGCCTGTAGTTACCCGGGTCACTTTTTTTCCCCTTCTTGAATATAGGAACTACATTAGCTAATCTCCAGTCCAACGGTACAATCCCCGAATTTAGAGATTTATTAAAAATCATCGCTAACGGGCTAGCAATATCACTCGCCAATTCCCTTAATATTCTAGGATGAAGATTATCCGGGCCCCCCGATTTACTTCCGTTAAGCTGTTCAAGTTTGGCCTCCACCTCAGATACCGTAATGTCTACCCCCATATCTTCATTCCCATCGGTCCCTCTATCACTATTCCTTAGCCCTTCATTAGCCTCATTAAAGACCGTGGCAAAATATTCATTCAGATATTGTGCCATTCCAAGATTATCCCTAATCTCCACTCCGTTTAAAGTTTTAAGCGGTCCCACTTCTTCCTTCTTGGTTTTCTTCCTATTTATATGGCTAAAAAACCTTTTGCTATTGGTTTTAATCCCCTTCGCTAGGTCCATCTCCACCCGTCGCTTTGCCTTTCTCACTGCATCCCTACACCCTCTGACCTCAATAAGGTAGGTTTCTTTGCTGATCCCTCCCATTTTCCACTCCCGGTACGCTTTCTGTTTTTTCTTAATGACCCCTCTAAGACGCTTGGTCATCCAGCTCGGTCTAAAACTGCTACCTACGAGCCGTTTTCCCTTTCCCTGTCAGTAAAGACATTTTGTTGGTCATAGTAAGCAGGTATTTGTATGGTCTCCTAGTAATGAGACCACAGGTACAGTTGCACGGAATTTTCTGTTTTATAGGGTCTGTACCTCGCTTTCACCTTTTTTCAAGCCCCCCCCCTTTTTTTTTATAAGCATGCCTTGGGAATTTGAACCAAATTTCAGTCACTAACTAATGTATAACTAACACGGCTACCCCTCTGATACTTAATGTATATGGAACATTCTCCCATGTGTCTTCCTAAAAAACACCAACACAAACACAAAAGTTTGGGGAAACCAGAACACTGGAAAAGCCTGATTCCCCCCCCCCCCCCACAGTGCTCGATTGCTGCTCCCCCTCATCTCCGACCAGTAACATTAGAGATACTCAGTCACTCATTCCCCTACAGTTCATTTTGCATACTTGGAGAGTCACTATTACCCTGGCTGTCATGGCAACAGCTGCCTTTGATAACTGATTTATCTCTGACAATCTCAAGGGCCCCAGGAGGAGCTGTAATGAAAGCAGACTAATTTTGGATATGCTCCTGCGGGTTTGCGGTCTGGTAGATTATGCAGTTTCTTTTCAAAGTATTATTGTTACTTTCCTCCAAAAAGGAAAAATAAAAATAAGATACAAAATTCCAGATCCTTTTCATGTATATTGTCATGCTTCCTACAAATTTGGAGCTATGACCTTCTGAATACTTACTTTTTGAAAAAGCAGATTATAATAAATGAGTTTCTACTCTGTTTTCTGTTGCACAAATTTTTAAAAAGTTATTTAAAAGTTGCAGTAAAACTGAAGATGCATTAAAATATTTTTTTAAAAATGCAGTTTAACTTAATTTCAATAATTTGAGCTACATGGAACTGAGTTGGTGAACATGGCACTTCACAAAGAACAAGTGTAATAAAATATGAATTGAAGACAAATGTGTAAAAGCTTTATTATTTAAACAACAAGTATAAGATTTTATTTCTATTACAAATTAAGGAAATTCAAATAAATTATTTAATTTTAGTTAAGGTGGCTTTCTCAATAAATTAACCATAAAAATAGGAAATACAAAATTAAGGATTAAAAAGTTGCAAAGCTAAGCACTCTCAAGTTAGGAAATACCAGAATTAACATTGCCCATGCAACCTTAATTGGCTCCTGTGAAGGGGTTGACTCACCACTAGCACCTTCTTGTGGCCAGACATAGTATAGCAGTACTCCCGCCCAGATACCTCCTGCTAATGGTCACGCCATGCCTGCAGTGGTCTGCCTCGTCCTGTGACATGGCCCTCCAATCAGGTCACTTTAAAGTCAACAAACAAAACCAGGGGGAATTAACACAAATAAACAGGTTCACAGATAATAAAGAGGATAATCTCCCTCTCAAGGTGTCTCAGCAGCTGGCCCTCTCTCCCCTCAGGGAGGGGCCATCAGTCAGCCCTCTATTCAGGAGGTGGGTGCTGAATATCTGCCATCAACTGAGCTGGGGCTCTCCCTCTTAAGCTCCTTTCACCAATCCTGACATGTTGCATAGGTGTGACAGGGTGGAGCCAACTGAGCCCACATTGTTCAGTGCGGGATTTGTTGTATCCCACCATAGCCCCCCCCCCATATGTATACATTATGTGTATGAACCTGAATCTTTAATTACATTATCTTTTTTTTTTTTTTTTTGGTTAAGAGGATCCCTGGTTCATTCTGTGTACAGGATAGGTCTGCTCTGGGGATGAATTGGGGTTGTGTTGTCTGCAGGGCCCCTGCCACATTTGTTGCAGAACTTTGTAGGTATCTAGTGAATGAAACAGAGGATTACAGCTAGAGAAAGGACGGTCTCAAGGTTAGAGCAGTTGAATGTTGCCCTGGAGACTTGGAATTTATCCCTGCCTCTGCCACTGAGTTCCTAGGTGATGCTGGTCAAATCATGTATACCAGACTTTTTAACAGATAGTTACTTCTGAATGTAAGTAAAGGCTGTATCATAATGCATATGCACAAGGGGGCCAAATTAAGGTTGCATGGGCAATGTTCATTCTGGCATTTCCTAACTTGAGAGTAATGGGCCTTTTAATTGTAAACATTTTATTTCCTAATTTTTATGGTTTCATTTATTGATGAAAGCTGCCTTAACTAACGTAAAATGAAATTTTTTGTTTGTGTTTTATATTATATGCAACCTTCCCTACAACCCTATTTTAAAAGAATGTGGTTGGAAATTCAAGAACTCAGAAGTTAGGAGCTGGTAATAAAAATTTAGAATCTTTAAATAAATTGTATTAAGAAAATATCCAAACTCTGTGACAACAGCTCAGCAGAAGCAGGAGTTTTGCCTCTGCTCAGCAGAGGGTGACAATAATATATATCACCATTCCACCGGTAATTATGTCTCTGAATGCAAACAGGTAGTAGATGTGTTGAATAAGGTATTGCCATTTATTAAAAATATTCTCATCACAGGATTCCATGCTTACATCTCAAGCTTTTAGCATGATCCAGATCAACAACTCCTCTAGCTTATTTGTATGTACACCTCTCCCTTGAGGGGAGGAAGGCAGATGCCTGAAGGCTGATGTTGCTCTTGCTCTCTCCCACTGGTAACATATTGCCAGTGCCTCAGTCCCCATGAACCTTGCAGTCATTCTCTTTGATGCTCCCTGCCTCCTTCTTCACCTGTCCCCTCCCTCTGCTTTGCCAGGAACCCTTTATCTTTGTCTCTCTATTCTCCCCTCAGCCACTCATGACACCAAGTAGATTACACTTCCTGGGATTCACACTTCTAATTGCTTTGTTCAGGTTTTATTCTGAGTGAAATTTTCTTGTTCTTCGAGAAAATGGACAATGTTGCACTTATTTTGGAGTCAAGTATCAGAGGGGTAGCCGTGTTAGTCTGGATCTGTAAAAGCAGCAAAGAATCCTGTGGCACCTTATAGACTAACAGACGTTTTGCAGCATGAGCTTTCGTGGGTGAATACCCACTTCTTTGGAGTGATAAGGGCTGATCTGGAACATCATCATCAGCCAGCAAGAAGCTGTGGCTCAGAAGATTGCTAATAGAACATGGACTCTTTCTTCTTTAGCCTGCTGGATCAAATCAGAGCAAGTCAAATGCTCCTGCCTTTTCACAGCTGAGCAGCAGCCTGTGTGAAATGAGGTGGCAATCTCAGTCCAGTTGTAGTGGATAAACATCCACAATACAATATCACCACCAGGGGTACCATCATTGGCAGTCTTAGCAGAGAGACTAAAGATTTAATGGGACTAGAAAGTAAACTATTATCTCATCATTACAGGTTCTGTTTAGGCACATTGAGAGAGAGTGGAGGGGGGAGAAGGGAACTCATACTACTTGGTCTGCTAGAGACTTCAAGAATGCAGGTGAGTACATGAAAACAGAAGAAAAGATTTAAGAGTTTAATACAAACTAGAACAATCTATCGTAAGAAACTGATTGGGCTTCTCACATGGCTAACACAGATAATGACAAATGTGTACTATTAAAAAACATTTTAACATGCTTTTCCTGTTAGACTCTAAACCCCAATCTTATTAGAGTAACACCTGAATAAAGAAGATGCAAAATTTTTCCACCAGTGACTGTCCTCATGTACTGAGTGCAGTTGGGGTCTTCTATCACAGCTGGACAGCATGCCTTCTGAAGCACTAGTGGAAACAGTCAATTTGCTAACCGTAGCTCTTTATGGCAGTATCTCTTCAGCACTCCTGTCTCTCTCCTACCTCACCTAAGTAATATTTCAAAGACCATCTGATGCCATATGGAAAAAAAATTAGGGACTAGACAATTTTGCCTGTGTATTAAAGATTTTGTATTTCCCTTTCCCCCTTTCAGTTATTACTAGAAATATTTGCATTAAAAACAGCTTCTCTGTTTCTTATGAGTTCACCTGCTCTTGTCACTTCTCTGTCACCCAGTTATAATCCCTTGTCTCTGACTTCACACACAGGAGGTGGTAAGATCCTAAGGATCAACAATTCTATTTTCATGCAAATACCCTTAATACAGCAATAAATATGAAGAACACACATAAAATAGTGTCAGATGGCAGCAAAATAGTCTAAAAATAGGATGGATTTCAGGAGGCATGAGCAGTTCTGAGGAGTTGGGTCATTTTTACTTCAGTTGAATTTGGGGGTTTCAGAGTTTGAGATTATGGGGCAAGGAGCACTCCCCTGAGGTGAGAACTTTTGCCAGCTGATTATTTGCATCTTTTGGCCTTTATCCATCTAGCTCTAGCATTTTGTTAGAACAGTGGTTTTCAAGACTATGTCTAAGATTTCCAAAGGGGTCCGTACCTTCATTTGGAAATTTTTAGAGGTCTACAAATGAAAAAAGATTGAAAACCACTGCTTTAGTAAACCTCATTACAAGAAGTTATATGTTGCAGAGGGCAGGGTGATGGATTAAAGTAAAATGTTACATTTATTTATAGGACTACATCTGTCAGTCTCCTTAGGTGGTCAATTTCAATGAAGTTTAAATTCTTTGTCTAAATTTAATGTCTGAATGTGATGTTTAGGGGAGTGAGATTTGATAAAACTGTCCAAACAGTTTACTTTCATCAGAACAAACAGTATTGTCCAACATGAGAGGTCTTGTCATGATAACTGTGACACTGCTGTCAGTCACTGTAGCCCTGCAAAGAAGTTTAAATAACCTAATTAATGTTTAATCCATCTCTGACACACACACAAATAACTCTCAAAGAAGAATGAAGGATATTTGTAATCTTTATTCCCTGGTGGGATTTATGTATTTTATATTAATGGGGAAGAAATATTAGACAAAATCCTTTTTTTAAAATGTACAAGTGCTGTACTTTGGCACTGGATCAGATGCAGTGGCATCTCTCTCTCTTTTTAGTTTTAATTGCCTATTGTACTTTAACTAAATGCAGTGGAATGGCAAAATTCACCCTATTAGAAATGTGGTTTCAGTTCCCACAGAACTTCATTGACCCCACTTATTTTAGATGCTTCATGATGTAACAATATGATGCATTGTATTGGGGATGGGCCTTCATGCAAACCCACTGTAGCTGCTGTCTCTTACAGGAGGTTTCATAGTCAACCTAGTTAATATAAATTCATATGATTAACTCACCATTTTCAACTGAGCATTTTCTGGGGGGGCTCTTAAGTGCTTTTATTTTTAAAATTGTGGTCTTGTTCTGGAGCCGATGCTGTACATTTGGGTGGTTGTGTTCCATGGCCTGCTGTGTTTTTACTTGTTTAATAACTACAACCATGCTGCTTGAAATGATGCTTTGGGGTCTCTTCCCTCACTGCCCTTTTATCTAATTATGGATGATCAGTTTTCCTTCCCCCTCCCCTTTCTTCAACTATAGCTTTCACATTCTTGTCAGTTAGAAACCAGAGCTCATACAATAACTTGAGGTAGAGTCTAGTACGGCAGAACTTTGGCTGATGCTGTAGTGAGCCAAAATAGTAGTTCTAGTTACTGATGAAATAATGAATTGTGTGATGTGTGGATCTCCTAGACCTGTTGCTTTTAATTTCTGTACTCCAGGTCATTCTAGTGAAGGCTTGCAAAATAGACACACAAACGTACCAGCTCAAAAACACAATCTATTCATCCACCCTTTACTCACCTGGCAAAGAATCCCAATTTTACCTACTGCAGATAAGCAGAATGTCTCCAGGCTGCAGTACAGGGAGATGTTACTTCTCAGTGAGTTTCAATGGTCTAAAAACATTTTAAGTGCTAAATCTAAGTTTGACAGTATACTGGAAATGAGACCATTTTAAAAAACACTAGTGTTATAGTTGCATCTACAGGGTATGTCTGACCCCATTGTGTTAAGTGCTGCATAAACATATAGTAACAGACTCCCTAACCCAAAGAGATTGCAATATAGACAAGACAGATGAAAGGAGAGAAAAAGGAAATATTATCCCTGTTTTACAGATGGGGAAGTGAGGTACCAACACACTAAGGTTACATAGGAAGCTCTGTGACAGAGAAAGGAATTATACCTAGAGCTCCTGAGTTCTAGTTCGTGCCTTAACCAGAAGACAGTCCTCTTTCTTTCTAATTATATTATGAATTTATAAATAATCAGGTAGAATGTTAATCAGTTGAATCATATGGATATCAAGACACTTGATACTTTGGTAAAATATAAGAGAAGAGGTACTGCAACCATCTATGGGAAAAAATAAACATGAACTCGACTTGTTTAAAAAGTTTTCAGCTCAGTATTATTTTTAATTCACAAATTCCATTAAATAAGCATCTTTTTCTTAAGACTCAAAGCAGCCACACTTACATTTACTATCTTAAAATTGATCCTCTTTGCTCATTCAAATTGCACTTACCTTTAGCTCCTGCTGTTTCCACTTTAGGACGGATTATAGTTGAACAACAGACATTGACATAATGTCCTTTGAAACCATAAAAGCCTTACTGACATGTGATCAGATTTTAAAAATTATTTACTTATTTATTTTGGGTGGAGAGAGAAAAAAAGTGTTTTGGTTATTCCTGTCTTCATTGAAAGAATCTTACATTCCTTAAGTGGTCAAGAATGCATCCAGTGACTTCCGAATCCAGAAACTTAAAAGGATTCTAATTATCTGTAGCTCCTTGTGTTTACTTTTCCTAATCTTTTCCTTAGTTTCTTATTAACAATTACTGCCTTTTGTTTATACAGGATACATATATCCTGCCCTCCTTCTTTCCCTCCAATTCCCTTTACTACCTCTCCTTGATAAGGTTCTAATTTAGATTCACATTCTATGTGGATTAAATTCTTGACACTATTTTCTCTTTGGACATTTCTAGCTCATAATGGGCACTGTAAATTAAACTTTTAAATCATAGATATATATCACATATTCTCTCTTACATCCTTAAAATAGGTGGAGCACATAATGAATATGCAGTGTGCCCTGGGTTATCTATATTGAAATGATAGATGGGAATTGCTTAAAAAGACCACAAGATGCCACTACTATGCCACAGAGACAGAGTTATAAGAGGAACTAAAATACCTGATAAGACAGACTTTAAAAGAGAAATTTTAAGAATAAAAGGTAGAAAAAAAACCTAGTATATATCCTTATGAAATTATCCCTCTAGCCTCACAACCTTGTTTGCCTTTATTTCAGTGTATTTAAAACTATACAGTATTTCCAGCTCCCACACAGAATTAAATAAAAGATTTGTTGACAAAAAGAGCTGTACTATAATAACTGAAAAATGCATAGCTTCCCGTCCAGCAGAAATAATCCAGTTCTTAACCAAAACCAAAATACTATTTTACAATGCAACATTTAACAGGAATAAGAAGTCTGACATAAAACCCTCAGAAGCCCACATTCACTGATGACAAATTTAAGTGCCAGTTCTGTGTGGGTGTAAGTTGGCCAGAAAACAGGAAGTGGGAAAGTAGCTGAAATACCATGGTATAAACTGATAAGTACTGTAACTTGAACGGTTTGCTATTTAGTAGATGCATGCAGAACAAAAGTCAGCTTTCATATTAAGGAAAAGGCTGGTCTTGTAAAGGCATTGGACTGAGACATAGGAGATCTGGCATCAATTCTCTGCTCTGCTACAGCGTTCCTATGATATATTTGACAACTCATTTAATCTCTCTGTGCCTTCTGTTCCCCCATTTGTAAAACAGGAATAAGAATTCTCCCACCTTTTGTCTGCTTAGTCCCCATTTACATCTTTATGCGTTTGTATACTGCCTAAAACAATGGAATCCCAATCTCTCTCAGTGCCTCTAAGTGCAACTGTAATACAAATAATCAGGGCCTGAAATGGGAAAAAGCAGGAAGGCACAATATAAAATGAAATATTTAGTTATAATGGCTGTTAAAACTGAAAACTTTCTGAGCAAGATGCTCATTCCCCACTCCCACTCCTTTATGACAGGTGAAAGAGCCAGAGCACGGTAAAGGGGCCTATGTCGGGATCTGGCTGAGGAAGGATTCTGCCAGTACCGACATGGTGCGGGACAGCCAAAAGTGTGCAACTAAGAGGTGCAACGATGCAAAGGAGTACTATCTGGAAAGCACACTAATTTAATATTACCAACTTTAAAATACAGATGCTGGGATTTTCGAAAGTGTCTAAGGGCTTGTCTACACTGGCAATTCAGAGCACTGCAACTTTTTCGCTCGGGGGTGTGAAAAAACACCCCCCTTAGCACAGCAAGTTTCAGCGCTGTAAAGTGTCCATGTAGACAGTGCACCAGCGCCGGTAGCTATGCCCCTCGTGGAGGTGGGTTTATTAGAGTGCCGCCGCAGCAGTGCTTTAGCGTTGCCAGTGTAGACTAGTCCTAAGTAACTCAGGAGCACAAATCGCACCGAAGCGCAAGTCCTAAAGTCATTTAGTACTTTTGAAAATATCACCCAAAGCAACTTGTAAAAAGCAAGGAAATAAAATACTAATTTTAAAGGCAAAGAATGCACTGTATTAAAGCTCAAACAGTATGGAGAAAGGAATGGTCCCCCTCTAAAATATATAAACACATCAAAGTGCCACTAGCATAGCCGCAGGAGCTCTGGCTTGCCAGTGACTTGCGCTTCATTAAGATTTCTGCGCACAGGAGCAGAAATTTATTGTTTCAAAATTAAAAGAAGCCCATTTAGCAAGATTGCTTAGATGGCAATTTTCAGGGCCTATTTTAATGTGTTGCAGAATAATCTGACTTTGAAAATATGTAAATATTATCCTCCAAGACCTTAACAGTGCAGGGAGAAGAGAGCAAGATTATTCAAAGCATTTAAAAACAAGAGCTAGTTTCTGCCAATGAGGAGCTGTGGTTGCTTTGAAAAGAACAGAAGAAAAGTCTGAAAATTAAACTTTTAGTGCCATTGATTATGACTACATAATAATGCTCTTTGCAACTGGGAGAAAGACACAGAACCTAGCTCTTGTGAGCTGTGCTTTTGGACTGCTACCTCAGATGAACAGTGGTCCCCCCCTTCTTTTTTGTTGCACCTATCTGAAGAATTTGTTTATCTTAAAGGTAACCTGCAAAAAAGGGGGTGCGGGGAGAATTGGGCTTATGCTCTTTTCACTTGAAAGGTTCCCCTCTAAAATAAAACCCTTCAAAATATTTTTTTAAAAACATTTGAAATTTTGGTCCTATCTAATGTGAAAAAGTATCTGATATGATTAGAGAACTAGTAAAATAGTGACGTTTCCGAGCCAAGAGAGTGAAAATTGAGCTATTAAGAGGGGAAACAATTTTTAGGTCTGTCTACATTCAAACTTACATTGGTGTGGCTAAACTGATGTAAACCCCCATGGCCTTATCTAGACTAATATTTAGGGTGTGATGTTAACATGGGCTAACACGTCCATTAAAAAAAAAGTCTAGTGTAGGTAAGACACCCTGCCTTTAACACATACTAAGATTGTCAAATTAAAGCAGATTGTGAAAGATGTTCTCTGAGCTCCACTTGGCTCCCTTGTGGTGGGGCTTGACTGAGGGGGGGAAAAGGTAGATGGTAGTTTTTCCTCAAACACTGTCTCTTTGTGATGCCAAATGAGACATCTCCAACCTTGTCTCTGAGGCCTGGTCTACACTACGCGTTTAAACTGATTTTAGCAGCGTTAAACCGATTTAACGCTGCACCTGTCCACATAACAAGGCCCTTTATATCGATATAAAGGGCTCTTTAAACCAGTTTCTGTACTCCTCCCCGACGAGAGGAGTAGCGCTGAAATCGGTATTACCATATTGGATTAGGGTTAGTGTGGCCGCAAATCGATGGTATTGGCCTCTGGGTGGTATCCCACAGTGCACCATTGTGACCGCTCTGGACAGCAATCTGAACTCGGATGCACTGGCCAGGTAGACAGGAAAAGCCCCGCGAACTTTTGAATTTCATTTCCTGTTTGCCCAGCGTGGAGCTCTGATCAGCATGGGTGGTGATGCAGTCCCAAATCCAAAAAGAGCTCCAGCATGGACCGTACGGGAGATACTGGATCTGATTGCTGTATGGGGAGGCAAATCTGTTCTATCACAGCTCCATTACAGAAGATGAAATGCCAAAGCATTTGAAAAAAATCTCCAGACAGTCCACAGCAGGGACTCAGCACAGTGCTGCGTGACAAGTGTAACGGAGAGCCAAAGAATCAGACGGACGCTCATGGAGGGAGGGAGGGAGGGGGTACTGAGGACTCCAGCTATCCCACAGTCCCCGCAGTCTCTGAAAAGCATTTGCATTCTTGGCTGAGCTCCCAATGCCTGTAGGGTCAAACACATTGTCCGGGGTGGTTCAGGGTATAGCTCGTTAATTTATCCCCCCCCACACCCCCACTGGAAAGGAAAGGGAAAAAAATAGTTTCTCGCCTTTTTTCAATGTCACCCTATGTCTACTGAATGCTGCTGGTAAACGTGATGCTGCAGCAGTGAACAGCAGCATCCTCTCCCCCCGCTCCCCGGTGGCAGATGGTACAATATGACTGCTATCCATCGTCATCATCAGCCCGTGAGTGCTCCTGGCTGGCCTCAGGTGAGGTCGGCCGGGGGCGCCTGGGTAAAAATAGGAATGACTCCCGGTCATTCCCAGTAGATGGTACAGAACGGCTGGTAATCGTCTTCACCCTAGCAACTGGGGGCTGAGCTCCATCAGCCCCCCCCCCCGCCCTTCATGTCTAAAGAAAAGATTCTGTACTGCCTAGACTATCATAGCAGCGGGATGCTGGGCTCCTCTCCCCCACACCACTTAATGTCCTGCCTGGACTATCATAGCAGCTGGAGGCTGCCTCACCCTCATTTTATCTCACTAACAAGTCACTGTTTCTTATTCCTGCATTCTTTATTACTTCATGACACAAATGGGGGGACACTGCCACGGTAGCCCAGGAAAGTTGGGGGAGGAGGGAAGCAACAGGTGGGGCTGTTGCAGGGGCACCCCCCGTGAATGGCATGCAGCTCATCATTTCTGCGGGATCTGACACGGAGCGGCTTTGCTCTCTGGTTCTCTGATACACTGGTTCTCTAGTACACTTGCCCCATATTCTAGGCTGGACTGACTCTATTTTTAGATACCATAAAGGAGGGATTGACTCGGGGAGTCATTCCCATTTTTGTCTTTGTGCCCCTGGCCGACCTCAGCCAGGGGCACCCATGACAGCAGCAGACGGTACAGAACGACTGATAACCGTCTCTGCTATCATGCAAAAGCAAATGAATGCTGCTGTGTAGCGCTGCAGTATCGCCTCTGTCAGCGGCGTCCAGTACACATATGGTGACAGTGTCAAAAGGCAAAACAGGTCCACTGTTGCCATGCTATGGCGTCTGCCAGAGCAATCCAGGGAAAAAGGGCGCGAAATGATTGTCTGCTGTTGCTTTCCCAGAGGAAGGAATGAGTGACGACATTTACCCAGAACCAACCGCGACAATGATTTTTGCCCCATCAGGCACTGGGATCTCAACCCAGAATTCCAAGGGGCGGGGGAGACTGCGGGAACTATGGGATAGCTACGGAATAGCTACCCACAGTGCAACACTCCGGAAATCGACGCTAGCCTCGGACCGTGGATGCACACCACCGAATCAATGTGCTTAGTGTGGCCGCGTGCACTCGACTTTATACAATCTGTTTTACAAAACCGGTTTATGTAAAATCGGAATAATCCTGTAGTGTAGACGTACCCTGACATGAGGAATGAAAGAGCTTGCAAAGCTGATATTTAAATGGTCATCACTGGGCATCTGACTTAAAACTTCACTCAGATGAATGGGGCAATTCACTCAGAGCTATTGTTATAAGCTCTCTGCTACCTCAGCCATCTCTGCATCAATGACACACAGTTCACATATTTTAAGTTTTCTTTGCAACTGTATCAACGGGAGGCTTTAAAGAAAGCTGAGATTCCAGGGAACATTATAGTAGTTTGAAAGAAGAGCCAGTTCACCATGTACCAGCCCAATTAGATCCCTGTCTTCTAGGATCTTGGTACGGTTAATGAACTGTATGTTGGGACCCTGGAACAGATGCAACTCTAAAATAGGTTTACAGAGTTTCTGTTCATTTGTAATTTTGAATGTGTTGGGAATATTTTTGTTTAGTTGAATTGTTTGTAATTGTTATTTTTGTCAACAGATGCATTAGTTATGTTAATAAGCGAAACAGAAGGTGCCTCAGAGAGAGACACTCCACTGTAGCCTAAGGGAAGGTGCGCTGATCTGATAACAGAGGCTGGAAAGATCACTGCAGACAGAGCTGAAAATAGAACCCAGACAAACCCAAGTCTCATCCACTTCTCTACACTGCCTTTCAGAAGGAATCAACCAAGTATCTGCATGTGTAATTCTCACTAACTGTGGATCATTGTCCCTCTAGTGGCTAGATCACACAGAATCAGAATTAAAGGCCAGAAAGGATCACCAGATTTGAATTCTTCTTTTAAAATCCAGGTCAAATTCTGCCCTGAGATGTGCAAGTAGAGCCAAACTCTCATTGAAGTCAATGTGAAGTTGCACATCTACATCTCAAGGCGGACTAGCTCCTAATAATTTTGTGCCAATAACACTTCTGCTTGCACATATCTGACCGAATGTATAACATTTTAAATGTTCATAGTACTTGACAGATTCCTAATAAAGCTTCTTAAGGGTATCTTTGGAGTAAAAATAGTACTTATTTACTGATCTTTCATTAGTCTAAGAACTAAAGCACCAATATTAAAAATGACTTTGTGAGAAAAAATAAATTCATCTGCTAATGTGTATTGTTCTTTAGCTCAAGTGGTAGAAACTCAAAGCTTTTAGCTCTAGAGATCCCAGTTTAATCCCTGAAGATGACACAATCAGGAGCTGGTCTACATTGGGGGCGGGGGTATCGATCTAAGATACGCAACTTCAGCTACGTGAATAGCGTAGCTGAAGTCAAAGTATCTTAGATCGATTTACCTCGGGTCCTCACGGCGTGGGATCGACGTCCGCGGCTCCCCGTGTCGACTCCGCTACTGCCGCTCGCTCCGGTGGAGTTCTGGAGTCGACGGGAGCACGTTTGGGGATCGATATATCGCATCTAGATGAGACGCAATATATCGATCCCCGAAAAATCGATCGCTACCCGCCGATACAGCGGGTAGTCTGGACGTACCCAGGGCCATCATCATGCTTCCCTGTGCTGTCTCTAACTACTAAATCATAGCCAGCTCCGAGACCCAGGAACAGAACCCAGGAATCCTGATGCCCAGCATATTAATGGTAGAACACACACAGCTGTATAACTCAGCCTGTAATAAAGTATGTGTTTATTTCCCTCAATGGGCTGCTCCCTGTAGAGAACAGCAGCACACTTTCACCCCTCCCTAATTCCGATGGGTGAAGTGGTAGAGGTCAGTTGATGAGGCCACAGGGGGAAAGTGCATGTAATTTAGCATGAGGACTCTTAATAGTTCAATTTTTTTTATATTGTAATACATATCTAGAAATTAGTTTGGCTATTGGGCTAATATTTATTGTGTTTTATGTTTAGTGTTTGTAGTCTGGTTAAATTGGAGCTGTCCTTTTAGGAATAGGATAGGGCATATAGCAGGGGTAGGCAACATATGGCATGGGTGCCGAAGACGGCACATGAGCTGATTTTCAGTGGCACTCACACTGCCCAGGTCCTGGCCACCAGTCCAGGGGGCTCTGCATTTTAATTTAATTTTAAATTAAGCTTCTTAAACATTTTAAAACCCTTATTTACTTTGCATACAACAATAGTTGAATTATATATTATAGACTTATAGAAAAAGACCTTCTAAAAATTTTAAAATGCATTACCGGCACGCAAACCCTTAAATTAGAGTGAATAAATGAAGACTCGGCACAGCACTTCTGAAAGGTTGCTGACCCCTGGCATATAGTATAGATGGTCACAATTTGATTTAATATACTTCTTTCAGACAATCTCTCTTGCAGGGATAACACATTATCTTTTATAAGGGGACTGGATGAGGTAGGACTTTGCTAATGAGCTTCAGATTCTTTTGCCTTGAGGTCACTCATATGAATCCAGACCAATTGAATAGGGATTAAAAGTTGTTCCCGTCTAATGGAAGTCCGAGGGCCTCCAATTCCAGCTCCAATGTCACAAACTCCTTACCACACTTTGGACGACTTGGCAGACTCAGAGAGGCTACAAAGTGTATGGGCCACAAAAACTGAACTACTTATGTTACTGTTAGTAGAAGATGCCTCATCCCCTGCCACCCCAGATGAAAACTGAAGCAGGCAAGACATGTGGGAAACTTGCCCTGCTGTTGCTGTGCAGAAAAACTGAGGGCTCCACACCTGGAACTGCAGAAAACTTGGCAGGGTATAGGACAGGAAACCGTGAGGATTCAGAACATAGGGGCAGTGCAGGGGAATGTGGCTTGGCAAAGAGGGAGAATGTACTGAGTTGGAGACTGAGGGAAAAGGGAAGGAAATATAGATAACAGGTGAATGCAGGGGACAGGTGGGGGACAGGAAATTCGGGGGAGCATGGAGACAAGTTGTGAGTGGGGCAATTACCTATCCCGTATTTAGGATACATCCTGTCTATATATATGGAGGGGACTAGAGAGGCAGCTCTGACTCCTCAGGGGATAGAAGTGAGTAAGCAGCCCCATCCAAGGGGATGCATTTTTGTGTCTGTATTTGAACTTGAATTTTGAACCTGAAATTATTACACAAAATGGGGATGGGCAGCTTCGCCCCAAAGAAAAATCAGAGGGCAGGTAAAAATTTTTTTTTTAAAAAATCATGATTTTTAGACACTAGGGTTTGGCAATACTGCTGCACTTGAATGCTAGATATGGGATGGCAGGCAGGGCAGAGTTAAGGTTGGTGGTGGAACTGTAATTTCTTAATTGCTATTTAGCTTTTTTGAACTACGAGTATGTGAGGGTTCCCTCTCCACTCTGAACTCTGGGGTAGATGTGAGGACCCGCATGAAAGACCCCCTAAGCTTATTTCTAGTAGCTTAGGTTAAAAACTTCCCCAAGGCACAAATCCTTCCTTGTCCTTGGATGAGTACTGCTGCCACCACCAAGTGAGTTAGACAAAAATTCAAGGAAAAGAACCACTTGGAGTTCCTGTTCCCCCAAAATACCCCCAAACCCCTTCACCCCCTTTCCTGGAGAGGCTTGAGAATAATATACCAACCAAATAGGTTAACAAAATGGGCACAGACCAGCCCGTGGGTTTTTAGGACACTAAAAACCAATTAGGTTCTTAAAAGCAGAACTTTATTATAAAGGAAAAGTAAAAGAAGCACCTCTGTAAAATCAGGATGGAAGGTAATTTTACAGGGTAATCAAATTAAAAACACAGAGGATTTCCCTCTAGGCAAAACTTTAAAGTTACAAAAAAAAAATAGAAAAACCAACAACAACAACAAACAGGAATAAACCTCCCTCATAGCATAGAGACAATTCACAAGCTAAAACAAAAGATAATCTAACACATTTCCTTCCTATTACTTACAATTTGTAATCTCAGATGCTTAGTTCAGGTATGCTTTTGGGAGATGTATTTTCCTTGCCCTGATTCCTTGCTGACCTGGAGAGAACACACAAACAGACAAAAAAAACCTTCCCCCACAGATCTGAAAGTATCTTCTCCACTCATTGGTCCTTTTGCAAATACTTCAAATTTCCTGTCTTTTTAAAAAGATAGTGTCTATATACAGCATTAACTCTATTGAATTATGACAGGTTTCAGAGTGGTAGCCGTGTTAGTCTGTATCAGCAAAAAGAACAAGGAGTACTTGTGGCACCTTAGAGACTAACAAATTTATTTGAGCATAAGCTTTCGTGGGCTAAAACCCACTTCATCGGATGCATGGAGTGAAAGATAGTAGAAAGGTATATATACACAGAGGACATGAAAAAATGCGTGTTGCCCTACTAACTATAAAGAGAGTAATCAGTTAAGGTAGGCTCTTATCAGCAGGAGAAAAACTTCTCTAGTGATAATCAGGATGGTCCATTTCCAACAGGTGACAAGAAGGTGCAACAGTAGGGGGAAAAATTAGCATGGGGAAATAGGTTTTACTTTGTGTATTGACCCGTCCACTCCCAGTTTTTATTCAAGCCTAATTTAATGGTGCCAAGTTTGCAAATTGATTCCAATTCTGCAGTTTCTCACTGGAGTCTGTTTTTGAAGTTTTTTTGTTGGAGTATTGCGATTTTGAGGTCTGTAATCGAGTGACCAGAGAGGTTGAAGTGTTCTCCGACTGGTTTTTGAATGTTATAATTCTTGATGTCTGATTTGAGTCCATTTATTCTTTTGCGTAGAGACTGTCCGGTTTGGCCAATGTACATGGCAGGGGGCACTGCTGGCACATGATGGCATATACCACATTGGTAGATGTGCAGTTGAACGAGCCTCTGATAGTGTGGCTGATGTGATTAGGTCCTATGATGGTGTCTGCTGAATAGATGTGGACAGAGTTGGCAACGGGCTTTGTTGCAAGGATAGGTTCCTGGGTTAGAGTTTTGTTGTGTGGTTGCTGGTGAGTATTTGCTTCAGGTTGGGGGGCTGTCTGTAAGCGAGGACTGGCCTGTCTCCCAAGATCTGTGAGAGTGAGGGATCGTCCTTCAGGATATGTTGTAGATCCTTGATGATGCGCTGGAGAGGTTTTAGTTGGGGGCTGAAGATGACTGCTAGTGGTGTTCTGTTACTTACTCTGTCCACATATCTAGGACCTAATAGGGATAGCACATGGTAGGGTACCCCCAAAAAAGAAAATCTGAATTCAGCTTGGAAACAACACTGGGAACTGTTCTAAAGGTCTTATCCAAGTAAAAAAATAATAAAAGGACTTTTAAAAGAAAGCGTAGTTAGTTCCCTTCTCCACCTGCTAGACAAGAGACCGCAATTAAGGACTATCCCAAAATATAGAAAAATTAAGTCCATTGGCTTGGAAAAGGGTAGAAAAGTGGAGAGGACAGAATCTTCATAACAGAATTCAGCTTCCAATTAGCAGCTATTTTGCTAGAGTGGGCAGCCACTTATTCCACTATTCTGAAAAATCTGTTAACAGAGGAAATTTATTCAAATGGACCTTCAGCCTCCTCACACACACACACTTCCTGAGGTAAAGTAGAACTCTTAAAGAGTACTTAACAGATTTATTGCTGTTGCTAGGTATAACAATGTCCTAAGCATAGGACATCCTAATTTAAAAAGCCTATAATAAATCCTTGTGACACCTCCCCCCTCCAAAGCAGGCTGAAATGTAGGGATCTGCATGAACAAAAACTAAAAACCAAGGTACTAAGCGTAAGCCATGCTTTTCTTTTCCATTTCTGTAGAACCTACCATCACCTGTCTTTTCTTTCATCTCTGTTCTATTTTCTCATCCTTTTGTTCTTTTCTTTTCTCTTTCTCCAATTCCTCCCTTTTCCTGGTCCCTTCTTTCTTTTTCTATCTTATCCAGATAACTGTAAAATCATCTACAGGCAAGTCACTAAACTGATGAGCAAGAATGAAATACTGTAAAGATGGTGAATATTTAAAAAATATGGTTCATGGAAGTGGTAACTTTTTAAAACAATGCTCTTTGGCACTACTAGGATGCCTCTCTCCAAACTGATTGGTTTAGAAATAATCCCAACTAATAATCAAAAATTTAACATTTCTGCTTGAGAAGGTATTTGAGTGTTTCACCTGCAGATAAAGTAACTGTAAGTTCATAGCTAAAGAGGAACATGACAATAAGCTTTTTGGAACCACTGTAAGGGCTTGGCTACACTTACGGTTTGCAGCGCTGGTGTGTGGCCACACTCACAGCTACCAGCGCTGGTGTGTGGCCACATTTGCAACATTTGCAGCGCTGTTGGGAGTGCTGCATTATGGGCAGCTATCCCAGCATTCAAGTGGCAACAACGTGCTTTTCAAAAGAGGGGGGTGGAGGGTGGTGTACTGTGACAGGGAGCGGGGAAGAGAGAGAGAGTGGATTTTTGGAGCCAACACTGTGTGTTAGTTTCCTGGATTGAAAAATCACAAAATGTTCGCGAGCCCTTAGTCTTAACTCTTAATTGCAAACAGCCTGCCTCCAACACGGACTCCCCGCTGTTTCACTCACTCCCTGTGGTGTACTGTGACAGGGAGCGGGGAAGAGAGAGAGAGTGGATTTTTGGAGCCAACAGTTTAGCTTCCTGGATTGAAAAATCACAAAATGTTCGTGAACCCTTGGTCTTAATTGCAAACAGCCTGCATCCAACGCTGTTTCTCTGTCAAGCAAACATTCACTCCCTGCCTCTCATTTGATCGTTCACAGCCAGGTACAGATAGCTCCTGTTTGCTGTGATCAGTGTTTGTTTTTTAGATAAGCAGTTCAACGGAGCTCCGATCGGAGTTCACAACAAAACAAAGAGAGGCTGCATAACAAAACAAAGAGTAATTTAGTTAAAAGCTTTCTGGGATATCTCCTTATTCCCTGGAGGCCAATAAAAGCGCTGGTGTGTGTCCACACTTGATGAGCAGTGTTGGATCACCAGCGCTGCAATCGCTACACCCCAACCTGGCCAGGTGTACAGCCAGCGCTGCAGCCAGGGAGTTGCAGCGCTGGATGTGCCTTGCAGATGTGGACGGTTACTAATTGCAGCACTGGAAAGCCTCTACCAGCGCTGCAACTTGCAAGTGTAGCCAAGCCCAGAGACAGAAAAACACCTGGAAAATGCTGATGTACAGATTTTGGAGTGGACAGTCCAATCATCCCTTCTGACAAGTCTTCAGTCTATACAAAAGCTCTCTGTACAAAAACTGTTTCTTATCAAATAAAAACTGCTTTGATTTTTCCACTGTTCTGCATCAACAATAAATCCCCTTTATGGAGAAAAGCAAAACAGTCAAAGGGGTTGACAAGAAAAAACAGGAACTAGAAAAATGCATGCACTTTAATCATCTTTCTATAACAGAAAAAACACACAGTTCATTAAATGCTGGAAAAGAATACACATCTTGCATTCATCTTAAATAGTTAAGCATTTATTTAGTAAAGAAAAGTGATATCAAGAGGTATAGAAATGAAGCATCTAGAAACCAACAAAGCAGAAACGTGTGGGTGTAATGTGGAAAGCTGAAGATCAGAAAAGCAGAGCAGACCTCAGTGATAAAATTGATTAATGCAAACTTACTTTGTTGTATTCAAAATTTACATATCATTAATATCATGGAAACACAAATTAAAATTAGTGGTTACATGAAATCTGCATGCAGTTCATACAATGTCAGACCATTTGTAAGGCACTGTCTTTTGTGCAGAAAAATGTACTTATTTCTGGTAAGTCTCTTTGAAGCATTGCGCCTAGCGGCTTTTCTATTTTGTGAGCATCAGCCTTTGTATCATTGGCACAAGACTAAGAAGTCTCAGCTAACTCATTTCGTTTTTTAAATTATTTTTTTATTTTAAAGCAGCTATGAAGTCACTTGTGTTATTTGACAGATTCATGAGAATTGTTATTTTAAAATTGTTACTTCCTTTCCCACTTCACCCAAACTTAACACTATAAGAATTCAGCAGCAGAACTTTGCAGCTTCTCCAAAACAGTGTTAACATTGTACAATTCTTGCTCTAAATGTCATCATTATTGTAACACTATCAATTTCCTTATTAAAAAACAAGGGTCACCATGCTAATAATATTAAATCATTACTATTTACTTCACATTTAGAATCTATATTGCACTGGATTACCAGTTACTTTTATTTAAAAAATGCTGCCATGAAAGAACCTTTTATGTTAACTCATAACATTTTTAGAGTTGCTATATTCAATCATATATTAATATTTGAACTCAGTAACCAAGATTTAAAATACAGTGTAATGCTGTACAGAAAAAAACATGCACGTGTAGAAGGTATATATGATAATCAATTAAACTATTTTGAACCATTTTATCACACCTTGGAGGGTGTTACAAACACAAGGCCCAGTAGCCATCCTAGGGCAATAACCATCCTGAAATTCCAGTTGGATTTATTGCTTATATGAAAAAGAATATATACATAAAAAAGGGGAAACAGTGGTATTTACTGGATATTACAGACATGGCATCACTATTAACTAAAGAAGGAACTGTCCTGAAACATCGCAAGCCATACAAACAGCCTATGGATTTACTATTTGTACTCTATTAATTTACCAGACTACCCAGGTGGGTTGAATAAGCAGAGAAGCTGCTAACAGAAAGATTATCAGGTAAGAAATTTCTCATCTGTTGCACAGCTTCTCTCCCTGTTCATCACTGATGAGAAGTATCAAGCAGTGAATCAGAGAATTGAGGAAGGATAAGCAGATTTTTAATTATTATAGTAGAATAATAAGCAGGAATGGAAGTTCCTCCCCATATAAAGCAAGAGCTTTGTAAACTAAGGAATTATATGGGAATTAACTCTTCCTACCAAAGGATGTCTTTGTGGAAAAATCCAAGTCTTGGTCAAATAAGTCTCACACACTTTCCTTGCAGTGCCCATTGGGATTTCTGTGAATCGCTTCCCAGATGCCTATTGTGAACTGGTGCAGGATTCTAACATCTTGCCTGCATCAGCTTGTGGCCACAAGGACCAGGCATTTTGGATGGCATGACAGGAACAGGGTAGAATTGGTATCTGTACTCTATATGCTCGAGATACTAGAGAGAAGAATAACCTTTTCCTCATGACAATAGTAGTGTAGTTCTTGTACTGTTACAGGAACTAATTCCAAACACTGTTTTTCTGAGATAATGGTAACTAGAAAAGCCAGTCAGCCCCAGGGTTGACTAATCTGTCATTCTGATTAATCTTGACATCTGATACTCAGATGTAGAGTCTGATATGCTTTCCTATGGAATGCAAGTAAGGCTGGTACTTGTTTTTGTGATGCTTTTTTGAAGGACTCCAATCAACAGTTCTGGAGATACTCTAGTGTAGCTGACATCACTAGACTATTATTATTATATTTGTATTACACTAGCATCTAATGGTCAGGACCCTCTGGTGTTGGGAACCACACAAAACAGACAGTCTTTGCTCCAAACAGTTTACTGTTTCCCTTTGCCCCAGGAATATAATTCAAACAGATTATTGAATGAAATTTGCTGGTTAAATTCTGTCAGGATACCCAACAAAGGCTAATGAAGAATTCCTCCTGAATTGCACTTTGTTTCTGATTCCTGAGTTGCTATGTAGGTTGTCTAGAGGTGTATGAAAAAGGAGTCCTTGTTTCATGAGTTATGGTGTTTTCTGCAGGCTAGACAGCTGAGGGACCTCCACTGCACAATTCTGAAGTGCCTTCTGGGAGCACTAGGAGGATTTCAATTCTCCCTTTTCCTCTTCTCTGTATTCTTTATCTGAACTTTCTTGAAAGGCTGCAGATTCTTTTCTGCTCAGGACATTATTTTCATTGTTGCAGAGATTTTATCTCTATTTACACCCTGGTTTTGGAAAGGATATAAACACTCATGCCTCAAACAAAAGACTAGTGCTAACAGGAGGTAGGAAAAAAAATTCCCTACATGTGCCATCGTTGCCCAGTATGTGGCTTCCTGCCTCATCTTCTGAACCAGCTGGTACTAACTGCTATCATAGATAGGAACTACACTAGATGAACCACTGGTATGATTCCATATGGCCTGTTTGTATTTGTATTCAGACATGCCATTGATAGAGGGGCTGAGGAGAACTAAAAGGATATGTAGTTTGAGATTTTGGAAATTTGTCTCACAAGTAAGCTCCTGCAAGACTTGCATCCATGAGTACTGCAAGGGCCTAGAGTGAAAACTGGGTTGGCTTTGGATTCAGTGCATGGTTCCAAGCCTTAAGAAGAAATTTCTGCAAGTACATTTCAAGAAACCCACTCAGAAGATGAAGCTGATACATGGCATTAGCACTCCTAGCCACTGGAGATACTTGGCTATGATCACTGCCAGGAAATAACTTATGCAATGGAGTTTCGGATCTTTTCAAATGTTTACCATGATGGCACAATTATGGCCAGAGCCCTTTATTGACCCCTGGGTGAACAATACGGTGTACTGGGTTCAAAAGCTCTCAATTTTGGACAACCCATTTATAACTGGTATAAATCCTTTCTAGTGGTCATCCAGTTATAAATGGGTCTGTTTTTCTGGAAAGGCACAAATTGGTACATTGACTATACATGGATATAGGTGTGTAACTTGTGGCCTGAGTCTTCATTTATCTAGTACCAGCTGTTAAAACTCCAGGTGCAGAGCAGCATCTGGCATTCCCTGCCTGGTCTCCTATCCAAGTACTAACCACACACAGTTTAGCTTCAGAGATTATACAAAATCTATGGTGTTCAAGGTGGTATGACTGTAGATATGGATCGGAAGTAAGTCTTGGATGGGAACTATGAGTTCTTATACACACATGCTCGTTTGTTGATATATGAAGAAAATTTATCTAGGTTTCCTTGGAGACGTCTGCTTCAGATTTTTCCTTCTGCCAGGTTAATAGTCCTGTCTTGGCTACCCTTGGTGTTGGCAATACCCACCAACACATTGCTACGGTAGCTTTGATAGTGAGGATTGAGATCTCTCTGCTAGTTCAGCTACTAATATATCTAGTGTTTCCCCAAATTGTAATTTTCCTGTAAGTTTATGTACAAGGTAACTGTTTAGAATGATTGACTGCTTATGGGTGTAACATGGCTTCCTTGTAAATAAGTTAGAAGACACTGCTTAACATCAAGGATTTGACCAGAGCAGAATGCAAGACATCTCACTTCAAGCAAGGATTATATCCCTAGACAATGAGCTACATGCCTGTCACCAAGTAGGCTTTTCTTACGAAATATATGAAAAAATCTTTGGTCTGACTGGCAATAGCTGAGGCTTTGAAATTGCTGTGTAGCATGTCCTCACTTTTATAGTCTATGGGGTCTTTTAGAAGGACGTCTACTTATGAAAGTGTCAATGTCTCACTGGTGGTGCTACTGTTACACCAAACTTTGGCACTGTCTTTGTTTTTTATGTGAGACACAAGATGGATGAGGTAATGTCTTTTAGTGGACCAACTTCTGTTGGTGAGAGAAAAGCTGTTGAGCTTACCTAGAGCTCTTCTTTAGGCCTGGGAAATGTACTCAGAACTTACTTAGGGCTTGGCTACACTTACAAGTTGCAGCGCTGGGAGTTACAGCGCTGGTCATGCAGCTGTGGAAGGGCCAGCGCTGGAGTGTGGCCACACTGACAGCTACCAGCGCTGCAGTGTGGCCACACTTGCAGCACTTTCCAGCGCTGTATTGAGAGGTGCATTGTGGGCAGCTATCCCACAGAGCACCTCGTCCCGTTTTGGCGCCGTTTTGGCGCTGAGTATTGTGGGAAGGGGAAGGAAGTGTGCGGGTCATTCCGCTTCCTGTTTGCCAGCGCCCCGTGGTGCATCGCTTCACATCCCAGCATTCACTCTTTCCAGCAGCGTTTGGCGCCATTGTGAGTGTCTTTCTGTTACTCTCTGTGTGAATCGCGATTTCTGTGGCAAATGGAGCCCGATCTGCTGAGGACTCTGCTGATGAGTGTCACCAGCACAACACGTTTGGCAGTCCAGCTATTCCTTCAGCTCCAAAGTGACAGTGAGGATTCCGACGATGATATCAATATGGATTTGCCTGCCGCGTGTGACACTAAAGTGCTTGCGGCATTTACGGAAATGCTCAGCACCGTTGAACGCCGCTTTTGGGCTCGGGAAACAAGCACTGAGTGGTGGGATCACATCGTCATGGAAGTCTGGGATGACGAGCAGTGGCTGCAGAACTTTCGTATGAGAAAAGCCACTTTCATGGGACTGTGTGCTGAGCTCGCCCCCACTCTGCGGCGCAAGGACACAAGATTGAGAGCTGCCCTGACGGTGGAAAAGCGAGTGGCTATTGCAATCTGGAAGCTGGCAACTCCAGACAGCTACCGGTCGGTCGGGAACCAGTTTGGTGTGGGAAAGTCGACCGTGGGAATCGTTTTGATGCAAGTTTGCAAGGCAATTAATCGCATCCTGCTAAGAAAGACCGTGACTCTGGGGAGCGTGCAGGACATTGTGGATGGCTTTGCACACATGGGTTTCCCTAACTGTGGAGGGGCGATAGATGGGACGCATATTCCTATTCTGGCCCCCCCCCACCTGGCATCAGAGTACGTTAATCGGAAGGGGTATTTCTCTATGGTTCTCCAGGCGCTTGTGGATCACCGCGGGCGTTTCATTGACATTTACACAGGCTGGCCTGGAAAGGTGCATGATGCACGCATCTTTCGGAACAGTGGCCTGTTCAGGAAGATGCAGGCAGGGACTTTTTTCCCAGACAGGAAGATCACAGTAGGGGATGTCGAAATGCCCACTGTGATCCTTGGAGACCCCGCGTACCCGTTACTGCCTTGGCTCATGAAACCCTATACAGGGAAGCTTGACAGGAGCAAGGACCGGTTCAACTACAGGCTGAGCCGGTGCAGAATGACTGTGGAGTGTGCTTTTGGGCGTTTAAAAGCCCGCTGGCGTTGCTTGTATGGGAAGCTAGACTTGGGGGAAAGCAGCATCCCCGCGGTTATATGCGCTTGCTGTACCCTCCATAATATTTGTGAAGGGAAGGGTGAAACATTCAGTGAGGCATGGACCACCGAGGTTCAAGTCCTGGAGGCTGAATATGCACAGCCAGAGAGCAGGGCTAATAGAGAGGCCCAGCACAGGGCTACAAGGATTAGGGATGCCTTGAGGGAAGAATTTGAGGCTGAAAGCCAACAATAATGTTTGCTGCCTTGCATGGGAGTGAATTGCACTGCTTACACTGTTATTCTATTATCCATAATAATAATATGATTTGTAGTGCCTCTTTCTTTACTGGGCTAAGGTATCTTTCACTATCTGCTATAATAAAGACTGTTTTCAAAGCCAAGAATTGTTTTATTGAAAAGAAAAAAACTTCCTTGACAGACAGACAGACACACAACATTTCATGAACACAAGAGGGCAGGGGTGTGGGTTGGTGAACTGTACAGTCACAAGTTTGCATATGCCCTGTCTGGATTGCTGTTTAATGAATCCTGCACTTCAGGGTTCATATACTGCATGGTGATGGGGGTTGAATGCAGAGGGTAAGGGTGGTGGTAGGTATCAGGGCTGGTTGGGGAACATACAGGTGTTGGAGGCAGCTGGTGGTGGTAAGAACCTGGATGCTGGGGAAAGGTGGTTTGAGCTGACATTGGGGCACAAGGCACAAAGGACGGGGCGGGTGGGGGAGTAGCACGGTAGTGCTCTGCTTGCATGGCAACGAGTGACTCTATAGACTCCGCTTGGCGCTCCAGGATGCTTAGCAGCCGCTCCGTGGTTTTCCTCTTGGCCACTGCATTTCTCTTGCGTGTCCTGCTTTCTTTCTCTCGCCAATCCTTCAAGTCCTTACTCTCTCGAGCAGACTGATTAAGAACAGTTTTCAGCATGTCTTCTTTGCTCTTTCGGGGATTTTTTCTCAAATTTTGAAGCCTCTGTGATGTTGAACATCTGGGCAGTCCAGTAGTCAAGGTCACTGTAGAAACAGAAATGACAACATTTAACACGGGCAGCATTGTATCCACTATCTCCAGACATGAATTGTTACACTGAGGGAGTGAGTTCTTATTTAAGCATTCTTTTACCCACACGCATAACACTACAGAAGCCACGACATGGTGAGTGAGCAGTGCTTATATGGGGAGAAGTGGGGCTTGGGTGTAAGAGGGGAGCTGGTTGCTTCGGGTAATCTGGAGTGCTAGAGGGGTTGAGTGAAATGCAGATGCAGGGGTGATCTTATCTCCCTATCTCTTCACTAAAGAGTCTCCCAACATTTTTCACAGGACTTAATCCTGGAAGATGTTTCCCTACTGCGAGTCACTAGGGAACAGCGGGGGGCTCTTTTAGAGCAATGTGGATTCCGCCCGGGACCCTATGCGGCTTGCCTGTGTTCAGAAATGGTCCCCCCACCACTGGCAGAAGAGTGGCGCGGACGCGTCACCGTCACTGGGACAAGGGACACAGTGGCTCTGCCTATAAACCTGCGCAGGCATATTGCCCACGCTCTGGATGAAGCTTTTGCTGAGATAACTGAGGCAGATTACCGCGACGTGATAGACCACATCAACGGGCTATTCCACATCTAGAGGCTGGCATGCATGCATCCATAACCCCCCCTCCTCTCCAGAAACATTTCACCCAGAAAATAAAAGCCGCTTACCGGTAACACGCTCCTCTGCTTGTCCTTCTGCAACTGCTGGCTGCTGCGATTGGGTGCTTTCCTCCTGGCTTGAGAAGAGCTCCTGGCTGCATGCCTCCAGGGAATCTGCGGTTTCTTCCCCCATGCCAGGAGCTTCACTCGCGGTTTCCTCCCCCCCCCACGCCTCCGCCTCCGCCGCCTCCTCCGCCTCCTCCTCCGGTCCCCCAGCTGCTCAGAAGTGTCCATCGTTATCCTGGGATTGGCAGTGGGGTCACCCCCAAGTATCTCATCCATCTCCCTGTAAAAACGGCAGGTCGTGGGAGCAGCTCCGGATCGTCGATTCCCCTCTCGGGCTTTGTAATAGGCACTCCGCAGCTCTTTAATTTTCACCCTGCATTGTACTGCGTCCCGATCATGGCCCCGATCCAGCATGGCCCTTGATATCTGCTCAAAGATATCGTAATTCCTACGGCCGGAGCGCAGCTGTGCCTGAACAGATGCCTCACCCCAAACACTGATGAGGTCCTGCAATTCACCAGTGCTCCATGCTGGGGCTCGTTTGCCGCATGGAGGCATGGTCACCTGTAACTGATTAAAACTGATTGCACTCCACACCTGGCTGCAGCAAACAGGAAGGAGATTTTTAAATTTCCCGGGGCATTTACAGGGCGGGTCACCTGAGCCAAGAGCAGTAGAGTGCAAACTGATGTGCAGAGTGGCTGAACAGGAATTCTGGGATACCTCCTTATTCCCTGGAGGACAGGTAAAGCGCTGGTGAGTGTCCACACCTGCTGGGCAGCGCTGGATCACCAGCGCTGCACTCCTTATACCCCTGCCGGGATGGGTTTTCAGCCAGCGCTGCAACCAGGGAGTTGCAGCGCTGGTTGTGCCCTGCAAGTGTGGACGGGGTGTTGTTGCAGCGCTGGAAAGCCTCCACCAGCGCTGCAACTTGTAAGTGTAGCCAAGCCCTCAGGTAAATACAAGGTGGAACAGATTGTTCAGCATAAGTAGTTAACACCTATTTCAATGGACTATTCAAGATGAAATGACCCACTAACACTCCTACAGTCATAGGGGGACAGGAAGGCAGCGGGGAGGGGGCGGGCAGGGGGGAGGCATTGTTAGTGGGATTGTGGTAATAAGCCATAAATCCAATGTGTCTATTCAGTCCATGATTTTGTCTCTAGCAATGTTAAGAATGTAAGGTCCTAGGCTCATCTTTTGAAAGTGTGCAGGTTTCCTTTGAGGATGAGGACTGATGGGTCTCAGAGTGACTGCTTTGAGACTTTTTAACATTTTAGTTTAACACTTGGTTTTAACCAGTAGTTCTCATTTGAATCTTTATATGGGAAACTACCTAATACGGGCTGAAAGGAAAGATTTTATTAACATTAATCAGGACATTGCAAGCCACTCGCATCCTTTCCTGAAACAGTCCTAACAGTTGGGGGTGACTGTTTGGTTTGGGTGGTATTTCTCCTGGATGGTATTTCTCCAGGGGAAGGGTAGTACGCTGCTCATCCTGGCCTGGGGAATCTCTTCACTGAGGAGGGGTACTGATACTAATAGCTGGATGTGGAAGTAGCTGGCTAGGTCAGGAATCATTTGAACATGGGAAGAGATTTCTCACTTACCCTTCTGTAATCCCCACAATGGTGGAGCTTTGTGGAGAGTGGAGTCTTCATGTGCCTCTGTTCTGGTCACAGACTGCCTGAAGTGCTCCTTCCGCTTAAATATGGAGCCAGCCTTTGGAGTCGGAGGAGGGGTGAGACCCCTGCGTGCCTTTCAGACTTTGAGCTAGGGTGACCAGATGTCCCAATTTTACGGGGACAGTCCCCCCACCCGAGTCCTGATTTTTTCATATTTGCTGTCTGGTCACCCTACTCTGAGCACCTTTCCTTGGCAGGGCAAGCACTTATGGTTGATGATTTGCAGGCACAACAATTCCCATCCTGCTGCTACTGCCTGAAATCTGAGCCCCTTTCCCTGGCAAAGTGAGAGTCCATGGGCTGAAAGCCAGACAGGCACAATTCCCATTACACTTCAGCCTGAGGGAGGGTTCACAAGAGTGACTGGTTTCTCTGCATGTCCAGACATGCTGCAGGGTGGGGGAGGGGCAGTGAGCTTGATAGAAAACACTAAGACTGTCTGTGTAGGCAAAAAGCTTCACCAAACAATCCCTTGAGGGGGGAGGCGCAAAGAGAATGGGTTTGTTTAACCCCTAGCTTGTTATTACACTTGTTCATTAACAATACTCATTGCTGTCTTGCAAAGGTGATGCTTTCTTTTGCCATTTTGGGACTGGAGTTTTAGAAGACTTACCCCAAAGCATCACAAGAAGCTCCCAGTTCATAGAGGAAAGGGAGCTCTGTAGGAATCCTGTTTCTTTCCTCAGGCAGCTGAGGACCCACCTCAGTATCTGGGGGAACGGCAGACTTTGGATCCTTTGACATGTACTTCCCACTCCAGCCAGAGGCTGTTTCAAGACTTATATCCCTGAACTGGCCAGATAGCATCCTCCTGGTCCTTAGATTCTCTTCTGGAAATGCTCAGAAGCTCCTGATGAGGTTTTTCTGCTTTGGAGTCATGG